>NC_139008.1:7066745-8266745 GCF_964374135.1 Grampus griseus
AAGAAATTCAAGGTCTGGGATGTTAGACATTTGTGTGTTAGGACTGTGGGAGGAGAGGGTTCAGCCGGGAAGCCTCCTCAGAGCCTGGGGAGGAACTGCTCATTGGGATGAGACAGAGGGAAGGTGGAGTGTCCTTGCAGGTTGGGTCTGGGGAGCTAGGGAACCCTCATTGCTGACTCAGTTCTCACCCCCTCCTCTATTCACCCAGGGCCCTGAGTTTGTACGCAAACATATCTTCAACAAGCATGCAGAGAAAATTGAGGAAGTAAAGAAGGAGGTTGCATTTTTTAACAACTTTCTCACTGATGCCAAGCGACCAGCTCTGCCTGAGATAAAGCCAGCTCAGCCACCTGGCCCTGCCCAGAGTAAGATACGATCCATGAGGGTCTGCCCCATTCCCTCTCCCTTGACTGTTCAAAGACTCCTGGTTTTATTTATTTATTTATTTTTGGCTGCGTTGGGTCTTCGTCGCTGCGCGCGGGCTTTCTCTAGTTGCGGCGAGCGGGGACTACTCTTTGTTGCGGTGCGTGGGCTTCTCATTCATTGCAGTGGCTTCTTTTGTTGTGGAGCATGGGCTCTAGGCACGCGGGCTTCAGTAGTTGTGGCTTGCGAGCTCTGTAGAGCGCAGACTCAGTAGTTGTGGCGCACGGGCTTAGTTGCTCCGAGGCATGTGGGATCTTCCAGGACCAGGGCTCAAACCCGTGTCCCCTGCATTGGCAGGCGGATTCTTAACCGCTGCACCACCACGGAAGCCCCTCCTGGTTCTCTTTAACTTGTTGTATCCTGTGAAGTTTCTACCTCACTCTCAGGCCATATTACTAAAAAGCCAGCTGTCCATCTCCCGCCACTGCCCTGCCCCCCTCCCCCCCCGCAGTAATTCATGTCCCTGTCTGTATTGTACTCCCCCCAGGTCTGACCCCGGGACTCCCCTACCCACACCAGACTCCCCAGGGCCTGATGCCCTATGGTCAGCCCCGGCCCCCCATCTTGGGCTATGGAGGTAAGTGTAAGAGGGAGTTGAAAGGACCTGGACTGGGGCTGGGAGAAAGAAAACTTAGCTAGGATGTAGTTGAGGTCACAGTTTTTCAACTCAACACTGATCTTTTTCATAGCTGGTGCTGTTCGCCCTGCAGTGCCCACAGGAGGGCCTCCATATCCCCATGCTCCCTATGGTGCTGGCCGAGGGAACTATGATGCCTTCCGAGGCCAAGGAGGTTATCCTGGGAAACCCCGGAACAGGTGAGACTGGGCTAAGATGTCTAAGTTTTCTTGGCCCTCTTCAAACTCCCTTTCAGGGACCCTCAAATCTCACCCCCTCTTACCTCTTTCTAATCTCACAGGATGGTCCGTGGAGACCCACGGGCCATTGTGGAATACCGTGACCTGGATGCTCCAGATGATGTGGATTTCTTTTGAGTCATACACGTTTCCTCACTCCTGGTCATCATCTATACTTGTGACTGCCTCGTCCCATCCAGCTCTGAGAAGTTTTTGTACGTTCAGCCCTACTGCCAATAAAAACACTTGCGTGGTGACTCCTGGCTTAATGTATATATGTAATATACTTCCCCAGATGCTCCCAAAAATTAGCTGGGGCCATGGTTGGCTGGGCCTTGCCACTTTATTGACACCAAAGATCCCAGGCTCTGCTGGGGCTTCCTGAGGGTCTGACATCAGGCAGCCTCTGCCTTTGAGATGGGTTAGATCAACGGGTATGGCGCTAGAGAAGCCTCAGTCCAGGGTGGGCAGCTGCTTTTTTGAGTTACAGCTGGTCAAGCACAGGTTGTAGAAGGAGTTGGGGTCAAAGGCTGTGCTCACCTCTCGCCAGCCCACCCAGCCAGCAGCCTGTAGTTCACTGGGGTTTTTCGGGGCACCCCAGCAGTGAGGGTCCAATACCAGGACGTAGGCTTCCGTGCCTGGCCCCAGGCACACTCCCAGCAAGGCCTTTGACCGGGCATCCGCATCCCCTCCAACCATTACAGGTCCCCCGCCCCCTGCGAAGTGGGAATAGAGCCTCTCCAGTTCCCCCTGAAGCCCTGCTCCACGGGGCACGTGACATAGGCGCCCTTGGGGACCCCCGAAGTGGTCAAGGCAGAGGCTGGCCTCTACACAGCCGATCCAGCTCCGAGAGCCCCGGAACCCGGGGGGCTTGTCGCCCATGTCCTCCAGGGCCGCCTGCACTGCAGCCAGTTCGGGTACGCCCGCCGGCCGGCCCTCTGGCCACGAGCACAGCGTTTGCAGAGTGCGGTAGCCGCAGCCCCAGCCCCGGTCGTCCACGCCGTCGCAGCCGTAATGATAGTAAATGTAATGGCCCGAGAGGAGGGCCAGGCGAGCGCGGCCGCCACCGCGGCCGGGCGGGGCCAGGCCCAGGTGGACGTCCTTCAGCGGCTCCAGGGCGGTGGGCGGGAGCGGCGGTCGCCGGGCCGGGCAGATCCGTTCTCCAGGCGGCGCGGAGCGAACTCCAGGGAGAACTCTGGGGTCTAGCGCTTCCTCTCAGCCCCGAGTCTTGGGCTAACTGCGGGCGTACAGTCCCTGCGGTCGCTCTCGCCTGGCCCCAGGTTTAAGCGCGTGGCGCGGCTCGCGGCAACCACCACCAAGCTGCCGCGCGGGGCTCCCACAATGCACCGCCGCGTCCGCGCCGCCGTCCTCACTGCGCAGGCGTGAGCTCCACCTCGCCGGGCGAAAGGTACTCGCCGCAGCGGCGGGGGCGTGGCGCGGGCGCCCATCACCCCACCCCTCAGATTTAGCACCCATCCCTCCATTCATTCAATCCCAGTGGTTGAGGCATTCTGCCCGGACCCGGGCTCCCCAGGCGCGCACACTCCTGTGGCTGTAACAGTTTATTGGCAGCCCAGAGGGGCGAAGGCACCGCGGGGGAGGGGGCTCGGCCCGAGGCATGCAGAGGGCGGGGAGCCCCAGGGGAAAGTCGGGGGTGGGTGGGCAGGGTCTAGGGATCCTCTGTGTTATATCCCAACCCTTAAATAAATAGTATATACAGCTGAGGGGCCGGGCGGAGCGGGCAGGGCAGCGGGACGAGGGGGTCCCTCCTGGGTCACAGATCTGAGCAGCGATCCTGCTTGCTGTAATGGTCAAACTGGTTCTTCCAGTGCACCATGTAGGAGCTCCAGCGGTGGAACTCAGCCTTCCACTGGCGCTCAGCCTCGTCCAGCGTGTCTGCGGCCAGGGTGCCCGGCAAGTGGGTGGGGGGGAGGACATGGGGAAGGACGGGAACGGACATGGAGGGGTACGTGAGTTCAGGGAGGGCACACGGAGAATGTAGGAGACCACGTTGGGTGGTGGAAAGAGGATCAGGAGAACATGCAACAGACGGAAGACCAGGGGAAGGACGAGGGTAGAGGCGGGGCCAGAGAAGGATGGCGGGAAGGAGGAGGGAGGGGGAGAAAATGACCGGAAGACAGGGGGACAGAAGGGATCAGAGGAGGAGGATCCGTGGGTTGGTGGGGAAAAGAGAAGAGACAGAAATGGTTGGCGGTTATAGCCCCACTGGGGGGTGCTATCTAGCCCTAGGGCCTCCCTCCCACCCCAACACCAAGCTCAGGCTCCAAATAATAATTTTATAAAAAAAGAAAATTGGCTTTTTCATTTCCATTTAAACAATAAAGGCGTGTGGATCCCTGAGATGGGTCGTAGGTGTCCTCCCCCCACCCCCCCACCCCCCCTGCCCCCAGCCCTGTCCAGTTTGAGTTTCTCGGTTTGAGGAGGCAGGGAGCGCTGGGTCGGAGATCCCTGAGTGGAGCCCTTCCCCACAGTCAGACCACTCATTAGAGGAGGGGCCCCCTGAGGCCGGAGGGGGAAGAGGCCGTGGTCACAGCCGCAGGAGCCGGGAGAGGAGGAGGAAGAGGAGGAGGAGGAGGGACAGGGGGAGGCCGGGCCTGGGCCTCGGGGCAGCCTCCCCGTGGGCGGGGCCTGAGCAGGTGCAGGGGGCCTCCGAGGCTGGGGGGAGAAGAGAGGGGTTACACCCGGCCGGCTCCCAGTTCCCTCTCTCTCTCCGCGCCCCTTTTCTCCCCCGCCTCCTCCCAGTCCCTGCCCGCTGGCCCCTGCGTACCGGTGGCGCTGAGCAATTTGGGTAGGAAGCGGTTCCAGAAGGCGCAGGCCTGGGCGCGCAGCCCCCGCCGCACCTCTAGTGGCCGCAGGTTCAGGCTCACGTACTGCTGCGCTCCCGCCGTGTATGGTGGCCACTGCGGGGCTTTGGGGTCTCGGGGGTCATTGGGGTCCCTGCGGAAGGAAAGGGAAAGCTCAGCCCCTGGGGGCTGGGGAATGGAGATGGAGAGTAGGAGGAGGCAGGCTGCTTCCTGACCCATGCCGTTCCCTCTTAGGCTCCAGGGAGAGCCCCGTCTCCTCCCTCCCACATTCTCCTTCATCCTTTCTCTTTTCCAATATGCTCCGTCCTCCGGAGTCTTCCCCTTCCTCCTGCCCTCCCTCTTTCTGTTGTTCCTTTTTTTCCCTCAATTTTTCTGCTCCATCTTTGTTTCTCCCATTTAAAAAATTGCTATGACTTACTGAGCCCTTACTATATACTCAGGCCCACTCCTATCTCTACAAACATCATGTTTACTTCTGCGGACACCCATATGATGGGATATTTATGGTCCCCTTCTTCAGACAGGTAAACTGTGTGCGTGTGTGTGCATTCGTGTGTGTCACAGCTAAAAAAATCATCACTGGTCCAATTGATCCAGTTCTACAATCCACACTCCTAACTGCTCTGGTAACTCCTTTGTCTGTCTCTCCTTGTCTGTCTCTTCTCTTTGCCTCCCTCAGCTCTGTCCTTGTCTCATCAGGATCTGCCACCTTGCCTTCCTCCCTCCTTCCCTTCTCTTGGGGTCTCCTTTGTCATTCTCTCTCTCCCCCTTTGTCTCCTTTCCTTTGTGAACTCGCCCCCCCCCCCGCCCTTTCTGCTTGTCTCCCTCCCTCTCTGTCTGTTCCCCCCCGCCCCTTGCCTCCCTGGCTCCTGGAGGCCCTCCTCCCCTCAGCCCCGCTGACCCTGTGCGGGCGAAGTTGGCCCAGTATCTCATCAGTCGTTGGGCAAAGGTTCTCTCCTCGACAGTGTAGTTTAGCGAGGGTTCCAGGGGGAGCCCGAAGATAAACTCGATCTCGTAGCCGTGGGGCACCCCCATCCAGAGGGGCCAGGAGAGCGTGGATGCACGGTGTTCAAAGATGTAGGCATAGACGCGAGCGCCTTGGGCGGCCAGTCGCCCAGCCAGCTGGGCTACGGGGCACACGACGTTGTGGTCGCCCACCACATCACTCATGGCCTCCCTCAGGCGTGCCGGGTCCTCAGGGTGCAGCCAGTCTGTGTAATGCAGGACCACAGCCTCGGCAGCCAGGTCACTTGCCTGGGGGACCCCGACCCGCACCCCGGCCAGGAACTGGGCCCGGCTGATGAGAGACTCGTTGTCTTTGCTGAAGCCTGGGGCCCCGTAAACCAGAAAATAGGATCCCTCATCCTTCACCACACCCACCAGCACCTGAGGGGACAGGACGGAGGGATGGGGGAGGGGAAGCACAGACAGACAGGCAGACAGAAACAGATGGACAAAGAGCCAGAGAGGTGAACAGTTATAGACCCAGGACCAGGGAGGAAGAGAGTTCGAGATGGGGGAAGGGAAAGAGAGAAAGAGAAAATACACCCACATTTCCTTTCCTCTCTGTCCCACGGACCACCCTGGGATTGAGCCCTCAGGGGAGAGGAGTGGGCCATGGGGCCCAGAAGCCTGGGCCTTTGGGAGTGGGTTTTGAGGACCCCTCATGCCTGGGTCCCCACGGGGAGGGGCAGGTGAAGAACAGGCCTAGAGGAAGCAGCTCCACCCCCTCC
Source organism: Grampus griseus (assembly GCF_964374135.1). NCBI lineage: Eukaryota > Metazoa > Chordata > Mammalia > Artiodactyla > Delphinidae > Grampus > Grampus griseus. The sequence goes on from NC_139008.1 coordinate 7,072,582, forward strand.
AGCCACTAGTCACCTGCAGGCCATGGAAGTCTCCGGCATTGATGAGGGCTTCAGGCGTGTCACTGAGGAAGTCTCCATCCACCACAGGCACGAAGGAGAAGCGGAAGACGCTTTCCTGAGGCAGCACATGCCACTCGTGGTCCACCAGATCCTGAGACGGCCGTGTCCGCAGGCAGGCCACCAGGTCTGTGTCATTGCCACCAGCCCCACCAGGCGGACAGCCCACGAGGCGGGCCAGCAGCGTGGCCCTGCGGCGGGCCTCTCCCACACCCACTGTGGCCCAGGGCCCATTGGGTGCCCCGCTCTGCAGCACGGCCCTGTGGAACAGGCCCCGGCTGGGTGGGGACAGCAGGTGCATGCCCACGGAGGCGGCACCTGCGCTTTCCCCAAACAGAGTCACTGACGTTGGATCCCCCCCGAAGGCTGCTACGTTCTCCTGCACCCACTGCAGTGCCAGCCTCTGATCCAGTAGACCCACATTGCCTGGGGCTTCCCGGCTCCCCGGCAGGGCCAAGAAGCCAAAGGCTCCCACCCGGTAGTTCATGGACACCAGCACAGTCCCCTCGGCCTGGGCCAGGAAGCGACCATCATACACGTCCAGGGAGGAGGCCCCGCTGTAGAAGCCACCCCCGTAGATCCAGACGAGGACAGGGGTGGGGGACGCAGGCCGGGGGTACGGTGTCCACACATTGAGGTAGAGGCAGTCCTCGCTCAGCTCACGGTTGGGGTTCCACATCTCGGTGCCCTCAAAGCCGGGGTACAAGGTGTCTACATATTGGTAGCAGACTCTTTGGAAGGCTGTGGCATTCAGCACCCCTGGCCAGGGCCGCTTGGGCTCTGGTGGCAGAAAGCGACGGGGGCCCACAGGTGGCTCTGCGAAGGGGATGCCCAGAAAAGCAGAGACAGGGCCCCCAGGGGCCATTAGGCGGAAGCCCCGTAGCCGGCCCCCACGCACAGTCACCAGCAGCTCTGGGTCCTCTGGGCCCTCAGCCTCTGCCCCTCCTCCCAGGAGGAAGAGGAGGAGAAGGAGCGGGGAAGCCAGGGAGGGCGTGTGCAGGGGACACCACGGGGGCCTCATGGCTGCCAGGGCAGGCAGGCGTCTGCTGGGAGAAAGAAAGGCAGAGGGTGAAGGCTCAAAGCTGCCAGGAGGGAGGAGATGATTAGGTAACACTCTTGCCCAGGGGTTATCACTGAGCTGCAGAGGAGGTGGGGCAGGTTGGCAGAAAGGAGAGAAATGGAGGGAGGGAGGGAGACAGGCAGAGACAAGGACACAGACAGGGAGAAGCAAGAGGGGACAGAGATCAGGCACACACACATACACCCAGACGGACAAATGCAGGGAACAGAGACAGACCTGCCAAGCAATACCCTCCCCTGCCCCGCAGAAGACCCACCGCCCTCACTTCCTTCCCCCAGCTGGGTGGACTGCCTTGGGCCCAGTTTGAGCAGTGCGGGGCACCAGCACCAGAGGCCGAAGGCCACGCACAGTCCACCCGACAGGGGCGGGGCCCTCACTGACGGGAGGCGCCGACGGGGGAGCTTGAGGTGGCGTGAAGGCTCAGCCTCTCATGCAGTTGGCCAGGGCCGTACCCTGGGAGGGTGTGGGTTGGGCATTCAGGGTGTGGGAGTCGCAGTTCCCGGGGTACCCCAAATCCTGCCTACTCCACACCCTGCCCCACCCAGCCCCGCCTCATCCACTGTCTGACACAGCGCGTTGGTACCCGCGAATGCCCGTCAACTGCGCACCCCCCTCGCCTAGCCTCAGCCAACAGGCTCGCTAGCCCTGGCCCCACAGGACTCGAGTCCCCCATCCATCCGATGCTGCGGTGCACGCTGCCGCCAGCGGGGGGCAGTAAAGACTGAGAAAAGGACGGCGCTCCCCGCCCCGAGTCCAGGAGCCGGGAACTTGGGGCGGGGGTCTGGGGGCTCGCGGGCATTGCCAAGGGGTCTGAAGGGCGAGGCGGGACGCCTGCGTTCTCGGAGCTCCGGAGATCCCCGGCTGAAGGGGCAGGGGCGCTATTTTGGGGCAGCAGCTGCTGCGGTTCCGGCATCTCCAGCCAAGGGATCAAAATTCCCCGGGTCGGAACTCCCCCCTCTCCCGCCGGTCACCCCTCACCCAGCCCTCGCCGCCCTGAGCTGGGGTGGTGGTGATGGAGATTAACTAGGAAACCCGAGTGGGGCTAATTATAACTCGGGGCTTCCGCTAAGCCTCCCCTTCCCCTAAAATAGAGACGGAGTCCCCGCGGGAGGGGGACGCCTGGGCCTGGGAGGGGGCTTCGGCTGGGAGCTGCGCAGGGGCGCTGGGGTCGCGGGATCCCGGAGGGCCCAGCCGGGCTCCAGGAACCTGCGCAGCTTGGATTCCGCCCCCAAGCAGGGGGCATCTTCCAGTGGCCCCAGACTTGGGGGCGAGCAGGGGCAGCGGCGCTCGGGGGTCCCCACAGGAATTCGAGAGCAGAGGCGGCAGCTGGCCCTGCGGGATGCTGTCTCCCGCGCGGGCAATCGTTAAGTATGCGGCGGTGAGGGAAGAGTTAAGGGTGAGTGTGGGGCGTCGGGGGGCGTCGCTGGGCAGGCCCCGGGGCGCGGTGGGCGTCCTGTCTGGGAGCCTGGGTCCCTCGGGGCGCGCACCGTTCCCAGGATGCGGAATGGGCCGCGGGCCGGAGGAGGGTCCTGGGCGGGGCGGGAGACTCACCTGAGGCGGCCGGGCCGGGCCGCGCCGGGAGCTGGAGGCGGCCGATGTTCCCCAGCGCAGGCTGAGCCGACTCTGACAGCCGCCGCCTCCGGCCCCCCGCACACACCCCCTCCGGGCCGCTCGGCGCCCCCGCCCGCCCCCGCCCACTGTCTCCGCCCCCGCCCCTCCCCGCCTCCCCGGGCTGCCACCTCCTCTCCCTCTCCCTCTCTCGGAGCCCAGACCCAGAGACCCCGGGGCCCAGACGCACTCCAGTGACAGACGCCGACAGACGGACAGACACGCAGTGACAGACACGACAGAAAGACCCTCAGCGGCGGAGCAGACACCCACAGGGACAGATAGAAGGACAGAAGCCCGCGGAGACAGACACATGCAGACGGACAGTCTCATGCAGTGTCAGCCAGAGACAAACGCAGTGACCGACATTCACAGACGGACGGACACACTTGGACACATTGACAAGTCGGGGCTGGGGGCCGAATAAATGAGCGTCCCTGGCCACGACAGAGCAGGGGTGGCATGGGAGGACCGGTACGTGAAAATGCGGTTGAGGACCCCCTCAGGGGCCCGAGTGGCACCGGTGGAGAAAAGGTGACACCTGTGAGAATGAGGATGTGAACATGAGATCACGAGGGGACACGAAGGGGACCCCCGAAGAGGGAGGAGACCCCCGGGGGGAGGGAGAGGTGACTCCGGGACACCAGACAAGGAAGGCCAACGTGGTGGCACGCGCGAGGCTGCGGGGTGAGGCCGCCGCCGCAGTGGAAACTTCCGGAACCCCCGCGGGTGGGTGTGCGCTGGTTCCCTGACGGGTGACCTCGGACTTCTCGTCACCAGGATCCGGTCGGGGCATGACATCACCACGCCAGGCTCTCATTGGCCGCCGCGGCCGGCCGGTGGGAGCGGCCTGGTCTGGGCTCGCGCAGCCTGGTCGGAAGGGCCTGGGCCGCACGGACCCCCAGGTCCCGCCCTGAGGGGGTCACCCATGAGGACGGTGCGGCCACGGCGGCGTCCCCACGCGCGCGAAGTGAGGTGGGAAAAAATGGGTCTTGGTGTGCCCGCTCTAGCTCGCCGCGCGTAAGCGCCTTCCTCTCCCGGGGTAGCTGGCTCGGGAGCTTGCTACCAGCTCACCGCGTGGGAGACCGCCCGGCGCGGGCGAGCGTCGGGGTGTGCGTGCGTGCGAGCGCGCGGCGGTGCGGGGCGATGCGTGGGGCGGGCGCGTGCGCGCACGCTCACTCGGCCGCCGAGCGCCCCGCAGCGTCCGACGAGGCCGTCCGCCGCCGCTAGGGGCCGGGTGGCACCGGGTCTCGGGGTCTCGCGAGGACCGCGGGATCCGCGGGAATCCAGAGACGTGCCAGGCCCTGGGCCGCTTGGTCTCGGCTCTATAAGGTGGGCGACCCCCCTCCAGCCTACCCACCCGTCCCGCGGGAACCGGCCCGCGCTGGGTCCACTCTCCGCTTTCTGGCGGCGGCCGCCAGGTGGCGCCGAAGGCAGCCGCTCCAGCCTTGGAAACTGGGATGGCCCATAAAGGTCTTGGGGGTGATGGGGGCTTGCCTCCTTGTCACTCTCCTGAACGGGCTGTGCCACGCGGTCGCCTCACCTGACTGCTGTAGTCATGAAGTCCTAGGCCCGGACCACGGAGATAGCGAGGTCAGGGACAGCTTATAGCCTGGGGTTGTCATGAACTAGTGATAGCTTAGAAGGTGAAAAGACAGGGCATGTTCTAGGAGTTGGCCCAGCAGAGACCTCCTCGGAGAGGTGAGTGCTGGCTCCTGCGCTTGGAAATGGCATCAGTGGGGCAGTACCTGTGGGGGAATCCATGGCAGGTAAGGGCAAGGCTGGTTGTGGAGATTTCTTTTTTTTTAATTCAATTTAATTTAGTTTTTTATGCAGCAGGTTCTTATTCTCTGTTTTATACATGTTGGTGTATACATGTCAATCCCAATCTCTCAATTCATCCCCCCACCCCCACCCCCGCTTTCCTCCCTTGGTGTCCGTACCTTTGTTCTCTACATCTGTGTCTCTGTGCCTTGCAAACTGGTTCATCTGTACCTTTTTTCTAGATTTGTGGAGTCTTCCGAAGCCAGTCAGAACTTTATTTTGGCGGGGGTGGGGTGCGGTGGAGCTGGGGGTGGAATATGGAAGGTCAGCCAGTAGGAGAGGGAAGGGGAAGTTGCACATGAAGATGCTTCAGATTCTGGGGCAGAAAGGGGATGCAGCCAGTTATGTCAATACCCTTCTCCGCCTTCCGCAGGCATGGGGAAGGCAGGGGCAGGGCTGCACTAGGGAGATGGGAGGAAGGGCAGGCAGGCCCGGTAGGGGGTTAGGTTGGGATCTGGGGAGGGTATTCTGATCTTGGAGCCCCTACTGTGCTTCCCCAGGCCCTGGGTCAGGGAGGGGTCAGTTGAATGTCCAGCCAGAAGCATCTGCAAGTCTGCGTGGAGTCCTAGGGCATGCAGGCCCTGTGCCTGCTCGGGAGGTGCTGCAGAAGGAGGCCAGGGCTCTGCAGCTGCACACAGCTCTGGGAGATGCGCCGAGGAGACACGGTGTGTCCTCAGCCGGCAGTTTGTCCCAGGATTGTGAGCATGGAGGAGATCATGCAGATTGTGTCCCCATCTCAGAGAGTTTTAAAATTAGCAGCTGACCACTGGAGAGAGCCAAGATAAAGGGTGCAGGTGTTGGGAGATCCACAGGGCATTGGAGCAAGCCCTGGACTGGGTTCTCAGTGTTCTGCTGACGGGCAGGGAGACCTCTGGAGGGGCCATACTCGTTGTCTGGGCCTCTGTTTCCTGACATATAAAAAGGTGGGGCTCCTCTGGTGGTGCAGTGTTTGGGAGTCCGCCTGCCGATGCAGGGGACACGGGTTCGTGCCCCGGTCCGGGAGGATCCCGCATGCCGCGGAGCGGCTGGGCCCGTGAGCCATGGCCGCTGAGCCTGCGCGTCCGGAGCCTGTGCTCCGCAACGGGAGAGGCCACAGCAGTGAGAGGCCCGCGTACTGCAAAAAAAAAAAAAAAAAAAAAAGGTGGATTGGACTTGAGTATACGTCAGAATCATGGGGCTGTTTAGAGGGGCTGATCCATCTGGTATTGAGTGGAGTTCTTAAGTCTGTGTTTTTAACAGGTCGTCAGGGCAGTCCCATGAGGGTGGTCTGAGGACTACATGAGGAGAAATGCTGGATGAGTTGCCCTCACAGTCAGGCCAAACTGACCTCCTCTGGATCAACAGGCTGTGTGGGTCAGCGGGAGGTGCTGTGGGCAGTCAGCGGATACAAGAACTAACAGGGACGCCTCTGGCCACCAAGGGAGATGGACAGGGACTTGAACTCGTTCTTTAAAATGGATAGAACTTCCAGGAACAATTCCTCTTTTTACCTTTAGCCTCTCTCCAACCTTTGTCAACACAGGGACCTCACCTGTCTAGCCATGACACCTGTCCCTACATAGTCCAACATGTTAACCTCCCCAATGTCCTCTGTGACCCCACCCTACACAGCTGCCACTACAGAGATATCCTTGATCCATTTCTTCCTTCACCATGTCTGTTTATCCAGTAATCAATCTGACTTCTATCACCAGTGCTGCCAATTCTATTGATACTTTCCTTGCATCTCTGTCTCCCACCTTTGCTAACACGGGGAACCCCTACTTCCATTACAGTCCTTGCCTACCTCTGCCAACAAAAAGGATTCTTATCTCCTCTGTTTATTGGTTAGGATTCAGTTCAGCTATGTGAGACAGAAAACCACACAGTAATGGCTTGAATGAAATGTAATGGAAATGTATTTCTCTCTTAGATAAAAGGGACCCATAAGTAGGCCATGCAGGGTTGGCAGGGTGCCCTTGATATCGGGGACCTCGTTCCTTTACAGAGAATTTTGTTACTTAACTGTCTTCAGTATGTAGCTTCCACTGCATGGTGTAATATGGTTGCTGGAGCCTCAGCCATCACATCTACATTCCCAGCCAGCAGGAAGGAGGAAGGACTGAAGAAGGGCATCACTCCTCCCTTTAAGGACATTTCTTGGAAATCACAGACACAGCACTTCAGTTTCTATCCCACTGGTCAGAACTTAATCCTAAAGTCATAACTGGCTATACAGGAAGTTCTGGATGACAGGTTACTCATCTAAACCTTGGCTGTCCTAATACTAAGGAAGAAGGTGGGGCAGATACTGGGGATAGCAGACGTTTGCCAAACCGCATGAAGGCTTCCTTTGCCTCATCAGTGCAAGACTGAAACACACTTCTAAAATGTTTCAATTCAGGGATGATGTCCCCCACCCCGGTACCCGCCTTCCCCGCTCCTTTTTTTTCTTTTCTTTTTTTTCCGGCCGCACCCTGCGGCTTGCGGTATCTTAGTTTGCCAACCAGGGATTGAACCCCGGGCTCACCGCAGTGAAAGCGCGGAGGCCTAAGCACTGGACCGCCAGGGAATCCCGCCCACCCCCTTTCTTTCGTGAACGTCCCCACCCTGCGATTTCTGTGACTTGGGACCTCTGCTGTCCCCAGCTGCTTCTCCACGGACACGCACTGGTTCTCGGGCGCTGCGAGGTGGTCATCCGCTGGAGGGCGCTGGGCGTGGGCCTGGCCGGGCCCCGGCTCTGCCGCTGCAGGTAGCGCCGAGCGTCTCCGTTGCGCGCGCTCCCGGAGGAGGGACCGACTAGGCGTGGGGGGGGGGGGGTGAGCGCTCTGGGGGTGGAAGGGTGAGGGCCAAGGATATTCTGCAGGACTGCCCCCACCTAGGGCTGGAGGGCGCCTGATGTGACCCCTGCTACAATCCACGTTAAGCCAGGTTGTTGATCTGCAGAGTTGGGAGCCTGAGCCATGCGAGAGGCTTTCCTCCCCTCTCCCCACCCCTCCCTGTGACCCCTCCTGAAGGTTGGCCTAACATTCATACTTGATCCAAGTTTCATCATTTCATATGATTCCTCCTTGGACTCATCCGTCCATCCTGTTTTTACCTTTCCCCTCTTTTGCTAGTTTTGAGTATTTCACACATTTTTAAGCCAGTCTCTGGATAGTCTAATTTTATTTTCACAGTTCTGTTAAATATTTAACCAGTTCACAGTTTTTCCCATGCAGTTCATCAAACATCCTTTATTTTCTCCCCTTTTCTAGCTGAGGACAGGGTGGAGCGGGGGTTTCATATCCCTGTGACCCGGACTGATTAATCAGGACCCTTCTGGGGTTGGTTTCCATCCATAAGCTGTAATGGTTCTGAAAGAAATGAAAAGTGTAATTTAATTCACAGTGAGTGCACTTAGCCCTGTGTTATCATTTATCTGCTCTGTGTCAGAACCCTGAAGGAACTCAGGATCCAGGAGTGTGACCCAGCACCCACCTGAGGGATCCTGGAGCGCTGAACTGTTGCTCGCTCGGATCCTGGTTTCACACAGGCCCCAGCCAACTCTGATGATGGTTTTGGTTTAAAGGTTAGCAGTGTACCTTGGATGACTTCTTGGGAACAGCTGGCAAGGTTGAACTAAATACTATCTATGACACCCAGGGAGCTCCTGTAAATGTTCCCAGCTGCTCCTGGCTGCCCTGCAGGTATCAGCCAGCCAATGAGAGCCATCCCAAAGCAGAGGTTCCTTGAATGAACCTGGCTGTGGTCCAGGGACACCAGGCATTGGATCCAGGAGTGGTGCAGAGGCCAGCAGGGCCTGTCTGGGGCTGACTGCATGGTTAGCCGCGTGGCCAGTGGTCCTGTGGACAGCTGTAGACCCAAGGTGAATGCCTACAACATGGGGACGCCAGAGTGGGGTTGGTGAGTAGCCCAGACTCAGCGTTACTTCCACATTAGCATTTACTGGGGGCTTGTTTGCCAGCTGCTGGACTGATCATGTGGCAAAGCATCACCCTATTTCATTCTCACTCACAACATTCCAAAGGGATACACCCTGTAATCCTTACACGTTAACAGTCAGGAAACTGAAACTGACACACAGAGAGGTTAAGCTTTTTCTTACTTTCATCAGCTGGTAAGTGGAGGCCCTGGATTTTGGACAGGAACTCTGTCCTGAGATGGTGTTGTGCTTCAGAGCCAGTCACCTCTTCTGTGACTTCCAGAAAGTTAACTCCTAGAGTCTGAGAAATGAAAAGGGATGGGGGTGGGTGCCCCGCTTCCAGGGACAGCTTCCTACTTGCCTCCCACTCTCCCCTCCTCCCTTCCTGCCTACTGTCCCTCCCTCCCTCCCTCCGTTGCTCTCTCCCTCCTGGGATTCTGCCTGTCAGACCTTCTAGCTATCTTGGACCATTAAGATGACGGGGTCCGGGTGAGAGGTGCTAGGGTATTGCCCCAGCGTTCTGAGGGGCAAGAGCAGAAGCAGGATAAACTCTGGGGGAGAAGGACAGGTGATGGTCTCTGCAGTTTCCAGGGATGCTTCCTCCTCACAATTTGGGACCTCACACCTCCACTCCACTCCACTCCCACACCCAGAGGCCTCTCCCTACAGCAGGATGCCACCCTCCTCAGCCTGGACAGGGCCTGAGGGCATGGGGAGGTTAGTGCTTTCTGAGTCGCTCTCAGGACCCACAGCCCAGTGCAACCCCAGGCCCCATCTCTCTGACTCTTCCCTGACCACTGATGAAATACTGTATAATTCTTTTGGGGATGTGTTTTCTTCCTTTGGTCTAATGCATGGTAAAGTCTGCATTAGAATGTTCCATTGGCACCTGCAAAAGAGATCTGTTCTCTGTTTTCAGCATACAGTATTCATTATATAGATCAGTCGGATTTGCCTTAGTATGTTATTCAGGCTTTTTATATTCTATTAAACCCTTTCTACATTCATTTCTTTTTTGGCCCACTTGATTTATCCTGGGCTAAGAGAAATGAATTAGTTTTCTATTACATGCTTCCGTCTGTTTCTTCTTATATTTTGTATAAGTGTAGCTCAAAAAATGTTGATGCTTTGCAAATTGGTGCACAGATGTTCATAACTTTCATATCTTCATTGTGAATTGTACACCCTGCCATTAGAAAGTGTCTTTTGTGGTACCCAAAGCACCGTCTATAGAAGGAAACAAATGGATAAATTGGATTTTGTCAAAATTAAAAACTTTTGCTCTGTGAGAGACACTGCTAAGAGAATGAAATAAACTACAGACTGGGAGAACATATTTGCAAATCACACGTCTGAAAAGGGACTTGTATTCAGAATTTATAAAAAAACTCTCAAAATTCAACTGTAAGAAAACAAAGAACTCAACTGAAAAGTGAATAAGACTTGAACAGATACTTCACCAAAGAGGATATATAAATGGTAAATAAGAATATCAAAAGATGTTCCTCACTGCTAGTCATTAAGGAAATGCAAATTGAAACCCCAGTGAAACACCATTACACGCCTATGAGAATGGCTAAACTTCAAAAAGCACTGACACTGGGTAAAGTGCTGATGGGACCGGTGAGCAAATGTACCTTGCTGCCGGGAGTGCTCGATGGTGCAGCCGCTCTGGAGAAGTTTGGTAGTTTCTTACCAAGTAAATATCCACTCACCATATGACCCATCAAGCCCTCTCTTGGGTGTTTGCACTAGCAAAGTGAAATTTTCAGTTCATGCAGAAATGTCACACACTGGAAACAATCCAAATGGCCCTCCAGCGGTGAATGAGTAAATAAACTGGTATATCCATACCATGGACTAAGTCAGCGATAAAAATGAAAGAACTGCTATTGATACACCAATAACTTGGATGAATCTCAAAGGCATTATGCTGAGAGGAAGAAGCCAATCTCAAAAGATCCATTTATGTGACGTTCTCACAAAGCTCAGGGATAGTGGACAGATCAGGAGTTTTCAGAAGTTAGGGGTGGGAAGAGGTTGTGACAGCAAAGAGAGCACGGAGGGAGGTTTCTGGACTGGGAGAATTGTTTTGTGTTCTGATTGTAGTGGTGGCTGCGTGAATCTAGACCAGTGTTAAAATTCATTGCATTGTACACCAAAAAGTCAATTTTACTGTATGATAATTTGTTTGTTTGTTTGCGGTACGCGGGCCTCTCACTGTTGTGGCCTCTCCCGTTGCAGAGCACAGGCTCCGGACGCACAGGTTCAGTGGCCATGGCTCACGGGCCCAGCCGCTCCGCGGCATGTGAGATCTTCCCGGACAGGGGCACAAACCTGTGTCCCCTGCATTGGCAGGCGGACTCTCAACCACTGCGCCACCAGGGAAGCCCTTTTTGGTATATTTTAAAATGGATACTTACTGCATTTTTCAACAAAAATGAGAAGTATAGTAGGAATTATACACTATAATTGGGGAATGCACACAGTACAACATTAAAATGTTTGGATTTGATACTTTATATACTTTATGAGTTACTCTATGATCTCAGTTTGGATGGGGAAGCTTTGCATGTTTATTTTCGGTTTCATTTAATCTGAGATGAGTGATAGGTGGAGGCATCTTGAAATATAAAATTATAAATTCAGATTAATAATTTATAGGCCTGCACACAAATTGCATGGGTTACCAGAGCAACACCAAACAATATTCTTCTGTGGGATTTCTGTTTCATTTTTAGTTAGAAAAGATTCTAAGGCGTGGCAAATAAGGTTAAAGATGAAGTTGTACAATATTATACCTCAATGTAATTTTAATGTAAGGACTGAAACCAGGATATAGTTCAGTCCTTGGATTTTTCCTCTTTCCCTTTGTATTGCAGCTATGTCTGTGAATCCACATACCGGATCTTTGCTATTTTCAGAACACTGTGCTCTAATTGCTGGCACACAGATTGCCAAAACTGTGAGCCTCGGATGCCTTGGCAGATCTTCCAAAGAAAGATAATAAAAATTTATAGAAAGGAAGTAAGGAATAAAAGAACACTATTATAATACAAAAAGAACAACTCAATATTATGACCTTCACTTTCTTGTTTGCATTTGCCTAGGAAACTTTTGGCCATCAAAAGTTTCTGAATCAAGAAAAGAATCTAAAAAAGAATGATATAAGTATATGTATTTATAATTGAATCACTTTGCTGTATACCTGAAACTAACACAACATTGTAAATCAACTACACTCTAATATAATTAAAATATTAAAAAAGTTTCTGAATCACTTTGGGATGTGTCTTTTGTATGCAGTAGAGTTGGGTTTTCCTTTTTGTTAAAGTCTTTTTAAAAAGTAAGTGAGCTTAATTCATTTTCTTTATATGACAGCTTTTTTTTTTTTTCCTCACATTCCCCCCCCACCCCACGCTTTATAACTTAAAAACACTTTTATTGTTTGGGCTCTTCTTTCTTTTGTGTTCGTTTCTTCTGATAATTTGGAATATTAAATTATTTTACTATGGTTACTGTTATAGAATATGTAACTTATACAGTAGCTGTAATTCTGTTTCTTTAGGAATGAATTCCCTGCTGTGAGCAATAATTAGATCAATATACTTTTCTTCTTCTGCCTTCCCGTCCTTCACTCCCTTTGTTTGTACTTATTATCTTTTTGTTTTTAATTTTTTAGTGTAGTTGATTTACAGTGTTGAGTCTGGTGTATAGCAAAGTGATTCAGTCATACATATAGTCTTTTTCACATTCGTTTTCAAGATATTGAATGTAGTTCCTTGTGCTATACAGTAGTACCTTGTTGTTTATCTTATTATCTTTCTTAATATTTACCTTTGTACTGTTCAGTAGTTTTATAAGCTCCTTACTGGTTAATCAGTTTTCAATGATGTGTGTAAGTCTCCACCTGCAGAAGGTAAGGAAATCATACCTGAACTTCCTTTTCCCTCCCAATGAACAATACGTATTTTTACGTCGTTAGATTTTATAATGTATTCATTATCTTTTAACTATAATCCTCATATTGTTTTTAGTTTTACTTCATCAGTTAGAGAGATTCAGTGATCAGAGTTAGTAGTTTGTCCACTCATCTCTTGGTTGGCTGACTTTTTTATTTTAGTATTTTTTATTTTCATAAAAGGCTCATGAGAACAATATTTTCTAGTTTTTTCCTCACCCCCACCCCTACCCAATCTTCACTAGTTTTTAAAAACATTTATTTATTGAGAGGTACTACCCAATTCACCTTTTTAAAGTGTACAATTCAGTAGTTTTTAGTAGATTCACAAAGTTGTGTAACTATGACTCCAATCACATACAAAGGAAAACAAAAGCACAGCCACAGCAACCCCGGCCAGGGTTAGGGACAGGAGCCCCCAATCCAGGAAAGGTTCATGATGAAAGAATACACACCCGCTGAGCTTATGGATATAGGTGCTAAATTCCAGCCAAAGGCCAGGGAAAGTTACCAGGCACGGTTGGTGCAGCCGTGGGATATGAGCAGCTATGGTTTCTTTGACTGGGCAGGAAGCAGAGAAGATGAACAACATCAGACACTCTACCCTTCGACAGCGCCTGCGTGGTGCTGGGCTTGGCGGGAGGGTCCAGGTCCTCACTCCCTTATAGATTGGCTTATTCTCTCCTGCGGGGAGGCTTGCCCAATGACTGGGCATATGGGACCCTGGAAATGTATAGATGAGGTACAACAAATTCTTAGGGAGTTGGGAATGAGACAGGCAGTCTATGCCCCTGTCTTTGAAGGCCCTGATTGAGCCACATTCACTGCAGGAATGAGTTAAGATGCTCTCGTCTGCCCCCACCACCTGGAGTGGGATGGGATAGCCATGCTGAGCCCAGTTGTGGCACAAGATATTTATTTAAAGAAAAAAAAATTTTTTTTTTTTGGCCACACTGTGAGGCATGCGGGATCTTAGGTCCCCTGCCAGGGATCGAACCCATGCCCCCTGCATTGGGAGTTGCCTGGGGAGGGGGGGCATAAGGAGATAGGAGAAGATGTCCATAAACCGCACTGCCTGGGTATTTTACGCCCCGCCCATAGTGCTTTCAGCCACCCAGGATGCCTGGTAAAAAAGCCAGATAGTTCACGTGGATGACGCTGGACAACCGAGAATTGAACAAGGTAGCGCTTCCCATCTGTGGGGCTGAGCCTCACATCACCACCATCCTAGACACCTTGGCCATGGTCCCGGGAGTGCATGGACAGTAGCATGGACAGTATGCACTGTACAGGAGTCCAGTACACGTGGTAAATGAGTACTTATCAAATGCCTTTATCAGTTCTCCCCTGGCCACTGAGTCACAAGATCAATTTGTCTTCACCTGGGAGGGACAACAGGGAACCTTTCAAGTGCTCCCCGAGGCTACCTGCACATATGTCATGGGATGGTAGCCCCAAACCTGTCCCTGTTCTCCTTCCCCACCCCAGTAAAATGGGCCCATTACATGGATGGTTAATGTTAACATGTGGAGACTTGCCTCCGGTGCAGGACACTCTGCAGGCTTTGTTGGAACACCTGTGAGGGAGTTGGGCAGTGAACCCACAGAAAATTCAAGGCCCAAGCACAGCTGTAAGGTTTTGGAGTCGTTCGGTCGAGTGAGAGGCGTGTTGTCCCAGAAGCTGTGTTGGGTAAGATGCAAGCCTATACAACCCCTAAGAATATAAAGGAGATGTGAGGCTTTGCAGGGATTTGGGGGTTTTAAGAGGACTTTTATTCCCCACCTGGCACAGTGCCTCCACCTCTATGCTTCCAGGTAAAGAAAGGTACGCATGGGACTGGGGATCCGAGCAGCAAACTACTTTTTTTTTTTTTTTTTTTGCGGTACGCGGGCCTCTCGCTGTTGTGGCCTCTCCAGTTGTGGAGCACAGGCTCTGGACGTGCAGGCTCAGCAGCCATGGCTCACGGGCCCAGCCGCTCTGCAGCATGTGGGATCTTCCCGGACCAGGGCACGAACCCGTGTCCCCTGCATCGGCAGGCGGACTCTCAACCACTGCGCCACCAGGGAAGCCCAGCAAACCAGTTTTGAGAAGGCAAAATACTAGTGAAGTAGCTCTGGGTATCGCCTGAGTAGGGCGGTCATTTGAGTTAGATGTGTCTGTGACACCAGAAGGCATGGGTCAGACACTGGGGCAGAGACAAGGGAAGGGGATAGTGCCCCTAGGATTTTGGTCCCAGCTCTGGAAGGGGGCAGAAACCCCATATACCCCCACAGAGCAGCAGCTCCTAGCAGCGTACACATGCTCCTCCAGGTGGATCTCTCGGGGACTAAACCGCAGCCGCCAATGGCCGGAACTCAGAGTAGTTTGACTGGTGACCATGAGCCCTGGTTGTTAGCCCTTTGTGCTGGGCTGCTCTAAAGAGATTAACCCTGTGGCTTGGGCAAGGGGAAGCCAAGGGGTGGATGATTCATGAGTGGGCACTTATGGGGTCAGGATGTGTGGAGGGACATTTTGGTTCACCTGCAAGAGCCTGAGGCAGTCCTCACTGTTTCCTACATCCCAGCTCCTAAGGCATTGACACACCCTGGCAATCATGAAGCTGATGCCCTAGCTTGGATATGAGCCCTAGCAACTGACACTTCAGTAGATACAGTAGATTGGGTACCACAGCAGCAAGAGTGGCCACCTCAGTGCAGGTGGGGTGGTGTATCATCAAGGATGCTGGATTGCCCTTGAAATACAGTGACTTGGATAATGCAGTAACAGCATATCCTGAGAGTTCTAAACAACACCCAAGGCAACCACCAAAAGAGTCTGGGGCCACCACTAGAATTCCAGTTGGTGAGGGATTGGCAAAATGATTATATCAGCCTTCTCCCTCCGAGTGGGGGCTCTAAACCTGCCCTGGTTTGTATGCACACTGTGTCTGGCTTAACCCAAGTTTTCCCTGTCTCCTTGCAAACCAGGTGCCACCATTAGTGGATTAGAGAAGCTGAGTGCCATGTATGGACACCCTTGTTGAACAGACAGTGATCGGGAGTCACGTTTCAAAGGTCATGATGTGGAAGACTGGGCGAAAGAACGTAACGTTGAATGGAGGATCCATCTCCCCTATAACCTGCAAGTAGCAGGGTTGGTAAAAATAATGAAATTAATATTTAATAAGTAGCAGATTAAATTACTAACAGGTAAAAACCACCTTGGCTGGGTGGACTAAAGTACTGTTTAATCAGTTAATACATTTAAATGATTTTACATATTGAAATGATCAACCAGTAAGGCCCGATGCCCCACATGCCAGAGTGGGGACCCCTGTCAAGACACCCAACACGGTAAAGGGGTGAAAGTGGTGGGAGACAGGCATTGCCCTGACTGTCACCGTGGATCAATGTGCTATGCTGTAGAGAATACCAAGCGGCATCATGCCTGGGAAAGGCATTATCTACTGGAATTTGCGATGAGATATCCCACCAGGATGGGTGAATTACTTCACACCCTTGGGGGAGGAGCAACTACTCAGTCTCCACTGGGATCCCATTGTCCTGCTACAAGCTGGACCTGTTGAAACTCTCAGTACCTGGAATGGAACACACACCACTGAGGGGAGAAGGTGGGGGTCCTGGTCTGGCATATCCGGCCCCCAGCCCATCTGACAGTGCTGCCTCCCCCACCCAACTTGTACGGTATGTACAACCAGGTCAAGTTCCTAAAGCTGCCAGCCTCCCTCCCCTCAAGACCAGGTGGGCACGTTCTGTTTCCTACACATAGAATCATTTGGCTGCTGACTTTGTTCCCTCCATGGTCCTGGAGGACATTATAGTCCTTACTGAATTCACCCAGCAAGGCTTAAGTGACAGCAAACAAAGCTTGTCCTTACTGAACGCTGAAACATCTCTAAAGAGAAAGGCTGTCCTCCAAAAAAGAAGGGTCTTGAACATTATTACTGCCTTACAAGGAGGCATCTGTGCCATTATCCGAACAGAACATCGTGTGTTCATACCTAGTGAGCCTGCCAGTGTGCCGTCTTATTAAATCACATGAAGACACAAGTGAACATCCTGAGTGATCCGACCCCCCAACCTAGGGGACTTAGTAAATCAGTGGTTTAGATCATGGGGTTCTTTGTGTTTTGACCCAAGATCTGGACCTGGACAATCAGAAGCTCCTCACCCACCCCACCCCCAACCTGTGCTTGGAATATACACTCTCCCCACTGTGCTCAAAGTGGGAGCCGTTTTCAAGGATGCAACCTTGAGAGAGCAATATGCTGTTGAGACCATCTAGACAGTGACTGAACCCAGGTAAGGCCTGTATAGAAACTTTTAAGATTTGGCAAGTGGGTGCAGAAAACTACTCATCTTGTGAGCAGCCCAACACAAGCCTGGTAAGTTCCCTTGCTCATTAGAACTGCCACCTACCAATCTGGAGTGGTCTGCCTCTTTCTTCAGTCTCTCCTTGCCCTGCGTGTATGGGGGTTAATTTTCGAACCAAAAAGAAAACTGGTCCATTTCATCTGGGTTATCAAATTTGTGGGCATAGAGTTGTTCTTAGTATTCCTTTATAATCTTTTTAATGTCCAGGGGATCTGTAGTGATGTCCCCTCTTTCGTTTCTATGTTAGTAGCTTGTGTCCTTTCTCTTTTTTTCTTAGTGAGCCAGGCTAGAGTCTTATCGATTTGATTGATCTTTTCAAAGAACTAGATTTTGGTTACATTGGTTTTTCTCTCTTTTTAAAAATTTTAATTTATTTTTTATATCCTTGGCTGCGTTGGGTCTTCGTTGCTGCGCCTGGGCTTTCTCTAGTTGTGGTGAGCAGGCGCTAATCTTCGTTGTGGTGCACGGGCTTCTCATTGTGGTGGCTTCTCTTGTTGCAGAGCACGGGCTCTAGGTGTGAGGGCTTCAGTAGTTGCAACATGCCGGCTCCAGTAGTTGTGGCGCGTGGGCCCTAGGGCGTGCGATCTTCAGTAGTTGTGGCTCGCGGGCTCTAGAGCGCAGGCTCAGTAGTTGTGGCGCATGAGCTTAGTTGCTCCGCAGCATGTGGGATCTTCCTGGACCAGGGATCGAACCCGTGTCCCCTGCATTGGCAGGCGGATTCTTAACCACTGTGCCACGAGGGAATTCCTGATTTTTCTCTCTTGATTTCCTGTTGTCAATTTCATTGACTTCTTTAATTCTTATTGTTTCTTTTCTTCCTCTGACTCTGGATTTAATTTGCTCTTTTTTTTTTTTTAGCTTCCTAAGGTGGAAACTTAGATGACTAATTTTAGATCTTCTTTTCTAATATATGCATTCAATGCTATACATTTCCACCTAAGCACTGCTTTCACTGCATTCCACAAATTTTGAAAATTTGTGTTTTCATTTTCATTTAGTTCAAAATATTTTAAAGTTTCTCTTGAGATTTCTTCTTTGTCTTGTGTTATGTAGGAGTGTGTTGTTTAATCTCCACATAGTTTGATGTTTTTCCAGTTATCTTTCTATTAGTGATTTCTACTTTAATTCCATTGTCATCTGAGAGCAGACATTGTAAGATTTCTATTTTAAATTTGTTCAGGTGTGTTGTATTGCCCAGGATGTAGTCTATCTTGGCGAATGTTCCATGTAAACTTGAGAAGAAGTAGTTTGCTTTTTATAGTCTCATCAACAATGGACTCATTTTAAACTCATTAAATTAAATTTCCTGTAGTATAAAGTATAAGAATGGTACTGGCCTAGTAATATTTTTTAAATATGGTATTCATTCACATCATAAAAGTGGAACTGAATTGTAAAAACAATACCCAGGAATGAAAAGTGTGACACAAAAGCTACCTATAACAGTTATTTAGTAATCCATCATATGTACCACAAGCCAAGTTTTCTAGACATCTGTGTGTTTAGTATATGTTTTGTCTTAAATTTTACTTTTGAATAAAATGCACACTTTAACAAATTCACCAAGACAAGTCATGCTGTAGCTACTTAAAACTGTAGTTAGAGAATAGAACTATTAAAACTCCTAAGCATAGTCTTTAAGGTCACCAACAGGGAAAAACCAGTTTTAATTTCTAAAACATTCCTAAGGTTTGGAGCCAAAAACATTTACTAGCATGGTTCGAGGTGGAAGTTGATCTAGATATCAGGATTGAAACTCAGCAAGAACTGAAGTTCTCCAAAGCCAAAAGAAGACTTGTGCATTAATTTCTTAAACAGATGAACAAAAACAAATAAACCTTAAGAGCAAATTTGTACTTATAAATACATACTCTTACAAAAGCAACTTTTCCAACCAGAAAACAAAGACAAAAAACCAAAAAACCAAAAAAACCCCAAAAAACCAAGAGCTTGGAAGCAGCAAGAGTATAACTAACAGGAAGTGAAAACTGAGTGACAGCTTGTGGTCTGAGAAACTCAACAAATAGTTCTTTCAGTTCCATTAGCTGTGGCCCAAAGCTTCAATCATGTTTTAGGTGAGTGTTTACTGTTCAGTATTCTGTTGGCATTATAAGTAGCAGGCCAGTAGCACCCTCTGTATTTATAGGAAAGCAATAGTTGTTCCTGGCCTGACTGTATGGGGTAGACTAGTGTTAACAGAACTTCCTAATATAACAGACTTTAGGAAGAAGACTGAGTAAAAGAAGAAATAAATGCCAGGGAAAAGCGAGATCCAGTTTCCTTGAGTTGATATCATTTTGTTGAACCTTCAGACATGTCCTCAAGCTGACCTGGTCTTCCTCATATGCAATCCTCAGAAATCTATTGCCACGTGAGAAATATCTGTACAAGCTTTCTGTGAGTTTTTTGATTTTTTGTTTTGTTTTTGTTTTTGTTTCTGCGGTACGCGGGCCTCTCACTGCTGTGGCCTCTCCCATTGCGGAGCACAGGCCCCGGACGCGCAGGCTCAGCGGCCATGGCTCACGGGCCCAGCCGCTCCGCGGCGTGTGGGATCCTCCCGGACCAGGGCACGAACCCGCGTCCCCTGCATCGGCAGGCGGACTCCCAACCACTGCGCCACCAGGGAAGCCCTGTGAGTCTTTTTTTTAACTCATAAATCTATAAATGGTGGCATTCATTTCTCTAACTTAAGGTGAGCATTCCTCCTAAGAGGATAAATCCCATACTTAAATTAAATAGGGTGTTAGTCCTCATAAGAAAGCAATAATATCAAGTCATACTGCACACAGAAACTGGCAAATTCTTGTTCTCTCCCTCCCTCCCCCACCCCACACTTTCTTTTCTCAGGCTAGTGTTTGCATTAAATCATAAACCTTATAATGGATTTATAGAAACGGTGGTAATAAAATAAAACTGTCAAAATGAAAGTTAAGAACAGAACTGGCTGCCACTTGAAATGGCATCTTATGATCTTAGATTCCTGAATAGTGTGAGCTAGGCACTCGATTCTATCCTAGGAATCACTATGGATACGTGAAACAAACAAGGAAGGAGAGATGAGCGGGGCTGACGGAGGGGGATATTACTTAATGGAAAAAACTTCACAAGGAACAAATTTCACATGGAAACAGAAGTTTCAAAAACTATATTGAAAACATTTTACCCATGACATTCCTGTATCATAAACATACTACAGACACACAGATAGCCAACAGGTACATGAAAACGTGTTCAACATCACTTACCATCAGGAAAATGCAAATCCGAACCACAATGAGATACCACTTCACACCTGCTATAATGGCTATTATCAAAAAGACAAGAAACAACAAGTGTTGGAGAGGATGTGGAGAAGAGGGATCCCCTGTGCACTCTTGGTGGGAATGTAAATTGGTGCAATCACTATGGAAAACAGTATGGAGGATCCTCAAAAAATCAAAAGTAGGTCTACCATAGTAAATGGATCTAGTGGATCTAGCATTTCCACTGTTGGGTATTTATCAAAGGAAAAAAACCCACTAACTTGAAAAGGTACCTGCACCCTCATATTCATTGCAGCATTATTTACAATAGCCAAGACATGGAAAGAAACTGAATGTCCATCAGTGGATGAATGGAAAAGGAAACGTGGTATATATATACACAATCTAATATTATTCAGCCATACAAAGAAGGGAATCCCAACATTTGTAACAACGTGGATGGACCTCGAGGGCATTATGCTAAGTGAAATAACTCAGACAGAAAATGACAAGTACTGTATGATCTCACTTATATGTGGAATCTAAAACAAAACCAAAGCTCACTGAAACAGAGAACAGATTGGTGTAGTTCCTTATAAATTTTAGAACTTTTGGTTCTATTTTGTGGAAAACATCGTTGGGGTTTTGACAGGGATTGCACTGAATCTGCACATTGCTTCAGGTAGTATGAACTTTTTTTTTTTTTGCGGTACGCGGGCCTCTCACTGTTGTGGCCCCTCCCGCTGCGGAGCACAGGCTCCGGACGCGCAGGCTCAGCGGCCATGGGTCACGGGCCCAGCCGCTCCGCGGCATGTGGGATCTTCCCGGACCAGGGCACGAACCCGTGTCCCCTGCATCGGCAGGCGGACTCTCAACCACTGCGCCACCAGGGAAGCCCTTGTTGAGAGGTTTTTAAAAACTCTTAAGTTGTTGAGTTTTGTCAAGTGCTTTTCCTGCGTCTAATGAGATGACCATATGATTTTTATCTTTCATTTTGTTAATGTGGTGTATCATGTTGATTTGCAGATATTGAACCATTCTTGCATCCCTAGAATAAATCCCACTTTATCATGGTGTGTGGTACTTTTAATGTAATGTTGAATTTGGTTTGCTAACATTTTGTTTCTTATTCGTTGAACAATAAACATTTGAATCTGATAGTGTGGCAACTCCGGAAATCAGATTCTCCTTCCCTAGAGTCTGCCGGGTTTTTTGTTTTGTTTTTGTTTATTTTTTGATCATTGTGGTCTGTGTCTGTGCCAAGGATCAGAATAATGTGCAGATTAAGGTCTTCTCAGGTCTTTTTTAATCCTTCCCCTGGGCATGCATGGCCACTTTCTAATTTTCTCCATATATGCAGTAGTTTCTGAATGTCCTAGTCTTTAATGTCCGAATCCCAAAAGGGGAGAAGGCAAAAAATGAAGGGGGAGAGGGGTGTTGGCCCTTTAAATCACCCAGAAGTCATTTCAGATGGAGGGGGAAGTTCTTGCAAGAATGGAGGGGGAGGTGCAACTACAGTGGCTATCTACCTGTTTTCCTGCACTTATGTGATCAGAAGCAGCAATCCGTGAATTAGAACATAGATCCCTGATATTTGTACATAGTCCTTTTTGCCTACCACAAGCTATGTGCAAGCAACTCCTGGAACACATGCATAGCTACCTGCTATGTGGCTGGAGGTGTTGAATGGGTACCTGCTACTGTGCTAAAATTGACCAAAATTAACTGAAATTTGCAATTTACCATCCAGGTCTTCCCCTGGAAGTTTCAAGTCTTCAACAGACTCTAGAATTCTGAAATAGTTACATCAGACAGATTCTGCTAATGCAATTGTTGTCTTGGTGGGGAGATGGATTCCTGGTGTGTCCTAGCCCACAACCTCCCCAGAATCCTCCTCTAAATTATTTTTTAATTACCTTCAAAAACCATCATATAGGGCTTCCCTGGTGGCGCAGTGGTTGAGAGTCCACCTGCCGATGCAGGGGACACGGGTTCGTGCCCCGGTCCGGGAAGATCCCACATGCCGCGGAGCGGCTGGGCCCGTGAGCCGTGGCCGCTGAGCCTGCGCGTCCGGAGCCTGTGCTCCGCAGCGGGAGGGGCCGCAACAGTGAGAGGCCCGCGTACCGCAAAAAAACCCCCAAACAAACAAACAAAAAAACATCACATAGTCTCCAAGTTGTCAAAGGTAAACAAAGCCAGACATTAAAGGGGTAAGGACAGATTTTAATCCATAATATACTATTGCCATAGGAAAAAGAGTCCAGCATAAAGTGAACTCTACTTCGAGTTGCACAGAAGTGACATTTTAAAGGGAGAGTAAGGGTGTAGGCAAGAGGTCAGGCAAGGGCTCAGCAGTGTTGGGAAAGTGAAAAATTACAAAAAGAGGTGAGTGGTCCACATGAAACCCATCCCGATTTGCTACCTGGCACTTATAAATTTAGGCTCCTACCCTCCATAAAGGCTAGGAGACAGGAGCCCTGTCTTCAGGTGTTGGCTGGAACAAAGAGTAAGGTCTTCTGACAGCCTTGAGTTTTCTTAGGCAAGCACTTTAAGGAGGGCTGGGGTCATCATAGGGATGGGGCCTTGAGCGGTTAGAAACTATGGTAGTATCTGTTCAAGTCTTTATAGTTCAGGGTTGAGGCTTAGTGAGAAGGGGGACTCAGAGGAGCCAGGCTAGGGTTTGGTCAAGGAGATAATGTTTGTCAAAGGAAAAAAGGAAAAACTACAGATACAGCCAAAGTGGCCTGACAATCATTCCCAACCTTAATTCATTCATGCTTCTCTGAGCTAAACTTACCCCTGTTATTGGAGTAGGTGGGCCTCCTTCCAAAGTTTGAATGCACTTACGTATGTATGTGTGTGTGTGTGTGTGTGTGTGTGTGTGTGTGTGTGTGTGTATTCATAGGAGACATACGTGTGTGCGTTTTAAGAAAGCTGTTTCTACCGGTTTCACTGAACAAGACGTTCCAAGAGTCTTGCCATGATGGTACCATTATTTTTTATTTGAACGTGGTAGCCTATAGTGTGATTTGTCCATAGTCATTCTAGTTTCCTATGGAGGGCAATTTGGGGTGTTTCCAATTTCTATCAGAAATGCGACAAACTGGATGGCAATAAACACTCTCATGAATGCCTCCTTGAAGTGCTTCTTGAACACAGAGACGGAAAGGTGGAATTACTGGGTCCTCGAACATGCATTTAAAATTTTAACAGATGCCACCAAATTGCCTTTCTTTAAAAAAAAAATTTATTTATTTGGCCGTGCCAGGTCTTAGTTGTGGCACGTGGGATCTTCGGTGCGGCGTGTGGGATCTTTAGTTGTGGACTGTAGACCATTTAGTTTACTGCATGCAGGCTCTTAGTTGTGCCATGCCGGATCTAGTTCCCTGCCCAGGGTTCGAACCTGGGCCCCCTGCATTGGGAGCTCAGAGTCTTAACCACTGGACCACAAGGTAAGTCCCCAAATTGCCTTTTTAAACCAGCACAACCCCTTTACACTCCCACCAGCTGGGTAAGAGTGTTTATTTTTCCACTTTTCCCAACACTGGATAGAATCAAAGTTCCTAATACTTGCTCATCTGCTGGTCCAAGCTAGTCATTTTGTTTGATTGTTTCCACTAGCCATCTGTGTTTCCTTTTCTGGGACCTGGCCCAAGTCCTCAGATATTGAAATGACTTCTGATGGAATTCTGCATTGTTCCCTGGTATTGGTGGTGGGGTCATAGCCCCAGAGTCATGCTAAGGGCAGGATGGAGACGGGGAAGAGTGAGTGGCAGAGGGAGTGAAGAAGAACAAGTTTTCATCTCTCCCCGCCCCCTGCAGCTGGGAATGAAACTAAGGAGAGGCCCCAGAGTCCAGCGTCCAAGGTCTTGGCCAAGCGTATTCTCTGTCCAGTTTTTCTAGTTCTTGGCTGGGGGCAAGGGAAGGGCAGAGCAGGGCAATGTCCTGGGAACTGCTGTGAGTGGGCCAGGCAGGCTGCGGGTGGAGCTCTTCCGGGCTGACACTTCCTGGGCTTGTCTTATCTTCTAGAAAGTCCTTTCTTCCTGCAGCAGTGCCAGATACAGGGAGAAGGGGGGAACAGCGGGGCAAAGGGCGGTACAAAGGTAAAGCTACCTATGCTCAGCCCTCACACCCAGCAGGGCAGATAACTTCCAGCTGGGTGCTACTGCGCACATCGTGCTGGCTGGCTCTGCACTGCTATACCCCGTGCGCTGGCGCTGGTCCTGCTTCCAGCCTGCTCTGCACCAGACCCATGCAGCTGCTCAGGGTCCTCTGCCTCCTCTGGATGCTCAAGGTCTCCCTGGGGGCCACAGGTGAGGGAGCGAGGTGGGGGAGGGTTGGGGAGACCCTCCTGATGTTCCAGGACAGGGGTGTGTGTGTGGGGCGGTGGCTCTGAGATCTAAGGGGAGGCTGAGGAGGGGCCTCTCAGAGCTCTTTGTGCAGGGAGAGCTGTAGGCAGGGGGAGGAGAGGGAAGCTGGGTCCAGCGGTGCTGCTCTACACCTGGGACCGAGTCCGCGCGTGCATCAAAAGGGTGGGATAACCTGTTTCTGAAAGAGTGCTCTTCCCACTTTGACTCAGTTTTCTGAGCCCCCTTCCTCTTGTTGCCCCTGCTCCCCAGCACTGATGCTTCGTCCGCCCTGGATTCTATCCCTCCCTTTACTTCCATCGGTTCAGCCCTCCTGAGAGTCCCTGGCTCTGCCCCTGGGGCCCCCTCCTCTCTCTTTGGTCCCGGTGCCCCCTCCTCCAGTCCTGCCCCTAACTCTCCCACCCCGACCTAGCCTATGTTTCTGGGCACAGCTGTCATTGGCAGGGCTGTGCGGGGAGAGCCTGATGGCTCCCAAAGGGTGGTTCTGAGACCACCTGGTGTGGGGTCCTTTCTCTCTCCCACCCCTTTGGAACCTCGGAATTCCTCTTCCCTTCCCTTCCCTCTGCCCCCCAGTGTCTGCTCCTGAACCCCAACCTTAGACCTTCCCAACATAGAGGTCCTCTGGTCCACCCTCTCACTTATCTCCAGGGCCACCTCCTGGCTATAAGGGCTCTGGGCCAGGAACCTTCATGTTCCCCTCCCCTATCTCCCTGACACCCCAGCTAAGCTGAGTAGTGAAACCCCAGCTCTCAGAGCAAAGATGTGCTGAGTCTGAGTTGAGAAAGCTGCCCCCGAGTGGACAGAGGTCTGGGTGCTTCCTGCCAGCAGCTGCCGTGGCTGCCGGTCACCCTCAGCATTGTGAGATCTTTGACTCTCACTTGTATCACCTGTAAGATGGGGATGACAACATCTGTAGAGGGAGGGGCTCATATTTGTAAACTAATTAATTCCTTGGCCGAAATAGAATAGGTGATGGAAAATATAGCTATTTTTATTATTGACACTCACTGCTACACCTTAAGGTCTTCAGGACTTACGCCTGCCTGCCAAGGTATCTCTTTCTGGAAATTTCCTTTTCTGTCCTGTTCCTCAGCCTGTGTGTGATCCTCTCTCCTTGTCCTCAAACTCAATGAAGTCTGAGCTTCAATCTCTGCTTTTCCCTTTTTTATTCTCTTTGCAACTTTCTGCTCTCTGACCCCTCGTCTCCCAAAGTCCATGATGTGTCCCCACCCTCAGCCCAGGATTGGCTGGGTTCTCTCTCTCTCTCTAAAGAGGAGAGTCAGCCCAGACAGCAGTGGGTCACAGGGAGATGGGCAGAGGTGGGCCAGAGGGGGCGGGGGTGGCACAGAGAACCGGAAGGGACAAGGACTTTGGGGTGTGTGAGGAAGAAGGAATGGGAGTACCGATGGGAGGAGACGGGACCTTCTGCTGAACCTGCGTGCTCAGCTCGGCCATCCCAGGGCTGCAAGGTCAGTACTCAGACAGGTGGGCAAGGGATTAAGCGCGCCCCCAACCCAATGCCCCTTGGAGAGGCTGCCCAGGGGGGAAGACATATGTTGGCCTTTAGAACCTTGAAAGACCCCAGCCCCAAACTGCCTCTGATTCGGGAGGAACTGGTGGCACGTCCTACCTCTGTGGCATGTATCTGGAAAATGGGGTATGTGGTGTTATGGCGACAAAACGACCTACCAATGAATTCCTCTGTTCTACCGCCAATACAGGGGCTTCAGCCGTGGCCACATCCACCTCTAATGCGCTTTTGCACGCGGCTCTCAGCAACTCCCCACACTCTCAAGGCCCAGCAAGGCGGCCACTGAGTACCTCTGAAATTTCTCCCACTCCAGATAGTAGGGAACACATACCTATGACTATCACCACCTCCCCCCACTTGAAATCCATTTCTGAAACGTTGCTCAAATCGCCAATCAATTCCAACACCTCAACAATCCCCATGTCCAAGTTTGTCTTCAAGGTTGAGACCACTCCACCAACCGTGATTGTCTATATGGGCACGACAGAGTGCATCAATCCAACGAACCTTGTAATCACTACCACTTACCCCACCACCACCTGCATGACACAGACCCAAGTGTCCCTCACCAGCTCTTACACCACCACTCCTGTGACAGAGAAGCCACGGACAACCATTACCAGTACTTATCCCGTGACAACTACCAAGAGAGTCACTTCAGCCGTGACCAATTCTCCCAGTACCACCACTCCAGGGAAATCTCCCACAACCATGACCCCGCCCCCTTCCTTTGTCCCAACAACCCACACAACTCTAGACACTCCAATCTCCTCTGTGACTGGTACCACACAAAGGGCTATCCCTACCGCTGCAAGTACCCACACAACCCAGTCTCCAACCCCAACAATTGTGTCTACCTCTGCTACTACCCCTTCTCTAACTACTAGGAAAACCTTGTTAACAACACTCAGCACCCGTAGCACCTTGATTACAACCATCACTTCATTTCCAGACATGGTCAGTACCTCTCAGACATCCACAGCTATCACTCAATCACCTACTTCAAATGATATATTAACAACACCTACAACACAAGTTGTATCTGTTGCCACCTCGAAAACAACAGTATTGCCCATCACCTCAACAACACAAATAACCAAGACTGCTACCACAGATACAGTAACGACACCCACATCAACGACACCTGCCACCTCAGAAACAACAGGATTGCCCGTCACCTCAACAACACAAATAACCAAGACTGCTACCACAGATACAGTAACGACACCCACATCAACGACACCCGCCACCTCGGAAACGACAGGATTGCCCGTCACCTCAACAACACAAATAACCAAGACTGCTACCACAGATACAGTAACGACACCCACATCAACGACACCCGCCACCTCGGAAACGACAGGATTGCCCGTCACCTCAACAACACAAATAACCAAGACTGCTACCACAGATACAGTAACGACACCCACATCAACGACACCCGCCACCTCGGAAACAACAGGATTGTCCGTCACCTCAACAACACGAATAACCAAGACTGCTACCACAGATACAGTAACGACACCCACATCAACGACACCCGCCACCTCGGAAACAACAGGATTGCCCATCACCTCAACAACACAAATAACCAAGACTGCTACCACAGATACAGTAACGACACCCACATCAACGACACCCGCCACCTCGGAAACAACAGGATTGCCCATCACCTCAACAACACAAATAACCAAGACTGCTACCACAGATACAGTAACGACACCCACATCAACGACACCCGCCACCTCGGAAACAACAGGATTGCCCATCACCTCAACAACACAAATAACCAAGACTGCTACCACAGATACAGTAACGACACCCACATCAACGACACCCGCCACCTCGGAAACAACAGGATTGCCCATCACCTCAACAACACAAATAACCAAGACTGCTACCACAGATACAGTAACGACACCCACATCAACGACACCCGCCACCTCGGAAACAACAGGATTGCCCATCACCTCAACAACACAAATAACCAAGACTGCTACCACAGATACAGTAACGACACCCACATCAACGACACCCGCCACCTCGGAAACAACAGGATTGCCCATCACCTCAACAACACAAATAACCAAGACTGCTACCACAGATACAGTAACGACACCCACATCAACGACACCCGCCACCTCGGAAACAACAGGATTGCCCATCACCTCAACAACACAAATAACCAAGACTGCTACCACAGATACAGTAACGACACCCACATCAATGACACCCGCCACCTCGGAAACAACAGGATTGCCCATCACCTCAACAACACAAATAACCAAGACTGCTACCACAGATACAGTAACGACACCCACATCAACGACACCCGCCACCTCGGAAACAACAGGATTGCCCATCACCTCAACAACACAAATAACCAAGACTGCTACCACAGATACAGTAACGACACCCACATCAACGACACCCGCCACCTCGGAAACAACAGGATTGCCCATCACCTCAACAACACAAATAACCAAGACTGCTACCACAGATACAGTAACGACACCCACATCAACGACACCCGCCACCTCGGAAACAACAGGATTGCCCATCACCTCAACAACACAAATAACCAAGACTGCTACCACAGATACAGTAACGACACCCACATCAACGACACCCGCCACCTCGGAAACAACAGGATTGCCCATCACCTCAACAACACAAATAACCAAGACTGCTACCACAGATACAGTAACGACACCCACATCAACGACACCCGCCACCTCGGAAACAACAGGATTGCCCATCACCTCAACAACACAAATAACCAAGACTGCTACCACAGATACAGTAACGACACCCACATCAACGGCACCCGCCACCTCGGAAACAACAGGATTGCCCATCACCTCAACAACACAAATAACCAAGACTGCTACCACAGATACAGTAACGACACCCACATCAACGACACCTGCCACCTCGGAAACAACAGGATTGCCCATCACCTCAACAACACAAATAACCAAGACTGCTACCACAGATACAGTAACGACACCCACATCAACGACACCTGCCACCGCGGAAACAACAGGATTGCCCATCACCTCAACAACACAAATAACCAAGACTGCTACCACAGATACAGTAACGACACCCACATCAACGACACCTGCCACCTCGGAAACAACAGGATTGCCCATCACCTCAACAACACAAATAACCAAGACTGCTACCACAGATACAGTAACGACACCCACATCAACGACACCTGCCCCCTCGGAAACAACAGGATTGCCCATCACCTCAACAACACAAATAACCAAGACTGCTACCACAGATACAGTAACGACACCCACATCAACGACACCTGCCACCTCGGAAACAACAGGATTGCCCATCACCTCAACAACACAAATAACCAAGACTGCTACCACAGATACAGCAACGACACCCACATCAACGACACCTGCCACCTCGGAAACAACAGGATTGCCCATCACCTCAACAACACAAATAACCAAGACTGCTACCACAGATACAGCAACGACACCCTCATCAACGACACCTGCCACCTCGGAAACAACAGGATTGCCCATCACCTCAACAACACAAATAACCAAGACTGCTACCACAGATACAGTAACGACACCCACATCAACGACACCTGCCACCTCGGAAACAACAGGATTGCCCATCACCTCAACAACACAAATAACCAAGACTGCTACCACAGATACAGTAACGACACCCACATCAACGACACCTGCCACCTCGGAAACAATAGGATTGCCCATCACCTCAACAACACAAATAACCAAGACTGCTACCACAGATACAGTAACGACACCCACATCAACGACACCTGCCACCTCGGAAACAACAGGATTGCCCATCACCTCAACAACACAAATAACCAAGACTGCTACCACAGATACAGTAACGACACCCACATCAACGACACCTGCCACCTCGGAAACAACAGGATTGCCCATCACCTCAACAACACAAATAACCAAGACTGCTACCACAGATACAGTAACGACACCCACATCAACAACACCTGCCACCTCGGAAACAACAGGATTGCCCATCACCTCAACAACAGAAATAACCAAGACTGCTACCACAGATACAGTAACGACACCCACATCAACGACACCTGCCCCCTCGGAAACAACAGGATTGCCCATCACCTCAACAACACAAATAACCAAGACTGCTACCACAGATACAGTAACGACACCCACATCAACGACACCTGCCACCTCGGAAACAACAGGATTGCCCATCACCTCAACAACACAAATAACCAAGACTGCTACCACAGATACAGCAACGACACCCACATCAACGACACCTGCCACCTCGGAAACAACAGGATTGCCCATCACCTCAACAACACAAATAACCAAGACTGCTACCACAGATACAGCAACGACACCCTCATCAACGACACCTGCCACCTCGGAAACAACAGTATTGCCCATCACCTCAACGACACAAATAACCAAGACTGGTACCACAAATACAGTAACAACACCACAAAGTACACCAGACATCACGTCTTCAACCAATTTCTCTACAGGAAGAACAATGACACCAGCGAACACTGCGTCCACATCCTTGAGTACCACTGGTCCATTGACCCCCACCAGCGAACTCAGCTCCACACTCGCTCTTTCCAGCACCTCACCCACCCACACAAATATCATCCCATCTTCCCCTCCACCTTCCCCAACCTCAGAGCCAGTCTCCACTTCGACTGCAAACACTAGCCCTATGTCCACCCTGAGTACCACCATCCCCACTACACACCCAACTTCTGGCCCTTCAACTCCCACCACTCCTCCCACCAGGTCCACAACAGAAATCACCACTCCCACGCACACTGAAGCTCCTGTCACCTCGATCACAGCCACTTTTCCCATTCTAGCCTCAACCACAGAAGTAGCCCAGTCTGGGACCACAAGCGTGGTAACAGCACGCACCTCAATAACAGCTCTCAGTACTTCAAGTGTTTCTCCCTCAACACCTTTCCCTGAATTGATTACTTCTACTAATGCAATAAGTACCCCTTTTAGTACCATCATCTCGTCTTCAATACCTGAAATAACAATATCATCTCTATCTTCCATCAGCACAAGTTCACTGGTCTCTACGACAAGTAAGTCTTTTCCTACCTCCTCTCATGTCTACAGTACAGACATCACAGGGTCTTCTGTCACTGCTTTTCCTACTTTTTCCTCATCTGAAACTGCAAGAACTTCTCTCACCAATTCTCACCAAAATGGTAGCCGTCGTCTTACCCAAACCACCACCATGTTGACTCTTTCTTCCACTACCCAATGTCCAGAATCAATATCGGTTACAATAGTGTCTGCCTCTCCCACTACACCATGTATAGAAGTGGGTCCAAATCCTGAAGTTACTTCTACGCCCACCATCCCATTATCAGTTTTTACCTCTACTACTGAGAGGGCCACCTATCCCAGTTCCACCACCAGGACAACTGTGTTCCCTGCAAAAACGGACACTTCTACTTCCGTTTTCGAAACTGACCCCACTGACATGACTGATGCGCCTAGTTCTATCAGCACTGGAACCATCCCCATTAACACGGATTTCACGAGCACACAAAGACCCACCAGTGGCACCTGGATCAGCACCAACTTTGTAACTACTCCACGTGTGCCTGGCTCCACTAGCCTCCCAGTGACCATGAAACCAAGTAGCAGCTTTTCAACTACCATGATGACTTCAAGCAAGCTGACGCGCCCCACCTCACACATCACCAGCGCTCCAGGGATACCAGCGGCTACCACCAAGACTCTCTCCACCCTTACGTCACCCAGGACAACTTTGACCACGACTCAGATGACTACACAGTCTAGGTTGACCACCACCCCAGGTTGGATCTCCTGCCTCCATGTGGCCTCTCCTCCCTCTCCTGCTATATTCCCATGACCAAGGTCAATTCTGTCCTGAACTTCCTGTTTTCCTGTGCTCCCCAGGCACTTGTGACAATGGTGGCACCTGGATGCAGAGCCAGTGCTCCTGCCCCAGCACTTTCTCTGGCTCCCGCTGTGAGTTTGCTGCGGAACAAATAGATGTGGGTGAGTTGCTCTCTGCACTTTCTCTCGGGAGGTGCCACTGACTCTAATGGGCCCAATCATTTTGCTGAATCCCTTCATCCTTGCTTTCTGCCTCATGCTCTCCCCTACCCCATACCATGGCTAATCTCCACCCTCACCTCCAGGAGGTCGCTGGGACCACTTTCTTTCCCGGGACCTCCTCTCAGTCTGGGCTGCTTCGAGTTGTATTAGGTTCTAATTTCTGCTGTAACAAATTACCACAAACTTAGCAGATGAACATTGCAAATTTATTATTGTACAATTCTGTACATTAGAAGTCTGACATGAGTCTCGCAGGGCTAAAATCAAGGTGTTGGCAGGGCTGGGTTCTTTCTGGAGGCCCTAGGAGAGAATCCATCTCTTTGCCCTTTCCAGGTTCACAAGTGGCCCACATTCCTTGTCTCAAGGCCCCCTCGCTCCATCTTCAATGACAACAGTTTTGCATCTCTGTGCCTGTTTTCCATACTCACATCTTCCTCTGACTGATTCTGACTTCTGCCTCCCTCTTCCACTGCTAAGGACCCTTGTGATAATACTCGGACCACCCAGATAGTCCACATTAATTTTCCCATAATGAGGTCAGCTGGTTAGTACCCTTAAATCCATCTGCCACTTTGATTCCTCCATGCCATATAGCATAAGATATCCCCAGGTTCTGGGGATTAGACATAGGCATCTTTGGGGGCCATTATTCTGCTTCCCATTGGGGCAGACGTGGGAGAGACTACAGGCCTGACTGCTGGACATCCTGACTTTCAGTGTTTCTCACATCTCAGGACAACTCATTCCAGAATTCCTGCCTCTCTCCCTCCTGCTGTTCAGTCAGTTCTCAGGGAACATGGAGAGGGGCCATGGGATTAGCCTCTGGGTCAGGGTGGTGGTGGTGATATCAGACAGGAGTGGATGGTGAAGTGACCAGAGCAGGGAATGTTGTGTGCAGACAAAGTGGACGCTGAAGTGGGCATGGAGGTTTCTGTCAACCAGAAGTTCTCCCCGGACCTTAATGACAACACTTCTAAGGCCTATAGGGATTTCACGGACACCTTCCGGGATCAGGTGAGGGGGAAGGGGAGGGAACTCAAAGGTCTGCCCCTGGAGTTGAGCTTGGGTCCCTGCGTACCCTCTGGTCTGGATGTTCAGATGTGAGCCCAGGATCCTTGGCATTTCAGATGAAGAAGGTCTACCAAAATGTGGAGGGGTTCAAGGAGGTGGTGATCCTTTCTCTGAGGTAGGAGACCCTTCTGGCACTGTGGAGACAGTGTCAAGTGGTGGGGGGGATGAACTAAGAAGTGCTGGAGAAGACATCCCTTGCTTTTGGAATCGTCAGATGTCATAAAGAGAGGGATGGAGTGAGGATGCAAACGAAGCACTCTGTAGAGGGTATTTTTCAGTCATTTTCTGGAGTCATTTCTCTGTAGGAGGGATGTCACCCCTACTCTCAAAGCATGTTGGAAGGTGAATGATTCAGTGGGACAAACAGGGAGGCGGTGCATGAGGGATGGTGCCTGGTATCTGGTCTATAGCTGGTCTCTCTCTAGTTGGCACCTGGTCTGCTGGATGGGTCAGCAAGAGGGAGGCAGAGGGCCCAGGAGGGCCTGGTTTGATTATGGCTTGAGGCAATGCCAAGAGAATGTCAATCATTCCTTGTCCCACCTACTCAGGCTGATAAAGGCAGAGGTGCTGGACATAATGTGTCTGGAATCCCAGCTCAACGCCCACTTCCTGCCAACACCCGTATAGTTGTGGTTGGTCTGGAAGTGCCCTTCTACGGACCTATGATGGCCTGGGCCTGGGCACCTTTTAAGGCTCTCTGCCCCCTTGCCCCCCCTCAGGAATGGCAGCATTGTTGTGGACTACCTGGTCCAGCTGGAGTTACCCTTCAGCCTCCAGCTGGAGAGCGAGTATGAGAATGTGAAAGTGGCCCTGAAGGAGGAGCTCCAGACTTTCAGCCAGAATAGCAGCTGCGGGAAGGACCAGGGTGAGCAGAAGCTGGGGGCCTTGGGCTGCAGGGAGGGGCCAGGGTCACAGCCACCGTCCCAGCCTGCTCCACAGGGTGAACAGAAGCTGGGGGCCTCGGGCTGCAGGGAGGGGCCAGGGTCACAGCCACCATCCCAGCCTGCTCCAGTGCAGACAGGGTCCTTCTGGGGTCAGGTGCCAGCCCTGTGGTACCTCTGGCAGGTTGGGAGAAGAGACACAGGTCCCCAGCCAACTGGGTCAAGGATGGGGCTAAGGAGGGGCTCACCAGAACCTGGGTGCTGTGGAAGAGACAGTTCTGCTCAAGGTTTCCAGGGTGGCTGAGGACCCCTGACTATTCAGGGGACATGAGGGAGTCCAAAGGGGTCTTCCCTTGTTGCCCATTCACACCTCCTCCAAACTGACAGATCCCTCTCTGCCCCTCCCTGTGCCTCCCCCCAATTCCACCTGTGCCTCTGTGTCTCCCCCACCCGCCCCCAGTCTTGTGTTTTAAGCCTGATTCCATCAAGGTGAACAACAACACCAGGACGGAGCTGTCCCAGGAAGGTGAGAGGTTGGGCAAAGGGCTAAGTGGCTCCAAGAGGCCATGACCCCTCCCACAAGGGACATCTGTCCACTGAAATTCCCTAGGGAGGATGGGGAGACCTTCTGGGGAGGCAAGTGATATGGACTCGGCAGTGTTGCCTGCCTGGCCCTTGTTAGTAGCTTCCACCTGAGGACCAGCAAAGAAGGTGAGGAGAGGGTGAGGGGCCTGCCCTTCCCTCATCTAATCCCAAGGTCTACCCCTCGACATCCCACCCTCGGAAATGTAGTCCTTCTCATCCATTTTCAGAGTCATTTCATAGCCTGGCCCCAGAGTAGAGTGGATGAAGTCTTTGCCTCTGCAACCCTCTTCCTATCCCCCAGCCATCTGTCGCCACGCTGCTGCCGTGGGCTACGAGGATTTCTACTTCCCCTTGGTGAAGGAGAACAAGCTCCTCTGTGTCACCAAATGCACGGCGGGCGTGGACGGCGCCATCGACTGTCGTCAGGGCCAGTGCGTTCTGCAGAGGAGCGGTCCTTATTGCCGGTGAGGCCCCGCCCACAGCCAGCTGAGCCAATCACCCGACCCCGCTCAGCCGGCGCCGCCAGAGGCCCCGCCCCCTGGCCCCCGGGTCACCCACCTGCTAGTACCTGCGTGGTCCAGGGGCACTAGCGGACCAAGCCCAGGAGGTGGTGAGGGCGTGTGACCTGTGACACGCTCCCCGCAGCTGCTTCTCCACGGACACGCACTGGTTCTTGGGCTCGCGCTGCGAGGTGACCATCTCTTGGAAGGCGCTTGTCGGAGGCCTGGCGGGGACCGCGGCGCTGCTGCTGCTGCTGCTGCTGGGGGCGCTGAGCGTCTTCGTCGCGCGCTCGTGGAGGAGGCGCGGCCAAGGCGGAGGCCTGTGA
This sequence comes from Grampus griseus, assembly GCF_964374135.1. Lineage (NCBI taxonomy): Eukaryota > Metazoa > Chordata > Mammalia > Artiodactyla > Delphinidae > Grampus > Grampus griseus. The sequence goes on from NC_139008.1 coordinate 7,108,021, forward strand.
GTGCGCTGGAGGTGGAGGGCTGAGGGCCGCAAAGGGGTCCCAGACCGGGCGGCCCTGCCCTGACGATGCAGCGCCCGCCTGGCAGGTCCTGGGACGACAGGAAGTGGTTCGAGACCTGTGATGAGAACACCGTGAAGACTTTTTCTAACTTGGGCTTCGAGAATGACAGAACAGGTGAGTCCTGTCTCCTGGGGAAGGGAGACGGGGGCTTCCCTGGGTACCATTTTGGCCTGGGCAGGAGAGGAGGACCTCTCTTGCCCAAGACAGGCATATACCTCTTGCCCCAGAGTTTGCTTCGTGGCTTCCGCGCCCCCTTCTAAGGCCCAGGTCGTGCACAGGCCGTCCCCGCAGGGCAGGCGCAGGGGCACAGGAGCCCCCTTGTCCCTGCCTTCCTGACGTTTCCTTCCCTCCTCTTTGCTCCCCACATCTTCCCTCTCCCCACCACCGCCCCCCCCCCCGCCCGTTCTCTTTTCTCTCTATTTAAAGATGAAAACTTCTATGTGGCCTTGGAGAACGTGGACACTAATATGACGGTGAGGGGGCAAGGTGGGGTGGCGGTAAGGAGTGCTCCCAGGTCCAGTTCCCGATGCCCCCCTTCTCAGGACAGGGGCCGTGCAGGGACAAGGAGGCGGTGACCTTCTAGCCGGCCTCTGCTGGGTGGCTTCCTCTTCTCACTGCCTGTCTCACAAATTCTGTGGCAGCTGCACTTCCACAAGCCTGAGGTGAACTTGACCTCTCTGTGAGCTCCACACTGCCTTCTCCACGCTGCCGCGGACAGTGCAGGGAACCATCTGCACTGCCTCTGAAGAGATGGCTGTGAACTCCTGCGGCTCAGTCTCCTGGTTTCCTTGGGCAGCATCAGACTCCCCCTGACCCCTATCCTTCTCCCAACTTGTGTGAAACCCACCTGGAGACCCAGTTCAAATCCAGGCTCTTCCACTCTGGGACCTTGGGCAAGTCAGTCACTTCTCTGAACCTCGGTTTTGTCACCTGTAAAATGAGTGTGGCCGGGCTTCCCTGGTGGCGCAGTGGTTGGGAGTCCGCCTGCCGATGCAGGGGACATGGGTTCGTGCCCCGGTCCGGGAGGATCCCACATGCCGCGGAGCGGCTGGGCCCGTGAGCCTGTGCTCCGCAACGGGAGAGGCCCGCGTACCGCAAAAAAAAAAAAAAAAAAAAAAAGAGTGTGGCCCACTCGTCCTAATACCTTGTGGGATTATTGTGAAAACCAGATGTGCTTGGTCAGACCTCTGTCCCAGTGCACCTTCCTGTGTCGGCCCTCATGCTTACATGGCTTCTCTGAGATCCCCAGTCCCCATGTCCTTCCCCAGGGCTCAGGCCTCCATTTCTCCTTTTCCTGGGCGCATGCCTACTGCCGGGTCCTCACCCTGTACATGCAACCAGCCTGCAGCCCGCCCCATCCTCCTACCCTCTCCTTATATAACTCCCCTTGCACCCCTTGCCCCCATCCCTTAAACTTTCTCCCCTCTGAACCCACTTCTTAAGTCACTTCTCCCCCACAGCCCAGTGCCCAGCCCTGCATCTCCCCCAGTTTCCGTACTTTCCCCTTCCCCATCCCTGTACCCTCAGCCCTAAATACCCCCCTGCCCCCCGCATCTCAGTGCCCGAGTCCTAAATCCTCCCTCCTCTTCTCCCCCCATCCCTAGCTAGGTACAGATGCCCTCTGCATCTTAGGACCCCCAGGTGGTTCTCCCTAGGCCAGGTCCCCCATTATGAGGCTCCATTCTTCCTGTTACCCCCAGGTCCCTGAGGATGAGAGGAAGTGGGGTCCTGAGGTGGGAGAGCTCCTCCAGCACCTCCTCCTCATTCCCCTAACTCTCCCTCCCCTCCCTCAGTGCTCCCCCCCATTCCTACCCCCTTCCCCACCCCTTCCTCCCTTCCTCTCCCTGGTCTCACCCCCATCCCTGCAATAACCTCTGGAGACAGAAGCCCCCAACCTCCTTTGCAGGAAGACCTCACTCACCTGGGGACAGGAAGTCTGCGAGTCTCCCGTTCTCCCAACTGAACATAATATAGCAATTATTGTAAAAGAAGCTGCTCTGTTTCTTTCTCTTTCTCACACTCTGGTGCTTCCACTCGGTTGAGGAACAAGGATGTCAGGAGATGTAGGAGGGCCTGGGAGCGCACGTTTCTCCCAGCAAGGAATGAAGGGTTCCGTGGGCAGCTCTCAGGGACCATGACTGTCCTCAAAGGGAACGTCGAGATCGGAGGACCCGTTTTCTCAGGGAATGGGTGGGAGCAGGTGGTGGGAGCCTGTTGGGTTTGTCATCTGTGCCCCTTGACGTTAAGAGCTTACGACTGAGTCAGGGAGGTGGGTGACTCCAGCTGAGCCAGCTGTCATTGGCGCTGATAGGTGAGCCAGGCATCCCGAAAGACCTTGAGACTGCAAACCTGGGTGGCAGACACACTCACGCCAGGGCCTGCCACGCCGGGGGCTGGGGCCCTCTTGTTTCCACTTCTGTGGGCAGCAGCAGTCTGTCGGACTGAGCTGAGGGTGGTCAGGGCTGGCAGAACGAGGTTCTCCGGGTGGGGGTGTCGGAACGACCCCCGGGACCTTTGTCCAGGACAGGAGAGAGACTGACAGTGGCCAGTGTGCAGGTAGAGACCAGGACCATGAAGCCTCAGGTGCGAGCGGAAGTCCCACCCAGGAGAAGCGCTGGTGGTCAGAGGGGACCCGGGGGAAGGCACTGCCCTTCTTCAGAAGGGGCCCGCTCGAAGTGGGTGATGAGGAAGGAAGACCCGAAGGGGGGCCTCTTGGGAGTAAGGGCGGAGGGTCCTTCACTTGACCTGGTCCCTCTGGCAGCTCCTTCTAGGGTTCTGTTGACCCTCCCTCCATAGTCACCGTCTCCCTGGGTTTCTTGGCCCTCGCATCTTGGCAACCATCGCGCACTCACGCCTCTGCTGCCTGTCCCTTCCTCCTGCCCTGCCCCTCCCATGACTCTGGCTTCCACACTATAGAGATCCCGCAGAGGGAGGTTCAGGTCTCTTAGAGAGGAGGAGGGTTGACCGGCTGCCCTTTGGCCAACTCCCCGTGTCACCCACCAACCCCATCGTCTCACCTCCACCCGGGGCCAGGCAGTGTCCTTCCTGAGGCAAAGGTCTCTGGGCTCCTTTATATGGTTGACCCCTCCCTGGGAGGCACTCGTTTCTTAGTTTCTTCCGATGTGCGAAGATCCTACACCCAGGGCCTCACTCTCAGGGAGATGCTGGCGACCTGGATCCTGTCAATGGCTCTCTGGCTCTGGGCGTCCGACGCTGCCACATCCACGACATCAGGTGAGTGAGATACAGCCCGAGCCCCGCGGTGGTCCCGGTGTGTGCCGGCCTCAGGCAGGGCTGCAGGTGGCTAGCCTCCCTTCTTCCTTCCCTCCCACGCTTTTCAGGGGAGGGGGCTGCCCAAGGGCTGGACACCCAGGCCATGACCTCATCCCGCCTTTGGAAGCTAAAGGGGTCACCCCGGAGACCTGCGGGTGAGGAGGAAGGGGCCTGGACTGTGCTGTTGAGAGTTTGCACCAAGCCCCACCCCGGGGCTGAGTGGGAGCTGGAATCCACCCATTCTGTTCTCCAGGCTTCCCCCTGGGAAAACAGGGGGCTCTGCCTGCCCTCATCCTGGGGTCTGCCCCAGCCTAAGGGTCGGCTCTTTCCAAACCTCACAGAGACACTGCACAGGCTGCCAGCCCTGGCCAGGGAGGTCAGGAGTCCACGGGGTGTCCAGCAGCTTCCCTCCTTGCCTGGGGAGAGCCTCAGGGGTGCCAGGGACAGCCCCTCTGGTTAGAAATGGCTGAAAGGCTGAGGGAGAGACAGACTCTGTGGTCCGTGTTAAACCTTTTCACGGCCGTTTGTCTGGGAAGAAACTGGTTACAAGCTGATTCCCATGGGTTCCCTCATGCGGAACAGACTTTCTGGTTCCCCCGAGACAGGGAAGTGCCCCTGGGAAGGGGTGGGCAGGGCAGATGCTGGGGTGAGGGGCACTGGGGGAGTGAGCCCAAGGTGCCAGGTGAAAGAGGCATCTCTTGAGTTGAAGGACATGCATGGTGTGTGATGAGCGGTGGCAAGTGGGTGGCTGGGTGGGAGGGTGGGAGCTGCGGCCGGGGGCCTTGGAGGTCTTCAGGGCGGCTGTGAGAGAAGCCACGCAGGAACTTAGGCCCCTAGGGGCCACCTCAGCTGACCATGCCTTAGTGTACTTCTTCCTCCCCTACCAAGACATGTTGGGGGCAGCAGCACTGGCTGGGAGAAGCCAAGGGGAGAGGAGCCAGGACTGGGGGTGTGAACTTCGTGGCTTTAGGGACATTATGAAAATATGTTAATTGAAGACATTTTAGCCTTAAGCTAATATACAGAGAAAAGGAAGCTATGGAAGGGGGTCAACCTTAGGAGGGGTCCTCCCATCCCTGCTCCCCAGGCAGATGCTGAGGAGGGGGATGGTGGGGATGACGATGACAGTGATGAAGGACCCAGAAATCAGCAAGGGTATTGCCTCTGTTTCTCCCGCCATGCCTTAGAGACAGCCACCCACACAAATTATTGCAAGGTGCTCATAATCGCATGGAAAAGACCATGTTGAATCCGTTAGAACGCCAAGGAGTCAAAAGCATCTATCTTGATAAATGCACAGAGCCATCAGGAGTGGGGAGTTCAGGCAAGTAGGGCCATTCCGGGGGACACCAGGTCTGATGATACCCCAAGCCCCCCAGCCCCCTACTCCCAGAAGGCTCTGCTATTCACAAAGCCATTTCAGAGCATGTAGCCTGTATGACTCATCAGGAAAATTATGAAAGGAAAGGAAGGCAGACAGGAAAGAGAGACTCAGAGAGGGTGAGTGACTTACCTGGGACCAGCATGACCCATGATTATATGATAATTAGCAGGACCTCCCCCGTATGATACCAGGTTTGCGCTGCCCTGACCCCGCACTGGAGGCCCTCCGCCCTCTGCAATACCTCCATCCCACTGCGTGCATTCTGGGTCCTCTTCAGAAGTCAGATCAGAGACCGCTGGTGGCATATGTGGTTTTCTTTGTTTCTCATCTGCTCCCTGCTCTTGGTACCCCAGTTCACCAAGAGGACTGATGAAGTCTTGGACAACTGAACAGTGGGGAGAAGGAATGGCAGCCTGAGAAAGTAGAAAAACGCTGCAGGGCTGTGCAGGGGAGTCGAGGTGTAGGAATGTCCCAAAGGTGAGGGGCATGTGCCCGGTGGGGAAGGCAGGTTGGTGAGGGAATACCTTTGGGTAACAGGAGCATCAAAACCAGGTGGAGGCTTTTAGACACCAGAGGACCTCCAAGGACAGAGCAGGGGTGGGTCACCCGTGCCAGGACAGATGCAAAGAGGGACGTTGGGAGCCATCCTGGCATGAGGCCATGGGGGTCCAGCTGGGAACCCAAGTTCCTTGGAAATAGAGAGGAAGGTCCCTCTTGATGATGGGCACCAAGATAGATGGTTCTAGAACCTGTGTGACTGGGGAGCAGGAGATTCTTTTTGGTGGTTGACAAAGGGCTCCAGGCAGGCCTGTTGAGCTTGGGCTGAGCATGGGATTTCTGGAGGGAGCTTTCCTAGAGGCCTGGGACTCAGGAAGGAAGATAAAGAGAGGGACATGGTCTAGAACTCTCCATTCTCCATGTGCTGCAAGGGCCGCAAAGACCACACAACACCAGGGATCAACTTGAGGATTGGAGTCTGTGTCCTGTTTTGTGTACATGAAGCTCCAGAGTGTTCCTAGGAAGGGTGGGGGGGAGGAGCTGCTCAGGATGGCAGCAGGGAACAGGCACCGAGTGCAAGAGCCTCAAGGGGTCAGAGTTCTGGAGTCTAGAAAGGTGAAAGTGGAAGTGGAAACGTCCGGTGTATAAAAGTGTGCTGGGGCTTCCCTGGTGGCGCAGTGGTTGAGAATCTGCCTGCTAATGCAGGGGACACGGGTTCGAGCCCTGGTCTGGGAAGATCCCACATGCCGCAGAGCAACTAGGCCCGTGAGCCACAACTACTGAGCCTGCACGTCTGGAGCTTGTGCTCCGCTACAAGAGAGGCCGCGATAGCGAGAGGCCTGCGCACCGCGATGAAGAGTGGCCCCCGCTTGCCACAACTAGAGAAAGCCCTCGCACAGAAACGAAGACCCATGACAGCCAAATAAATAAACAAATGTGGGGTTTAAAAAAAAAAAAAAAGTGTGGTGAAGGCCACAACAGACTTGTTCACAGTAGACAAAGGGGCAACCTTTGAAGCGTAGGTGACATAAATTTAGAGCAATTAAAAGGCAGTAGTTGTATTTTTTTGTTTTTTTTGTTTTTGCTATTATGGATAAAGCCACTACAGGTCTTGTACACATTTTTGGATGGACACGTGCACTCATTTCTCTTGGATTTATAATTGGAAGTAGAATCACTGAGTCATAGGGGGGGCTTACGTTTAGTGTTTTACGCAGAGTAATAAACTTACTCATTCAGCAAACACAGGAGACCTGGCTCTGCCCAGGCAGGTGCTCTGAACCAGGTAGGATGAATAAGCCAGTTTATAGTCTTGTTTATTAGACAGAAACACGGGAACGGGGCAGAAAGAACCACAACCCGGGGCTGTGCTGAGGCTCCGAGAGGGGCCCCGGTGGAGGAGGGTGAAGGGGGTACCACTCAGAGGCTGTCCCCTGGGCTGAGCTGGGAGCCTGTAGGGAGAGGCGACACTGGAGTTTGCTGGCTGACGGGGAGTCCAGGGAGGGAGTAGTAATAGATGCTCAGAGCCTTTAGACAATTTCAGAACTGACAAAGCCATGCGTAGCTATGGACAGAACTGGAGTAGTGACAAACAGATCCCCTGGGTACAACACATCAGGAAGCCACGCCTCCCGCTGTCTGGGTGTGACACTAATGATCAGAAGGGCTGGTGTTCACTGAGGGCCTACTATATGCTAGACAGTGTTCTAACTGATAGCTCAGTTAAATTTCCCAGCGACCCTGGGAAGAAGCACTGTTACTGATTTCTGTTTTATACATGGGGAAACTGAGGCATGGAGATGTTAACTAACTAGTTCAAGGCTTCCCATCTATCAGGTGGAGGAGCCAGGATGGGAACCCACGCTGTCAGGCTCCAGAGCCCACATTCTTTACCACTTGCTCTAACTGGGGGTGTCCGTGTGTGTTAGTTTCCTGAGGCTGCTACAACAAATTACGATAGACTTTGTGCTTCAAACAACAGAGATTTATTCTCTCATAGCTATGGAGGCCAGAAATCCGAAATAAGGTGTCATCAGTGCCTGGTCCCTCCAAAGGCTCTCATTGTCCCTTCCAGCTTCTGGTGGTTCTTGGCGTTGCTTGGCTGTGTGGCATCACTCCAACCTCTGCATCTGTCTTCTCATAGCCTGCTTCCCTGTTTGTGTCAAATCCCCCTTGCCTTTCTCTTATAAGGACACCAGTCATTGGATTTAGGGCCCACCCTAAATCCAGGATGATCTGATCTTGAGATCCTTAACTTAATTACATCTGCAAAGACCTTATTTCCAAATAAGGTCACCCTCAAGGGTATATGGGGATTAGGACTTGGACATATCTTTTGGGGGGACATAATTCAACCCACTCTACCATGCTTCTACAGCAATCAGAGCAACAGCCCTTCAGGGAGGCAGTGGGCAGGGGCAGCGGCAGGTGGCCCTGGCTGCTGGTGCTAGAAAGCCGGGAAGCCCATTCATTCGCCACAGGTGTGTGCAGGGCAGGGGGTGGGGGGCGGAGGCAAGGTGGCCCCGGCCTTGTCTCACCCCTAAGGTGGCTCTGCCAGGTGGGAATGACCTTCCAGAAAAGGAGACAGGCCCAAGTCACTGAGGTTGTGTGTGGCAGGGCTGAAAGTACACCCAGGACTGAGTGACACAGCCTAGTGGCCCCCACATGGCTTCTCTTGTAGGATATTCTAGAACAGTGGTCCCCAACCGTTTTGGCACCAGGGATGCGTTTTGTGGAAGACAATTTTTCCACGGACAGGAGGTGGGGAGCCGGGGGTTGGTTCAGGCGGTAATGCAAGCAATGGGGAGCGACGGGGAGCGGCAGACGAAGTTTCGCTCGCCTGCCCGCGGCTTGCCTTCTGCTGTGCGGCCCGGTTCCTAACAGGCTGCGGACTGGTGCCGGTCCACGGCCCGGGGGTTGGGGACCCCTGTTCTAGAATGAGAAGGGTGGTGAAGGCAGGCATCATTCATCCCCATTTTCCGGGGGAAATGGAAGTTCAGAGAGGTTAACTGCACAAGATCCCGTAGCTGGGTAGCACCTGCCCTCACAGGTGTGCCCCCCGCTCCACACCCCACCCTTCAGGGCTGCTCCCGTGGACCCCGCTGAACCACCACAAGCAGAAATGTGTTTTGGAGGTGGTAGGAGGGGACCGTCTTATATCGAGATGGCGATCTTCAGACTTGTCCCAAGGTGTTTTCGAGGGCTTTTCCCCAAGAATGCCACCAAGTGAAAAACTTGCTTGGCAAACCAGCTGCCTAACTCAAATGATTATCTTTTAAAGAAAGAAGCAATAAGAACTGTACACAGGACAAGAAAGTAAAATTTTACTTGTTGGTAGGAGAGCTGGTGTCTTGGATGGCTAGTGCAACACAGACATTAGATCATTTTTGTTAAAGCATTTTGATCACAAAGGTGTGGGGAATCCCAGCTTGGGAATTATTAGTGATTTTGCATGAGTTCTCCAAGGTACTGGGCACACCTAAGTTTTAATTTTTACAGCATATGCATTTATTATGTTTAGACATTATATCGTGAATGCCTATTTATGGTAGAACATTTAGAAAATATAGACAAACAAAAGGAGGAAAATCTCTCTTAAGCTTACCACTCAGATGAACATTGCTAACATTTTGGTCTTTTTCTGAGTAGGTATTTAGCTTTATTCTAGGGGCAGTTTCTGTTTCAGTGGCTGATTAATATTCTATTTTATGGAATACCCTAGTCCTCTAACTGGTCTCCTATTCTTTTATTCTTGGACAGGTTTTCCCCAATCTTTCATAGATAATGATGCAATAAACCTTCTCGTAAAACATTTTTTAAAAAAATCTGCATCAAATTACTTTACTTTAGGGTCAGTAACTAGAAGTGGAATCATTAAAATGGTATGACTCTGCCACGATCCCTGATGCACATTTTCAAAATTATCCTTTAGGAATATGACACTAAGCTAACGTCCATCAGCATCTTATTCCCCAACCAATAGCAGCTACGTTACTTAACATCACAGAGGGGGGTGCAACGTGATACGCTTACCAGTGAAGTTGACCATTCTCTTCTCATAGGCTTATTGGCCATGTACATTGTTTCTGTGGAGAACGTCTGTGTTTTTCCTTTGCTCAGCTTCCTGGTGGAACATCTTCTGACCCTGGAGGTTGACTCTGGGAAGGAGTTTGCTCAACTTCTCTGACGCATCCTTTGGGGATGACATGACCACCGGAATCTCAGGCTGGGAAGGTTCTGAAGCTCTTCACAGGGCACAGTCTAGGGTGCCTTTTTCTTGTCCCTCCCAGAAATGAGTGAAAGCCTTGGGCATGGACAGGGCTGCTGCCGGGGAGGTGGGGGATACGGCAGAGCCCTTATCTTGCGGTACACGGGCCTCTCACTGTTGTGGCCTCTCCCGTTGCGGAGCACAGGCTCCGGACGCGCAGGCTCAGCGGCCATGGCTCACGGGCCCAGCCGCTCCGCGGCGTGTGGGATCCCCCCAGACCAGGGCACGAACCCGTGTCCCCTGCATTGGCAGGCGGACTCTCAACCACTGCGCCACCAGGGAAGCCCCAGAGCCTTTATCTTGAGGGTCTCAGTTAGACAGTGAGCAGGAAAGAACAGCACCAGGGAGGAGAAGGGTGGTTAGGAGGCAGTGGTGTCTTAGGACCTGAAGGAGATGAGAAATTCCAGGAGGAAGGGCAGCCTGGTGAAAAGGACAGGGATTTGGGCACTCAAGCTGGTCGGCAACTATAGCGAAGACGTGGGTGGCAGTAAAAGGGAGTAAATGGTGTGAATTCAGGAATAAAGACCAAAGACAGCCTGTCCAGAGGCCATTCCAACGAGTGTCCTGGCCTTCACTGGGACCCCCGGCGTCCCACTATGTAACTGCCGTGGGCTCATCAGTCAATCTCCATGCCTCTGCCCTCACTGCCCTTCACTCCAGGGCTCTGCTCCTAAGGCACAGCTGTGATCATGGCCTTTTGCTGGATGTTCTCCACTGTTGCTGAGTCAAGTCCAGAGCTGGCTTCACACCCACCTTGCCAGCCTTCCTTCTGCCCCCTCTGGTCTCTCAGTATTTAGCTCTGCACCAAACATGTACTCTGAGCTTCCACACATGCTGTTCCCCCCGCCTGAAACGTTTTCTTTGCTCTTCGCCACTCGAGAAACCCTTTTCTTGTGCTAAAAGTAAAACCTACCTTCAGACTGTGCTTGAATTCTACCTAACCAGCTGGGTGAACTTGGAAAGTATTTAACCCTTTCCTTGTGCTAAAAGTAAAAGCTACCCTCAGATTGTGCTTGAATTCTACCTTCCAGCTGGGTGAACTCAGAAAATATTTAACCCTTAGACCCTCAATTCAGGTGTGAAACAGGAATATTCATGTCTACCTCCCAGGGTTACATTAAATAACTAAGAAGAAGTGTCAGGTAGACGTTCCAGTATTCATTCTCTCCTTTACTCAAGACGTGCTCATGGAGCAGCCACTCTGGTTCAGGCTGAATGGGGCAGAAATGTTCTCTATGTGCTCAGAGAGGGGCAAAGGGAATTACATACACAGTCATTGAGTTACAGTTGTGATATGGCTACACAGGAATTTGATAGGCCGCCAATAAATGTCACTTCTCCCCACCCCTATTTATTCTTTGTGACTCAGTTAGGGACACGATCATAAATTGCCTTTATATGCTTTCTCATTGTTTGACTTTCTCAGCAAAAATAGTCTACTTTTATAACTTAAAAAGTCCAGTAAAATTTGTAATGCCTAAGTCCACAAAACCCCTTCTTTTTAAAGAAGAAGGGAAAAAGACAGCTTCGATATTACTTTCTTTTCAAAGCCTTCTGAGAAAGGCAGAAGGGTGGTTCCCTCCCTCTCCCACCCTGTTGACTCCCACTGTCCCTTCAAATGGGCCTTGACTGCCCCCGAATTGCACTGGGGGGCCAGGACACCCCGTGAGGGGTAGGGGCTCATTTGTCCGCCAGCCTGGGTTTACTCTGAGCCCTGCTACCCTCTGCTTTGGGTTGACCAGAGGCCCCATGTGTGGTCTCTCTCTCTCTCTCTCTCTCTCTCTCTCTCTCTGAGCCTCTTCATACCCGAGCCCCAGGGAGGCCCCACCTCCACCCTTGGCAGCCTCTCAGCTCAGCCGCTTCTCTTCCCCATGCTGAATTAGGCAAAACCTAACTCCGTAGGCAGGAGAATTGGGCAAAACAAACATATCTACTGACTTAAAAACAACCAAGCAATCTTGTCAATTTTTTACATTACTTTAGAATTCCACAAATCATAGGCATTATGCCACCTTTGACCCGAACTGCCTTAATCAACGATTTGATATCACTCTTCCCCTAATGTTCTTTTTCTTTTTAAAATTTTTTTTTTATCTGCCTGCTCCTGGTCTTAGTTGCGGCACGCGGGATCTAGTTCCCTGACCAGGGATCGAACCTGGGACCCCTGCATTGGGACCATGGAGTCTTAGTCACTGGACCACCAGGGAAGTCTCTCCCTTAATGTTCTGATGGTAGCTCTGCAAAGCCAACGATCCAGAACTGTTGGTGTGAATGACATATCTTCGCTAATTGTCCACTACCGGGGCCTCCAATCCTGGTCCAGCTCCTGGCCTCTCCCTGTGACTGTCTGCCTCTTTTAGGACCCTGTGAAAATGGGAGCGTCTGGGAGGGTGGAGGGTGCCACTGCCTTGACGGCCTCCACAGTCCTCTCTGCCAGGGGCCAAAGTCCACCTTCCTGAGAGGTGAGAAAGATGAAGCCCCAGGGCATCCTTGCAGAGGAGTGGGGGACCAACAGGAGGGACAGGAGGTCACATGCCCTGCCCTCTCAAGGAGGTTTCTATACACCATCCTGTGGAATTCCTAATAATCCCTAGATTTATGGCACAATTGTCACAAAGATTCTATCCATATTCCATCTTATTCGTCTTATAGGCAGGGTGAAGAGGAGCCAGAGATTATAGTCCCAACTTCCATAGGAAAATAGAGTCTCACATGTGCAGTCACATGTTCTTAGTGGCACAGAGAACACAGAAGAAGCCCTCCAGTCCCAGGGTGCAAGCCCAGCTCCCATTATCAGAGAGCTGCAGCCCATCGAGTGGGCTGTGGGACCAGGGTGGAGGAACAGCTCATCTGGGCAGTCGCCGGGGTCCCAGGACAGCCAGGTAGTGGTGGTAGTATTCCAGGTAGAGTGGCTAGCCTCTGTGTAAGTATATCTGGAGAGAAAGGACAGGGGATGAATTATCCACAGTAATGGGTGACGGCCTTAGCTCTCCTGTTCCTCCTGGGTCAGTGGGAAGTGCTGGGGTAGAGGAGGAATCTCACATGTAAAGGGTTGTGAAGAGAGATTTGTCAGACTAAGTGTCAGCCACATGACGGAAGGGGAGTGTGTGGCCTGCAGATCACAGGATGTGAGGGGCAAAAGGAATGTGCAGGGGGGATGTGAGTACTAATATCAGCTTGAATTTATGCAGAGTGCCAAAGGAAATGAACATGTCTCTGGGTGCCTGGGAGGAATGTACAGGCAATATTGGGTAACAGTATACATATATATTTGATACGGAGGCATTCTTATTTAAGGTGTTTGCAGATGACACTGTGGGTTGAGAAAAATCATGTACACGTATATATGTGTATATATGTATATATGTGTGTGTATGTATATATGTGCATATATAGGAACATACAGATTTGTCAAAATCCACAGCCATACAACTAACAATTCAAGTCATAAATCACATTAACCCCCAGAATATTAGCTAGTGATACTTTGCCCTATAAATAAACTACTATACTCAACAGAAGAGACAAAGGTCTAGATCACCATTGGTAAATTATCCATATCTACAGATGCCCCTGACATAGGGGCATCCTATACCCCTGAAAAGGAAAGCCATGCTTCAGTGTCATAGGCTGACAAGCTATGTCCCAGGCAGCCTGGGACGGACTGCCATTAAACTCAGTAACAAAATCACATACCAAAGTATCATCTCTGAGTTTTCCCAATTCACGGTGTCATCTGCAAACACCTTAACCAAGAATGTCCACAAAACAAGTCCCGGTGACTCCTATACACTTCTAGTGGTGATGGACCGTCAGCCATAATTACTACCGGGCAATCCACTTTTCCTACAATACTCTAAGAGTTATCAGTTCCATCTGCCACCTTCCATACTACTGATGATATAAGAGCTTCATCACCTTCTGGTTCTGGTGAATCAACCACCACTCAAGTCTTTGGACAAACAGCCATGACATTCACTAAAGAAACAATTCTCTAGACACGTTTCAGATTTGTTAACAACAGTCCTCCGACCACCTATACCGAAAGTGATGGAAGAACTGCATCCCCTTCAAGTCCTCATCAACTGTCTACCACTTATTTTATTCCAGGAGAGACATCCACAACTTGCAATCCAAGTTCTGCTTCCAGCGAAAGCACTGTGAGTTCCACCATGACTTCCACTTGGTCAGAATCCACCATCTCTTCTGAGGGTTCCTACATCACAGACCTTCAGAGTTCCACCACCACTTTGGGCTGGACTGAATCCACAGTCTCTTCTGAGGGTTCCCCCACCAGAGGGGATGGAAGTTCCCCCCCAAATTCTGGTTGGTCTGAGTCCACAGTCTCCTCTGAGGGTTCCCTCACCACAGCCACTGGGAGCTCCACCACCACATCTGGTTGGTCTGAATCCACACTTTCTTATGAGGGTTCCCCAACCACAGGCTCTGGGAGTTCCACTACCACTTCTGGTGGGTCTGAATCCACAGTGTCTTCTGAGGATTCCCCCACCACAGGCCCTTGGAGTTCTGCCACCACTTCAGGTTGGTCTGAATCCACAGTCTCTACTGAGGGTTCCCCAACCACAGGGGATGGGAATTCCCCCGCAAATTCTGGATGGTCTGAATCCACAGTCTCTTCTGAGGGTTCCCACACCACAGGCGCTGCAAGTTTAACCATCACTTCTGGTTGGTCTGAATCTGCCATCTCTTCTGAGGGTTCCCACACCAGAGGCTCTGGGAGTTCCACCACCACTTCTGGTGGGTCTGAATCCAAAGGTCTCTTCTGAGGATTCCCCCACCACAGGCCCTTGGATTTCCTCCACCACTTCTGGTAGATCTGAATCCACAGTGTCTTCTGAGGGTTCCCACACTACAGGCCCTTGGAGCTTCACCACCACTCCTGGTTGGTCTGAATCCACTGTCTCTTCTGAGGGTTCCCCAAACACAGGACTTCAGAGTTCCACCACCATGTCTGGTTGGTCTGAATCCACAGTATCTTCTGAGAGTTTCCACACCACATATGTTGGTAGTTCCACCACTGCTTCTGGTTGGTCTGGATCCACAGTCTCCTCTGAGGGTTTCCTCACCACAGCCTCCGGGAGTTTCCCCACCAATTCTGGTTGGTCTGAATCCACTCTCTCTTCTGAGGCTTCCCCAACCACAGGCCTTCAGAGTTCTGCCACCAATTCTGGTTGGTCTGAATCCACAGTCTTTTCTGAGGGTTCCCACACCGCAGGTCTTCAGAATTCCACCACAACATATGGTTGGTCTAAATCCAGAGTGTCTTCTGAGGGCTTCCCCACCACAGTTGATGGGAGTTCCACCACCACTTCTGGTTGGTCTGAATCCACAGTCTCTTCTGAGGAGTCCCCCACCACAGGCCCTTGGAGTTCTGCCACCACTTCAGGTTGGTCTGATTCCACAGTCTCTTATGGGGGTTCCCAAACAACAGGCCCTTGGAGTTCCACCGCCACTTCTGGTTGGTCTGAATCTACAGTGTCTTCTGAGGGTTCCCACACCACAGGCCCTTGGAGTTTCACTACCACTTCTGGTTGGTCTGAATCCACAGTCTCCTCTGAGCATTTCCTCACCACAGCCTCTGGGAGTTCCCTCACAAATTCTGGTTGGTCTGAATCCACCGTCTCTTCTGAGGCTTCCCCAACCACAGGCCTTCAGAGTTCCACCACCAACTCTGGTTGGTCTGAATCCACAGTCTCTTCTGAGGGTTCCCCAATCACAGGGCCTGGGAGTTCCACCACCACTTTTGATGGGACTGAATTCTCAGCGTCTTCTGAGGGTTCCCACACCACAGCCACTGGGAGTTCCACCACCACTTCTAAATGGTCTGAATCCACAGTCTTTTCTGAGGGTTTCCACACCACAGTTGCTGGGATTTCTACAGCCCCATCAAGCAATGGAGAGACATTCACTGGCCCAGCTGGATCAAGACAGACTGCCACTGTTGTTACTCAGAAAACCACAGATCACAACACCATATCTGATTCTCCTCAGCTCATGGACTCACCTACAACAACAGTTTCTAAAGGGGATGGAAGTCTTGTGTCCACTTCACGTCCAGTTGAATCCATTACCACATCCAGTGGTGATGAACAAACAACGACATTTTATATTGAAACCACTGTGTCCACGACTCTCTCAGCGCCATCAACACACACACTCTCCTCTTATTCCTCATCTTCTACACCTTTAAGTTCTGAGCAACTTTCTACCACCACCTCCAGCACTGGACACAACACAACAGCAATTACTGAAATGCCCTCGGTCCTCACGACAATTTCCAAATCATCTAAATCAACCATTTCGTCTGGAACTTCCTATCCTGGGCATTATGGTAGCGTTGCTTCCTCTTCAAGCTCCAGCCAGCTGTTTACCACCCCCTCTGTCTCTGCACAGACAACCACAGGCCTCACCAAGGAAACCACATTTTCTACCTCTACTCCTGATTCATCAAAACCTACAGGTACCTTGAACAGCACTGTTACTGAAGGGAATGAAATTTCTGCTTCCACATCAAGGCCTAGAGAATCCTTAATCACTTCTGGTGGTTAGGGACACATGACCACATCTTCTCCTCCAGGATCCACTTTCTACACAACCTCCACAGAGGGGTCCACACCATCATTCTCTACCCCTTCTTTGCATAGTACATACAATGCAAGTCCTTCCGCATTAAGCCCCAGTGAGATCTCTACCCACATTGTGGTCTCAGAACCTATCACCATGACTGCCAAAGAGGAGTCAACTTCTGGCTTTTCTCCTCCTCTGTCCTCCACTTCACCTGGCTCCACTGGTGCTCCAGTCCCTGGTTTCAGTACCATTTCAACTCTGCGTCCCCCACTCACTGGTACACACACAGCTGTGATGACAACCCACTCTCCAGCTATGACAACAAGTAAGTCTCCTTGTTTGTCACTCTATGGGTTCCTCCTGCTCATCTTCCCTTATCAGCTAATCAGTTTTGTACTCCTTGTGATCTTGTTCCACACTTCCAGTGCCTTTTTGTTACCAATGTACATCATCCATGCAGATGATGTTGCTCCCTTTTGATTTGTAGGGCCCTTGTTTTCTTTGCGTGTCCTCTATTTTTTTTAAATTTATTTATTTTATTTTTGGCTGCTTTGGGTCTTTCCTGATGCACGCAGGCTTTCTCTAGCTGTGGCGAACCAGGGCTACTCTTCGCTGCGGTGTGTGGGCCTCTCCTGTCACGGAGCACGGGCTCTAGGCACACGGGCTTCAGTAGCTGTGGCTCGCGGGCTCAGTAGTTGTGGCACACGGGCTTAGTTGCTCCACGGCACGTGGGATCTTCCCAGACCAGGGCTCAAACTCGTGCCCCCTGCATTGGCAGGCGGACTCCCAACCACTGCGCCACCAGGGAAGCCCCTTTGTGTGTCCTCTTTTATCTCTTGCTCCCTTCCTCTCTGTTGTCCCTCTTCCTTTCCCTACTCTCTCCTGGGGGTTGAGGTGGTGACAAATGGATCTTGGTTGCTGCATGATCATCTGGTCCCATCCCCATCTTTCAATGCAGTGTCTGAACGATGGGACTTGGAATAGGAGTCAATGTTTTTGTGTTTTGGGCTTCCATGGTAACCTCTGTGAATGTTCTACCCCTTCTCAGGGCAGTGCTACAATGGGGCCACTTGGAACGGAGAAGAATGTGCCTGTACCGAAGGCTACTTTGGTTACCAGTGTCAGTCCCTCTTGGAATACTTATTCATAGGTAAAGACCTTTCCTGAGACTTGTAGATCCTCCCCACATCCCTTAACCACTTAAAATAGGAGGGCAGCACTGGAAGGATCGTTTGCTACCACTGCTTAATTGTGCAGGTAGAGGAGAAAATGTGACTTTCACCCAGACCAAAACGCAGGTAGAACATGGACCTTCTGCCTCCCCCTTCTGGGTCCTTTTCACTAGCTAACCTGCCTCTCTCATCAGGATGATCATCTAGAGGCCTCCATTTAGGTCTCACTGGGTTGTGATCCTGGCCACTAGCTCTTCCTGGTATACAGAGGCAAGGGGCAGAAGTTTCAGCAACTCCTACCTGCCTTCTGAGTTTCCATCCTCCCTCCTACGCACTTCCTCTACTTCCCCAAAACCAATAGATGAAGAATTAACTAATCCTGCAAGGCATTACTGGGAGGTTGCTGTCTCATGCATAATGTGTCCTCTTCCCACAGAAGTCCCAGAAAAAATCACTGCCACTGTAGAACTGAGAGTGAAAGTAACTAACAGAAATTTCACAGAAGACCGAAATAACATATCCTCCCATACATACCTGAATTTTGTTCAACTATTCAAGAGTCAGGTAAGAGCAGAGGAAGCCTAGATTCACCAATGTGAGAGGGGATGCCAGGGCTCATCTTGACTTACTGTTCAGGGCTTCTCAGCTCTTGGGTCCCTTCAGCCTAAGTCCTGAGAGGGGGGCGGTTCCTCTGAGAGCCTCCTTCCTTGAGCCATACCCCTCCAACACATCCTGGAAGAGGGAACATCCCTCTGCCTTCCCTTCCTTCTTTCCTATGGGCTAATACAGGGGCTCCTTGGGGAAGGAGAACAGGGGCTGCTGCACACTCCAGGCTTCTATGAGCTCAGCTGTCTTGTTTCTTTCAGATGGATAAAGCTTACAGGAGCGAAGACTTTCCACAATACAGAGGCGTGATCATTAGGAAACTACTGTGAGTATGGGGGTGGAGAGATTTATAGACGATGGGAAGCTCCTTCTCTCTTGCCTGCTCTCCTGTCTCCTCCTATCATGAATGATTCGAGTATCAGTACCTGGCTGGGTCAAAAAGGCCCCCAGCTAGAAGGCAACACCTGAGGGCTCTGAGACCACGCATTCATTCATTCAGCACTCATCCAAGTAACAAACTAGTATTGAAAGCCTACCCTGTGCTAGGTGCTGGGAGCACAGCGGTTCTGGTCTTCATGGAGCTTAGAGTGGCAGAACACAGGTAGCAGAATGGCTGTGCAGTCTGTCTAGAATTATGGTAAGGGACACACAAGGTGCAGTGGGAGAGGTCCTGAATGCAAACTCAGTGAGATGGAGGGAAATCCTCCTGGAGGAAGTGACAGCTAAGCTGAGGCTTGAAGGATGAGGAGAAATGAGCCAAGTAGAAGGAAAGGAGGAGGAGAGTGTTACAAGAGGAAATCAATGACGATGAGCCTAGAGGTGAGAGAAAGGAGGGTAGATTCCAAGAACATAAAGCACACTTGGCTGCTTGAGGACAAAGGGGTCATGGTGGGAGAGGAGGTTAGAAAGGAAACCTGTGCCAAGCTATTTAGATGTGAAGCATCAGCAATTGTGGCCCATTGGGATAGTATACGATTTGCACTGCAGACAACTCAATTTGGCTACAGGGCTGAGAATGGGTGGACAGAGGAGGGAGATGATAGCAGCCTGGACCTGAGAGGTGATAATGAAGAAGAAAAGTATCCAGTGTGAAAGGTCTTTAGGGGGCAGGACCAGCAGATCATGGGAGTTTGATGGGTGTTTTGAGAAAAGGAGGAATGACACCAGATTTCTGGGCTTCTGGGAATGCGGGGTGCCCTTTGCTGAAATGAGGAACATAAGGAAGAGCAGAATGGGAGACGAAGATGATGAGTTTGGCCTGGGGGCCCAGCCACGTGGAGTGGCTGAGTGATGGAGCAGCTGATGGTCAAACATGGGATAGGAAGGGTCTACAGTGGAGGCACTGGTGTTGGCATCCCTAGATAGACATCGCTGGAAGCCCTGGGAGTAGACCAGATGGCCGGGGCCGTCGTCACAGCACAAAAGCAAAGATGTACCAGGGAAGGAGCATGGGAAGCCCCAACATTGAAAGGATAGGCAGGAGAATCAGAACTCTGAGAGGAGAGTGCAAAGAAGCAGACAGAGGGGTGGGAAGGGAGCCTGGGGGTGTCAGGTCCCAACATGTCCAGGGCCCTTTGGGTTCCATAGCCTAGTGTCCTCCACCCCCACCCAGCATCAGAGCCATTGTCTCCATCTCCCTTCTGGCTCAGGATTTTGTTGTTTCAAGTCCTCCTGGGTCCTGCTCCTGACTTCTCTGTCACAATGGCTGTGACTAGTGATGGACCTTGTCTCAAGTCCTCTCTTCTGAGAGCATTGCTGACTGTCTAACAAGAAGCTTCTGGGTTGAAATCCAACGTTTCTAAGGCAGCTTCACGTTTCTTCATTTCTGAACGCTTACTTCTTTGGTTTTGAAAATATAATCCAATAGCTTCTACTTTACATTTTTTAATTAAAAATTTTTTCATTGTAGTAAAATACCCATAACATAAAGTCTGCCATTAACCACTGAATTCGCCATTTTAAGTGTACGGTTCAGCAGCGTTAAGTCCATCCACATTGTTGTGCAACCACCACCGTCCTTCTCCAGAACCTTTTCATCTTCCCAAACTGAAGCTCTGTCGCCATTCAACAATAACTCCCAATTCCTCCTCATCCCACCCCTGGCAACTACCACGTTACCTTCTGTCTCTACAAATTTGATTACTCCAGGGACCTCATATTACGACTCATAAATACTCATAGAGTAGTTGTTTTTTTGCGACTGGCTTTCACTTAGCATAATGTCCTCAAGGTTCATGCATGTTGTAGCATGTCTCAAAATTTCCTTCCTTTTTGAGGCTGAATAATATTCCATTGTAGGTACAGACTACATTTTGTTTATTCATTCATCCACTGATGGGCACTTAAATTGCTTTCACCGTTTAGTTTTTATGAATAACACTGCGATGAACATGGGTGTACAAATATTTCTTCCTGCCTCTGCTTTCAATTCTTTGGGCTAGATGCCCAGAGGTGGAATTGCTGGACCCTATGGTTATTCTGTTTTTAAGTTTTTGAGGAACCATCATACTGTTTTCCACAGTGGCCGCACCATTCTACATTCCCACCAACGATGCACGAGGGTTTAATTTCTCCACATCTTTGCCCAACAGCTTCCATTTTTAGGAATGAATTCCACCCATTGGCATATATTGTTATCACAGGTTTACTCTGTAGCCTCCCTCTAGGTTGTTACCTGCTGGAGGGAAGAGTCTCTATTCTGTCCTGCCTCTGGGACATATGGCTAATTGTTTCTCATCACCTCTCTTGCTTCTTGGGCCCTGCTTGCTGGGAGGGCGGGCAACACAGGGTAGCTGACGATTCCTAATTCCAGCAAAGGCAGCGTCGTGGTGGAACATGAAGTCGTCATGGAGGCAAACTTCACTTCAGAGTTTCAGGAGCTGTTTGCAAACCTCACTAAGATCATAAAGGCCAAGGTTATGAATGAGACCGGAAAGCTACCCGGTAATTCTGAAGCGTGCAAAAGTAAGCCCATCTAAAACCCCTTGATGTTGGTGGGGAAAGGATGGGAGGGGTCGCTTAGGGAGGTCTCAGCCCCATCCCCACACCTCACCTCTCTCCTCTCTTCCGGAGCTCCAGAGACCTCCCTCCCCAGCAGTCAAGCCCGGATACCTTCCGCAGACTCTGTGCTGCTGCCAGCAGTCCCTCCCAGTCCCGGGCTGAGGTTGTCACCAGCCCTAATGTCCCCATCTGAGCAAGCTCACAGGCCCAGCTGCATCTGGGGATGGCCAAGATCCTACTAGCCTTGTTCCCAGCAAGGAGGAGGGGAAGGCTGGCTGCCCCCAGGGGGCAGAGGCGCCATATCTATTTTGTTCTTTCCCACCACCCTGGGCAGACATCTCATTCCTGTGCTACAATGAGAAGGACACCTTCGTGAATGAGACCGTGAAGCTCGGCTTTGACCTGCAAGGTAAGCAGCTCCGCAGTGTGTGGATGGTAAACCTGAGGGCTAGAGGGCGTGTTCACCAGGCTGACGCTTCCTGCCCGCCCCCCACCCCCAGGGCAATGCACTCAGAAAGTTGCGAAGGAATTCACCCAATTCTACTACGTGGATGATCTGAATGGGAAGCTGGCCTGTGTGACCAAGTGCACCCTGGGGACGAAGTCGCAAATGAACTGTCACCACGGCAGGTGCCAGCTTCAGCGAAGTGGCCCCCGTTGCCTGTGAGCCTCTACCCTCTCTGGTGGCAGGGCTCCACTCTCCCCGACAGTCACCCAAGGCGGCAGGGTGGGAGTGGGCAGAGCTCGCCAGGCACCCCCTCCCCCCTCCTCTACACCCCTCTTTCTTCTACCCAGGTCTCCCATCTTCCACCCCACCAGAGGGAGAGGGAGGTGCAGATTACAGACACAGGCATCGTAGCACTGAACAAGCCCCTTCCTGAAAAAGTTCCAGTTACCAATTTCCAAATCTGTATCCATGGATCTCTATCTCCATCTGTCATTCGTTTCCCTGACGTCATCCCAGCCACCGTGCCATTATCACCTCCCGCTGTAGCTGGGACGCTACATTCGGGAGATCATAAATTAAAGTACAAAATATAAAACACGGTAACAGGCTGTCAAAGTGCCAACTACTTAGTGTTTAGATGGGTGAACATCACGTGTTTGGGACGAGGTACCGGCGCTCTCGGATTCTGAATTCCTGCTCCGCAGATCTGTGGTCCCTGCACACCCTCCCCGCCCCTTAGCCTTGAGAGTCAGGGAGAGCACCCGGCAACTGTCCTCAGAGGGAGAGCTGGTTTCCTGTGCTTTGACATTAATTTTTTTCTTTCGGGAGACTGGGTGGGTGAGGGATGCTGGTGGGCTGGCCTGAGCTTGTGTGTGTCCCCAGGTGCCTGAACTCGGACACTGGCACTGGGGAGAAAGCTGTGAATTCAGCACCAGCAAGAGCATGGCGTATGGGATCGTAGGGGCCGTGGTGGTGCTACTGGTGGTCTCGGTGGTGGTCCTGGCCATCTCACTCAGCCAATCCCAGAGAAAACTGCACAGGTGAGCTTCTGGGGCTGGGGCGGGGCCTGGGGAGAGGGGACCACAGTCAGAATAACCTGAGGCTCTGCTCCTTCCAGCTGAGCAGTCAGCTGAGGCCCAGGGCAGCCTGCTGATCTGACAGGACATGTCTGTTTGGCAGAGAAATGGAAACAAAAACATATGTACTGGAATTGGATTATGTAATGAAATTACCTGGTGCTTCTTATCACCTTGGCTTCCCTAGAGCAACACCGTCACACTCGGACACTGGGAAAGACCGCGTCGCTTTCCCCCAATTGTAAAATGCATAAGACCCACCTGAGAAGGTTGAGTAATGCTCAGCACAGCACCTGGCCGGCAATCGAAGGGAACTGCCCTGACTCTAGCCCAATGCCCCCATCTCACAGATAAGGACACTGAGGCCCACTGAGGAGTTAGGGGGGGCCAGGCCGTGGTGACATCCCCAGGAATGCTTTTTGTTTTCTGCCGCTGTCGCTGGGGGCAGTCTCCTCCCTGACTCAGGGCTTGGCCAGGACAGCCCCTTCCGGAAGCCCGAGGTTCAGAGGCCTCTGAGCCCCCTCCCCCGCCTCTCTGCCATGAGCTGCTCACGGCATTTCTGTTGGCAGGCAAGAGAACAACCTGTCTCGAGACTGGCAAGAAGAAGATGTCCTTGTCAGCTTCCAGAGCGCCGGCGTCTGGGAAGGTAGATCTCGTCAGGGGCCAGGACGGGGCAGGCTGGAGGGTGTAGAAGTGCCAAAGTCGGGCTCAGTGGGGCTGTGGGTGACACGTGCGCACATCCTGCCAGGTCGCCCCACCTCTGCTGCAGAAGCCAGGCTCCTCTGCAGCCTCCTGACCCCGAGCCTCCACGGGCAGCCCCTGCTGACCCTCCGGCCTTTTCTCGCTCCTCCCCGTCAAGTTCCGTGCACTCCAGTCTGTGGCCCATGCCTTTGCATAGACTGGGCTGCTTCCGGTGGTCTGAGTCTCTGCGCACCCGCATCCCACCGTTTCCAAAATCCGGTTCATGAGCTGCCCGTCCATGGAGCTCCGCATGGGTTCAGCCTGCTCTGGCTCCCAGAGCTGCTCCCGGCCCTGCACCCAGCTGCGGTGGAAAACCCTTCCCAGTACTTCCTGACAAACATGATGGAGGGATTCCAGGGATGGCTGAGAGCCTGATCCTGCCCCCGGAGGCCACCCCCAGCACACCAGACGCACACAGTTAATAGGATGATAGGGCCACGGCCAGGGCTTGACGGGGCATAGATGTACCTGCACCAGCCCAGAGTGGGGCGGGGGTCAGACAAGACTGCGGAGGGGCATCCCCTGAGCTGAGAGCCAGGGCAGTGGTGGGGAGTTAGCCATGTGTTTCCTGCTCCCATGAACATACAGCCCAGTGGGCAGCGAGGCCTTGTCCCACGATGGGAAGGGAAAGGGCTTTCCCGGCAGGGGTCCCTACTTAAGAAAGGACATGGAGGTGGGAAAGAGCACGGTCTGTGGGGGGGTCTGAACCCCCAAGGGCGGGTCAGTGGGACGGGAGAATGACAGGGCCAGGTCAAGGCTGGTCAGTGGGCCATGATGGGGGGACACACAGGAGGGGCTTTAAGGGAGGGGGACCAGACTTCGTTTTGAGCAGCTCACTCAGGAGGATCTAAGCGGAACAGCATGAAAGTGGGGAGTCCAGGGAGGGAGAAGCACCACAGGTGAGGGACGATGAGGCTGAGTGGGGGTGGCATAGACCGGGAGGCGTGGACAGCAGATGACATAGCTCAGATGCCAGTGAGTCAGGCAGGGCGTGTTGTTTGCAGGCTCTGGGCCGGGATGACGGGGCGCAGTGGGGAGAAGCAGCAGGTGGGTCGCGCTGGGCGGGGGTGGGAGGGCAGGGTACAGGGAGGGGGAAGCACCCCAGATCTGGCCAGTCCGAAGCCTGGGGACAGGCCTGCGGCCTGTGGGCAGCACTGGGGGTCAGCCTAGCCCACGGTGGGGAGACAGTGGGCGAGGAGGGCAGGTGGAGGGCCGCGCGGGGGATCTTGAAGGAAGCAGCAGAGGAATGTTCTGGAAGATGCCAGGAGGACCCGGAGCCTGGGGCCCGGAGGCCGAGGAGGAAGTCTGTCTGCAAGATGGGCACAGTGGGTGCTGGACACGTGCCAACTCAAACAAGAGATTCCAGGCGCAGCTGCTTTGTGTCTGCTGTGGCTACCGTTGCCATGAGGAAGTGTGCACGGTGACCGCAAGCAGTCCCGTCCTCCTGCCCCATCCAGACCCAGCGGCCCCTGGGCCTGGGGCCCCTGCTCACCAGCCACGACTTTTGACCCCAGAGCATGTCGGAGGGCTGCCGCTCTGGTGCCCTCCTGTGTCCGCGTGACCCTGGGCCAGCTCCCCAGGTCCCCTCCCGAGCCTCAGACAAGCTGTGCTGCTGGGAGGACGGATGGGCAGTGGGAAGGGAGTTTAGGGCAGCTCTGGGGCTGACTCTTCAGAGCTGGTCCTTTTACTGGAAAAAAACCCTCCTCTGGGTGTCTTTGGCTTCCCCCAGGCTCGCTCTCACCCCAGTACCTCTCCCTGCAGGTCCGAATCCGCAGGGGGACACGTTTGGCCTTGAAAATGTCTCCAGACACTTCCAGCCGTCCCTGCAGAGCGGGGACCCCAGCCCAGAGGTGACTCAGGAGCTACCCCCCCAGCTAGGGGCTGCTCCCCTGTCCCCCACCCCTGGGGCTGCCTGGGGAGGGCGGGGCACCCTCGGCCCAGAGGGCAGGTCGCTCCCCGGGGACGCAGCCATCACTACTGGCCCCTCAGCGGTACCTCCTCTCTCCCACCCCCCAGCTCCACATTCAGAGGCCCACGGTGGTGACAGCTGCTCCGTGAGGGGGACAGGAGCTCTCACCCCTCACCCAGATCTGGACGACGAGATAGCGGCTGACAGAGCCCTCCACAGGTCCCGGGGCCGCCAAGAGGAATCAGACGTCAGGGCCCAAGGACAGTCCTCTCAGGGCTGCTGGGTTTGCCCCATCCCCACTGTTGTGACCACCCTCTGCTCCCTTGCCCTCCATCCAGGAGCCCCAAGGCATCTTGTTTGCTCTATGGTGACACCCACTCTGGAATTTCCTACCATAAAAGAGCAAGTCTTAGGGCTTCCCTGGTGGCGCAGTGGTTGAGAGTCCGCCTGCCGATGCAGGGGACACGGGTTCGTGCCCCGGTCCGGGAAGATCCCACATGCCGCACAGCGGCTGGGCCCGTGAGCCATGTCCGCTGAGCCTGCGCGTCCGGAGCCTGTGCTCCGCAACGGGAGAGGCCACAACAGTGAGAGGCCCGCGTACCGCCAAAAACAAAACAAAACAAAACAAAAGAGCAAGTCTTAAAGTGCAGAGTGTAGCCTGAGTGGTCTCCTCCCCTCCCCTGCAGGGCAGGGGCCTGGTTGCAGGCCTGCATGTCTGGGAGGGTCCTTCTCAAGAGAGCACTCCTTCCAAGGTTGGAGGCTCGGCCCCTTCCTGTGCCCCACATGTGGGGCAGTGAGCCCTTTGTCTGCTCCAAGCAGGGGCAGTGGCGGGCCCACCTCTGCCTGAGGTCTCTGCGGCCGAGAGCGGACCTAGGGCCCAGGGAGGGGGGGAGCCCCCAGAAAGGCCAAAGAGTGAGTGCTTTGCCCTGCTGACCTTGAGAGGGGCCTAGGTCACTCCAGATGACCAGAGGGGCTGTGCTTACCTGTGAACCCACAGACCCAAGAACTCTCAGCCATCCTGGGACTGGGCACTGGCCCAGCTGCGTCCATGACCTGCACCCTGTGACCTGGTGGGGTACCCATAGCGGCAGTAAAGCTGGCTTGAGAAGAGGGGAGAGGGGTCTCATTCCCTGGGGCTGGAGTCGAAAGCAGGGCACCCTTCTCCTCGGAGGCTCAGGCCCACCCTCTCCTCCACCTTCCACCTCCCTCCCGGGGTCCCATTAGCTCTTCCAGGCTGCTTCAGGCCCTGTGCCTGTCCCTTCAGAGCGATGGCAAATCTGATGGCCTGTGTGCCTATGTGCTGCCCAGCCAGGGAGGGGCTCCCCTTCCCTCTGCCCTTTGGCCTGGAACAGAGCTGAACCTCCAGTCATTAGTGAAGCTTCCACGCTTCCTCAGATGACCCCCAGCTCTCCGGTGTCTCAGGATCAAAGGGCTTGGGGCCCATTTATTTCTGGAATTTCTTGACCGACTTTCATTTCGCCAATTCCCGAAAGGGTGTAAGGCAGGTACGCTGCCTTCCAGACTCAGTCGCCAGTCTCCAAAGTCGAGACTGGTGACAATGACACTCTGCCTGCTGCCTCTGGTCCTTCAGCTCCCACCCCCACATGGTGAATGACGCCCGCCCACCCACTGCCCTCACAGCCCCAGCCCTACCATCTCCTGGACCTGCCCACGCCCAGGGAGGGCTGTGTCTTGGGGCCACAGTTGGGGGTACCCTCAGCCTCCTGCCCCTGGCCTACTCCTCTCCCCTCCCCTGTGAGATTTGGGGGAAGAGCCAGGGCTTTGGGGCTCATCTGAGTTAGCCTTATCCTCTCTGAGCCTCAGTTTCTGCTCCAGAAAGTGAGAATAAGAAAACTGACTTGCGGACTTCCCTGGTGGTGCAGTGGATAAGACTCCACACTCCCAATGCAGGGGACCCAGGTTCAATCTCTGGTCAGGGAACTAGATCTTACATGCGTGCCACAACTAAGAGTTCGAATGCCACAACTAAGGAGCCCTGGAGCCACAACTAAGGAGCCCGCCTGCCTCAACTAAGACCTGGTGCAGGGCTTCCCTGGTGGCGCAGTGGTTAAGAATCTGCCTGCCAATGCAGGGGATACGGGTTTGAGCCCCGGTCCGGGAAGATCCCACATGCCGCGGAGCAACTAAACCCGTGCGCCACAACTACTGAGCCTGTGTGCCACAACTACTGAAAGCCCTTCAGGGCTTCAGCAGGCACAGCCCCTTATTTATTTTTTAAAATAAACATTAAAAAAAGAAAAAGAAAAAGAAAACTGACTTGTCAGGGATGGCGAATCAGACAGAATGCCCCAGTCATGATCCGTGGCACATGACGGCTGTTCAGTCAATGGTAGGGTCTGTACTTACCCCGCGAATATGCCCCTCCAACTCCCTCCAACCCCCCTGCCCCAGATGCCCGGGGCTCTCCCTTACATGACACAAGACAAATGTCTTACATCTCAGCTCTCTCCAACTCTTGTCCTGGCCATTTCTGCGTCACCCTGTCCCTGCCTTGTGCCCTGAGGTTGTCACAGGGCTGTCAGGCATCCCGGAATCAGGGGAAAGGCCACTGCTGTAGCCAAATGGGCACAAGATAGGGTTTGGGGACAAACCCTAACCCTAACCCAGATTCTAATCCTGCCATGAAGCAGCTGTGTGCCATGGGGCAACTCAGTTTGTCTCTGGCCTCAGTTTCTCCCCCTAAAGGACAAAGGTTGGGGCCTCTAGGATTCCTTCCAACTCAGCTGCCCTGGACTCCATGGCCGTAGAACTGGGTTCAGGTTGGCAGAAGATGATAACGGGTCCTCGTTGGACCCTCCAGGATCTACTCTGCCCCTCACCTGCCCCCAGAGAAAGAGGGAAGGGAATAAAGGCTGAAATCAAACTGTGGCCTCAGGATTCCCACCCTCTAGGGGTGTCATCCTGGGATCGCCTGGGTGAGGAGGGAAGGGAGATTGGGGGCCGAAGTGGGGGGCTTATGCTGGGCCCTGTAGATGTCATTCAAACAGCCATGTCCTGGCCTGTGTCCTGCCCTAAGTTCACGACCCCAGGAGCAGTGGGGGCTCCTGACACCCTGTCCCCGACCCTGGACAACTCTCCTTCAAGGAGGAAATGGGGTGAGGGAGGGGGAGAAAGCATACCTAAGCATAATCATGGAGCCTGTGGCCTCCTTGGTCCAAACCTGCCCACAGGAGGCAGGGCCTTCTCTGGGGGCCAGCCTGAGGGCTGACTGGGCAAATGAAGAGGATGGAGGTGGGAAGAGGGTGAGGGAGGCTGGGGCAGGGCGGAGCAGTGGCTTGGCTTGCTCTAAGGCGGGGAGTGCGGCACTGATTTGAACCCTGCCACTCCTTCGCATAGATTCCCAGGGTAACAGAACCAATAGCTGCTATCTTATCTGTAGTAAGACTGACACCCTCTTTCCGGAAATTTCAATGCCTTCCAGACTCTTAGTCACTTATCTCTAATGGGGGCACTTGGGGCACTGTGATGTGCCTTTCCCGCCTCCCTCTCAGATGCCTCCACCCTCCCCTGCCCCGCCCTCTTTCTTCCTGCTTCTCCCTTCCCTTTTTCTGGCCCTCTCTTCCCTTCCCTCTCCCTTTCTTCCCCTTCTATTCTCCCCACCTTTCCTCCATCAACCCTTAGCCTCTAACCACTTTCTGCACACTGGGACTCATTGCATCTCTGGCCTCAGTCTCCCCCTCTGTGAAATGGAGCCTTTCAGACTCTCTGCTCCTGTTGCCCAGGATTCTGTGGCCTTTTCTCTGGGCCTGGCATTCACTGGTCTGGAGACCCCTGACCAGCTCTGAGTGGCATCTGACTCTCCCATGTTTCTTCTCTGGGGACCCGGAACCATACACCTCCTCAGGCTATGGGGCTAAAGATGGCAGGATGGGGCATGGGCCGTGAGCTACATCCTGGTGGCCTGTGCTCGGCCTTTCCCTTTCCCAGAAGACACACCCTCTCCCGCTGCCTCCGCTTTCAGCACACCCCAGTTATATTGTACATGAAAGAAACACGAACCATTTCAGCCCAGTGCAGCCCTGTCCAGCCTTAGCAAGTGCCTTCTCGCCTTCCACACGAATGGGACCAAGGCCTGGTTGCTCAGTCCTCTGTCTACAGCAGTCCTCTGTCCTTTCCGCCCTCCCCCTTATCCTCGCCTGCCTGACATCATCTGACCTGGGCCCTTTCATTTGCCCCTGGTCCCTGTTTCCACCACCATCCTACGCTTGTCCTCCTTCTGAGAGTCTGGGGAAGACAGACTCAAGCGTCTAGCCCTCCCACACCCCCTATCCCACCCCGAATAAAGCCCACCTCCTCTGAGGGGTCTCCACTAACTTCTCTCCCCTAGAACCCACCCCTGCGACCACAGGTGACCAGAAAGAGATTGTATGTGCTTCCTGTGGTTGCTGTAACACATTCCCACAACCCGAGTGGCTTAGAAGGACAGGAGTTTATTGTCTCACAGTCACAGAGGCCAGAAGTCCAAAACCAAGCTGTCAGCAGGACACGCTCCCTCTGAGGTTGGCAGGGAAGTGTCTGTTCCGGGCCTCTGCCCTGGCTTCTGGTGGCTGACTGGCGATCTTGGTGTCCCTTGGCTTGTGGCCACAGCACCCTTATCTCGCCCTTTACCTTCACGTGTCCTGCTTCCTGTGTGCATATCTGTGTCCAAACATCCCCTTTTCGTAAGGAAGCCAGTCGTTTTCAATTAGAGGCCCACCCTACTCCAGTGTGACCTCATCTTAACTAATTATATCTGCAATGACCCTATTTCCAAATGTCACATTCTGTGGTACTAGGGGTTAGGACTTCACCATATGAATTTGGGGAGGGGGACACAATTCAACCCATAACAGAGGCCATGAGGAGTTTCAAGCACGGGAGTAATCTGACAGATGTGTTTTGAAGAGATCCCTCTAGCTGTGTGTAAAGGACTGTTTGGTGTGGGAGCCCAAGTGGGAAGCAATGTGGGCGGCGATGATGCTGAAAACTCCAGCCTCTGTGCACTGGTGCCCAACTGAATCTCAGAGACAGAGTTTTGGGTGAAGTAGAAAAGAATAGCTTTATTGCTCTGCCAAACAAAGGGGGACACAGCGGGCTTGTGCCCCTCAAAACTGTGTGTCCCAACCTGGAGGGATTTGGTGAGGAGTTTTATAGCAATGTTTCAAAGGCAGGATTGGCGGTAAGGATTAGGGTATGTGAAGGGCCTGCACTCATTTAATCTGATCTCAGGTAGTCTCTTGATGAGCTTCTCTGGTTCCTTTAGTCTGGCCTCAGGTGGTCTTCTCTGGAATGAAGAATACTAACGTCTTCCATTTGTGGGGGGTTTTAGTTCTGTAAAGAGCTCAAAGGTATTGTTCTGTGTATTCCTTGCGGTGGAACCAAGACCTGCCCCAAGGCTGCACCATTGTTTCTGGGCAGCTCCTCCCTTGTCTCTGCATCCCCTCTCTTCCCTGATTAGCAAATGTTCCAATCTGTCCTTTGGGACTCAGGGAAGGTCCTGGAGGCTGGAGTCTATTCCCTACAAACAAGAAATGGGGGACACAGAAAGGCTTCCAGGTCCAGGGGCTCCACAGGGTCCTGCTCAGTTCCAGGGAGGCTGTGGCAGTAATCTAGGTGGGAACTGACAGCAGTGCTGACCTGGGACTTACAGGAGAAATGGAAAAAAGTGGGCCTGTTCAGGATCTACTCTGCCGGAAGCTGGCTGATGGAGCAGATGAAGGAGGTGAGGGGGAAACAGAACTGGGATGCCTTCCAAGCTGCTGGGCTTCAGCAGCTGGTAGAAGGTTGCTTTCTGAGAGGTTGTCTAGCATAGAAGATAGAAGTCAAGAGTTCTGTTTTGAACAAGGCTGGGATGCCTAGATCATCACGTGATGTCTGCCATTGAGAGGGGAGGCCAGAGCAAGAGATACACAAGGGAGTGGTCAGAATGGCCCGGGGTGTTGGGATGGGGAGGGGAAGGGGGTGGGGGGGCAGAAACTGAGGGAGCCCAGCAACTCAGAAGCCAAGGGAAGACTGTTTTTCAAGAGACAGGGAGTAAAAAAAAAAAAAAAACAAAAAATAAGGCTTCCCTGGTGGCGCAGTTGTTGGGAGTCCGCCTGCCGACGCAGGGGACGCGGGTTCGTGCCCCAGTCCGGGAAGATCCCACATGCCGCGGAGCGGCTGGGCCCGTGAGCCATGTCCGCTGAGCCTGCGCATCCGGAGGCTGTGCTCCGCAACGGGAGAGGCCACGACAGTGAGAGGCCCGCGTACCGCAAAAACAAAAAAACCAAAACACAAACAAAAAATAAACAAGAGGGAGGGGGTATAGGCAGAGATAAAAATTCAAATTACGGGGAGTTCCCTGGCGGTCCAGGGGTTAGGACTTGATACATTCACTGCATGGCCCTGGGTTCAATCCCTGGTGGGGAACTAAGATTCTGCAAGCCCCGCAGTGTGCAGCTAGAAAAAGAAAACGTTTCAAACCACCAAGAGGTCCTATCTTTGACCCATTACCTGGCTCCAGTCCATTCGTTTCCTAGGGCTCTGCCGTAACAAAGTAGCACAAACAGGGTGACTTAAAACAACAGAAATTTATCGTCTCACAGTTACAGAGGCCAGAAGCCCAAAGCCAAGGTATCAGCAGGGCTGTGCTCCCTGCTACACGCACAGATCCATCCAAGGCCGCGTGTACAAGGATATTCAGATTCCCTGCAGCAAAGGAGAAGACTTGAGTCTATTGGCTTTCTATTGCTGCCCTGACAAAGTACCACAAACTTAGTCAGGTAAAACGACACCCTCTGCTGATTCCACAGTTTCGTGGGTCAGAAGCCTGGGCATAGGCATGAGTCGGCTGGGTTCCCAGCTTAGGCTCTCACTAGGCTGAAATCAAGGTGTCAGCAGGGCTGTGTCCCTTGCTGGGGGCTCTGTGGAGGAATCCGCTTCCAGACTCATTCGTGTTGGCAGGAGAGAGCTTGCCGGGGGCCCCTCCACCTGCAGAGCCAGCATTGGTGGGTCCTCAGGCTTTGAATTTCTCTGATTTCCATTTTGCTCCTTTCTTCTGCTTTTAAGGGCTCGTGTGCTAACACTGGACCTGCCCTGATAATCCACAAAAATCTCCCTACTTTAGCCGATAGGTCAGCTGACTAGTAACAGGGATCCTGTTGCTCTATTTCGGCCAGAAGCAAAAGAATGATTACTTTGATTAAGGCCTTTGATTAGTGTTTAATCTATTTTACATTCTTGGTTAATTAAAGTCCATGAACCGTTGCATTTATAAAACGAATACATTACATTTCCTATTTAAAGTTTTCCTTTTTTTTTTTTTTTTTTTTTGCGGTACGTGCGCCTCTCACTGCTGTGGCCTCCCCCGCCGCGGAGCACAGGCTCCGGACGCACAGGCTCAGCGGCCATGGCTCACGGGCCCAGCCGCTCCGCGGCATGTGGGATCTTCCCGGACCGGGGCACGAACCCGTGTCCCCTGCATCAGCAGGCGGACTCTCAACCACTGCGCCACCAGGGAAGCCCAAAAGTTTTCCATTTTTTGATTAACAAACAAAACCTTTCCAACGACTCAAGAAACTCCACAAATCTCATACGATTAAATATATGTTTTTTTAAGCTTCCCCCAAACTAAAGTAATTCTACTAACCTAATAAATTAAATGCATCTATATGATGAATCCTAAGTTCTTCTAAGTGTTCTGATACTGTTTATAACCTTAGCAAGGTTTTAATGTAAAATTACAAGTCTAAATCACTCACTTAATTATATATTTTATATTGAAACAAGGTTGACATTCCAATAGGCCAAATTCTCTTGAATGTTACAAATATATTAAATCCCAAGTGCGAAGAGATTATTTGATACAAAAATATTAATACTAATACTACAGGTCTGAATTTATCTGGGACGACTAGAGTAATTCTGTTCCTGGGGTTAAGTGGCACCCTTCACTGTAGCAGTCAGGACATTTCTGTATCTGCTATAACAAGTATGCCCCAAATGTATAATGGCTCCACCACAAAAGAAGTTTCTTCTTCTTGCTTATGTAACAGTGTTCCTGGTTGGCAGCTAGCTTTCCTCCACGTGGTGATTCAGGGATCTAGGTTCCTTCTTCCAGAGGCTTTGCTATTCCCTTGGATCTCCTCACCACGTGTCTCTAACTGGCAGAGCAATTAGTACCATCAGGGAAGTTGTATGGACCAGGTCTGGAAGTGGCGTCCATCACTGTGGTCACATTCCATTGGAAGGGACTTAGTCATGTGTACCTACTAACTTCTCTGAAATCTGGCTCCTGAATTGGGCACGAGCTCCCTTTCTTACAGCTTCACGATTGGACATTGCTCCCACCTCCCCAAAGACCTGCAAGACCTCATCCCCCACCCCAATCTTCTTGCTTCGCTTCTATGTGGATTAAGTTCTGATGACTGATTTCTCGGCTGTGAAACAAGCAAGGTGGTTGCAGTGCCAAAGCCCCTCCAGAGGAGAGTGGGGGACTCATAGGAGTTGTGAGAGAACGAAGGACCCCTCCCCCCAGAATGGGAAGGAGCGTTATAGCTCCAGGAGCTATAACTTCCCTTTCTCTTTCAGATCTCAGTGAGGACAGGGCTGTCTGGGATGGAGGAAGGTATGTATCCCAGGAAGACCCCCAGTGCCAGCATCTATGGACGAGCTATGAAGTGAGGTACTGCAGCCCTGGGGTACTGAGAAGGGGGCACCTTCATGCAAAGGGATTGGAACAACCCCCAGTAGGCTAGCAAAGGAACCAGATTTTATAGTCCATGGCAACTGCTGGTGTTGGTCACCTCTCTAAAGGTGATGGTCTCCCTTCTGTCTTCCTGTACACCTGAACTTACCAAGGAGGGAGAGGAGACAGACCACAGTGTTTGGAAACTCTCAAGTAGAAACACCATGGAAGCTCTGATAGGCTTGTCACGATATCAGGCGAAGGCCTCCCTCTCATTCCAGGAAGGTTCTTCCTCCTGCTTGCTCAGTTTCAGCACCAAGGACAGCGCCCCAATCAACTCGCTTACAGCCGTGATCGCTTAACACTGGACTGAACTTTCCATTAGACAAAATGCTCTCGTAAGATTTATTGCATTCCATTTCTACGAAAAACATATGTTTTAAAGTATGTAGTGTTTTCTTTGAGTATATAGTATTATGAGTATTTTTTAAGTTCTTATTTTTATCAGCAGGTTCTAATTTTTTTGTTTTAGTCAATGTAATCATCTCTGCTTAATAGCTAAAACGACAAAACAACTTTATTAAATTTTTCATGGTTCCCAGACCTTTCTCCAGTCAATGCCCTATGCAAGCTCCCTTTTGTCACTTGCTTGTCTCTCCCTCCTCCTCTCCCCCGGGATGTAGAGTCTGATAAGTTTGGCCTCAAGATGACTAGAGGGAAGTCTGCAGCCAGGAAGAGTGCCAGGCCCTGACCTCCCCCATCATCATCTGCTGACCGACGAGGATGCCCCGAGTGAGGCCGAACCCACGCATAACTCACTCACCCGATACAGGGACTTACTTCCTCCTGTGAGAGAACTAAGTTCTCCTTCTGGAAATGAGCTCACGTGTCTTTCCATAGATCTGAAGAGATGGAGTCTTGGGTTCTCTTTCCAGCTTTCTCATCACATCTCTGGGTTAAGTTCGGGAAAGTTCATATTTGAGCATTTGAACTCAATTTTGCCTTCTGCTGAATGAAGACTTGGCTGTTTCTAAAGTCCCCCTCATTGCTATCTTTTTTTTTTTTTTTTTCAGTATGTGGGCCTCTCACTGTTGTGGCCTCTCCCATTGCGGAGCACAGGCTCCGGATGCGCAGGCTTAATGGTCATGGCTCACGGGCCTAGCTGCTCTGCGGCATGTGGGATCTTCCCGGACCGGGGCACGAACCCGTGTCCCCTGCATCGGCAGGCGGACTCTCAACCACTGCGCCACCAGGGAAGCCCTGCTATCATTTTTAACATTATTAGGATGCTTTATCACTATCCCTGTCATGCAGCTCAGGATTCATTTTGTTCTGCAAGGTGTCTCCCACAGGCCACTCCACTTAAACCTTAACCTAAGAAAGAGGCTAATCTCTGCTGCCCCCTCACGGACACTTACAGCATCTGCAGGCACCGTTTGGTTTCTCCCCCATGAGAGATCTTTAGCCTTCCCTTGGTTTCTTCTCATATTTGCCATCAAACTACTCAGCTCCTAAAACTGGGGTGTCTTGGTCCATTCGGGCTTATATAGTAGGGCTTATATATATTAGGGCTTATATAGCCATATACTGGATGGCTTAAAAGCAACAGACCTTTATTTCTCACAGTTCTGAAGATCAGGAACTCCAACATCCAGGTGCTGACAGATTCAGTGTCTGGTGAGAGCCCATTTCCTTGTTCATAGTCAGCTGTCTTTTTGCAATACCCTTCCCACACCTTCCTTTCTAGAAGCTGACTCATCCTGAAAAGCCAATTCCGCTTCCTCCAGGAAGCCCTCTCTGATACAACCCTTCACAAGTAATCTCTCTCATCTATGTCTTTCTGGCTGCTACAACAAAATACCATACACTGGGTAGCTTAAACAACAGACATTGATTTTCTCACAATTCTGGAGGCTGGAACTCCAAGAACAGGGTGCTGACAAGATCGCTTTCTGGGGAGCGCTCTCTTCCTGGCTTGCACACTGGTCCCTTGCTTGCCGTGTGCTCACCTGACCACTTTTTTGTGCGTGCACACACTGAAGGTGGGGAGGAGTCAAAAAAAGCAAAAGCTGTCTGGTGTCTCTTCTTATAAGAGCATTAATCCCATCAGACAAAGGCTCCACTCTCATGACCTCATCTCACTCCACCTCCTAAAGGCCCCATCTCCAAAAGCCATCACATTGGTGGCTAGGGCTTCAGCGTAAGGACTTGGGGAAGGGGCACATTCAGTCCATAGCACCGCTTAACACTGCTATGTATACTTCATACATCACATTCTTAATTTTCCCTACACTGTCCCCTCAGGGTGAGGTTGTGGCTTTGTTCCCTTCTGTGCTCCCACAATGCCTAACACGGTGCCTTATGCACAGAAGATGCTATTAATGCTTGTTAAATTTAATTGAATCAAGACTCATCTCCACAAAGTTTTTAAAAGCACCTCCTGCCACATTCATCTGATCTCAGGTAGTCTCTTGATGAGCTTCTCATCCTTCTCTAGTCTCCTTTTGGCTTGTGTCAGCATGACATAACTGAATTCTTACGTGTTCTCTAATTGTTTCATACGTACTTATCTCTGATCCTACAGAAAGCCCCATGTTTGGGGCCCTGGTATCCAATTCAGGCCATGCATGCCATGGGCACTTGTACATCCTTTCCTCCCACAGCCAAGCCTTGCCCTCTCTGGAGAGATCAAGACCAAAGGAATGGTCGGCAAAGGCTCTTTTTCCATCACAGGGGCGCTGGGGTTTGGGAATAAATAAACAACCTGATTGCCTTTCTTCTCCTTCTCTGGATCTTTCCGGGTCAGATCCAGTCACCCTGAGACCCTGGGAATGGGTCAAGTATGAAATAAGGCTGGAAGTTCAAGGACCACTCCCTGATGATAAACTAAGACCATTAGCCTACCCTCACAACGTGTAGAGACGAGGGAGATTTCCCAAAGCTTCCTCTAAAAGTCAGCTCTGTGCAGGCAGGTTCTAGTGTCATCTTTCGGATAACAGTGAGGGTCTTGGCATTTAGAACCCCAGAGATTTTACTAGACCTGGGAAGACGTGACAATTGCGTTTTGCTGCTGAGGGTGACGTGGCTCTGTCGATGGCGTTTAGATTACACCCCCCAGGTTGGTCAGGCCTGATTCATCTGTGATGATACAGCCGGCAGGGAGCTGGCGGCTTCCTGAGTCGGGCTGCCTGACAAGAGGCAGGGCTCACAGGGGAGCCCGGCTGCTGAGGAAATTTACTGCGCGTGGTAGCCAAGGAAAGTGGAATTGGACCTGGGCAATAATCAGCCTGATTAGCTCAGTGCCTGGAGAGAGCCAAGGGCAGGGAGGCAGTGCGGGGTGGGGGCGGGGAGGACAGGTCAGCCAGCATCAAGGTGGAGCCCCAGGGGCTGGGGTTTGCTAAGGTCAAGAGCAACTCAGGCCCAGAGGAGCGTATGGAGCAGCAAACCCAGCGGAAACAAGCCCAACGCCCAGTCGTGGGAGTGAAGGTGAGTCAGAAGCAGCAACCAGGCTGAAGGCTAGTAGGGGGGACATGCAGCGGTTGTGGTGGGGAAGCCAGGATCGAGGAGGAGGACAGTGGGCAGAGCTGTGGTGTCCAGAGCACATCCCCTCACTGCGCAACTTCTGGCCAAGTTAAAGGCTGAAGATCTGCCGTCAGCAACCCGCTCTCACGTCCCAGCCCTGGAGACTCAGCCTGTGCCAGATGTGTCTGTCCAGAGCAGAGCTCACCAGCGTTGATCTTGGTGGCAGGCCACAAGGTTCTCATGGTGTGGCTTCAGGAATCCCAGCAGCTCTGGTTTTCGAGATAAAGTGGCAGCCTGCTGGCTCTGCCCTCCCCCTTCCCCCCGTTTCTACAGGATTAAATTTTTGAATCTTCAAGAAAAGAAGACCCGTCATGTCTGCCCAGCGCTGAGTGACTTTCTCCTCCACAACCATTACAGGCTGTTGGTGACCCCTGCCAGGTGGCATCTCCAGATTTCCACAATCTTC
The DNA here is from genome assembly GCF_964374135.1 of Grampus griseus. Lineage (NCBI taxonomy): Eukaryota > Metazoa > Chordata > Mammalia > Artiodactyla > Delphinidae > Grampus > Grampus griseus. The sequence goes on from NC_139008.1 coordinate 7,145,696, forward strand.
CTGATTGCCGTCACAGCTCAAGCATTTGTGAGGCTTTGCTCTCTGCCAGGCCTGGTGCCAAGCATGCATGTGCATTAAGTCATAGCTTCCCAACCTAGGCGCCTCAACCCAGTGTGCCCTGAAAGGGTCACAGGTGGGTGGAGAGAGGGAGCCCCCTGCCCTTGGACCACCCACCACGGGGCTTGCCAGAGACTGGTGCCCTACCCTCAGGTGACCTGTTACCAATGCAATCATGTTTTCACGTGTGCCACTCATGGAAAAGGTTTGAAAGCACATAGTTATTCCATTTGATCCTTACAATAGTCCTAGGAGGCAAGGACCTTTAGCTCCTTTTTACAGATGAGGAAACTGAGGAGTTGAAGGGTTAAATCACTTGCTCGTGGTTACCCACGTAGGAAGAGGTAGGTTTGCATTGGGCGTGTTTAGTCTGAAAGCCAGCTATGTGAACAAGCCTTTAGGAAAGCAGACTGCCCTCTCTCCCACACCAGGGCCACTAGCTGCTGATCGCTTTCAAGGCCAGCGCTCTCCCAACACCTCCATCAGGATGAAGGTTCTCTGCCCGGTAGGATGGGGGCCCTCTTTCAACAGCATTGGAGATGTCTGTTTCTATGTTGCAGGGTAGACCAGATAGAAATGAAAGGGAAGATGCTCCTGGCTCTCTCATGCCCAGGGTTGAGCTAAAACCTTCCGGGGTGGGGAGGTAGGGGAGTGGGACACAGGTACTCGGCTGTTTTCTCTTCAACTTCCTCCCTTACTGAAATGGGGCTGTCTGCACCGCAGAGACCAAGGCTGAGACTATCCAGGCCTGCGATTTGGTCCAATAAGTCAGAGACGCCTAATTTGATGCTAGAGCAACTAAGCATTTGCTGTGCTTTCCCCCACTCTTGAACCTAGAAGGCAGGTTGAGCCCAGGAACCCTGATGCTCTTCTCAGGAGCAGCCCCACAGGTCTGGCCAACCCCCCAAGACTTACCAGGCACCAGTTCAAGACCCCCCCCCACACACACACACACTCCAAGGAGAGGCTAACCCCCTGTATTCGTTTCCTAGGGCTGCCACGACAAAGCGCTACAAACTGGGTGGCTTACACAACAAGCATGTATTCTGCAGCAATTCTGGAGGCTGGGAGTCCAAGATTAAGGTGTCAGCAGAACTGGTGTCTTCTGAGGGCCATGAGGAAGAATCTGTTCCATGCCTCTCTCCTGGCTTCTAATGGTTGGCTGGCAATCTTGGCATGTTTTGGCTTGTAGAAGCATCATCCCTTCCGCCTTCACCTTTAGACGGCATTCTCCTTGTGTGTGAGTCTCTGCGTCCAAACTTGCCCTTTGTGTAAGGACTCCGGTCCTATTGGATTAAGGCCCAGCGTACTCCAGTATGACTTCATCTCAATTTAACTCACTACATTTGCAAGACCCTATTTCCAAATAAGGTCACGTGCTGGGCTACTGGAGGTTAGGACTCTAAAATACAAATGGGGAGGTGGGGGGACACACTTCAACCCATAGCATGGCTCTTCTCTTGCAACAGTTGTTCTCACACTTGGGGGAGGAGCAGAATCACCATCAAAGAACACAGAGGCTCAAGTCTGTTACACAGGATGGGGACCAGGTGATCGTGATAGCACCAAGTGTGCCAACTCTCCTGGAGCAATTTTAACTGGACCTCAGGTGCAGAGGGCTGAGCTGGTTACACATCTCCCATCACCCCACAGTCAGCAGTCCAGGCAAGGCTCATTTCTTATCAACTTGGCCCTCTGTTCCCTGCCTCCTCCTCCCCCTCCTCCTTCAGTGCCCACTCCAATGTGCCACGTAGATATTAATTATACATTAATATATTAAGGTAGGCTTGAAAGTTATATCGTGCTGTTTCATCTACGCAAGTGTTTTAAAATTATATATGTGAACGTGTTCTGTGGATCTTGTCTTTTTCTGTGTCTATTCTTTTAGTCTTTTAAGGCCAGTCCACACGAGAGTTTCTCTGGGAGTTGCATTTCTAGGTCATCAGATTTACACATAACTTAGTTTCGCTGCTTTGCCGGATGGCTCTCCCGAATGGCTGTGCCCATGTTTACTCCCATCAGTTCCCATGTCTCCATAGACCTGTCTTTGGATGGGTGCAAAGTTACCAGTGAACATCTTCGAAAATGCTTGCTAGCCATTTAACTTCCATAATCTTTGCCTATTTTTCTTTGGGTGGCTTGTCTTTTAAAAATTGATTTGCAGGAATTTGTTGGATGTGAATCCCTTGTCAATTTCAGATATTGCAAATATGTCTAGCTGGACACCCATATCTTAATTGTCTCTGCAGTGCCCTTTGTTGAACAGAAAAAAAATTTTTTCTTTCCCTTATATGGTTTGTGTTTTGGAGCTCCAGTTCAAAAAGTCTTCCCCTATACAAAAATCTCGAAGATACTCTCGTGCATAATCTTCTATTAGTTTTGTAGTTTTATTTTCCACATTTAGGTCTGGGCCTATTGGGAGTTCACCTCTCTGTATGGTGAGTCAGGGGTCTGTAGTAGTTTCCCATTGCTGCTGTAACAAATTACTACAAATTTAGTGACTTAAAAACCACACAAACGTGGTGGAGTAGGAGGATGCGGAGTTCACATCTTCTCACAACTAGGGCACCTACCAGGCACTGGTGGGGGACCTTGGACACATAAAGGGATGAGAGGAACCCCTGCATGACCAGGTAGGATGTAGGGGGGAGGAGAAGTGGAGGCCAGATGGGACCAGTGCCCCTGAGGGGTGGCTGGGGGAAGGGAAGTGTTCCCACGCTGGGAGAGGCCCACTCACCATGAGGGGATCAGTGGGGATGCGGATAGACATTCGGGGGATGGGAGGACTGGAGGGAAATGCAGCCAGTGTTTCCCCTGTCTGCTCCGTCCCTGGAGTCAGCCTGCTGGGGCCCCAGGCCTAAACCTCTGCCCTCCAAGTTCCCCTCCAGCCATGCTGAGCCTAAACCCTGCCCTTCCCCCTCCCCTTCCCCCCCTCCCCCCCTCCCCAGACATTTTCCAATGGCTGGTCCTGAGCCTAGGCCCTGCCCCTGCCTAAGCCCCGCCCCCTACAGCCAAGGCCTTTTCTGGTCCTTTTCTTTTCTTTTTTTTTTTTTTTGCTGTTGTGGTTCTGTTTTGCCTTGTTGTTTCATTTATATTTTTATTTTTTCTAATATATTTTTTACTTTTCTAGTATTATTTTATTCTTTTATTCTTCGTTATTGTCCTGCTCTTCTTTTATTTCTATTTTTTTTGTCATGCCACACAGCTTGCGGAATCTTGGTTCCCAGGCCGGGTATCAGACCTGAGCTCCTGTGGTGGGAGCACTGAGTCCAAACTGCTGGACTAACAGAGAACCTCAGATCCCAGGGAATACTAATTGGAGTGAAGTCTCCCAGAGGTCCTCATCTCAGCACCAAGACCTGGTTCTACCCACTGCCTGCAAACTCCAGTGCTGGATACCTCAGGCCAAGCAACCAGTAAGACAGGAGCACAGCCCCACCCATCAAAAAAAAAAAAAAAAAAGAGACGACAAAAAATATGTTACAGACGAAGGAGCAAGGTAAAAACTTACAAGACCAAATAAATGAAGAGGAAATAAGCAACCTACCTGAAAAAGAATTCAGAGTAATGATGGTAAAGATGATCCCAAATCTCAGAAATAGAATGGAGGTATGGATTGAGAAAATACAAGAAATGTTTAACAAGGACCTAGAAGAACTAAAGAATAAACAGTGATGAGCAACACAATAACTGAAATGAAAAATACACTAGAAGGAATCAATAGCAGAATAACTGAAGCAGAAGAATGAATAAGTGAGCTGGAAGATAGAATGGTGGAAATAACTGCCTGGGAGCAGAATGAAGAAAAAAGAATGAAAAGAATTGAGGACAGTCTCAGAGACCTCTGGGACAACATTAAACACACCAACACTCAAATTATAGGGGTCCCAGAAGAAGAAGAGAAAGAGAAAGGGTCTGGGAAAATATTTGAAGAGATTATAGTCGAAAACTTCCCTAACATGGGAAAGGAAATAGTCACCCAAGTCCAGGAAGCACAGAGTCCCATACAGGATAAACCCAAGGAGAAACACACCAAGACACATATTAATCAAAATAACAAAAATTAAATACAAAGAAAAGATATTAAAAACTGCAAGGGAAAAGCAACAAAAAACATCCAAGGGAATCCCCATAAGGTTATCAGCTGATTTTTCACCAGAAACTCTGCAGGCCAGAAGGGAGTGGCAGGACATATTTAAAGTGATGAAAGGGAAAAACCTACAACCAAGATTACTCTACCCAGCAAGGGTCTCATTCAGATTCGATGGAGAAATCAAAAGTTTTACAGACAAGCAAAAGCTAAGAGAATTCAGCACCACCAAACCAGCTCTACAACAAATGCTAAAGGACCTTCTCTAAGTGGGAAACACAAGAGAAGAAAAAGACCCACACAAACAAACCCAAAACAATTAAGAAAATGGTAATAGGAACATACATATCAATAATTACCTTGAATGTAAATGGATTAAATGCTCCAACAAAAAGACACAGACTGGCTGAATGGATACAAAAACAAGACTCGTATATATACTGTCTACAAGAGACCCACTTCAGACCTAAGGACACATACAGAGTGAAAATGAGGGGATGGAAAAATATATTCCATGCAAGTGGAAATCAAAAGAAAAATGAAGGGGACTTCCCAGGTGGTGCAGTGGTTAAGAATCCACCTGCCAATGCAGGGGACACGTGTTCGATCCCTTAGAACAACTAAGCCTGTGTGCCACAACTACTGAGCCTGTGCTCTAAAGCCCGTGAGCCACAACTACTGAGCCTGCACTCTAGAGTCCATGAGACACAACTACTGAGCGCATGTGCCACAACTACTGAAGCCCACGTGCCTAGAGCCCATGCTCCACAACAAGAGAAGCCACCACAATGAGAAGCAATTGCACAGCAACAAAGAGTAGCCCCTGCTCACCGCAACTAGAGAAAGCCCGTGTGCAGCAACAAAGACCCAACACAGCCAAAAATAAATAAATATAATAAAATAAATTAATTTAAAAAAAAGAAAGTTGGAGTAGCAAAACTCATATCAGATAAAACAGACTTCAAAATAAAGACTGTTATAAGAGATAAGGAAGGACACTACATAATGATCAAGGGATCAATCCAAGAAGAAGATATAACAATTATAAATATTTATGCACCCAACATAGGAGCACCTCAATACATAAGGCAAATGCTAACAGCCATAAAAGGGGAAATCGACAGTAACACAATAATAGTGGGAGACTTTAACACCCCACTTACACCAATGGGCAGATCATCCAGACAGAAAAGAAATAAGGAAACACGAGCTTTAAATGACACAATAGACCAGACAGATTTAAATGATACTTATAGGCCATTCCACCAGAAATAGGCAGAATACACTTTCTTTTCAAGTGCACATGGAACATTCTCCAGGATAGATCACATCTTCGTTCAGAAATCAAGCCTCAGAAAATTGAAATCATATCTAGCATCTTTTCTGACCACAATGCTATGAAATTGGAAATCAATCACAGGAAAAAAACTGTAAAAAACAAACTCATGGAGGCTAAACAGTGCACTGCTAAATAACCAAGAGATCACTGAAGAAATCAAAGAGGAAATTAAAAAATACATAGAAACAAATGACAATGAAAACACGATGACCCAAAACCTATGGGACACAGCAAAAGCAGTTCTAAAAGAGAAGTTTATAGCAATACAATCCTACCTCAAGAAACAAGAAAAATTTCAAATAAACAATCTAACCTTACACCTAAAGCAACTAGAGAAAGAAGAACAAAAAAACCCAAAGTTAGTAGAAGGAAAGAAATCATAAAGATCAGAGCAGAAATAAATTAAATAGAAATGAAGAAAACAATAGCAAAGATTAATAAAACTAAAAGCTGGTTCTTTGAGAAGATAAACAAAATTGATAAAGCTTTAGCCAGACTCATGAAGAAAGAAAGGGAGACGACTCACATCAATAAAATTAGAAATGAAAAAGGAGAAATTACAACTGACACTGCAGAAATACAAAGGATCATAAGAGACTACTACAAACAGCTATATGACAATAAAATGGACAACCTGGAAGAAATGGACAAATCCTTGGAAAGGCACAACTTTCCAAGACTGAACCAGGAAAAATTAGAAAATATAAACAGACCAATCACAAGTAATGAAATTGAAACTGTAGTTAAAAATCTTCCAACAAACAAAAGTCCAGAACCAGATGGCTTCACAGGTGAATTCTGTCAAATATTTAGAGAAGAGCTAACACGGATCTTTCTTGAACTCTTCCAAAAAATTGCAGAGGGAGGAACACTCCCAAACTCATTCTATGAGGCCACCATCACCCTGATACCAAAACCAGACAAAGATACTACAAAAAAAGAAAATTACAGACCAATATCATTGATAAATGTAGACCCAAAAATCTCAACAAAATACTAGCAAACAGAATCCAGCAACACATTAAAAGGATCATACACCATGATCAAGTGGGATTTATCCCAGGGATGCAAGGATTCTTCAATATACACAAATCAATCAATGTGATACAGCATATTAACAAATTAAAGAATAAAAACCATGCGATCATCTCAATAGATGCAGAAAAAGCTTTTGACAAAATTCAACACCCATTTATGATAAAAAAAAAAACTCTCTAGAAAGTGGGCACAGATGGAACCTACCCCAACATAATAAAGGCCATTTATGACTAACCCACAGCAAACATCATTCCCAATGGTGAAAAACTGAAAGCATTTCCTCTAAGATCAGGAAAAAGACAAGGATGTCCACTCTCACCACTATTATTCAACACAGTTTTGGAAGTCCTAGCCACAGCAATCGAAGAAGATAAAGAAAAGGAATACAAATTGGAAAAGAAGAAGTAAAACTGTCACTGTTTGCAGATGACATGATATTATACATAGAAAATCCTAAAGATGCCACCAGAAAACTACTAGAGCTAATCAATAAATTTGGTAAGGTTGCAGGATACAAAATTAATGCACAGAAATCTCTTGCATTCCCATACACTAACAACAAAAGATCACAAAGAGAAATTAAGGAAACAATCCCATTTACCATCACAGCAAAAAGAATAGAATACCTAGGAATGAACCTGCCTAAGGAGGCAAAAGACCTGTACCCAGAAAACTATAAAACACTGATGAGAGAAATCAAAGATGACACAAACAGATGGAGAGATATACCATGTTCTTGGATGGGAAGAATCAATATTGTGAAAATGACTATACTACCCAAAGCAATCTACAGATTCAATGCAATTCCTATCAAATTACCAATGGCATTTTTCACAGAATTAGAACAAAAGATTTTACAATTTGTTTGGAAACACAAAAGACCATGAATAGACAAAGCAATCTTGAGAAAGAAAAACAGAGCTGAAGGAATCAGGCTCCCTAACTTCAGACTATACTACAAAGCTACAGTAATCAAGACAGTATGGTATTGGCACAAAAACAGAAATATAGATCAATAGTACAGGATAGAAAGCCCAGAGATAAACCCATGCACCTATGGTCACCTAATCTATGAAAGGAGGCAAGAACATACAATGGAGAAAAGACAGTCTCTTCAGTAAGTGGCGCTAGGAAAACTGGACGGCTACATATAAAAGAATGAAATTAAAACAACACCTAACACCATACACAAAAATAAACTCAAAATGGGTTAAAGACCTAAATGTAAGACCAGACACTATAAAACTTTTAGAGGAAAAACACTCTTTGACATAAATCACAGCTAGATCTTTTTTGACCCACCTCCTAGAGTAATGAGAATAAAAACAAAAATAAACAAATGGGACATAATTAAACTTAAAAGCTTTTGCACAGCAAAGGAAGCCATAAACTAGACGAAAAGACAATCCTCAGAATGGGAGAAAATATTTGCAAACAAAGCAACGGACAAAGGATTAATCTCCAAGATATACAAACAGCTCATGCAGCTCAATATCAAAAAAACAAACAACCCAATCCAAAAATGGGCAGAAGACCTAAATAGACATTTCTCCAAAGAAAACATACAGATGGTCAAGAGGCACATGAGAAGATGCTCAACATCACTAATTATTAGAGAAATGCAAATCAAAACTACAATAAGGTATCACCTCACATTGGTCAGAATGGCCATCTTCAAAAAATCTACAAACAATAAATGCTGGAGAGGATGTGGAGAAAAGGGAACCCTCTTACACTGTTGGTAGGAATGTAAATTGATACAGCCACTATGGAGAACAGTATGGAGGTTCCTTAAAAAACTAAAAATAAAACTACCATATGACCCAGCAATCCCACTACTGGGGATATACCCTAAGAAAACCATAATTCAAAAAGACATATGTACCCCAATGTTCATTGCAGCACTATATACAATAGCCAGGACATGGAAACAACCTAAGTGTCCACTGACAGATGAATGGATAATGAAGATGTGGTACAGATATACAATGGAATATTACTCAGCCATAAAAAGGAATGAAATTGGGTCATTTGTAGGGATGTGGATGGACCTAGAGTCTGTCATATAGAGTGAAGTAAGCCAGAAAGAGAAAAACAAATATCGTATATTAACACGTATGTGGAATCTAGAAAAATGGTACAGGTGAACATAGTTCCAGGGCAGGAATAGAGACGTAGACGTAGAGAATGGACGTGTGGACACAGCAGGGGAAGGGGAGGGTGGGATGATTTGGGAGATTAGGTTTGACAAAAATATACTACCATGTGTAAAATAGATAGCTAGTGGGACCCTGCAGTATAGCACAGGGAGCTCAGCTCTGTGCTCTGTGATGACCTAGATGGGTGGGATGGCGGGGGAGAGAGGTCCAAGAGGGAGGAGATATATGTATACATATAGCTGATTCACTTCGTTGTACAGCAGAAACTAACACAACATTGTAAAGCAATTATACTCCAATTTAAAAAAAATGCAGATTTATTACTTTACAGTTCTGGAGGTCAGAAGTCCAAAATGAGTTTCATGGGGCTAAAACCTAGGTGTTAGCAGGGCTGTTCTCTTCTGGAGCTTCTAGGGAGGATCTATTTCCTTGCATTTTCCAATTTCTAATGGCCACCTGCATTCCTTGGCCTGTGGCCCCTTCCTTGATTTAAAAAGAAAAAAAAAACTGATGTGATGCTTCTCTCCCTCTGACCACAGATAAGGTTTTCCACTTTGAAGGATTTATGTGATTAGATTGGACCTACCTGGATAATTCAAGATAATCTCCCCCTTTTGCAACCTCTACTTAATCACCTCTACAAAATCCCATTTGCTATGTAAAGTAACATACTCACAGGTTCTGCAGATTAGGATGTGGACATCTTTGGGGTACCATTGTTCAGCTGCGCATAGAAACCAACTTGATTTTTGCTCCATATGGTGAGACAGTGTTCCCAGCAGCATCTACCAACAGGTCATTTTCCCCTATCAATTTGTGGTGGTACCTCTTGCATACGCCAGGTAGCTGCATTCACACAGATCTGGTTCTGAGCTCTCACTTCTGTTCCATTGTCTCATTTATCTGTGCCAGCACAAATATCAGTGTGGTTTTGGTGTTTTTGTTTTTGTTTTGTTTTATTACCTTGGCTTTATAAAATATTTTTTAAACTAATAGAGTGAGTCCTCCTTTTCAACATTTTCTTAACTATGTAAGGACTTTATTCTGCCATATAAATTTAGGATTGCGTTTAATAGATTAACTTGGGGAGAACTGTCATCTTTGCAGCGCTAAGTCATCATATCCATGAAGACGGTATATTCCACCTTTTATTCGGGACTTCTTTAAAGTCTCTCAAGGGGGTTTAAACTTTTTCTCTGTAAGGGGGTAAGTGTTCTGATCATCAACCTCCTATGTGTGTGTGTTGGGTTTTCCCCACATCAACAAGCAATTCTTTGACACCAACTGGGTGTCTTACTATTCAACTCAATTTTGACACTGTCTACCTGAAGACAGCGTCAGATTCCGCAGGTAAAGGGGTCAGTCCTACAAGACTGCCCTCCACTTCAGATGCCAATCCCAAGTGCAGGCTGCTATCTATATTCGTGGTCAACAGGCTATAAATCAGAGGTTCCCATGACCTCCTCCTTAGGTTCAATTAATTTGCTAGAGTGGCTCACGGAACCCAGAAAACTTATTTACTCAATAGATTACCGGTTTATTACAAAGAATATTAAATGATATGAATCAATAGACAAATGAAGAGATATGTGGGGCATGTTCCCAAACCAAGGAGCTCCTGTCCCCATGAAGTTTGATGCTGGTACAGTGGCACGTGGAAGAGTTCTGGTTCACCGACCCGGAAGCTCCCCAACCAAGTCCTGCGGGACTTTTATGGAGGCTCCATTACACAGGCATAATTGATTAAATCACTGGCCACCGACAGCTGATTCAACCTCCAGCCCCTTTCCCCTCCCTGGAGGTCAGGGGGGTCGACTGAAAGTTCCAACCCTTTAACCACCTGGTTGGTTCTCCAGGCAACCAGCCCCAAATCTTAGGTGGGGTCCGAAAGTCATCTCATTAACCTAACAAAAGAAACCTTTAAGGCTCTCCTCACTTAGGAAATTCCAAGGGTTTTAGGAGCTCTGTGCCAGGAACTCTGGATGAAGATCCAATCTATTTTTCTTATTCTAAATCACAACATCACAAGTCACATCGATTCCACTGATGGGAACAAGCATTCCCCAATGCTCGTGTTTCCACCAGGTACTTCTCCTGGATCTTACCTCCTTCCTACACTTGGAATGGTGAGTGACAGTTATTTGTGTAAATCTCTTGAATGATTGTGCCAACCATGAAAAGGCTTTAAACATTGGGATTTATGACTCTTTTTCTTCTCCCTTCTGCCCTGGGCAGTGTGAGAGAACGGTCAGTCGTAAGTGCCTCTGTTGTTTAGGCTCAGGAAGATAGGAGAACCCAGAGAAGGCGTGGGCAGGGAGGTAGGAAGAAAGCCAGGAGAGCCGGGAGACCAAAACACCAGGAGGAAAGAGTTTCAAGGAGGGTGGATCTCCTCTGCCAGACTCAGAGTAGGAGGAGCACAGATGAGGTGAAGATCGTTGGTGACCTTGACCAGGGCCGCTTCCCGGGGAGTGCTGAGAACAAAAGCCCAATTATAGTCAGTTCAAGAGAAAAAGGAAAACAAGACAGGAATGATAGGGCGTGTGAAGTCAGGCGGGGGGTTGGTTTTCTTTCGTTTTAAGACGGGAAATATGCTAAAGGAGGATCCAGGGGAGAGAAGACAGGTGATGCTGCAGGAGAGAGGCAAATGCAGAAAGCCACGTCCTTGACTAATTGGCGGGGGGTGAAACCCATCAGTGCCAGGCTGAGCCAGATTGAAGCCTGAGGCCAAAGGAAAACATCAGTAATACTGATTCTGTCTTGACTTAAAATTTTGATATTTTGTTCACTATGTATTTTTGCATTAAATAATTATTAAAATATTATTTATGTTGATTAATGGAATTTTTGGTGTTCCTTTAGATTCTGCACCTGTGGAGGGGAATCTTTGAGAGATATTCTAGTATAAGAGGGAGGTTGTAGTTAGGGCGTGTATAAGAATAAAGGGGCACAGGGCCTCTGATGATTGGCAAGGGTGGCCCACAGGCTGACAGGCACCCCCAAAGCCCAGAAACAAGGAGAGGTTGTTTGTACCCACCGCTTGGCAATGGACCATGTCCCAGTACATAGTCCGCTTCAGCAGGGATAGAGCTCCCCCTGGTGGGCCTGGCTGGGAAAGACAGCTCAGAACGGATGGAGCGGAGAGTCTAGGGCTTGCTTGGGCTGAAAGCTGCAGAGGATGGGAAGCCCGCTGACTTGGAGGGAAGTGGTCCCACAAGAAGGAGGAGCAGCCGAGGGAGGAGCAAGTTTTTTTTTTTTGCGGTACGCGGGCCTCTCACTGCTGCGCCTCTCCCATTGCGGAGCACAGGCTCCGGACGCGCAGGCTCAGTGGCCATGGCTCACGGCCCCAGCCGCTCCGCGGCGTGTGGGATCTTCCCGGACCGGGGCACGAACCCGTGTCCCCTGCATCGGCAGGCGGACTCTCAACCACTGCGCCACCAGGGAAGCCCCAGGAGCAAGTTTTGAGGAAGGAGTGAGCAACAGTTTGAGTTGCCAGAGAGGCGTCCATTAATTTCGGCCTGGTTATTTACATAGGCGCCGCAAGAAGTGTACATTTACGTGTGCCATCCTCTTCAAGCATAGGGTATTACGCAAACTAAGATGAGAAATTTACCTTTTATGTGGAAATTTTCTAAAGGAATCTTCGTTTGGACCTTTAACATCTCTATTATTTGCTCTTTTCTCCTGAGTCTAGGATCAAGACCAAAAAAGTCCCTTCACACACGTCACCGGCAGTGCCTGTAAGTGGAAGTGAAGTTCTGTCTCAGAGAATTCCCAACACTTTATAAGGTTCTTACTATCAAGGAGTGGTCTTCCTTACCACTGTGAGGCGGGGACCTTAAAAAAAGATTTAAAAAATGTCAGCGAAGTCAAGAAATGTAAAAGGTAAAAGGAACCCACTATCAACCTGGGTTGCAAGGCAGATTTTGCGGTCACTGGGCATCTGATCCTGGGGTCTTTTGTGCTGGGCAACGAGGGCTGGCTGATCAGTGACCAGATGGATTTTGAGTGACTCAGAGCAACTTCAGTTGCTGTAAGACTGACTGAATCCCAGACTCACACCAACTAGAAAATCACGACTGAGCTGGCAGCTTTACTACAGAAGGTGAGCAGGAATTTAGAGACTGCAACCAGACTTGCCTGGACAGCTGGAGGTATGCTTCCACTGGAGCAAGAGATAAGTTTCAGTCATGCTTCTCAGCGAAAGTGGACACTTCCAGCCTGATGGGTTTAGGATACACACAGACCTAAATAAAGCAGACATCCAGCCCACGTTGTCGGCTCCGCTGGATGGCAGGAACACAAATGCCAGGGCCCTGGGCTGGGTCTGGCTCTCTAATTTTACTTTTAAGTGACTATTATCCAATAATTTCATTTTAAATTATTTTGCAGCATAACTACGTCCAGAATGTAATGGTTCTTTTTAATGATACTTGTCTGGGATGTAAATATTGCTAAGTATCCTGTGAGACTCGCATGTTGGTTTCCTCTGGAAAACTGAGGGAACCTAGCAGAAAGTAAAAGCCGGGAGAGATGTGAGTATAGCTGAACCCCAGATGTGTCCCCCAGCCCACACACAGGTCACACACATGTCACTTGGCAGAGGGTGGAAGCCTTAAGGGCTCCAGGTATTTGGGCGCAACCTCTGCCCAAATCATTGACTGACAAACAACTAAGCTAATCAGACATGGGGAGATTCCCAAAGTCAGACTAAAAAATAAGAAGAGAAAAACCAACTGGAGGTATCAGTGACCTCACACCATGCAGAAACGAAGTCCACAGCTTAAGTCGAGTCTAGTTGCTAAACAGCAGCGTTAGCAACAATTAGCAACAATTAGCAACAATCCTCAGCACCAAATACTCCAAGATGCCCAGAGAAGCAGGAAAGTGTGACCCACACTCGGGAGAAGAGTCGTCAACAGGAACTGGCTCTGAGCAGGCCCAGAGGTTGCATGTAGCAGATGGATACTTCAAAGCAGCTATTAAGAATGTTTGCAAAGAATTAAAGGGCAATATGATGACCATGACCCCCCCAAAACTTATTAGGTTAAAAGAGAGAGAGAGAGGGCTTCCCTGGTGGCGCAGTGGTTGAGAGTCCGCCTGCCGATGCAGGGGACACGGGTTCGTGCCCCGGTCCGGGAAGATCCCACATGCCGCGGAGCGGCTGGGCCTGTGAGCCATGGCCGCTGAGCCTGCGCATCCAGAGCCTGTGCTCCGCAATGGGAGAGGCCACAACAGTGAGAGGCCTGCGTACCGAAAAAGAGAGAGAGAGAGAGAGAGAGAACCAAACAGAAATTCTGTGGTTGAAAAGTAAAATAACTGGAATGAAAAATTCATCGGAAGGGCTCAACTGCAAATTTGGGATCCAGAAGAAAGAATCAGTGAACTCAGAGATAGATGAATAAAAATCCAATCCAAGGAATAGAGAGAAAAAGAAGTGAAGAAGAATGAACAGAGCCTCAGAGACTGTGGGACAATGTCAAGCACAGCAATGTACATGTAATGCAGAACCCGGAAGATGGAGAGAGAGAAAACGAGGCAGGAAAAAAATATCCTTCAAAAATGAACACAAGGGCTTCCCTGGTGGCGCAGTGGTTGGGAGTCCGCCTGCCGATGCAGGGGACGCGGGTTCGTGCCCCGGTCCGGGAAGATCCCACATGCCGCGGAGCAGCGGGGCCCATGAGCCATGGCCGCTGAGCCTGCGCGTCCGGAGCCTGGGCTCCGCAACGGGAGAGGCCGCAGCGGTGAGAGCCCGGCGTACCGCAAAAAAAAAAAAAAAAAAAGAACACGAACCCTCCTACACTGTCGGTGGGAATGTAAATTGGTACAGCCACTATGGAGAACAGTATGGAGGTTCCTTAAAAACTAAAAATAGAGCTACCATATGATCCAGCAATCCCATTCCTGGGCATATATCCAGAGAAAACCATAATTCGAAAAGATACATGCGCCCCAATGTTCATTGCAACACTATTAACAATAACCAGGATATGGAAACAACCTAAATGTCCATCCACAGAAGAATGGATAAAGAAGATGTGGCACATATATACAATGGAATACTACTGAGCCATCAAAAACTACGATACGATGCCATCTGTAGCAAAGTGGATGGACCTAGAGATTGTTGTACTGAGTGAAGCAAGGCAGACAAAGACAAATATGACGTCATATTGCTTATATGTGGAATCTTAAAAAGGGGTACGAATGAACTTATCTACAAAACAGAAATAGAGTTACAGATGTAGAAAACAAACTTATGGTTACCAGGGGGTTGGGGGGGAGGGACAAAATGGGAGATTGGGATTGACATATACATGCTACTATATATAAAATAGATAACTGATAAGGACCTCCTGTATAGCACAGGGAACTCTACTCAGTGCTCTGTAATGGTCTATATGGGAATAGAATCTAAAAAAGAGTGGATGTATGTATACATAGAACTGATTCACTTGGCTGTACAGCAGAAACTAACACAACATTGTAAAGCAACTATACTCCCCCCCCAGAAAATGAACACGACCTCTTCAGCCACTTCTGGCACTGCTTGTGGGCCCATTTGGTGGGGCTCTGGTATCTCTTTTGCAAAAGCAGAAGCTGAGGTGACTTCATTACTACTTGCTATGATGGAAAGCTTGGTCCAGCTCGAGAGCAATGTTGATGTTAATGTGAAGGTGGTTGAAGATTGAGGCATATACCACTCAGTAGACTAATGAAAGCTTATTTTGAATGACGTGGCGGGTCAGTGAGGCAGGTCAGATTCTGATCTGCTGGGCAGCCATCAAATGAAACAGACGCTCCTGCATCGTTGAAACTGGAGGGCAAAGATACAATTGACGGCTTCCTAGAGCGGACGGGAAGTACCCACTAAAAAGAGAACCTGCCACTTTGGTCCAGAAGTCTGTTTCCACAAGCCAGCAACGTGTTCTCAGTTGGAAAACTGTCATTTCGCCCCAGGACATCCTGAATAATTTTTTCCATTCTTTCATTTTTCCCTCCCTATTCCTTCATTGTATATGAAATGACTGGGACGTGTGCGCAAGCCTCTTGCTTTTTTTTTTTTTTAGCTAAATGGCCAATGATATATTTTCATCAACATCAAATGGAGGTGAACTCAGGAAAAATACTGTTTCTGTGAAAATACCTCCTTTCTCTGTTAGGAGCAGGCTCATTTAACGCCCATCTTCTTATTCCAAAAAGTTATTAGCTCTTGCTGTTTAACAAAAAACAGGAACAACAACAAAATAAATCCTTCATATCTTGTTTGGAGAATTTCAATGTTTTTCATTTGTCATTATGAAATCAAGGGCAATTTTGTAACTTTTTTTTTTTAGTATGTAGCTGTTACATGTATGGTAATGTCTTTAAGTAGTGATACGTTACTTTTAAGGAAAGGTAGTCTTCTCTTTGAGTCAAGCACATTGTTTAAATAAATTTCTTATTTAAAAAAATTTTTTAATTAAAGCCAAAATATAAGACATTCCCAGATAAATACAAACCGAGATTGTTGCTAGCCAAACTATTTTACAGAACGAAGTCCTTCAGATTGAAAAGGAAGGACCCCCAAATGGTAGGTTTAAGTCACAGGAAGGAAGAATATGGGAAATGGTAAACTTGTGGGTAAATGCAAAACAGTGATCTATATCTTTCCCTCCCTTAATGTCTTTTAAAAATGAAATTGTTTAAACAATTATTATAAGGCTGTAGTGTTGGGTTTTTAACATATGTAGATGTAATAGATTTGACAAAAATAGAATAAAGGAGGGGAGGAAATAGAGCTATGTGGCTGTATTTTATTGGATTTAAGTCAATATTAACCTGAAATAGTTTCTCATAAGTTAAAGATGCATATTATAGTCCCTACAGCAATCACTAAGAAATGAGTTTAAAAACATAGAAACAGTGGAATTAATGTAATACAAATATTTTTAACACAAGATAAGGCAATAAAGAAGGAACAGAGTTTCTTTGTGTTTACGGGACAGTTCTGTATCTTGATTATGGTGGTGGTCGCATGGTGGTCATACTTGTGATAAAATTGCATAGAACTATACACAACACACACACACACACTTGAGTGCACGTAAAAACTGGTGAAATCTGAGTAAGGTCTGTGAGTTCACAGTATTGTGCCAATGTCAGTTTCCTTATTTTTATATTATACTACTGTATAGCATGATTATGTTGGTAATTATTTGACTATATACATTGTCAAAACTCATTGAGCTCTACATTTATTATTTTTTTAATAAATTAATTTATTTTGTTTATTTATTATTTTTGGCTGCGTTGGGTCTTCATTGCTGCACACGGGCTTTCTCTAGTTGTGGCGAGCGGGGGCTACTCTTCGTTGCGGTGCGCGGGCTTCTCAATGCGGTGGCTTCTCTTGTTGCGGAGCACGGGCTGCAGACATACGGGCTTCAGTAGTTGTGGCATGTGGGCTCAGTAGTTGTGGCTCGTGGGCTTAGTTGCTCTGCAGCATGCGGGATCTTCCCGGACCAGGGCTCGAACCCGTGTTCCCTGCATTGGCAGGCGGATTCTTAACCACTGCGCCACCAGGGAAGCCCAGCTCTACATTTAAATTGGTGATTTTCATTGTATGTAAATTATACCTCAGAAAGCTAATTTTAAAATATAAAACAATTTTTAAAATAAACAAAATAAAATATAAAACAATGAATACTACAGTCATCTAAAGAGGAAGCCAGGGAGGGAAGGAAGGAGGAAGGAAACCATAACTTGGAGGTAACAGATACTGTGCAAGACGAAGAAAACTCACACACACACACACACCCCCCACCACCACCACCAATAACAACAACAACAATAACAGCACTATCGCTTACATCCTCAGAGAGGTAAGAAGATACTGGTACAAATAGGGTACATAAAAAAGGGAACTCATAAATTAACACTGGGACAGCAGATTGGAAAAAACACAAGGATTGAAAGTTCAAGGTGAGAAATCTCCCAGAAAGTAGTACAAAAAGAGAAAGAAATGAAAAATAAGAGAAAAGATAAAATCAGAGGACCATCCGGGAGATGCAACTTCTGAATGATGGAAGTTCCAGACAGGGAAACAGAGAAAACGGAGGGGGAGAGAATCAACAAAATACTTTAGGAGAATCTCCCAGTCCTGAAAGGCACATCGACAAGTAGACAAGAAGTTTGTGCATACTATATATACAGTACGTCACATATGTACAAATAGAGAGAGAGAGAGAGAGAGAGAGAGAGAGAAAGAGAGAGAGAGAGAGAGAGATAGAGAGAGAGAGAGAGAGAGAGATAGAGAGAGAGAGAGAGAGAGAGAGAGAGAGAGAGAGAGAGAGAGAGAGAGAGAGAGAGATATATAGAGAGAGAGATATATATATATATATATATATATATATAGAGAGAGAGAGAGAGAGAGAGAGAGAGAGAGAATTGTGTAAAACATACTCATGTGGACAGAGACCAAAGGAAATACACACAGGAAAAAAGTTATTTTGTTACAATGATGATGAGTGTTTCAAATTTTATTTTAAATTATGCTTATTTGTATAAATTAAGATTAAACACCTTTGCTTGCCCCACCCCCAAGTACTTGCACAACAAAGTCCAAACTTGCCTAATAAAAATTCTGTAATGGCTCCCCGTGACCTTAAGGCCTTACAGGATTGTCAACAGGAAATTTTGAACTTTGTTCTGCCTGCCCGTCCCCATCTCCTGCCGCTTCCTTCCACCTGCCTGCACTCCAGCGGTATCAGAACATCCAGCAGGACAGGCATCTTGAGGAACCCCAGCATCTGGCAGGAACTCCTCCTCCTCCCCGGGTCTCCATGGTAACACTTACCACTTGGTTGTAGCTGAGTTATCCCTTGCCTTGGAAGCCTGTTCTCAGGGAGGAGAAACTGTCTCCCTGGGGCCTGCCACACTGTACGCACTGTAAGCAATTGTTCAATGTTTGGGGAGGCCGGGTAGGGCAGGCATTGTAATGCCTCCCCTTTCGTGTGGCCTTTCTGATTCCCACACCACCACAACACCACCATTCCAGGAGAAATCAGACTTTCCCTCTGTGTTGCCGTAGCACTTTATGTGACCTTGGGTGACTTATTCCCTCTATAACTCAGTTTCCTCACCTGTAAAATGGGGCAAGAATGGTACCTATCTTACGACATTACTGTGAGGATTCAATCAGGTTATGTTTACAGCACCCATGCCAAGCTGGTAAATGCCCAGGAAGAGGAAGCCATTGTGATGATTACTTTGACGTCTTAATATGACATCTGTCTGTTTCCTATGGCAACATGTACAGACCTCACCTCTCCTATGTGAGTATAAACTGCCCGTGGGCGGGGAACCTATCTTGTTGATCTTTGTCTATTGCACAGCACATGGCATGCCGTCTGACTGCAGCAGACATCCAGAAAATCGTCCTTGGATTCACACAGACAAACATACACGGAGCCTTACACATGCGCAGACGTGTGCACACGCTTAGGGACACACATGTGCCAATACATTTTTCTGTGCTCATCTTGGCTGACCGTCGGGTCTGTAGCGTTCAACTGCGCTGCCACCTCCTCCTCTGGAAGTACAGCATTCTCCACCCCTGGCTCCTGGGACCTACTCTCGCTTGGATTTCAATCTACCTCTCTGGAAGTACCTCTCAGCCTCCTTCGCGCCCCAGCTCCTCCCCAACTTGCCCTTAAATGTCTTTGTTCCACATAGCGCCATCTCGGCCCTGCCCTTCTCACTTTGGACCTGTTGGGTGACTTCATCAGAACCAAAGATACATTTGCAAAAGTCTAGAAAAGTCATAATCCGGGTTAGCAGCAGCAAAGCTCTCCGTCCTGACTTCCAGAACTGCAAAACCTGAAGGACTTCCTACCCTCCTCCCGGCACCTCCCTCCAAAGGGACAGTCACAGGACCCACGGCTTCTTTCACCTGTAGCAGCTGCTCATACGTGAGGCTCCCATCCTCCACCCTCCTCTCTGCCCCTAGTGGCGCTGTGTCAGCTCAAACCCCTCCACTTTTCACCTGGACCCATGGTCAGGCCCCCCGTCTATTCTCTTGGCCGCTGCCGGAGTGAGCTCTCACCAGTTCTGTTTCCTCGCGAAGTCCCATCACTGTGGATAAAGCGATGCATACATGGGTAGCGGTGTGACGAATCAACTACGGCA
The DNA here is from genome assembly GCF_964374135.1 of Grampus griseus. NCBI lineage: Eukaryota > Metazoa > Chordata > Mammalia > Artiodactyla > Delphinidae > Grampus > Grampus griseus. The sequence continues at coordinate 7,165,542 of NC_139008.1, forward strand.
AGACGTTAACTGTCGAATCTAAGGGGTAGGTACAGGAGTGTGCGTTCCAATCCTCTCAACTCCTTTGTACTTCAAAATTTTCAGAAGATGTTGGGGGAAATACCCTTCAATGGTTTCTTTTGGCTTTTGGGATTAAACTCAGACCCCTTCGCGTAGAACATAAGGCCCTCTGTGATCTGGCCGTTGCCTCACCCTCTGTAACCTCATCTGCTACCACTCACATATCCCTTTCCCACAAGCCATCCTGAATTACTTGGATCCCCCAGCAGAGTCGTGGTATTTCATTCCTCTGAGCCCTCGGACTTGCTGTTCCCGATTCCTAGAATGCCTTTCCCTGCGTTCTTCTCGGGTGATCCCTAACCCCCATGCACTCCTCTGACTCATCTCAAGTGACACCTCCTCCAGGAAGCCTTTGCTGACTCCTCAGTTCGAGGCCCCTTATCTGGTTCCCACAGCCCCTCCCGTATCTCAGCAGAGATTTATAGTACGAAGGGCCTCAGATATGCAGCAGCAATGGAACCCTGGCCTGAGGACGGGGCTCTAGTTACCCTACGCCTCCGAATCACCTATGATCTCTCATTTCTTCCCTCAGAGGACGCATCCTCAGGCATCTGCCCTGCCTTTGCGCCAAACACACTTAGCAGGCTGAGCGAATCCTCAGGCTCAAACTGACAAGCCAACCTCGGCAACTCCAGCCGCCGAAGCTGTCCTGGCCCCGGAGCCCCAGAGCCTGCTGGCGGGGGCTGTGCCCTGCTGGTGGTGGAGGCCCCCGAGGAAGCGCTCCAGGCAGGGTAGGGAGGAAGGCGGGGCCTGCGGCTGTACGAGTCGGTGTCCCGGGCCTGGGACGGAAGTTGCAGAAGTACAATTAGTTTCAGTTTTGTTTCTCTTTCAGGAGCCCAGCAACAGCAGCGTCAGGGCCTCGGGGGCCCCCACTCCGGGTCCTGGAGCCCCGGCTAGGTAAGGAGAGGGGCTTGGAGGGCGATTGAAGGGACAGCTGAACTGGAGGGGGTGGGGGAAGGGGGAGAGCGGGAGGAAGGGGAAGGGAGTGGGGAGAGGGACCCAGAAGGCGGGAGGAGGGGGAGGAGAGGGGAGGCTTCCCCCGCGGGGCCAGAGATCCGAGACTTCCTGGGGAAGACCCCCTCCCACTCTCTGAGCTCTCCAGCCAGCCCCTGCTTTCTGGAAGTTTGGGGGAAATCCCCCAAGTTTCTTTATCAAGTATTTCACAGCCACTGTGCAGGGAGCTGGGGGCATTCACAGCTGATCCTCATGTGACTCCTACCCTCCAGAGGCTTCCAGGAAAGCAGGAGGCCTCTTGCAGCAGGAAAGGCTGAAAGAAAAGGGCTGGAGGAGATGGGGCAAAGGCTACGCGGTGACCCTGAGTTTGAGGAACTGGAAGGAAAGAGCGAGGCAGCCCCTTCCTCTCAGGCATCCTTCTGCCTGTTCATTTCAGGATAGTCGAGGCAGGAAGAGGGGCCCTCACAACCCGTGATGCCGCTGCCAGGGCCTAGGAGGCAGGTGTACAGGGCTGTGGGAATTGGGGTCCCTCATACTCCCCCACCCTCCGGGAGTCAAGGCACATCTGCCCACCCAGACCCTCGGCGGGTCCTCTGTGCCCTCCCCTCACCTGGCATCCCACCCCCAGCAGGACCCCCAGGATCTATTCACACCAGACTCGCATCCCATGTGCCACAAGGCCTGTCAGTGGGGGACACCGATCGTTACACCGGCAGGTCTCTAAGGCTGTGCTTCTTGGTGTTGTCATATCTCGCAGGGCCTGACATGCAAAAGCGGCCTTTACTTTTTCATAGTTGCTGAATGTCTGCAGGGAGGAGGGAGGCAGCTCTTTATCTCAAGAGACCAGAAGAAAATTCCTGGCCATTCAGGTGAGACCCCAGACCTGGTGGGGCTTGAGGATGGGGGAGAGGTGAGAGGGCAGGTGGGGGCCACCGTGGAGGTGCCCTCTGTCCTCTGACCCCGACTCCTCGCTTGCAGAATGGTTTCCCAGGGCTCCTCGCCCTCCCTGCTGGAGGCCCTGAGCAGCGACTTCCTAGCCTGTAAAATCTGCCTGGAGCAGCTGCGGGTGCCCAAAACGTTGCCCTGCCTGCATACCTACTGCCAGGACTGCCTGGCCCAGTTGGCCGAGGGCAGCCACCTCCGATGCCCTGAGTGCCGCGAGACTGTGCCTGTGCCGCCCACGGGCGTGGCTGCCTTCAAGACCAACTTCTTTGTCAACGGGCTCCTGGATTTGGTGAAGGCCCGAGCCGGTGGAGACCTGCGCGCAGGGAAGCCGGCCTGTGCACTGTGCCCGCTGATGGGGGGCGCCAGCGCGGGGGGGCCAGCCACAGCCCGGTGCCTGGACTGCGCCGACGACTTGTGCCAGGCCTGTGCCGATGGGCACCGCTGCACTCGGCAGACCCACAGCCACCGAGTGGTGGACCTGGTGGGCTACAGGGCAGGGTGGTACGACGAGGAGGCCCGGGAGCGCCAGGCGGCCCAGTGTCCCCAGCACCCGGGGGAGTCCCTGCGCTTCCTTTGCCAGCCCTGCTCCCAGCTGCTGTGCCGGGAGTGTCGCCTGGACCCCCACCTGGACCACCCCTGCCTGCCCCTGGCCGAGGCTGTGCGTGCCCGGAGGCCAGGCCTCGAGGAGCTACTGGCGGGCGTGGACAGCAACCTGGCCGAGCTGGAGGCCACCCGGCTGGCGGAAGAGGAAGCCTTGGCCTGTCTGCGGGAGCAGGCAGCCAAGGTGGGCACGCAGGTGGAAGAGGCAGCCGAGGGGGTCCTCCGGGCCCTCCTGGCCCAGAAGCAGGAGGTGCTGGGGCAGCTACGGGCCCACGTGGAGGCTGCCGAGGAGGCTGCACGAGAGAGGCTGGGGGAGCTGGAGAGCCGGGCACAGGTGGCCAGGGAGGCGGCCGCCTTTGCCCGTCGCGTGCTCAGCCTGGGTCGGGAGGCCGAGATACTCTCGCTGGAGGGGGCAATTGCCCAAAGGCTTCAGCAGCTGCAGCGTTGTCCCTGGATGCCTGGGCCAGCCCCCTGCCTGCTGCCCCAGCTGGAGCTCCATCCTGGACTCCTGGACAAGAACCGCCAGCTGCTAAGGCTCTCCTTTCAGGAGCAGCAGCCCCAGAAGGACAGCGGGAAAGACGGAGCCAGAAGCCAGGGAGGCGCTGCAACCCCGCCCCAGAGCAGGGACGGAGCCCAGACCCCAAAGCAGGACAGCGCGCAGCCGCCCCAGGAAGATGGAGCCCAGACCCTAAAGGCGGAGAGAGCCGAGACGCCCCAAGAAGATGGAGCCCAGACCCCGAAAGAGGGCAGAGCCCAGACACCCCAGGAAGATGGAGGAGCCCAGTCCCCAAGGGGCGGCCGATCCAACAAGAAGAGGAAGTTCAAAGGCAGGCTCAAGTCCGTTTCCCGGGAGCCCAGCCCAGCACCTGGGCCGAACCTGGAGGGCTCTGGCCTCCTCCCCAGGCCCATCTTTTTCTGCAGCTTCCCCACACGGATGCCGGGGGACAAGCGGTCTCCGCGGATCACCGGGCTGTGTCCGTTTGGCTCCCGGGAGATCCTGGTGGCAGATGAGCAGAACAGGGCCCTGAAGCGCTTCTCCCTCAATGGCGACTACAAGGGCGCGGTGCCCGTCCCCGAGGGCTGCTCCCCGTGCAGCGTGGCCGCCCTGCAGGACGCCGTGGCCTTCTCGGCTGGCGCTCGCCTCTATCTCATCCGCCCCAACGGCGAGGTGCAGTGGCGCCGGGCGCTGAGCCTCTGCCAGGCCAGCCACGCCGTGGCCGCCATGCCGAGCGGGGACCGGGTGGCCGTCAGCGTGTCAGGCCACGTGGAGGTGTACAACATGGAAGGCAGCCTGGCCACCCGGTTTATCCCTGGGGGCAAGGCCAGCCGGGGCCTGCGGGCACTAGTGTTCCTGACCACCAGCCCCCAGGGCAATTTCGTGGGGTCAGATTGGCAGCAGAGTAGCCTGGTGGTCTGTGACGGGCTGGGCCAGGTGATTGGGGAGTACGGGGGGCCGGGCCTGCACGGCTGCCAGCCAGGCTCTGTGTCCGTGGATAAGAAGGGCTACATCTTTCTGACCCTTCGGGAGGTCAACAAGGTGGTGATCCTCGATCCGAAGGGGTCGCTGCTCGGTGACTTCCTGACGGCCTATCACGGCCTGGAAAAGCCCCGGGTGACCACCATGGTGGATGGCAGGTACCTGGTTGTGTCCCTCAGTAATGGGACCATCCATGTCTTTCGGGTCCGCCCTCCTGACAGTTAAAGGGCTGGGACTGGAGAGACACTTCGGGGTGGGGGGACTGGGGGGGTAGAGAGAAGGGAAGCAGGGCGGCCCGAGGGATGTGGTGGCCGAGGGCATTTTCCCAGAGAGCAGGGGTTGGCAACTTTTCAAGGTGAAGTGCGAAACCGCTCTTCAGGTGCGCAGGAATAGGGACCAAGGCGGGTGGCATGGCCGTAACCCTCGGAAGCGGAGGAGGAGGGGTTGGAGGGGTACTGGGCATTAATGCTTCTTGCTTTTGCTGGGGGTGACTGCCACTGCCGCCGCCGTAGAGTCTAGGTTTCCAAGATGTGTAAGCTAGTCCTGATTTGAGTTCTTTAAAACCATTCCTGATGGGGTAGCCCAGGGAGAGTCTTGGGGAAGTGGGTAGAAATAGTCCTTTAAGCCCAGGGCTTGAAGGGTATGTCAGGTATGTACTTTCTGGAAGAGAGCTGAGAACCCCCTCCCCTCTGACTTGAATGGGACGCACCAAGTCAGAAGAGGTCTGGGATTTTGAACCCGGCCATAAATGGCATCTTCCACCAGCCTCGGCTGGGAAGTTGAGGCTCCTCTGATAATGGCGTCCCCCAGTGAAGTGCGGGCTGGACTTCATGGGGGACCAACTGCAGACACAAGCCGAGGCCAACAGGCGTTTACCTTTAAGTCCGTGAAGAGAATGTGCTACTAGAAAATGGAACCCGGCAGGGTTGGAGTCTAAAACACCGGGTTCTGAGTGTGAGACAAGGGGAGACCCTGGGTCTTACCCCCCGACTTCCACCACCCCTCACCTCCAAGCCAACCTGAGGCCAGACCTATGTAGGATTTAAAACCTTTTCTTTTTTGATGTCTTTACACTTCCTGGAGTTTATTTTTAGCCCCCTCTTAGTTTTCTGGCACAATTCCTTTTGAGAAATTGTGGCTGCACTAAGGGGTTGAAGGCATTTGTCCATATTGCCGTTATGGGTGGGGAAAAAACCTAAGCCTAGAGGCCAGGTGCCGGACTCAGGGGCCAAACCGGTTGGAAGACCTGGGAAGTCGGTAGTGGGGCTGGGATGGGCGGAGGGGTGAAAATCTCATGGAGGGATCCCATCAGAAGGGAGCCGTGACCACCGGCCTTTTGCACAGGCTGTGGCAGCGGTGGAACTGAGGTGGACATGTTTAGCCAGGGGCTGTTGAGAGGTGACCAAAGGGAATAATATGTAAGGATCATGGGCAGTGAGTGTTCATGGGAACCAGAGAGATTTTGGACAAGTCCAGATGGAAAATGCAGGACATTAGGTGTAGGGAAAAGAAAATCTGTTTCCAGGGAGGTCGTTGATTGTTTAATGAAGTGAAAGGGGAAATCATCAATGTCAGGTGGACAAATTCAATTATATAAAATTTTGAAATGTATGCACAGGAAAGAAGAACGAAGATTAAAGGAAAATCAATGAGATGAGGAAATGACGGAGCATTGATCTAAGGAGTCTCCAGTATATGGAGCGACTAAACAGATCTACTGGGTCAAATGATCAAATAAGCCGTATACCCAAGGGGAACGCACACAGGCCAGGACACATAAAATGAAACATAAAATAAAATCGACCACTTGCATTCGTCAAAAATACATTTTAAAAAATATGTCGTGGGGAAATAGACCCCTGGCACTATAAATGATGCTTCCTGGTGAACAGTTTGGCAATTCTTGACAAAAGTCAAAGAAGTGATTATAAGACGAAGTTATCTCACTTTGGGGAGTACATTCTGGGAAAAGGATACAAAAGGAAAAAACGTATCTGCACACAGGTATTTGTGGCCACCCTGTCTATTACAGTCTTTGACAGGAAACAGCTCAGCTTAGCTCGCCAATTCTGGCTAGACCAGAATCTAGCCAAGTAGACTGTGTTCTACCAGGACAGTGAGCTGCTGCCTTCATGGATGACAATTATGAGAACTATTTAGGAGAATATGATGTTATATGATGCAATCGTAAGCCAAAAAAAAAGATTTTGGCTTTCTGTTCATGTAATGATAGCCACAAGATAAAAGCATGTCTGAATAGTTACCAAGTGGAAATAGGTTCAAAATGTGTAAATAGTCAGTGATTGGGGAGATTGGGTTCTTTTTATTTCATGCTGTTATTCATATACGCACATTCCTACTTCAGTTATTACTGTCCGTTAAATAACATATATGCTTGACTACTTCAGAAAAATACACTCAAGAATAACTACTGGATTTGTGAATGAATGTGTCCGAATAAGTGAGACTGTTCTGTCAGGGGTAGGGGTGGGGGGCTAGGCAGGAGTCAGGAGGAGAATCCCAGCCAGTCAGGACCCAGCAGGGAGGAAGGTTCGTCAGAGCAGGATCCTGTCTGGTGGCTGACCAAGGAATCTGCCCTGGGAAGTTTGCAGAGGTCAGGTGGTCCCCGTGGGTGGTCCCCGTGGGTGATCGGTCATTGTGGAGTGTCCAGAGACAGGGGAAGGTCTTACTGAGTTCACCAACTAATTCAGACCAACTGGAAACCAAGTGGCGGTTCTGCGGAACCAGATGGTTTAAGATGAGTTGCACGAGTGGGGTGCCGTGTCTGTCTTCTTTGCAGCTCTCTCTACAGAGTCAGCACAGTGACGGCTCCTAGTAGGTGCTCTGTAAACGCCTGTGGAGTGAATTGATGTCTAGAAAATGCCAGGTTGTCCAAAACTTTGGCTTGTGGGAAATCTCCAGTAGGGGGCACTGTGGACACAGCCTACCATAAGCCTCCAGGAGACTGGCTCAGCTCTAAGTCACAAAAGAGGTGAAATTCGCGTGTCCTTCTTATATGTCCTGGGCAGGGGGTGGGGGTGGGGGTCCTGGCCTCTAGGGGATAAATACCTTCAGGTTTGCAGAGCCGCATGGGAGCCACGCGCAGAGGGCCCGGCTGGTGGAATGGCTGCAGTCAAGTGGCTCACCCCTGAGGCAGGAATAGAGAACTTCCAGAGGGAAATATCACCTGGATTCAGGAAGAGAATCCCACAGATGCCCTAAAGATGAAGGAGGCACAGGGCTTTCCATGACGCTGTAGGAAGCCTGGGGAGTCAGGCACTGGACGATTGACAGACTTACTGAATTTTCCTCGTGAAGGGGTAGGGGTGGGAAGACACAGAACATGGCAAAATGTGAAACGGATGAGAAGTATAGCATTGAGCGTAATTTGGAGGTAAAATCCTCAGTGCCCCAACTGTCACCTGGGAATCCTAAATCCCGGCACAGAAAGCACTGCTCAGTGCGGAGAGAGAGTTCTCGGCTCAACTACAGATGTTCAGTAATAGGAACATTGTGAAACATCCGACGTCCGCACCCTGCATTGGACTATGACAATGATCGCTCATTCCTTGTGCTGTCTGGAACTCTCCAGATCGTGTAGGAAAGGAGAATGCCGTTCGGGTAGAGAGAAAGGGAGTAGAGAACCTTGTTCATATTCTCTGTGCTTAAAAAAGGAAGGTGAGGGCTTCCCTGGTGGCGCAGTGGTTGAGAGTCTGCCTGCCGATGCAGGGGACACGGGTTCGAGCACTGGTCTGGGAGGATCCCACATGCCGCGGAGCAACTAGGCCCGTGAGCCATGGCCGCTGAGCCTGCGCATCCGGAGCCTGTGCTCCGCAACAAGAGAGGCCGCGATAGTGAGAGGCCCGCGCACCACGATGAAGAGTGGCCCCCGCTTGCCACAACTAGAGAAAGCCCTCGCACAGAAACGAAGACCCAACACTGCCATAAATAAATAAATTTAAATGATAAATCATATCTTTAAAAAAAAAAAAAGGAAGGTGAATGAGGCAGTGGAGACCTGGGTTGAATGCTGGCTCTTCCAACTAAATAGCTGTGTGATGTTGGTCTAGCTCCCTAACCTCTCTGAACCTCAGTTTCTACATCAGTAAAATAGCGATAATAGTATTCACCATGCCCACCTCACGGGGTGGTGGTGAGGACTGGCTGAGAGGCATAGAGAAGGATTTTGTACCCCATAAAGCTCAAATCTGCAGTCTTGGTTGGGAAAAATTTTAACCGACTTTAGCACTGACTTATTTTCCATCAGGGTAAGCTTGAATGGGGATATTGTGCGCATGCATTGTGAGGGGAAAACTCGAGGACGTCTGGGTAGAGTTGTGACCTGCTTCTCCTTTGGAGGAGACTGTTCTGTTTCGCTTTCCAGCAGTTATTTGGAGAAGCCATTTGCTAAGACACAGCAGTGACCATAGGAGCAGAAGGGACCGATGGCCAGCTTGCTAAGACCAAGGCCAGCTGCGAATCAGGCTGTACTAATGAAGGCCTGATAGCCATAGACATTTAGAAGAAATTCAAAATGGCAAGAGTAGCCCAATTTTTTGGTAATTTAGAGAAAATATAATTTGGGAGAAAATAACTCTTCTTTCGCTGTAGTCTTATTATTATTGTATCTATAATGCCATGTCATCGAATAATCTACAGAGATAATATTCCAGAGGGGCAGACATTCAAGAGAGAAGTCAGAAGTCTTCCGAGGAAATTGATGAGGTTGGTGACCTGAGCTGGGCGAGGTGTGATAAGTGGGTGCCAAGATCAAGGTATTTGACCATTTCTCCTGGGCAGGTCAGCTGAGAACTAGAGTTATCTCGTAAGTCAGGTGGGAGATTGGATGGGGATGCAGAGTTCTGTTTGGGGGAGAAAATAGTCTTGGACTAGCTGGGGCAGGGAGCTGCCAGAGAGAGTGCTCAAGGAGACGTTCCCATTAGGAGAAAGATGAAGTTCAGATGCAGGCTTAGGAAAACAGGTAACTTGACAGAAGGTAACAAACCAGCCTACCCAACTGATTCACGAACGTAGTTTAGTTAAATGAGTCTGGATGGGAACAAAAATAGGTCTAGGAACGACAGAGTGATTGGAGGTGTGGAGAAGGCTCAACAGGGTCTGGCTGACCTCACCCTCACCTGAAGCCTGGGTGAGGAATCTTTGGGACCGGGTGGAGAGGGGACCGCATGTAAAGAGGCAATTAGGAAGTAGTTTGGGGAGGTTTTGGAACGCTATCTGACTTGTCTTCAGAGAAAGTTTGAACTGGCTGCATTAGCAGCTAAGAGAAATGGGCTTGAAAATGGTGGAATTGGGGCCTCTGTACCAGTGGTGTGAGCCCAGCAAGTATTTCTTCGTTGCCACCAGGCTGAAGAATCTGTGTTGTAAACTCTTTCATTCCTTTATACTTTGTATCATTCTTTTCTGTTTCTTAATAAATTCTTTTGAAACATGTGGACCTTCTCTCAGATGGTTCATGGGTCTGGGAAATGATCAACACCCAGGTAGCGGACCTCCCTCGCGGTCCAGTGGTTAAGACTCCGCACTTCCACTGCAGGGGGCGCAGGTTCGATCCCTGGTCGGGGAACTAAGATCCCACATGCCTCGCGACACGGCCAAAAAAAATAAAAATACCCGGGTAGTGAAGGGAATCAGATATCATGGCCGTTCCTTGATATAGCTCCAGAGATGCTACACAGGATCCTTGGGGACATTTCAGAAGCAGGGTGATCAGCACAGTCATCGTCTGTGGTCCCAGCCCTCGTCCCGGGCCACTCCCACCTGTAGGGCAGAGGGGCCCTCTGGGCAGAAGTGTGCATCTTCCAGGCTCACGTTTGGTGGGAGGCAGCCCTCAGGTGATCCGGCCCCGCAGGACCCCGTGGAGGTGTATATGAAGGAGGTGGGCCAGGGGCCCAGGTCAGGATGGCTGTGCCCATCACTGGTCTCTGCTCGTTTTCTGGCTTGTGGGCTCCATCTAACGTGCTGCATTTGTGATCCCACGGTGGCCCCTGCAGGGCTGGGAGGTACCCAGGCTCTAGGAATATCTGCCTACTGGCCCAACCCACCCCCTCTGACCTCCTCTCCAAAGCCCCTCCAGGAGCTCCTGACCCTCCCTTCTGAGTCCTGAGCAGGAAGAGAAAAGATCTCAGGTCTTTATTTCGAATTCACTCAGCCTCCGGCCTCCGCATCAAATACAGGAGTCAAGCAACAGTTATGGAGTGCCACCTACCTGTGCTTCACATCCATCGCCTTCCGGGATGGAAGTAGGCACCATCGTTATTTTACAGACACGGAGACCTAGGCCTGCGAGCTTTGCTCATTTTAAGTAGATTTCGTTTCTGACTCCAAAGGCTGCCCTTCCGACCAGCTCTGAATCCGGAGCCTCATTCATCGATGAGAGAGCTGAACGAAATGAGATCTGAGGTTCTTCCCCGAGCTAACAGGCCAGGACCTATCCCTAAGCAGGTCCAGAATCTAGACCCAGGAAGGGAAGCTCAGTGATGCCCCCCATACCTCCACCACCATCTTCTCAGTGCCAGAGAGGCCCCGCCTCCCCACGGAGCAGGAATGACATGCCACAAGAGAATGCTCTAAGTGGCTCGTGGGGAAGCAGAGGGTGTGGAGGGCCCACCACTGCTGCGGTGACAGCCTGAATAAGAATTCCGCAATTCATCATCTAATGACTCAGCCTGGCTTTGGACCAGAGCCTCTGTGAGCCCTGGGGAGTGTGACTCAGCAGCTGAGGGGGCCGGGCGGGAGAGCCTGTGGGTCCATGTGAGCGGCGGCTGTGGGGAGAACGGCCTGTTCTAGCTCCAGACCCCAAGGCGAAGCGTCTGGCCCTGTGGTCAGGCACATGTGTCCTCGGTTCCCAGCCATGCAGCCCAGCCTCCTCCCTCAAACCTGGGTCTCTCTCTCCTCTGCATTGGAGAAGTCGCAGCCCTGGAGGCGGCAGACCCACTGCCTCTGCTCACAGCCATGGGGTCTGCAGCAAGTTGCCAGGCCAAAGACTCTGCAGGCCTCTCTCCTCTTCGCTGCCCTGCTGGGGTCAGGCCACCTTCGAATAAGGGCAGCAGAGGACACACTGTAGGGGTGGGGAAGCCGGGCTATGTCACAGGCTGGGCACACAGCTCGACAGATGTTCACTGTATCCCTCCTCGTCACTGGGGTCAGGGGAAGGGGGCTCTGGGGTCTCGATTTTGCTCCAGGGTCAACTCAGAAAATGTCTCTTCCCCATCAGAAAGGGCAACGTCTGTTTCCTCTCCCCTGAACACTAATTTAGGGACAGTCTCACCAGAAGAAAAGAGCCAGAGCAAGGAGACATGGAACAGCCCCCGAATCCAGCGAGGGGCCAGGGCACCGAGGCCAGGGGTCCACGTGCAGGGCGGGTGCGCACAGACCCGCTTCTTCCCTCCAGCGCCTGCTTCCCTCCCATCTCTGACGGCCCTGACTACTTTCTCACCTCGATTATTCACACGCAGCTCTTTCCTCACCTGCAAAACCCTTCAGGACAAGAACTTCTGATGCACACTGAATTTTCCATAACCAGGTGTTCTATAAATACTGGTGAGTGAAAAGAACAAATGAGTGAATTTGGGCTAAAATCTAGTCCCTGTCACTTACGTCAGATAGAACACAGAGAGGAGCTGGAAACATTGCTGGGCCAGGCCCGGAGGCAAAAAGGGTTTATCCCTTTTCCTTAGAAGGGAACATGAGTAAGAGTGAAGTTATCTGGAAGAAAAGATAGTAATCTCACTCCGCTGTACTTCTCCCATGTTCCGCAGCACTTTAACCTTCTAACATACTATTCCATTGAATTATTTGTCCTACTAATTGTTATAGTTTGTCTCTTCCTCCAAATTCTACCCCAGGTAGAACGCAAACCCCAGGATGGGGCATTTTGCCTGTTTTGTGCACTAATACCTCCTATGCCCACAGAATGGTGCCTGGGATACGGTAGACTTGGAATGAATGAATGGTATCTATGAAACGTTTACTTGGAGGCAGGCCCCTCTCTACCGGTTATGCATTTATGTGTATTAAAGTCCAGGTAGGTGCATAGTATTATCACCTCTGGTTTAATTATGGGGACGGTGAGGTTAGAAGGTTATGTGACATGAACAGGCTCACCACGAGCTGGGCAGAGGCCAACGCCAGCCGCGGCCGGCCTGGAGCTAACTCTGCAGCGCTCCCTGGCGAGGTGATGCGCACGAAGGCTTCCCAGCAGCCCCACCCCAGTCCAGCTTTCCTGGGCGAGACTTTCTTTCTTTTTTTAAAGATTTTTCTGTTTGTTTTTGGTGTGGACCATTTTAAAAGTCTGTATTGAATTTGTTACAATATTGCTTCTGTTTCATGTTTTGGTTTTTTGGCCACAAGGCCTGTGGGATCTTAGCTACCAGACCAGGGATGGAACCCACACGCCCTGCATTGGAAGGCGAAGTCTTAACCACCGCACGACCAGGGAAGTCCCCAAGGCTTTTTTTCTTTCTCTCCCTTCCCACCAACTTCCTACACGACCCCACTCTAACCCCCAAAAGTTAGCTCTGCCCCAAAGTACAGCTTCTTCTCAGTTGGAAAGACTTTCCTGGCAGGAGAACCACGGAGACATGGGAGCAGAGCGCGGGCCGGGGAGCCTGGGCCTGGCTCTCCCTGCCCGGCCCCTACTCCCCGCCACCTTCCTCCCCCCACCCCACAGACTGCGTGGGAGGCTCCCAGGCCCAAGTTGAGGGCCGGAGGAACTCCCTACATCACTCTTCTGTGCGTTTCGTGCTGCTGGGAGCTGAGCTAGAACCTAAGGAGGTCCCTGCCCACCTCAAGGCGCGAGACTCCAGACGCTGTCTCCTCTCCAGGCCAGCCCTGCGGGGCCCAGGCGGGGAGAGCCAGGCCCCCTCACCTTCTGCCTTTCTCCCCAGTTCCCTTCTTGGCTCCAGTGCCTCCGTGGTTCTCTCGCCAGGAAGAGTCTTTCCAGCCGAAGAGAAGCTACACTTTGGGGCAGAGATATCTCTTGGGGTTGGAATGGGCTGGTGTGGGAAGTTGGCGGGAAGGGAGCTATAGAGAAAACATCACCCAGGAAAGATGAACTGGGCTGCGGCTCTCGGGAAGGCCTTGTGCGAATCACCTCCCCAGGGAGTGCTGGAGAGTTAGCTCCAGGCCGGCCGCAGCTGACGTTGGCCTCTGCCTAACCACTTGCTCCTGTGTGATCCCTGGAGAAAAGAATAGAGATCCAAGAACACCAGGAAGCAGGGAGAAGGCTGCAGGGACTTGAGGACACACACATCCAAGCTCAGGGAGACACGACGCCATATATCTGCATCCGAGGCCTCGGGGAGGCAGCAGGAGAGGAAGGGAAGGATGCTGGGGTGTCTGAGCACCATCTGGAAGTGGTCCATCAGGGGAGGCGGAAGCTGGATTGGGGTTTGTCATCGAGAATCTGTGTCCAGATGTTGAGAAGCAGTGCCACACCCTATGTATGGGTTTGTGGTTGTGGCCAGGGCCAGACATCTTTGCTGGTGTTTAGATGAGGTGTATCTCTATGCTCTGCAAAGCGCACAGGGCTGGGGGACTTGCTGTCAGGGTGCTCCCAGGCAGGGCACCATGCCAACTTTCGCCTCATTAAAGAATCGAGACTGGAATTTCCCTGAAGCTCATTTCCTACCACTTACTACTTAGCGGAGGACCAGAGCTGCCACATCTGTCCTCCGAGGGCAGATGCTGGGTGTGGGCGAGGAGCAGAGCCCTCCAGGAGTGCCTCCGTGCCCTGTTCACCTCTCCACCCAGAGGCCTGTCTCCTAACACAGAAGCACATGTACCTCCCCTCTTGGATTCTTCCTCCCTCTCCTTCAAGAAAGGGAGTCTCAGGGAAGAGATCCACATTTAGTCCCAGCTCCACCGCTCCCTGTGCAGAGGTTCCTTCACCTCTCTGAACCTCCGTTCCTCATCTGTACAAAAGATGCAGTGAGACAGCACAGTGGTTCCCAGATGAATAAACAAGAGGGAGGACACAAACACACTCAGTGCCTGGCACATGGAGGTGTTCGGTCCATGGCCACCCATTCACTCCTCCCCTCACCCAGCCCTTGGGACCACGGGCCTTCTCTCCATCCTTTTAGAGGCAAAACACCCCATGCACCCATCACTCACTCCACCACGCAGCAGGTATTTATTGGACCCTGCCTCTAAATAACCAATGCAAACAGCAAGCACAAAAATGTCCAGGGGGAGCTTCCCTGGTGGCGCAGTGGTTAAGAATCCGCCTGCCAATGCAGGGGACACGGGTTCGAGCCCTGGTCCGGGAAGATCCCACATGCCTCGGAGCAACTAAGCCTGCACGCCACAACTACTGAGCCTGCGTTCTAGAGCCTACGAGCCACGACTACTGAGCCCACACACCACAACCACTGAAGCCCGTGCACCTAGAGCCCATGCTCTGCAACAAGAGAAGCCACCGCCATGAGAAGCCCGCGCTCGATGCAACTAGAGAAGGCCCGTACGCAACAATGAAGACACAACACAGCCAAAAACAAAATAAATTAATTTTTTAAAAAAGTGTCCAGGGACGACATGGCCGGGGCGGAAGGTGGCCGGTCTCCCAGACAAGGCAGCTTTATCATGGTGCTTCACCACAGCCCAGCACCTCCTTCTCGGCTACATGTGCACACCTTGGACAAAGCAATCTCAGGTCCAATTAACATGAACCGGACGCGGAAAGAATAGCTTACAGACCCCCAATTCTGGCTTATTAATTTACAAACAGAGTCACATCCCCAGGCACCTGGACACATCTCTCCTGGGGGCCTCAGAATGTGGCTTTAGTGTGGACATTGGATGATCTTAATGGCAGGATGATAGTCTGAGGCGTCCTCTGCACCTCCAGACACACCCATCCTTGGTCCTAGCCACTGAAATTTGCGGGACGGGACACCGATTGTCCGGCACAGCCTGGAGCCCCAGCACCAAGTTGGGTCTCCTTGGATCCCCCTTTGTGATGAAGAGGAACTTTCCCCTCGTCTTGGCATTTTCCCTCGGGCAGAAGACAATGCAGTTACTTTGCTGAAATGCAATCACAATCTTATCTGCTCCTCTCTGTCTCCTTAATTGGGTTTGGGATATTCACAGACAGACAGTCTCCTAGGTAATTTCTACAGAGGGCTAATATCCTCTCCTAAACTGAGTTTCTTCTTAATTGAATTCTCAGAAGGCGATGTTAACTTCAAGGTACTTGGCTGTCAGACCCAAGTCCCGCCCACGTGGGGCAGTATTAAGGGACACAGGAAGAAAGTTTACACCCAAACAGTTCCTGCCTCTAAACGATGTACAACCCAGTAGGGAAAACAAAACAAACACATGCAATGCAGTCGACGAATAATCCAGTGCTGAACGTGTGATTGTGTGGGTCTGATCATAAGAGGGATCAAGTTCAAAGGACAGACAGCTCAGGATGGCCTGGAGGAGGCTGGGAAGGCTTTGGGGAAGAGGCAGAGCTAAGGCATCTTGGGAGGCTCTGTGGACAGCTGACTTACCTGAGAAAAGCAGGGGAGGGGGAACATTCCAAAGGCAAAAAATGGGTGGGAAAAATGGAAATCAGATGGTCTAGATGGAAGGGGGCAGATGTGACCAATTCACATCCCGCCCCTGTGATGAATGGCTTCCTGCTTCCCTCTTTCACCCCCACTACTTCTGTTCCTCTTCCCCGTGCATGAGCTGGGCTTGTGGAGAAAGTCAGGGACGCCCATGTCCCCCATCCTCCCCAACATACACAAACACACGCGTGTCCAGACGCAGCAGAACTAATGGTCTGCTGGACAGGAAAGCCCTGTCGGAGTGCAGGGAACCTCCACCCCAGGCCAGGAGGAACAGCCCTGGGCCTTCCACCTGCTGCACTGATCACCACCTGATTCAGCCTGAAAACCAGCCCCAGGTGCTAGACACAACATGACCTCTTCCCCTTTCCTACCAGCTCCCTGGGCTTCTCAGAAGTGATAACAGGGAGTTCCCGAGTCAGGGGCTTTCCATCCGGGCTCTGCTGCTGGCTCCCACCTCCACCCCCATTTCCCTGAGTAAGCTACCAGCACAGGCAGATACGGGCAAGATGGAGTTTGGCATGCCATTTCCAGAAAGAGGGAGGACTGGAGGAGAAACCCCCTCAGAGCCCCATTCTGGTGGCTTAGGGTCAGGACCAGACCCTTGAGACACCCAGAGCAGAATGGTTTCCATTAGTGCTGGTCTAAAGCGGGAGCTCAGAATGAGAAGGGGTGACCCCCAATTTCCTGGTGTCCCCTCTGAAGGAGCTAGACCCTGGAAACCAGACAATGGCCCCTCTGCTTCCCCAGACAGCCTGGTCCTTACACAGAGCTGGCCAGTGTGGACCTGAGGACTCGGGAGGGCGAGGTCTCTGCCGGCGAGGCCCGCAGCTCCTGCCAACCCTGGCATGACTGAGGCTGTCTGCGTCTGGGACCAGCCTCACAGAATGGTGAGCTGGCAGGCTGGGCTACACCCTGGGGAAGAGGGAGTGGGCCCCAGAGAGCCAGGTGGTCTAGGCTGTGAATAACAGAGGCCTCATCAGCACCCCAGAGCCACGGGGCAGAAGCACCCAGCACAGGGACTGACTAAGAGCAGGTCCGGGCGGGTGGACGATGACAGGGGAGTCGGGAGGCTCTGTCAGGCTACACACACACACAGACACACACACAGATACACAGACACACACACACTCACACACACACACACACACACACACACACACACACACACACACACGAGCAAATCTCCCGGCCTGCTCTTTGGGGTCCTTCATTTCC
Organism: Grampus griseus; assembly: GCF_964374135.1. Lineage (NCBI taxonomy): Eukaryota > Metazoa > Chordata > Mammalia > Artiodactyla > Delphinidae > Grampus > Grampus griseus. Next base: position 7,182,369 of record NC_139008.1, read on the forward strand.
AGGCCCTTCTACTCACACGACTCTTTGCTTCTCCAGGCTGACTCATCCTCCCTGAATGCCCCTTTGCCCTATCCCGAAGGTTGGGGCCCTGAACTCCTCCGCACCTGCCCCAGGCCTTGGCTGTATGCCTGACTTCATGTGTCATTCAGGAGGCACTTGGCCCAGCCTTCCTTGGAACTGCTTATCTTTAGAAACGCCTGTCTTTCTCCAGAACAGAGCCCTGAGTCCCTCCAGGGCTGGAGCCATATCTCCAGCCCCAGCACTTTTATATGCCCAGCGGGCAGAAAACACAATGAAAGCAGCTCTGCAGGAATGCCAGCAGATGGCAATTAGGATAGCGACCTTCATTCTTCACAGGCCGTGCCCCGCAGGGAGCCTTCCCGAGCAGTTCACAGCGGGCAGTTCACAGCGGGCAGTTCACAGCGAGCAGTTCACAGCATGGCTCTTTCAAGGCATTCGAGGCATGTTCTGGCTCCTCCAGCCCTGAACCAGCTTCTCATCTCCTCTCTCCCTCTCCACCCATCTCAGAGTTGAGCCTGAAGTCCAAGGTCAGCAGAAAACCAGCTCACAGACGTGAACAGGGCAGGAAAAGTGCTCACGGAGCAACTGGGTCAAAGTTCAGCACACCCATCCTCCTCCCCAGCTCACCGCCAGAGGCTGCAGCTCCCTGTCGCCAGGTGACCCAGCCTCCAGGCCTAGGGCAACACCGACCAGCTGTCAGGTAGACGCCTTCAAGTGTGATAAGGGGGCTCTGCCTCCAACAGCCTCCCCAGGGCAGCAAGTGCTTGACATTTAACATCACTGGCTCATGGGGTCTAAGGTCATAGTCTCAATCCTAGAAGCACCCGAAGAGCTAGTAAAAACAAAACAAACCCCAGTATCCCAGGGTTCCAGTTCAAGATTCCAATCATCAGGGGTGAGTCTGGGTCTCAGGACTTTTCAAAAGCTCTTGGCGGGGGTGGGGGATGAATTTGGAGATTGGGATTGAAACATACACACTACTTATATATACAATAGATAACGAATAAGAACCTGCCGTACAGCACAGGGAACTCTACTCAATTCTCTGTAATGACCTATATGGGAACAGAAGCTTAACAAAAAAAAAAGTGGATATATGTATATAACTGATTCACTTTGCTGTACACCTGAAATTAGCACAACATTGTAAATCAACTATACTTCAATCAAAAATTTTTTAAAAATTTAAACAAAACAAATGCTCCTGGGTGAGCCTCAGGTGCAGTGGGGGGCTGAGAACCACTGGATCAAGGCACAGAATGTCGTAATTCCAAAGTGAGTGTGACTCGGGAGGGTTTAAAACAGTGAATCCTTAAGACCTGAGTTGGAATCAGTTCCTTGCTGGGCAGCAGATCTCGGGGGGTGCGGGGAGGGGAGAGGGGATGAGACCAGGGTCAGAAGAGTTCTGAAGGAAAGAGTCAAGGGTGGTGGGAAGGGGGCAGGGACATGCAGTGAGGGAGGGGCATGGACCCATCCTGGGTTGGGAGGTTAGGGGGGACAGCTGTGCAGGGGACAGCTGTGTGGACAGGTGAGGCACTGAAAAACAGAATGGGGTTAAGAGCTGGGGGCTCTGCAGCCAGCTCCTCTCATTAGCTGAGTGAGCTTGAGCAAGAAATCCGACTCCTTTGTGTGTTGGTTTCCTCATCTGTAGAATGGGGACATCGCCACTCCCCGACTCTGAGCCACAGGAGAACGAACTAAGGTGATGAGTACCAAAGAGGGCCTGGTAGATGGCAACCACTCAGCATACCTTAGCCATCATTACTGCTGTAGTTTGGGGAAGAGAGCAACTCCTGAAACCCTAAAGAAAAGGCATGCAGACCCCAACACCTTAGAAAAGAATGGATTTGCAGATCAGAAGCTGCCTCAACACACTAACAGGGGCAGTCACAGATCCAGGCTGTCTGGCACGAGTTTTCAGAGGCTCAGGGTCCATCCTTCCTCCGGGCTTACCAGCATGGGAGTCCGGGAGGCTAGGGGCCCTGCAGCCCTGACAAGGGGGTTGCTTCTCCCTGTCCCTTTCAGATGGAGGCCTCTCCTCTAGCTCTGGGATTTGCCACACTCTTTCTAAAGGCCCTAAAAGAGGATGGAACTCTCCCCTCTGGTATTGCACACAGTGGGGGACCCCGGGCAGGCCTCCACCCTGTCCCGGCCATGACCTCATTCATCTCTAATGAAGTTCCTGCAGGTTCCAGCTTCTGCAAATCCTGCCCTAGAACCTAGAATTGTCTTACTTGGTTTCCAACAGCCAACTGGCCATCTGGGGGCTGTGACGGTTCCAGCATAGATGGGCTTCTTTACCAGATGCTCCTTCGGTTCTCCCGGGATCCGCCTGACCTTGGCACGGGACCCTGTTTTCCCCGCTAGGAGCTCATCTGCCTAAGAAGGCCAGCAAAGGGGGCGGGGACCATTTCTCCCAGTCACTACACCGCGGGACTCAGACCTCCAGCCTTCCACTGCAGCGCCCATACCTGGAAGCCAGTTCACGCTGGGGCATCCCCAGGGCTGTTTACCTGACTGGAGCAGGAAGGCCCAGTCTCTTTCCTTTCCCCCTTGTTCCCTGGAAGGTGACTCTGTCCCTCGTGCATTGTTTTCTTTCCGGTGGAATTTCTGCTCTTGAAGACTCAGCGTTCTGCGTTCCTCCCACCGCTGCCGTTCCTCACATCCCGGTTTCCTCTTGTCCAGACAGCGCTGGCCATCGGCCAGGACCTCGGCCATTCGTGGAGAGGACAAGGGCTGAGGACAGCAAAGGGTGGAGGCGGGAAGTGGGAAGCTGATCATTCCTCCTTCATTGGAGCCTCAGGCCTCTTCTGCAGGGCCTGTGGTGTTCCTCCATGGGCAGTGTGTCAACAGTGGGTGGCGTGTCCACTATGGGTGGCATGTCCACCATGGGCGGTGTGTCCACTGTGGGTGGTATGTCCACTATGGGTGGCGTGTCCACAGTGGGTGGTGTGTCTACTGTGGGTGGCGTGCCCACTGTGGGGGGGCATGTCCACCATGGGCGGTGTGTCCACCATGGGCAGCGTGTGCACAGTGGGTGGTGTGTCCACTATGGGTGGCGTGTCCACAGTGGGTGGTGTGTCCACTGTGGGTGGCGTGTCCACCATGGGCGGTGTGTCCACTATGGGTGGTATGTCCACTATGGGCGGTGTGTCCACTGTGGGTGGCATGTCCACTGTGGGTGGCGTGCCCACTGTGGGTGGCATGTCCACTGTGGGTGGCGTGCCCACTGTGGGGGGGCATGTCCACCATGGGCGGTGTGTCCACCATGGGCGGTGTGTGCACAGTGGGTGGTGCGTCCACCATGCACAGGCAAGCCCTACCCCCTGCAGTGGGCAGAGAGGCCCAGAGAGCAGGCCTGGGGTGGACACATGGGGAGGTTCTGCACGGACGGGGACAGACCTTGGACTTCCCACTCCCAAATTAGTTCCTCCCTGGATTGGGTACGAGACCCGTCTGGCACTAAGGCAGGCAGGGAGCCCAGACGGTCAGGCCAAGATTGAGGCCAATCTCCAGTGTGGTCTCAGGACAGGGGTTAGGGGTGGCAGGCAGTACTGCCCAACTTGTGCCAACTTGCCTGCCCATGGCGCTCCCTGTGGGGTTGTGGAAGGTGCTTGAGACGGGGTGGTTCATGCTTCCCCTCTCCTGACCTGGACCGCAGCCCACAGGCCAGTTCCAGGAAAGGGCCCAGGTCTGATTCCTGGGTGTTAAATGCAGCCCAGGTCAACCTGCCCTCCCAGCCATGAAGCAGAAGGGGCCCCAGACTTCGTCAGGTCTGGGCCGCCTCACGTCTGCCACCTCAGCTCCCCTCACTCCAGCAGCCCAGCCCCTCCTCCACCCCGTCCCCCCAGGCAGAGCTGCAATGGGAATGACAGTTACGCATTTGCCTGCATCACCCTTTAATCACACAGCCCTGTTAGTTCCTGACACTGATGGGAGTGGGGGCCACAGCGAGGCACCACCGGGCAAGGGACTCAGGACAAAGTCATGTTATAATTCTGGGTCCTGGGAATAGGAGGGACAGCAGGCATTTCCAGCTCCGAGCATCTGCTTTAGATCGAATTTCTTAACTTGGTAATGATGTCTTTTTCAAGCATCTGCTGGAAGCCTGGTCCTGCCCTGCCAGTGCCAGACATGGGCCTTCCTTGCCCCAGTGCCCCAGCCCCACCTGCTGAATTTCTGGGGTTCCTTACCTGAGGACCTGATTCTCTAATCCCTTCTATCACAGGAGTCCTGGTCTCTACCCTCTACCCTCAGGAAACCAATGGGCTCAAGAGAGGACACACACACACACACACACACACACACACACACATACACACACACACACTTTTTAAAGTCAGCTGAAGGCTACTGATTGCTTTCTTCCTATGGGTAGATATACTTGGTCATTTCATTCAAGCCATCTTTTGAAACCCTAACAAGATAGTTATGGAAGTGGCATCATTCTCCCCATTTTGCAGAAGAGAAAAGTAAGGCTGTGGGGAGTAAAAAAGTTACCCAGAGTCTCCTGCTAGTCCTCAGGCCACATCTGCCTCTTTCTACAGAAGACATCTTGTTCACGCCCATGGTGTCTGTCTAGAGAGACTGAAGCATTAGGAAGGGAAAATGGTTTGCTCACGACCATGTGGATAACTGGAGCCAGAATGTCTGGTCACAGTGATGACCACCGGAGAATCCTGACGTGTTGAGAGCAAACACACGTGGCTCAGTAAGCAGGTCTGATTGAATACAGTCTTCCCTCGGTATCTGCAGATTGGTTCCAGGACCCCCGCAGGTACCAAAATGCACAAATACTCTAGACCCTTATATAAAATGGTATAGTGTACTCTGTCCTCCGTATCCACAAATCCTGCATCAGGGGATTCAACCGACTGCGGATATGATCGGTTGGTTGCATCCACGGGTTCGAACCCGCAGATATGGAGGGCTGACAAGAAGGGAAGGGGAACCTTCTGGTTGTGGGTCTCCTTGGGATGCCTTTCCTAATCAGGGTGGGGTCTCTGAGGTCAGGAGGAGGCAGCCACGGGGATCCAGGAGAGAAAAAGCAGGTCTCCGAGGATAACGTAAGGGACAGGAGCAGTTGCAAGGAAGAGCTGGGTGCTCTGGAGAAGGGAGTGGGCCCAGGAAGCCAGGAACTGGGAGGCGGGTGTGGACGGAGTCGGGACAGTGTTTCTATGTGGCCTCCAGCCTGCAGCGACTAGAGGGTGCTGCTTAGGACAGCGACTGCGGGGCAGTCTCTGAAGGCATCTCTGAATGTCACATCAAACCCATCCCAGAAGAGATTCAGAGAAGCTCCTTTCTGAACACCTGAGCTGGAGCATGAGGGGAAGGCAGCCGTCCTGTGACTCCCCTGATCAAGCTGATGTCGTCCTGTTGCCTTTCCTTCAAACGCTGCACTGCTCTCCCCAGCCCTTTCAGCTGCCGCACGACGTGGAGGGGCACAGGAAGGGTTCTGGGTCCCCCACGGATCCAAGCAAGCCAGCAAGACAGGCGCCGACTGCCTTCCTGCTCGCCAAGCCAGCTGAGGCAGCCCGGGGTGACTCAGATAGACAGACATGCAGAGAAGGCCTGCTTCCATATGGCGACGAAGTAAGAGAGAAGGAATAGTCAGTGACTCGGGACGTCCCTGGCTCCCCACTGGCAAATTCCATCTGTGCTGCATCACCAGGCTGCTTCGTTCCTGGGACCTGTGCCACCCACAGGTTCCCCACTGACCCAGGGTCACCACCACCATCAGAAGGTTCCACTTCCCTTCTTGTCAGCCCTCCATATCTGCGGGTTAGAACCCGTGGTTGGTTATCTGGCCGTCTGCCCAGCTCAGTAAACCGGTTGCGTCCAGAGCCAGGACGCAGACTAGAGCAGGAGCCTCTACTTCCAGCACCTGGGAAGAGGCTGCAGTGAGAGCAGACCTAGAACACGGAAGCCCATGAAGAGAGCAAGACGGAGATGGGATGCCTCAGGTAGAAAGGGTTGCTGCCCAGAGATGGAGACAGGTGGAGAGAGGATGAGAGCATTGTCTCCCCTCCCTGTCCTGGGATCTGTGACCCGCCCCCTGCTCCCCCGCCCCATCCAAGCTGCCCTCTGCTTCTCCCTTGCAACCCAGCATCAGTACCTCTTCCTCCGGGAAGACTTCCGTCCACATTTGGGCCTACACCCTGATAGCCTGAGTCTTACAACTTTGTATACAGAGTTTGACAGACGGTTTTAATCTAATCATTGCATGATGTTAATCTTCTGTCCCAGGACGTGTGTCTGTGCCTTCGGAGAAGGGAGAAGCTTATGTTTCTGTGAATCACACCATCGGGCATTGATTGTCAATAACCGTTTGGCCATTTGGGGGAAGATTCACACAACAGCCAGGGTAAAATGAAAGATGTATCCAGAGAAAGTGATAAAAGGAGATTCAGGAACGCTGGGAATGAGGAACAAGTTCTGGTAAACAGGAAAGAAGTGAATCAGAGTTAGACAATCTATGTACGTGGAGAGAGAAGTGGAAGCAGGGTTAGGATCTGACTAGGGTAGACCCAGTGGGAGCGGGAGGCTCCCAGGCCTGCACTACCTCATTCTGGCTGCCACCGGCAGGCTCTGCGGTCACACCAACCCCAGGAATCACACATGCCATCTGCCCCATACATCCCCCTGTGGCCACACTGGGCCCCCTTCTCTCCCTCTGCCTCTTTCTTCCAAGAGAACAGGCTCTTTCTTGCCTGGGGTCTGTGGGGGGTCTCTGGTGCTCACTGAACACTGACATTATGAGAGGCCACCCCCAAGGGAATACTGTCCCCCAACGCCCCTCCAAGAAATAAGGATACACAAGACATGGCGACGGACACAGTGAAGTGAAGGATAAGCACAGAAGTGACTGTAAGAGAAGGGGATGTTTGTAAAAGTGGTTCAACTGTTAGGGGGTGTTATAGGGGAATCAACAGGACGTAGGGGATGTGGGTGGCAGAGAAGGGGACAAAAGGGCCAAGACCAGAAGAGTAGGTCAAAGTCTACTCCACTTTCACCTGCTGAGAAAACAAGCCTCCGTCCTTCCTGGTATGCTGGAGTGTTCAAGACACGAGCCAAATGTCAGTGGCGTCCACATGTGACCCCACAGCTCAGAGAGGAAAATCGTCCCAGGATCTAAAGTCTGTGAAGTCGGCCAGTGGGAGCACGTCAGGCTCAGGGTGAAATCCAGAGGACCTGGCCTGAGATGGACAGAGGGGCGGCAGCCGTTCTCGTGGGTGACCAGCCAGTCCGCTTCCCAAGGCATTTCATCCACTCTGCTAATCACCGAGAGACATCAAAATATATAACAAGGCGCTTGCCTTATGTCAAAGTTAACAGCTCAAGCTGTCTGGGTTCCTGTCCTGGTTCTGCCCCAACCGAGAGTGGCTGCCGCTTAGTGAGAGCCTGGAATATGTCGGACGCTTACAATATTTCATTTAATCCTCACAAAAACCCTGAAGGGTGGGAATGAGTGTCCATCTACATACCTACCTCACATACAAAAACGGAGACCCACAAAGTTTGGTTTTGCCCAAAGACACATAAGTAGCTAAGTGTCAGAACCCTGACCAGGCCGGCTCGATGGGCACTGTTCTCCCATTTATGGTATGTCGCTGTGTGTTCTCAAACACATCCCACGGCCTCTCTGGGCCTCAGGTCTCTTACCTGAAAATTCAAAGGACCGGACCAGATGGTTCTTAGAGCCCTCCGCTCTGAAACTCTATGACATGATTGGAGAAAAAAGCATCCCACGTTGGGGGATGCAGGTTCTACTGTTACGGGAATTTAAGGCGAGATGGCTGGAGGTGGCGGCTGGAGAAAGCGTAAAGGAGAGGGGCTTATGGTGGCAGATTAGGGGAGAGTCAGGCTCGGCGGCAGTGTGAGGAGGGACCTTGGACAGGCCGAGGTGGCCCATGTCTGTCGGGCTGTCCCAGGGCCGTGATCTTCAATGAGAAAAAGCTGACACGTAGCCCAGGCCTCGGCTCACTCCTACAAGATGGGGCCGAGAGCCCAGCCCAAACACAAGCTATTTTGGGTGTTGTATTCTTTGGAAAACCACCAGGTCAGAAATAGCACTGTGAGTTAGTAGGACCCCGGCCTTCTGCCACCCCCGGCTCTCCCAGTGACATTACCAAGAGTCAGGAGGCCGGCTCTTAACATTCCAGGGAGCCTGTGTAACTGATAGGAGGCAGCCTCTTCTTCCCACAGGAAGGCCTGGAGCAGAGCATTTGACTGTAAAAGGGATTCTGCACGAGGAGAGGAGAGGGAAAGAGGGATTGAGTCATGGAGAGCAGAAAAGAGAGAGGGGGAAAACGGGGAGAGAGCTCACATGGCTGAGACTAGAGGAGATGGGCGGGAGGGGCTGGAGATTCCCAGTGGATGGAGGGATGAGTAGAAGCAATAAGAAAAGGGAGTCTCAGAGGGAGAAAAGGAAAGAGAAAAAGAGGGTGGGTACCTGGGGCTTGGAGAGCAAAGGGGAAGCAAAGCGGAAGAGCAGAGAGCTAGAGGGCAACTGCGGGGCAGGAGGTGAAGCGTTGGAGGGAAGACCAGCATGGCGGAGGCCCCAGTGGAAGCAGGGCTACTGGGGGGTGGGATGGGGACAGGGTAGGGGGACAGTCACGGAAAGTGTGAGTCTGATCTCGTCACGAAACACCTGCTCAGAGCAGATGAAAACATCTTTCCCAGTTGGCTAGAACCGGAACTTCCCCCGAAAATCCACAGCCCTATAACTCATTCTCTTATCTCTGACCCTCCAGGAGTCTGAGATCCAGTTATTTCAACAGTAGGGACTTTTGACCCCTTAAGAAAGAGCCAATGCTTGAAAGAGGTGACGGGGTCAAGGCTGTTTGGTGTTCAGGGAAAGTGACAGCTCCTTGAGTCAGGCTGGATTCTGAGAATGGCGTTGCAGGAGGTCTGCTTTGGGGCAGCGGGTGATTGGACTGCACCCTGGTGTGGAGGAGATCTCCTGAGGGCAGAACAGGGGGAGGTAAGGTCGTTTCACGGAGAGGAGAGGCAGGGACCACGATCAAGTCTGGGTTTAGATCCTCTGGTGGCCCCAAGTGATCAGAAAGTCAAAGGGAGGGTCAGAAAACCCAGCATGGTACAGTTACACTAGGCTTTGCCTCAGTTTCTAATCCACACCCACCAGACACCTACAAGTCTCCTCCAGCTTGGGAAAAGACCCCTTAGTAAGTCAGCCCTTTCTGTTTCCAAGGTAAAGCGTACCCCTTCTTTCTCCAACAGGACATAGAGCTGCTCCCAGGTGCTCCTGTGCCCAGGAACAGAGGGGCTTTTCTGGAACGGCAACAGGATCATTCAGGTCCAGGGGTGGGGACAGAAATGATCACTGCCCTGGCAGGACCCAGGCGGTCCCAGAAAACAACAGGGCTTTTATGGCTGAGGCTGGGCGAGGAGAGAGACAACAGCTTCTGGAATAGCCCACGGAGGAAGGCATGAGGCTCAGCTGAAGTGGCTGGAGAGGCCGGACAGCGGGGCACCTGGAGGGCAGGTCCAGCCGCCTCTTTTTTTTTGGCGGTACGCGGGCCTCTCACTGTTGTGGCCTCTCCCGTTGCGGAGCACAGGCTCCGGACGTGCAGGCTCAGCGGCCATGGCTCACGGACCCAGCCGCTCCACGCGGCATGTGGGATCTTCCCGGACCAGGGCACGAACCCACGTCCCCTGCATCGGCAGGCGGACTCCCAACCACTGCGCCACCAGGGAAGCCCCCAGCCGCCTCTCGTCCCACTGCTCTTCCAACTTGGGGCTTGGCACTCCCAACGCAGACTCCCAGGTCCCTGTCCCCCTGTGGCCCCCAAGGGTGAAGGGCAAGGCATTGGGGCCTTTCTGGGGTTAGGAGATGGCTTGGAGGCTTCCCCTTCTCTCCGTGCCACTCCACATCCCCACCTGGTTCCCAGGGGCAACAGGGAAAACAAAGGTGGAGGCAGAGGGAAAATGGGAAAGTCCTCCAGCTGCAGTTGCCCTTGGTATCTGTTTACTTAAAAAAGCTAAAACAAACATCCTGACACATCCACCCACTTAAACTTCCTGTGCTTCTGCTACCGGCTGTCTCCATGGATACTCCCAGTCGAACCCCACCACCTACACAAAACATGACAGTGTGTGGACTCCGCCACCCAAGTCAAGGGCTCCATCCCCCCCAGGACCCCTCTGGCACTACCCCGTCCACAACATCAGGCACACAGCCAAGGGTGTCACCAGACCACTAAATGCACCAGCCCAGTCCTACAAACTGGCCTCTCGCCAACGTCCACCATCGACAGAATTCTTTGGCCACTTTGCCACCCCTAATCCCAGTGCCCTAGAAGCACACCCCGTAAACCCGCCGTGAATTGACGCCCTTACTTCCATCCCTACTGCCGCCGCTCCAGCCCTCCAAATGTTTGCATCTGGAGGAAAAGGATAAGACATAATCCTCCCCAGTCACAGCAGGCAGCCAGAAAAATGAAACCTACACACTGGGCTCCTAATTTCCCACCAAGGCTTTACCCCTTTACCCCGGTTACCCACCACCCCACCCAGCACACCTCAAACCCCAGCCATACAGGACTGTTGACACAAAGAGAGCCCTGGGGACATCACCAGAGTCTGGACACGTGGGGGAGTCAGCCACACATCACCCAGTGGACGGGCTGGCAGGCGCTTGGCAGGGAAGACGGAAAGAGGGGAGGGAGTTCTCCACCAGGCTCATGTCCTAGACAGTCAAAACCCAGACAATCACATGGCACGCTCCGGGCCCTCTGGCTGCTGGGATGTACTCAGGAAGAGGGAGGGGTGTTCTTCCCAGTTTGGCCAGTGCATGGAGCTGGTGGACAAAAGTCTGCAGGATCTTTAGTTTCTTTGATAACTCTGCAGCGATCTGTTTCTCCAAAGGAAAAGGAGGAAGTGTAAATCATTTCCCTACACTGAGCACTGGGGAAAGTAAGCACTGGGTGCCAGGGGTCAAGCTGGCATAACATCCCGAGGCAGAGGGCAGCAGAATCAAGGGAGGCCCTGGGGTCAAGGCAGCCAGGATTTGCTCAATTGTTCCAAGCCCTCTCTGACATGTACACACACAGGGCAGCACGCACACACACACACAGATGCCTCAGCAAGTCCCACAGAGGGAGGTGCTGAGGGGGCCCGGCTGCTGTTCAGACAGACTTCCAGAGCCAGAAAGTGGGCGGGGCCGGGCCATGAGTTAATCTACTTCCGGCCCACATCTGGTATAAAGGGAAGCAGCAGCCTCCAGAGGAGCACAGCCGCATCTGGCTGAAAGACCAAGAGCGCTGTCCAAAGAGCCACACCCCCTCCCCAGCAGAGGAGTAGCCACCGCCGTCAACACCCGAAGCCCCAGCAGCAGCGGGACAAACTGCCAGTCACAAGGCACCTTGAGAATTTCAGGTAAGAGTAAAAGCAAACTCTCTCCATCTCCGGACCTCGGGCTAAGGCAGGGAGCACCCCTCTGCAGACAAGCCCCGGTGTTCCTCTTTCTTTCCCCGGAGACCTGCAGTCCTGAGTTGACCCCGTCATATCAGTGATCACAGGAGAGCAGGGAAGATGGGCAGGACCCCCCAACAATCCCACCACCCAGAAGCAAGGGCCTCACTTCTCTTGGACCCTCTCCATGGAGACATTCCCCCTTCCCAGCGCAGGAAAGGGGTTTTTCATGCCTGCTAACTTGAATGAAGCCATGATTGTGAAAGAGAATTACAAGAGAATTACAAAGCATCACAAGAGAATTAAAAAGCATCGTGTAAATCACAGATGTTATTATAATTTCACCTTTCAGCCTCCTGGAAGGGAAAGGAGATCTCTTGGAGGGTGGAGCCAGCGGGTTCCAAGATTCCCGCAGGTGAAAACGCACTTAAGACTCCCTGGGGCTGAGACAGAGGGGAAAAGACTCAGGATCTGAACCCATCACGGTTTCTGTCTTGCCCTCCTGTTCACGTATCATCTGCTAGCGGCAAACATGGGGAGCCTGGCCGCGGCTGGTGTCCCATCACCCCTCCCCACTCACCATCCTTCCGGAACTCTTCCCTCATCGGATCTTTTTCCACTGGCTCTAGGATGCCGATGTCTCCTGTCTTCGCCTGCCTCGCACTGGGCGTGGCCCTCATCTTTGGTGAAGGGTCTGCCTCCTACCATCACCAGTCTCCGGCGGCCCACCTCGCCGCAGACTTTGGAGTGAAAGTGTTTCAGCAGGTGGTGCAGGCCTCCAAGGACCTCAACGTGGTTTTCTCACCCTATGGGGTAGCCTCAGTCATGGCCATGTTACAGCTGACCACAGGAGGAGAAACGCAGCAGCAGATCCAAGAGGCGATGCAATTCAAGATTGATGGTGAGAGATGGGGCAGAGTGGGAGGCGGGCATTCACGTGGTCTTCCCAGGACAGGGGTGTAACCGACCAGAGGCAGAGGAAGGGCTGACCCCAGCTTAGCTGAGCCAACTCCTGTCCTCCCATGACACAGGGATGGACCACTGCATCTTCTTCTCACCACACCCTGTGTCACTTGGTTCTTGGACAGTCACAAGGTGTACAGGCCAGTGGATCTGGTATAAAACAGCCCTGCCTCACCACTCATATACTGTGTGGCCTTAACCCCTCCGAACCTCAGTGTCCTCATCTGCAAAATGGGGACAATAAAAGTATCGACCACATGGGGCTGTTGTGAGGGTCAACTAGAATGATGCATGTGAAGTGCCTGATAGCTATTGTTATTATTAAAAGAAAAAATTAGGGTTTATAACTTAAAAACAGAGAAAAATATTCCAAGCCAAAGATAAGGGTTAGGACCTAAGATTTTTGAAGAAAAGAGGGAGATGCAGGAAAGATTAAGGTTTGGAATGAAATCTCCATCCAGAGACCTCTGGGGGAGCAGAAGAGTCCTGTGCATGTGGGCAGGGTTAGGGGAAGTTAGCTCCACTGGGAGCCCTGGGTTTGAGATAACCTTAATGTGTCCTTTCCTCCCCGCTTTGGCCCAGAGAAGGGCATGGCCCCTGCCCTCCATCAACTGTACAAGGAGCTCATGGGGCCATGGAATAAGGACGAGATCAGCACGGCTGATGCCATCTTTGTGCAGCGGGATCTGAAGCTGGTCCAGGGTTTCATGCCCCACTTCTTCAGGCTGTTCCGGACCACAGTCAAGCAGGTGGACTTCTCAGAGACAGAGAGAGCCAGGTTCATCGTCAACGACTGGGTGAAAAGACACACAAAAGGTGAGCAGGCAGGGAAAGAAGGCCAGTCCCCAGGGCCTGCAGAGAAAAGGGATTCAAATCCTAAGTGTCCTAACCTCTCCCTTCCAGCATCTTCTGCTCTGTAGACAAGTCAAGTGCTTTAAGAATCAAAGCATCATGTTTTTCCATAATTAGGCTTTCCCCGTGAACCAACTCTAAAGTCATCCCTAAAAAGTATTGCGAGGTGTTATAAGAACAGTAATAACCATGACAAGGGGCACACACAACCCGTCAAGACTGCAGCTTAGGGAGCAAAGTAAGGGGAGACATATTTCCAGGTCTGATCCTGGACAGGATCCCAAGACCACGAAAGTGTGGTGAGCTGGAAGGCTTTCTGAGACTCTTAGGAAGATGAAAGGGGTTGAAAGCAACTAGATAGGTTCACTAAACCTTACCCAGTCTGTCTTCTGACGGAATCCCTTCTGACACACATCCATTGGAGGACTGGGCGCCAAAGAGGACCATCTAAAAGGATTTAAAAATATCTAGCCTCCTGATCGCCTCGATTTCCCACAGGCATGATCAGCGACCTACTTGGCGAAGGGGCTGTGGACCAGCTGACACGCCTGGTACTGGTAAACGCCCTCTACTTCAACGGCCAGTGGAAGATGCCTTTTCTAGAGTCGAGCACCCACCACCGCCTCTTCCACAAGTCCGATGGCAGCACTGTCTCTGTGCCCATGATGGCTCAGACCAACAAGTTCAACTACAGTAAGTGCAGGACCCTCCCTTCCCCAAGTCCCACAGTGACTGCACCTCATCCCTGGGGGGCATCCCCTCTAAGGGAGGAGAAACCCTAGAATACACCCCAGCTGTGACAAAGACTCCCCAGGTAGGAGACACTGGGATTATCAGAGCAGCAGGAAGTAGCTTTTACCTTGTGCAAGATGAAGCTGAAATCCAGAAATTCCCTCAGGCCCATAGTTGACCACTTTGACCCCATCTCTCATCTTCATGTGGTTCTAGTGTGATAACCTGGGGTTCACAGATCCTTCTGGGGAAGAGTGATGTGAAAGTTGAGATTAAGGAGATGGGGATTGGAATGGATTAGTAGCTGGGTACTGGGGAGAAGGCTGTGAAGGTGAAGAAGGCCAACAGGAGACAGAGAACCCAGAAGACACTGTGATTTAGCAGAAGAGAAGGGAAATGGGAATAAAGACATTGAACAGGGGAGTGGTGGGGTGGGGGAGCCTCAAAAGCTAGGATGGAGAGCTGGCTTCCAAAGAGTGGAGGGGACAGGAGGACTAGTTGAAAAGCCACTGCTGGGTTAGAACCAACAAGAACTGGAGCCATTGCCAATGCGCCATCTTGGTGTCTTCACAGCTGAGTTCACCACCCCCGACGGCCATTACTACGACATCCTGGAATTGCCCTACCATGGGAACACTCTCAGCATGTTCATTGCTGCCCCCTATGAAAAAGAGGTGCCTCTCTCTGCCCTCACCAGCATTCTGGATGCCCAGCTCATCAGCCAGTGGAGAGGGAACATGACCACACTGACCCGCCTCCTGGTTCTGCCCAAGTAAGCCACCCTTTGCTCTTGCCACACTTGCCAATGCTCTAGTCCCCTCTGCCTACCCCCTCCCCTCTCCCCTGGTTCCCTGGAAGTGCCACCCCCATGTGGAGTTTCCCAAACGTGACATCTGCAGGGTAGGGACAGGGACATGTGTGGGTGGCTGATGGGAAACACTCCGGCCTGGGTTTGATTAAGATTCCTCTCATCATCCCTCTTCTGCTGGAGGGCAGTTTCTAGACCATGCCCCACATTTACCACCCTCTGAATACCCAGCAAAAGCTAGCCAAAGGAAGAGCCAGAGAGATAGATGATGCAGGGTTGGGGTGGAGGGGAATACATTGATCTACACTCTTTTAGGAATGCCCCTCACTCCCACCCCCTTCTCTTCAAGTTAGCATCTAAACAATGGAGACAAAAGGAATCACTTCCGCAGATGAAACAGCCAGAACCACAGCTTCTAGCTGGCTTCCAACGAAGCAGAGTTTTAAAAATCCTTCTGCAGAAGCAAAGAGGGTGCCGGAGGGTGAGGCTGGATAATTCCAGAATTGTGGGGAAGCTTCCCACCATGCTTACCCCAAATTTCCAGATGCCATAATGCCAGGCTTAGGGAAAGAGGATCATTTAGTTGGTTAGCACGCACTCTCTCTCTCTCAAAAAAAAAAAATAGAGGTAATTAGTTGTGCCCTGATGGGAAGCAGAGCGAGAGCCCCAAAGCCTCGCTGCTGGAGTCCTCCTCAGGCTCAGCTCTCAGAACACAATCTACAGACCGGCTTTTTGTTCAAATATCCTTGCAGAAGAATTTGCCCTGCCCCCTCCCTCCCCAGTCAGACTGAATATAATTGTGCTCAAACTACTGCCTTATTTGAGGAAAGTAATTAGTCATAGGTTCAAGGGGGTGGGGAGATTGCAGGAAAATGTTCATTAGTACTAGAATCTCCCAGCAAGGAGGAGACCTTGCTAACGGATTTGAAAAAACAAGCTTCCCACTTCTACTTTCTTTTTTTTTTTTTAAATCAATTTATTTATTTATTTATTTTATTTGGCTGTGTTGGGTCTTCGTTGCTGCACGTGGGCTTTCTCTAGTTGTGGCCAGTGGGGGCTACTCTTCGTTGCGGTGCACGGGCTTCTCATTGTGGTGGCTTCTCTTGCTGCAGAGCACGGGCTCTAGGCGCGTGGGCTCAGTAGTTGTGGCTCGCAGGCCCTAGAGCTCAGGCTCAGTAGTTGTGGCACATGGGCTTAGTTGCTCTGTGGTATGTGGGATCTTCCCGGATCAGGGCTCGAACCCATGTCCCCTGCATTGGCAGGTGGATGCTTAACCACTGCACCACCAGGGAAGCCCCCACTTCTACTTTCACATCAGTCCCCATCCTGTTGGTCTGTGGGGACGGAGATACTTGGTGGGGTTAGAGGTGGCCTGAGCTTGAGCTGTGTCCTGCTCCTGTCTGCAGGTTCTCCCTGGAGAGTGAAATTGACCTCAGGAGGCCCCTGGAGAACTTGGGAATGACCGACATGTTTAGGCCAAACCAGGCAGACTTCTCAAGACTTTCAGGTAAGAGGTTTTCCTTTCACTTTCTTCCCCTGGTGGACAGTGGGGTCCCTAAGAGGACTAAGGAGCTTCTCACTGAGAACCAAAGCTGATGTGTTTTGGTATCCACCTCTGTTTCAGATCAAGAGCTTCTGTACGTGTCGCAGGCGCTGCAGAAAGTGAAGATTGAGGTGAATGAGAGCGGCACGGTGGCGTCCTCCTCCACAGGTGAGTCAGGCTCAGGTGAGGTCTGGCAAGTCTCAGCCCCAGGCTTCCAGGAGGGCCCGCGGTCTGGCACCCAGACCCTGGGTGAACCAGGAAGACCCCACTGCCCACGTCAACCAGGTCTCTCCTGGTAGAGCTTCGCTTCCTGTGTGGAGCGCATCACCCCGATCCCGCTAGAATACAGGCCTGCTTTCCCCGGCACCCTGCTCCCTCCCCACTGGCTCTGAGGTCCTCTGACTGTGAGGTCCTGGCTTTGCTCTCAGTGGTCAGTCACCTTAGAGGCACTTGCTTCCAATACGCCCTAAAAGGGTTTAGATAAACGTGCCTGCGAGTGACTACCTGAGAGATCTCTACCCAATTCCTGGAGGAAACCAGGCCTCAGAGGACATCCCAACACTTTTAGGGTCCACATCCAGGAATAACTGAGTCTCCTAAAACCCTCCCATCCCAGTGCCACTGTCACTGGATCACCTGTGACCAATCCAGGCTTCCGTGCCCACGTCCCTCCGCTCTAAGACGTGGTCCCTTCTTTTCCAGCCCTTACAGTCTCAGCCCGAATGGCCCCCGAGGAGATCATCATGGACAGATCCTTCCTCTTCGTGGTGCGGCACAACCCCACAGGTGAGCCGGGGGCCTGGGAGACCCCCCACCCCCCCTGCTTTCCTGGACTCGGGCACTAGTCCGGGCAGGTGTAGACACCCCCACTCCCCCCAAGAGGACTCCAGGCAAGGAATCATAGCTCTGTTCCCCTTCCCCTCCTCGGAGGCAGTGCTCTCTCCAGACGGGGTGCTCAGTCTGTCCCCCAGTCCCAGCTTAGTCACTAGAGCAGCTGTGCCTCCAGGCACTCACTCATCTCCCTGTATCTCAGTTCATCCGTAAACACCCAGCTGGGTGAGCTGTGCTGTTCCCCTTCCCCCCCTTCTCATCTCCCATGATTCTTCCGTCCTCAGGAACTGTCCTTTTCATGGGCCAAGTGATGGAACCCTGACCATGGGAAATGCAGCCCTCATCTGGGACGGAACTGGAGATGGCCAAGAAGAAGAAACTCCGGAGCAAAGAATTTTTATTTTAATTCATTTTTCTGGAGAAAGAGAAGATATTTATCTTTTTTTTTTTTTTAATGGTAAATCTTTCGAATCTGTCTCTTAGACCTCCGGCTCTCCCAGGAGGGGGAAAGAGGACCTTTGAGTTAAACTCCCCAGCGGAGACCCTGGGAGAGACTTCAGAAGGACAATGCCCCGAAGGTCTCCCAACAAGACTGCAGAACTCCCAGGATCATTTGCGCGGCTGCTTCAGCCCATCGCTCTGCCCGTTCGGGTCTTCGGACCTGGATCCCCCTGAGGCCCTGGCAGGAGGCGCCGCAAGGCTTACAGGAAGGAGCTTTTGTGTGTTTGCTAGAAATAATTTGTGTTCTGGTCACGTTGCCGTCACTCTTGCACTGTCTGCCGCTGCTGAGAAAGCTGGCTGCAGGCCAAAGAAGGCCAATGGGAGAAACACTCTTTCATGTCAAGGTCCGTCCTCCCCCAGCTCAGAGGCACGAGACCCACGCAGGCCTGGCTGCTCCCTCCCCAGAAACAGCGTGCATATATTATTTTGGAGTGTAGGTGACTTGTTTACTCAGAGAAGCAGCTTGCTGCTTCCCACAAACTTTATGTTGCAGAAATAGAGGGAGAGAGATGAGATTTATGCCTCCTTCTTGGCGCCAATATCCTGGTGGGGAGGGTGGGATGCCAGGCGTGTCCTTGAGCATTTATCACATCCTCGTCCTTGTGTGCTTGTGAGAGAGAAAGGACTATGGAGAAAACCTATTATTTAAACTTGTTCATAGTGTTCCTTTGTGGTCTGTGTCATTGCACCTCAGGAGTGGCCACTTGCCTGTCATTCCCCTCCTGGCAGCGGGAGTGATAGGGCCCACACTGCCACCTGGTGGCTGCCCGAATCCCATCGCTCCTCTCCTGGCCTTTCCACTCCGTGGAGCAGGACCCCTGCCAGGACTGTCCAACTTCAGCCCACGTTAGGGACCAAAAGGATGTGGTGGGTGAAGGCAGACAGAGCTGTTGTTTCAAAATTTTCCAATATACTTAGGAGCAGGAGTGCAAGGGGCTACACGACCTAGCAGGACAGAACTTTCCCCAATTACATGGTGACTCACAGCCGCATTGGTGACTCACTTCAGTGTGTCATTTCCGGCTGCTGTGTGTGAGCTGTGGACACGTGAGAGAGAGAGAGAGACAGACAGAGAGAGAGAGAATGAGAGAGACAGCAAGAAGCTCGGGCTCAATTACCCCCGTTAGCTAATCTTTCTGAAAGCCAACTAGCTGGTGGGTAAGGCATGAAGACCAATGTATTGAAGAATTGCACGTAGGCGTCGAATGAATGTAACCTAATAGAACCCTAATCATCCCACTACACCCCTCAGTGAAAAATCTTCGTTCTTTGTGTGTTTTTGTTCTTTTTTCATGATGCACTGGACAATGAGAGCCACATACAGTACCCTCAAGGATACCCAAACGTGGGGTCCAACGTTCCTGAAAGTGTGGTGAATTCTATGCTTTTTCACTTTTGATATAGAAGCAGCTAAAAAATGTTTTTTTAAAGTAATAAATAAATAAAAATACTCCAAAATCGTCCCTGGCCTTGACTTTCCATGTTTCACACGGTACAAAATCCAAACCCTGTCAGTTCACAGACCTCTCGGGTGAAAGGGATCTTTATGAAACACACACCCACAAGCTCAAGGCTCACTGTCCCGTCATGGGTGAATCCACAGGGGTGGCCACCGGGCTCTGCAAGAAGACCCCCAGGGATACACTGTGCAGGACATGATTCTCCCTTTGGGCATCATCCTCAAAAAGGAAAGAGGGTTCCCCAAACGCCTGCCACCTGCCCAGACACACCTGCTCACTGCCCCTGTCACTTCCCATCTCTGTTCATGCCATTTCCTTCCCCACCAAATGTCCCCACCCTCCCCCATGCCTACCCCACTCCCCATTTCTCAAAACCCAGACCAGATCCATTTCCCCCACCATGGAGAGCCCCTGGATCCAGTCGACATCATCGGTCTCTGCTTGGCATGGACACGTCTTTCTTTCTCCTGGTGTGTAACAGCGCGTGCATGTGCGTATGCTCTTCGAGTGTGCATGTTATCCTCCCCACCCCCATTGACACAGCAGGTTCTTTGAGAACAAGGCTCTTTTGTTACACAGATTCTTTTTTTTAACATCTTTATTGGAGTACAATTGCTTTACATGGTGTGTTAGTTTCTGCTGTATAACAAAGTGAATCAGCTATACCTATACATATATCATCCCCATATCCCCTCCGTCTTGCGTCTCCCTCCCACCCTCCCTATCCCACCCCTCTAGGTGGTCACAAAGCACCAAGCTGATCTCCCTGTGTTATGCGGCTGCTTCCCACTAGCTATCTATTTTACATTTGGTAGTATATATATGTCCATGCCACTCTCTCACTTCGTCCCAGCTTACCCTTCCCCCCTCCCCGTGTCCTCAAGTCCATTTTCTATGTCTGCATCTTTATTCCTGTCCTGCCCCTAGGTTACATAGATTCTTTTTTTCCGGTTGCGTTGGGTCTTTGTTGCTGCACACAGGCTTTCTCTAGTTGTGGCGAGCGGGGTCTGCTCTTTGTTGCAGTGCGCAGGCTTCTCATTGCAGTGGCTTCTCTTGTTGCGGAGCACAGGTTCTAGGTGCACAGGCTCAGTAATTGTGGCTCGTGGGCTCTAGAGCGCAGGCTCAGTAGTTGTGGCACATGGGCTTAGTCGCTCCGCGGCATGTGGGATCTTCCCAGACCAGGGCTCGAACCTGTGTCCCCTGCATTGGCAGACAGATTCTTAACCACTGTGCCACGAGGGAAGCCCCTACATAGATTCTTAATATCCTCCTTAAAATGTTATCCTGAACAGTACTTTATTGTCTTCTTCCAGTATCTTGAAGGCTTTTGCCAGAGGACATACTTCCCCCAATTATTTTCCATTCATATATTCAAAAATAATTTTTAAATGGAAAAAATACCAAGAACTAGCTGTCAAAATTGCATGCTATCCAGCTCCAGAGCCCTGAAGATGGGATTGATAGACCCAGCCCCCCCCCCCCGTAAACCTAGATCATGTCTTAATAGGAACTAATTATTGTCCAGAGGCTCTTGATCAAAACATTGTCTGATAGTTAAGCGGTAGTGAGTTCTCCATCACTGGAAGTGTTCAAGCACAGCCAGGATGACCACTTGGTGGGGATGAGTCAGCAGTCAGGGTAGAGGTGATTTTTTTAAATGACAAGGAACACCTGCTCATACTAAGACATTCAAACTGTTTGAAAGGGTAAAAGTGGATCACTGATTGACATTTTGGTTGTTTCATGGTTTTTAAAAAAAATGTCATGTTGTTACCAACAATGCTGAGACGGACATCCTTGCACATTTATCCCAGTGTACACATGCTCGTATATGCATAAGATAACTTCCTAGCAATGGGACTAAGTATCTTTTAAGAATCTCCTAATCCTGCAAGAATGTGATTATGTTGGTGACACCACCATTTTCAAATGGTACAAAACAATCAAAGGTGATCCTCTTGCCTGGTAAGAATCCTACGTTTTCTGAAGCTTAAAAAAGCCTTCACAACTTTCCTGAATAACCCCACTGCCATGAATAAAGATAGATTTTTAGACCTTGAACTGAAAGAAGCTTCACGTTATAATTTTCCCTAATATTATGTTAGACTTCTTTGGAGCAAATTTTGATTATAATGTTTTGGAGAGTAAATCTAGAAAAGGTCTCCATTCACTGACTCCCTCCCCAGTCATTCGACATGTACTAAGGCCTTCTCACTGCCCTTCCGCTCCTGTATCCCTTTCAGGGTCAGTCCAGGGGCATTCTTGGGGCCTCCAACACAATGCACTAGGATGTTCCAAGGAGATGTGGTTGTTACACCTCCTCCTCATGGTTTCCTCTCTTTACGTTCAGGATTTCTTGTCTCCCACGAGGCTGATGTAGTAAGAGAGGCCCCCGAGTGCCATCAAGCCTGGAAGGAAGGTCTTCCTCTCCCCTTAGAAAGCCAGTGGGAACAAGGGCAAGACCCAGAGGAACGAGGCCTAGAATGAGTAGCTCCCCAAAGCTACTCTCAGCTTTAGAGAGAGATGCTCTCCGTTAACCTCAATGACTTCTCCGTCTTTCCTTTCCTATTCTCACTGTGCAACTGGCAAGCCCTGAAGGACTAAGATATGGTTGTAGAACTACAGGGAAAAAGGCCAGAGAGGCCACTTTGCCTCTTCCTAGCCTTACAGCCCAGCCCGTACACAAAAACTAGATGTAGCCTGAGCCAGTTCACAAGACACTTCTACGCTGAGGTTTATGGCCAAAACTTCAGCTGGGGCTAAAGGATTCCTCTTCCTGCAGGAATACTTCCTTCCTCTCATACAGATCCCGCTTCAGGCTCATAAAGGCTCATGAAGGCCAAGAATTTAGGACACCAGGATCCAGATTTATCTTTTGTCCTCCTTATACCCTGAAAAGATGACCAATGCCAGGCACTGGGCTAGTTGTTGAGGAGCTACCCATCTGTGACAGATTTGCTTAGAGACCAAAAGAGCCTCCTTTTTGCACAAGATGCTTCCAAAAGCAGAACACATTAGAGCCTTAATTCTGCAGGATGTAATTCAAACACTGTCCATACATGCTGAGAAGGCTCAGAAGAAAAGAGTTCTTCAGAAGGTCTCTTCGCCACCAAGGGAGTTTGCCCCAGGAAGTGCCCCATTTAACAGTACCTTCTGTTCTTCTCAGATATTTTGAGGACAAAGACGGTGAGGCAGCCTCACAGTGTGAAGCCCACCCAGTCCTCCTTGGCCACTCTTCCTCTGTCTATTTCTAGGGATGAAAATTCCACAAGATCTGCCTGCATCTATCATAACGGCAGATTTCTTGTTCACCTCACCCACTGGAATTATTTATCTGCCCAGGTGTGGGCAATGAGTATGGATTTTGTAAATCCCTCAAGGGTAAAAAGATTCTATCAGAATGAAGTTTGTCAAGGAGACACCATCTGTTTTCCAAATCATTTTTTTTTTCCAGGCGGTTCCTGAAGTAAGTTTCATTGTACTGATCATGGCGTGCACTTCTGTAGAGATGAGGAAGGTAAGACACAGGAAGGTTGAATCATTTGCCCCAGCCATGCCTGTGCTCCTGGCCACTGCACTGTACCGCCCTCTCTGTGGCATTTGGGAACACAGATCTCCCTGAACACAGAGGGCTCAGACGCAGTCAGGAGCAAAGGTGCTGCCCTCACGGGCCCGTCACCAGGGCATCCTGTGTGCACACCGGTGCCTTACCAGCTGGAACACCAGCGTCCTGAATGTAGCCTTTTCTCCCCTGGCCACCAGAGGTCGCTTTGGCGCCAGTGGAGAGCTTCTGAAGCAAAGCAGCTATGGCTTCAACCGAAATCTTGCCAAGTCTGAACTCCGATTTAACAAGTTTTTCTTTAAGCGTGTAACTGTATACTGGGGGCGGTGAAGCACTTTTAAAACAGAGTAAGTGAGGGACTTCCCTGGCGGTCCAGTGGTTATTAAGGCTCTGCAGAGGGAGCGGGTTCCCTCTCTGGTCAGGGAACTAAGATCCCTCATGCTCAGCGCAGGCCAAAAAAACAACAATCATGTAAGTGATTGATGTTTCTTACTCTCAAGTACAGGCATACCTCGGAGATACACTTACTTTATAAATACTTTATTGCCAAAAAATGCTGACCATCATCTGAGCCAGTAAGTGTAATCTTTTGCTGGTGGAGGGTCCTGTCTTGATGCATGGCTGCTGACTGATAAGGGTCATGGCTGCTGAAGGTTGCGACGGCTGTGTCAATTTCTTAAAATAAGACAACACTGATTGACTGCATTGATTGACTCTTCCTTTCACAAACAATTTCTCTGTAGCCTGCAATGCTGTTTGATAGCATTTTACCCAGAGTAGAACTTCTTTCAAAATCGGAGTCAATTCCCTCAAATCCTGCCGCTGCTTTATCAACTAAGTTTATGTAATACTCTCATTCCTTTCCTGTCATTTCAACAGTCTTCACAGCATCTTCACCAGGAGTAGATCCCATCTCAAGAAACCGCTTTCTTTGCTCATCCAGAAGAAACAACTCCTCACCATGAAAGTTTTATTGCGAGATGGCAGCAGTTCAGTCACATCTTCAGGCTCCACTTCTAATTCTAGTTCTCTTGCCATTTCTACCACATCTGCAGTTACCACAGTGGTAACAAAGATCACTGATCACAGGTCACCATAACAAAGATAATAATAATGAAAAAGTTTGAAATATTGCAAGCATTACCAGAATGTGACACAGAGGCATGAAGTGAACAAATGCTGTTGGAAAAATGGCACCAGTAGACTTGCTCAGTGCAGGGTTGCAACAGTACAAACCTTCAATTTGTAAAATACTCAGTATCTGAGAAGCACAGTAAAGCAGAGCACAGTTAAATGAGGTCTGCCAGCATCTGCGGAGAATACTCACCCAAAAGCTGAAACGTTACGGGAATCACTGCAAAAATGGTTGAAAGAAACATTCTAGAAATGATCACTGGAGTGTAAAGGGTCATCAGGACCGGCTGCTTTGTTCCATCTTAAAGGATGAATAAGGTGGATTTGGGTCTGTGGGGAGGGAATGGCAGCGCATTCCAGAAAACAATATGAACAAAATCACAAAGGAAAAATAATAGCAAGGCAGGTTCCAGGGACGTGTCTGAGAATGAACTCCCAAGTCATCAAGTTGGTTTTCAGACTGCTGCCTCCCTCCTCTGATAACCCAGCCCGTCTCCCCTTTTTCCATACGCTCTCCTGGTCTATCAGGCAGGTCTGACCTACATCCCTTGAATAAGCCATGCTTTTTGTGATCCTTCATGTCCCAGGCTGATAGTCTGCAAACTTAGGAAAAGGTGGCGATGTTGACCACAATGGGAAACCAAGAAATGGGATGGTTTCAGGGGAAGGCGGAAGGAAGTTACTCATTTGGGGCAAGTGAAGTTTGAGCTGACAATGAAATTTTCAAGTGGAGGATCCAGTGTACCTTTCTTCAACAACACTTGGGTACCTGCTGTGTGCTGGGCACTGTGCTAGGCACAGGAGAAACAACAAAGGAAGGCAGTCTATCCTCTAGCAGGAATAATAGATATTAAATATGTACTATTATATAGAAAATTAGAATTTAGCATATTTGGGGTGAGAGGTAAGATTTAAATATCTCGATTAGGTAACCATGTATACCAATCATAATTGAAGCCAATCAACAAGCACTGTGCTAGGTGCTGTAAAGAAATAAAACATGAGTAAGACACTGTCCCAAGAGGAGCTTACAACTCACATGTCTCATCAACAGACAGTGTGGCATGATTACCTAGTCTACCAGTCAGAGTCCTTTGTTACCAGGAACTGAAACCAACTCTGGCTAAATGAAGCAGAAAAGGAAACTGGGGAGCTCAGGGAATTGCCAGGAGGGCCAGAGAACCAGCAGGAGGTCTCACACTGGAGACAGAGCCCCAAATTACAAATCACCAGGTACCCCCACCCTACCTCTTACTGGTACGGGACACTGCCATTGGCGCCACTCCACCTGCGCCCTAGGTTTTGTCCTCTGACCCTCTGCCAGAGTCTTACCTATCCTCGTCACCCCATCCCCCCTCATTCCTTCCTGGACCAAAGTCCAGGTGAGAGTAAAGACTGGCCGAATCCAGCAGACATGCCCATGCTGTGGGCACAAAGAGGGCTGCCAAAGGGAATATCTGGGAAATTCAAATGCTACACTGGGAGGTTGCTCTATCTCCCCCTAGACTCGTAAGGTGGGGATTCTGAAACCCTAGGAAGGGGGTTTAGAGCCAGGGAAGTGAAAAAAAATGGCAAACATCTACCACAGAAAGTATTCAGGACCCTTAGGAATAGCATATGATAAGGTCCCAACTGCTTAGTTAAAAACAAGAAGTTAAAAAAAAAACCCAGAGATGAGTGCAAATGACATCGTCAGGGAACAATGAGTACTTAAAGAATACACCAAAAATGGTGGCGGGGGCTTCCCCGGTGGCGCAGTGGTTGGGAATCCGCCTGCCGATGCAGGGGACACGGGTTCAAGCACTGGTCCGGGCGGATCCCACATGCTGCGGAGCAGCTGGGCCCGTGTGCCACAGCTGCTGAGCCTGCACTCTGGAGCCCGCGAGCCACAACTACTGAGCCTGCGTGCTGCAGCTGCTGGAGCCCGTGCTTGACAACGGGAGAGGCCACCAAATGAGAAGCCCGCCCACCGCCGCGAGGGGTAGCGTCGGCTCGCTGCGCTAGAGAGGGCCCGCGCGCAGCAACGAAGACCCAATGCAGCCAAAAATAAATAAGTAAATAATAAATTTTTAAAAAAAGGTGGCAGGGAGCATCATCACAAGAGAGAGAAACACAGATCATAGACTCAGAAATGAAAGGCTTTGAGGCCACGTGGATCACCCTTCCACCCACCGCAGGAACCACCGCTCCAACCAGATGAGGGAAGAGGGAAGGCTTGGGGAGATGTCAACATGGGCTTCGCAGGATAACAATAAAAACACCATCCATACTAATGAGGGAGAATCTCACCTCTTCTATTTTTCCATTTATACAAATGGCACCACTAATTCTCCAGACTCATCTTTGCTTCTTCTTCCTTCTCTACTTAGATGAGTTCTAAATTCAGGTGATTGGCCCATCACAGGTATCTCTCCAATTTGTCCCTCTCCATTTCATTTTTGTGCCTAGATTCCCAAAACTGCCCCCTAGATGATCTTCCAGCCTTCCATTTGTCCTTTCAAATCATCCCCCATATTACTGTAAGATTAACTTTTTCAAAGCTGCTTTCACCAAGTTATTCAGCAGCTCAGACAACTATAATGACTCCCAACTGCCTACTGCGTCAAATCCGACCTCATCTGCAGACACAAGCTCATTGGACCCACTAACCCATAGATTCTCTACGTGTAGCATTCACTAACCACGAAGAGATAAATGAGGTCCATCATCTTCTAGTTAGTTTAAACCACTTGAGTCTATGATTCTACGTGAGCAAAACCCCTATTTCTCACAATTCTCTCATGGATCTTATCTTCTCTGCAGCTAGGCATGGCATGTTGAGACAAGGAATTCTAGAAAGTGTCATCTTTCCAAGGCGTGTAGGAGTTTACATCTCTAGATCTTCTACACTTCCTCGGGCTGTTGCCTAGATCTCTGCTTTACATCTTTTTTTTTTTTTTTGCGGTACGCGGGCCTCTCACTGCTGTGGCCTCTCCCGTTGCGGAGCACAGGCTCCGGACGCGCAGGCTCAGCGGCCATGGCTCACGGGCCCAGCCGCTCCGCGGCATGTGGGATCTTCCCGGACCGGGGCACGAACCCGCGTCCCCTGCATCGGCAGGCGGACTCTCAACCACTGCACCACCAGGGAAGCCCTCTGCTTTACATCTTTACCTCACTGCTCATTACTTCTTTATACACAACCTTCTCCTCTCCCCTATGAGCACATTTTATTATTTTGCCTTCTGCCCTTCTCACACACTCCCACTCCTTTTCACTCCATGATGACAACTTGCTTTATTGATATGATTCTTGACCTAAAAAATAACACCAAGATAGTTCAGCCAATGTCTATGCCATTGGCAAGCCTATGATATAGGCAGAGGAAAAAGGGAGATGAAAAAGAAAGGAGAAGGGCTTCCCTGGTGGTGCAGTGGTTGAGAGTCCGCCTGCCGATGCAGGGGACACGGGTTCGTGCCCCGGTCCGGGAAGATCCCACATGCCGCGGAGCGGCTAGGCCCATGAGCCATGGCCGCTGAGCCTGCGTGTCCGGAGCCTGTGCTCTGCAACAGGAGAGGCCACATCAGTGAGAGGCCTGCGTACCGCCAAAAAAAAAAAAAAAAAAGGAAGAAGAAAAAGTAGTAGACCAAAGAAGTTGGGAAAGGCAAATAGTAGTAATCGCTACCAATATCAAGTGTTTACAGTGTGTCAGATACTTTCTATACAGCCTCAAATCGGACTTGCAAAGTAGCTATCTTCATTTTTTAAATGAGTAAACGGAGGGTTAAAGGACCCACCTGAGACTATACATCAAGTAGAGAGCAGAGACCAGATTGCATCCCAGGTGATTAGGCCCACCCCCTTGCAACTAAAGCATATGACCTCCATAACAAAGAGTAAGAAGAAAAGAATGCAAAGTGGAGACAGGTAGAGCCTTACCAACATTTGCTTCAAGTGCTACTCAAAAACAATAGCATCATTAGTTACCAACAATTATCTAGAAATATGCCATTAAGTTTTCGGCATGACAAAATTTAAGATTTTCCTCTTATCCATTTATATGCAAACTCCTTTACTACGTGGACACACACACACAAATATACACACTCACACATGCACATCCTCAGTCAAAAAGCTTGTATTACAATTTACATCCTTCTCATCTTTACACTTGTGTCTGGGTTACGATTGTCCCTTTTTAGCTTTAACCCATGCCAACTTTTTAAGATTCTCTTTATTTCTTTCTCTTTCGCCTTAATCATGCTTCTCCCCCTCTTCCTTACATCACTTTTCTTTCAGCCCCTCCTTTTCTCTTTTTATTTCTCGTCTGCCTCATTACCTACACCTTCCTCTTACTTTGTTGCTGCATCTAGCAGGTTCCCAGTAGATGTCTATTCTGAGCTCCATACTTCTCTCATGCCTGCCCTACCACCACCCTTTGTCTTTGCCTTCCTCGTCATTCCTCCTTCCCTACAGACAATTCCCACCCTGCTCCCTCTCAATCGCCCACGCCCCTTCCATTAAACCACCCTACTTCCTCACAAACTCCAGCGGTCACCTCATCCACCTCTCACCCCTTTACCCGCCTTTCTCCCCCAAGGTTCCAAAGCGCGAGGACCTCATTGTCCTCCTCCCCCATCCTCCAACCAGCCCACAAGACAGCCTTGTTACCATGACGACAGGGCTACTCAAAGCTGAAGTCAAGGACCTGGTTGCCATGGCTTCCGCTTCTCCACCTCCAGCCCCGCCCGCGCGCTCCGCAGCATTGGCGCCTGCGCAGTACGCAAAGCCTTGGTTCTCTGAACCGCGGCGGACGGGGCGGGGCTTCAAGAGAGAGGGAGGGAAGGAGGCAAAAGGATAAGAACGGGAGTGGAGCTGGCGCCTACGGTGGCCGAAGAGGGACGCGCAGAGCCGGAGGCTGCAGGATGGTAGGCTGTGCAAAGAGGGAGGGGAGGGGGAACCGAGGGGCGTGGGCTGCACCTGCAGGGGTCCTTGGGGCCGCCCTCGGTGTGAGCCGCTCTTTCTCCCTCCGGTCCTCAGAGGCCCTCACTTACCTGGGCGGGTGGGCTAGCCGGCCTCGGAAGGAAGACCAGCTGGAAATGGCTTTAGGGAGAAGGCGCGGAGAGGGGGCGCATTTGTGGGGAGAGAGGGAGGTGACTAGGGGGCGGTGGGACCGTCCGGAGCCACGGGGGGCGCGCGGGTCGCGATCCAAGGAGTCCCAACCACTGCCGCAGGGAAGTCGCCCGAGGAATGGGGGCTCCGGGGCCTGTTGGCGGAGGGAGGCAGCGGGGGTCGCAAGTCACCGAGACCCTCTGTCCACGTGCAGCCCAGAGCAGCGGCGGCCGGCGGGAAGGGCGGTGTGTGCGAGGGGATAGTTTCCGGGTCCGAGGAGTGGACGTCCTGCCTCACCTAGAGGCGGGGGTGAGGTGGGGAAGCCAAGTGGGCTCGAGGTTTTGCTCTCGTGGACCCAGGCTTTGGCTTCCCGGTTCCGGTGCTCTTGGCTCTCCGGCCCCCACCCCATCCTCTTTCCGGAACTCGGGCCTTCCGTCTTCCTGCTCCCGGCCCACCTCCCATCGTAGCCGCACACGGCTCCCTTGTGCCCCTCTGTTGACCACCCGCCACGCTAGCAGCGCTTCCCCTTCCCCGCCACCAAAAAAACCCCCAGTTCTCTCGAATTCTGATCCTTAGCGGTCTAAACTAGTGCTGTTCCGCACACCCAGGACTCCGGCCCTGGTAATGTACACGGAGAGAAGAGCTCCAGGGAGAGGGAGATGACTCCAGGATGTGGCCCGGACCCGCCCACCCCCCGAACTGGGAAGCTGTGGTTGCACGGGGTAGTGAGGGCTCTGCACTCCCCAGTCCACCCCCCTGGGCTTGTTCCACAAACGTTGCCTAGGCGAGCCACCCTGAATGGCTGTGTCCAAACTGAGGGACTGAAAGGGAAATTGGTCACCTGGTATCTGGGGAAGTGTGGGCATTCAGCAGGAGGCACCCTAAAAGGAGGAAAAGAGGAATATGTCTGGCCAAATGCCTGGAGGGCCGAGGAGAGCAGAGGGTGGAATCCGGGGCTCCCAATACCATGTGCTAACGTGAAGAATACCCCTGAGCACAGGACTGGCACTGGAGGGCAGTGTGCTGGGGACATCAGCAAGGGTGTATGGCTAGGATGGGGTGGAGGATTGAGGTAACTTCTTGAGAACAAAATACCTGATTTCAGCGTGGTGGTGGATAGAAAGAGCAGGAAAGAAAGCAGACGTCTCTGACATCAGCTATGGGCTTCTTGTCACCGTGATAGCATTTTACCCACCTTTGGAAAACAGGATTAGGAAACAGGAGATCAGGAAATAATAATAATGATACCTAATGTGTTACAGTGCTCCCTACGTGTCAGGCACTGTTTCACGTATCAACTCCTTCAATCCCACCTAACAACTCGGGAAAGTAGGTACTTTTATTATTTCCATCTTACACACCAAGAAACTGAAGCCCAGAGACATAAAGTAATTGCCCAAGGCAAATTACTCAACTACTAGAGGCAGGATTTGAACCCAAATGACAGACTCAGAAGCTCTGACACCCCCTACAAGGAAAGGCACCTGCTGGTGGGAGTAGCCAGTGTTGACAGCAAGGGCTGATGTTTTGAAGAAAGTAGGAGCCGTGAGTAGAGAAGAGGTAGATGGGATGGGTTTGGGGCTGTGTATTTCTGGAGGAAACCAGCTCAGAGAACCAAATCTCTGACCCTTGGCTCTGACTCCCCCCCACCCCCAGATGCGATTTATGCTGCTGTTCAGCCGGCAGGGGAAGCTGCGGCTACAAAAATGGTACCTGGCCACCTCAGACAAGGAGCGAAAGAAGATGGTTCGGGAGCTCATGCAGGTCGTTCTGGCTCGCAAGCCCAAGATGTGCAGCTTCCTGGAGTGGAGGGACCTCAAAGTTGTCTATAAGAGGTGACTCCCCACCTACTTTCAGACCTGCCTGGATCCTGCTTGATTGGGGTCTGGGATGGGTTCACCTGGCCAAGAAATAGGCAGTCCCTTAGGTCAGGAAGAGCTTAGAGCTAAGGACATCCGGAGGGCAGCGATGAACTCCAGCCGCCTTTACTTTCCAAATTCACGTTGAAGAAATTCTTGTTCCCTTTTGGCTTTGCTCAAGCCTGACATCTACTTCATGCACCTACCTCTGTCCCGAAGGCCCCATCTTGTCTATTGCACACGTCCCTGGCAGCCTCAGTCAACAGTCATAGATCCTGCACCACTTTCCTAACACACACACACACACACACACACACACACACACACACACACACACACGTGCACCAGCCCTTCCCAGTTCCTCCTCTGAGCAGGTGAATTCGTGGCTCAGGTTTTTGCTGAGTCAAACTGAACAGGTCAGAGGTCGAGAGGGAAAGAGCTTGCGTCTGTGAGAGGCACTAAGAGGCAGAGTGAGTTACTGTTTGCACACCCTGGGGCCACCCCGCCTGTGTCCAGTAGGGGCACAGACTGGGAATGGGGGGAAATGAGAGGTTTGGGCACAAAATGCCTGGGTCCCAAAGCAGCCCCAGGAGCCGTCCCAGCCGTCCCTCCCGTGCCCCTGTCCTCAGATATGCCAGCCTCTACTTCTGCTGCGCCATCGAGGGCCAAGACAACGAGCTTATCACGCTGGAGCTGATCCACCGGTACGTGGAGCTCCTGGACAAATACTTCGGCAGCGTAAGTCTCCCCATCCACCCATTGCTATACGCAGCAATCCCCTCTTTTTACCAAACTCTGGGGTCCTTCCGATCTCTGCCCTGGAAGACTCAGGAGAGGGGAAGTTGGAACAGTGAGAACAGTAGTTAATCTCCCTCTTTAAGCCTTAAGCCTATTAGCCATGCCCCTTAATCAGCCTGGGGGGGAGGGTGGGGACCAGAGTCTGCCACTTAGTCAATCCATCTAGAGCTCAGCTCAAACTTCTCACACAAGGACAGAGGCCATGTTCAGATTTTTATCAGTGGTTCCTGACCTTGACTTTGCTTTGGAATCTTCTGGAGAGGTTTTTTTTTAAAAATAGCGATGCCTATGTCTCACCCCTGGAGATTCTGAATTAACTGATCTGGGCTATAGTCTGGGCACTGGCAGTGAGCTCAGATCTTAGGTGGGGAATAGTAATAACTCCATAATTTGTATTCCACTTAATAATTTACACAGTGCTTTCAGGTTCTCCTGATTGCTCCTCATTCCGTCCTATGAGTAGGTGTTGGTGTCTCCATTTTCAGATGAGAAAACTGAGACTCAGAGAAATTAAATGACATGTAGAGTTAGCTGGTTAGTGTCACAGTGCTGCTTGGAACCGAAGTCATTTACCCCATGATCGAGAATCTCCTTCCCTGCCCTGTCACTGTGCCTAGGGAGGGAAGCTAGCCCAGCCTCTGGTAGGAACTGTGTCGCAGATCTGGGGGGAAGGCAACAGGAGTCAAGGGTAGACTAGAGCAACTAATGTCTCATGATCACAGAGAAAGAGGCAAGAGAAGGAGAAGGAAAAGCCAAACCAAGGACTAAGGCCTAGGGGTTGGGAGGACATAGACCTGGGGCAAGAACCAAGGTGGGCAGGAGTGGTCACGAAGGCCATGGAACCGTGATGAGAAGAAAGTGGGGTGGAGATGCACCTTGACACTCAGCTCTGCCTCCCCCCCCTCCTCCCAGGTTTGCGAGCTGGACATCATCTTCAACTTTGAGAAGGCCTACTTCATCTTGGATGAGTTTCTGATGGGGGGTGACGTCCAGGACACCTCCAAGAAGAGTGTGCTGAAGGCTATCGAGCAGGCGGACCTGCTGCAGGAGGTACGGGCCGGGACGGTGAGGGGTAGGAGGAAGAGGACCAAGGCCAAGGGCACCGTCCCTGCTCTGGACACCTTGCCTGCGGGCCCCAGCTGCCCCTTCCCACCCTCCCTGTGGCGTCTGGCCCCCAAGGCGCCTGGTTGGCCAGCTGGCCCTCAAGCCCTAACTGCTCGGGGTGGGAGGTAGTGGGGGTGGCGGACGGCCGCCTGTGCCAGTTCCTCCCTCCTTTTCCCAAGACCCAGGGTATCTCATCCCAGCCAGATCGCCTTTGTCCCACGCTACTCTTGGCATTTAGGGTTGCTCAGAGAATTGGACAAGGGGCACATGATAGGTCATTCTTTCTTTCTTTTTTTTAAACACACACATACTCAAAGCCTCTGCTTCTCAGAAGCAAAATTTTGCCATGGGGATTTGGGGGTTGGGGTCGAGGGCGCCTGGTTGTTGATTCTCCCTTCTATCCGGCACCCCCGCCCTCACGCCATTACTGCCTGCCCCCTCTCTGCTGTGCCACTGCTGAGCCTTGGTGCAGGGAGATGAGTCACCGGAACCTGCAATGATGAGCAAGCCGGCCTGAGCTGGCTCTGAGGAGGGGGAGAGATGGGGGGCGGCGGGGGGGCTCATCCCTGCAGAAGGATAAAGGGCAGAATCCAACTTGCCATCTCACTGGTCCAGCTCCCCCATCACACACACACATGCACACACACATGCACACTCATACACACGTGCCCTGGCACTCACACACCCACCCTGTTGCTACTGCTCTGCTCAGACCCTAATGACTCATCTCTCTGCAGTCTGGTCCACCTTTCCTCGGGGACCTGATGCCAACTTCTTACTCCCTCCCCGCACCCAACCATCTGCCACCCCCAGCCCTGGGAAAGCCAGTTTCCCAGCCCCCAGTCCCAGTTTTCCTCCCTCCCCTTCGGATACTGAGGCCGAGCCCCTTGCTCGCCAAGCTCCTGGCTTTGGGTTCTCTGCGTGGTGGGGGACTCAACCTGGACCCCACTCCTTGCCATGGTTGGCTCTGGGGGGTGCACCTGGGAGGCGCTCCTGGGAAGCTGGAGAGCTCCCCTGAAGGGTCCCCAGCTGTTCCAGCCTTGGGCTCACGTTGGCTTCTCTCTTCCCTCCCCGTGTGTCTCTGTGCTTCCCCCTCCTCTGTCTGTCCTGACGATTGCTGTCTTGCCCACCCTCCACTCCCTCACCCTGTCTGCCTCTCCTGGCGTCTCCACATCACCCTCTGTCTGTCTCTGCCTTAGGAGGATGAGTCGCCGCGCAGTGTGCTGGAGGAGATGGGTCTGGCCTAGCCTCCGCCCGGGGCCACGTGGAGATGTGGGGAGCTGGTGGAGAGGCAGGGCATCGGTGGCCCTTTTCTTGGTGGGACCCAGCTGCCCCTCCTCTGCTGCCTCACCTTCTTTTGCAGTGAGCTGTGGGCTCAGGACCCTCAAACATTCCCTCCCTCCACCCCCTACCTCCTGTTTCCCCTTTTCCCACTGAAGGTTTTAGGAGCTAGGAGGCAGGAAAATGTGACCAAGTCGGGGGTGCTATTTGGCTTTCATCCCCTGCCTTTGAAGAACTAATGTCACCCCAAACTCCCCCCCACCCTTATAACTGTAAATATATAAATATGTCAGGTTAAAGGGAAAAGGTTTTCAGGGCTCTTCTCTTCTCCCTGCCCCATAACCTACCTCCAGCCCTCCCCGCAGCCAGCCAGGGCAGCTTCTCTGCCTGGGAGGGGGACCTCCGTGTCTCCAGAGGGAAGTCCTTTTCCCTCATCTGTCTCCTCCCCTTCCTTCTTGGCTGCAGTGGGGCCTCCGTTCAGTTCCAGGGGAGGAGCAACATAGTTAATTTTTTTCTAACCTTGCTACTTTGAGGAAAGGGAGGGCTGGGGGAAGGGTAGGCTTTACAGAAGACTGGGCCCTGTCCCTCCTTCACTCCGAGTTCCCGGTGAGGCAGGAGCTAAGTGGGTGGGGTGGGGAAAGTGTCTGATTTTGTTTTCTTTTCCTCTAAAATAAAAGGAAAAGCATTTCTGGACTTTGCCTGGCTTAGGCTCTGTGAAGGAGGGCTGCTGCGATCAGTCAGGACGGGAAAGCAACACTGCCCGTTCCACTCATCCCTGGAACTAGGGTTGCCAGATTTAAGCCCCCCCCCCAAAAAAAATGAAGATACCCAGTTCAATTTATTATGATAATGAATAATGTTTTTAGGATAAGTGTGTCCTGTGCAAATGTATTCATTGTTTATCTGAAATGCAAATTTGACTGAGTGTCCTGTATTTTACCTGGCACCGCCCTCCCCCCAAACAGATTTGTGAGCTCAGTGACCGCTGACCAAGGTGCCTCCAGCTCCCTGAGCTGCCTTCAGACAGGGAGGAGCAACTCCTGGGGACATGGTTTCACTCCTCTGAGGTTTCTTTGTGGTCATTCACCTGGTTTAGTTTCATTTGGGGAGGAGACTCAAGAGTTCAAGGATGTATCCCATCCTCTATGCTTAGAAAAGGCTTGAGAAGCAGTTAAAAGGATGTTTCCGTGGCCGCCAACCCCTCCTCCCCACATGTCTTGTGAGGTACATAGGACCAGGGAATTTAGGGAGCAGTTAAGGGAGGTGGGCGGGTAAGGTAGAGCAGGGGTGGCGGGAGCCACCAGCACTGCCTAGGTGGCCCTGAGATCGTGCAAAGAAGGATTTACTAGGTGGCTCAGAGCTGTGGCACCGTGTCCGCTCTGCATCTCTCTGCCAGGGCCTGGGGACCTGTGACTTTAACCCCCAAGCTGGAAGTGGAATTTAGGGTTTCCTAAAGGACGTGAGCCTATTCTACGCCCCCTCCCCCACGCCGAATACGGTTGAAAGAGGTTCTGTCACTCAGCCTTCGCTGTTGAGCAGGAGATGGGTGTTGTGGATGGCGCTTCCCTCACCGCCCCTTGGGAAGGACCACGCAGGCCCAAGGGGACGGGTGAATAACCGAGAACAAAGTCCTAATAAAATAGTCACTTTTATTTCTTAGCAAAACTATTTCCTCCGTGAGGGGTATTTACAACAGAGTAGGGAAAGAAGGGGTAAATTCACAGCGATCCGGAGAGGGTGGAGAGGCTCTTGGGAGGCCCAAAGGGCGGGAGACAGACACTTCTTCACACAGTTAACTGGAAATCCTTTTTCCGGTTTCAGACCGGGACATCCCGAGAGGGACTAGGTGGGGACGGGGCCCCGCGGGGGCAGGGAACTCGCACAAACTACCCGCCCCGCCCTGCTGGCCCCGAGACACCCGTGAGTGAGTTTGGGATTTCGGGCTTCCGACGCACGAAGAGGTCTGACAGGTCCCGGCGTAGCCCGGGGGCGGGGCGGCCCGCGGGCGGAGGGGTGGACGGGGGCGGGGCTGGGCGGTGGCCGAGGGCGGGGCCGGGCGCATGCAAACACTGAGAGGGGAAAGGAGCGACACGGAGGGGGGTGGCGGCGCGCGCGGTGGCGCGCGGGGGCGGGGCCGGTCACGGGCGCCTGAGCAGCACGTGCTCGATGTAATTCTCCAGCTCTTCCTGCTCCTGCAGCCGGCGCTCCTCTGCCTCCGCCTGCTCCTGAGCGCGCCGCGCCTGGGCCTCCCTGTCGGGATAGTGGCTCGAAGGCGGCAGGGCGTGGTGGTAGTGGCGGCGGCGCGAGGCAGCGGGTGGCTGCAGTGTTCGCGGCCGGATGTAGTTGGGAAAAGGGTGGTAGGGCCCCGGGGGAAACACCTCGTCCTCCTCCCGATCCCAGGGCGGGAGCACCTCGTTCCAGTCGGGCAGCTCGTCCCGAGCCGGGGCTGGGGAGAGGGGCTGGGGCTGCGGGGAGCGGGCGTGAGTGGGGACGGGGGCGGCCCGGGGGGGCGGCACAGGCTCGGGAGGGGCGTTCTTCTTCCGCTTCCGCTTCTCTTCCACCTCCTCGATGATGCTGACCACGTCGTCCGCTGGCAGGTGGAGTTTGGTGGACAGCTCAATGAGGCTATCGATTGTCTGCGGGTCCATCTCTTCGTCGTCGTCCTCCTCCTCCCCGCCCTCCTCTGCCCCCTCGGCCTCCTTTCGTCGGTGGCCGGGCGTCTCCTCCTGGGAGCGCTTGTCTTCGGCTCCGGCTTCTCCGTCCTCCTCCTCGGCGAACAGTAGAGCGTTCTGTCGCGCCCTCTCCGCCTCCTCCGCCTCCGCCTCCGCCTCCGCCGCCTCCTCATCCTCTTCCCCCGCCCTCTCCTCCCCGCCGCGTCTCTCCTGCTCCGCCGCCTCCTGCCCCCTCTCGGTCTCTCGCTCCTCCTCCTGCTGCAGCCCCCGACCCCCCAGGCCGCGCTGCCGAGCCCCGCCCTGCAGCAAATACTGGAGCAGCAGGTCGGAGGCGAGGTCGGCCAGCCGCTCTTCCTGGGCCGCGGCCTGCCGTGTGGCCTCCGCCTGCCGCCGCCCGGCTTCCACCTGCGCCAGCCCTTGCTGTAGAAGGCGCTCTCCCGCCTCAGAGCCGCCCAGGAGTGAGGTCTCCGGCCGGCGCGCCTTGGTAAAGGGAGCGCCCAGGCCTTGGTACGCCTTGGACAAGGGTGCCAGTGCCTCACCTAGGTGTGTTTTGGGGGAGGACACTCCTTCCCCGAACTGGTGGGCTTCGGGAAGGGGCCCGCTCTCGGGCATACGCGCCTGGAATTGCGGGGGAGCAGGCGGCGGCAGGGCCGCGCGCTCCGGGACGCGCGCCTGGAACTCTCCCCAGGAAGCCCGCCACACGCGCTCCGGCCCGGGGCTCTCCAGGTTGACTCGGGTCAGCGTGTGCGTGCGGGTTTCCGTCTCTGCTGCCGCCGTCTCTTGCTGGCGCTTGGCACTGCTCGGACTGAAATCTCGCAGTTCCTGAAGCAGGGAAGCTAGCGCCTCGAGCTCCTCGGAGGGGTCGGCCGCCTCGGGACCATTCTCCTGAGTCTGAGGGCGAGGCGGGGCCGCGGGCGCCTGGGTCTCTGGCGCTGGGAGACTGTGGGTCTGGCTGCGCACGGTCTCGGTCAGCAGAGCTTCTGCTGCTTCTTCCTCTGGCCGCTGCTGGGAGCCGCCAGGCGCTGGGGGCGAGGCCGGGCGGTCGAGTGCCTGCAGCAGCACCGCGGCCAGCGCCCGGGGATCCACGCCCTGGAAAAGCTCTCCCTCGTCCTGCGGCTCTGAATTCCTAGCGGCTCGGACCTCTGGGGCGCTAACATCCTTCGGCCCGAGCACTGCGTCCCCGGCTACCGGCTCTTTATGCTCAGAGCTGGGGGGAGGTGGCTGAGCCTCAGGGTGCCCCGGGGGCGCTGCTCCCAACCCCTTGGTCAGTAGAAGGAAGCAGAGGAGGACAGGAGCCGGCAACCTGAGCGATTTCATGACCGAAGCGCTGCCGGAGACTGTGAAAAAATAGAAGTGACCAAAGAAAGAGAGGGTTTCTGTAAGAATTTTCCGCTCTCTGATTTTATATTCCCTTCCCCCACCTTTAATCAGGAAAGCCGGGGCTTCCCTTATCCCCCTAACCTTACCCTGAAAAGGGACGTTTAGGAGCAAAGGAGGAAGATGTGCCGATCTCTGGAGTCGTGTAAATGGGAAAACGCCTGCAACCCTTGCTCCCCCGGTGCCTCCTCGCCCCCCTTCCCTGAGCCAGCTCACTGGCAGCGCCCACGTACTAAGCAGCAAGGATACGGGGAAAAAAAAAATCTCTGCTCCCTCCCCACAGGACTCCCCGGATGGTGCGTGGGCGACTTCAGCAGCAAGAGAAGAGCGGCGACTCCCCCATTTACCAGGGACCCTTCCCGGGGGCTCCCCGCTGTGTTTTCAACACTCCCAACTGGGGGAGAGAGAACCCTCCCTCACGCCCACGGCTGCTGAGGGTTTGAGGGACGGACAGCAGAGTATTTACCAGCTGGTGCCACGACGCGGGAGGTGGAGAGGAGGGTCGGGGCGGGGTGGGGACAGGGGAAGATCGGGACTCGTCCGCCTCGGCTCCGAGCGGTGGCTAGGATACGAGCGATGGTCGAGGTCTGGCGTCCAGTGGGCTGGGCTCAGCTGGATCCGCGCGGCTCCGGGAGACTCGCTCGCTCAGGCTTCAGCACGCTGGACAGCGCCCGCGCCGCTACCGCCTTATAAAGAGGAGCGCGCGGGGTCACGTGGGAATCGCCCCGCCCCATTGACGTCAATGTTCATTCATGGGGAAGCGGGCGGGCGCCTAGAGGCGGGAGGTCGCCCAGCGATTGGAGGATGCGTGCCTCTCCCGGCCCGCGCCTGCGCGCTGCAGGCCTCTTTGGAGGGGTGTGCGCTATCCTGGCACCAGGGAAATGAATGAATGAAGGAATGAATGAATGAAATGCTGAGGCGGGCGGGGCAGGGGGGCTATGAATGAATGAAGGAGGGACGAGGAGAAAAGGATGAATGAATGAATGGCAGAATGAATGGAAGGGTGGATTCAGAGACGCTGCAAGGCGGGAGGGTGGGTTACAGAGCAACTTGCAGCGGCGGGAGCCCGACGAGCGGAATAGGGTGGGGGCTCTCCCAGCGTCTGACTGGGACCCATAGGAGATCCACACTGGGAAGGGGGAAGAGAAGGATTCCAAAACTGAGGAGGGGGCCAGACTCCCCATTCCCCGACTGCACGGTGCGTGGGGAACACGCCCAAGGACGGCGTGAACCTGAGAGAGGAGGGATGGTTCTGCGCGCCTGCGGGCGCTGTCCGCGGATCTGCGGTGCGGGATGCGGGCCATGGGCAGGGGCACATGGGTGGATCTTGAGGCTTGGGTGATGCTGTCGGAAAGGATCCGAGTTGGAAGAGATAGGGAAAAGATTGAGGATGTGTGTGCCTCTGTGTCGTGTCTGTTCATGGTCTGTGCGTGTCTCGAGAAAAAAATGTGTGTCTGTCCTTCTGTCCAGCTGACTCTGTTGGCCCCTTTTCAGACCACCTCTCCCCACCACCCTCCTGCTTCTTCCCCTCTCGCTGCTACCCCCCAAAGGACGTTTGGAGGACGAGAGCAGACCAGGTGGGGAGGGGGGTGCGCAGGTGGGGGGTGACTCAACTCCATCTCTCTCCATTGCTTAAAGGGAAGATTTAAACGCGATGGAGGGGGGCGTGGAGGGTGGGAGTGCAACGTCAGAGATCGCCGCTCTCTGCCACCAGACCCCTCGTCCGCATCTCCTGCCAGAGGGGTTGGGATTGGGGGCTTGGACAGTTAGAGGTTCCGGGGGGATGGGGGGCGATGACGCACAGATTGCGCAAAGAGAATCCATCAGCGAGCCGGGTCCAGTGAAGGGAGACCAGCCGTGGGCGGGGGTGGGGGAGGACGGAAATGAGGAGGGGGGGCAGGGGAGAGGGGAGGGAGGCAAGGGGAGCAGCCACTGCAGAAATGAACGGGAGGGAGGGAGGCTGGAGGGGGGCTGCGGTGCAGGCAGAGAGCTGTGCGGGGGCGTGGGCAGGGAAAGGGGGGAGTGGAATGACACATGCCAGACACACAAGGACTGCGGACACGGGTGCCTGTGGGCACACACAGGGCACCCGCGCCCTAAGACTCTGGAAACCGGGATCAGAGCTGTATGTCAGGAGCTCAGAGACTCTTTCAGAACCAGTCCTCAACCCCTTCCTCATCTCTTCCTAGCACTGACCCTCATCCTCTCCTCTCTCTCTCTCTCTCTCAAACTCTCTCTCTCTCACACACACACACACACAAACACACAAACACACGCTCACGTGCTTTCCCTCTATAGCCAGCAGTGGCTTCTCGGTTCCATCAGTGGCTCCACTTTCCCAGAAGAAAACCCATCAGCTCTGCGGGGAAAGAGGTGGGGAGAAGTAGAGAGAGAGGAAAGAGAGAAGAGATGGGGGCAGGAGAGGGAGGCAGGCAGGCAGGCATCTGGAACAGGTAAAGCATCAGGCTAAAGAGAAAAAAAATAGGAGAACCAAGGTGACTGTGAAGATGCCAAAGAAGGAGAGGAGGGGGCAACAGACCTGAGACTGTGCCGCATCCCCTCCCCGGACTATCTAGGACATCCCTCTGCCCC
This sequence comes from Grampus griseus, assembly GCF_964374135.1. Taxonomy (NCBI): domain Eukaryota; kingdom Metazoa; phylum Chordata; class Mammalia; order Artiodactyla; family Delphinidae; genus Grampus; species Grampus griseus. The sequence goes on from NC_139008.1 coordinate 7,222,980, forward strand.
TATGGGTTCCCCTCATTCGTCTTCCTCCTCAACCCACTCCCCTTTATCCTCCCTGCCTGGTTACCGAGAGCGGTGGAATGGGGGGGGTCACGTTACCTTCCTGAGGAGGATGAATCAGAGAGAGATGGCTCAGACATCTGTTGGGGGGAGGGGAAGCCATCCAAGAGAGAAGGAAAGAGGGAGGGAGGGAGGCGAGGTGGGGGGGGGGGCAGCCTGAGAGGCTGATGGGGCTAAGAGACCAAGTATGAGATGACGGAGATGGGCATCTAGAGAAATTGTTTGTGTTCCTGTGGGCTTGTATATGTGCACATGCATGTACATACGTGTGCATTGCGTTTGTGTGTGTCCTGAGATTAGTGAAACATAGGGGGAAAGAAAAAGAAATGGAAATGGGGGGACCAGTTGTGTATTTAATCAGCTAGAGAGTGGATGGGCATGGTAGTGTTCCAATTTAAATATGTAATTTTCTCTTCTAATCTGCGGAGCTGTGTTTTTGCCTGTTTCCAGGTGTCTCTGTAAGTGTGAGTGTGTGTGGGTCCTGATCCCTCTGAGTGCCTGTATACCTGTGCGGTTGGGAGTTTGAGTGCATCCAGTCTGGGTATCTGCTGGTGTCTGAAAATTGTGCCTGGCTTGGTGTGTCAATAATACGTGTGTCTTTGTGCACTTATCTGGGTCCTTCCATGTCAATTGATGTATGTTACAGGTTATGTGGACTGCTATGTGCTTTTGATCTTTCCTGCCCCTCCCCCACTTACCTTCACCTCTAGATTTCTGTGCAGAAAAGCGTCAGTATCCTAGCCACTCATCTGCAGCCCCCAAGTTCAAGTCTTGCCCCGCATTTTTTAGAGTGTTCCCTCATTCCTGCATTCTTCCCCAATGCTTTCCTCCTCCACTCCGCCCAGAAGTCCAGGGGAGCTTCTCAGAAATCGACATCCCAAGAGTCTCAGTCATTATGACAGGGGGGAGAGGGCAGTGAGATGGAAGCCAGGGAAACAGATTTGGTGATTCCACAATCTGGATTGTGTCTGCATGGACTCTGAATCTCTGGGTCTGTTTCTGCCTCTCTCTATCCCAGTTCCCTGCCTGGGTCAGCTCGTTCACACGTACCCCACCTCTCAAAAATGTGCTATGCCCTTCGCACCTGGCTGCCTCTAGGGGCTTCTGGAAAAGAGCTGGACTGGGGACAGGTTCCTGGAGTTTGGAAGAGGAGGGAGATGGCAGGAAAGAAAGAGGAATGAGAGACAGAGCTGGGAAAGGCAAAGCTGAGAAGCGGACCAGGAGGGGATGCCTGGTGTTTGCTCTGAGATGTTTGTGTAAATCCGTCTCTTTATCTTTGTTTCTGAATCTCTCATACTCTCCAGGAGGGTAGTAAGAGAAGATGGGCTCCAACCAAGTAATGATCCAAGCTGAAGATTTGGAAAACCCAGGGAGGGGGTAGAGCACTGGGTCTTTTCCCTGAGAAGGTTTGGGAAAGGAAAAGAGGGCAGGGGCTTGGGGGTCCCCGCAGCTCACCTCCCCTCTCTTCCTCCCTTCCCCGCAACCGGTGACTCACCTCTGCAGCCTTTCAATGCGTCAGCTATGGGGGGGACAGGCAGGGAGGGGCACTTTATGAGAAAGGCAGGGGTCTCCACCTTGAATTGAAAGAAAGTGCTGAAGAACCCCGTGGAAATGACCCCATTAGAACACATCATTGCCTATCCCCTGCCCACCCCAGTTCAGGAGGGTGGGGAGTCCTGGGAAGGGGACTGGGAGAGAGCTACGGGCCACTGGTGGGTCTGGGAATGATGAGTAATAAAGGGGTGCTCACCCTGATTTTTAGTCCCAGGGTCCCATTCCTTCATACCCCCACCCACTCCTGGGTGGGGGAGGGGAGACCCAGCAAGCTGGGGGAGGGCAAAGCCGCAGAGATGAGTCACCAAGAAAGGAAAAGAGAAAGAGGGAAAGAGACAGAGATGAGGAGAGACACAGAGACAGCCACTGGAAAGACGGAGAAAGGAACACACACACACACACACACACACACACACACACACACACACACCCCTGAAGGTGGTATCCACAAGCTAACAGGAGAAAGGAAATTTTGTACTTCCATAATCCTGAACCAGCCTCTTCCAGCATCCACCTGTCACACAAACACACACACAACAGTATCATTCAGAGTTACACTGATATCCTGAGACACACCCACTTACACAAACACAATGTCACACCTGGTCCAGCAGAGTCACCTGTCCAGGCACATGCTGAAGATGTGACCAGTGTAATGGAGGTTCAGGTTGAGAGCCCTCGATTTCTTTTACACAGGATGGTGGGAGGGCATAAAAGCCCTAAAGGAATATAACTTCAAAAATCCAAGACTCACAGGCTATGCCTTGCATACGCGACGATACACACAGTCCCCTGCTTCCCCATCCACACGTACATAGTAACCTATCAAGCGCCTCCTCGTCAAGAAGCCACTTGGAGTACCTGATTCTGGGGTACGCCAGGCCCGTAGCCCCGAATATATCCCACCCAGACACCCCCTGATTCGTACACACATGTACAGAAACACAGACACACAAAGACGCCCATGGACACACTCACACGGACGGAAACCACCTTGCGCTGCCTTGCCCGCGTCCGCACACGTCCTGGCGCCCCCGCGTGGTACTTTTCGGGATCGCAGTCTCCGCCGCTTCGGAGCTCTGCTCCCGCGGGGCGGCGCCCAGGCTCCCTCCACCTCTTCCCCCTCCGTGCGGTGCCCACCCAGGAATGGGGAGAAAGCAAGGGCGCTGGCCGCGAGAGAGCCGAGAGCTGGGAGTTAGATGCCTGGATCGTGGGAATGAGGCAGGCTGGTTCTGGATGCCAAGGGGAACTTGCGAGAGAGCAAGAATTTGGAGCAGCGGCAGACTCCCAGGTCCAGGGGAAAGCGAGGCCGGGGGCTAGTCCAAGCGCCGTGCCGCTGCCCGCCTCGGTTCTGAGCAATCAATTCTTTCTGCCGCTTGGCTGGTGTGGGGGGTAGGGGCGCGCAACGGCCAGCAACCCTCCCCAGCTCCCCTCCAGGAAGTCATTAGCCCCAGTGCCACAGGGCTTAGAGATCCTCTCTGATACAGGCTGCTGGGGAAGGGGGAGAGGACAATGCAGCTCATCCCTCCCCACCGAGAAGAAGTGAAACAGACACAGAAGGTGGGCCAAGGGCCCGTTTTATTGCAGTACAGCCATGGTTGAAGTGACAGGGAGGAGGGCAGCTTGGTTAGGTGCAGGAGGCAGCCAAGCAAGGCACAGCAGCGCAGCCGGAACGGGGGGGAAAGAAGGGAGCAGCGGCTGTCTGCTTTGTCCACCTTCTTCCACCTCCTGGCGCCCTCCTCTGTCCATGTCTTTGATTCCATCCCCAGCGAACCCTGTGCTCGCTGTCCATTGTCCAACAAGAAGTTCCAGCTACAGTGAGGTTCTGAGGTATGCTCTGGGCTGGGGACACCTGGTTTCTAGTCTCTGCCAGGCTACCAGCTATTGTGAGCCACTTGGAAGGCACTTGAGTCTGAGCCTCTCTCTCCTCCCTCTGCGGGAGACGTGAGGATCCCGTGTAGGAGACATCGCTGTGCAAATGCAGCTGTTACTACTTGCATTTAAATAGAAGACTGTCAAAGTCCACAAAAAGCATAAAGGAACAAGAGGATGGGAGGGGTGTCCAGAAATATCTGGAGGAGGGGGTTCCAGTCACGCTAGGAGGCAGCCTGGGTAGAAGCAGGAGACAGACTCGCACCAGGCTGAGCGACCTGCCCTCCACTACACCAGGCTCTCCACCCAGAACCCTCTGGTTCACGGGCCTGCTTCGGGTCCCTGGTTGGGGGCATAGGGAAGGGAGCCTGCAAAATAGCACCACTGTGCAAAGTTGGAGGAAACCCCAGTCAGAGGAGGCAGCCTCAGAAAAGTGCATCACCAGAGCGTAAGCAGGGGCCAAATCGGGGTGGGGCATTATAAATCTATTTCCTTTACAGGTCCTTCTCCATATTACACACAGGGCGGGTGATGAAGAGACCATGGAGAAGGGGAATGGAGGGGCAGATAAATGGACAACAGAGAACTAAGAGAGGTCCAGGCACGGGAGACTGAGAGGACGGTGAGGAGAGGAGCAGAGGGCAAGCTCTGGGGGCCTGAGAAAGATCGGGAGCAAGAAAAGTAATACGTATTGGGCAACTGTGCTCCTGGCCGGGTACTGGGCATTGCACACACTCTGCCAGCTTCCATCCACGACGGGGCAGAAGGGAGAAGCCACAAAGGGCAGAGTACACTCCCAGGCTGGGGCACGGACAGGGAAAGGCTCCGAAGCTGTGAAGGAACCCATTCTTTGGTAGGGAGAGGGAATGGGTGGACAACAGAAGCGCGAGTGGCTTCCCCAAACCCGGCGGTTCAGATCAGGTTGTGGGCAACTGCGTTTGGGGGCGCTAGAGTCAAGATGGCAGACAGAGATGTGAGGGGAAAAGGGGAGGGAAGGATGGACTGCGGGTAAGTGTAGGCGGCAGAGCCGACGGCCGAGGGCAGGGGGAGGGGCGGAGCTTGCAAACAGCAGGGGCGGGGCTTTGGGGGGATACGAGGAAGGAGGTGGGTCTAAAGTGCATCTTCTCTCCCCTCCGACTGGAGAGGCCTTAGATGTCGGCCTCCAGCAGGTATTGTTCGGTATAACCCTTGACCAGCTCGAGCCCCAAGCCAGCCTGGCAGAAATCAGCCAGCTGTAACCACAGCTGGGGAGCCAGGAAGAGCTGGCACATGACGTTGAGGTGGACGAGACGCGGGGCCTGGCGCTGCAGATGCCACAGAAGCTGGCTCTGAACCTGCGCGCCTTCGCTGACGAAGGTGTAGATGTTGACGTAGCGCCACGTGCCGTTGCCGCCAGGTGGGATGGGGAAGGGGCGCGTGCACAGCGTGAGCACGCGCGGGCGCGCGCGGCTGTTCACGCGCCACTCCAGGCCCTTGGCCGCCAGCAGGCTCAAGTTACTCTCGCTCGGCCGGTAGGGCTGCCAGTCCTGGATGATGGTCCCGCCCGGAAACACGTCGCGCTGCACAGAGGGCGACTGCAGGGGAGGCGGCCACGACGCCGCCAGCCTCCGACACGGCCTCCGTGGGCAGCGGCGAGAAGGCCCGCAGAGCCGCCAGCCGCGCGCCCAGCTCCTCCAGCAGGGCCGACACGTTGAGCTGGACCAAAAGGATGCCCTGGGGGGGGGGGGGGCACGAGTGATCGCGGGGCGGGCGGCGGGAGGGCTGCGAGCCCGGCTCCTCTTGGCACCGTCACTCCCACATTCACACCCACGGGCTCCCACCTGGGCCCCTCGAGGGCCGACCGTGCGGGGCCGGGTGAAGTGGGGTATGTGAGAGCATGCAGGAACCAGGGGCAAGGCCTCCGAAAACCTGGATCCCCAATGACAGTGGAGATCAATGTGGAGTAGTCAGGGTCGTGGGGATGTGGACCCTAAGAGTGGAAGCGAGGGAAGCTGATCAGTCAGTAGGATGCGGGAGACGGAGGGGAAGGACAAAGGCTCAGATTAGGATGTTTGGGTCCCTGAAGAGAGGCGGGGACGCTAAGCCGGGACGCCTGGGCTCCAGCCTCCTGGAGTAAGGATGGAGGATTTAAAGACGGGCAGTCGGGAGCTGTTCGACTTTCCCTGGGCAAAAGGGCCTGGGTAAGGACTGGGAGTCCCAGGGCAGGGCTCATGGGCGCCCCCACTCGGCAGAGCCGGGAGCGAAGGAAAGCCGGCAACTGGCTGCATATAGGGTGACAACGCCCGGAGGCCCCTCGGGGACAGGTCCGCCCATCCGAGCTCCCTTGTCCTTCTCACCTGCTTGGTGATTAGGTGCTATTGCTTCAGCTCCCGGGACCCCAGCTGGTCGTCCCGGGTGAGTCGTGCCACCTTGATCCCCGGGTGCCTTCGCTTGACCAGCTGCGAGCAGAGGCGCTGCAGCATCCCAGCCACGCCCTTGCCGCACTCCCAGGGCGCCGCGCGCAGCCCCTCCACCAGAGCCGTCTCCCCAGCGTCGATCACGTGCACCGACCCCAGGGCGATCTGCGGGCCGAGGCCGTTAGGGGGCCCCCGCCCCGCCTTCACCCCCGCCAGGGCTCTCCGTTCAAAGGGCTCGCCTCTTCCCACACGCTGAGCACTCCGTCGTCACCACCCCGGGCGCTGGGCCAGACCCGGGGCCTGCCCAGGGAGCTCTCCTCAGCACTTGGGTCTTGGATTCAAGAGCCCGCGGAAAGATCATTCGCGGGCGTCTCTTCCACCTCTTAGATGCTCCAGACCCCTGAGCATCAGGTCCTTGCCCACTCGCCACGCCCCCTTTCTTTGGCTCCACTCCCAGGAGCCTGCTACTCCCAGCTTCCTCTTAGCTCCGCCCCGGAGCCCATCTCTTAGCTGCTCCTGCATTCAGGCCCTCTTGTGCGAGAGTTCAGTCTACTCAGGGGTCCAGACCCCATTCTAGCTGCTCCCAGCCCCAGACTACCCCCTCTTGTCTGCTCCCCTCTTTCTGTGCTCGGAATTCTAAATTACAGAGGCTGTCAGGTTCCTCCGCTATTCCGAGTTCTACACATCCGCCACGCACCCTCACTGGCTGGGCCCCTGGATCCACACGCCCTTCTCTCTCTCTTCTTTTCTTCTTTTTGGGAAATTTCTTCCTGTAATCCTTGCTTCATCTCCCACTCAGGCTACCCCTGCTCTTCCCATTCCTCAGAGTTTCCTGTTTGGGTCAATGGCCTGTGGTACCCCTTTGGCATCCAGCTCTTCTTTTTCCCCTGCCCAGAGACAGGACGAAAGAGAAAGGCCCGTCCCCAAGTCCGGATGATTCCTCATTTCCAGATCTCTCTCCTCCAGACCAACCAAATCAACGAATCAAATCCCCTCTTCTCTCTTTCAGCCAATTAGAATTGTCCACTCACATAACCTACATAAGCCTCAGTAACCAACATCCCAGGGGACACACATACCAGCTACTTTGAGGAGGGTGATTAGACTTTTTTTTTTTTTACAAGAACATGACCTAGGTTTAGGAGATGGGACCAGCAGGGGCACCAAGGGGTGGGTTAGGGATAATTTTAGCTTCCATGTCACAAACATGGCTTATGTAAGCACAGTGTGGTTCCAACACAAACAAGCTTCAAAACCAGGGCTCCATCTCCTGCTTTCTTTTCCGTCTAATTCTTAGGCTTAAGACTCTCCCAGGTAAGCTGGGGTGACGTTAAGACAGCTCAGGCCAGTATCATCAGAGGGCAGGGAGAAGCACAGGCTCTTAGAGGATCTTAGAGCCCCTGCCATGGCCACTAGGGACCGTCAGGTTCAACCCATTCCTTTCACAGAGAGGAAATCAATCAAGGCCCGAGATGGTTAAGATCTTGCCTAAGGTGAGTCAGCTTGGACAAAGCTGGGCTAAAAGTTAAATTTTCCTGGATCTCAGGCCAGTGGGGAGATCTCCGACCCCAGCCTGAAGAGCAAGGATAGGCATGACTGGGTCCTTGGCAGGAGTCAAAGTTTCCAAGTGCTAAGGGTTAAGCTGACTCAGAAGCAGAGATGAGATTGCGGGAGGAACACACACTGCCCTCTCCCCACCGTCAATAATTTCTATGCCAAAAATGAGCTCAGTCAGATTACTTGCACCAGGTTCTGGGGATGATGAGTCCCAGAGAGGAGCAGGTTATCTTGTGGCTCCCATCTGGATCTCCAGACAACCTCATCAGCTGTTCATGGGTCCCTGGAACATACAAGCTGGTACTTCAGGGATATTCCAGCAATTCCCCACTGCCCCCATAAGGGGGCAGAATGTGAGCAACTTGTAGACCGGAACACATCCTACTAGGTGCAGACATTAGGCTCCATTTTCCCTCTTACTTTCAAGATGGGGAGACTATTGCCAAAGAGTGTCTGCATCTCAGATAAAGATGTGTGTAAGGGGAGGGGATTCCCAGGGTCACAGGAAAGAACGGGGAACTTGCTAGTTCACCCTGCATCTTTTCTTCCCCGGCACTCTACTCCTATTCCCTTTGGGGGAGATGCAAAAGTTCTAAGGTCCTTCAACCCTGGAGGAGGTGGGAGCTGAGAACAAAGCAGGTCAGGGGTAACAGGCCAAGTGAAAGCAGCCAGCTGGCCCCACAGCCCTTGCTCCACGCTCTGATCCCTTCCCACCCTCCAATGTGGCTCCTTGAATTCTAACTCCCATTAGGTGTCTAGGCAGAGACAGAGGCAGCCCTGTGCCCCTGGGCACTATGGGAAATGTAGTCCAAGCACCCCCTGGACCAAGCTCCAGGAAAGGGGGCAGCATTTCCTTATCATCCTTGTATCCTTTCTCTCAATCTCATAAATATGAATGATCCACTCTGGCGAGAGGATGATTGGAGTCGTCGCTGGGCATGCCGGGAGCCCATCCCCCACCCCATCTCTCTCCCACCAAACACACCTGAAATATTGATGGCCCTGAGGTCGCAGCTTCTCTGAGCTGGAACACGGAGCAGAGGAAGCAGAGAGAGGAGAGGCGGAGTCAAAGAGACCGCAGCTACACAAAGCGCCCAAAGAAGAGAGCGAAAAGGACTGGAGCCGAGGCAGAAAGGAGACCAAGGCAACCTGGAGACGATGGGGGGTGGGGGAGAGGCACTGATACCAAGTCACAGACATGACACCTCGTGACACAGGGCACAGCAGATGCCAAACAAGTCCTAGCACGCGCCCCCTCCCCAAGGAGACCAGAAATAGAAAGCAGCTTGACACACCCCCTTCTCCCCGTGGTGTGTGGTGGGGAAAGGGGTCACGGGGAGGAGAAAATCAGCAGAGGCTGGAAGAGAACAGAGACTTGAGAGCAGAGGCAGGGGAGACAAGATGAAGTGAGGCAGGGGCAGGGGATGAGGAAGATGGACCAACGAACTGGGGAGAGGGGGTGCCTCAGAGGGCCACGATCATGGAGAAGGGGCGGCTGTATTGGAGGGTGGTCCCCGGTCTTTTGGGGAAGCAGGCGGGAGGGAGATCCCGAAGGAAGCTGTGTACTAGGCAGGAGGCCCCCTGGGCACCAGTCCCACCAGACTGGGACAGGTGGGAGCCAAATGACGATGGGAGGCGGAGGGAAAGCTCCTCTGAACACCTGGGCGAAGTCGGGTCTCAAGTTATCTGGGACGCGGGGCTGGGATGGGTTGGGCGGTAGGAGGCGCAGAGGCTCTCTTCCCCTGAGGGGCGTGGCTTTCTGCTGCCCCCATTCCGCGGGGGAGGAGCATGCCAGCCCCTCGCCCCCAGGCCTGGCTGCCCCCCTACCTCTCTCAAGCCAGGGCCAGGGACTGGCTGCTGAGAAGCCGATCGGGGCCGGCCGCGCAGACAGCGAACGGTACCTAGAGCGGGGTCACCTCGGAGCTCCGAGGGTCAAATTCCGATGACGCGCGGGGACCCGGCCGCCGCCGTCCGGTCCCGACTCGGAGTTCCGATGCGAAGGCCGGGTCTGCTCAGTCCTGCACGCGGGCTCGGGCGCCCAGAGCTTCGGGATTCGGGCGGTACGCGCGGTCGCTGCTCTGCTCGGGCTCGGCCGAGGGGAGGAAACCCCAGTGATGCAGAGGAAACGTGGCGCGGATCTGGAGCGGACTAGGTTGCCACCGGGGGCTGGCGGGCGCTGGGGGCAGGCGGTGGGGTGGCGGGCCGCCTGGGAAAGCGGAGTGGCCCCTGGGCGGCGAGGTGGGCGCTGCTGGGTGGCCTCTAGCCTTGCAGACGAGAGTCCGCCCCTTGTCCCGGTGGGGGGCGGGACTGAGGGTGGGGAGGCGTCTTGAGCGTCGGTGGAGGGGCCTGATTGCTGGCTTAGTTATGGCCCCATGCCCGCAGCATCTCTATGTTGAGTCCGGGAATACCCCCCACGCCCAGTCCCCCTTCTCCGGGAGCCACGCCCCTACCTCCCGCAACGTCAGCCCCTTTCTCTGACCTCCGGCTGCTAGACAAGTAACAGCGGCTGGAAAGGGGACGCGGACCCCAACACCCTGGGGACCTGGTCGGAGAAACTGATAGAGGAAATTGGAAACCCATGAAGATCAGGAAGGGTAGAGACACCAAGTGGCAGAAGCCAAGAGCTGAAAGGAGCAGAGCAAGGCCAAGACGGGTCAGCCGGGCCACCACTCCCCGGGGGTCGCCGAGCAGCCTCACGCCCCCCTCCCAGCCCTCCGCACTGGCAGGCTCAGCTCCACTCAGCCACGGACATCTCAGCCGCGGGCATCTCACCTGCCATCAGGCAGCAAGGCCCCCGCGGGGCAGCACGCAGAGAGAAAGACTTCAATGTACACCTGGGGACACCCGAGTACAAGAACACAGACCTCTGTGCACACGGCTGGGCACCCGTGCTAACCCGGTGGGTGGACGAAGGGGGGGAGGGAGAGCGCAGTGCAGACCCGGAACCGGAGTGGCTGCAGCTCTGCTGTTGACTCTGGACAAGCTGGTGACCCAGGCTCTTACCCCCTGGGAGCTCCCCACCCCATAAAGTGAGACAAAAACACCTGCAGTTCTACCTGCAAGGAACCAGGAAAGGGATGGATGTGAACGTCCTTTAAAACCTGTAAAGTGCTGCAGAGGATGGAACACCACCCCCTTGTCTCCACTCTCGTTCCTGCCCAGCTCCCATACCCCCCGCTTCCCACAGAAGTTGACCTCTCACCTACCTCATCCCAGTTTTATACTTTCCAAGGTAATCACTCCATAACCTGGTAATCCCACTGGCTGTGCTAATGTGAAAAGATGGAGGATCGTGTTCCTGGACTTCCACACACAAAGCCACCCCAAGAGTTAAAGGGATCAGAGTCATCTCTTGACTTCAAGGCCAATAGGCCAATAAATAAGTCACTCAACCTTTTTTTAAAAATAAGACTTCCCCCCATTTCTGATTTTTTGAAACTGCTAACACACTGTGCATCTCACAAAGCTGCAGTCAAGGTGGAATACATTCCAGTGTGGGAAAGGACCTCCAAAAGTTAAAGGTGCTGGAGGAAAACGTCACTAGTGGCCGAAAGGAGATGCGATCACACCCTAATTCCTTCTCTTTCACCAGAAGACTCCCCTCTGCCACCAGAAACGCTTGGATTGGTCCAACATTCACCCACCTCTACTTTCCTCAACCAATCAGAATTGAAAGTTTCCCAAAGTTCCAGTTTTTTCATGTCCAAGCTATAGGTGGTGTTGCATTCTTCCCCCAAAGGCTCAAATATGGTTGTCTTACTGAAATTTTATCGAATATTGATGTTTGACCTAAATCCAATCATTTATTAGGGGTTACAAAACGGCGATATTCTTAATCTGTCATTCTGGGTCCCCCCTCCCGTTGGAATATGCCTATAAAAGGAAACTTGTTCTCTTCTACTATGATTACCCTTAGAGGTAGTTTGTTGAAGGAAAGACCGGATAAATGCTTACATTTTTCCCTTTATTTGTTAACTGTTCAAATAATGTGGTCGTTCCTCAGCATCCTTCGGTGGTGATCAGTTATTACTTTCAGACCGTTATGAACCCATTGATTTTAAACAGGCTTAATGTGCTGCAATCCAGTGCTGTTATTGCCCTTATGAATGTTGAAGCTAGCCAACTTTTTTGATAAATTGATGTTTTAAAGCGACACAGAGGATCGCGCTAGATCTTCAGGAAGCACTACGCGGATGCGGAGCAGGGGATGCCCTGGACCAGCCTGACACGTTGGCTGGTCAAGGGAAGTGCGTCTTAGAAATTCCCCCCTGGGGACTTTCCTGGCGGTCCAGTGGTTAAAACTCCGCGTTTCCAATGCCGGGGCCGGGGAGCTGCTTCGATCCCTGGTCTGGGAATTAAGATCCCACATGCCACGGGGTGAGGCAAGAAAAAAAAAATCGCCTCCAGATGACAAAGAAGGGCAGGGTCCCTCCTGCGCAAGGGGAAGCCTGAGCAAAGCCCAAAGCTGAGAAACAGCCTGCTTGGCAAGAACAAGCAATTCTGGGTTGCACCCATCCTGTAGGTAGGGGCTGGCCAGCCAGGGGTGGGCTTTAAACAGGAGAGTGACAGATTGGCCTTGTGAGTAGAGGTTGCCCTCTGGTGGCCACATGGACAATGGCAGGGAAGGAAGAAGGCCTGCCAGGAGGCAATGAGCTGTGCCCCTAAGGCATATATTCATATATTTGTAAGTTAGACTCTTCCAGATAGGAGGAGAAACCACACAGTGTTGGGGGTTATTATCCAGATACACGGCAGGAGAAATGGGACAGGTAACCTTGACGGCTCTGTACTGTGGAGTCCAGAGCTCTTGAATCTACAATAGATCCTTTAGGCAGTTTAGTGACCCATCTTCTCTCTGTGCACGTGGCACCGGCCCCCAAAGAGAAGATCCCAGAGCACATGTTTGTCACCGCCCAACCTGGAACATTCTTTGTCTAATTTGCACAAAGACCACGTCTCGGTGGATACAGCACCCAGGCAAAAGCAGACAGCACTTTTCTGTGTCTGGTACCCTGTGTGTCTACAGGGTAGGGCTCTGTTTGCGGGGTGCCTCAAATGCTGTGCTGAGGAGTTCACACCTTCTGACAATGAGGATCCGGTCCCAGTGAACAGGAGGAATGGCATGATGAAAACAGTGTTTTAGGGAGAGCATCTTGCCAGCGTGAGAAGGTGTTAGATGGGAGATGAGAGGCAAGACCCCTCCTCTCTGAGGAATGGTCCCAGAGGAAGTCCACGGGAGGGATGGGGGCCTGGAGTAAGAGAAGCAGCTAAGAAGACAGGAAGAAGAAGACAGGAGGCCAGGAAGTGTGACTGGGGTTCTGGAAGGTGGGGAGAGAGGAAGGCGGTGAGGGTGATTCTGGCATCCCTAGCATGTTACCGGGGAATGATAACGTCTGGTGGCAGCGGGCAGTGCAGGATATTAAGCTCCTCGGATATGCAGATGCTATGTTTTGTCTACAGATGGGTTGGCTTTTCAGGGCTGCAAGGACTAGCAGTAGGGGAGGACCCACTGGGGCTGGAGCTCTGGAAGAATGACCAGAAATAGGTCTGTAGAAGAGCCCACATTAGGGTCTGCATGGGTGGCAGGTGAGTGGGGATAGCCCCGGGCGCAGTGGGATTCTCACTGTCTGGGGCTGGAGCTTCCGAAACAGCTGTAATGATGCTCTAATGGACCCTAACCTCCTCCAGCCTGCTGGGTCGACTCCTCTACCCATTCAAAAGGCTCGTCCCCAGCCCAGCCCATCCAAGTGCTGACCGCTCGCTCTCTTCTTTCTCTGAAAAGGCTTCCAGATGTTTCCTCCTGGCTCCATCCTGGGTGAGTGGGCACCCACCCAGCAGAGAAATCCAAGGGTAGAGATGGGTGGGAGGACGATGGCTGACAGTTCTTCTCAATCCATACACAAGGATGCCAGTGCAGCCGTCCCATGAGCCTGAGTACCTCTCATTCACTTCCCAGGACAACCCCGTGTATGTTCAGTGGATGAAAAATCAAGCCGTGCCCTTGTGATCTGTGCACTTCTCTGTGTTGTATTTCAATAAAAATTAGAAACCCTGCAACTCTGAAGTAGGTAGCCCCGTGTTATAAGGAGGAAACTGAGGTTTGAAAAGCTTAAGTGACTTGGATAAGGCTACGGTCAGTTGCTGGTGGAGCTGGGAATCCGATGGTGGGCGTCCGATTCTATGAAGTAGTGGTGTGAGAGAACTACCTTTTATTGGTGCAGTAGTATGGCAGTAGGTGGGGGTCTCACTGCACTGGGATCAGGGGCTGGTGGGGCTGGTGAGTGTGGGGGGAGGGGTAAGGCCGGGGCTAGATGAAGGTGGGGCGAGTAGAAGCTGGGACACTGCAGCTTTCCTTGTGCTCATCAAACAGCTGCTCCAGAGCCTTCACGTAGAGCATGTGAGAGTGGTCAACCTGTTCCTCGGTGGGCCCGGGACACTGGGGCACCGGGATGGGGCAGCCCACTGAGGGGAGAGGGGAGACACAGGTGATGTGCTGCTTATGAAGCTGATGGCAGCCTTCTCCCCTGGAGACGGGCACACTCACCCACAGTGGTCATGGGCCTGGAGAAGGGCACCAGGCCCCAGGAGTTGGCTGAGAAGAGACCACAGCCCCAGAAGATGCAAGGAGAAAAGCCCAGGAGCTTCTTGAAGCCCAGCATCTTCTAGCACAGATGCTGCCACAAGTCTGGGGCAAAAGCCTTAACTCTGAAGATATCATTCTCCCCAAAGGAGTACATGGGCACCAGAGAAGTGCTGGAAAGGGGCGACAAGAGAGAAGACGGGTGGTCAGATCAGCGTCTCAAGGAGTGCCCCAAATTCCTCCCTCGCATGATTCCACTTCCCAAGGCCATTTGAAGCAAATGACAGTGGCTACAAAAGAGATCTGAAAGAGGGATTTACATTACTTGAGGAAAGACTGTGTACTGGGCCTTCCTATATACATCTTCTCATACAGTCTACAACTGCAACATGGTGGCCAGGTAGGTATTAACCCTATTTCACAAGTAAGGAAGCGTGCAAGCATTTGCCTTTGAGAGGGTGTCATAAAAGAATTTGAACCAAGGGCGTCTGAGCCCCGGGGTCCTGTGACTTGCACTGTGATCCTGTCTCTCTCCGCCTGGGAGGAAGCCTGGGGAACTGGCACCGGTGCTTGGCACAGAGGAAACATTCAAGGGGCAAGAGTGCCCTCTAGGTGTGGTCACAGTGTAAGCTCTGGGGACACACAGGCCCACCTACAGGGGTGCGGGTGTGTAGGGACAGACAGTGTGGATCCCCAGACGCACTGTGGCTTCTGAGCATTCAGGGCAGCACCCCTGGGCACCCACTCACCCGTGTCTCAGTGCCAGGTGGACAAAGCCTTTTCGATTCTGGACAGTGAGGCAGTGCTCCCCTGGGATGGCATACAGGGACTCGTGGGCCCCCTAACCAGGACGACCACAGCCTGCCCGACGTGAGGCTGAGACAGAATAAAATCCAGGCTCTGCTGGTCCACGGAACATCCTCCCGCAGGTACGAGGAGGTGTGGGAACAGTCACCACCCCGTCCTTGGCTCCCTAGCCCCTTACCCCACCCCTTAGCCTAGGAAGGGTGAGCCCCCCATCCCTTTCCTTCCAAGCTCCCCTACCCCTGTGCCCATGTCAGTGCGCCCTGCAGCACCTCTCCCAGCAAGGATGCAGGACGCTTGCTCCAAAGCCATTCACCGACGCCCACTGTGAGCCTGGCCAATGTTCAAGCCAGGTCCCTGGGCGGAATGGTGGGTGGGGGTCACTGTGGGGGGGTGGCTGCCTCCTCCCCTTAGCTCAAGACTCAGCAAAGGATAGAAGGTAGCCTCGATAGACTGGGAAATGGAGGAGGCCATTCAGCATGGCCGTCAAGGGCCGAAGCCTGGGGAACTGCTGGGAGAAGCTGGAGCTCTTAGTGGAGAAGTTACAGAGGATTCCCATGGCCATGATCCCATGTGGGTGAGCGACCAGCAGGTAGTTCCGGTCAGGGGGCAGCTCTACCGTTTTCACCAGTTTTGGGGGCAGTGGGCAGGAGGAGGGGAAGAAAGCATAGACAGCAGGCTACCTGCTGAACAGAATTCCCTCCACACCAACAGACTTAACTTAGGGTTAGAGTTCAAGGTCCTACGATGGGGTCAAGGGCACAAGGGGCCCCCTCTGGTACACCATCCCACCCCTCCCCCATTGCCTGAACTTAGGCAGCTGGGGGCTCAGACTTCAGCATAGGGAGGGGTGAGTAGGGGGGTACATAGGGGAAAGGGAGGAACCAGAGCATCTCCTTGGAGGGTGACCTGTTGCCTTAATGGGAAAATAATCCCTTAGGTGCTTCCAAACAGTCCAGTTCCTCATCCACTCAGAACGCCTTCCTCCTTGGGCAGACAGATGAGGGTGGGAGAGTTCCTGGAGTCACCATTTATCACCTCTCACTACTTGGGTCCTTGTTTAGTGCTCACCTGGGGGGCGGGGTGTGTGTCCCGGTCCAGGAAGAACCACACCAAGCAGAGAACAGAGAAATACCAGAGCGACGTGAAGAGGAGGAAGAGAAGAAGGGAACAGAAGGAGCCTGGGGGAAACATGGGAAAGAAAAATGAACTATAGCTTTTGAAACTCCAGTGGCTCCTCCCCTCCACCCTCACCAATGAGATCACTGGCCATCTCCCAGCTGGACCTCTGGCCCCTCCCCCTTCCCTTGACCCTCGGACATCCTGGCAGGTGGGGCTCCAGCCTTTCTCCCCCCACCCTCCCACTTGCCTCCTTCCCCAGTGGACCCCGGGCACCACTCACCCGTGAAGAGGCAAGTGCGCACGTAGCAGTAGGCGCTCAGTATAGTAGGCGCGCAGTACAGCAGGCGCGCAGTATAGCAGGCGCGCAGTATAGCAGGCGCGCAGTATAGCAGGCGCTCAGTATAGCAGGCCCTCAGTATAGCAGGAGCTCAGTACTTCTAGCCGCCGCTTCTTCAGGGTTTTCATACTGCGGGAGGGCGGCGGGGCTGTGGAGACTCCCATTCGCTCCCCTTCTGCCAGCAGGGCTCCAGGACCCGGAGGACAAACGATGAAGATTTCGGTACGAGCCGGGGAAGCCTTTCTCGTCCGAGTGGCCACGCCCCTGGGGCCTCCCGGAGTTGCTTGTAGAGGGCTGTGTGGATGGGGAGACCTTGGGATCCGGAGCGCCACAGGTCTTCACACACTGATCTTTGAACTCCATACGGTAGGTCTGGGCTGGCCGCTGGGCGGGGCTGGGAGCCGGGGTAGGGGCCGTGCGCTGGAGGTCCACCCCCGCGTGCATTAGGAATCGTTGTGGGGAGCGGTCGCAGAAGAAGCCGGAGAGCCCACCGACTGGGTCCCAGCTGAGACTCTTTGATCTCGAGTGCGGCCGGCAGATCCTGGACGCACGCCCCGGGTGTGTTTGCGGGTCTCCGGGAGTGTCTGGTCCCCTCCGAGGCCCGGCCAGGCGCGCGAACTTGCCCCGCCAAGTACAAACACACACACACACCGCAGGTCTGTACCCGCCTTTAATTTCAGTCCTCACCCGCAGTCACCGAGGGCACCGGTGGGGGCCGGCGGCGCGTCTAGATGGGGGGAGGTGCCTGTCGGCGGGGACGCCAGAGCGCGCCATGTGCTCTTTCAACAGCTGCTTGAGCCGCTCCAAGTAGACCTCGTGCTGCGCGTCTACCTGCGCCCGGCTGGGCCGCGGGGTTCACTGCGCCGGGATCGGGGCCCCCACTGTGGGCGGAACAGGAGGCCAGAGGGATGGTCGCTAGCAGCCGCCCGCAGGTCACCTTCTTGCTCGCCGCGATTAACTGGGACAGAGTTCAGGGCTGGCGCGGTTGCCAAAGGCAGCCTGGAGGCGTGGCCGGAATCCAGGATTTCACGCCCCAACCGGGGGGACCTTCACCTCCAGCGCGGGGAGGGTGCAGGGGCCTTCAGCCCGGGAGAAGCAGGTGGGCGGGCCGGATAGCGGAGCGGGTAGAGGCCGGGGCTCGCCGACGGTGTGGATGGGCGTACGGAAGGGCAGGAGGAGGGCCCGGGGGCCGTGGAACAGCGGCAGGGCCACTCTCAGCAGTGGCTGCAGCGCTTCCTGTGTCCTTCGCACCCATGAGCCCGGCGGGTTCGGAAACTGCTGGATGAGCTAGTTCTCTCCGAAAGAGAAGACTGGCACCAGGGAGGCCCTGCGGGAGCAACTGACTCCGGACCCCGCCCGGCGCGCGCTGCGCTCCCTCCCGGGCAGCGCTGTCCTCTTCCAGTGCCAACTTGACAACTCTCTTCTGATTCCGATTCGCAAGCTCAGCGCTCCGGGCTTTGCCTCCCACGCCTCCAGGGGCCCTCCCACGGCCAGGAGGCCCCCAGGCAGGGACAAGAGATAGGAGGCGCTGGCCTTGTCCGAGGTCACTGATCCTGCGAGAGAGGGCGGAGGCTGGGGGACCTGACGCCTGATTCTTCCAGAAAAGAGGGCGCAGGGCTCTGGGAAGGTAAGTAGAGGTGGGACCAAGTGCCCGCATGCGGGAGGAGGAGGGCAGTTAGGAGGTGACAGCAGGGACTGGGGCTCCTGAGACGCAGCGCTCTCCTCACCAGCACACATGATGTAGTCCCGGAAGACAGGGAGCTGGAACCAACAGGGCAGCGTGAGCAGGTGGGGCTGGAGGTGAGGGAAGAGGTGGGAGAAGCCAGTGGCCTCTGTGCAGAAGTTGCTGCAGGCCCCGCTGACCAGGACCCCGTGAGGGTGGAAGCCAAAGAGGCAGTTCCAGGAGGGATCTGGATCTGCGGTTTTAACCAGCTGGGGGACACCCCACTGGGGAGCTGACATTGGACTTCGGGGGTGAAGGTCCTGAGAGTCCATTCTGAAGCCCTGCTCCCAGCCAGCGCACCGTTCCCGAGCGCCTTGCCGAGATGGGGAGGTGGTCACGGATATGTCTCCGGATGGCCCAGTTGTGGACCCAGGCAGAGCAGCGGCCCCCTGCCCCAGGTGTGTTTCTGTCTCCATGGAGTCAGACCAGGTCGAGGACCGCTAGGATCCAGGCCCGGCCCAGGAATACAGGAGCAAGGCAGCCAGGCACACCTGGGCAGGAGGTGGTGGCGGTGCTTGGGGGTGTGTGGGGACTCAGGATCCAGAGGTTCGAGTCCCAGGCACACCTGGGCGGGAGGTGGTGGCGGTGCGTGGGGGTGTGGGGACTCAGGATCCAGAGGTTCGAGTCCCAGGTCCCCCGTTTTCCCCCTTCCCTGTTCCATGGTTTCAGGCGCATCTGTCCAATCTACGTCTTTCTCCCTCTCTCCACCCCACAGACCCCTGCCCTGCCTCCCTCCCTCCCGTACTGGAATGGGGAAGCAGAGTGCCAGGCGCAGGGTTCCTCAGGTCTTCAGGGACTCAGTGAGCCCCCCAAAAGGGGAAGACCCATTGCAGGACGGCAAACACTTGGAGGCCCCGGAAGAGGTGGCTGGAGGAGGATGCAGAGGGGAGTCACCCAGGAGCCACCACGGCCGTGAAGCGTACCTTCTTTGACCCAACCCACTGGTCCTGACCCCTGGCCTGGATTCTGCCCTCGCTTCCGCCCCCGCTGCTGACCTGCACATTGGAGCACTGTGAACCCCGGCATGGAAGAGTTAACCACTATTTGGGCTCACAGGGCTGTGACCAGTAGGACCAAAAGGAAAGACCAGGGCTGTGGCTTGGAGCCTGGGGGTGAGGAAGGTGTTTAACTTTGTGGAAGTCAGGACCGGCTCCCTGTGAGGAGCAAGGTTGGGAGAGGTCTGGGCCAGCAGGGGTTGCCATGTGTGTGTACCCTGAAGAGCAGAGCTCCCCATTTGTCACCCAGACCTGGCGCCTAAACGGTAGGTGACCTGCAGGAGGATATATTCCCTAAGGAGTAGCTTAGGGCTCTGTGGGGAGACCTCCAGAGGGAAGGGTTTTATGGGAGAGGCTAAGGATTGGGGAACCCCTCCAAGAGAGAGCCCACTGGTCTGTGGGCACACCCTCCAGTGGGCTGGGGCCAGTCATCACTGTGACCGTGGCCCTGTTTAACACTGACCAGAGGCCTGCAGAGCCAGCACTTTTTCCAGGTCAGGGAACGTCACTTGTTTTGGGGTTTTTTTGGCTGCACCTTGCCTTGTGGGATCTTAGTTCCCTCACCAGGGATGGAACCCATGGTCCCTGCAGTGCAAGCCAGGAGTCCTAACCACTGGACCACTAGAAGTTCCGGTAAAAAAAAAAAAAAGTCCCAGTCTTGTCTTTTGCAAGGCTGCATCCCATCCCCCCTCTTCCAGGAAGCTTTCCTGGGCTGACCCTTAGGATTCCCCTCTCCTGATTCCACCTAACAGCTTAGATGCAAGAAGCCACAGTAAGGTTCCAGCCTGTCTTCCCTCAAAGAACACACGCCCCCAGGGGGACTTACTTCCCCAGCAATGTCCCTGGAGCTTAGCTTAGGGCTGTGCCACCCCACACGTCATGCACTGGAGAAGATGCCATCAGGTGAGGAGAGAATCAGGGTGGAGAGCTTGGGGGCTTTGCAGGGGTGGGGATGGGGGGTTCTCACCTCAGCCCAACAAGGGAAGTCCTTCTTTCAGTCTGGCCCTCCTCACGTCCTCCCCCAGCTCTGGCAATGACAGGGAGTTAGACATGGGAGCCAGGGAAGCTTCCAGGCTCCCGCTCTGCTCTAAAATCATGTCTCTGCCTTTTCTTCTTCTCTGTTCATTTCCTCTGGAAGACCCCGGGTCTCCCCTCTACACTGGGTGGCGGGAGGGATACGGGGTCCACAGGTAGATGAAAGAATAAATGGACTCAAGAATTACAAATCCTCTTTTATTGAGAGGGAGACTGAAAAACAATAATTTATCACGTGGTGAACACCCAGAAGCCCTCTCCCTGGGAACTCTTGGGGGCTGAGGGGTGGAGCAAGGGGGCTCCCTGAGCTTCCTGAGGGCCGCGTGGTGGGGAGCGAGGTGACACATTCAGTCCCAGGCACACGGAACATACACCCAGGAGGCGAGGAGCCGGACAGACCCCCTCCGAGGAGGAGGGGGGCACAGGAAGGCACAATGGCAGGGAAGCTTGGGCAGAGTGGTGGAGCGTCAGGGGTCCACAAAGGACACCATGATGTAGCGAGTGCCCCGAGTGGTGGGCAGCCCCTCGTGGTAGTGGGTGAGGCGGCCAGGGTGCAGGAGCCCCCAGCCCTTCCGGGGGGACGACACCACGCAGTCGTAGCGCAGGAAGCGGCAGCCACCTCCCTGGGAAGACGAGAAGGGGCAGGAGTGCAGAGTGAGCGGAAGTGGGGACTGGGCGGCGGGCTGACAGAGCGGGGAGAGCCTGACCGGGGGGAATCAGGGAGGGAGGACACAGGAGGTTTGGGCATCAGCAGATGGGAGACCCAGGAGAAAGGGTGAGGCTGCCAGCCCGGAAGGGGTCCAGAGGATACCCACGAAGTCACTGAGAAATATAAAGAAGGCAGACAAGGGGGCGGGAGGTGACCGAGGCGTGTGTGCAGGGATGGTGAGGGGGCGGGCCACAGGGTCCTGCGTGCGGGGAGGGGCCCTGGGGGCGCCCCGAAGTGGAGGGCAGTAGGGACTCACCTCGTAATCCAGGCCCTTGTGGTTGAGGGCGACGTTGAGGGTGAAGGTGGACGAGTCGTGATGTGGCCGCAGAGACGGCTGCTCATCTGGCCGGTAGCGGACCACGAAGTTCATCACTGCCCGGGTCTGTGACAGGGACACGGGAGGAGAGGCTGGAGGGATGGCCATCAGGTCCGGGGGAGGGGAGGGGTTCTCACTGGTACCTGCGGGCTGCCTCCCCCAGGGCTGCCCTCCTGTAGGATCTCATTTTATGGGGCCCCAAACACCACGGGGGCCAAAAAGGCATCATGTGGAGACGTCCAACGGGGACGGGGTGTGGGAAGGTGGAGGTGCAGGGGTGGCGAGTGCAGCGGCCCACCTTGGTGTGGTAGCCGGGGAACAGGCTCTCGGTCATGGGCCCCACGTACGTCCTCAGCACCTGCAGCCACTGGTCCTCATAGCCCACCTGCCTCATGTGGATGTCCACGGTGGGCACGTTCTCGTAGCCTCCAGCCAGCCTTGAGTCCTGTGGGCAGCGGGCACTGAGCCGACAGGGCAGTGCCAGCCTCCCCCTCCTCTTGCTCCCAGGCCTTACAGCCTGTATTCCCTCCGTCTGGAAGTCTCGACCACTTCTTAGCTTGACTCACTCCTCCTGTCCTCTAAGTGTCAGCTAAGATGTCACCTCTTCTGTGAAGCCCCTTGGTCCCCCCACGTCTGGGTCAAGGGTCCCTCCTGAGACTCCTGCAGCACCCGGGCTGCCCATCACAGCCTTTAGAAGCTGGGTTGCTGCTGCTGCTGACAGCAGGTGAGACCCAGGAGGGCAGAGCTCGACCTGCACCACCCAGGTCAGGGGCTGGCGTCTAGGATCCACCCCGTGAATGTTACTTGAACGAATGGATGAGTGAGTGAATACAGCTGTGCCTCCTGTGGGCCCCTCCCCCTTGGGGACCCCTCTTTGCTCCCACTCTCTGGATTCCATTTTCCCTCAATCAGGGAAGTTTCACCTCCCTCCTCCTGGGGCCCCCCTCCCCCCTGCCCCAGCCCCTCACCTCATGCCGGCCTCCTGACCACTGGCCGTAATGCTCCGTTTCTTCCACCAGCTCATCGCACATTTGCTCAGACAGCAGAGGGAACCAGTACACGTCCGGGCAGGGCTGCGGACGGGCGGGACAGGGCGAGAACAGCAGGGCTGCGTCATGCTCGGGGAGCGGACAGGCAGCCAAAGGAAGGGAGAGAAAGCAGGGAGCAGAAAGGGAAGCCAGGAGATGAGAGAATCTGCAGGAATGGGGATCTGAGCGTGGGACGGGCCAGGAGGCGCTGGGCCAGGGAAGGTGGGAGCAGTGCTGAAAACATGGCGCAAATGGCACGGGGGTCCTGGAGCCCCGGGTTCTAGGATAGTGGATTTCAAACTCATCTTAAAAAGTATCATTTCACCCATACACCAATATACCCAACAGACAAGAGAGGACCACCCTGATTAATGCCAGGATGGGGGCTGCAGGCCTGTCTGCTCCGCCTTTGCCCTCAATGCCTGAGCAGAAAACCCTGAGGCACCACTAATCCAGGCGGTGGACCCAGGCGGTGGACCCAGGGGGTGGTGGCCATGCGATGGGTCAGGGTCCTGAGTGGGGCTCACCTGTTCCACGAGTCCCTCCCCTTCCAGGGCCCGGCTGTAGTTCTCGTGAATGTACTGCTCCTTCCAGTCCTGGGGGATGGGGGGAGGTGCACCTTGACCCGGGCCCTCTTCATTCCATCTGCTCCCACCCAGGAAGCCCCCTCCCCAGGCACCAGGAGAGCCTGCACAGCGCGCATGAGCGTGCGGTAGGCCTGGGGCATCCTCCTTTAGTGAAGGAAGGGAAACTACCTTCTGAGCGCGGGGCCGCCTACTCACCAGGGGGTTGTCAAAGATCTGCCAGAGGTCAGGGTGCAGGTGGTCCGTGTCATACCGGGAAGTGGCCAGGAGGCGCCCAAACTCGTGCTGATTGCTGAGGTGGAGGAAGACGCCCTGGCGTGGGGGGCGGGTGTGAGAAGGGTGACAGGGAGCAAGGGCCTTGCCCCGCCTCGAGCCCCAGGCCCACTCACCTTATCCCGCAGGCTCTTGCAGAAGGCCATGTCTGGGTCCGTGTCGCTGCCCGAGAACACCTCCCTCTGGGGCAGCTCCGTCCTCAGGGTCTCCCCGCGGATCACATAGGCCTGGGATATGTAGGGCACGTTCCACACGCCCCTGGAGGCACCCACACCGGTCAGCTAGGTGGGCGAGCCCCACAGTCCTGCCCTGTTCCTCCCAGGGGCCCCTTCCCTCGAGGGCTGTGAGCTGCTAGGTCCCGCTGGCTTCCCCCGTCAAGCCTCTCATGCCCCCTGCACGGTCAGTCCCTGCCCACAGCCCCCCCGGACCCCCGAGACTGGGGCTGTGCGGCAGGATGCAGGGGTCTCATGCCCCCTGCACGGTCAGTCCCTGCCCACAGCCCCCCTGGACCCCCGAGACTGGGGCTGTGCGGCAGGATGCAGGGGTCTCATGCCCCCTGCACGGTCAGTCCCTGCCCACAGCCCCCCTGGACCCCCGAGACTGGGGCTGTGCGGCAGGATGCAGGGGTCTCCGAGGGCCCAGGCCAGGGCAGGGGAGGGGCTTCAGGACTCACACTCGCTTCCGCTGCACCAGCTCTACGTAATCCTCGGAGCGCGCGTAGTACTCATCGGGGCTCAGGGCTCCCCAGAAATTGGACCACAGCTTCCCGTGGCGGGACAGCATGGGCGCTATCACCTTCCTGTGGACGAGCAGAGGTGAGGGCCGGGCGGAGTTGTGCCCCACGCCCAGGGGAGGAGTGGGGGGTTCCCTGGGGACTATCTGGGGGCCCTCTGGCTGAACCAGGTGAGTGACCTGTTCTCTTCAATGAGGATGCGCAGGGTCTGCGGGTTGCTGATGACCGCGTCTGCGTCCAGGCTGAAGTAGAATTCACACTTGGGGTCCTGCCGACAAATATCCCTGGAGGTGACAGACCAACAGACAGATGAGCTGAAACGGGAGCAGGTGGGGGGGGAGAGGGAACTGTAGAGAGGGTGGAACTCCCCCTACCCGCTGAGGAGAAGAGGAGGAAAGTGGGTAGAAGCATCAGCAAGAGGACAGGAGGGAGAAAAAGACTGGGGGGGAGGGGGAGGGCGGGAAAGGGGGAGGCCGAGGCCTCTGTGCCTCCTCCCCCAGGACCCCCAGATTCTTCCATCTGTGCGGGGCAAGGGAGGGACAGCACACGTAGTGGCTGGAAGTGCGCCACTGTGGAGGCTGAGGAGAGGCTGGATGGGGAATGGAGAGGGAAGGGGGCTTGCAGCGGGTGGCAGCCCCTCCCCCACTGCTTTCACCCCCGCCCCCCCCAACGCCCACCCGAGGCTCACTCACATGGCCATGTCCCTGGCCTCGCCTGGCGTCAGGCCCTCCTCGGGCCCCACCAGCTTCACAGCTGAGAAGTGGTCCTGCAGCTGGGGCCAGGAGTCAGCAATGTGGGGCTCGTGGTACACCTCCTGGAGATGGCGGGGGGGAGAAGGGGGAGATGGGGAGACCGAGAGGGCAGAAAAGATGGTGCCTGAGGGACAGGAGCGGGGAAGGAGGTGAGCAGAAAGGGTGCAGGAAGGAGTCTGGGATATAGGGAGTGGGAGTTCTGATGAGGGCAGGGGCGGGGTCCCTTGGGAGGGAGAGGCTGTCAGTTGGGGTGTCTCACGTTGTTGTGCAGGAAGAGGGTGACCCTGTCGGATGGATAGTCCAGGAGCAGCAGCCGCTGGAGGAAGCGGGGCAGGAATGGGGTAGATTGTTCCACAAACACTGCCAGAAGCACCCGGGGGGGAGTCTGGAAGATACAACGTGATGGGGCTCAGAGGAAAGCCCGCCAGTCTGTCCTCCACAACCCTGGCAGGTTTGCGGGTCTCCAGGGGCTTTGCCCCCACCCACTGCTGCCTGGAATGCCCTCCCTGCACCTCCTGCTTCCAAGCGCTCTCCCACCCACGCTGGCACCCCCTCCTCACCTGCCCCCCCGGGAGTGGTCTCCGGTCCTGGTCACAGAACCCACAGCCTCCCTCAGGAGTCCAGCCATTGGGGACGTAGTTTCCCAGGTAATTCAGCTGCAGCTGTTGGGAGAGACGGTGAGAGGCTGAGGCTGACGAGTCCGGGGCCAGAGGTGAGGGAGGTGGGCAGACAGGGAGGGGACAGGGCAGGATGGGGAGCGGTGGCCACTGAGAAACCCTCCCAGCACCTGTGCTTCTGGGGCTGGGGAGGACTCACTACTTGGAAGGGCTGGAGGAACCTGGGGGCTGGGGCGAGGTCTGGGGCAGGGGCTGTGCGGGCAGGACTGACTGGGGCTGGGGCTGAGGGTATAAGCAACCTGGGCACCTTAGTGGGGCCGTTCCCATGGACCACAACAGGAAGTGTGTCATAGGCCACGTTCCGGATACGCACGCGATTCCGACCAAACTTTAAGACCACCTCATCTGGGGAAGAAAGGCCAGGCTTCAGACTCCCTTTCCCCCAAAGCTGCCAAACAGCATGTGCTTCTAAATATGGGCGGGGGCTGCCCCAGCTTCTCTAGAGGATGAAGGACTGTGACCCGTGGGGCGGGGATGGGACATCTTCTCTCTGAGGGCACTGACCAGGCTGCTGTCACCCTGGGGCACCCTACCACTTACTACCTGTGTGACCTGGGCAAGTCACTGGCCCCTCAAAGAGGCAGTTTCCCCATCTGTAACAGGTGGATAACCACAGACCTGCCCTTTGTAGAATTGTTGTGTTAAATGAAATTACAGAAGTAAAGCCCTGGCCCAGAGCCCTGCCACGTAGTATGTCAAACAGACATTAGGTACGACCACTGCTGCTTCTGTTACTATTAGCACAGCGCAACTAACTCTATCAGCTATTCGGACGTTTGATGAAGTTAACATCGAGGTGAGTTGAAGATCACCCCAGTTCTACCAGGAGCCTCTCCCACATTCAGGACCCCCAGCAGCCTCCCATCACCCCTTCGGATTGCCTCTTCCTCACCTAAAGCCCCGTTGAGGTTCTGAAAGATCTGCGATTTATGATCCAGATTAAGGCTGAGTTTCTCCTGGATGGGATGAGATGGGGCAGGTAATTAAAGAGGCGGTGGGACACCATTTCCCACTCTTTTCTCTTTACGTCTTTCAAGAAGCCTCTTTACCCCTTCTCTCCCATTCAGCCTGAGAGGCCTGCCACCTCCAGAGCTTCAAGTCGGGCCCCCTCTTCTGTCCCTCCCTACCCTCAGTCCTGGGTCCAGGTAGAGCCGAGTGTAGAACAGCTGATCGTCATCGTCATCTTTGTACTTCCACTGGCGGACGATTTGGTGGATAGCGGGGGCGAAGCCAATGAATCCTGGGTGGGGGGAGGGGAGGTGCTGACTCCAAGATTCCCAGGGTCCCAGGACCTGTCCCCACTCCCTCTCCAGCCCTCAGGCACCTGGAACACTCCATGCCCCACCACTTTGGACACTCTGCCACTCACCACCAGAGTTGAGGAAGCGCTTCCCCGTGCCCACCTCAGGGTACTGCTCCGCCAGCCCCCACTCGGGCCAGCAGAAGGCCTCTGCAGAGAAGAGCAGGCGGCTGCCACTCTGGACAAACTTCTTCAGCAGCTCCGAGGGGCTGCCAGCCAGAATGACATCGTAGCTGGGGGAGGAAGGGGAGGATGAGCAGGACAGCCACTAGGAACCTCAGTCTCCTCACCCCCTCTTTCTGTCCACCCCTCTTCTTTCTCCCCAGCCCCAGCCCCTTTACCTGTCCACAAACATGATGACCATATCCCCCCTGTCTGCGTATTTCTCCATTTCCTTCTTCAGCCACCTGACCTTCTGTCCTCCACCAACCGTTCGGGCTACATCGCCCCCTCGCCATTCCTGTCCCAGGCCCAGGGTCTGTGGAGGAGACCCAGAATGCCAGGGAGGGGCTCAGGCGGCCAGGCGGTCCCACCGCCCTGACCAGGCTCACCGTGGGGTCCCAGGCATCCAGCCCTCAGCCCACTCCTAGGCTAGACCCCACCCGCACCCCTTCTAGAGGCCATGAGGGTGTTCCTCTCCTCACCCGCACAGTGTAGTTGAAAAACTCCGCTGACCGCAGGAAACGCCGGTATCCTTCTGTCTCGCCTGTGGCCACGGTGATCACCAGCAGCTTCTCTGTCACCAGCCAGGAATTGACACTCAGGACCCACTCGCCCAGCTCGCTGCCCGGCGCGATCCACTCACCGCAGGCCCCCTTCCCCTCCCTCTGACTCTGCTCCGGTTCCTCCCCTCTTTTCCACATTCCCTCTTAAACTCTTCCCACCCAGGGAAACTTGACCCCAGTGAAAGCGGGATGGGAGTAACACCCAGAAACTCAGGATCAGTTCCCATGGGGAGGGTGGAAACAGTTCAGAGCGAGGAGTGGGCGAGGGGCCGTGTGATTCGGCCCTAGAGAGCCCGCTGGGCGTGGGAGAGGCCCGCCTCGACCCTCTCCCCAGGGTCAGCCTGGCGCCACTCGCCCCTCCCCGGGTTCTCACCTGGGTTGACAGGGTCGCTGCCCCGGGGACGATTTGAAGCCGAGGCCTCAAGAGGCGGCGACAGCAGTAGCAGCAGTAGCAGCAGGAGCCGGAGTCCCGGGCCCGAGGCCATGACGGGGAGCTGGCCGAGGGGCACACAGGCCCGCACCGGGCTCTGGCTGTGCGCCTGGACCCGAACTCCGGAGAGAGGCTCTGGGAAAAAGGATGGGGGCTGCTGTGCGGCCCGTAGCTAGGAGGAGCCGGCTTGGGGCTCCGCCCTGGGGAAAAAAAAAGCGTACCCGGAGGTTACAGAAAACTCGAGATGCCGGGCCTTAGACAAGGCGAGGATTGTCCCGGGCGGTGGGCAGAACTGAACGAGCGGGAGGAGGCGCCCAGCCCGGAGGCGGGGTAGGGGCGGGGACTAGGGCTGGCGATCCCGAGCCGAGGTCTTTTAGAGCCAGCCCGGCCCACGGCGCCTAACACTTCAGGAAAGTGAAACGCGGAGAGGGGAAGTGACCCCTTGCGGGTCCGGCGGGATGCGGAGGCGGGTCTTTGCCACAACCCTGCCTCGAGCAGCCGGGCGGAAGACTCAGAAAGAGGCGGTGGGGACGCGCGGAGCGGGTTTGACGGCAGGAAGGGAGAAGGCCGAGGAGTCTGCGGCCCCAAGGGATCTGGGGGTTGAGGTTTAGGCAGAGGGTCACCGGGGACCTCTGGGATTGCCCACTGAAGCCAAGTTCTTTGGTACTCCGACCCATCATCTTCACTGCCCAGGGGAGAAGCTCCATGGGATGCCTTTGTGATGACTGTATCTTCAGACAGACCCAAGGAAAATGACGTTTCTTGAAAGATCACTGGCAACATCTCTTTAAAATGACCCATTTCGAGGGTCCCGCAAAATACACAACTACACCGAGGTCGGAAGTAGTTTTGCCCGTATAAAATATGGCGGAAAGCTTTCTGGTCTCTAAGGAAACATTACGTAGTCAAAGCGGTGGATTACACTGCGCACGCGTAGGGGCACGCGCCACAGGAAGTCGTGATGACCCAACCACAGCGCGTGATTTAGAACG
This sequence comes from Grampus griseus, assembly GCF_964374135.1. Lineage (NCBI taxonomy): Eukaryota > Metazoa > Chordata > Mammalia > Artiodactyla > Delphinidae > Grampus > Grampus griseus. The sequence continues at coordinate 7,251,531 of NC_139008.1, forward strand.
CGTGCGCAGTAGGCTCAGCTGGCGGCTGTGTTGTGAAAATGGTGGAGAAGAAAACTTCGGGTATGTGAGCCCCTGGCTCTTGGCCCCCTATCCTCCTCTAAAATCGAATCTGGCCTAGGATTCCCTCAACCAGTTATTAGTCTTAAATTCCTACCCAGGACCTCGGGTCCTGACGTCGGGGCAGACCCCCAAACCATCCGTTCACGTTTTATTCATGCCTGCTGCAAGCCGGGCCCTGGGGATGGAGAAAGAAAAAAATATCCTTAGCATCCAAGAACTGGCTTTCCGGGAGCTGGGCAGACGCGCAGACTTACCACGGCATTTCAGAGTGATACGTGCTATGGTAGAGGGATGCAGCGTGCCTGGGCTTGGGGAGGAGTGGCATCCAACCCAGCATCTGGGAAGGAGGGGACTGGAGGGAAGGAAAACGCTTGGATTGAGTCCTGAAAGTCACAGTTTCGCTCAGTGCAGGTGCGTGGGGACTCCTTCCCTGCAGCGGGAACCGCACCTGCCAAGGTAGGAGAGCAAGAAAAAGCAAATCGCTTAGGAAGCCAAGTTCACAGTTCTGGGGCTTGCAGAGGAGAGAGGCTGGAAGGCTAGGAAAAGGTACCCTTGAAAGGCACTGTATACACTGCTGAAGAGTTTGAACTCTCTGGAGAGGGCGGTGGAGAGCCATCAAGGTCTTTTAAGGCAGGGGAGTGACCCAGACAAATTTATCTCTTAGAAAGGGAGTTCAGCTTCAATGCGGAGGATGGATTGGAGCGACTAGAGCTGCGCCGTCCAATAGAAATTTCTGGGATGATGGGAATGTTCTTAATCAGCACTATTCAGTATGGCAGCCAGTAGCCACATGTGGCTATTGAGCGCTTGAAATGTGGCAAGATTGAGAAACTGAATTTAAAATTTTATGTATCTTAATTAATTACATCTTTTTTTTTTTTTTTTTTTTTTTGTGGTACGCGGGCCTCTCATTGCTGTGGCCTCTCCCATTGTGGAGCACAGGCTCCGGACGCGCAGGCCCAGCTACCATGGCTCACGGGTCCGGGCACGAACCCGTATCCCCTGCGTTGGCAGGCGGACTCTCAACCGCTGCGCCACCAGGGAAGCCCAATTAATTACATCTTAATTAATCTACATGTAAATTTCAGTAGCCTCATGTGACTAGTGGCTGCTCTATTGTGTAGTGCAGGTTCAGAGATTGGAAGGCCAGTTAGGAAGCTGTTGAGGAATCCAGATAAAAAGAGATGAGGGTCAGAACACTCTGCCAGATTGACTTGTAATAAATACAGTCATGTCATCTTTAAACCCCTCACTGGATCTCCATCACCCTCACCATAAAATCCCCAAATCCAAATTCCTTTATTTTATTATTTTTTTAATGTTTTAATTTATTTGGTTGCGCTGGGTCTTAGTTGCAGCAGGCGGGCCCCTTAGTTGTGGCATGTGAACTCTTAGTTGCAGCATGCATGTGGGATCTAGTTCTCTGACCAGGGATCGAACGCGGGCTCCCTGCATTGGGAGCTCGGAGTCTTATCCAGTGGACCACCAGGGAAGTCCCAAAGCCAAATTCCTTTAGATACTTAAAGGTAAGATTCTTAATGGTCTGCCTAACTTCATATCCCCATCCCCACACACACACACATACTTTATGTACCAGCCATACAGAACTTTAAAAAATTTATTGAAGGCACTGCAGTCTTTCATCCAGGCCTTCCCTCATGCTGGTACCAAGGCCTAAGACACCCCACCCCCATCCCAATCAGGCTAACTTCTATTCTTTCCTCTGGAAAATCTTCCTGACTGACTACCCGAAGCCCCGGTTATGTGTTTCTGTCATGTGCTTTGTAGTACTTTGTACTTCCCTGTCCTAGCATGTACTATCCTGTACTGTGCTTGCTTATTTGATCATTTATATTCCCCACCTGACTGTAAGCTCTGGTTGTATTCCCAGAACCGCCTGGTACTTGGAAGGGAGGCAGTATAGTACAGCACTGAAGAGGATCTTTTTTGATGCTGGGCAGTTCTGGGTTTGAATTCTGACCCAGGTGCTTATTAATAGCTGTGTAAACTTTGGACAGGTTTCTTAACCTCTGAACTCCAGTAAACTGGGGATGATAATGATACCTATTTCATAAGGTTGACGTAAAGATTAAAGAATTCCATTTATGCAAAGAGCTTAGTACAGGCAGATCTCAGAGATATGCAGGTTTGGTTCTAAACCACTGCAATAAAGCAAATATCGCAATAAAGTGAGTCACAAATTTTTTTATTTCCCAGTGCATATAAAAATTATGTTTAGGGACTTCCCTGGCTATCCGGCGGTTAAGACGCCACGCTTCCACTGCAGGGGGCACGGGTTCAATCCCTGGTCGGGGAACTAAGATTCCACATGCTGCTCGGCGCGGCCAAAAGAAATCTTTTTTATTTTTACGTTATAGTCAGTTAAGTGTGCAATAGCATTATGTCTTTTAAAAATGTCCATGCCTTAATTTAAAAGTACTTTATTGCTAAGAAATGCTAGCCATCGTGTGAGACTTCAGCGCGTTGTAACTTCTTTTGCTGGTGGAGGGTCTTGCCTCAGTGTGGATGGCTGCTGACTGATCAGGGTGATGGTTACTGAAGGCTGGGGTGGCTGTGGCAGTCGCTTAAAGTAAGACAGCAGTGACGTTTGCCACATTGATTGACTCTTCCTTTCGTGAAGGTTTTCTCTGTAGCCTGCAATGCTGTTTGATAGCGTTTTACCCAGAGTAGAACTTCTTTCAAAATTGGAATCAATCCTCTCAGCCTGTCACTGCTTTATCAACTAAGTTATATAATATTCTATTTTTTAAAAGTCTTTGTTTTTTCCTTTCCTTTCCTTTCCCTTTCTTTCTCCTCCCTCCCTCCCTCCCTTCCTTCCGTCTGTCCCCACACAGCTTGCAGAATCTTAGTTCCTCAGCTAGGGATTGAACCCTGGCCCACTGCAATGGGAGCTCATAGTCCTAACCCCTGGACTGCCAGGGAATTCCCTGTTATGTGATACTGTGAATCATTTGTTGTTGTTTCAACAATCCTCACACATCTTCACCACGAGTAGATTTTATCTCAAGATAAAATCTAATCTTATCTTTCTTGGGCTTCCCTGGTGGTGCAGTGGTTGAGAGTCCGCCTGCCGATGCAGGGGACATGGGTTCGTGCCCCTAGTCCGCGGAGCGGCTAGGCCCGTGAGTCATGGCCGCTGAGCCTGCGCGTCTGGAGCCTGTGCTCTGCAGTGGGAGAGGCCGCAGCGGTGAGAGGCCCGCGTACCGCAAAAAAAAAAAAAAAAAGAAACCACTTTCTTGGCTCATCCAGAAGAAGCAACTCCTCATCCATGAGTTTTATCATGAGATTTCAGCAATTCAGTCACATCTTCAGGCTCCCCTTCTAATTATAGTTCTCTTGCTGTTTCCACCACATCTGCAGTTACTTCCACTGAAGTCTTGAATCCCTCAAAGTCATCCATGAGGGTCGGAATCAACTTCTTCCAAACTCCTGTTAATGTTGACATTTTGACCTCTTCCCATGAATCACAAATGTTCTTCATGTCATCTGGAATGGTGAATCCTTTCCAGAAGGTTTTCAATTGACTCTGCCCAGCTCCATCAGAGGAATCATTATCTATGGCAGCTATAGCCTTATGAAATATATTTCTTAGATAATAAGACTTGAAAGTCAAAATTACTTCTTAATCCATGGGCTGCAGAATGGATATTGTGTTAGCAGGCGTGAAAATAACATTGATCTTGTTGTACATCTCCATTAGAGCTCTTGGGTGAGCAAGTGCATTGTCCATGAGCAGTAATATTTTGAAAAGTATCTTTTTTTTCTGAGAAGTAGGTATCAACAATGGACTTCAAATATTCGGTAAACTATGTTGTAAACAAATGTGCTGCCATCCAGGCTTTGTTTTTCCATTTATAGAGCACAGGCAGAATAGATCTAGCCTAATTCTTAAGGGCCCTAGGATGTTCAGAAGGGTAAGTGAGCATTGGCTGCAACTTAAAGTTACCAGCTAGCTGCTTTAGCCCCTAACAAGAGAGTCATCCTATCCCTTGAAGCTTTGAAGCCAGGCATTGACTTCTCCTCTCGAGCTATGAAAGTCCTGGATGGCTTCTTCTAATAGAAGGCAGTTTTGTCTACATTGGAAGTCTGTTGTTTAGTGTTGCCACCTTCATTAATTATCTTAGGTAGATCTTCTGATTTTTTTTTTTTTTTTTTTTGGCTGTGCTGCGCAGCTTGCGGGATCTTAGTTCCTCAGTCAGGGATCGAACCCGGGCCCACAGCAGTGAAAGCGCACAGTCCTAACCACTGGACCACCAGGGAATTCCCTTAGTTAGAGCTTCTGAATAACTTACTGTAGCTTCTACAACAGCACTTTAAAAAAATATATTTATTTATTTATTTGGCTGTGCCGGGTCTTTAATTGCGGCATGCGAACTCTTAGTTGCAGCATGTGGGATCTAGTTCCCTGCCCAGGGATCGAACCCAGGCTCCCTGCATTGGGAGTGTGGAGTCTTAGCCACAGGACGCCGGGGAAGTCCCTCTACCTCAGCACTTGCTGCTTCAACTTGCACTTTTATGTTATGGAGACGGCTTCTTTCCTATTTAAAAAAAAAAATTTTTTTTTTAAATAAATTTACTTATTTATTTATTTATTTTTGGCTGCGTTGGGTCTTTGTTGCTGCGCACGGGCTTTCTCTGGTTACAGCGAGTGGGGGCTACTCTTCATCGCGGTGCGTGGGCTTCTCATTGAGGTGGCTTCTCTTATTGCGGAGCACAGGCTCTAGGCACACGGGCTTCAGTAGTTGTAGCGCGCAGGCTCAGTAGTTGTGGCTCGTGGGCTCTAGAGCGCAAGCTCAGTAGTTGCGGCGCACGAGCTTAGTTGCTCCGCGGCATGTGGGATCTTCCCGGACCAGGGATCGAACCCATGTCCCCTGCATTGGCAGGTGGATTCTTAACCACTCCGCCACCCGGGAAGTCCCTGGCTTCTTTCCTCAAACCTCATGAACCAACCTCTGCTCGCTTCACACTTTGTTTCTGCTGCTTCCTCACCTCTCTCAGCCCTTGTAGAATTGAAGAGAGTTAGGGCCTTGCTCTGTATTAGGCTTTGGATTAAGGGAATGTTGTGGCTGGTTTGATCTTCTATCCAGACCACTAAATCTTTCTCCATATGAGCAGTAAGGCTGTTTTGCTTCCTTGTCATTCAGGTGTTGACTGAACTAGCACTTTTAATTTTCTTCAAGAACTTTTCCTTTGCATTCACAACTTAGCTGTTTGGTGCAAGAGGCCTAGCTTTTGGCCTGTCTCAGCTTCTGACATGCCTTCCTCACTAAGCATAATCATTTCTAGCTTTTGATTTAAAGTGAGAGACATGTAGCTCTTCCTTTCACTTGAACACTTAGAGGCCACTGTAAGGTTATTAATTGGCCTGATTTCAATATTGTTGGGTCTCAGGGAATCGGGAAGCCCGAGGACAGGGAGAGAGACTTGGGTCAGCCGACTGCCAGAGCAGTCAGAACACACACACATTTATCAGTCAAGTTTGCCGTCTTGTATGGGTGCAATTTGTGATGCCCGAAAACAATTACAATAGTAACATCAAAGATCACTGGTCACGGATCACCATAACGAAGATAATAATAATGAAAACGTGTGAAATATTGCAAGAATTACTAAAATGTGACATATAGACACAGTCTCAGGCTATGGAGAGCTCAAGCAAACACACTGGATTTGGCCCTAGATGGTCACTGGTGTCCTGAGTGTGAGTGGTTCCCATTGAATGGAAGTTGGTTTGCCAGGGGTTGGTTAGGAGTGGATGGGAGGTAAGGAAATAAGACTTACCATGGACTGCGCTCTCAAAGCAGAGTAGGTATGAAGTTGGATAGACACGTGAGAGTTGATCAGGTTTTTCTATGGAGGGGAAAGTACCAGTTGAGTGGGAGGGGTTGAAGATGCAAGAGTCAGGGAGGACTCGAGCTAGAGGTAGAGGGTTTGGGTTTAGCAGTGGGACTTGGGGGTGCATCCACTTGGAATGGAGGGACGGGGGTACCCATGCAGTTATGATTGAGGGTAGGCTGATGGTTGAGCATCTCTCCATGGTGGCTCAGTTCCTTTTAGGTGGGAAATGAGATTGCTGAGTGTGAAGTCTGAGTGCATCAAGGTCCCAGTGGAGCCTGGAAGCCCCGAGTGTACTGTGGTCTCCGTCACCATGGTTGTGTGATTTCGGCCAGCAGTGAGAGGTCTCCAGGAGGCATTTCATTGGCTGGGTCTGGGATTGGGAGGAAAGGCTGGGGCCAAAAGGATAGAAAACAGGCATGAATGGGGACTTACCTGGTGGTCCAGTGGCTAAGAGTCCATGCTCCCAGTTCAGGGCGCCCAGGTTCGTTCCCTGGTCAGGGAACTGGATGCTGCATGCCTTAACTAAGAGTTCACATGCCGCAACTAAGAATCCCGCATGCCACAACTAAAGGTCCCACATGCAACAATGAAGATCCTGCGTGCCGCAACTAAGACCCAGCGCAGGCGAATAAATAAATAAGTAAATAAATAAATATTTTTTTAAAAAGAAAACAGGCATGAGTGACTGAAACGGCAGCCTTAGGTAGCTGGGAAGGAAGCAGCCAGAGTGGGTGATATATTGGGAGAAGATACAGGGGCCAAGGGCTGGGGGACTAGGATGAGATCAGAGAGCTGTGCCTCCCCAACCCCTGGAAGTCTTCCACACACGGCCCAGAGCCAAGGCCGCCCCAGCTTCTCTCTTCTCTGACCCCATAACTCTTCTGGCCCCATCCCATCTAGTTCGCTCCCAGGACCCTGGACAGCGGCGGGTGCTGGACCGGGCGGCCCGGCAACGCCGCATCAACAGGCAGCTCGAGGCCTTGGAGAATGACAACTTCCAGGACGACCCCCACGCAGGGCTCCCCCAGCTCGGCAAGCGGCTGCCTCAGTTTGATGATGATGCAGACACTGGTGAGTCGGGTGGAGGAGGAAGCGGGGGCCAGGTGCCAGGAGACAAGGCTGCAGGAGGAGGGAAGAGCCTGCCCTGGTCAGGGTTTGTAAGGACATCAGGCTGGGGGATGGGTGATCCAGGAGCTCCTCTGGCTCCTTTGAGCCAGCTGCTCTCCCTTTCTGTGCTTCAGTTTCCTTTCCTGTATGTATCAGTAGAATGAAGAAGCGGGAGCCGATGAGCTCTGAGATCCCTTGAGCTCGGACACAAAGCTCTAGATATAGGGAGGGTGGAGATGGAGGAAGGCTCGGCTTGGAGAAGTGGGGGGCAGGGAAGGGTGGTAGAGAGAGGCCGGCTTAGAACCCAGGTGGGCACCTGGGCAATGAATGGACATGGGGGATCGGAACGGTGAAGCAAAGAACCAGTGTCTTCCTTGGCACGTGCCAAGTAACTCATTGCTCTTGACCTCTAGGAAAGAAAAAGAAGAAAACTCGAGGTGATCATTTTAAACTTCGCTTCCGAAAAAACTTTCAGGCCTTGCTGGAGGAGCAGGTGAGAGGAGCTGGCTGGGGAGGACCCCACAGGGCAGGGATGCACCTGCAGACATCCTTGGCCCCGGCAGGTGTTCCTGCAAGGGGACAGAGGGGTCACAGGGCCAGCCCCCTTGTCTCTGCAGAACCTGAGTGTGGCTGAGGGCCCCAACTACCTGACGGCCTGTGCAGGACCCCCATCCCGGCCCCAGCGCCCCTTCTGTGCTGTCTGTGGCTTCCCCTCCCCCTACACCTGTGTCAGCTGCGGCGCCCGGTACTGTACTGTGCGCTGCCTGGGCACCCACCAGGAGACCAGGTGAGAGGGGCCTCCCCCGGGTCCACACCCTCCCCCTCCTCCCCCCACAGCCTCCTGGACCCTCTGCTCATCCTGGGCCTCCTCTGCCTTGCAGGTGCCTGAAGTGGACTGTATGACCCTAGGCGTCCGCAGAGAGGAAGGCCTTGCATCACCTGGCCTCGGAGAGGGCATCACCGAAAGGAAAGGCGCTCCCCCTGGACCAAGAGAGGAGCCCAACGAAGCTCGTGTCCTGTCCTCCAGGGAAGACCAGTCTTGCTCCCAGGGACTGTGGCAGGGCAGTGGGCCGAGCCCTCAGAGCGCTGTTGTAATAAAAGGTCTTGTGCGAGGAGGAGCCTGCCTGTGTGGTCCTGTGGGGTTTTGGGGGTGAGGCTGATGGGTCTCCTGTCTCTCGAACTCACTGCTCTGTGTCTTTTCCTACTCCTGCTGTCTGCCCCTCATGGTCCCTGACCGTGAGAGATTTTGTCCCATTCTCCTGCCACCCCCAGGTCTTTGCATTTCTTGGCTGCTGCTTTCTTTTCTTTATATGTATAAATGTATTTATTTATTTATTTATGGCCGCGTTGGGTCTTCATTGCTGTGCACCGGCTTTCTCTAGTTGCAGTGAGCAGGGGTTATTCTTCGTTGCGGTGGCTTCTCTTATTGCAGAGCACGGGCTCTAGAGCGCAGGCTCAGTAGTTGTGGCGCACGGGCTTAGTTGCTCTGCAGCATGTGGGATCTTCCCGGACCAGGGATTGAACCTGTGTCCCCTGCATCGGCAGGCGGACTCTCAACCACTGCGCCACCAGGGAAGCCCCTTGGCTGCTTTATGTCACTATTTGGGTTATTGATTTAGTTGTTTTTTTTTTTTTTTTTAAATTTTGTTTCTATAGTTCCTCCGGGTATCTTTTGAGTACCGCTGGCTCCCAGGACTGGTTATGGGGAAGTGGAGTGAGGGGAGGGGTGGGGATGGGGGTATAGAAGGTGCCACAGAAGGCACCAGCACTGTCTTTGTCCTCTGGTTCTTAACCAGATGGGAGAGACTGGGACCTCATTCTTGGTGCTGCCTGTCTGAGGCAGCACTTGTCCTTAGGAAGCCCCTCTTACCAGGGGCTGTGGTGTGTGAAATTATTAGCAGCAGAGAGAACCCAGAAGTTTCTGGGAAGCGTCAGGAAGTTCACAGTATAGAGGCCCGTGTTCTCGGTGGCCCTGGGTGCTGTAACTTCTGTGCTATTAGAGCTTCTTACACCCACACCTTCTCTAAGTGGATTGCAAGCTGTGAGCTCTTAAGTGCCTTGGAGTTGCTGTCTTAAGGCCCCGTACCCTGTTGCAACATAGCCAACCAGGTGCTTAGGAAATATTTGTTGCACAAATTACTTCAGTAAGATATTAATGAGATCCAGCCAAGTTGGCGTTAAGGAACGTCTTAGGCTCTTCTCCCCACTACTGGGGACTTCCTTGGGGTTGGCCCAAATATTCCCAGTGTCTTCCTGAGGAGCTTCCTGCCCTTCCTCTGGAGACTTGGTTGGGCAAGTGGTGTTGGTGACATCTTCGTGTTCAGTGGTGGTGAGGACAGGGTTTAGAGACAGTCCTCAGTGTGGTGGTTTTGAAAAATGGCTGTAAAATTTTTTACTATCCTTTCATCAAAAGGTGGTGCTTGGTCCCCTTCCCCTGGGATCTGGGCAGGCTTATGAGTGCTTGGACCAGTAGAAAGTGGTAGAAGAGTGATCACATGACACTCAAGGCAAGGTGGTAGAAGGCAGTGCAGCTTCTGCCTTGTCCCCAGGACACTTGCTTTGGGAGCCTTCAGCTACCATGTAAGAAACACAACCATCCTGAAGCTGCCATGCTGTGAGGAAGCCCAGCTACACCCAGAGGCCACGTGCAGGTCCTCCCATTGACGGGTCCGGCTGAGCCAAGCCTTCAAGCCATCCCAGCCCAGGCTTCCATCATAGGAGTGAAGATGCTTCCTGATGATTCCAACCCCCAGACATCAAGTTACCCTCAACCATTTGAGTCTTCCTAGCCGTGTCCTCAACATCGTGGAGCAGACACTGGCTGTCTCTGCTGTGTCCTGTCTATATTCCTGACTTGCAGAATCTCTGTGTATAATAAAATGGTTTATGCCTTGGAGCCTTGAGATGGTTGGTTATACAGCAATAGTAACTGGGACATCAGGAATTCAGTCTGCTGGCTGTGAACTCTTGGCCTAGATTAATTATCTTGCTCTCAGGAAGGGAAACTTTCCTAGATCCTAACCTTTCTATTTTTCTCTCCACCGAGAAGTATCGTCAAGAAAGTAAATAGAATTCCCTGGTGGTCCCATGGTTAGGACTCGGTGCTTTTGCTGCCGGGGCCCTGGGTTCGATCCCTGGTTGGGGAACTAAGATCCCACAAGCCACAGGCATGGCCAAAAAAAAAAAGGCCATTTCTGGGCTGAGAAACACCTTCTGTGCTGCACTGTGATCACCTGCGTCGGAATTCCTGTCAGATTTCCACTGAGTCAGCACAATCTCTTTGGTTTGTTTCCTAAATTTACTGACTTTGTTTCCTATTTTGTTGCTATAAAAAGAATCACAGAGGTTCTGCTTGCTGTAAGATTTGTCTACTCAGTGACACACTCAGTCTTCCCCCACTGACCTTGATAGGACAGAGCCAGACCCCAGGGGCTCCTGATGCTCTGATGCTGATTGGGTCCCCAAGTCATTCATTGAACTTCTCTAGGAAAGATCTCCAGAACCCCATTTGAAACCTTAACTCCTCAAGGGAAACCTTGAGCAATTTTTGCCAGCTCCTGTGTACTAGTGGAGACTTGGTCCCCACCTTGGGAAACACCTTGGTCTTTGGGGAATCTACACTATGCCAAAGCTTCTAGAGGCTAGAAGCTTCTAGATCCAGTGTCATGTGGTAGGGCAGCACAGACCCTTCCTGGGCCCGCAGGGGCAGAAGAGGTTAATGCTAGGATCTGGAAGGCTGAAGACTGGGGCGCTCCCACCTAAAGACCTCAATGAGCTTTAAATTTAATTGACAAGGATTAGGGACTTCCCTGGTGGTGCGGTGGTTAAGACTCTGCACTCCCAACGCAGGGGGCCTGGGTTCAGTCCCTGGTTAGGGAACTAGATCCCACATGCATGCCACAACTAGGAGTTTGCATGCCACAACTAAGGAGCCCATGTGCCACAACTAAGGAACCCATGTGCTGCAACTAAGGAGCCCATGAGCTGCAACTAAGGAGCCCACTTGCCGCAACTAAGACCTGGCACAACTAACTAACTAACTAAAATATTATTAATAATAATAATTGACATGGATTAGTTTGGAGAGCCAGGGATTCTGGGAAACAGGCCATTTGGGTCTTCAGTCTCAGACCTTGGGCCCACTACTTACTAATTACTGTACTACCAATTATTACTAGCTTGGACAGGTCACTTTGCCTCTTTGACTCTGTTACAGCCACCTCCCAGAAATTGTGAGGATTAAATGAGACCGTACCAAGCCCAGTGCCTGGCGTCTGGTAAGTACTCAGCTGTTGACATCATTGCCCAAGACCTAAAGCAGTTTGTTGCTGAGTTTCTCATAGCTAGTTCCTCAAAAACTGGAAGATTCCTGGAGTAGCCTTAGCACCTTGCCTATTACATGGTAACTAGCTGTCTGCATTTCTGTTTGCTCCCAGCCTGTGAGTTCTCTGAGGGCAGGGCCCCGGTCTTGCTGCTGTAGCTTCTAGCAAAGAAGAAAATAGTGTTGAAAACGGTACATGTGTCTATGAGTCTGTTTCTGTTTTATAGATAGTTCATTTGTGCCTTATTTTATTGTTTTTTTTTTGTTTGTTTTTTGTGGTTTTTTTTCGGTACGCGGGCCTCTCACTGTTGTGGCCTCTCCCGTTGCGGAGCACAGGCTCCGGACGCACAGGCTCAGCGGCCATGGCTCACGGGCCCAGCCGCTCCACGGCATGTGGGATCTTCCCAGACCGGGGCAGGAACCCATGTCTCCTGCATCGGCAGGCGGACTCTCAACCACTGCGCCACCAGGGAAGCCCTGGAAGTTATTATTTTTTTAAATAAATTTATTTATTTATTTATTTTTGGCTGAGTTGGGTCTTTGTTGCTGGGCACGGGCTTTCTCTAGTTGCGGCGAGCGGGGGCTACTCTTCATTGTGGTGCGCGGGCTTCTCATTGCGGTGGCTTCTCTTGTTGTGAAGCACGGGCTCTAGGCACGCGGGCTTCAGTAGTTGTGGCTCGTGGGCTGTAGAGCGCAGGCTTAGTAGTTGTGGCGCACAGGCTTAGCTGCTCCGCGGCATGTGGGATCTTCCCGGACCGTGGCTTGAACCCGTATCCCCTGCATTAGCAGGCGGATTCTTAACTGCGTCACCAGGGAAGTCCCTCTGGAAGTTATTGAACCGTCCTCAGAAAACTGTACTTGCACCAGGCCTGGTTGATTTGACACAGTTTCAAAGGGCTTGTCAGTTTCTGATATCCACTCTCAGGCCCAGGTAAAGAAACTCTGCTCTAGACCAACTGTCTCCTTGTACAGCTGTGAGAAAGGTCTGGCCAGAGGGTATCTCTGCTATTCCGGTTCCTAGAGCTGGATATTCCTTATCTGCTCCTTGATGGCCCTTATCGGTAGTTGTGACAGTGCCACAGTCTAGAAATCACCTGTCACTCCTCGCCTCTTCTGCTGGATGGGACAGTCCAAAGGCGATGGAGAGGAGAACAGGTGACAGCCTGGGGTCCAGGAACTGAGGCGGCACCCAGGGTCCCTTGCTGGGCCAGCTGCCTCATGACACCTTCAACCCCTGAACAGTTCGCAATACAAATTTATTTATGCAAGTATTTATACAGACCACAAACACTCGGGGACGCCTCCGCCCCCTTAACGGCCCAGAACCCAGACTCAGAAGGTTAAGAGGGGTCCAGCCTCAGGGGCCAGAGGTGAGTTCTGAGGAAGCTTGTTCTTGGCCTGAGAGGATCCAGGGGGCCAGACGAAAGAGGCGTCACCAGGGCGGAGCTCCAACAGGGAAGGCGGAGCCTGAGGTCAGAGCTGGGCGCGGCTTCCGGGCACGGGGCGGAGCCTGAAGCGTGGCTTGGCCCTGAGCTTGTTACCGCGAGCAGGGTCCTGCGCCTGCAGCCCCGGGTTTACGGGGACCCCTCTCCACTGGGGGCAGTGGGAAGGGAATGGGGTCCACAGGCCAGGCCACCTACACGTAAGCGTTTTTCCCGTACTTGCCAAAGCTGCTGTCGCCTTCTTCATCCGAGGCCGAGGTGGGCAGGCGGGCAGCGAGGCTTTTGGCGGGCATTGCCGGGGCCTTGTACGGAAGCCGGATGCTGGCAGGGGAGAGAACCCGGGTCAGAGGGAGATGCAGCCCTCGCCCCGCGCCCCGCCCCTCGCGGCACGCCCTCCCTTACCTGGCGCCTTGGTCCTGGTTCCGAGAGCCGCAGCAGTTGGAGAAGAGGCAGATGCCACCCAGGATGGCGAGCAGGGAGGCGCTCCAGCCCAGGTAGAGGGCGGGGCCCAGCTCGTACCTGGGGACAAGGACGATGAGCAGGTGGTGCTAGCTCAGGGTGGGGCAGAGGCCCACCCACTACCCCCGTGGGTGGGGCTCCCACACTCACTTGGTTCCGGGGTACAAGGGGTCGAAAAAGTCCCGGGTGATGTGGAAGGCGTACCAGGAGATGGTCACAATCCCACAGACACCTGGGGGAGAGAGAGGAGAACCGCACTAGGCCCTGTGGAGGAAGGGCGGCCCGGAGAGCAGGACGTGGGCTTCAAGTCCAAGAGCAAGTTTCACTGGATCCCTTTCGTTTCCCCTCTCCAGCTCATGACTCTTCCGTTTCCTATGTTTCCTACGTCAACTGCAGGCTGCTCGATCCAGCCCCCAGGACCCTACCGCAGCCCACCTCTCCTGTGGTCTCCACTCTGCTCCTCAGCCCCTCTTCCCCCTGTTTATCCCCGATCTGCCCTGGCATTCCTACCTCTAGCGCCTGGACCACAGTTTCCTCGCTGGGAATCTGCTCATCCAAGTCCTCCCCATCCTCAAAAGCCCAAGCAGTCTTCCCCATCAGCCCTGCCTGCCCTGACCCCCCTTTCCTTGGCCTCCTAGAGCCCTCAGCGCTGTGCCAGGTCTTCACCGCTCGGTGCATGAAGGCCTGAAGCCAGCCGGGCCCCCGGACAATAGGTCCAGCCTGGCCGCCCCCTGGGGCTTGTCTTCCAGCAAGCCACCTGGCCTTTCTGAGCCTGTTTCCACATCTGGAGAACAGGACAAGACCTGCCCTGCCTCACAGGCTTGTTGTGAGCTGATGTGTGCAGAAATGTTTTGCAAATTGAAAAGGGATGGTGACTCACATGGTACTGTTATTGTGTACAGCGTGTGTGTGTGTGTGTGTGTGTGTGTGTGTGTGTGCGCGCGCGCACGCATGTCCTAACTCTGGTCTTCCCATCCAGGCTGTAAGCTCTGGAGGGCAGAAACTCTCACCTTTGGAGTCCCTCCCACTGCCTGGCTCCTAGTGCGGGCTCAAGAAACATTGCTGATGGACTGATTTGTAACCAAGGGATCTGGTGAGTATGGGTGAGAGTGGGGTGAGCTGGGAGAGAGGGCAGGTGTCAATGCAAAGGGGAAGGTGAGGCAACCCTGCAGTCTGGGCCACGGGCCACCCCACCCCCACCACGGCACAGCGTCCCCCCATCACTTGCCCCCAATTACCAGCCAGTATGTTTAGGGCCCCTGCGGTGGCCGCCAGCTTGGTTTTCCTGGAGGGCTCCAGATCCCCAATGTTCGTGCAGCGCAGCCCCACCATGCCTAGGAAGAGGCCCAGGAAGCCCAGGAAGATGGCGGTGATCATGAGCGCGCGGCAGGCCTGGATGTACCCTAGGGAGGTGGGACACAGCCATGGGTCCCGGAGCCGGCCCCTTCCCCTCCATCTGCTCTCCCGGCTACGACAGGCAGCCCCTTATACAATCTGCTCAGGCCTCAGTCCCTAAAAGCCCTCAAGTCCTCTCCCTGTCCTTCAGGCCCCATGCAGACTAAGGGGTCAGGCCGAGGGGTCACACGCCCCTCCATCCCAGGAGCTCACCTCAGTGCCAACGAGGCTCAGCGCCGCCTGACCCTCCCGCCTGCGCAGGCGCACTTCGCCTCTACCTCCATTACAGGGCTTCTCCTTGGCGCCACTGACGCTTTGGCCGGATAATGCTTTGTTCTGGGGGCATTCTCTGCATTGTAGGACGTTTAGCAGCATCCTTGGCCTCTGCCCACTAGGCACCAGTAGCAATCCCCCCAAACAGGACAATCAAAATGTTTAGACATCGTCAAAAAATCACCCCTGGTTGAGAACCGCCGTGCTCTGCTGGGTATTACAGACACTGCACCCAAGCACCCCCTCCCTCTCCCCACATC
The DNA here is from genome assembly GCF_964374135.1 of Grampus griseus. Classification (NCBI taxonomy): domain Eukaryota; kingdom Metazoa; phylum Chordata; class Mammalia; order Artiodactyla; family Delphinidae; genus Grampus; species Grampus griseus. The sequence goes on from NC_139008.1 coordinate 7,266,707, forward strand.
TACCAGGTCCCATTTAGTGCCCAGCGCAGTGCCCGACATCCTGAACTGAGCCTCTTCCTGGAGTGACCGATAGGGGGCAGCAGTGACCTATGGGTCACTGGGTAAAGGGCAGTTTCTTATCTGGAACGTGGGATACCTGGGCCTAGGACCAATCCAGGTCAGTCTAGCGCACATGCTTTCAGTGCCTGTTTCCCCTTTCTCAAACTCCAAGAAAAAGGCTGCTCCCTTTCTGGCCCCCGCTTCCTCCTTCTCTGTCTTTGATAGTTGCCAAGCACTCCCAAGAACCTTGCACCCCTTTACCGGGTGGGGCAGTGCCACCTGTGTTGAAGGGGAAAGGCTGGGTCCCTGCCAGGAGGATGTGAAGCGGCCCAGAGTTGGGGAGCAGGGAAGAGCGACAGAGTTCTCTGGGAGCATTTTCTTATTCCCAGCCGCTCCTTCCGGAGTTCCCACCTTCTCCCCATCCATCCAGCCAGCCATCCCCACCTGGGGCAGACCAGCTCCGGATCCTCAGGTAGCTCTCGTAGACAAAGAGAGATTATTGAAGGGCCCATAAGAGCATGGGCTGGGTGGCTGCGAGGTGAATAATTGATAGGAACCTTCCCAGGACCAGAACCAGCCTGGGAAGGAAGTATCAGCGGGCTCGTGATACACACGAGTCTGGATTCCAGCCCCCCTACCACCTGTGTGGCTCTGGGCAGGACACCTTGCAGTCTTCCAGCTTCTGGAAGATGAGGTTACTAACACTGCCAACAGCGGGGCTGTTATCAGCACTGAAATGGCGCATGTGAAGCGTGCGGCACAATGCCTGGAACCTCAGCCTGGGCAGCTGCGCTCTCTGCCCTCCCGCTCAGCACACCCTCGCACCCCTGTCTTTCATTGTCTTTCGTGCACACTCACGAGAGGTTTCAAGCAGCAGCCCAAGTTGGGGCCCCTCCTTACACCATGGTGTGGTTGAGGGGTAAGTCAGGGGGTGGCCAGGGCTGCTGAGTGGCTGCCGCCAATGTTTGTTCTGGCCACCCAGCGTTCTGGGTGTCTGGCCCAGACTGTACTCAACTTTTACAGAGGGCTTTTTTCGGGGGGGGGGGGCGGGCATCCTGGATGGGATGAGAGCATGAAGCCCCTGTAGATGCCTCAGGAGATTCTGGTAATAGTGGGGGCACGAGAGACCCACCTGGACTCCCTAACGGCTCAGAGCACCTTTGACATACACGGGGGCGATTTCGTGGCATGCTGACCTCGGCTCTTTCCCCTACCACCTGGCCCCTGCAGCAGGGGGCCTGGAAAAGCATGACGCCTCGTGAGCACCCAGTGAGGGCACGGGAGCTGCACTGCACAGGGCTTCTTGTCATCCCCTCTTGGCCTGGCGAGGGGCCGACTGAAGGACTCCTGGGGGACAATGCGGGTGCTACTCATAGGTGAGCAGGGAGCAGGACGATGCTTCAGCCACCACGGAGGAACTTTCTGGGCCAAAAGAGCTGTAGGCTCCAGCCCGCCAAGAAGCTCAAAAAAGTACGTTGACCCAAGAACCCCAAGCACATACACACACACACCCCTGCTTACAGTGGACACTGAGATGTGCAAGAGGACTCCCTTTAAAACAGTCCTTTAGAACTCACCATGGAGGTGAGACCAATGCTCCAGTGGAAGCCTGGCGAAGCTACGGAGACTTTTAAGTATCTCACCCCCCAAGAATCCAAGATGAAGTTTCCTCTTCACCCCACTAGCCCCAGCACTCCCACCCTGAAACTGAAATGCTGAATTTGATGGAGCGAATATAGATGCTCACATCACATTAACATTTTGCGCATTTTATCGCATATAATCCTCACGACCACCCGGTGAACCAGTGCCATTATGACCGTAATCTTACAGATGGGTCAAATGCAGCTCATTTTGTCACCTGCCCGGGGCACAGAGCTAGTCAAAGGCAGGTGCTGAAGCCGGCACTCTGGCCCCAGTGCCTGCACTTGTAGCCACAAAGACAGGGTCAAGTCAGAGCAGGGGGCCACGTGTGGTGAGGCCTCCACCGCAGTTCCAGAGGGCTGCCCCCGGCACTCCCGGCTTCAGGAACTCAGGTCTCCCAGCTGGATTGGGCCTCCCGTATCTGTATGGCGCCCAAGGTCAGACCGCAGGCAGCACCCACCCTTGCCGGGGTCTCTCCAACCTCCCGCCTCCCTCTGCTCCCCTCAGCTCTCCCCACCCCGTACCAGAGAGGGCCAGCATGGACGGAAACTCCCAGCAGTTGTAGACTCCAAGGGAGTCGGTGGCACAGCTGTACCAGAGGTTCTCGAAGATGGTGCTGGTGGTGATGACGTTCCCGTGCACGGTGGACACTCGCCAGCTGCTGTGTGTCAGGGTCACCCCTAGCATCAGCAGCCCCAGGGCTGCGATGAAGAAGCCGAAGATCTCCACAGCCACCGACATGGTGGGACACAGGCCCCGGGGGGAGCCTGGGGCCCCAGAGAAGGGGAGGGGCTGAGCCCCAGGGGAACTTGAAGGGGCTTTGGCTAAGGACGGCGGTTAAGGCAGGCTGGGAAGAGAGAGGGAGGCAGCCTGCAGCCTCTGCCTCTTCCTTGGCCCAGGTCTGTCTCTGGTTGGTCTCTTCCCTCTCTCTGGGTCTCTCCGCTTCCCTGCAGGTCGGTCAGAGGAGTGAGACAAGAGTGCACGGCAGCTGTTGAAGAGGAGATGGACGGAATAAACGAAACGGGCCAAAAGTCCACCCCTCCCCCACGTCTCTGGGCTGCCCTGGGCTCCCCGCCCCACGAGGGTGTGGGGAGAGGACTTACCGGGGAGGGACTAACGGATGCCGCCAAGGAAGGGTTCCCACGGGAGGCACTGGGAGCCGAGGGGAAGCATCCGCCTCTGACTCAGCTTTAATCGGGGGCCAGAGAATGGAGTAAGAGGGACAAGAGACAGAGACGGAGACTGACCACAGGCAGGTCCCCTGCACCTTTCAGTGGGGAAGGGCCAAGGGAGCGGAGCCACCCTCTCTGAATGTTGGTGAGAACAATTCAGGAAACTCAAAGAGCTAGGGCTTGAGGCGTTGAGTCTCCAAGGAAGATGAGGGTCGAAAAGGGGATGGGGAATCTGGGAGAAACCCATGGCTCTGGAATCCAACCAACCTGGATTCAAACCAGGTCCATCATTTACCAAAGGGATGTGGGCATGAAGTTTGAGCCCCTTGAGCTTGTTTCCGATTCTGTGAACTAGAACTACTACTTCTCACTTCACAAGAATCGTGACTACAGATCAAAGCTCCCCGCAAGTATGAATCGCTCGATACTCGACACTTGGTGAATGCCCTGGGTCTGGGCGCCCAAGGGCCAGGGTGAGGCCAAAGGAGGTTGCTTTCCCCCAAACTTCAACTTCCTGAACTTGAAGTTCCCCCCTTGTCGGGATGATCTTTGACTCTCGGCAAGAAGCTTGATCTTGCTAAGGGGCCTAAATCACAAGCCCGGGACGTGATCCTCTGATAAACTAAAAAGCAAAGAGTTATCAGAACTGTCACCAGCTCTATTAATTATGAGAGATTAGAAACCTCTGGGTCCCCACCCCAAACCGAGGCTGAGCACCTGGCCCGGCACAGACGGTCTCAGTTCCTGCCCCAAGGCCACGGCTGGGGCAGCTCTGGTTCTCTTCTGGCAAGTGAGGCTGGGGCTCAGTCCAAGGGGCCCGTCCTACACCCAGGCGGTCACATGGGCATCACTGCGCTGAGGTGTAGTCCCCCATCCCCTCCTCCCCGTGTCAGGCTCCTCTGTGCTCCCCCGGGCGCCTCCGCCCCAATCCCCCCCAAGCTGGGCTGAGGAACGAGAAGTACGCAGTGAAGCAATGCAGTGAGGCAAGGCAGGCCCGTGCTGAGCCTGGCACCGGCCGGGTGTTGGGCAAAGCAGGCTGTGTGGGGACTGGGTCCCGACCTTCCTTCTGCAACTGGGATGTCCTGGGTTCCTGACCTCTCCCAAGACCTCTGCCGACTCCACGCCAAATGCCCATTTCCTTCCCCCAACCAGTGGCCCCTCTCCTCTAAGGAGTGGGATCGGGGGGGAGGAAGGGGAGGGCGCAGGAAGACAAAGGGAGGGAAGGGTGGAGGTTTTGGAGGAAACTGAGTGGGGGCCCCCCTGGTGTGGAAAACTCCACACGCTGAGAGGCAGCTGAGTGGGTCAGAGGAGATGGTGTCCCTTCAGCTCTGCCCTTTCCGCCTCTGGTCACTGCTTTTTCTCAGGATTCTACATCCGGGCAAAGGGCACGCCCCTATGCTGCCTGCCACTGCTCAAGGACGTGGCTGGGCTGGGCTGGGCTGGGCGGGGTGGGGGGGGCGGAGAGGAAGCGTGTAGGGGCTGGGCAGCTCAGCGGACAAAGGAGAACCCCACACCAGCCTGGGGGGCAGGAGTAGGAGGGCACAGAGAGGGAAGGCCCATGCATGACCCCCACCCCTGGGCCCAACAGAACCTGCCCCTTCCTCAACACAGACACAGAGGTTCCCAAGCCAAAGCCCAATTTTATTTACACTCATCCCAAAACACATGATTTGGGGCTAGGGGACAGGTCCCAGGGGAGAGGAGGTTGAAGGTCACAGAGGACAGTGACAGGTGCAGAAGAAGAAAGGGATGGTGAGGATGGGTGGGCCTCTCTTCCAGTGTCCTCCATGGGCTCCACGTGTCTGTCCCCAGGCAGAGGCAGAGACGCCGTCTCGTTCAGGATTTGGACTTGGATACAGCAAGTCCGATGAGTCCAGCCAGTCCCGCCACGCCCAGAGCCATGCCTCCAACAATGGCCATGCCCACTAGACCATCTGGGGAGAGGAAAAGGGAGACCGTCACGAGTCCAAAAACCTAGTCCCCGCAGGGACCTCGGCCACCATCTTGCTGCCCGCCGCTCCTCAACAGAGGATGTGCCTCTGTATCTGGAGTCATGGGGTGAGGGACCCCTGAGGGATGGAGAAAGAAGGGGGTTTGGAGAGGAACTGCTTGGAAGGCACCATCTGAAGAGAGACCAGAGGGCCCAGGCACGAGGGAAGGAGGAGGACTTAACAGTTGAGAGGCACCTGGGGATGCTGGGGGCCAGGGAGACACGAGGGTGGGGAGTGGACAGAGACGGAGGGAGAAGGGCAGAGAGGACGGCCTTCACCTTTCTTCATGGCCTTGTCGATGAGCTGTTCCAGTTCCTTGGCCTGGTTGTTCTGCGGCTCTGTCTGCAGCAGCCCTCGCACATACTTTAGGGCTTTTTCATATTCCTACACTCAGGGAGAATGACACACCCCCCTCAGAATTCTATCCCTCCTCCTACCCATCAGAAGGGCCTTCCCTCCGCTGGCCCCAGGGCTCTTCCCTCTACCTCCACCCCCTCCCTCCCTCCAGCCCCACCCAGTGGAGTAGAGTCCACAAACCACCCCAACTGTGTGGGGTTGATAAGCCAAGGGAGATAACAGCCCAAGGCTTGGGGCTGCACCCCACTGCTGACGTCACACTGCTCCCCACACCCTCGGCATCGGATCCTCTGTCTCTCACCTTCCCTCAGCATCCTGCTATCACCCTGCACCTCTGTGACGTGGGAGAGAGAGACGAGAGGGAGCTCGGCCACCCAGGCGGGGTGGAAGGGCTGAAGGAGCTCTCCGCCTTACCTTGAGCCGGTAGTTGCCCACAGCCAGGTAGAAGACATAATCCCGCTGCTCCTCTTTGCTCCCTTTGGGCAGCAGCTCTAGGGAGGGGGGGAGGGAAGAGGGTAAAAACCCCTTCTCTCCCTTCCTAGTGCCTGTGTCCCAGAGACCCCCTCCACTCCCTGAATACCTATAAGATCCTGGGAGAAAGTCACTGTCCTGAGCCTCCATTTCGGCTCCGGTCACTCCGGGCTTCCCAGCCAGAGCTCTGGGGCAGCATGAACCCCAGCTGCCCCAATGCCCCAGTATCCACACCCCGGTATCAACACTACAGTCAACTTTGGTTCATCCAAGTGAACTGAAAGGAAATCAAGGCACCAGAGAAGCCAAAAGGCATCTCTACTCAGCTGTGGCATCTGCTGTGTATTTTAACTGCAGCAGCTTGCTGACAGAATTGTGTTCAAAATCAGTTTGCGCTCCTTCCCCCTTTAAAAAAACAGCTCCAAACTCACCTTCAGTCACCCCTCCCTGAAAGACCCCACCTGACTCTTAGTTCAGTGACTTCCCAGAGGCTCATGTGTTCAGTTGTACTCTGCATTAGAATTTGCTGCTAAGTGGTTTTGCAGGTGTTTACACATCTTCCCAAGTGTCTGTACTGTCTCCTCAACTAGACTGGCAATGTTTAGAGACCAATTCTACAGCTGTGCCCTGCTGTAGAGGAAACCTGAGAAATAGACAAATGGAGGCGGAGATGATTTGCATTAAGGAAGAGTCTTACTTTTATGGATTTGCAACAGGCATCCTTGGCTAGTACAGTGCTTGCTTATACACCATTACTTGACCAAGAGAAAGGGGGTACAGAGAAATTTAAAGGTCAAGTATTGTGGCCTCTGAAAAATGGTGACCCATCCAAAACCAGCAGCAAATAGGATTCTGATCATAAAAGCACCATGTGCTCACAGGTTTTGGGAACCGTCTTCTGTACTTCTTCCACACCCACCCCCCCCCAAAAGGTTTTCAACAAAAGCTGCTAAATAAGCAACACGGTGGGGGTGGGGGGCAAAGAGCATGGGACTGGGACACACAAGCAGGAGCTTCTAGTCCCAATTCAGCCATAAATCAACCAGCTGTGTGACCCGAGACAAGTCACTTTCCTTACGTCTAGACTACCAGATCACCAAAGTCCAGTGGGGACTGACATGCTATGACTCTGTCTGGCAAAACCATCATCGATGAGCTGGCAAGCCAAAAGTACAGTGGAAGTCAGGCTAAGTATAGCCCTTATTTTACAGTGCGTTTACTGGTAAATAACTGTGAGGTGACTGCACTGTGAGGTCCCATGCTGAAAAAGGATCCCCGAACTTGAGATGGAGGGAGTGAGCCAGGCCAACAGTGGTTGAGGACGATGGCAGTTGGGAAGGGGAGAGCTGGGGAGCCAGCCTAGCACCTCACCCTCCAGCAGAGCAAGGCCTTTACGGATGTCATCGTTGTATTTGCTTCGCACCAGGCACCAGGCATATTCAAACTGCGTGCTCTTGGACACTGAGCCTGCTGCCTTCTCAGACTGAAATTTCTTTTCAAACTTCTGCCATAGGAGAGGAGAGGAGTCATTTAGAGGTGAAGGGAGCAAGCCACACTGTAGCAGGACCTGGGTGTCCCTTTCCCCGTTACTCTGCATCTTCCCCTCTGCCACATTTCCCTTGCGGGTCTTGGGGTCTGGTACCCCAGGTTCTGCCATCTCCATCTCTGGGACCCAGGCATTCTGGTTCTTAGTGGCGGGCTGTCTTGGCCCCCTTCTGCTTCCCTCCCCCTAGTGGTACCGACTGGAGATGCCACCTGCTGGCGGCTCCAGGCACCGCTCCCGGAGCAGCTGACCCCGAAAGGCTGAACAGTAAACACGCTGTCAGAACTGCTCAACAACAGCCCACGCAGTCCCTCGTCGGAGACTGCTTCTCCCATCCCCACCCTGCCGATCTGGACCCTTTCTTATCTGAAAAACGGGAATAAAAATAGTGCCTACCTCCTACCAGAGCTACAAAGATTGAGATCTCCCCTGAAAGGTCATTAGCACCGTACCGGACTGTGACTAATATATGCAAGTTTAAGGTGGTCATTGTGTTCCCCCTGCCACTTTAGGAGCACTGAAAATCGGGTGCCCGCACCCTGACCTCCTAGCTCCTGCATGCACTCAGCACCCGTCAAACTCCAGGCCCCCAGGCTGAGGCGTGGTGGCGCAGGAAACTACATCTCCCATTAGCCTTCGGGGCAAACTGGAACCTCTGGGCAGGAGCCGGACGCTGCAGGGGCTGCCGGGAGCCGTAGTTCGACTTCCCTAGGCAAAGCTGATGCTGGGAAGAGGGTTTGGCCCCTACCCGGGCTCTCCTCAGGGCCCGCCCTTCCGAATCTTCCTTTTCCCTCCCTTAGGGCCGGGCCTCACCAGTAGGTCCTCCACAGACACCAACTCGTTCAGCACGGCCTCCATGGCCGCCGGCCCCGCAATGCTCACAACTCAGACGCTACTGTGCCACCGTCTCCATGGCCCACTGACCGGGGCGGAGAGTTACTTCCGGCGCCCGGCGGAAGCGGGATCGCCCTCCGCTGCGCAGAGCCAATCGCTTCACGTAGCCGCCGCGAGCCCGCCCCCACCCCGTCCCCCGCGCCGCCGCCGCGGGGCAGCGGGGATCACTGATGCGCATGCTCCAACAGGTCCTTCTCGTTCGCCCACGGCTCGCAGGCCGCACCCGGTGCCAGACCTGTCTTCAAGCCCGTCTTCCCGGGTACCCTGCGTGTGCCTCCGTGTACGGAGGCTGCCTCACTAAACTCTGAGACTATGTCTTGGTGGTTAGCCCCCAGACTGAAAACAGCGAAAAGAGAAGGTGGGGAACTGGGCATGAATCCCATAATTTTAGGAACCAGTATAACCCTCCCTCGCTCCCCCCCGCCCCAGTTCTCCCCTCCCAGATATCTAGGACCCTAGAGGCTACGTGATTTTTCAGTGCCTGCAAGAAAATCATAACTAGTACCAGGGTTTCCAGGGCCCCGGCTGACTCTTATAATGCAAGAGGAAAGAGAACAGATATGTTAACTATACACCCAGGACTGGAATACATAATAATGGGGGATGCTATCAATGGGAATTTAAAGAAAAGCGGTTGCCACTGCTTGCAGAGAGGGTCCAGTCTTCTAAATATTATTTAATAAAGCATCCTCTGGGTGTACCCAAGGGGGAAAGGCCTGCCCTGTGGGGTCATGGACGATAAGGAGCTTGGCAGTGAGAAGCAACAAAGCATGGAAAGGGGAAATGCTGCACGCCACTCTGGCATCTGTGTTCTGTACAGTGATGGGACTGGGTAGGTAGTGATTTTCAAATTTCTTTTTACCTTGACCCACAGTGCTCCAGTACACATGTGAATGTAAGTTCCATGAGAGCAGAGACTGTATCTTGTTTATCTGCATCTCCAGCTCCGAGCACAAGGTAAATGTTCCAGAAATATTCGTTGAATAAACAGGAAGTAAAGCCGACAGTAGTAATGACGGCAGGGCAAGTGCAGGGGATTGTCATCCAAACACCTTTCACATTTGCAAGACCCCTTGATTTTTTTTTTTCTTTCCTCATAATAGCCTTGTGAGTTAAGTTGGCAAGTTATTCTTCTCTATTTGGCTTGGACAGTTGAAATTATTGTGATATGAGCTCAGTAAACTTCGAGAGAAACCTCAGTTTAGGGAACTGACTCCATAAGAGTCAAGGAGAAAAATTCACATTCATTCAAAGATGTATTGAGCTGCTACTTTTGGCTGGGCTTTGAGATAAGCAGAGAGGGTAAAAAGATGTACAGAATACGAAGCAGATGGGTGAAAACAGGACCGAGCACAAAGGGCAGCTACTAGCAAGGCAGAGAATATAAGAAAGCCAAAAGGGCATTATTTCTATCAGGATGTTACTTCCTTCGGGTGGCCTGCTGCCCCTTATCCATGTTTGTATCTGTTGCAGTTCTTGGCACAGGCCTGGCACGTGGCAAAAGCTCCATCAGGGTTTGTTAAATGTATATTTGTGGGGGAAAAGGAATGCCTTACTCACATGGCTCAGTTCTGTGCCAGTGAAGACATCCTAAGTCTGAGTTTGTGTTTCTCTGGTCTAGTTAGCATAGCCATCCACCCTGGATCACAGGGATAAGAAATAGTGCCTGTTAATTTTACATCCAAATTATGTTTCTCCATCTTCTTCAAGCAGCATCCAAATGCGAACCATTGTCATCTCTGCCTTGGGAGACACTGACAGTCAGCTCACTGGTCCCCTGCATTCATTCTTGCCCCGTTACTGTCAGTTTACCACCCAGCAGTCAGAGGGACCTTATAAAAACACAATTCTCAATTTATCTGGAACCCTTTAATGCCTTCTCATTGTCCTTAGAATAAAGGCCAAAATCTTGTAGCGAAGCCTAGAAGGTCCTCTCAAGTCTGCTCTGTGCTTACCTCTCTGCCTCATCTCTCCATCACTGCCTCTCCCTGTTAGGCCTTCTTTCAGTTCTGAAACCCCCAGTGGCCACAGGCCCTCTGCACATGCAGTCCCCTCTATCTGGAACATCTTTCCCCTCTCCCTTTGTTTATATGGCTCATTCATTCATCCATTCATTCATGACTTAATTCATTCAACAAATACTCATTGAGCACCTGCTATGTGCCGGGCACTGTTTAAGTGCTAGGAATCAGTGCCGAATAAAGTTCTTGTTCTCATGGAACTTGCATTTTAGTGGGGAAAACAGAAAAAATACTTGAACAAGTAAATACCTAAAAACACAATAATGGCAGGAGTTGAAAATGCTCTGAAAACAAATAAAGCAGGGGAAAGGGATTGTGAAAGAAGAGGATACTATTGGAGGAGAGCTCAAAGAAGCCCACCCTGGAGAGGTGACACCTGGGCAGAGAACTGAAGGGCGTGAATGAGCCATGCAGGTAAATGGCAGAAGAGCATTCCAAGCAGACAAATAGGCAGGTGCAAAAGCCTTAAGGAAGGAACGCACACGGGTTGTTGAGAAAATGAGGGCAGAGAGGTAGCCAGGGGCAGATCATGTAAGGCCTTGTAGACTCTGGGAAGGAATCTGGATTTAATTTGATGAGTGATGGGAAAACACTGGAGGGTTTTGGGCAACACAGTGAAATGATCCATCATAAAGGGATCCCTCTGGTGGCTGCTGTGGTGGCCCAGGCAAGAGGCAGTGGTGACCTGGTCTACCGCCGCAGCAGTGGGGGAGAAGGGGTTCAGGGTATATGGTCAGAAGGGAGAGTCAGCAGGCTCTGCTGATGGATCGGATGTGTGAGAGGGAGGTAGGGTGACAGATAGGTTTGTGCCCTGAGTGACCTGGTGAGCTCCTACTGACCCTCAGTTCTAAGCGCTAAGGCTCTTCCTTAGGGAAGGCCTTCCCTGGCATCCAGACTAGGTGAGATCTCCTGTAGAGACGCAGAGCATTACCAGTCCTACATTTCCAGAATATAAAACGATAACCCGCTCCTTCCTTTCTTAGTTTGCCCTGCGTTTTTGTGAGCCACACAAGTATTGGTCTGGGTGTGGTAATAACATCTGCCAGGAGCCAGAGACTTTATTCTGCTCTCGTCTCTTCTTTTCCCCATAAAGGAATGCTCACACATGACCTGTGGTCCAAAACCATACCAGGAAGGTATGAGTCCATTTGATCCATAAGGAAACAGAGGCTCAAAAAGCTTAAGTCATCTGCCCAAGGTCACAGAGCTAGAAGTGGAGGAGCTGGGATTCAAACCCGAGTCCTGCTTCAGCTTCCGCGATGAAGAGTCAGTTAACGAATAAATAGAAAGAAAGGATATGACAAGTGTGTAAGTACTCTCTAGTTTTTCATCTTTAAAAAATGTAGGTGTAAATTTGTAATTTTTTGGTTTTGCATGGTAGAGGACTTCCCTTAAGCAGTAGATGAATGAGGAAGGAAAAATTCAGATTAATTCGAAACAGGCAAAACAATCCTGACAAACCATTTTTTTAGTAAAATACGGTAGTAAAATTGACAACAAAACCCCCCAAACCACCACCAGTGCTGCTGGGATTGTTGTAAAACTGGTTTCTGCCTCTTGGCAAGCGGCCTGTATTTTTAGTTCACACTATGTGTTAGTTTCTAATTATTGTGTGATGAGCTGATAAATGCCACCCTCCTGTACTAGACTGGAAGCGACAGGAGGGCAGGGTCTGTCTATCTTGCTCATCTTATGCTCCTGGAGCTCAATGCCTAGCGCCAGTAGATACTCAATTTGTAACTGTTGCATAAATGGATATTGTTGTTGCCATGATTAACTTTTTGGAAGAGAATCAGGCAATATATAGTAAGAGCTATAAGATAAAATATTATTTAACTAGTAATCTACTCCTGTGAGGAAAAAATATTCAACAAAAGCCAAAAAAAAAGAAGAAAGAAAGAAAGAAAAGACATGAAGATATTCATTCCTTAAAGAAGATGTGGTACATATATACAACGGAATATTACTCAGCCATAAAAAGGAACGAAATTGGGTCATTTGTAGTGACGTGGATGGACCTGGAGACTGTCATATAGAGTGAAGTAAGTCAGAAAGAGAAAAATATCGTATATTAACGCATATCTGTGGAATCTAGAAAAATGGGACAGATGAACTGGTTTGCAAGGCAGAAATAGAGACACAGATGTAGAGAACAAATGTATGGACACCAAGGGGGGAAAGCGGCGGGGGGATGGGGGTGGTGGTGTGATGAATTGGGAGATTGGGATTGACATGTATACACTAATATGTGTAAAATAGGTAACTAATAAGAACCTGCTGGGCTTCCCTGGTGGCGCAGTGGTTGAGAGTCCACCTGCCGATGCAGGGGACACGGGTTCGTGCCCTGGTCCGGGAGGATCCCACATGCCGTGGAGCGGCTGGGCCCGTGAGCCATGGCCGCTGAGCCTGCGCGTCCAGAGCCTGTGCTCCGCAACGGGAGAGACCACAGCAGTGAGAGGCCCGCGTACTGCAAAAAAAAAAAAAAAAAAAAAAAAAAAAAGCCTGCTGTATAAAAAAGTAAAATTCAAAAAAAAAAGATGAATACCTCTGATCTAGGAATTCCACTGCCAGCTATTCATCAGTGAGAAACTTGCACAGGGGTAAAAAACCCTCAAACTGCAAACAACCCAAATACCTTTTATATGAATTTAAGAATGAATACTTTATGGTATATACACATAGAAATGAATATAGAACATTGAAAATGAAGTACAGACACATTTATCAACATGGTAAATCTAAAAAAATGTAATGCTGAATAAAGAAAATTTATTGAAAAAAAGATAATTCATTCCTGCATATCTGCGAAGGTAAACAAACAAAAAATGCACCAAGGAATGGTTTTATTAAATGATGGCGCACCAATATTACGTTACATCAATATAATAATAAACAGCCTTAAAGTCATAGTCATCTGGATTCTAGGTCTGTGGCCGATAATACTCAATACAAAACAAAGTATGTACTTCTCAAATTCAGTCCTGTGAGTGGGCAGAAAAGAAACGGACATTTTTTGTTGGTGGAACTAAAACCTAGAAGTGGTACTTGGTGGCAGATTCCCTCCCTTGACTACACCAGAAATTGGAGCTTGTTCTGGACTTCTGCCTTACAGCATCTTGTCAGTGGTCAGCCCAGGAGAAGTTCTCAGCAAACACCCACTAAACAGGGTTCCACTACTTGTGTTCTTCCAATCTTCAGTGATCTGTCTCTTCTACTTCCCACTTTCATCTACTATCTAATTAGTTAGAAAGTCCTATCAACCGCAAATTGATTTATTCATCCATCCAACCAACATTTGTTAAGGGTCTATTGTGTACCAGGCACCCTTCTAAGTGCTGGGTAAGAGAAATGAACTAAACAGACATATTCCTTCCCCCATGTAAGTTACATCTTAGTGGAAGAGAAAAGACAGCTAACGAATAAATACATAGGCAGAGGTGATCTCTGCCTCCGTTCTGTCGCCATTCTCTAACAGCCTAAACGTGTTTTCCTCCTCCAACCCAGCCTGGCTGCCAGCTGCATTTTAAAGTGCAAATCAGACTTATCGTCTCCTGATTAAAATACCGTCTAGACTACTCAGGACATTGTTTAAATTTCTTATGCATACGAAGCCCTTCAGGATCGCCTCAGCTTACCTCTCCAGCTTCATCTCCAGGCACCCACGCACCCTGCACACGAAGAGTTTTCGTGGGACGGCCACCTTTCTTCCACCCGAAATGTTCTCCAACCGGAGATCTCCATCCACCAAACACCTGAGCCCCTACGTGGCCCGCAACTAGCAGCCGGGCTCAGGGCCGTTACCCTCCGGGACATCTTTCTTCTATCCGGCCCCCGCGCCTCCAGCCCCTAGGAGGTACAGCATTTATCACCGAGTCCTACAATCCTTTATGTGGACAGGGGCCGTGTCTTGTTCATCTCTCTGCCAAAGGGCAGACACCCAAGAATCGTTCGTGGGGTGAATGAAAGAGTAACGGCAGGCGTTCTAAAAAAGACGCTAAGAACCTCGGAGACGTTTGCACTTCCGGGTGGCGGTTCGGTCGGCACCCGAAGATGGGAGAAGTGGGTACAGGCACCTCCTCAGGGGCTGCTCTAGGAGAAGTGCTCGGTGATCCGGAGGATCCGGGGAGCCCCGAGGGGGAAGGGCGCGGCGTCTGCCTCTGCGCAGTAGTCGCCCTCCGTAGGGAGGCGGAGCCGAGAGAAGCCTGGGGCGGGGCGCGGGAGGGGCGGGGCGCGGGAGGGGCGGGGCGCGGGAGGGGCGGGGCGCGGGAGGGGCGGGGCGCGGGAGGGGCGGGGCGCGGGAGGGGCGGGGCGCGGGAGGGGCGGGGCGCGGGAGGGGCGGGGCGCGGCGCGACTGAGAGGTGGAGGCGGCGGTGCCGAGGCCTGGGAGCCTCGAACCTCATAACTCGCCCTTGTGCCCCGGGCTGAATGAAGTCCTGCTTTCTAACCCATGCCCCAGCGAGGCCCACTGTAAATTAAAATTTACCTGTTGCCTCCTTTAGAGGCTGTCTTGGCTCGAAAGTATGTGATGAGTGCACACAACGTGCCCATGAATCACCTGGGATCTTGTTAAAAGTGCAGAGTCAGATTCAGGAGGTTTAGGGTAAGGCCCAAGATGTTGGGTTTCTAATAAGCTCCCGGAGGACGTTGCTGTGGATTCTCCAACACACTTTGAGGAGCAAGGGTGTGAAACAGTGGGTTTTTTTGGTTTTTTGGGTTTTTTTGGCTGCATTGGGTCTTCGTTGCTGCGCGCGGGCTTTCTCTAGTTGCTGCGAGCGGGGGCTACTCTTCCTTGCGGTGCGTGGGCTTCTCATTGCGGTGGCTTCTCGTTGCAGAACACGGGGCTCTAGGTGCATGGGCTTCAGTAGTTGTGGTGCGGGAGCTCAGTAGTTGTGGCTCACGGGCTTTAGAGCGCAGGCTCAGTAATTGTGGCTCACGGGCTTAGTTGCTCCTTGGCACGTGGGATTCTCCCCGACCAGGGATCGAACCCATGTCCCCTGAATTGGCAGGCACATTCTTAACCTCTGTGCCACCAGGGAAGTCCCGAAACAGTGGTTCTTAAATTCGGTCCCCCAGATTAGCAGCATGGGCATCACCTGAGAATTGTTTAGAAATGTGAATTATCGAGCCCGGCTCCACACCTGCGGAATTAGGATACCTGGGGATGGAGCCCAGCAGTCGGTATTTTTACAAATGCTGTAGGTGGTTCTGATGCACGCTGGAGTTTGAGAACCACTGGACAGCGGAAGAGTCAAATTGAGCCTCATTTCTCTATAGACTTGTGACTGTGATCAATTTGCCTTATCTAGTTAAGCTTCAGTTTCATCAGCTGAAAAATCAGGATGAAAATACGAATGCCTTCCTAGTGAATCTGTTATGAGGAGGGAACATGAGATAATGATTGTAAAACACTTGGCACACATAATAAACATTTTATAATAGTTATCAGAGCCTAGAGAGCTTAGAATAATTTCACTAGTGTGACAGGGGCAGAAAAAGACTTTAAAAGAAATGAGGAATGGGGGGAGGTGTGGTAAGCATATGGAGAAATGACTTTACTCTTTCAGGCCACTGAAGTGGAAAAGACAGGGCTGCAGTGGTAGTTACCACAGCAATGTTACCTCTCAGCCATGGTGATTATCCATAAAGCCATTCATTTAGACAATGAATAATTTCATTTAATTTATTTGGAGTGCCTCTTCCAAATGAGTGAGTTTCAGAGGGCAATAACAGACAAAGTTCCCCCCCCCCCAACAAACAACAGATGTACCTTAAACTATTTAGGTGTGATTTTCCTACTTGTCTGTTCTGGGAATGACATCGCCTTTGCTGTTTACCACTTTGGTCTTAGGATTTGGAAAAGGGAAGGAGGCAAAAATCAGAAAGAGGCAAGAGAAATTTCTGGATCAGTGAGTTTTTAATTCAGCAATGAATTCCAGCTGCCAGAAGAAGAAGTAGAATATCTAGTTGGAGGGAAACCTTCCCAACACATTTTACATTTCATCAGCACATTTTATCAGCATTACCCTGATACCAAAACCAGCCAAGGACACCACAAAAAAAGAAAACTACAGGCCAATATCCTTGATGAACATAGATTCTAAAATCCTCAACAAAATATTAGTAAACTGAAGCCAGCAATACATTAAAAGGATCATAGACCGTGATCAAGAGGGATTTATTCCAGGGATGCACAGACGGTTCAACATCCAGAAATCAATCAACAAGATACATCACGTTAACAAAATGAAGGATAAAAATCATATCATCATCTCAATAGATGCATAGAAAGCATTTGACAAAGTTCAACACCCATTTATCATAAAACTCTAACAGAGTATTGAGGGAACATACCTCAACATAAGAAAGCCTGTATATATGAAAAACCCACAGCTAAAATCATACTCAAAGGTGAAAAGCTGAAAGCTTGTTTTCTTTTTCTTTTTTTAAAGTGAATGGTTTTTATTATTTTTAAAAATATATTAATTTAATTTATTTATTTGGTTGTGCCAGGTCTTAGTTGCAGCTCGCGGGCTCCTTAGTTGTGGCATGCAAACTCTTAATTGTGGCAGTGGGATCTAGTTCCCTGACCAGGGATCGAACTCAGGCCCCCTGCTTTGGGAGCACAGAGTCTTAACCACTGTGCCACCAGGGAAGTCCCTGAAAGCTTGTTTTCTAAGATCAGGAATAAGACAAGGCCACTTTGGCCACTTTTATTCAATGGTATGGAGATTCCTCAAAAAATTAGGAATAGAAGTACCATGTGACCCTTCTATCTCCACTTCTGGGTATTTATCTGAAGAACACAAAAACGCTAATTCAAAATGCTATCTGCACCTCTGTGTTCATTGCAGCAGTATTTACAATAGCCAAGATATGGGGGAATGGATAAAGAAGATGTGATACATACACAATGGAATACTACCAGCTGTAAAAAAAAGAATGAAATCCTGCCATTTTCGGCAACATAGATGGACATTGAAGGCATGCTAAGTGAAATAAGTCAGTCATATATAAAAAGAAAGATACACTGTCCACATATTCTCATCAGTAGGACCCTTTATGGTCATCTGAAGGCTTTACTTTGTCTATTTCCAGGCTCACAACTGCTGAACTGCCTTTTTCTGTATAGTTTGCCAGGATTATCTGAACAGCAGGGAGTGTAACAAATTGGCACATTATAGGAGTGAAAACGTTTTATACATTTAAATCATTAAACCCTTATCTCTGTTCTCTTGATCTTGACCAACAACATGCCACGGAGCTTACACGGCTATAGGGAAAATAAAAGGGCTGCATCTCTCTAAAGATGGGAAGCCCCAGTCTGGACATAGGGCTTTTGTTTTCAAAGAAATCAGGTCAATTATCAGAGGACCTATCTGGTTAGCATGGAATTTGTTTTAAAATGATAATGCTTTCATTAGGGTAGTTGAGAAATAATATTTTCACTAAACTTTTGAATCACTCTCCGCCTGCTGAAGACCTAGGGTATAACTTCCTCATATCTTATGTCATCTATTTCTTCTATAATCTCAGTCCCAGGCTCACCGCCTGTGTAAGACTCACTCTTCCTGTTGGGTCTCTCTTTTACTCTCATGCTACAACCACAATCGCAGCACTTATGACACCAGATGTGTGGGGTTTTCCCACACCGAGCAATTCTCTGTGACACCAGCTGGGTGTCCTACCATTCAATTCAGTTCTGACGCTAGAGTTAGCACAGACCCTGCAGGTGACAGGCTCAGTCCCACAAGACTGGCCCCCCCAACTTTAGATGCCAGTCTCAAGTGATAGTTCCCCAGTTTACCTGTAACTCCTGTCTGACTTGGCTACAAAGTGAAGGTTCCCATGAGCATCCCTCCTTGGATTCGACTCTGCTAGAACAGCTCACAGAGCACAGGCAAACACGTTTACCAGTTTATTATATAATAAAGAATACAGCCAGATGAGAAGATACGTAAGTTGAGGTCTGGAGGGGTCCTGAGCTCAGGAGTTTCTGTTCCCTTTGAGTTGGGGGTGCACCACCCTCCTGGCACATGGACTTGTGCATTAACCCAGAAGCTCTGTGAACCCCAAACATTTGGGATTTTTAGCGAGGCGCCCTCATGTAGGCATGATGGGTCATTAACTCCACTTCCAGCCCATCTCCCCTCTCTGGAGAATGAGGGTGGGCCTGAAAATTCTAGGCTTCTCATCATGTCTTGGTCTTTCTGGTAACAAGCCTCTCCTTCAGGAACCCACCAAGAGTCATCCTATTAGAAAAAAAGACGCTCCTATCACTCAGGAAATTCCAAGGGATTTAGGAACCCTGTGTCAGGAACCAGGGTCGAGCACCAAACATCAGAACAAAAGATGCTCCTACGCTCCTAGTGCTTTCATTAAGAAATTACAAGGGTTTTAGGAGCTCTGTGCCAGGAATAGGGGGCAGAGACCGATACATTTATTTTCTATTATTTCACACTCCCCTAAACAATACTAGCATGATATTAAAAATAATCCAATTTATTGAATATTCTAGATTATTATTCCGATTTCTCACTTACATTGCTTTATTTTCCTGGTTGCTACACTTTAATTTCACACATGAATTCAAACTAATTAGTGTATGAGGAGAGTATTATGGCAGGTCTTTCACTGAAAGTTGTGAGTTTTTTTCTTTTTTTTTAAAGTGTGTAGTTTTATCACTTTCAAGTACTGTAAATTGACCTGGGTTAGTATTAATTAATAAAAACCCTTGAGGGTCATTTTGTAATAGGAATGTTCTTTACTAAAGTAGTGACTATTTGTAGATAAATCAGTATGAAAAAAGATGATTGGAAGTTGTCAGCTCACTTAAATAATTTAATTATTCCCTTGAAACCTGTGTAGTATAGTGAGAAGGCACCATCAATTTCTGATAACCTGGGGAAATAGGAGGAGGTGACATAGGTCACATTTACTTTAAGATAGTAATTAAACAAAACATGATGCAAAGTATATTTTTAAATGTAAATGTTTTTCATTAAAGCATTCATTGTTTTTACACATGCATTCACACATTCATTGTTCTATAGACATTATTCAAAAGTATAAAACACCCTTTTTTAATTTCATTTATTCAATAAACTATGCATGATTCATGCAAAATGATCGTTAGTTTCAAGCCTTTTTCAGTGATTTCCTCCTCATAAGTATGAACTTACACAATGATAGAGCAACAAAATTAGCTGCTTTGACACCTACTGTTGAAGAAAGCAAAAATATTTATTGCAGGGCAGGGGTAGGTAAAAGATTTCTAACCATAATCTACCAAGAGCTGCAGGAATTATTCATACCCTGAGCTAAATAGCCACAATCAGTATTCTTGTTAAGTGAAGTTTCATACGTAAAACACCTTTTAAAACACAAGTACAAGGAGTTCCTGGGCAGTCCAGTGGTTAGGATTCGGTGCTTTCACTGCTGAGGCCTGGGTTTGATCCCTGGTCGCGGAACTAAGATCCTGCAGGCCACTTGGCCAAATAAATAAATAAATAAAAATAAAACACAAATACAATAGTTTGAAAACCAAAATATTTTTTAAAATTTCATAAACTGCTTGACAAAGAAATAGCCATGCTTCTAATAGTTAGAATAGTTTGCTATCTGTTTTGAGCTGAGCTCTGTTTTTTTTTTTTTTTTGCGGTACGCGGGCTTCTCACTGCTGTGGCCTCTCCCGTTGCGGAGCACAGGCTCCGGACGCGCAGACCCAGCGGCCATGGCTCACGGGCCCAGCCGCTCCGCGGCATGTGGGATCTTCCCAGACCGGGGCACGAACCCGTGTCCCCTGCATCGGCAGGCGGACTCTCAACCACTGCACCACCAGGGAAGACCCTGAGCTCTGTTTTTATAAGAGTAGAATGAAGTTGGTCACTGAACACACCATCCTCTTTGCTCCCTAATAGTCCAGCAGACATCCAGGGTCCTTGACCTGGGGGTAGGTGACAGTATCTACACTTGGGCTTTGAAAGGGTTCGTGAACTCCACAAAATTGTATGTGGGAAAAAATGTATACACATATATGCAAATACATTTGGGGGAGAAGAATGGGTTCATAGTTTTCAAAAGATCCTAAAACTAATAACTATAGGAAAGCAAGGACCTTTGTACGTCATGGGGAAGGGCTCCATAAGACACTGAGAAAGCATGAGGGCCAAGTCAGAAGAATCTGTTTTGGTTAACTGGGGAGGCCTCATGACAGAATCGTGCCTGCTGGCTCTAAATCACTGCAGCCTGGTCATGGCTGTGCCCTGTAAACCTGGCCCCTCCCGGGGGCTACGTCTCTGCGTTGCTAAGGAATATCTGAGATGAGTAGTAGCTGGGTAACTCTGCCGAAGGTCCGAATTTAATCTGTAGTTTTAGGGTGAATTGGGAGGATGCCAGTGTGATGAGAGCTACATGTTTGTTTCATATCTAACGTTTAGAATTTTATAGCAGGAATGAGCTGAAGACCTTTAATCCAGCCACTCGTGTTTTAAGTGAAAAAACAAGATTAAAGAGGCGAAGTAACGTTCTCAGAGCTCCTAGGTCTCCTGGTTCTCGGTCCACAGCAGTTTTCCTATGCACTAATATTTCTTTTGATACGTGGTAGATCAGCTTTTTAAAAAAGTAATTCTGACGCACAATCATCTGTTTCTGGTAAAAAGTTAGGTAGCTCAGTCCTTCTTGAAGAAGAATGTCTGCGTGAGCTAGATTACTCAACATGTTCCAGTCTCGAAAACATCCCCTCCCACCACTTGGAAGTGTTCAGATGCTAGAAAGGATGTTCCAGAAGGCCAGCTGTGACTAAAAGCTGAGCAGAGGCTGCTTCCTCTGAAAAAAAATGAGATCATATCAAGCTGGGCAAATCTGAGAGCCAGCTAAGACATTGAGCCTTCCTAAATGTCAAAATTGTGAAGGTATTTTTAAAACATTGGGACTCTTCCTGATTTAACAGCTGAGAGAAGATGAAAGCAGTGGAAAAGCCCAAAGAACTTTGGAGTTTAGATAAATCTGTATGTGCTTGGAAGCTCTTTGTTCAATGTGGAATTGCCTGAGCTTTATGGGCTGAATTGGAAGCCCCCAAATTCATGTGTTGAAATCCTAACCTCCAGTCTCCCAGGATGACTGTATTTGGAGATAGGATCTTTAAAGAAGTAATTAAGTTAACGATGAGGCCATTAGCCAATATGACCGGTGTCCTCAGAAGATGAGGAAATTAGGACACGGACACACAGAGCGGAAGTGTGAGGGCACAGCGAGAAGATGGCCACGTACCACTCAAGGAGAGGGGCCTCAGAAGGAACTAACCCTGCAACACCTTGATCTTGGGCTTCTAGCCTCCAGAACTGGGAACCCTTCCCAGTTTGTGGTACTTTGTTAGGGCAGCCCTGGCAAACTAATACAACATGCAAAAGTCATTTTGCATGAGAAAACTCGTTTCTTTTTCTAATTACACAAAAATCTTCTTTACAAAGCCTTGGTAAGTGCACAATGCAATCCTCCCTTGGGTTCTGTTCCAGAGCCTTCTGGACCTGATTCCCAGGCAAGCCTTGTGCACCCCTGGCCTCTCTGATGGCTTCTGCCATTCTCTCTGAGTGTGGAGTGCAGAGAGAGTTTTTCAGATACTGGAGCTTAACTCCAAAAGGCACTAAAACAAAGGTCTTTGCACACCTCCTATGATCGCCAGGGTTCTGTGGCCCCTCACCATTCCGATAACCCTACCTGGTGTTCCGCTGCAGGGATTTGCGGGGGACAGGGGGTGGGGAGCTCCCTCACTTGGTGAGTCTGGAGGGGCTGGAGGGAGGAGCACAGAGATGGGCTTCGTTCGGTGCCCTTTCTGAAGCACGCGGGGTGGTAGTTGTTGTGCTCAGTGAGGGGCTAGACTTGGAGACCTGTGAGCCCCAATGAACTTTCCTCCCCTGCTCTGGCCAGACCTGGGTCACCCCACTTCCCCTCAGCTCTCAGCGTCCAGAGCGGCCCCCTTAGCTGGCCCTGACAACCCTGCAGGGAGCTCTGGGTGTGGGGAAGGGTCTTTCCTCTGGCCACACACCCTGCAGCCTCTCAGGGCTGGTGGGGCAGGAGCCCAGTCCCAGTTGATTCGCATGAAACGTTAATAAAGGTGTTTAGCCCTAAGGGTGGGGTAGAGAAGCCAACCTTCATGAAAGTGTATATTACAGTCTAATAACAGGCATTACTTTTTGAGCACTTACTGTATACTGGCCTGCAGATAAATTCTCCCTTCATCCTTCCAGCAACTCTCCATGGTGGCTATTATTATACCCATTTTCCAGAAAAAGACACAAGCTCAGGTGAGAACATTGAGGCACAAAGAGGTGAAATAACTTTGCTAGGTTTCCACAAGCTAGCAAGTAGCAGAGCCAGGAATTCCATACAGTAAAACTTTATTCAGGGGACTTCCCTGTGGTTAAGAACCCGCCTGCCAATGTAGGGGACATGGGCTCGAGCCCTGGTCCGGGAAGATCCCACATGCCGCGGAGCAACTAAGCCCATGAGCCACAACTCCTGAGCCCGCGTGCCACAACTACTGAAGCCCACGCGCCTAGAGCCCGTGCTCCGCAACAAGAGAAGCTACTACAATGAGAAGCCCGCGCACTGCAACAAAGAGTAGCCCCCACTCACCGCAATTAGAGAAAGCCTGCACACAGCAATGAAGACCCAACGCAGGCAAAAAAAACCCAACAAACTTTATTTAGGACCCACCACGTGCCTGATATAATGTCAAGTGCGAGAACTACAAAGATAAGGAAAAACCCAGACCCTTCTCAACACAAAGTCATTGTTTAGTGAGGGAAAATGGTAAAGCAATTATTACAATATGATGGGCAGAGTGTTCTCATTCAGTTATGCTGATGATGAGAGCACGGAGGGGAGGGGTCTTGAATGCAAGAAAGTTAAAGCCAAGTTTTGAAGAGGTGACGGCAGGACTGAGTTTTGGAAGCTGAGGAGTAGCTGGCCAGGCATAGAAAGGGATCAAGCACAGTTTAGGGTGAAAGCTAAGAACATGACTTTGGAGTCCGGCTCCCAGTTGGATCCGGGTCCAGTACCTAATAGCTGAATGACCTCGAGCGAGTTTCTCAACATCTCTTAGCCTCATTTTTATCATCTTTAAGATGGAAATAATAATAACCATTTCATACTGTTGTTTTGAGGATCAAATGAAATAATGCACATTACCTGAAAAAAATAGGTGCTCAATAAATCATAAAGGGTTTCCATAAAGGACTGTTATCAGGGAATGGCAGGGGATGAGGGATGAGGCTAGAGAGGCAGCAGGGTTCAGATGATGCAGGGCCTGTGTGCTAAGTTAAAGGAGCTGGGCCTTCATCCAGTGGGCAATAGGGAGCTGTTGAAAGTTCTAAGCAGGAGACTAGCATGATCAGATTTATGTCTTAACAAAATCACTCTGGCAGCACAAGGGAGAATGATATTGAGGGAAAGATGGGGCGATGCATTGATCCTGTGAGGAGTGATTTAGGGAGAGTCTGGATTAAGCAGGGAGGGTGGAGAATGGATGCCAGAGATATTTGATGGTAGGATCGCCAGGTCTGCTAAGTAGAGCGGGTGCAGAGAGTGAGGGGGCAGGATGTGTGGCGGAAGAAGAGTAGACACCCACATGCTGGGGATGATGGGCTTAGAAATCAGGAGGATGTGCTGTGCAGCGTGTGGGGATCCAAGCAGCATCAGCATCAGGATGGGAAGAAAGCAGTTTCTCCCTTGGACTGGAGAGTGAGAAGGAGGTGAGCTTAGGGAGACAGTCGGAGACCCTTTTAAGTGAAGGTTGAAGAGTAGCCCAAGAGATGGGAGGAGAACCAGGAATATGAATGCCTAAGCCAAGGAAAGAGTTTTAAGAAGGGAAGGGTCCATATTATCACAGACTGCTGCAAAGGCAAGTAAGAAAAGGATTGCTTGGATTTAGCAAAAAGGGAAGTGCTGTGGCGGTTCAGTTAGAGGGAACGGAGGAAGTCGGTTGGAGAAACGAGATAGGTGGCAGATAGAGGAGGACACGTGGGTACAGTTTTATATATGTATTTATTATAGTTAGTTGATTATTGTCATTAATCATTAATTGAAAGAGACCTGCACATGGTCAAGTACCAGTGGGGAAAGCGCCAGCAGAGGAGAGACTGACATACAGGACAGAGACGATTAGTAACTTCAGCAGCACTTCTGCTATCGACTTGCTCTTGGTCTTGGGTCACTACCCTCTGCACTGCATGGGCTGTCTGCTCCCTGCTACCAGAAGAATCTTCTCAACAGCAGACCAGTTCCTGACACTGCTCAGTTTCAGATTTCCTTGGTCCTGTCTCACCTCCCATAACTGTTCTACTTACACCAGGATCTCTCATACTTCTGGACCTTTGCACAGATAGCTCCCTTTGCTGAGGGCTAATTCCCTCTTTGGCCCATTAACTCTTAGATGTCTTTCAAGATTAAGCTCAAGTATCCCTCTTGGGATACCCTCTTGGTCTCAGTGAGGCGTCTCTCCTGTGGATTTCTGCAGCCTCTTCTGCTCCCAGCTCTCTCAGCTCCCATCATGTATAATTATAAATCTCTCTATTTCTCTTTTAAAAGCTGTGACTCCTTTGAGGTCAGGGACTAAAGTTCGTGTCTACATGTCCTCGACCAAACTCAGTGCCTGATGATTTATGAATGAAGAAGACACAGACCATACTTCTTGAGACTCATACCAACAATAGAGAAACACAAAGCCTGTAACGGTGCAGTGTGTGCAGTGCTTTGGGAACTCTTCTTAGAAGACTTGAGAAAGTTTTGGCTGGGTCATAAAGGATATGCTCGTTAGGTGGAGAAGGTCATCTTAAACAGAGTGAACAGGGTGTTTGTATGCTGTGGACATTTCCACTTCCTAGGTTATTCAGGCCAACCTTCCCACTGAGGGCAACTAAAATGCTAGCTGACATCTAATAAAGCATTTTGAAAACACTAAAGACCTAACAAAGATAGCAAAACATTACCAGGCCATGATTTAGAAGACAGACTCAGAGGTGGTAAATAAATTTTTTAAAAAAATTGAGATATACTTGACATATAACATGATATTAGTTTCAGGTGTACAACACAATGATCCTATATATGTGTATATAATATCGTGAAATGATGACCACAGTAAGTGTAGTTAATAGTTAACATCCATCACCACATATGGTTATTCCAAATCTTGGCTGTTGTAAATAATGCTGCAATGAACATGGAGGTGCAGATATCTTTTTGAGTTAGTGTTTTCTTTTTCATTTTTCAGATAAAGACCCAGAAGTGGAATTGCTAGATCATACAGTGGTTTTATTTTTAAATTTTTGAGGAACCACCGTACTGTTTTCCATAGTGGCTGCACTAATTTACGTTCCCAAAAACAGTGCACAAGGGTTCCCTTTTCTCCACATCCTTGCCAACACTTGTTATCTCTGCCTTTTTTGATAATAGCTATTCTAAGAGGTATCAGGTGATATCTCATTGTGGTTTTGATTTGCATTTTCCTGATGATTAGTAATGTTGAGAACTTTTTCATGTACCCGTTGGCCATTTGTTGTCTTGTTTGGAGAAATGTCTGTTCAGGTCCTTTGCCCATTTTTTGATCAGATTATTTGTTTGTTTGTTGCAGTTGAGTTGTATGAGTACTTTATATATTTCGAGTATTAACCCCTTATCAGATATATGACTTGCAAATATTTTCTTCCATTCCATAGGTTGTCTTTTCATTTTGTTGATGATTTCCTTTGCTGTGCAGAGCTTTTTACTTTGATGTAGTCTTACTTGTTTATTTTTGCTTTTCTTGCCTTTGCTTTTGGTGTGTGAATGAACTCTTAAAACTGCTTTTGCCCTGAAGGTATTTACCAGCTCAGCAGGGAACTGTTATGAAACTGAATTACAGTTTTGCTTACCTCATGGCTTGATAGGGACAGAAGTGAAAGTCCAAGGGACATCTAAGGTGAGAGATAAGAAAAAGCCAACTATCCCTAACCCAACACACTTTTGGATTCAGGGTAAGGTTAGACCAGATGTAAACCTGTGTTCTTTGGGCACAGGGAAAAGATTCCGGTGAGATAGTAAACCAAACCTAGCCTCCCTGAGGAATAGTAGACTAAATCTGCATTCCAGAGGTGGTATAAGAAAACTCAAGCAGGGAATTTAGCTGAAAGTGGTTCTGGTTTTGATAGTGCCCCAGACATCTGGCAAAAGGGAATGTCCCATTGGAAAGATGGGAGAGATCCAATTTCTCTGCATTCTTTCCAGTATTTGCTATTGTTAGTATTTTTCATTTTAGTTGTTCTAATAGATGTGTGTTATTTGTAATTATTGTGTACATGATTGTAATTTTTGTATGTTGATCTTGTATCCTGAGACCTTGTTGAACTCACTTGTTAGTTCTAGAAGTTTTTTTTTTTTAATTGTTGTTGTTTTTTGAGGGTTTGTTTTTTGGTAAACAATCATATCATCTGAAAATAGGGACAGTTTAATTTCTTCCTTTTCAATCTGTATGCTTTTTTATTTTTTTTAATTTTATTTTTTTTTTTTTTTGCGGTACATGGGCCTCTCACCGCTGCGGCCTCTCCCGTTGCGGAGCACAGGCTCCGGACGCGCAGGCCCAGCGGCCATGGCTCACGGGCCCAGCCGCTCCGCGGCATGCGGGACCCTCCGGACCGGGGCACGAACCCGCGTCCCCTGCATCGGCAGTCGGACTCGCAACCACTGCGCCACCAGGGAAGCCCAATCTGTATGCTTTTAATTTCCTTTTCTTGCCTTATTGCTTTGGTTATGTCTTCCAGTATATTGAATAAGAGTGGTGAGAGCAGAAATCTTTGCTTCGTTCCCAGTATTAGGAGGAAAGCATTCAGACTTTCACCACTAAGTATAATGTTCACTGTAGGTTTTTAGTAGATGTTCCTTATTGGGTTGAAGAAGTTCCCTTCTAGTCCAAGTTAGCTGAGAGTTTTTATCACAAATGGGTGTTGAATTTTGTCAAACGCTTTTCTATATCAGTTGATATGATCGTATGGCTTTTCTTCTTTAGCCTGTTAATATGGTGGATTACATTTAAAATTTTTTTTAATTAAGGTAGAGTTGATTTACAATGTTGTGTTAATTTCTGCTGTACAGCAAAGTGATTCAGTTATACATATATATACATTCTTTTTAAAATATTCTTTTCCATTATGGTTTATCATAGGATATTGAATATAATTCTCTGTGCTATACAGTAAGACCTTGTTGTTTACCCATTCTATATATAAAAGCTTACATCTGCTAACCCCAGCCTCCCACTCCATTCTTCCCCCAACCCCCTCCCCCTTGGCAAGCTCCAGTCTGTTCTCTATGTCCGTGATTCTGTTTCTGTTTCATATATAGGTTCATTTGTGTCATATTTTAGATTCCACATATATATGATATCATATGGTTTTTGTCTTTCTCTTTCTGACTTACTTCAATTAGTATGATAATCTCTAGTTGCATGGTTTTTGAATATTGAACCAACCTTGCATTTTGGGAATTAACCCTACATTGGTTGTGATGTAAAATTGTTCTTATATAGCACTGGATTCAATCTGCTAGTATTCTGTTGAAGATTTTACATCTGTGTTTATGGGGAATATATGTCTCTAGTGTTTGGTTTTGCTGTCATGGTAATACTGGCCTCATAATATAAGGTAGAAGGTGCGCCTTCTTCTCTTTTCTGGAGATTGTGTATAATTGGTGTTAGTATTTCTTTAAATATGGGTAGAATTCTCCAGTGAAACTATCTGTGTATGTTGAATGCAGCAGGTCTGTTTTACTCATTTCTCACTTGTCTCTATATCCATGGTGATGACCCTTGGTCAAACTCTGAGAACTACATTTCTGGAATGTTCACATAGCAATGGGTAGATGTTATTCTATATGCCCCAAGTAGTGGGTTGAGAAGAACTAGGCTGTCAGCATGTTTAAAGTAAATGTAATGATTCATGATGTGCCCCTGGTGCCTGGTTTGGGGCCATGCTTGGTCACATGGCAGGTATGTGACCAACTCCCTTTAAGAATGTTGGATTCCGGACTTCCCTGGTGGCGCAGTAGTTAAGAATCCACCTGCCAATGCAGGGGACATGGGTTCAAGCCCTGGTCTGGGAAGATTCCACATGCTGCAGAGCAACTAAGCCCGTGCACCACAACTACTGAGCCTGTGCTCTAGAGCCCGCGAGCCACAACTACTGAAGCCCACATGCCTAGAGTCTGTGCTCTGCCAGAGAAGCCACCACAATGAGAAGCCTGTGCACCACAACAAAGAGTAGCCCCCACTCACCACAACTAGAGAAAGCCCATGTGCAGCAATGAAGACCCAATGCAGCCAAAAATAAATAAATAAGTAAATAAATAAATTTAAAAAAAAATGTTGGATTCCAAGACTCAAGTAGAATTTCCTAGGCAAGGACATCTCACATATGTCCCTGCAGTTTGCACGTGGAGAAGGTGTGTCTGTGCTATCCCTGTAGAGAGATAAGAAAGTATGCATTTGACCCCTCCAGCTTTTGCCTATGAATATCTTTTTCCTGCTGCTCCTGCACTGCATCCTTTGCTGTAATAAATCTTAACCTTGAGTATAACTTTATATGGAGTCCTGTGAGTCTTTTCAGTGAATCACCAAACTAGTTGTGGGGCCACTGAGATAGGAAGTTGTTTTTTTGAAACTACAAATCAATTTTTTTTTTTTTTTTGTGGTACGCGGGCCTCTCACTGTTGTGGCCTCTCCCATTGCGGAGCACAGGCTCCGGAAGCGCAGGCTCAGCGGCCATGGCTCACGGGCCCAGCCGCTTCACGGCATGTGGGATCTTCCCGGACCGGGGCACGAACCCGTGTCCCCTGCATCGGCAGGCGGACTCTCAACCACTGCGCCACCAGGGAAGCCCAAATCAATTCTTTATATTATCTGTTTCATATTGAGTGAGTTTAGGTAGTTTGTGGTTTTCAAGGTATTGGTTAATTTCATCCAAGTTGTTGAATTTATATGGGTAGAGTTGTTTATAGTGTTCCCTTATTATCCATTTATGTTCTACAGAGCCTGTAGTGATAGCCAATATTTTATTCTTTTTGGTTTCAAAGCACGTTTATGGAAAAATTACCTGACTGGAATTCTAACTATAACCCTATGTGGCAGTCAAGACAAGTGGTATTATTTACATTGAGTTGAGAAAGAAACATACTTTTTCAAAAAAACTGAAGCGTAGTTGACATACAATATTATGTTAGTTCCAGGTGTAAAACATAATGATTCAACATTTAAATATATTAAATAAAAAATGATCACCATGATAAGTCTAGTAACCATCTGTCACCATACAGTTATCATAGTATCATTGATTATATTCCCTATGCTATACATTATCTCCCTGTGACTTATTTTAAAACTGGAAGTTGGTATCTCTTAATCCCTGTCACCTATTTTGCCCAACCCTCTAAACTCCTCTCCTCTGACAACCGCCAGTTTGTTTCCTGTATCTCTGAGTCTGTTTCTGTAGGAAGACTACATGTATAGGGAATTGCAGAGCTGATATTAGAGCCCAGGGTTCCTGACTCCAAGCTTCTCTGTTGATAATAAGGTCCCAGATATCACTCCTAAGTAGTTCTGTTTCATTCTATACCTATCTCTCAGCTCTTAACTGGCTGTTTTATTCTCCACCTAACCTTCCATGTCATGCTTGTTTTTGTTTTTGTTTTTTTAAAGCAAATCCTATCTTAGAGATCTATTGCTTATTCTTCTCCAGACCTTCTTATTCCTGGCCTCTCTCCTTTCTCTAGGTCAAATCATACTTGCTTTTTTGGAGACTCCAGCATAATAAAGTCTAACCCAGTGGTTCTCAACAGGAGGAAATTTTGTCCCCCAAGAGACATTGGGCAATGTCTGGAGACATTCTTTTTCTTTTTTAAATTATTTTATTTTATTTTTTTTGGCTGTGTTGGGTCTTTGTTGCTGTGTGTGGGCTTTCTCTAGTTGTGGGGAACGGGGGCTACTCTTCATCGCAGTGCACGGGCTTCTCATTGCAGTGGCTTCTCTTGCGGAGCATGGACTCTAGGTGTGTGGACTTCAGTAGTTGTGGCTCGTGGGCTCTAGAGCACAGGCTCAGTAGTTGTGGCGCATGGGCTTAGTTGCTCCGCGGCATGTGATATCTTCCCAGACCGGGGCTCGAACCCATGTCCCCTGCATTGGCAGGCGGATTCTTTACTACTGTGCCACCAGGGAAGCCCCTGGAGACATTCTTGACTGTCACACTGGGGGTGGTTACTGGCATTTAGTGGGAAGAGGCCAGGGATGCTGGTAAATATCCTACCGTGCACAGGACAGCCTTGCACAGCAGGGAATTATCCAGCCACAGTGTCAGCAGCGCCAAGGTTAAGCAACCCTACTTTAAGCCTATGCCTCAGGAGACCTTGTCTGACTCCTGACCAGCTCTTTGAGGCGGCACAGCTGTGCCAGGCCATCAAGGCTGTATTGCTTTGAATTTGTGGTGAATGACTTGACAATCCATGGCTTTGTGGGCTACATGGAGGGGAGTGGCTTCCTGCCACACAACCACAAGATAGGGCTTTGGACCTCTCGGACTTCCACTTAGAATTCCACGGATACTGAATTACATTTGCCAGTATCTCGGTGTGGGATGTCAAACCCAACAGCCTGGGTGGGTCACCGCCTCACCCACACTTACAGCGTGTGCTGGTCTGAGGCTTCAGTGGTGTGTTGGAGTAACAGGGGTTGTGGTGATGCTGGTGGTGTTTTTTTCTCCAAACATTGGAAATCTATTGGTTTTCCAGCATCAGCTCCATGGTGCTTATGTTCTTACTGGTGGGTTTGTGGCTGTGATTCTCATGTGTGTGCTTTGGAAATGACCCAGTTCAGTACACCTTGGATGAGATGATGATTGACCAGGGTGACAATGGCTGGAAAACTACCCGTACAGATGTCTTCCACTTTCCTCCATACTCTGGTATGCTCTGAGCTGTGCTTGGCGTGGGTGCCCAGAAATGTGGGACATTGATTTCCTGGCCTTGGCACTGGTGAAGTGATGAGAATTATCAGGAATTTCCCTCAAGGGGTAGAACTAAGTAGGTAGTTTGTTCAGAAGAGGTTTGTGGATCTTCTGTTCTATCCAAGGTGAGGGGCAGACTTAAGGGGGAGACCTAAGACCTAAGGAGCTTTAGCGATGATGCTTATATTTTATTGTAGGTTTTCTGGACAACAGATGGGGGAGAATGTTTTGCTGGAGGCCCTGGGTCTGGAAGAAACTGGGCTAATTCCTCTGAAATTGCTAGAAGGGGGATAGGTGGGACCTAACACAGACTTTCCGCTACTACCCCGCAGGCATTATTACCATGGCGCTGCGTGGCGTGTTGTGTGCATCCTTGTGGGGCCATTAACTTGGCACCGTCTTGTATGCCACAACCTGCTGCTTCTCTGGCTACGTGTTCAGCCACTTCTTTCGGCAGATCGGAGGTGAACATTGGGTGAGGGACATCATTCTCACCACCAGTCTCTCCTGACGAGGACTTCCATTTCCCTGGTAGGCAGGCCTGGGCTTAGGAACTTAGAAACGTCATGCAACCTGGAATGGAGTTAGTGTGAGGTTTCCTGCCTGGACCCTCACGTGCCTGCTTGCTCGTCCTAGATTCACCAGTTCACAGCCATTCAGTGTTTTATTCTTGATATCGGCAATTTGTGTCTTCCTTTTCTTTTTTCAGTCTTACTAGAGGTTTATTGGTCTTTGAAAGAGCCAGTTTTTTTTGTTGTTTTTTTTAAGAACCAGTTTTTTGTTTGTTTAAATGCCTTTCTGTTGTTTTTATCTTTTTCACTTCATTAATTTTGGCTCTTCATTTTTTCCTTCCTTCTGTTTGTTTCAGGCTTATTTTTCTTTTCTCTTCCCTCCCCTCCCCTCCCGTCCCTTCCTCTCCCTTCCCCTCCCCTCCCTTCCCCTCCCCTCCCCTCCCTTCCCCTCCCCTCCCCTCCCTTCCCCTCCCCTCCCCTCCCCTCCCCTCCCCTCCTCTCCCTCCCCTCCCTCCCCTCCCCTCCCTCCCTCCCTCCCCTCCTCTCCCCTCCCCTCCCCTCCCTTCCCCTCCCTCCCCCTCCCTCCCTCCCCTCCCCTTCCCTTCTCTTCCTCCCTCCCTCCCTCCTTCTCTTCCTTCCTTCTTTCCTTCCTCCCTCCCTCCCTCCTTTCCTTTCTTTCTTTCCCACATCATGCAGCTTGCAGGATCTTAGTTCCGCGACCAGGGATTGAACCTGGGCCCCTGGGCAGTGGAAGTGTAGAGTCCTAACCACTGGACTGCCAGGGAAGTCCCCTTATTTCACTTTTCTTTTTCTCGTTTCTTATGGTGGTCGCTTAAATTATTGATTTGAGATCTTTTCGTGAACATTTAGTGTTACCAGTTTCCCTCTCAGACTGCTTTAGCTGTGTCCCACAAATTTTGATACCTACAGGTAATACATTGTTTCTTTTAAGAAATAACCTAGCTATTTTGAAGACTTTTTTCTGATTCTTGGTATTACGAGTGACTTTCTATTGTATCCTGGACAATTGGGGTATCACAAGACAAGACTCTGAATCTCATTTAAATCTTCTATCTTAGTGGGCTCTGCTGACACCATACTGGTGAAGCAAAGTGGATGCTGCCTCATTATCACCGGGTAGAGATGAAAGCTTAGGCTCCCCACTGATGGCACGGTGGGGAGGGGAGGAGCACCCCCTCAGTACCAAGCGAGGGGGGGTCTAGACTCACACTCCTTCTCTGTTTGTTCCGGGGTGGGGTGGGGTTTTTTCCCATGGTGCTGGTCTGCAGTAGGGCGGACATTGTCAAAATAAGTTTGTCTTGACAGGCTGCTCCTTTCCTGGTTCTTTAGTTAGAGAGAGCAGGCTTTGACTGGGGCTTTTTTTTTCTTTCTTTTTCTGTACATATTGGCTTTTCTGGGTTGCAGGCTTCTTCTGTGCTAGTCCAGGATATGTAGGGAGCAAAAAGAAAATCTGATAACTCATTGCTGTGTCATCACTTGAGTTTCAAGATTCCTAGATAGTCGCCTTCTTCTCTCTACCTTTCAGACTCTTCCTATAACGTTATGCATTATGTCCAGGGTTTTAGCTGTACTTACTGGGAGGGATAGAGGAAACTGTGTCTATGTCATCTTGTCTGTAACCATCATTGACCTCTTTTAATACTTTTAGGTTATTTTAAAATAAACTTTTAATTTTAGAATAGTTTTAGGTTTACAGAAAAGTTGCAAAGATAGAGAATTCCCATATACCCCATACCTAGTTTCTCCTATTACTAACATTTTATGGTACATTTGTCATATTCATGAACCAATACTAATATATTATTAAAGTTCATACTTCATCTAGTTTTCCTTAGTTTTTACCCAGTGTTCTGAGAAGCCATCCAGAATACAACATTACATTTTGTCATGTTTCTCACACTCTTCTTGGATATGACAGTTTCTGACTTCCCTTGTTTTTGATGACCTTGACAGTTTGAGGACTCAGGCATTTTGTAGAACGTCCCTCAACTGGGATCTGTCTGATGTTTTTCTCATGATGAGACTCGGGTTATGGGTTTGGGGGATAAAGACCACAGACAGAGGCGAAGTGCTGCTGTCATCACATCATATCAAGGGTACCTACTATCAACATGTCTAATCACCGGTGATGTTGACCGTCAGTCACCTGGCTGAGGCAGTGTTTGTCAGTCTTCTCCACTGTGAAGTCCTCCCCTCCTCCTATTTCCATATTATGCTTTTTGGAAGGAAGTCACTATGTGCAGCCATTATAATATCATTTTTTACACCTACATCAGATCTTGTTTTCCTCTTACAAATTCTGACTTATTAGAGCATTAATTTTTACTGGCTCTGGACTTCCCTGGTGGTGCAGTGGTTAGGAATCCGCCTGCCAATGCAGGGGACATGTGTTCGATCCCTGGTCCAGGAAGAGCAACTAAGCCCATGCACCACAACTACTGAGCTGTGTGCTGCAACTACTGAAGCCTGTGCGCTTAGAGCCCGTGCTCCGCAACAAGAGAAGCCACTGCAGTGAGAAGCCTGCACACTGCAACGAAGAGTAGCCCCCGCTCGCCACAACTAGAGGAAGCTCATGTGCAGCAATGAAGATCCAACGTAGCCGAAAAAAAAAAAAAATTTTACTGGGTCCATATTTTTCCAAACATTTCATTTTAATATTCATTACACCAATATCAAGCATTTACACAGAAAAGATGAAAAAAAAAGGCATGATTTGAAAGACTAGTTCTCTTAATACTTCTGGGCACTCAAAACTAATGTCCTAAGCAAGTCTTTAAATACTGTAATAGCCATTTTTAGGAAAAACCTAAAACCACATGCAGCCATAAGACCAGTGGAATTATTCTGAATGCTTCTGTTTGTCTCAAGGAAAGTTATCAGAAGAAATAGAGCCATTTCAGTTTTCTTTGGAAAGCTTATTTTAAGAAGAGTCTTGGATCTTACATATAAATTCCTCATGACTCTCCGAAATTCCAAAAAGGGAAGCACAATTGTTAATGTTATATTTGTCCTTTTGTCACAGGTGGGGCTATTTTTAGACTAGATAGAATGGTCTGTGCTTTATGTAGACTTCACAGTACATGGAGGCCTGCAGGAGAATCATCTTGAGTCCACACGTGGCCATGTAATAGGGCTTGAAACGTAATGTTACCCTTTTATATGACTAAAGACCATCCGAAGTTTTCTGTTTGGGCTTTCATGACCTATTTATTAGAACCATAACCTGTTTGATGCTGAGTTTCTGGATATGAGGAGTTATTAAGAGAAAATATGACTTTTTTACAAAACAGTTCCAGGCATACATTGTAGAGGAAAAGGATAAGTGCCTAAAATAAGAATCTTGTTAAAATGCTACCTGTGTCGAAGAACCTTTGTGCCATCCCTGACGTCATAATAAACAGAATATTTTGTGAGGCTGTTACGTTATCCTCCTTTCATCCTTTTCCGTTTGATTGCATGTCTTGGTCATACACACGACTGGCCACATTGACTCTCTCGAGGACAATGTTCCAGCTCTGACTCTCACCAGCTCCAACTTACCCACCTTATTTTCACCCGTGAGCATTTTGAAAAAGTAGAGCCATGAGGGAAGTAACCTTATCAGATACTGAAACAACTTATAAAGTAAAATAATTAAGATAATGATATATTGGTCGAGGTACAGACCGGTAAACAGAGATTCAAGAAAAGACCCAAATTCAAATGGAATTTAACACATGATAAAGGTAGCATTTCAAAATAGCTGGGCAAAGATAGTTATTCCCTAGACAGTGTTGCGAGGTGATGGGAGGTAGAAACCTGGATCTTGACCTAATTCTTTACATTGTATTGAATTCCACTTGGATCCAAGATTTAAACATAATAAAGTGAAACCATAAAGGTACTATTAAAAAGAGTTAGCATTTTAACAGTTCTGGAATGGGAAAAGTATAAAAATTATGCAAAATTCAGAAGCCATAAAATAAAAATGCAATAACCTCTAATTTAAACACACACATAAACTCAAAAAACAAATGCCACATTTGGAAGGCTATCCGTAACACATTTGACACACAAAGCGCTAACATTTTCAATGAGTGCAGACGTTTTGCAAAGGAAGAAAGGGAAAGACAAACAGAAAATAAAACAAGAGGCAGAAAACAGGAAAAGATGCCTAACCTTACAATCAAATGTAAATCATTTCTCTTCCACTAGAATAAAAACAATGAAAATTCCGGAGATGAGAAATTTAAGGCCACCAGGACTGGGCACCTTCCTTAGGCTCACTGCCTTCTTTTGCACGTGGCCCTCCTGCATGTGCTCACAGGATGGCTGCTGCACCTCCAGGAATCATGACCAGGATCCAGCAGAAAGAAGGGGGCAGGTAGGGGAAAGGCAAAAGGTTTCTGCTTCAGAGTTCGCTCCCTGTCACAAGTTTTCTTGGAAGCCCAATTCTGATCCCATCTCATCTGCTAGAACTGTCCTGGGGCTGCCTGGGAGGATGGGGAAGTGATTTTTAAAAACCTTTTCAAAGTAAAAAGTATACCACTTAGGGATTTTCACAAAGTGAACACACCCATCTGACCCGCACCCAGATCAAGAAACAGTGGGAACCACCTCCTTGCAACTGCCCATGTGCTCCTTCCCAGTCACTGGAGAAGGTGAGCATTTTTAATGGGTACCTTCTCACTGTGGCCAAAATCGGGTTAAGAAAGAAAAAGAGAATATTAGAAACCAGCAGTCTGTCACAACCATCGCTTTATATAGTCGCCCAAAGGCACTCTTATCATCAGTTTCCCCAAATCTTTCACTCTCAGTCCAAGAAATTTTATCTTAAGAGACAACAGTTGAAATTTACATTTTCTGTAATTTCATATTGCGAGCCTGGGGCCAAGAACAACAATCTGGCCTGAACGGGAACTTTCTGCAGCCGTAGATTCATAGGCAGATGCATTGAGAGGGTACCTGTGAGATACTGATCAGGTCTGAGTTTCGAGAGGTCTGTAAATACAGAGACATTCTAGAGGACCATTAGGGACCCCGTCCCATGAATGGGATGAATATGGGAAAATCTGCAATTCTATACACATGTTTTTTAGAAGTGAGAAAACCCGCAAATAAGATAGATGTGGCTAACTCTTAGAACAGAATTCAGAATTTATTCAGTATTACAGTATGCGTATTGGCGAGAACATATTTGTTATGTACAGAGGCCACTTTTCTCTCCCAGCCTACTGAACATTCTAACATTCATCTTGGAGAGAATCCCTGTTTGCAGGAGGCATCTGGCAGCATTCCGACACCACACGGAATCAGCTAATTTGCATTCAGTAGAAACGCTACAAATGCGACAAATGTGAGGGCTTTCAGGAAAAGTCAAGCTCATTCAACGTCAGAGAATTCACACTGGAGAAAAACCATATTCACGTAATGGCTGTGAAAATGCTTTTAGACAGTGCTCAGAGCTAATTAGACATCTGGGATTTCAGAGCGGATAGGAGCCCTGGGAGCAGGATGGATGAGGAAGAACCTTCAATCAGAGTTCTAGCCTCAGACAATGTCAGCTAATTCATTCGGGATGTGAAGCGGGCGTGTGTGAATGTGGAAAGCTGTCTAGGGGAAGCGTGGCGTATGCTGGACGTCAGTCAGATCATTCATGCTGGAGAGAAGCCTGTGAGTAAAACCAACGTGGAGCATCATTTGGGGATAGCGCAGCCCTTTCTCATCTTTGGAGAATTCACAGGAAACAAACACTCTCGTTGTAAAGATTGTGGGAGAGCTTTTAGTCAGTAATCAGGCTAATTCATTCTGGAGAAAAACCTTGATTGTGGAGACTGAGGAAAAGCCTTCAGTTCTTTTCCTTATTGGATATCAGAGAATCCTTAGTGGTATATGGGGAAACTTTGCCGGGGTGGGGTGGGGTGGGGGATTCAGGGTTTATTAAGTATCGCATTAAAGCATTAATTGCATTAAGAAGGGGTTTAAACTTTTTGCTTCTTCCACTGCAACCAAAGCTTTCATTTCTGTCCCTGATTATCTCATAGAATTTTTTTTGTCTCTAATGACTTATCTTCCTTAAGGAAGTAAGGAAGATAAGCTTATAAGCTTGCTTTTGTAAGCTTAACTTCTAATTCTAGTAGGTATTCAGTACGTTTCTGCTGAATGAATGAAGTAATGCAATAGGTAAACAGCAGAGGCGGCCTGGCTTGGGCCTTCGGGGTCAGGACTCCATAAATCATGCAGAGCGTGTAAGGACCGCGTTGAGGGGGTGAGGCTTCCTGGCAGGATCTGGAGGTTGCAAATTCTACTATGACTGCAGCATATCTGTGTTCGGGCCCCATTAACTCGAGGAACTTCTACGGGCCACATCTCTACTGCTGAAGACTATTTTGTGATGGGAAGAGGGGGTGGTGATTTTTCTCAAGTTCTGAATGTAATGGAATCATTCGTATTTGAAGGCTACATTAGGAGGATGCCAGTTCCTCTTTGTTTTGTATCTAAAACTAGACATTTAAAGAGCAAGGGCTACAGTTCTTGAGTTCAACTTCTCATTTCATGAGGGAAGGGTCAGGCACACTTTCTTGTGTTGAAGCAACACGAAAACCACATTGCTTGATGGAAGCTGGATCAGAAGAAGCTTCATCTGGTTCTTATCCACCGACTGTGTTCTCTCCTCCCAACCTGACTCCTCACCCCTAGCCTAGGATTCTGAGTCTCCTAGAAGACGCCCTTGCTCACCACTATATCCATTCCCCAGTCGAGGGAGAAGAGATTCAGGTCGTGTGCATTTCTGGCTCCTGGCTTTGCATAGAGAAGACAGGAAGAAAAGTCTGAGAAAAAAGGGACAAAGAATGGAGAAAGTGGGGAGTGGCCACAACTCATGGCACCTTATTCCTAAGAGGATATGCAGTGTCACTAAGGCTGGCTGGAGAGTAACTAAAGGGCTTAGTTTTGCACCAGTGTAGTTCTAGCTGCCATACGTTTCTTCCAGCTGGTACGTGGGGCTCATAAAATCCTGCTGCATGGGACTGGCCTCCTTCTCTAGAATTCATCCAACCCAACCCACCCCTTGCCCATTCCAACTTGCTGCTCCTTCCGTGTGCCTTCCGTGGCCCTTGCTTAGGCTCTGCATCCCAGGGACTCATACCCCCCTACCACTATCCCACTGATTTGTTCTAAAATTCATCATTCAGCCCCATTTTAGAAGATGACCCCCATTTTAGAAGACATGCCCATACGCCTGAACTTTCCTGAATCTTTCCTTCCTTGTCGGTGCCCTGTAGGCCCTGGGACTCGGAACCAAGTGCTAAAGTTGCTTGCCTATGTAGGCCGTGACCAGTCTTGACCTGCATTTCCTACCACACAAGTAAGATTTCCAATGTCTAAACTTGGGCTGATTTTCCATTTGGAGCTACACCAAGAGCCATGGGGCTGTAAGGAATTGATGACAGAGAGGTTCAGAGGAGTGCTGTACTGGTTAAGAATGGCAAAGGCTGCGAAGAGCAGAAATCAGCTTAGGAAGTAAAGACATTCAATTCAGCGACCAACAAGACTGGAAGTAGGTGGTTCCAGGATACGTATAGTGGCTCAACAGTATCATCAAGGACCCAGGCTTTTTTTTATCTGTCTATTCGGCCAACCTTGGTATGTTGGCTTTTTCCCTTGGTTTTGTTGCCTCCTGGTCTCAAGATGGCTGCTACAGCTCCAAGTATCACGTCTCAAACATCCCTGTTCAAAGCAGGAAGACGGGACAGGCCTCTTCACTCTCTCTTCTTTAATCAGAAAGCAAAATCTTCCCAGAAGGTCCCCCAGCCATTTCCCTGTAAGTTTTGTTGGCAGAACTAAGTCTTGTGCCCACTTCTAAGCCAACAGACAGCAAAGGGAAGAAGTTACGAGCTTGCTGCAGTGCAACGCATGGGTTGGGGAGCGGGGCAGGGCAGGCCTGGTGAGCCCGGGCAGCAGGGCGGCTCCAGGGCTGGCTCCTCTCTCTGCCTTTTTCACGGAGCCCCAGCTCTGCTCAGGTTATCCCCTCCTTTATCTTCTTCCACAAGAGGCTCATTCTTCCCCCAACTCTAATCGCGTTTTCTCCCTGTCACAGCTTGGTTTGCTTTTCTTCGGTCTCCAGTTTTCCTCCTCAGTGTAATTCTGGCCAGCACATGGCCCTACTTGCCCTCATGACATCGTGTCACACACTGCTGCCTATACGGTCTGATTTGGGGATTCAAATTTCCTAAAAGGGGAAACTGCCTGGCCTGACTGTCTTCCTTTACATTTTTGAGTCGGGCAACTTCAAAAGTTGTTGGCCAGCCTATAGAGATCCTGGTCCCCTGACCTGCCTGTGTGTGTGGTGTGGGGAGGGTGACAGAGGTGGGGTCATATGATACAACACAGCCACCTGGCGGGGGGGCTGGATGAGGCCGCTCCCCACAGGATGGGCTGTGTGTGTGTGTGTGGCAGGTGTAATGGAGTGGAGAAGAGCAGAGACAGTGGGTTCCTGGAGCCCAGGGAAACAAGATAAGATCAGGCCACTCTACACAGAGACGCCACAAGGCAGAACACGGGGGCACCAGGCACAGGAGGGAAAAAGCCATTTTTGGACATTTCAGCCCCATTTTAGTGGATGCCATGTGGAGAAGAGGAGAGGAAACTGGCTGGCAGACAGAACCAAGGCCCTTGACTTACGGCCGCAGTTGAACCTGCCCAGCCGAATCCAGATGTTCGGGTCACCCTATTTAAGGTCCAGACATGGTGGAGCAGAAATAAGATGTTCCTGCTTCGCTCCGCCTGTTACCTGACTTACAGAATTGAGAGCATAAGTCACAGATTCCTGAGTCTGCCACCACCTGGAATCTCCCCAAACTCCTACCGCAGAAATTCCAGCGACTGCTAGTAGGAAGCCGGGCATTCTCATGAACGTGGCTTTAACAGGGCTTGGAAGCATTTGGTACATTACTGGACTTGTATCTTAGAGACCCTTTTGTGGCTTTGACAGGCCACAGAAGAGACCGACTGGAGAAGCAGGACTAATTCAAGATGACCATGTAACGGACAGAAGATGGACCGGTGATTCCAGCAAAGGGAATTAAAAAGTCCGCAGTGGGAAAACGAGAACTTTGAAGAGCATGGATAATGGGCAGACCTGGATTTGAACCTTTGCTCCTTTACTTCTTAGTTGCGTGACCTTAGGCAAGTTATGTCACCTCTCCAGGAGATAGTTACTTCATTTGTAATCTGAGGACAGAAATGTCCCATTTCAAGGGTTGCTGGGAGGATTAAATGAGATGCTGCACGTGAGGCACTAAACGCACGCGAGTCACTGCTACAGTCAGAGCCTCTCACGTACCCGGTGAGTGGTGCTGAGCCCCAGCAGGGAGAGCCCGCCTGCCGGTCCCCATCGAAAGAGCTGGCTTGGCGGTTCTGACGGGGAGCTCCGCTGGGGCCCCTCGTGGTGGGGAGTGGCGCTGGGGGGTTATTTTACATACCATAAAGCACTTTACAGCTTTCCTTCTAGCTTCTTGAGCTCCTAGAAGCCTTTGGAACAGCCTTCGCCAGCTCCCCAGGAGTCAGAGTACCCTAGTCTCTCCGGGCTTAGAGTCCGTGTCCCTCCAGTCCCCTGCTCTCCCAACAGCCTTGATGAGTCATTTCAATCTCCTCTACCTGTTTCTATCATTTCTTACTCGATTTGGTCTTGCGATCGTCCTTAGAGGAGTGATGTGAGAGGGTGTTCTGGAGATCCAGTATAAATGACGTTCCAGCTATACACGTCCAAGTCAGGAGCACGAAAGCCCAGTGAGGAGCTGTCCTCCTGGCCAGAGACAGCGGCGTGCGTGAGCTCGTGAGCCTCGGGTAAGCAGGCAGAGAGGCAGCTGGCAAGGGGCCCCCCTTCCTCTCCTTACTGCTCCACAATCTGCTCACATCTTCACCAGGTTCAAGGTTCAGCTGTTCAGAAGCAGCCTCCGCTTTCTAGGAAATGCAGTTCTTATGGGCAGTGCCAACACTAGGGACTAACTCTTATCAACCCCACCGCGAGCATTTCTAACTTACTAGCTTTTAAAGCAATTTAGAAGAGAGCGCCACGGCTATATAAATCGCTGGATATATACACAGAACCTGTCCCCATTTTTGGTAGGGGACGTAGAGATTTTGCAGCTAACAAAAGACAAGGGATGTTCCTGCACTTTGCGCTTGGGACCCAGAACTTCGCCGTATACGAAAGGATGATGTACTCGTGGCGGGGGTGGCACAGGTGGGACGTTTCAGTACAGTCGTTAACATCGTTCTCCTGGTTACCTCCACGCTGGTAACCTTGGTTGCTGGTAACCACAGAAGCACTCAGTGCCAGGTGTTAAGCGAGGCACTGTGAATACAGAGATGCTTCAGACATAGGCCTTGTTCTCAAAGAGCTCCAACTTCATGTTGAGGGTGGACCCTGAGCCAGCCATCCTTATCCAGGACACGGGCGAGCTCTCCAACATCCTGGTTTCTTGTTTGTCCCCTGCCTCCCCCTCTCAAGGTCACTCCCAAGGTTAGCGCAGTGCATGGCAGCCAGCAATGCCTCGCAGGCAGAGCCGAG
The DNA here is from genome assembly GCF_964374135.1 of Grampus griseus. Taxonomy (NCBI): domain Eukaryota; kingdom Metazoa; phylum Chordata; class Mammalia; order Artiodactyla; family Delphinidae; genus Grampus; species Grampus griseus. The sequence continues at coordinate 7,308,947 of NC_139008.1, forward strand.
GCAATGGGGACCAAGCACCTGCCACCTCACGGACATCAGGGCTCATCTGGCTTCCGGGTCGGGAGGAAGGTGTGGCAATAAGGACAAGTTGACCTTCCTCCTGTGTGACCTGGAGGAGAATGGCCGATGACCATCCCAGAGAAGGCAGGCTGTGTCTTCAGTCAAGGGTAAGCGCATCTCCATCTGAGATGGCCCTGAATCACGAATCCATCTCTCTGCGTCCACTGCGGTGTCCACAGCTGCATACAGTCGCCAATCCCCAAGTCGTCCGAGTCCCTTGGTGCTCAGAGGTGCCGTGGAGAATACAAAGGACAAGATGTAGTTCTTCCTTGAAGAGCTTTCTGTCTGTCCGAGAAGAAAAAGGCATGAGAAGGTCACGAAGGACCAGAGCATTACCGGGGTGCTAGACGGGGCTCAGGGGCAGTGGATCTGGTGAGCACAGTGCAGGCTGGGAGCCCAACTGCAGGTGTGCAGGGTCCCAGGAAGGCTTCATGAAAGAGGTGGGCTTTGGGCCGGGCTTGAAGGGTGGGCAGCATTCGGAGGGATGGTGGTGGCGGCTGCATTCCTGGGGGAGCTGCACGTGAGCCATGACCATGGGTGCTCAGAACATGGTTCCCTCATCACCCCCTTGTGAAACAGAGGATTCAGCCAGTGGTTCCTCTTCTCGCTGCTGTAATCACAAGAGCCAGAGGCTAGAGGGTTCGTGCAGGCACGGAGCTGTGCATGGCCAAAGTGGGGGCCTGTGACACTCATTTCCTACGGTGTCATCACAGCGTGAGGCCAGGGACAAGGACATGCTGTCAACACCTGTGCTCAGCCTTTCTGCCAAAGCAGCACGGCGGGGGCCATCCTGGGGGGCTGCTGCTCCCCAGAGGCCAGGATCTGGAGCCTTTATGCTGAAGGTATTATTTTGGGAAACCACAGACTCTAAGCCCAAACCTCGCTCCACCGGCATGACACACGTGGCCAAACACTTGGACCGGATTCTGGCAGAAGATCAAAGAATTCATTCGGCAGAGGAAATCTTTGGCTATTCTGAATAAGGGGAAATTTCCATTCATCTCGTAATTCATACTAGAGAGATTCCCTATGAATGGCGCCAATGTAGGAAAATCCTCCGAGTGAGGCAGCCGCTATCACAGTTGAGAACTCACAGGGGGAGGGCTGGGGGCACGGGAAGCAAAGACAGCGCAAACGAAGAGCTCAGCCTGGAGCCCATCACACGGGAGAAAACCTATATCCTCGTGAGCACAACGGCGCTCCGAGAAAACACAACCCTCACCCAACAATGGCCAAGTCCTTCTGCGGATTCATTCGTGTAATGAGTCAGGGGTGGTGATCATTTCAAGAGAAATCAGCCCTCATTCGTCACCCGAAGGTTCCAACTGGAGAGAGGGCAGATGCTCGTCATAAATGAGGGGGCTCTTGGGGGTTCTCTGGCCTCAGGAAACACGGAGACCATGCAGGGCCCCAGGAGGACTGTCAGAGGGGCCTCAGAGCACACGTCGTATCAAATGGTCATGGAAGAGGAAAACATGATGAAAGGGCAAATTTAGAAAACGATTTTGTTGGAACTTGCACTTTTAGCACCTGTAATGGAATGACAGACTTGGGCTGGAAGGGATGCAGACACCCCTCGGGAGACAGTCTGCTCTGGGGACACAGTCATTCGCTTGCAGCCCGAGGGGTCCACTTGCCCAGGGACCTAGTGCTGTGCAGGGGAGAAGAAGCCAGGCTCCAGAGCTCTCAGCAGTTTCCTCTTCCACAGGGCCTCAATATCGATGTTTCTTCATAGTCCCTCCTCCTTCCTCTCCCCTCAGTAAAGTCCTGGCCTTGTGTCTGCCACGTGCCCACCTGTCACTGGTGCTGCCCAGGGGGCAGGAGGCCATCTGCCCACCAAGAGGGTGGTGACCACCATTACATCTGACAACTTGCGAACACGCCGCAAGGGATGCTGCTGTGACCTGTCCCTTCATTCATTCAACAAATATCTTTCAAGCATCTCCTCTACTCTGTAGCTGGCACACTGTTTGTGTTGGGATAAAGGACAGGGGAAAAGGAGGTGTCAGCCACAAGTGGCTCGGGCCACCCTGGGGAAGAGAGAGGGGAATCAGGAAACCAGCAGCACCTTCGAGACTGCAGGGGTGTCTGTGTCCCTGGTTTCAGAGGGGGGCTTTGGAGAGAGCGCTGGGGAGGGAGGCGGAAGAACTCTGATCTAATGACTGCCTCCCAGGTGACAGGCTAGCGTGTGCTGTCTCCGAGCCCCCTGCGTGCGTGGCATCCATGGTCTCCACTTTGTAAATAAAGAAAATTAGGTGCATGCGCAGCTGTCACGCGGCACAGCTGGTCCAGGTCTCACTCCTGATCCCAAAGTCTTCCCATCACCACAGGGAGAGAATGGGTCCTTTAGGGGACAGTGGGAGGCCCCTGGTGAAGCGGGAGGAAAGGGGATGGAAGGGGAGAAGGGGACTGGCTTTGGTAGACTCTACTTTAGGGAGCAGAGAGAGGCACACTCATTCATTCACTCCTCCCTTTATCCACTAGGCAAATCTCTACGGAGCCCTATGGAGGGCCAGGCGCTGTGCTTCAGTGCTGGGGATTGAGTGAGGAAGAGGGACACGGGACTTCTATTCTAGAAGGAGGTGGGTGATCCAGGAGGCTATGCGTTTTGAAGGGGAAGCCAGGGGAGAACCCTAACCTCGACCTGCACCGCTAAGGCTGACTTCTGGGAAGGGCTGACGCGTCAGGTAAGAGCTGAAAGAATAAGCATCAGCCTGGTGTGTGCTGGGAAGCGTCTTCCAGAGACAACCGCGCCGGCAGGGCTGTGGGTGACGGCAGGGCCGTGGGTGACGGCAGGGCGGGAGGAGCCAGAGCCGAAAGAGGGCCAGTGTCACATACGTGAGGAAACCAGTGCAGACACGGAGGGACGTGAGGAAACCAGTGCAGACACGGAGGGACGCGAGGAGGGACCAGGTCACCCAGGGCCCTTAGAAGGAGCCCAGACTGGACCCTGAGCAAAATGGGAAGCCCTGAAGAATGTTAAGCGCGGGGAGGCCCCGAGCGGTCTGCAGTTTACCCCTTCCCTCGGAAGCCCAGGGCTGCAACTGCCAGGAGAGAGTTGTCCGAGGATTTGTCTAACTAGGGCAGATGTGGTCAGAGAGAGCGTGTGAGTTCTGTCGTTTTTCCTTGTGCACCAAGGAGGTTTCCAACAGGTGCAGTGAGCCGAGTGAGCAATAAAGCTAGGGCCGAGTGCGGGTGGCTTGATCCCAAGGAGGAAACCTCTGGTGCGTGAAGGGCAGACCCGAAGGTCCCCCCACGAGTGCTTTGGGATGGACGTGCGTGTGCAGGCACCCCCCTCTTGTGGCCAAAAGAGGTACTGCACGCGTATTCCCAAACAGGCCGGACTCTAGGTTGTCTGTCGCTGGGCTGGGGAAGCCCAGTGAAATGAAGCTGGGGCTGCAAGGAGCAGTGGACCCCAGGAGGTTCCCACCTGTTTTCTTGTTTGTTTTTTGAGAAACCTGAACAGTGGAGAAAATGTATATATATGCTTAGAAAGAAAATGCTAGAAAGACACTCAGTGTTACCAGTGATTCTGGTATAGGCTCTGGAATAGGTGACTAAATTTTTTGTCGCGTTTATACGTATCTTAAAACTTGCTCACGTATTACTTTTGTTGATAAGAGAAAAAAATGTATTATTATTATTTTTTAAAAAGAGCAGAAGTGACAGAAAAGTGCCCCAAGGGGGTACTGAAGCGGAGGCCAGGTGGCTAGTGTGAGAGCTGAGTGGCTCGGTGAGGGCTGCTGCCCGGGCAGCCCTGGGCATTTCACACCCACGGAGCATGAGCCACGCTGAGAAGGTCCGTGCTGGGGACCAGGCTTCCTGGAGGCTGCCCTCCTGGCCATTTCTCTCTAGCTGTGTCCTTCAGCTCACACGCACCCAGCCTCGGGGTCCCTGCCCCTCTGCCTTTCTCTCACGTGCTCATCCTTCTCCCATCCGAGTAGCACCCTCCTGACCTGGTCTCGCAGTGGCCCCAACCGCCAGGTTCTGGGTGACCTGGGAGTGTATTCCACACGCTCACACTGGAGGGTTCTCTTCTGGGTGGTCTCTGATTTGTAATGAGGGCTGGGTCTGCTCAGAAACTACAGCCATGCGTGTTCCATCCATCGGGTCTCTGCCTGGACAACTTTTCTGGCTGCAGACAAGTAGCTCACCTGGCCGGCAGTTCTGGTCACTCTGGTCACCTTCCCAGCTTCTCTCTTCTCTCTCCTGCTTGAAACTCTTCTCTGGGGCAGGGCAGCTCCTCGGCCTCCCCTCTGGAAAGTTCCCTGATGCTGGTCTAAGGGACTGGATCTGGAGGGCCAAGGACACAGCCCCCATCATTGCTAGGGTCATTCTTGACTGGAGAAGTTTCCAAGGAAGCTCACTTGTGCCGTGGGAGGGTTACATTTCAAAGAAACTCCTCATGAGCTTAATTTCAGAAACGTTCTGAAATACATAAAATATGTTTTTTAAAAAATCACATAGGGCTTCCCTGGTGGCGCGGTGGTTGAGAGTCCGCCTGCTGATGCAGGGGACACAGGTTCGTGCCCCAGTCCGGGAAGATCCCACATGCCGCGGAGCGGCTGGGCCCGTGAGCCATGGCCGCTGAGCCTGCGCGTCCGGAGCCTGTGCTCCGCAACGGGAGAGACCACAACAGTGAGAGGCCCGCATACCGCAAAAAAAAAAAAAAAAAAAAAAAAAAAAAAAAAAAAATCAAATAAAACCCCTTCATTATAGAAATTTTCAATCCCACTAAAGGGAATATAATGATACAACGAACTCTCCTGTTCGCATCACCTAACCTCTATAGCTATTCATTTACTGCCATTCCTGTTTCCACCACACCTCACCACATTTTGTGTGTGTATGTGTCTGTCGAGTATTTTAAAGTAAATCTCAGTGTATCTTTTTTCTGATAGGTAACTCAGTATGTATCTCTAGATAATTAAATTACATTTGACGTTTTGGGGAAATATGTATGATAACAGAATAGTTTAGTGATCTCCTGTACCCATCTCCACCCCCAGTAGACACCCAGCCACTCTCCTTTCATCTGCTCTCCCCTCTCCCACCACAATGGATATTTTTCAAGCAAATCTCAGACATCATTTCACCCATAAAGTCGGCAATATGTGTCTCTAAAACGCTTTTCCTTTTTAAAGCATAACCCCAATATCATTATCACAACTAAAAATTTTAAACAGTAATTCCTTAATATCGTCCATGTTCACATTTTCCTGATTTTAAAAAAATTCACAGGGCTTCTGTGGTGGCGCAGTGGTTGAGAGTCCGCCTGCTGATGCAGGGCACACGGGTTTGTGCCCCGGTCCGGGAAGATCCCACATGCCGCGCGGAGCGGCTGGGCCCGTGAGCCTGCGCCTCTGGAGCCTGTGCTCCGCAACGGGCGAGGCCACAACAGTGAGAGGCCCGCGTACTGCAAAAAAAAAAAAAAAAAAAAAAAAAAATCCACAATTGGTTGTTACAATCATAATCCAAATAAGGTCTACAGGTTGCATTTGGTTGATAGTCTCCTCAGGTCCACTTCCCTCTTAAAAATTTTTTTTTAAAATCTAGTAATTTGTTGAAGTATTTCAACAGTTTGTCCTTAGAACGGAATGACACAATGCTCGAGCGCCAGTTCTGTGCCAGGCACTGTGTTTTGTGCTGGAAATAAAGGCGTGGGCAGATCTGGGGCAAATCACTGACTCTCTCTGGGCTTCAGTACCCGCTTCTCTAACAGAAGAGGACTGGACTAGATGCTCTCTAAAGGCTCCACTCTGATTCACTCGGATCCCCATGTCATCACTAGGATCCACTGTGTGAGTCTACACGAACCGCAGTCAAACTTACTCCCAGGGAACCCCCGCCTTGACCCTACCTGTCTGGGCGGCCGCCCACCTGCCGGGGTGCTCGGAGGTCAAGATAAAGCGGGAGAAGCTCGCCCGGACGGCGGAAAATCGCTCTGACCGCGGAAGCGAGCTGTAAAGGCAGAGACCTTGCGCACGGGCCGGCCCCGCCCAACTACACTTCCCACAGCCCTCTGCAGCCAGCCGGTTACCACGGAGACGGGCCGGGATAGTCGGCTCGGAGACTGTCCGTGGCCTGGGCCTCCGGGTGGCCGTACGCAGAACAGCCTCTACCCCCACGGCTTCCAAACGGGCCGGCCACGCACGCCCGCCACCCAGCCCTAGACTCTGGAGCCCGAGGAGGCAGAGCCATTTGGCTGGGTCTGGGCCGCCGGGAGGAGGCTGAACTACATTTTCCAGGAGCCTCTGGGCACGCTCGCGCGGGGCACAGAAAAGGTAACATCGAGTTGTTGCCAAGCAGACCAGTCCCGGGGTATTTGGGCCCCTGAAGCCCGTGGGCAGAGGAGTTGGAGACAAAGAAGAGAGATAGAAGAGAGAATGAGGATGGAAAACTTGTTTATAAAGCAACATAAAGAGTACACTCCGTCCTGTTTGTTTCCACCAATGCTCAGGGCCGGCGTGAGCATCGCACAGCCCTCTGGGAAATGCAGATGGCGCTGCCCTAAGGGCTATGGGAAATGTAGTTATTGATTAACAGCCACTACCTCGAGCACCTACAGTAAGGATACGGGATTGAATCCTCCCTGCTTCTCCCTTCTTTTCCACTCAAACACAATGTTTACCTCCCCAATACTTACAGAATCTCTCCCTCTCTCTTCGTGCCAACCCTCAGTGCTGTATTTCAGACACTCCCTTAAATCTATTCTCCTCATGGCCACCAAAGTAATTGTCCCTGCTCTCTTAGGGCTCTTACACAGCTAATAAAACCAAGTAACCGGCTGGCATGTATATTTGACCTCTCACCTACTGTCTCACACTAGTCTCCTCATATGTAAGAACCATTCTCTTTAGATTGTTCATCTCATTTGTGATTGATATCTTAAAGCCATTGCCACCACTTTTTTTTTTTTTTTTTTTTTGCGGTACGCGGGCTTCTCACTCTTGTGGCCTCTCCCGTTGCGGACTCCGGACGCGCAGGCTCAGCGGCCATGGCTCACGGGCCCATACGCTCCGCAGCATGTGGGATCTTTCCCGGACCGGGGCACGAACCCGTGTGCTCTGCATCGGCAGGCGGACTCTCAACCACTGCGCCACCAGGGAAGCCCATTGCCACCACTTTTTAAAAATGCAGAGCACAACTTTTTGCTTTTTACAGTTGCCCCCCCCAAAAGGGTGGTACATTCCAAGTGTAGATGGATTTGCAAAATATTCTTGAAAAGTACTTGAAATAGGTTTCTATCAGTAGAAACCAAGTTCCTCATACTTTGATAAAATTAGGATTTTATTTCTCTGAACAAAATATTTCATTACATGATCTGATTAATTCACACCTAGGTGTTTTCCAGGTCTTGTAAAGTCACACAAAAGATTAAAACAAAAAACAACAACACGATGGTTCTTGTATGAATTACTTATCACAAAACTCCGGGAGGATTATAAACAGTCTTAATAGATGTTTTTTTTTTACACAACACTTTGAAAGTCTAAGATCTATAATTACACTTGATCCAAAGAGCTGTAAGTGTGGAGTGAATCTGCCTGAGGCTTTAGAGAAAGGAGGCATACTTTTAAAGGCTATCAGAAAGCCTAGATAGGAGTGAACTGTACGGTGTAAGAAGACAGATGAGGTGTTGCTCACATCAAAGCACCAAGAAACTTTCCTTTTGAAGTGGGAATACTTGGCAGACACAACATTTCCATTAGCTTTTAACTTCGGTAGGAAGAATGGCCCAGATCATAAACATAGAGAATTATTTAACTGATAAAGCAGTTTAGAAGTCACAGTCAAAAATACGTAATTTCTTCTTAACATTCAAAAGCAGAGTTTCCATCTTCCTCATTTATTTCTTTGGTTTTGGTTTTTAAAATGTAGAATCCTTCATTTCTTGCCTGAGGAAAGAGTACGTTTGTTGAAAAAGCATCCGCCACGGCCAGGATATTCAGGTAGTTCTCAGGAATCAGGTGGGGAACGCTGAAGTCAAGATCTAGAAGGGCCACAGTTCAGAATGATTTTCTTAAGTGGTACCAATGCAGTTACCTTTTCAATGGGTATCAGGAGCACTGCTCTTTTATTAACTCTTATTTGTTCTCAGTTACCAGCAAAGCTCCATCTGTTGTTATAGGAACTTAGCCTACACTTTGGACATAAGGGTCTTCTGGCGTTCCAGCAAATGTATAATGATCTCCAGGAGCTTTCCTGAACAATTTTGAGATATGGACATTCAGGTTACAATATAAGTTGTAATTTTCTTTACAACAGAGCTTCAGAATACTACTTGGTCATTTGATTGGTTTCAAGAAATATGATGGGGCTTCCCTGGTGGCACAGTGGTTGAGAGTCTGCCTGCCGATGCAGGGGACACGGGTTCGTGCCCCGGTCCGGGAAGATCCCACATGCCGCGGAGCGGCTGGGCCCGTGAGCCATGGCCGCTGAGCCTGCGCGTCTGGAGCCTGTGCTCCGCAGCGGGAGAGGCCACAGCAGTGAGAGGCCCGCGTACCGCAAAAAAAAAAAAAAAAAAAAGAAATATGATGCTAGATCTATCTGCAACATACTTGCAAACCATTTTCTGGATGGTTTAGCTCCAAAAATGGTTATCTGCCCTGCTGTTGTTGCTGTGGTTGTTATTGCTTTACTAGGTTCAGTCTCAAAGGGTGAGACTCTTAGCCAGGTCCACTTGTAAACTCATCTGCCCAGTTACACAAGACAGTGGAAAGAGTGGGGGCATGGGATCCAGTTCTGTCCCAGTCCCTAACTCCCTAGCTGAGTCACCTTGAACTAGTCCTTTGTCACTCCCCCAAAACCTGCTCGTCCTCTTCCATTAATGCCTCAGTGAACAGCATCTGTGGTAGGCTGAATAATGGCCCGCAAAGACATCAGACCCCACTCCCTGTGACGTGCACATCCTGTAAATGATACTTTGCTTGGAAAAAGCGTCTTTGCAGATGTGACTAAATTAAGGATCTTTAGATGGGGAGATTATCCTGGGCCCTCAATGCAATTTTAAGTATCCTTACAAGAATGAGGTTGAGGGAGATTTGAGTCAGATACACAGAGGCGAAGATAATGTGAAGATGGAGCAGAGAGAGATTTGAAGATGCTGGCCTTGAAGACTGGAGTGATGGGGCCACAAACCAAGGAATGACAGCAGCCACCTCTACACTCGTCCTCCTTCTGATCCAGCCCTCACACTGAGGTCAGAGGGGCTTTTCTACCATGGAGATCCGACCACATCAACCTGCAGTGAACATCCTTCAGTGGCAGCTCAAACCCTGACACCTTGGCCTGGCAGGCAGATTCTTAACCACTGCGCCACCAGGGAAGTCCTGGCCTCTTAAATTTTAAAACATTTTTCTCGATTCAAGGGCTCACAAGGGTTGTACTCTGGCTATGGACATAAATGAAAGCTGCTGGGGTAATTTTTCTATTGAGCTCTTGGATAATCATTAAAAATCAGATAAAAATAATCTCTGTTTTGGAGCTGTAGTCTCAAGATCAATTATTATTATTGCAGCTATTATGTAAAGAAGATTTACTACAGTTTGCATTAACGTAATCTTGTGTTCCTTGCAAAAGTTCCAACTGAGAGCAGGTCAGGCAGAAGGAAATTAACCTGGGCCTAAAATGTGCTCACGGATAATCCAGGCAGTTTACTAAGAGTTGACTGTAGTTCAGTCTAAATTTACCAGGGGGCTTCCCTGGTAGCACAGTAGTTAAGAATCCTCCTGCAAATGCAGGGGACACGGGTTCGATCCCTGGTCCGGGAATATCCCACATGCTGTGGAGCAACTAAGCCTGTGTGCCACAACTACTGAGCCTGCACTCTAAAGCCCGTCAGCCACAAATACTGAGGCTGTGTGCCGCAACTACTGAGGCTGTGTGCCGCAACTACTGAAGCCAGTGCACCTAGAACCCGTGCTCCACAACAAGAGAAGCCACCACAGTGAGAAGCCCATGCACCACAATGAAGACTAGCCTCTGCTTGCCGCAACTAGAGAAAGCCCGCACACAGCAACAAAGACCCAATGCAGCCAAAAATAAATAAATAAAAATAAAATTTAAAAATAAATAAATAAATTTACCAGGGAACTGTCGTTATCTGCCAACACCACTCTCTCAAGCAGACTGCCCACACACAGCCCTCTTCATTGTAAGAGTGAAACACAGACAAGCATATATTTCATCTCTTGTGTCTCTACTTTTCTTCCACTCTCAGTTGAAAAGACCTACATCTAACTTTTTTTTTTTTTTTTTTGGCTGCGTTGGGACTTCGTTGCTGCGTGCAGGCTTTCTCTAGTTGCAGCGAGCAGGGGCTACTCTTCATTGCGGTACGCGGGAGTCTCATTGTGGTGGCTTCTCTTGTTGTGGAGCACGGGCTCTAGGCGCACTGGCTTCAGTAGTTGGGGCACGCAGGCTCAGTAGTTGTGGCTCACGGGCTCTAGAGCACAGGCTCAGTAGTTGTGGCTCATGGGCTTAGCTGCTCTGTGGCATGTGGGATCTTCCAGACCAGGGATGGAACCCATGTCCCCTGAGTTGGCAGGTGGATTCTTAACTGCTGCGGCACCAGGGAAGTCCCTACATCTAACTTTTGATCTACTTAATATATTTTCAGGTTGGCTGTATTAAAAAATTCAAAAAGTACAAATTATGGAAGAACAATAATTCGTAAGATCACTAAAACAAACTCACTTGTACAATAAGCTATAAACTCACCATATTTGCTTATCCTGAGCATTAAATCTTTTGACTATTTTTACAAATGGTTGTTATGACAACATCACATTGTTTTTCCCTGTATTACATGAAATAATATTTAAGAATTAAATTCAAAAAAAAAAAGAATTAAATTCCCCTGAGATAATAAAAAACGTTTTTAGAAGATGTATATGTATTCCACCTTCCAGTGTGATACAGTGTCCAGATATCAAGGACACCTAAATAAAAATAAAATCTTGCAGAGGTTAAATGCTAATATTTTTCAAGAATATCCTAGGCAGATTGTACAGATTAAGGAATGAAAATCACATTTAAACCAATGTACGTGGATTGAACTACTGTTGGTATCACTGGGCTGTGACAGTTATGATTCCACAACTTTTACAGTATGGCATAATGTGAAGGGGAAAAAAAAACCACCTCAGTTTTCCAGCTCTCTGGAGAGATCTGGGGCAAAGGTATCAGAATTCAATAACAGGAGTTTCTCAGCTGAACTGAGGACAGAGAATAGATGGTATGAGTCAACTCCCTGGCTGACTGTTACCTTTGGCTAAATAAGGAAAATGTCTTCTACAGCCAAAGGGAGATGAGAACCTTAGTAGGTGGATGGATTTCAGATCTGCACTGAAATTGACTTCATTTGGGATGCGGAAGCGTCTAGGTGAAGGCCGGTTAGGTGATAATTGACATCTCCTCCCGGTCTCTGCTCTCAGACACTGAGTTGATTATGCTTCTTAAATACTTTACGAACTCCATTCTGATGTCTTCTGGGTCATCCTCAAGATTTGAGTGCACCAGCTTCAGCTTGTTCAAGGGTGGTGCTTAAAAAAGAAAATAATGTAATTAGGCAGGAACTTTTAGTGAGGGGCTATTCCTAGCTCCAAAGGACCTGAGTCTTTTATTTTTTATTTTAAAAAAATATTTATTTATTTATTTGGCTGAGCTGGGTCTTAATTGTGGCACGCAGGGTCTAGTTCCCTGACCAGGGATCGAACGCGGGCCCCCTGCATTGGGAGTGAGGAGTCTTAACCACTGGACCACCAGGGAAGTCCCAGGACCTGAGTGGTACAGGAGCCAATTTCTTTAACTTTCCCAAGTCCAAAAATAAAGTTGTGCCTTGCTTGACACAATTTAACAGAGAAAGGTTTCATCACACTGCCACCTGGCAACAGGATCACAGCTCTCCAAGCCACTTCCAGGCCCTCTTTGTTCTTACACCAGAGGAAGGCATTTCTGAATTTTGAGTTTTTTATGGTCACTTTGACACCTCTGTAATGGTGTGTGTCACATGCAAACTGGAGCTTAAAGGCAAGTCAGGAAAGAGTGTCCCTAATAGTACCGATGAGTGGCTAAAACCAGGTTTTTTTCCCCTCTTAGTGTCTGCCTACTTTTAAAGTGTCTGCATCCTGGCCTGGATGGTACAGCAGATCTTCCAACCCAGCAGTTCTGATTTACGTGGTAAGAAAAACAAATGTCTAGGACACAGCAGATGCTCTTTAACTGCACAGGGCTGCTGGTTTCCAAGACACAGGGCAATATAGAAATGCCCAGAGCTTTTCAGACTACAGCAGAAAGGAGAAGTCCAGGCTTCCTACCCAAAGCCAGGTTTCCTTTGTCACTTCCAGAGCCTGGTTTGTGGTGTGCAATTAACAGACATTGAGTGTCCTGTAAAAACTGCTGCTGGACGAAGCAGGAATACCACATCTCAATTTCCTTCAGGTGGCCTGGGATGTCAGCATTGAAGACGACCACCACCCCATGAGAGTCCTTCATCAGGGCTGGCCAGCAAGACTCGAACCTGCGTGGCAGAAAAGGACGCAGCGTGAAGGGTAGGTGGCTCTGGCTTCTGCATTTGTTTTGTTTTTAATTTTTATTGGAGTAGAGTTGATTTACACTGTTGTGTTAGTTTCTGCTATACAGCAAAGTGATCCAGTTATACATATACACATATCCACTCTTTTTTAGATTCTTTTCCCATATAGGCCATTATAGAGTATTGAGTCCCCTGTGCTAATATAGTAGGTCCTTATTAGTTATCTGTTTTATACACAGTAGTGTGTATATGTCAATCCCACTCTCCCAATTTATCAGCCCCCCGCCACTTTCCTCCCTGGTAACCATATGTTTGTTTTTTACATCTGTGACTCTATTTCTGTTTTTTTTTTGTGTGTGTGGTATGCGGGCCTCTCACTGTTGTGGCCTCTCCCGTTGCGGAGCACAGGCTCCGGACGCGCAGGCTCAGCGGCCATGGCTCACGGGCCCAGCCGCTCCGTGGCATGTGGGATCTTCCCGGACCAGGGCACGAACCCGTGTCCCCTGCATCGGCAGGCGGACTCTCAACCACTGCGCCACCAGGGAAGCCCTCTATTTCTGTTTTATAAATAAGTTCACTCGTACCATTTTTTTTCGATTCCACGTATTAGCAATGGTTCTGGTTTCTAACTGTGGACTTTGAAAACGATGTCTAAGTATTAATCATGGATGGATGACCTCTCACTGTATCATAACCCAGTCACTAAAGTTTCAAGAGCAATGCATGTCACCAGTAATTGATGGAGCCCCTAACACATGCTAGGAAGGGCGCTCGCTAGGCCCAAGTCCAAGATGCCTGGCAGGCAGCTGACTTTGGAATCATTTGATGGAGCAAATGCTCTAAAGGAAACGTACTTTGGATCGCCACCACAGTCCCAGAGCTCAAATTCACACCCCGTGCTTCTGTCGTTGCTGGTAACGTGTGGGTTCTCAAATTCCAGGATCCTAAACATAAAAACAAGAGCACCTCTCCTTAGGAAACAATATACTTTGGGGATGCCAAAGTCAGGGGCGGGTGATGGTCAGGGACTGCGTGGGACGCGGACTGGTCAGGGCTCACCTCACTCCTTGGGTTGGGTTGTATTCGGTGATGTCAGAAGATTCTGTCAGGAAGTTGGCCAAAACAGTTTTTCCACTCTGTGAAAATGAAGACAGTGAAAGATCATTGCTGAAGAGCAGAAAAGTAAACCATAAGCAGGCCCTCCAATAGCCAGCCTGGACCCAGGTGGGATGCAGTAGAGGCCACGGCCGCCCTGAGATCACCAGGGCAGAGGGCTCTCTCTCTGGTTGGGTGGGCACAGCCTGCTCTGGGCTGCCGGGAGCACAGATTTCAGTGCTGGCTCTGCTGCTGGGTGACTTCACCTGCTTCCCAGCAGAGGGAATAGCTAGTTCAAAGGCACCAGGCAGGAATGGACGCGGCACATTTAAGGACTAGAAAGGCTGGTAAATTAGAAGAATAGTAAGGGAGAGGGAGATGTGTATGTGCAGAAATAATTCTGTTGTTGAAGCCAGGTAATGGATACTAGGGTTCACTGTGCTCTCTCCCCTTGTATATGTTTGAGAATTTACATTTAAAAAAGATACCTGTGTTTGTTTTGCTTTTCATAATTCCGAGCATATTGTTGTTACTTGCCTGTTTAACAGTTTAAGTCTTGGAGAGTTCTCTGTGTCAGTTTACATGGATTTGCCTTATTTTGTTTCACTGCTGCACAAAGGAAGAATGTACCTTAGTTTATCCAGACATTTGCTCACTGATGGGCACCGAGGGTGTTTCCATCTGTTCCACATTGTATAGGACTCATGGGGAGCGTGGAGGAGTCCTTAGCTACAGTAGCTTTTGAGAAACGTAACTGCCACGCTAAAAGCTGTGCACATTTAAAATTGCAATCCCAGAATACTCCGTTCCCTGAAAGCATTCTAACACTGCATGTTATCAATATTCTAAACTTTTCTCATCCAAACTGATGAGCACATAAGTGCCATCTGTTTGTTCTGTGTTCTGCGACTGTGCGACTTTTCATACTTATTGGTCAGTTGTATTTCTTGTGCACAGACTTTGCCACATTATCTTGAGTTGCTTCTCTTTTCTTTATTGATTCTTAAACTTTCCTGTATGTTCTACCTATGAATCCTTTCTTTGTCATGCATTTTGCTAATAGTTTCCCCTGGCTTTAACTTTGCTGTCATTTCTTTTCAGGCGTCTTCGTTTTTGTGTTGTGTTTAAGACCTTCCCGTCACAAGATTCAAAACATAGCTTTCCATATATTCATCTACTACAGTGGTTCCCAGCAAGTGGTCCCCGGACGACCAGCATCAACAAAATGCAAATTCTCAGGTCCCTCCCAGACCTACTGAATCAAAACTCTGGGATAGGACCAGCGAGTTGTGCAACTGACCACCAGGCAATTCTGATGGGTGTTTAAGTTGGAGAGTTATTCATTTACTACTTCCACAGTTGTTCTTTTACACATTTAGCTTTTTAGTCCATCCGAATTTTATTCTTGTGTACGGTGTGAAGTACACAGGTAGATTTAATCCCCCGCCATCACCACCCACATGGAAAAGCTAACTGCTCCAAGACCAGGTAATGGTTCAGTCTTTCCTCCTGGTTTTCTTGTTCCACAGACATATCTCATTAGGGAGAGCCACAGGCGCAAAGGAGAGTCGTGAGATCTAGGCTCTGATTCCATAACGCCACTCACTACCTTGGGCCTTCGGGCCTTAGTACAACCGGGTCGAGGTCTGGGAACACCGAGTTCACGGTGAAGCCAGCGGCGCACACCAGGATGGCCGCGGTGGGACTGGGCTCCCGGCTCCTGGGCCCCACGCCCGCCCGGGTCCCGCTTGCCGCCCCGCCGGCCCAGGCCTCACCTCGCAGGGCCCCACGAAGAGGATCTTGGCCTTCAGCATCGCGGCCCGCAGCCGGCAGACCCGCCGGAACCCCAGGCGCTGCCAGAGTCCTCGCCTCCGTCGGGGCGGAGCGGAAGCCGCCGCGCCGGTTGGCTGCCTTCGTTCCCATGGAGACGGGAGCGGCCGCGGGGGCCGACGGGAGTGGGCAGGTTTCTGCCGGGGGCCGGGCACCCGAGGGGCTCTGGGGTGGTCTGCCGGCCGCCTGGTGGGCGGCGTGGGTTTCGGGTTGGGGCTGGGCGGCAAGGCAAAGCAAGAGGGTAAGAGGGAAGTAAAAAACCCGGATCCAGATTCACTTGTGAGCGGGGAAGCCCGCAGAGCTCGCGGGGTCCCAAATCTCCTTTATTCCTCCCCGTAACCCCGAGAGCTGAAACGGGCCAAGTAGCTGGTGAGGTGGGGTGGGAACCAGGCATCTGACGCCTGTATCACTCTGGCATGATACTGTCCACACTGAGAACGGATTTATCATGTCCCTGGCCCAGTCTAGAAAAGGTCAGGGAGAAAATGAGTCTCTATGGTTCACCACTCACCGTCATTTGGATAATCTGGGAGAAACCAAAAGGATGATAATGTCCCGGCCTTGTTCACGGGCAGTGCAGGTGTCTGAACGCATTGCTGCTAAATTCAGTCACTAAGTCAGTTTTAACTTACGGAGGCGGAGCCGGTTCAGAAATTTGGGTGAGGCCATGAGGCCATTGTATGCTAAGGGTGCAGATACAAAATACGCTAGTCCCCCAGAAGTGCTAGTATAACAACTACAACAAGAACAACAACAAAACCAAAATAAATCTAATACCAAACTGCTTTTTTTGCAATACAAGGTGAACTGGGACTTCCCTGGTGGCTCAGTGGTTAAGAATCGGCCTGCCAGTGCAGGGGACACAGGTTCGTTCCCTGGTCCGGGAAGATCCCACATGCCGTGGAGCAACTAAGCCCGTGCGACACAACTACTGAGCCTGCGCTCTAGGGCCCACGAGCCACAACTACTGAAGCCGGCTCGCCTAGAGCCCGTGCTCCGCAACAAGAGAAGCCACTGCAGTGAGAAGCCCGTGCAGCACAACGAAGAGTAGCCCCCGCTCGCCGCAACTAGAGAAAGCCAGAGCACAGCAACGAAGACCCAACACAGCCAATAAAAACAACAACAACAAGAACAACAAGGTGAACTGTAAGGAAGAGTCTGCCTTAAGTTCAAGATGTCCTTAACTGATTGATTGAATCAGTATCTTTGCTTTTTTTTTTTTTTTTCTTTTTGGCGGTACGCGGGCCTATCACTGTTGTGGCCTCTCCCGTTGCGGAGCACAGGCTCCGGATGCGCAGGCTCAGCGGCCGTGGTTCACGGTCCCCTCCGCAGCATGTGGGATCTTCCCGGACCGGGGCACAAACCCGCGTCCCCTGCATCGGCAGACAGACTCTCAACCACTGCGCCACCAGGGAAACCCGAATCAATATCTTTTGAATGAATGCCTGCTGTGTGTTCTTCTAGGTACTGGGGATGTGCCTGTACCTCTTGAAGCTGTCATTCCAGTGGAGTAGATGGATATTAAGGAAACAAGTTAATAAAAAAAGTACTCTCAGGTAGAGACAATTTTAGATATTGGTAAACGCTATGAATAAAAATAAATCACTAAAGAGTTAAAGAGTGTGAAGGAGCCAGTTTTGGATGGAGTAGTCAAGGCAACACCGTGGTGCAGAGGTGACATTAAAGCAGAAAACTGAGTAAAGAGAGGGTGCAGATAAAGCATTGAAAGATGTAGGGTATGAGCAATGCAGCAGAACAGCAAGGGCAAAGACACTGAGGTGGAAATAAACGTGGTATGTTCCAAAAATAGCCCGGAGGGCCTGTGACACCGGTGCAGGAAGAGTAAGGAGGAGAGTGGGAGGAGATGCTCTTGGAGAGGTTGTATAAGACGTTGGGGATTCATTCTAAGGGTGATTGGAAGCCTGTGCCAGGACTGTATTTGGCTATGTCATAGAAACTCCACCACAGCAACTTAACCAAATAAGGGATTCATTATTTTCTCACCTAACAAGGAATCCAAGGATGAGCGTACAAGGGCTGATGCATCTGCCATCTCCTTACTTTCCTGACGTCTTTTGCTCCGCCTTTGTGTATTTGCTTTCTAGGCAGGAACAAAGGAGAAGAGAAAAGGTCAAAAGATATACAGTACTACAGACTCCCTTTTCTCAGAAAAACAATGGCTTCCTTAGAATCCCTATCCAGTGATTTCTCCTTCTGTCTCATTGGTTAGAACTGTGTCACGTAGCCTCCATAACTGCAAAGGAATCTGGGAAATATAGATTGTAGCTCTGTACATTTCTTTTCCCAAGAAGTGGGGCCCAGAGTGGGAGTGGGAGTGGGGATGGGGAGTTGATATTGGCTAGGAAACTGGCCAGCCGAAAAAGTCATCATGGAAGATTCTGAGCAGTGGATTGACGTGATCTGATTTATGTTTAAAAGCGATCACTGGCTGCCGTGTGGAGCAAAGGGGACAAGCGTGGATGCATACATGGCAATTAGGAGGGTATTCAGGTAGCTTAAGAGAGGGATGATGGTGGTTTGGCTAGGGCCGCAGTGGAGCTTGGATCTGGGACACATTTTGAAGGTAGAGGTAGCAGGAGTTGCTGGTGGATTAGATGTCAGGGAAAGAGGAGTTAAGGATGAGTCCCAGGACATTGACTTATGAATGTCATTATTCATTGACATGAATAATGTTTGCCATTTCCAGACTTGGGAAGACTGGGGCAGGGTTTGTGGTGGGAGATTAAGAGTTCTATTTTGGTTATGTTAGTTTTGAGATGCCTGCTAGTTGTTGAGGGAGAAATGGGATATAAGATTCTGTGCCTGATGGGTGAGGTAAGGACTAGAGCTATAAATCTGGACAAGATATCACTCAGCATGTGGAATGCCATGAAAGCCATGGACTAGATGAGAACTCGTAGGGGGTAAGTGTTGGCAGAGAAGATAAGTGTAGACAGATAGTGCCCTGGGACACTCTTCTATTTAGAGGAGAATCTAGCAAAGAAAGCTGAAAAGGATCGTCCAGAGAGGCAGGAAGGAAACTAGGAGAGTATGGCATCGTGCAAGCCAAGTCAGGATGGCGTTGCAAGACAGGGAGTGATCCATTTTGTCAGATGCTTCCAAGAGATCCAGAGAAGTCACGGAAGGTGAAGGATCAACCATCAGATGTGGTGGAGGTCATTGATCATTTTTTTAAAAATACTTTTCACTTACTATCTTTAAACACGTGACCACACATACATATAGCTTTGTAAAAGTGGCTAAATACGATCGTGCGTTTGCTTTCTTTCGGGGCAATCTCTTTCTTCTTTTTTTGTTTGGCTCCCTTACCTCACCCTTGACCTCTCCCTTTCCCTCTTTACCGCTTGAAGTTTTCATTCTAGTGAAGAGACAGACAGTGAGTAAACTCCCAATGGAGAGGCTATGATTACAACCTGGGGTGCATCGTTCAATATTTTTCTCCATACATCTTATAAATCCCCATTCTGCAAGGCTCTAAATGCATCCTGTAACAGGATGCTGAAAGGGTGACTCTATCCAATTTTGGCTGAGATTTAAAGGCTGACAATAGGTGTTGAGTGTCTCCCAGCGTCTAGTCCCTTTCTGTAGAACTTAAGCACATCACCTGGAAGTTATCAGAGTCATGAAGTTGAAGAGGGAGAGAGGGAAAATTTCTTTGAAGAGCGTGCTGTTTGCTCATCTCGGGTCAAGTGAGACATGAGTCTTCAGAGAACTTGTATCCCCTGGCATCTGGGCAGCCCCCTGTTTTCACAATGCACCTTTGAAGATTATGTGCTTGAATCCTTAGATTGGGGCGCTGGAAGAAGAGGAGGGATGCATTCTCAGTTGATGAAAAATGAAGATGGAGTGGAAATAATCTGGATGGAGGGCCTTTGTATTTTGGGTGTGAATTAATTTGACTGAAATAACAAAACTGTATTCTAGTGTGAAGGTTGACAGTCTAGAGATGGTACAGCAGCACAAAAATGGCCTCATGCACCAGGTTCTTTACACCTTTTTTTCTCTGCTGTCCTAAGGTTTAGTCTTTGTCCTCATGCTTGTTACCTCATAGTCACAATGGCTGCTGTGCCTCCAGGCATCATGCCTGCAATTAAGGAAAGAAGAAGCGGGAAGAGCATATGCTCTTCTGGTTGAGTCTGTCCTTTTTTAAAAAAATTAACATTATTTAGTCATAATTTACATATAATAGAGTATACCTATTTTTTTTTTGCGGTACGCGGGCCTCTCACTCTTGTGGCCTCTCCCATTGCAGAGCACAGGCTCCGGACGCGCAGGCTCAGCGGCCATGGCTCAGGGGCCCAGCCGCTCCGCGGCATGTGGGATACTCCCGGACCGGGGCACGAACCCGCGTCCCCTGCATCAGCAGGCGGACTCTCAACCACTGCGCCACCAGGGAAGCCCGATTATACCTATTTTAAGTGTTCTTTGAGTTTTGAAAAATACGTAGACTCCTATACATTTACTATCTTACCATCTTGCTCAAGATATGGAGCTCGAGTCTAGATGGGGAGACCAACCTGTATCGTGCTTTTCACCTTGTGCTTTTCCAAATATAATCTCATTTTAATTCACAACTGGAGCTATTACTAAAAGGCACGTGATGAGTCCATACCCTAAATTGATGTCAGGGAGGAGGCAGGAACCATGAGGCTTTGCAGTGGTTCTCCTTTCTGTGTGAAAAGATGCTGTGTCTCCTCTGTGCACAGAAATGGCTTTGCCTCTCAGTCTGCACCAGCTGTGTCGGGTCCAGAGTCAGGGCTTCCTCAGCCCCTGTGTTTCCTGAGCCTCACTGGGAAAGCTACATCCTTTAACAACCTGTGACTTCTTTGAAGAGTCTTATTCATGTTTGGGTCCACTGGACCCAGTTCAAAGCCTGGTGCACAGTAGGTGCTCAATAAATTTCAGTTCCATCTCCCTCTCTCCCCACACATGCATGCAGACACACATACACATGCACATTCATTTATTCTATAAATATGTAAGTTAATGAAAGTTCCCTTATACTTGCCTTGGGGGCTTTAGTTTTTGTTTCCAGGTGAGAGAAATAAAAATTGTGAATTGCTTTACATTTCTTGGATATAGTTACTATATAAATTTGGGATTATTGTTATAGCAGATTACTGAAATACTTTGCTTTATGACTTTCATTTTAATTAGAAGAGGTTGACTTCAGATGGCTTAATACCCAGCCTTTGATCCTGAAGGGAGCAATATGACATTGGCAGGGACCAGACCTGGATGACCTAAGAGTAATTTTTCTCCTGATTCTGTGATTTGATGCAATAAAACCTCTCACTTGAAAAAACTCAAAGAAATACATTTGACATATTTCAAATCCTTTCTATAAATTGTTGAAAAGATTTAATATAACCGCCCTGTCATAAAATCTTTAATTTGAGTTGACTTGCATGGTCCCAATTCTTACACATGCAGTTTTTATTACTAAAGAGTAAATGATGGATTTCCTGTTATTCAAGGGAATAAAAATGCCCTTCAATCACCTCCTCCTACAACATAGAGATTTGAACATATTCGGATGAACTCTCAAAGATAGGAATGATCACAAAATGGATTGTAACCTGGAAGTATTTTGTCTTCTATTAATGCGGGCAGCCCTTATTTTTATTATTGTCTTTTAAAAAGCTCTAGCCAAGGATAAGGTTCAGCAAGTTTGTTTAGGGAAAGTTCAATAAGATAAAATTATTTTTCGTCAATTCCCATTAGAAAGCCTGAGCTAAGCTTTCAATGTATATTAAAAAAAAATTCCCAGGGGGTTGAAGATAAAACTTTTGGCGAAAACAATGAAACAGGGATGTGGCATAACTAGGACCTTTTGTCTTCATTTGGCAGCGTCCTACATGCAGGCTTTGGGGAGGCAGTTGTGTGGTGGCAAGAGCGCTGATTTCGGAGTAAGCCGGGATTTGAAAGTAGCTGAGTGATCCGTAGAAGATTACTTATACTCTTGGGCTCAGTGGGAGCCAGCATTCAAGATGGCCCCATGACTCTCTCTTCTTGGTTTTCATGCTCTTGTGTAGTCCCTCTTGCACTGAATAGGGCTGACCTGTGTAACCAACAGGGTAGTGAGGGATATGTGACTTCTGAGGCTGGGTCATAAAAAGACAGTGTAACTTCTGTCTTCCACACTCTTTGATCAATCGTTCTGGGGCAGGCCAGCTGCCATGTCTTAAGGACACAAGCTACCGTGTGGAGAGCCCCATGGGGTGAGAAACTGAAGCCTGCTGCCTACCAGCTGGCAGCAACCTGCTGACCACGTGAGTGAGCCATCCTGGCTGGATCCTCCTGGTCCAATCAAGCCTTCGGATGACTTGCAACTCTGCCAACATCTTACCTACAACCTTGTGAGAGATTCTGAGCCCGAACCACCCAGCTAAGCTACTCCCAAACTCTTGACCCACAGAAACTGAGATAATAAATGTTTATGGTTGCTTTAAGGTGCTAAGTTTTGGGGTAATTTGTCATGTAGCAATAGATAACACCGAACCTTAGTGTCTCACCCAGTGAAATGGCGTTCCTAGACCAATCCTATAGGATTTTTAGGAGGATTGAATGAGATAAGACGTACAAGCAATCTAGCCCAGTTCCTGGTACATTAGGTGGTTGATATCTGGCGATTACCATCACTTGTAGCACTCTCAGATCTTTATAACACTTGCGATGTTTTTGATGCACTCTTTTCATGCCCTTGATCACAAGAGTTTTCCCACTATACTGATTGTACCTTTTGAGCACTAATCTATCTTTGCTGTACCCCTCCCCCCTCCTTTTGGAGGAGGGAGCATTTATATGTTTAACTTATTGCAAATAAGTTAATGCCTTGACTAACACATGATATATTCCTGTTGAAATTTCTTCATAGAGAGTTTCTTCACTCTTGCTGATCTTCGCTAATTTCC
This sequence comes from Grampus griseus, assembly GCF_964374135.1. Classification (NCBI taxonomy): domain Eukaryota; kingdom Metazoa; phylum Chordata; class Mammalia; order Artiodactyla; family Delphinidae; genus Grampus; species Grampus griseus. The sequence goes on from NC_139008.1 coordinate 7,331,402, forward strand.
TGCTTTCTCGACTTAGTTTGCTCCAGATTCTGTTTGCCTGAAGTGAAGGCTACTGTCCAGTCAATGGGTAGCTGCAAATTCCAGCCCCATGCATTACCTAAAGAAGTCTTCATTAACTCACCTCCCACACTGAGATTTTGTTTAGGAGCAAATTAGATCCTGTAGGCATGTGAGACTGTAGCTGACGATGCCCGGGAAACACTGTGATACACCTGTGGATTGCTTAGAAGGTTTGTGTTACGGAGTGTGCACCATTTATGTATTCATGGAAAGATTTACTTTCCTAATGCAGTTTCAGATCTGATGCGTTGTCCCTTCTGGGGCCAGCCCTTAATCTGAAATTTAACCAAGATGATTCTAGAGCCTTCTTTTCTGAAAGAATGCCACCCTCATATAAAGCTGTTTTGAAATGTCGTCTTTATTATTCAGGTCTGGTGAGGCCAACAGATCAGGAGCTGGTTGCAATTGGGAAGAGAGTTTGTTCTCACAATTCCTAAGAGGAGGGTGCACATCGCCCCATGGGGGACCACGTGGGGAAGCACCAGGGTCAGTGAAAAGACAGAAGGAGCAAGAGAAAATTGTGGGCAGGAGCCTGTATTGTGGTTTCTGTAGGAAGGAGAGGCTAAGGCAGGGTCAGCAGGATTCGGGTTGGCTGGTTGGAATCATTTCAGGGGCTCTGGGATGTAGGGGCTGTCCCTGGTTGCCTGACACCTGGCCCTCAGGTGATTAGGGCGGGGGGACAGTGGTCCAGAGTTTGAGAGAAAGGAGGTGGTTGGGATGTGGGCTCCGGATTGGTTGGTTTGCATATGAAAAGCATGCTCAGAGGCAGGCCTGTGGTTTACAGTCTCTAGGAATTAGCTAGTCCGGGGAGGGGTGGTCTCTCCAGAGTCAGCGATGCCCTGGATGTTGAAGCATCAGAAGCACATGGTTCCTTCAAAAGCCCATCACTTAATAGTAGTTACCATATTATAAAATGTACCTTTTGACTTTCAATAAAGGTCCTTGTTTTTATAGACTGTTTTTGCCACTCGGTATGGATGAGTTGAAGGATTTCCTCGTTGCTTTAATACTGTATATTTAAACCTTTTTTTCTCTTTTACTTACATTTAATTTTTAAGCTAAAACAACGTATGAAAGGAATATCCGTATGTGTTTTTTAAAGTCTGTAATGAAAAAGAGTGAGAATTCACCTCTCACCGCATTCCCCACACTGTCCCCCTACCTGTCACCCAGACAACCACTTCCACCCACTTCTTTTGGTAGTTATCTTTATAATACAAAATTTTTATGCTTACACTGCTTTTTTTCTCAACATATCATTTTTAGACATAGTGTATTGATTGACTTTTCTGTTATGATAATATGTGAAGTATTAGCTTTCTTTTTTTTTGATGTATATTTTTTAATTTGGCCACACCATGTGGCTCACGGGATCTTGGTTGCCTGACTGAGGATTGAACGCGTGCCCCCTGCAGTGGAAGCGCGGAGTCTTAACCACTGGACCGCCAGGGAAGTCCCAGTATTAACTTTCTTGTTACCACCTCCACCTGTTGTCTCCCCATCCTCTCAATACAGTTGAATCACTATTTTTTATTTTATATCAGTAATCAGGTAAACCTTTTGTTAACAGGTTGTATTTGGAGATGTAATTATTGTGTGATGGAGTGCAGAAAAACTCTTTCAGTCCCTCTTTTAGAGGTGGGAGAGCTGGGGTCAGGAAGACCCTTGTTGGGCGGTACTGCGTGGCACCCTACACGGGGAAGAGGAGCCGGGAACAGCTGTTTCCTCGTGGCAGCACCTGCCCTCCAGGCCGGACTGGAGAAGCATCCAAGGTGCCCTAGCAAGATAATGCCAGGTCATCATTCCCCAAGAGACAGGAGGAACATGTTTTCCTCCTATGAGACTAGATCACGTTGTCTCCTGAAACAATTGCTATTTGACTTGGAGAGACATGCCTGCTTCTTAAGTAATTAGGAAGGAAGTTAGCTGCAATGCTGGTTGATAGAGAAACTGAAGTAGGAACCCCCCTGCCCACAATAGCCTTCCTCAGCCTGGGAACCAGGGTGCAGCCCTCCCCTTGGCCTTGGAAGTGCTTCAGTAGCCTGTGGACAAAGTCTGAGGCCCTGGAGATGCAAGACCCAGGAAGGGAGAGAAAAGCAAGGTCTCCTCTCCCTGTGGGGAGGGAATGGAGCGTTCCGTAGCAGGGGTGGATCCCTGAGCTGGAAGGCTGGATTAGGAGGGGGATGGAGAAGAGAAAGCTCAGGAGACCTTGGCTTCAATGGGACTCTCTACCATCTGCTCGCCAACTTTCTTCCAAAAAACTTAAGGCTAAATTTTGTTTTATTTATGTTTATTTGTGTGTTTAAATAGATAACAAATACACATGGTTAAAAATAAAAATTAGAAAAAGAAAAATCCGGAGGAAGTCTCTCTCCTACCTGTTCCCATCCCCCCCCACTCTGCAACCCCTTTCCCAAACATAGAACCACTTTTCTTGATTTCTCATGCACCTTGCATTGTTTCCCCATATAAGCAAATATTAGTATACGGCCTTATTTCTCCCTTTATTGCGCAAAAGGCATCATGCTCTATATATCCTCCTCCACGCTTTTCTATTCTTCACTTAGCAGTATAGCCTGGAGATCTTTCCATATCAGTGTAGTGAGAGCTTTTGTCTTCTTTTCTACGGCTGCACAGTATTCTGCCATGTGGATGTACCATACTTTAATTAACCAGATCTGTTTTGATGTACACTTGGTGGTTTCCAGCATGATACCATTGCAAACTGTGCTGCAATGAATAACAAACACTATGTGTATCTCATTTCTGACATGCGCTGGTATATATGTAGGATAAATTCCCAGAAGTGGGTCAAAGGGTATATGCACTTTTTTTTTTTTTTTTTTTTTTTTGCCATACTCCATGGCATGTGGGATCTTACTTCCCTGACCGGGATCGAGCCTGTGACCCCTTGCAGTGGAAGCATGGAGTCTTAACCACTGGATTACCAGGGATAGGTGCACTTTTTGATTTGAATAAATAGAGCTAATTTGACCTCTACCTAGATTGTGCCATTTCCGCCAGCAATGTATAACAGCCCCTGTTTTCATTCAGTGTCATCCACAGAGTATATTGTAAAGTCAGCTTTCAAAGTTCCCAAACTAACGATGCCTATGGCTTGGGATAGGAATATTTATGTTGAAAACATCGGCTAACTTCTATGATGTGTTTCTTCTCTTACTTATCATTACCTGCCCAGTGGGTAAGGTGTTCAGATACAAGCTGTTGACTCCTTGGCTAGGAGAGGAGGAATAGACCATGGATGTGGTTGGACTAAGTGTCCTGAGATGCTCCTTCCATCCTGATTCTGTGGTTTGATACTGTGTCTCTTCCACTGATCTCATCTTCTTCTTCCCTCCCAATAAAATGTACATGTTGGAGTCATGTTCTAAAACATTTGGTAATTGTTTTCTCCAAAGGCACACTTTGATGTCTAAGTACGCGTCAACATTTCATGGACCAGCCCGTGGCGGAACTGACTGTGTGAGTTTCCTTTTCCTCGCGTGATGGCCAGGCTGAAGGAAGACTTGCCTGGGTGTGGAGCAGGGCCTGGTGATTTTGGCAGCCCTTCCAGGAGACATGTTTTGGGAAACAATTCCTTTCTCACACAAAGCAGCGCAGCCACCAGAGCAGATCCATTCAATGGCCTTGAGCGCTGTCTGAAGTCCCTTGGGAATCAAGCCAAACACAAACACAGGGTGTTTCCTCCATCACTGCCCTTCAAAGCACTTTGCCTCTGGTATCTAATCAATCTTCATAGCAAGTTTTGGAAGGGAAGATTGTTTTCCTCATGTCATGGTGACTGCAAGTCAGGAAACATGAGGAGAAGGCAGGTTTCCTGTAGCTCTCCTCCCTTGGGTGCCTTGGGAGAGTCCTGCTCTCTTTCGCCTCCAGCTTTTCTCTCTGAATCTCTTGGTGGAAGTTTGGAGGTCAGGATCATGTTCTCTCGTCTCTGAGCCGAAGGCCCTCTCCCATAGCCACTGGCAACTCAGCTTTTGCACTCTGTCTAAACACTAGTAATATGACTTTGGGTAAGCATAAGTCTTTGTTTGAGCCTCTGTAAGATAGGAATAGTAATCGGCATGTCATGGGATCATTGGGAAGATAAAATGAGATAATGTACATGAAGGTGCTTGACACATCAGAGCCAGAATTAATTCAGTCAGGGAAAACAACCAAACCAACCAACCAACCAAACAGCATCATTACCGTCATCAACAACAAAATGGTTTGATCCAATCAGTTCAGTAGCCATCGGAAAAACATCTCAACATATCAGACAGGAACTTTATAGTCCCTGGCTGTCCCCGTTGGGTGAGTTGCTGTGCAAAGCAGTGCCGCAAAGAGTTTGGGCTCTGCAGCTGGACGGTCTGAGTTCAAAGCTTGCCTCCATGACTTCCTAGATGGGTGACCTTGGACCAGTTACTTAACTGCTTTGTGCCTCGGTATCCTTGCCTGTAAAATGGCCATAATAATAGCACCTGCTTTGTAGGACTGTTCTGAGGACAAATGTGCTAACCCACCCCAGGCACTCAGCTCAGTTCCTGGTACCTGAGAAGGGCTCCATCACCATCAGATTTCTAGAACTGCGCAAACCTGGCCCAACTCCAGGGTAACGCTGTTTCGTGGAATGGTCTTTCTCCATAGGCATGAAAAATTGCTAAGAAAGGCACTTAAGATTACTACAAATTAGAACCACAAGAGGAGCCAGAAAGAGGCTTGATTGTGTTGTGTGATGCTGTCACATGTAAACTGACTAGTTACATACCTGCCTTGCAAAGAGCAAGTGTGCTCGGATGAGGATGGGTCAGCAAAGGATTCCTTTCAACGTCTTTCAGCTCACGGCACAGCTGTCTTGCAAAGGCTGCACAGGACTCTGGGCTGCAGGACAGCAGAGCAGATCATAAATCAAAGGCGTGCTCCCTCCTACACAGACGGCGGGAGAGCCTGGTGACACAGGACATGAGGTCCCCTCTCCTCCAGGCAAATGAATCATCAAGGATCACCGTCACATCGCTTCTGTCATCAGCTAATTATAAGGAAAGGCCAGAGAGTTTGGGAAATTCTTACTTGAAAAGAGATCTCTTTGACCCATCTGAAGACTCTCAAAATGGTGAAGGGCATTAATCAAATTGTTTCTGATTAGGAGCATGTGAAAACTAAAAGGCACAGTTGTAGCCAAACAACTTGAGGCAATTCTTAGCATTCATATGGGATACGTTACAAAGTCCAGGAGAGGCTGGGGAGCAGGGGACGGGAACACGATGGTCACCGGGTTACAGTGGCTGGGGAACGTGTAGTAATGGTAATGAAATCAGCTAACATGAGCTGATTCCTTACCGGGTGCCACACCCAACTTGAAGCACTTTGCACCTATCCACTCCTTTAAAATTCTCAGCAACCTCATAGGTAGGTACTATTATTACCTTCATTTCTGTCTTATGGAAGGTAGAACCAAGGTACAGGGACTGTTTGAGGCCATCCGGGGTTTGAGTGAAGGCTGTGTGAAGCCAGGACCCAACTCCCTGCTGCTACCCTGTCCTGCTACCTTGCTGGTACCATCATTAGGGTGGGATGTGTGTCACTTGGTGGCTTGGCAATGAGTCTTCTTTTTTTTTTTTTTTAAGAGCAAACTTTAAAAAATATATATTTATTTGTTTCTTTGGTTGCGTCGGGTCTTAGTTGCGGCAGGCAGGCTCCTTAGTTGTGGCTCACCTGCTCCTTAGTTGCGGCATGCATGTGGGATCTAATTCCCTGACCAGAGATCGAACCCGGGCCCCCTGCATTGGGAATGGCAGTGAGTCTTGATCAGGGAAACAGTGCAAGCTGATGACCAGACTGTTCCATCACAGAGGGACGCCTCTAAACCCATTAACATTCCCCTCCCCCTCCCCCCCCCCCGCCCCGCTTCCTTCCTCTCTTAACTTGTCAATATGGACAACTTAAATATATACACATCATTTGCTTTAACAATTATCAACCATTTTCGACCCCATTTTATCTACCATACCACTTTTTTTTCCCGGAGTATTTTAGAGTAAATCCCAGACATCATGTCATTTCACCGGTACATACATGTGTTTAACAGATAGGGGCTTTTTAAAAAACATAACCACCATGTCATTATCACACTTAATAAAATGAACAACGATTCCTGAGAAATATCATCTAATATCCAGTCCATATTCAAATTTCCCCGATTGTTGTAAAGACGTTTTTACAATGGATTTGTTCAAACCAGGATCCAAACAAGGGCCTTCCATTGTATTTGGCTCTTATACTTCTAAAGCCCCTCTCTCTTTAAAAAAAAAACCTTTTTATTTTGGAATAATTTTAGATTTATAAAGAAGTTACAAAGCTGGTACAAGAGTTCCTGTATACCTTTCACACAGTTTTCTTTAATGTTAATATCTTAGGCAATCATGGTGCATTTGTCAAAAGTAAGAAATTAACATGAATACATTACTATTAAGTAAATTTCAGAGTTAATTCAGGTTTCATCAGTTTTTTTCCCCACTAATATCTTTTTTTTCTGTCCCAGGATCCAATCCAGGATACCATAGCATTTGGTTAAGTCTCTTTAATCTCAATTTTGATCTAATTTAATCGCCTTATTTTTCTTCCTTCATGCCCTTTGTGTTTGGGAGAAACCAGGTCAGCTGGCCTGGTGGACATCCTGCCTTTGGACTTGGCCGACCGCTTCCCTCTGGTATCGTTTAACGTGTTCCTGTGTCTCCCGTATTTCCAATAAATTCATGGTTAAACGCAGAGGCTTCATGAGATTGAGGTTCCGTGTCTTTTTGAGACAGGGATTCTTCGTGGATGCTGCTGTGTTATTGCATCATCTTATGAAACATAATGACTGGAGGTCCCACTTAAGGGCCTGGCATGTCATAGGCGCTCAATAAATATTTGTCAGATGAATCAGCAAATCGATGATCCTGTATATGTCGGAGGTGGGCCATTAGGGGGTGAGGGAGGAAGGAAGGGGCTCAGGACAGGCTGTGTGGAGAGTTATCCTAGCTGTTTCTCTCATCATGATCTGCGCAGTGATTTGTAGTTTCCGTCCCCAGCATGGATTTACCCGCTGAGTTCCAGGCCTGTCCTTCCAGTGAAATATCCTTCTTGGATATCCTAGAGGCATATCCACATTCAACGCATCCCCAAATGAATTCCTTTTTTCTCTCACCCTCCCAGCCCGCTCCCTCGTTCCCAACCTCAGTTCATGGGACTTCTAGAAGTGCAGTATCGGTTGTGACTAAGAGCCTGGACCCTGGAGTCAGACTGCCTGGGTCCACATCCCTGCTCTGCCTGTGACCTCTCTGTGTCTTAGTTTTCCCATCTGCAAAATGGAGATAACACTGGCATCTGCCTCATTAGATTGTTGGGAGGAATGAAAAGAGCATGTGGATTAAGGCGCTTAGGACCATACCTGCATCCAGGAAGCGGGGGCTGCGTGTGGTACCCGCTATCACCCTAATCATCACTCAGTCTCCTGAGCAGATACCCAGAGTCATTGTAGGCACCCCCTCCCCCTCCATGGTCCCGCTAATCCAGCACCACCCAATAGAAATAGAATGTAAGATTTAGACGTGATTTTGAGTTTTTAATAGCCACATTAAAAACATTTAAGGAGAGAAAAGAGAAAAAAGAAAAAAAAGCATCTGAGAGAAATACGAAGAGTTCATTTTAACACTTGTATTTAGTCCAGTATCTCAAAGATATAATCTCAACGTAGAATCAATATAGAAGTTATTAGTGAGGTGTTTTACATTCTTATTTAAAATTAATTTATTTTTGGCTGCATTGGGTCTTCGTTGCTGCACATGGTTTTTCTCTAGTTGCAGCGAGCGGGGGCTACTCTACGTTGCGGTGCGCGGGCTTCTCATTGCGGTGGCTTCTCTTGTTGCAGAGCACGGGCTCTAGGCACGCGGGCTTCAGTAGTTGTAGCACGTGGGCTCAGTAGTTGTGGCGCACAGGCTTAGTTGCTCCGCGGCATGTGGGATCTTCCCGAACCAGGGCTCGAACCTGTGTCCCCTGCATTGGCAGGCGGATTCTTAACCACTGCGCCACCAGGGAAGCCCCTATTTTACATTCTTTTTAAAATTTTGAACTAGGGACTTCCCTGGTGGTCCAGTGATAAAGAATCCGCCTTCCAATGCAGCGGAGGTGGGTTTGATCTCTGGTCAGGGAACTAAGATCCCACAGGCTGTGGGGCAACTAAGCCCGCGTGCCACAACTACTGAGACCGCGTGCCTCAACTAGAGAGTCTGCGTGCTGCAAACTACAGAGCCTATGCGCTCTGGAGCCCACGCGCTCTGGATCCCATGCGCCACAACTAGAGAGAGAAAACCCGCACGCCACAACTAGAGAGAAGCCCATGCGCCACAACAAAAAGATCCCGCGTGCCGCAACGAAGATCCCGCGTGCCACAACGAAGACCTGACGCAGCCAAAAATAAATAAAATATTAAAAAAATTTTTTTGAACTAACTCTTCAAAATCTGTTGTGTATGCCAGATGTGTAGGCCATCTCACTTTGGACCAGGTGTATCTCCAGAGCTCAACAGCCACAAGCGGCTGGTGGCTACTGTGTTGGGCAGTGCAGCTCTGACTGGGCAGAAAGTTTGGGGGATTCTCTCTAATCTGCTCCCTCGTCACCATCTCCACTTCTAGTCAGGTTTCTGCAAGAGCTTCTGAACTGGTTTCCCAGCCTCTCACCTTCCCTGTGCCTGTTTGCTCTACATCCTGCAGCCAGAGAAATGTTCCTAAAATGCAAACCTGATTATTTTTTGTCCCTTGTTTCTTGAAACTCCTCCAGGGGGCTCCATCCTCTGCAATGAGACAGCTTTGGCCCACTAAGCCCCTAATGATGTGTCTGGGCCGGTGCAGCTGTACTGGCCTCATCTCTTGCCCTCGCCCACATCTTCTCTGCTCCTGCTCCTCCTTTCCCCTTCTGTGCACTGTCCCCACTTTCTCTCGGGCAAACTCCTACGCGTCCCTAGGTCTTAGCTCACATAGGGCTCTTCTGAGACACCTTTAACTGCCACAGGCTGGTCTAGCAGCCAGTCCCTCTCCTGGGACTCCCTACACACTCCATGCAGGTGTCACACTGCTTGTATCTGTGGGTTCACTTATCTGTCTCCCCAAGTCCTCTGGGTCCTGGGCACTGAGCCATGCACTGTTGCATCTTAGCTCATGCAATTTCCCAACCCTGTGTATATGGCTTGCTCTGGGATACGTGCTGGTAAAGAAGGAAGCAGTGAGAGATGATTCCAGAAGGGTAGTTTGAGGCCAGTTCATGAAGGGCTTCGAAAAATGCCAGTTCAGAGAGTTCAGACTTTATTCTCTAGGCAATCGGGAGCCATGGCAGGTGTTTGAGGGAAGCAGGCAGGGCACAGGGTGAGGCCAAGAGGGCCTTTTGGTCTGAGCATCAGGCTCAAAGTGAAGTCAAATCTAAATCCTTGGCACCCTCTGCAAAGTCCTGGAGGGCAACGATATGATCTGCATTCTAGAACCATCTTTTCTGAAGGTCACTTAGGGAAGGGTTGGAGAGAGGAAGTGAGGAAGAGAACCAATACACATGGAGCTTCCATAGGCCCGGTTCTTTTCAAATATTGTCGGTATGAATGGATATAGGTATGGATTTTCCTAGTGACCCTGCGTGAGAATATTCTTTCCACCTCACAGAGAGAGAAGGAAACTGAAGTTCAGGGAGGTTAAGAAAGTTGCCCAAAGCACCCTGCAGTAAGTGTCTGAGCTGGGGTTCTGTTGGGCCTGGATGCTTGCTGGAGGGCCAGGAGATGGCAGTGGGGACACCAGGGAGAGATTCGGGCGGGACCAGGCTGGTGCTGCACCCTGAGCCCCACCCTCACACCAGGTGGGTAGCAGCCTCTGGATAGCACCGAGAGGTGCACACTGGACTTGGGGGCTGCTTCCCCCCAAGATCCCATGGTGGGGTCCCTCTGGGTGGCTCTGTGAGGGTGTCCAGGCCAGCCTTAAAAAAGCCTGTGTGTGGAATCAGACAGTTGTACAGGGCTTTGAAACAAAACGGGTCACTTTCTTTGTCCCCCTCCTCCCCATAAGATTTTTTTTTTTTTTTTTTTTTTTTTTGCGGTACGCGGGCCTCTCACTGTTGTGGCCTCTCCCGTTGAGGAGCACAGGCTCCGGACGCGCAGGCTCAGCGGCCATGGCTCACGGGCCCAGCCGCTCCGCGGCATGTGGGATCTTCCCGGACCGGGACACGAACCCATGTCCCCTGCCTCAGCAGGCAGACTCTCAACCACTGCGCCACCAGGGAAGTCCCCCATAAGATTTTGATTAAATTGACAGGGTCTTCTGGTCACAACCAACGCCTTAGCTTTAATAGTGCCTTAATTTTAAAATCCTTGAAAGAAGTTTTGGCTCTCCTTAAGCATGAAAAGATTTTCCCCCAAAGCCTTTAATTCTGCAGTCATCTATTTTTCCAATCAAAGGCAATTCCATGGACTGTCATGGTCTTAATTAATGACTCTGTAATCAGAGTTCCACTCTGGCTGCTTTCTCACGCCCCTCCCTCTTTTCCTGGTTTCTCAATGAAGGGCTTATCTAGAACTTGTCTCGACTTCAAACAGATATTTCGTGATAGTAAATTGAAGTGAGTTTTTTAAAAAATAAATAAATTTATTTGTTTAGCTGTTTTTGGCGGCTTTGGGTCTTCGTTGCTGCGTGCGGGCTTTCTCTCTAGTTGCGGCGAGCGGGGGCTACTCTTGGTTGTGGTGCGCGGGCTTCTCATTGCGGTGTCTTCTCTTGTTGGGAAGCACGGGCTCTAGGTGCGCGGGCTTCAGTAGCTGTGGCTCGCGGGCTCAGTAGCTGTAGTGCAGGAGCTTTGCTGCTCCGCAGCATGTGGGATCTTCCTGGACCAGGGATCGAACCTGTGTCCCCTGCATTGGCAGGCGGATTCTTTTTTTTTTTAAATTAATTTATTTATTTTTTGCTGCATTGGGTCTTGGCTGCTGCGCGCGGGCTTTCTCTAGTTGTGGCGAGCGGGGGCCACTCCTCGTTGCAGTGCGCGGGCTTCTCATTGCAGTGGTCTCTCCTGTTGTGGAGCACCGGCTCTAGGCACGTGGGCTTCAGCAGTGGTGGCACGTGGGCTTCAGTAGTTGTGGCTCGCGGGCTCCAGAGCGCAGGCCCAGTAGCTGTGGCGCACGGGCCCGGCTGCTCCACGGCATGTAGAATCCTCCCAGACCAGGGCTCGAACCCATGTTCCCTGCATTGGCAGGCAGATTCCCAACCACTGCACCACCAGGGAAGTCCCTGGCAGGCGGATTCTTAACCACTGCACCACCAGGGAATTCCCTGCACTGAGGTTTCATCAAGTGGAACAACCTTTTCATTCTCTTTGTTTTGGGTCTTGGTATCAGTGCAAAACCACCCTTAGGGAACATGGTCTGCCTTCCTCTCTGCTTTTCAGCAAAAGATGCCTTCCGAGAAGCACTGGGAAGGTGTTTTCGATTATGTGCAGCAAAGACCAACATGGTAAATCCTAATAAGATGTTGGTGGGCTGGTATTTACGGGGCTATCTGGAGACTTCTGGTTTGAAGATTGCACCTGACAATCCTTTCTTAAGTTAGGATAAACTCAATTTTGGATAGAGATGTGAGTGGGGTAGATACCAGTCTCTCTTGAAACGAATGGCAAGTCCCTTCTTTGGTCTGGTCATCTGTAGGACCCACCTGACATTTGCATTTGTGCTTCTCTCTGTTTCTTTGTCACAGACAAAGAAGGAAGAATACAGAGTAAACAATTGTGTTGCTCAGGTTCCCAACACTGGCCCTCCTCTTCCTGAGGGCTTGGGAAAATGAACCAAGTGGTTCATTGATTTACTCAGATATCCAGCTAATATTTATTTAGCTTGGACTGAGTGTGATGCTGTTAGGCCCAGGGAGACAGAGATGGGTGGGAAACTACCCTTGTTCTTAGAGTGTGTAATGTGTGGTAGGGGAGACAGCAAACATGTTAAGAAGTAACCATGGCAAGTGGAAGTGTGTGTGGACTAAGAAGGTTGTGGAAAGACCTCTGGGAGCACAGGATGGGTATCAATCCTAGTTGGGGGGATTTGGTGACGAGCTGCATCCTGAAGAAGGCTCACCAGGAGGAGACTGAGTGAGGATGGAAGTGTCTTAGTTCATTTGGGCTGCTATAATATCATGAACTGGGGGGATGATAATTCTCATGGTTCTGGAGGTTGGGAAGTCCAAGATCAAGGTGCCAGCAGATGTGGTGTCTGGTGAGGGCCTGATTCCTGGTTTATAGAGGGTCATCACCTTGCTGTGTCCCCACATGGCCAAAGAGGGGAGGGAGCTCTGCGGGGTCTTTTATAAGGGCACTAATCCTATTCATTAGGGCTCCACCCTCATGACCTAATCACTTCCCAAAGGCCTCATCACATTAAGGGTTAGGATTTCAACATAAGAATTTGGAGGGGACACAAACATTCAGTCTATGCCAAAAACATGCCAGATAGAGAGAACAATCTGTGCAAAGCCACGGCAGTGGGAAAGATCTCGGCCTGTTGAGGGAATGCAAGTGTTGCTCTGTGGCTGGAGCATGGGGTGGGGGTGGGGTAGGTGGAAGTGGGGGTAGTGTGGCAGCAGGACAGACAAGGAAGGCAGGATGGGAACAGGTGGCAGAGGATGCACTCAGGGATCCAGGCTGACAAAGGCCCAGCCTGGAGAACATCTGCTGTGGCAGGGACGGAGAAGGCTTGGAGAGAACTCATACTCTTTCTTTCCTCTTTGTCCTGGACGTGGCACAGCTCCTTTCTGCGCAGAGCTCACTGGCCAGAGCTAGTCACATGACCTTGCCTAACTGCAAGAGATGCTGGTAAGGGAGGTTTTCTTCGTGCCCAGAGATGACAGGAGATCCAGATGTTGGTGAGCACTGGTAAAGTCTACCATACTTATTCATGCCTGTTCAGGGAAAATTCTACAGTTAATTAAATCCCTTTCTTGTCTCTGAGGTTCAAGAATCATGGTCTCAGGGCCATAGGTAGTGCTTTCTGCTTAATTATAATGTTTCTACTAGGTGCTACCCCACTCTCTGGCTGGATCCCGCTAGTGATGGGGAACTCACCCCTCAACCCACCATGCAGCTAAAGCCAACTGTGGCCAACCTATTTCAAAGTTCTTCCTTATATTCAGCTGGCATCTTCCATCCATTGGCCCCCAATTCATCCCTGTGACTCAGAGAACAAGTTTAATTCTTTTTTCCTGCGTGTTTTTTTTTTCCCCTTTCCTTTTCTAAGCCCAACGTCTCTCTTGTTACCTACCTGCCCTGATGGCTCTCCTTTTCACTCATGGTTTGTTTTACCAACAAGCTGTCATGTAGGAGCCCCAAGTGCTGAACTGCAGAACTGGGCAGTGGAGGGGGTATGGAGAACCAGGGTGGGGAGCCCTGAGCAGATCCCCCACCACAGACCCCCAGCTAGGGGCAGCTAGGGAGGGATATCATTGACATGGGTTCAATGTGTCTAAACCCCCTACATCTTCATGCCTGTGCAAGGATAAAGCTTGTTAAGTCAACACTCCCCAGGTGTTGCGTCTTCTTTATTTTATAGCTGTAATGGACTGAATGTTTGTGTTCCCCCCAGATGCATATGTTGAGATCCTAACCTCCGAGGTTTTGGTATTAGGAGGTGGGGTTATTGGGAGGTGATTAGGTCATGACGGTGGAGCCCTCCTGAGTGAGATTAGTGCCCTTATAAAGGAGACCCCACAGAGCTCCCTTGCGCCTTCCACCATGTGAGGACACAGTGAGAAAACAGCTCTCTGTGAACGAGGAAGCAAGTCCTCACCTGGCTACGAATCTGCTGGTGCCTTGATCTTGGACTTCCAGTCTCCTGAAGTGTGAGAAATAAATTTCTGTTTTTTAAAGCCCCCTCGTCTATGGGATTCTGTTATAGCAGCCAGCCAGAAAAAGACATCCCCTTTCTTCATTTTTTCCCAGTAATCTCATTAAGTTCTTAGGGAAGCATTTGTTTAGCTGTGGCTGCATTAGTCAGCAGTCAAACTTCTTATCACCACATTTGAGTTGGGCTTTTGGCATTGGTAGTTGGGCAGACTCCATGTTTTTAGTGTTTTTTAGGTTTTGCTTTTAATACTTCATTTTCCCTTCCAAATTTGTGTTTAAGATCATGCGCTATGGTGGTAACCATCTAATTTGCTGTCTACTTTGTGTGTGTGTGTGTGTGTGTGTCATCATTTCTTTATTTCTTACAAGAGAAGACAGAGACAGTCGACTTGCTAAAGCCATACGTGAATGTTAATGCAAAAAAGACCTAGATGCATGAAGTATTTGTCTTAATTTGCTGTCTTCTGAACATCTATTTCACTGCCAAAGTTTAGGGAAACAGGTATGCTGAGCAAGGAAGTGTTCCCTTTTATAGGGTTGGGTGGAATTTTGCGGGTGTCCAGGTAAAGAAGAAAATTCAGAGTCGGCGTCTTCCATTATATCCACATTCTCATATTTTGCCCCTGGCCAAGTACAGAAAGTTTGGAGCAAAACAAAGAAGGCCCTTTGTTGCAACCGTCCCACTACGTTGAGTCAATCCAGCCCATTCCTGTGCTGGCCTGGGATCTGGAACAGCTGGGAGGATGGGCTGCTAAAGAGATCAGTATGAAAACCAGGCTGTCCTTACTATTGCTTCCCTGAACTTCTGGGAGGATTGCAGGATCCATGTCCTGTAAGGGTACTCACGGGGGAGGGGCAGATTCTGTTTTAGATTAACAGGAGGGTTTATCATGCCAGAAGGTCAGTATTTACCTTGGCTTCAGCTTGATGAGTATTTACTTCTCCGTTCAGTTGGTCTCTCTGCTGACTTCAGCAGAAGTGAAGATCTGCTTTTTGTCTGCTCAAGAGGATGCTGACTGATATTTTCTTATCAGAAGGGCCTGGAAACATAGTTGCGGAGGAGCCCACTTCTCCAGTGTGTGTGTGTCGGGGCCTTTGTCTACCTCCACCAAGAAATCTGATCCCTCTTTGTACAAACAACCCCGTTTCTAAGGCGCTTTTGAACTTACAGACGGGGGCGAGAGCACAAGATCGCAGACAGATCACTTCTCTCATCTCCTTGTATGATGAAAACTGGGGAGATTCTGAGAACCCTGATTGTGTCAGAGTTGTGGTGAGAGGTCGAGGAGTTAAGGGCTCAGTGGCGCCCTGCTGACCCTCATTTGTCCAGTTTCCATTTTATCGAGGTTTGGGGGTGGGGGCACGCTGTATGATGCCTGAAGATCACCAAGGAAGAGAGGAGGAGGGAGCCAGACTACGACCCGTTCGCAACTCCAAGGCTTCAATGTTTGATTTCTTGGGCTCTTGGGAACAGTGGCTTCTGCCTCTCCTGGGGCTTTAGCAGGTATTTGGTGAGTGCCGCGGGCACAGTATAGAAATACAGAGACCAGTGCTCGTGTGGAGTTTGGATCAGGGGCCAGCCGGGGTGGCTGACGTTTGAGGAGGCGCTGGACCTTCTGAGGGCACCAGTACGCCCCTCAGTTAGGGGCTGTTCAAACTTTCCTGCTTTTGCTGCCGCTCACAAGTATGTTTTATCTTGAAAAATAATGCAAATGTCGCATTCTATTCAATACTATCCCCGTATTTGTTTTAAAATAAAGTTTCATTTTAAACTGTCAACCACAGAGAAAGATGTACCAGGTTTATCCCGGGGCTCCAGAGTCTCCTGAGAAAGCTCCAAGCACTCCTGGGTATGAGCCCACTTGGGGCTTTGAAAAGGGAGCCATTCTTCAGTTTTATCCTTCACCAAAGCTCTGCAAATAATAATCATTAACATTTATTGAGCATTACAATGTGTCAGGCACATGATTCCAAGCACTTTGTGTGAATAAGTCATTGAATTCTTTTAGCAAACCCATACATAAGGTACAGTTATTATTCTGATTTTACGGATGAAGAAGCTCAGGGAGGTTAGGTAACTTGTCCAAGGTCACACAGCTGGTACTGGTTGGAGTTGGACTCTACTACCTGATGTCCTCTGGGGGTGAGGGAGGGGTTAGAATGTGATACCACAGAATCCTTCTCCATTCTTCTCGGCTCCCATGGCCCCCCTTACGGGGCTGCTGCCGCTGGAAATCTTGCCTACAAGAGTGATGGCTTGCTAGGGTTGGGTTTATCCACAGCTGCCTTGGTGATAGGAGTGGAGGATGAAGGGAAAGTGAATTATAGAAGGCCACAACTGGAAAGGTCTTCAGAGACAAGCCAGTCCACTCTTCATTTTACAAATGAAGATGCTGGGGAGGACCGGAGAGGGAAGGGGTTTACTCCAGGTCACCCAGCAAGTCAGCAGGGGCACCAGGAGCAGACCTGGGGCTTCTGCATCTGGGTGGTGTGTGTGATATCACATTTCTTGGTTTTCTGCATCTTTGTCTTTTTAATCCCTTGCCCTCTATATGGAACCTCCTCTTGTTTGCAGAGTGTTTCTCCAGACTGCCTGCTGGCTTTTAAAAAAATTTTTATTTATTTTTGGCTGCGTCGGGTCCTGGTTATGGCACGCAGGATCTTTCGTTGTGGCACGCAGGCTTCTCTCTAGTTGTGGCAGGGGCTCCAGAGCACAAGGGCTCAGTAGTTGGGGCGCGTGGGCTCTCTAGTTGAGGCGTGCAGGCTTAGTTGCCCCGCAGCATGTGGGGTCTTAGTTCCCCGGCCAGGGATTGAACCCACGTCTCCTGCACTGGAAGGCGGATTCTTAACCGCTGGATCACCAGGGAAGTCCCTGGTGGCTTTTGAAGGAAAAAAAAAAAAAGCCCATTGTAACGCTTCCTCAAGAATAATGTAAGCATCCTGAGGGTGAGAACCATGTTATTTGCTTCTCTAAGAGCGTTCACTGCACCAGGACAGTGCTGGACACGCAGAAGTTTCTCAATACATGTTCACGGGGCCAGAATGAACTTTTTGTCCTAGAAGTGAAACAGAGGACCAAACTAGACCTGGTTAGTCCTGAAGTTTCTGGGATGTATTAATTCTTTTCCTAAAGCTTTTCATGCCAAAAGAATCCTGCAGGTACGGAATAGTGGTATCTTTTCCTGTCCTTGGTCCCTCTAGCTTGGGTGCAGCCCATGGCACTGGAAAAATGAATTTAAGATAAAAACTAAATTCTTGTTCCCTTACTGCAGTGTCTACAGCATAAAGCCAATTTACAGCAACGTGGAATTCCTCTGGTCTTTAAGATCTCACTATGCAAGTAAAGGAGGGAAAGGAGGAAGACAGATGCTTACAAATTCCTGGCGGGGGGTGGGGGGGGAGGATGACCTCATCATTTATTGGGTGTTGGAAAACAGCCCAAGGAACACAGTTCAGATTCCTTTTGGGGGAGGCACTGAAAATCCCCTGATAACCCAAATTCTCCAAATCTTTTAGGCCTTGAGAAAAGGATGGAGGACAAGATGAAGGAAGTGGTCCTAGGTGCAAGTGACGTTTCCCATTAGGGGACTGTCCACTCTGAGATGGACTGTTCATCCCGATTCCTAGATGGAAACTCTGGACTTGGGAAGTGTGGAAGTTCCATTTAAAAGGCCCAGGCAGGGGACTGCAGTCCAGTGGTTAAGACTCCACCCTTCCACTGCAGGGGGTGAGGTTTCAATCCCTGGTGGGGGAACTAAGATCCCACTAAGATTCTGCATGCCTAGTGGCCAAAAAAAAAAAAAAAAGAAAGAAAAGGCCCAGGTAGGATTTGAGGGAATTGAATGGGTGGTTTGGGGAGAGGATAAAGGGGGTTGGAGATGATATCTTGGTATTTGTACTCAAGAGGGTACATAGGGGAAATGTACATATGGATACGTATTGGGATGTGTAAACAAGAGGACAAAAGCCTTGGGAGCGGCCCTTTCCCTCCACATTTTCAACAGCATCCTCCGGTTCTTCCTTTAACAACAGTCCCACAGTTCTTTTACAAAATGGATTGCAGTCCACGGAGCACTTCCATACTTGATGGCTTCTCTCCAGTCCTACTGGCATTTTACGGACTAGGAGTTCCCCACTGTTAGCAGGGACAGAGCTGGCCTCAGGACCTCTGCCAACCCTTGGTTGCTCTGGGGAGAATTAGAAAAAGACTTTCTCCCTGGGGGAGTGGGGCACGGGATGGATTTCGGGTCCCCCCTGCTTTGTGCTGGGTACAAGCCCTATGGGGATCCTGTGGTCCAGAAAAGACCAACTTGGGGCCAGGCTGGCCTTGGGCTCAGTGTGCGATCTGAGACCCAGCCTTCCCATCTGTAAAAGGTGGGATTGTGTTACATCTTCCCCCAGCTCCTTCCCAGATACGATGCCTCATGAATCTGTGAGTCCAGGGACAACTTCTCACCCCACATCAACTGCTTCCTTCCTTCCCAGCTGCTTCTCAGCTTAGAGAGACAGCTGGCAAGGTAGAGGCTGGAGGTGAAAGGGGGATAGAATTCTGGGGAAGTCTGGGTGTGCAATGGTTTGGTCAAAAGAGCCTTGGACAAGGAGTGTGTATTTTTTCTGCTTAACTTTTTTGAGCCTCAGTTTGTACCTCTGAAAAATGGAACGGCACCACCTTATATAGAGAGCAGTGCTGTAGGGATTAAACAACATTGCCCAGGTGAACTTGCCAGACACAGAGTGGGTGCTCCGTAAGCACTTGCGACCCGAAGAGGGTTTGGTTGGGAAGGTTCTAAAGAGCGTGTGTTTGGGGACCCAGGCACAAGATCTGGCTTTCGGGGCGCGCGGCTCCCCGGACCCCCAGCGGAGGAGGAACCCCAGCTCTGCCGCCACTGCCGCCTCCTCGGCCCCGGACCGCCGAGGGTTAATGAGAAAGCCCCACGCCCCCTTTGACGGCGCAGAGCCCACCTCGCCGAATTTGAAAAGGCGGCCCTGAGAGGCGTGGGCGCCCCCCAGACATTTCCAGCTCGGACCTGGGCTCCGCTCGCTCACCGGCGCGCTCGCTCGGCTCTCGGCGGGGGCCGCGGGTTCGGTCCGGCCGTCGGTGCGCTCCCGACTGTCCTCCCGCCCGGGACTCCGGGTCCCCGCGGGCGGCCGCGCAAGATGAAGCTGGCTCTGCTTCTGCCCTGGGCGTGCTGCTGCCTCTGCGGGTCGGCGCTGGCCACCGGCTTCCTCTACCCCTTCCCGGCCGCAGCCCTGCAGCAGCACGGCTATCCTGAGCAGGGCTCCGGCTCTCCCGGCAGCGGCTACGGGAGCCGCCGGTGAGTAGCTGGGGGCGGCGGGACCTGGGGGCGCGCGGCAGCCCGGGGCTGGGGGCGCGGGGAGGTGAGGTTTGGGGCTTGGGATCTTGGGATTGGGGGTTGGGGGCGCGGGCTGCCGGGTCTCGGGGCCGTCTGGGGCTGGGGCGCGGGGGCGGGGTTTGGGGCTTGGGAAGGTGGGATTGGGGGCTGGGGGCGTGGGGCGGTCGAGGACTGGGGGGGCTGGGGACGCGGGGTGATCGTGGCACAGACAGTGGGGGCTGGGGGCTCGGGGCGGAGAGACTGAAGGTGCGGGGCTGGGACTGCGGTGGTCTCTGGCCGCGCCCACCCCCACTTCCTTCCCTTGCTCTCCCAACCTTCGCCCCTTCGGCTCCCGAATCCGGGTGGAGGTGGCTCAGACCTGCGGCGGAGGCGCGCGAAGGGGTGACCGTGGCTGGCTGGGGCTCGGTGGCTCGGTTCCTGGACGTTTACCGGCTCACGTGGCTCCGCCGAGCTCACCTGCGCGGCCGGGGCTTTGTGTTGGGGAGCAGGTTCCCGCGATGCCAAGGCCTTGCATCCGGGCCCCCTACTCTCACGCCGGCCGCCAGGGACACCGGAGGGGCGATTCCGTCCGGTCTTTGGGGCTGGGCCCGCGGAGGAGCCTCGGCTGCGGCTCCCCAGCCACCTAAGAACGTGGAGCCGGCTCCGATCGCATGAGTCCGTGGTGGGGTCGGAGAGGGAGCCAGGGTCACGGAGCCCGCGGTGCCCGGACCCACCCGCGGCCTCCTCCTCCGCCGGCAGGTGGCGCCCTGGCCACCCCAGGACGGTTAGGGCAGCAACTTCTCAATCCGTGGTTGAATTCCCCCAGAAAACGCGTTAAGTACTCAAGTAAAAGTTGCCAAATCCCTGTCTGCGTAACTCATTCGAATTTAGCTTTTCCCATTTAATAGTAATTACGACTCACACGGCTGTAATAGCCTTCTAGAACACACAACATGCATTGGTAGCATCCATCTCTTTTGATCCTAACACCACCCCAGGGTTAGCTATTAGAGTATTATCTTTCCTTTAACGGAGGAAACAGGCTCAGAGAGAGGTCCTCAAATTCGGTGGCAACTCAGGGCTCACCTCTTGTCTTCTTTCTCCAAATCCTGTCCTTTCTATGGCCCCACTCTGCTTATCGTTTATGGAGCAAGGTCCATAAACCTTGCTCCATAAGGTCCCAGTTCTTCTGTCCTCCATGGTGTTTACCAAGCTAGGGAGGGCTACCAAGATGAATTCTGGCAACGTCTTGTATCAAGGAGACAGGGATATTTTGTGTTGAGAAGAGCGGTACACTTAATGGCTGGATAAGGCGGTTCTCAGAAGAGCATTTAAAGTGCTTCAGGAAAATTTTGCATGCAATTTTATTTCCTTCATTTTGTTTGGAAGTACTTCTCCCAGGCTCCTATTAGTATTACTCTCCAAACACCCACAGTAGTGTGGACTCTGCACGCTTGCATAGGAGCATATCTTAAAAACTCAGCTTCTCAAATCGCAGAATGATATGTATAGCATGATCTCACTTATGAAAAAAAATTCGATCTATATCTAGATATCTATCTCTCTATCTCTCTATCTATCTATATCCAGGAAAAAAGTTGGTAGGAAACCATTTTTAGCAGTTACCTATAGGGAGAGACCTGGGGCTGGACTAGGGGAGAGTGAAAGAGGACTCCCATTTTTTCCCTCTGTTTGCTTGTGTCTTGTTTGCATGTTTTACAAGGAGGGTATAGTCATGTATTACTTTTTTTTTTTTTTTTTTTTTTTCATGTATTACTTTTGTAATTCAAAAGTGTGTGTGTGTTGGGGGCTGGGAGTGGGGGTGGGATGGGGGCAGAGCCTCCTGCAGCCTGGACTCTGCATGCAGAGAGGGGCCAGAGGGGAAGTCCATGAAGGGAGCCAGTGAATGGGGACGGGGGTTCTGGCGTTCGGTGGGCTGGAACTTGGGGACTCCAGAGACACTTGGAAAGGATAGTTTTAGCACAAATAAAAAGAGGCCCAAACAAATGTAATCTTCCAGAACTCTTTCTACCAGGCTGGGAGCAGGGAGAAGGTATAATTAGGTTCAGGGAGGATCTGGATGAATTTGTGGAAAATGGATTTCTGAATAGGATATTGGGGGGTGTTAAGGACTTGGGGCGGGTTCCAGATGCTTGAGATGGGTGTTCCGGACTGTAACTGAGCCCTTCCATGCCAAGCCCTGCGTGGGCACTGCAGGCATCTGATTCAGGTCCGGGCAAGTTATGGGCTGGAGCTGGCCTGGTGTCACATGTTCCTGTGTGTTATTCGCTCCAGAAGCAGAAGCCTTGGGGACGGCGTTTGGCACAGGGCTCTTCACAGCTTTGGCCTCTGCTTGGCTCCATACATGTGTTTACAGTGGCTTGGTTTCAGCTGATGGGCAGGGCTATAGGGCTGTTTCTCGACAAATAGTTTTATTTCATGGTTATTGCTCCTGTTGGCAGTTTGTGTTCTCCTTTCTGTGTGTGTGTGTGTGTGTGTGTGTGTGTATGTGTGTGTACCTGTACCTACCTTCCTGGGCTGGGTGTCTGTGTCTAACACGTGCTGGGGGCATCTTGCTTTGCCCAGGGATGCTCTGCTCTGCTCACCTCCATCACAAGCCCAGGGTGGGCCCCTCTGATGAAGCTATTTTGGCAAAAAGAAGAGGACCCCAATTCCTTAGAGGCCTGTTTCCAGTAGAATCTTGCAGCCCTGTGTTTGGGCCACTCATGACTTTTGTCATCCACAGTGCTGTTCGGATGCCAAATGAAAGCTAAAGGGAAATGTAACGTTAATTGACCAGCAGGGTTGCACAAGGATGGAGCCTCTCAGCTGCCCAGCCCTTCTTCCCAGAAGAACTTCCCAGTATAAGGATAACACATTGGTGAAACTCTTTAATGGATGTATATCTCACTCTTCTCCCCGCCTCCCTCCCCCGATCATTCCCTCCCTCCCTTTCACAGATGGTGATTAGAAGTCTTGTCTGTTGTCTGCTCCTCATATCTGTATCCAACCCTAAAGGGTCCAACATAGCAGCGAGTCTTCCGGGCACGAGGAGTGAGAACCAGAAAGGGGGCCCCGCACCCCATCTGGGGTGCACATCTCCCAGCTGTTGATGGCGAGGTTTTAATTTGGATAAAAGTTAATATTCTTGGAGTGGGAATGTTCTCCTAAGAGAAACCAGAAGAGTGGTGGGACCTGCCTGGATTTTAAGCAGAGGAAGGAATGAATACACCCAGAGGGCGGGTTCGTGGGACAGGGGATGAGGGACAGAGTTGCTTTGTGCTTCTGCCCTGAAGAGTGGCACGCATTCCATAAACCTATTCCTTCTGTACAGGACCCGAGGCATGAGAACAAAGAGAGACCACATACTACATGGCTGAATATCTACAGGTTATGAATCAAGCTAACGGATGGTTAAATAAGTAGGTCCTATCCTCTAACCTTGATGAGTAATACCTTCACAGTGACCTGGAAAGCCAACTTCAAATGAGGAGTTCTTAGACGCTTTAGAATTCTCTGCTCTGGCAAGTGGTGGCAGGGGGAAGGCTCCCCACAGCCCAGCCATCTTCACTGCTTTTTGACCTTCAACTTCCTGTCCACTTATTGGTTGTTGTGTCTCTTTAGTCTTTTTCATTGCGGGAGAGTCCTCTCCTTTAAAAGAAAGCATTTCCAGGGACCTCCCTGGTGGTCCAGTGGTTCAGACTCTGCACTCCCAGTGCAGGGGGCCTGGGTTCGATCCCTGGTCAGGGAACTAGATACCACATGCTGCAACTAAAGATCCTGTGTGCCGCAACTAAGACCCGGCGCAGCCAAACAAATAAATACTTTTAAGAAACTAATAAAAGAAGGCTTTTCCCCCTGCCATTGACTTGGTGAAGACGGCCAGTTGTCCTGTAGAATCCCAGGTTCTAGATTTGCCTGACTGCTTCCCAGTGGTGTAAATAATTGGGTCCTCTATGCCCTGTATCTCTTCTATGTTAGAGATTAGGTGTAAATGTTTGATTAGATTTAGGATCTTTTTTTTTTTTTGACGGTGGTGGGGGAGAACAAGAACGCTTTATAGTTGGTCCAGTGCATCGTGTTATATCATATCCGGAGGTGTTATGGATTGAATGCTTATATTCCCTCCATCCCGCAATTCATACGTTGAAACCCTGACTCTCAATGTGATGGTATTTAGAGGTGGGGCCTTTGGGCGGTAATTATGAAGATGAAGGTTTAGATGAAATCATGAAGGTGGGGTCCCCATGATGGGATTTGTGCCCTTATAAGAAGAGGAAGAGAGACCAGGGCGCCTTTTCTCTCTTTCTCTCTCTCCTTCCCATGTGAAGACAGAGAGAACTCTGCTGTGTGCAAGCAAAAGAGATGGTCCTCACCAGGAACTAAATCAGCCTTGATCTTGGATTTCCCAGCCTCCAGATCTGAGAAATAAATGTCTGGTGCCTAAGTCACCCAGTCTCTGGTGTTTTGTTATGAAAGCCTGAGCTGACTAATATGGGAGAGCATGACATTTTTCTCCTGGAGAGCTGGGTGTCAAACCTTCACCAGAATACCACTGCCTATAGGTTCCCTCCTTCTTTGCTCTCTTTACTTTGTAATTTATTTTGAAGAAACTAGGCTTTGATAGCGTTTTCCTTGTTCAGGATTTGTTTGATTATATCCTCATGGTGCCTGTTAACGTGTTGCCCTGTCCTCAGTGTGTCCAGAAAATTGGAAATTGGATGGGGAGGCTCGATTGGATTTTGGTTCCTTCTCCTCCTCCTTATTATTATTATTTGTTTGGGCAAAATTACCTCTATGGTTGTGTAGCATTCTTCCATTAAGAATCATATCAGGGGGCTTCCCTGGTGGCGCAGTGGTTGAGAGTCTGCCTGCCGATGCAGGGGACACGGGTTCGTGCCCCGGTCCGGGAAGATCCCACGTGCCGCGGAGCGGCTGGGCCCGTGAGCCATGGCCGCTGAGCCTGCGCGTCCGGAGCCTGTGCTCCGCAACAGGAGAGGCCACAGCAGTGAGAGGCCTGCATACCGGAAAAAAAAAAAAAAAAAAAAGAATCATATCAGGAATCACACAACATCTTGTCATCTCTCCTCTTGTGATGTTAACAGGTGTTGATGATCACTGCCTAGGTCATTATTTCATTAAGGGTTACAAAGCGGTCCTATTATAATTCTGACATTTCTTTTTCATTTAATTACTGGAATACTTGCATAAATAATTTCCCACTTATGTACTATTTGTAGGGAATCATGTTTTGAATTCATTTTTGATTTATCTTTCCATTGTTTCATTTTGCAAATGTAAGTGTGTGTGTCTTCTTTCTTTTTAAAAAAAATTTATTGAAGTTTAGTTGATTTACAATGTGTTCATTTCTGCTGTACAGCAAAGTGATTCATATGTATGTATACATATACATAATTCTTTTTTATATTCCTTGCATGGTGGTTATCACAGGATATTGAATATAGTTCCCTGCGCCATACAGTAGAACCTTGTTGTTTATTCCTTCCTTTTTTTCTTATGCAGAGGTGGTACTAGTAACACTGTTGTGCACTTGGCTTTTTTTGTTTCACATTGTACTGTGGAGATTGCTCTAGATCGGGGCATAGATAGCTTCTGCCTTTATTTTGTTTTTCACGATTTGACAATTTGTGGTGAAAATACACGTAAAGCTTACCATCTTAGCCATCTTTAAGTGTACGGTTTGGTGGTATTAAATACATTCAGAGGGTTGTCCAGCCATCACCAGAATGTTCATCTCCTGCATTCTTTTTTTTTTTTTTTTGGCCACGCCCTGCGGCTTGCAAGATCTTAGTTCCGCGACCAGGGATCTAACCCGGGCCCCTGAAGGGGAAGCGCTGAGTCCTAACAACTGGACCTCCAGGGAATGCCCTCCTGTATTCATTTTTGTAGCTCTGTAGTTCTCGGTGGTGCCAATGACTGTGGTTTTTTTCAGCAAGTCCCCTACTGATAGACATCGTGTCGTTCTAACCTTTTGTGTCACGTGTAATGCCATAATAAATAGCCTTGTGAGTTATTCATTTCATATTTTTGCAAATGAATCTTTAGGATGCATTTTTTGAAAGCGGATTTTCTGAGTGAAAAGGTAAAAAATGCATGTGTAATTCTGCCAGATAGTGTCAAATTTCCCGCCATAGAAGTTACACCATTTTGTTTCCCATCAGCAGGTTTTTCTTGGGATACATTTGAAGATGACACTGCAATAATGCTGGGTCCAAATAGCCTTGTGGGGGTGAGAGCGGCCTTCCCTGGCCTATACCACCTGCCAGCCCGACCCACTCCTCATTTGAGGGGTCTGGGGCAAGGGTACAGAGGGAAGCCCACACAGTGTATGTCTAAATATTTAAAAGATATCATTCAAGCTTACGGACTGTTACATAAAATAAATTCTGTCATTGACCTTGACCTTGACAAACACACCCTTCTCGTTCCTGGGGGTGGGGTCGAGGCTCGGGTTTAGAAGTCTTGCCTCCATGAATTTTGTGTGGGAACTTGGCGGTGCAGGAAGAGCCACCTTCCCCTTCCCTCTGTGTCCTGCCAGATACCTCGCCCTGGTCAGGCCTCACCCACACCCCGTGGACACGCTAGTCCAGCCCAGAACCCCCTCTCCTTACCCTGACAACTGCCACTTGGCCATACCTCCTGCTTCAGTGTGCCCAGCTGTTTGGGGAGGGAGTTCCAGGCCCCTGGGTACCCACCTTTGCTCCATAAGGGGGGCTGTGGTCTCTGGAGCGTCACGTCCCCTCGGCCCCATGGTCTCCTCGCCCTGTGCGGTGTGGTGTGGCTGGAGAGGGGCCAGATTGGGGTCCTTGAAACCTCAGTGCCCAGGATGGGGCTCCTCTCGCCCAGGTTTAAGGCAGTTCTGGGGGGATGTGGAGTGAGTCTTGGGGATGGAGCAAGGACACGTGTGCCCTGAGTCCTCAAAAGTTGGACAGCCTTTCCCCAGATGTCCACGGTCAAAAAAGGCTGCGTCGTGGTGACAGAGCTACGCTGTGTCCAGATGTTCCCTTCCCGTGTCCTCCCTGCCATGTCCCCCGTTAGACTGTGAGCGCCAGGTGGGACAATCACCTGCCTGTTTGCGACCCAGCCCAGGGCCCAGAAGAGAGTCGGGCTCTGTCGGTTGTGTGGAGTGAACCGGATCGCATCCACCAAGGACCCACCAAGGCCCTGAATCCAGAGTGGATGTGGGTCCCACGGGGGGTCGCTTTGCAGTCCCAGTGGCAGGGGTCCCATACTCTGCGTGGATGTAAAGACCCCTTTCAGAGATGACGGGGGGCTTTGGGGAAGGAGGCTTCAGGGTGGCTCCCAGGGACTTGCTCGTGCTGTTTTAGAAGCACAGCTATATTCTGGCCTGACGTTGGGGTATTTACCCATTTTCAGACTATTCTAAGAAACGATGGGATGGATTTCAGAACTTACTACTGCTTGCGGTTTTCCGGTGAGAAGTTCTCTGGGAGTCAGGTTTGGAAAGGGTCTGACCCCTGCTGTGATGACAGTGCTGGACCGCGCTGTTTCCTCCCCGTTCTTCTTGGTCCAGCCTCTCCATCCCCACCCCCGGCTTCCCAGGCAGGGCCATTTGACCAGTGCAGAGGCCAGGGCGCAATGCTCAGCAGGGTCCATGCTTGGAGTTTCATGCTTTGCGCTCACCATCTCCAAATTCTCGATACTCTCATTCTTAAATGTGTTTTGTAAGTGAAGTCCGATGGGACCATGGGGCACCAGGAAACTGACCCTCAGCTTTGACCATGACCCACCTCTCACCACCTCCTACCGTCTCCCTGGGGTGGGTTCTCCGCTACTCACTCCCCACCCCTCTGGCACCCCAGGTCCACCTGGCCTCCCGCTCTCCACCCCCGCTGCCACCCTCTGCCTCTGGCTGGAGCCTGGGTGTGGGCTCAGAGAGGGTTGGGATTGGGTGCCCGCACCCCGTGCCACCCTGGAGTGGGACATGGCGGCTGCAGTCCCTGCCCTGGGCTGGCAGTGCTACCGTGTGCTCAAAGGGTGACTCAGCAGGGGAGAGCCTCTGGCCACACCGATCCTAGTGTGTCCTGGGGAGAGATCGCAGAACCCTGAAGCGTTGCCCATCCGTCGTACGATAGTGGGCCCCTGGGAAGGGGTTACGCCTGGCTTCACTTCCTGCTCCGGACCGGGGCGCTGTGCTTCAGCCCGCTGGCTGGTGGGAAGGGTGGCACGCGCACTTACACACCGTGGGGTTGCAGGGAGGGGTCTGCACTTGCCCCCCAGAGATCCCTGTGCACGAGGGAGCACACATGAAACACTAAACAAATGACGGGTCGAGAGAGACGGAGAGACAGAGACCCCAGAAGAGAGGAAAACACTTTGTATTTTACTGTCTTTAATGGCCCAGCTTTTTGCATGAGGGGGCCCTTAACTTCAGTTTGCCATGAGTCCCACAGATTATTTAGCTGGTTTTAGATACAGCAGGGCGCTGACTGGCTCATCACGATGAACTGGGGTGATTAAAGAATTGGGTATCCAGACCCACACGTGACTCAGGAAGTCTAGGTCCTGAGAGCTGTATTTAATGGCCTCCCCAAGCGGGTTTTATTTTTTTATTTTTTTGGATGCCACCAGGTTTAGGAAGCACTGCGTGGAGAACAGAATTTTTTGAGGTTCTTTCATCGTGACCCATAGTAGGAAATACCTTTTATATGATGCCTGAGTCCATGCGTGCGCACTTACACACACATACACACACCCCCACACACCCCCCCAAATGCACACACACATACCCCTGAAATAAGTTTCACAGAATCATGCTTACTATTACCATATGTGATACTTACTTTTTTATGGTGCTCTATCTAGTTCATAAAAAAGTGCCTGCCAAGACTCAGAAAATTGATTCCACAGCCCCTCTGGCTTACGACCTGCAGTGGGAGACCCCGTGCCCTGGGGGAATTCAGGGGTTTTCTGGCCCCATCACCCCAGTTCCCCTGCCTGGTTCTCTAGACTCTGACTCCAAAACCTCTTTCTTGTTCTTTCTGCTGAGCTGAGGTGCTTGGCCTCTCCGCTCCCCACCCCATACCTCGGATCCATCCTCTTCTGGGGGCAGTCACACCCCCCCTCCTTCAGGAAGTCTTCCTGGACTGCTCTGCTCCCGTCTCTGTGGGCGGCTCCCTGCGCCTCCTGTATCTGTGATTGCTTGTGGTTTTTGTACCGAGAACTCACTTCCTGCTCTCCTTCCCCGCAGATGGAATCATTTCTCCTACCTGTTTCGTCCCTAGCATGGCCCTGACGGGCCCACCTGGGACATGAGTGCATGAGCCGGGCCTGTGCCCTGAGCCTGGGCTGCCCGCCATCCACCCTTGCCTCTTGGACATGTGAGCTTATCCAGGCTGGGCATTTAACCACCCAACCTTTTCCGATCCCACTGTCGGTGGGTTGTAGGCTGAAGCTGGGGGCTGAACCATGGGGGAAGGGGTGTTCTGCCCTGAGCCCTGAATGGGAGGGGTTCTCTGTAAACTCCAGGGGGGTGAATGATCCCCTTTCCACCCCACCCCACCCCCTTTTCCCTGCCACTGGATCCAGGTTCCCTGGAGCCTTACATTCAGGAAGTTACTACAAGCACCTACTGCCTGCTTGGTGCTGGGGGTAGTGAGATGACTGCTGATTCAGACTCAGCCTCTGCCCTTGATGAGCTCGGAGGCTGGTTGGGGAAGACCCAGGAGCAAGTGTGGAATTTGCTGTGACACAAATGTGTGCAAAGTGGGCCAGGTAGGCAGGGGATGTATGAACAAGTACCTGTTTAGGGGAGTTAGGTGTGTGGGAGTTTGGCGTGTCTTTGTGCCTCGGTTTTCTCCTCTGTAAAATGGGGATGATCTACTTCATAAGGTTATTCTAGGCTTAGATGAGTTAAAATTAATAAATTGCTTAGAGAAATATGTACTAAACATTCTGTTCGTGCTTGTGGTGTATGGTGTGCTAACCTTGCAAAGATTGCCAAGAAGGGGGGGGTTTGCAAACATATGAGGCTGTGGAATCCTTTTGTTGGGATGACGTTCCAGACTCCGTACCTTGGGAAACGCTGGCCTGGTGGACCAAGGCTACATGCCAAGGCCTTTCTAGAGGAATCACGTTTGAAGTGGGTCTTGTAGGGTGAGAGGGGGGGTGTTCTCTGCAGTGACTGGGGGGGCATTTCAGGTGGACAGGACAGCTGTGTAAGGGCTGGGAGGCGTGACGGTGTCTGACATTTATGGTTTGTGCAGTTGGGTTCAGAGTGGCTGGACCAAGGGCTGCGAGTGTGGGGCAGGTGGGGCCTTCGGGCCCTGAGGGTAAAGCCCCTTTTCTGCCAGCCCTAAGGAGCTTGGACTTTGGGTCGAGGCTGGGTCACAGTGGGTCCTGTGTCAGCGTTACTGGTATGGAGGAGATGGGGCCGGAGGAGGGAGGCAGCTAACAGGCAGTGTCAGGAACCCTGAAACAGGGCTGGGGCAGTGGGGAGGGAGCCGCCGAGCGACGAGCGCTCAGAGTCTGTGCAGTTGGCAGCATCTGGCCACTTGCTGGACCACGGACAGGCCAGAACAGGTTGCAGCCTGGGGCTCCTGGACTTTCCCAGTGCCTGTGAGATGCCAGAAGCTGGCTGTTTTGCTTCCTGGAACCTTGCAAAGACTCCCCAGTGTTTTCTCAGCTTTGAAAAGGCAACAAAGCGTGGTGTTCATGCACCTTGTGTTTTTGTAAAATACTTGTATTTTTAACATCTAGCGCAGGCTTGCGCGTATCAGGTGTTCCGTGGTTGCTTTTTGAGCAAGTGAGTGAACAAGTGCCTTGACCTCTGTCCTCTGGGAAGCCGAGGGGGTGGCCTCTGCCCCCGGGCAGTTCTGTCCTTCTGAGAGGTCCTGGAGTGAGGTCCTTCTCTGTGCTCCGCCCCCCACCAGGCCAGCTCTGGAAGCCACATTTAGGGGAGCCACAGAGGCCACCACTTTAGGGGGTCCTGCTTCTTCCTTTGAAGTAGGATTGGGTGGAAAATCACATGGAATGGCCTCGATGTAAATATCTGGTGAGGCCTTTTCTTAAGGCCCCGGGGTTTTCTGAATCTCCTCGCCCTTCCTCTGGCTCACCTCTCCCCCCTCAGCCTCTCTGTTATTTTAAAATCCATTCCCAGAGAAACAATTCCTATGGCAATAAGAACACGGCTGCAGGCTTCTCTTGGCTTGAACTGGTCCGACACTTCAGTGCTGCTTCGAGAGTGTGCAAGCTGGACCCAGACCAGCTCTGCCTGGAGCAGGGGAATAGAGTAACAATAACTAACTGTTAGAGGATTTTCAGGAACCCTGAAGCAGATCCTATGGAAGGAGACACACGGCGCGCTGTTCTCCTCTCTGAAGAGTCAGGGGTCCCCAGCTTCCTCGCCTGGGCTTCCTTTCCCTGCCTCCCTGAAACCAGGGTCTACATGTTTCTTTGGTGGCCTGGACAAGACCACCTTGAAAGAAGCTGGGCCCAGTCCAGGTTAATTCTGTAACACTTGGGCAAGAGGCGGGGGCTCCCACCTTCGGGCCTCTGTCTGCCCTACCCCCAGCCGCGTCCGGAGTGATGGGCGGGAAGGTCAGAGCTGGCCAGCTGACTGCTGACCTTTGCCGGCTCCCCTGCTGCCTGTAACGATGTTGCCAAGCTTGTTCCGTCAGGTGTTAATGGAAGTTATGAGAAGCAGCCTGGGAAATGCTCGTGAACCAAACTCAAGGGTTTCCTTCAGAAAGAGGGAGGGTGTGAAGACCAGACTCTGGAGCCAGGCGGTCTGGGTCTGAATCCCCGCGCTGGGTGGCCCTGAGCGAACCATCTGACCTCTCTGTGCCTCAGTCTCATATGTAAAATGGGCGTGGGTTTACTTCCTCAGGTCGTTCTGGGGCTTCGATGAGTTAATGTTCATATAGGGCTTAGAACAGTATCTAGTAGACACTCTATGCAGCCCCATGAAATGGTAAAGGCTTTCCCAGAGTGGGCAGTGTGATGATGGACCTTGCAAAGCTTGGGGAAAAGAGGAGTTTCGCAGACATCTGGGACCACTGGATCCGTTTCTGGGGAGCGTGTTGGTTGGTGTTCCAGACGCGGTGCTCTGGGAAACGCTGGCCTAGTGGGTCAAGGTTAAATGCCTCAGCAGTTATGGTGCCCTCTGCCTTTTGCAGAGGACCTCTGGCTGGGGTCATTTGCAACCTCGCCCTGCAGTTGCCCACCCTGGTGCTGTGGAGGAGCCAGAGAAACACAGAAGGGAGGGTCCTGTCAGGGTTTCGGAATCCCTGAGAGCCCGCTCAGGTTTTCAAGGCCAAGAGTGAGGGATGGGGGCTGGTCCTCTCTCCCAGCTTCCACCACTGGGTGGGGTGGGGCGGTGGATGAACACAGAGGGTCGCCCTCAAAGTATGACTGGGGAGCAGGTTGGAGGGTCTGGGGTCCCGAGATGCCAGTGGCGAGTCAGAGGCTGAGGAATTCTGAGGAGCTTTGTGTCCCGGGAGTGTGACAGCTGAGGGGACCCTGTGTGGCCCCAGGATGGGGGAGAAGGGACCGGGGGACCCACAGTCAGGCCAGTGCTTCCCTTCATTGACTCAACGCCTCACAAGTAACCTGAAACTAATAGGATTGGGCTAAGATCAAATGAGGAAATGTGTTTATTAAATATGCAGGCTCATTATTACTCAGCGCAACCTGCTCCCTGGCCGAGGGCCCCCACCTTTGCAGCCCCCTCCAGCCCGAGTCCACCCTCTGAACAAGCCTGGGGGCACCAACACTTGCCGGAGGATGGATGTTTGCTGCGCGCACGTGCGTGTGTGTGTGTGTGTGTGTGTGTGTGGTGTTGTTTGCACCCATGCCTGGCTGCAGTTTGCAGCTGAAACATTTTATGTCTTTGAAAGGGTCTGGTCCCCTCCCCCTTCCACATTCTGGAAGGTCAGGGACTGTGTGACATTTGCTGAGAAGTCCCCCAGTTCCTAGCACGCAGGAGGCCCGGCAGAGGGGCTTCTCTGCTTGGAGTCATTGTGAAAGGCTCAGGCTTCCCTCTTCCCCAGAGAGTACCTTCTGGAATCTGGCCCTGCTGCAGGTTGCCCGCTGACCCTGCGGCCCTGCTGGCCCCGGAGGCGCCAGGGCCTTTGGGGAGAAGGTGGCAGTTTCCCTCTGACTTGGCTCCAGCTGTCTGCACCCCCGCCAGTTGCCTCTGGCATCTGACATTTTTGTCATTCCTGAAAGGGCTTATCTGGGGAATCGGCACTTACCTCTTCCTGCCCCTCCCTGATTGACTTGGCCAGACCGCTGATTCTCCCTTCTGAGAGGTCTCAACCTGCCCGGACACCCTCTATTTCTGGGGTCATGGGATCCTGGGCCTCTACAGGGTTTGCCAGGCTCTCTCTCTCTTTTGTCCCCTAGCCGACGATGACGATTAGCTCAGATCCTGAAAGTCTTCGTGCAAGAGCTCTGAATACGTACCTTCCTGGAAAGGCAGCTGAACTGATGGGAGAGACCCCTATATCAGGGGCTTGGAGGGAGCCCAGTCCAACCCCGTCTAGCCTGCTTCTTGTCTCTCTGGGTGCTCTGCTCATCACTGGCTACCTTCTAATCTCAAGCTGCTTCCTGCCTCAGGGCCTTTGCACTGCCTTGATCAGTTTTTGCTTTTTCTTGGCCTAGCTAGTTCCTGCTCAAAGCTTAGAGATCCGCTTAAACATCACATCTTCAGGGAAACTTTTGCTGGCCCCCCTCCACAAGGTAAGGTAAGGTCCTTTTGTTAAGCCCTCAGAGCTTACTCTCATATTAGAAGTTCATGATAACTGTAAGTCAATCCTCTAATTAATTGATTGATAATTAGTTAATAGTTGTCTATGCTATGACTGTAAATTCTCCGAGGGCAGGGATCTTGTTTGGTGCTGTATCTCTTGGTTCTTGCAGAGTGCCCGGATCACAGAGAGTATCCAGGAAAGGGCTAACCACTTTGCAGGCTGTGTTAGCTTCCTACTGCTGCTGTAACAAATGGCCATAAACTTTGTGGCTTAAAACCGCACAAATTTATTACCTTACAGTTCTCAGGGCTAGAAGCCTGAAGTGGGTCTCCCTGGGATAAAAGGTATTCGCAGGATTGGTCCTTCTGTCGGGTCCAGGGAAGAATCCGTTTCCTTGCTTTTTCCAGCTTCTAGAGGCTGCTGGCACTCCTTGACTTATAGATCCTTCCTCCATCTTCAGAGAGCCTCCTCCAACCTCTCTCTCTGACTCTGATCCTCCTGCCTCCATTTTATAAGACCCTTGTGATTAGGTTGGGCCCACCCGGTTTAATAATCCAGGATCAGCTCCCCACCTCAAGATCCTTAGTTTAATCACACCTGCAAAGTCCTTTTTACCGTGTGAGATAATGTATTCACAGGTTCCTGGGGTTAGGATGGGGCATTATTTAGCCTACAGCACAAACGGAAATGAAAAGTGAAAGATTTGGGGCCTTGAAGAGTTGGATTGAGCTTAGATTTCAAACAGTATTAAGACTGAAAGTGGCTTTGAGCCTCAAAAACCTGTTAAGACTCAGCTTTGTGTAAAGAGTCATGATAAGGGCATAGCCTTCCCACTGAAGTTTTTACAGAGGCTGTGAGGTAGGGATTTAACTTTTGTTTCTTTCCCCACAAACCTCCCCTCACACTTCTACTGAAAAATCCATCTATTCCCAATAATTTGAAATGCCGCTTTTATCACATACTAAACTTCCCTATGTACACAGCCCTTTTTCTGAACTCTTAATCTGATCTGGTGCCAAAACTACACTATTGTAATTACTATATCCTTATTCTATGTTTTGTTAGTTGATAGAGCAATTCCTCTTTGCTGTTCATCTTTATCAAAATATTCTTAGCATTTGTACACTTTTGGGTGAATTTTATTTTATTTTTACAATTTTATTTATTTATTTTAATAGTTTGATGTATTTTAATAGCAAACTTACAGGAAGAGCACAGAAGACAGACAACATTAAAAACATGTACTTGCATATAGGACAACTCAGTTAGAAAAGTATAGTGAATGGATGGAATCTATTGTAGGATAAAAATGCTACAAACACCATTTAGTTGCAGTCAATAAGAAATTTACTTGTTTTAAAAAAATCCAAAAGAAATCCAAATACTGGCATTGTCCAGAAAAATTTGACAGGTTTATTTATAATTGTTATAAAGTTGAACTGCTGAAACTTGTTCGCTCAAACATTTTGACCTGCATTAATGCTTTATGTCCCCACATTTATATTAAAAATTCACACACAAATGAAAATGGAAAAGCTGCCATTACCTGATTTCTGTCCCCTATTTTTCCACCTGCAGTCATATTCTTAGGTACCTTTGGACCCCATGGGGGGGGAAAATCTAACATTCAGAACTACCAATAACAGGAAGAGAAATCTTTTTTCTTTTAAAGAATGAAATGTTTCCCATCATAGTCGATTCTTAAGCACCTTCTCCACGTATGCGGCGTGCTATAGCTGGATGTCTTTTAGCATAATTGTTACACGTTTGGCACGGATAGCACGCAGGCTGGGGTCTTCAAAAAGGCCAACCAGCTAGGCCTCACTTGCCCCCTGCAAAGCACCAATAGCTGCACTCTGGAAGCGCAGATCTGTTCGGAAGTCCTGAGCAATTTCCCGCACCAGGCGCTGGAAGGGAAGTTTGCAAATCAGAAGTTCAGTGGACTTCTGATAACGTCTGATTTCGCGGAGCGCCCCGGTGCCAGGCCTGTAACAATGAGTTTTCTTCACCCCTCCAGTAGAGGGCGCACTCTTGCGAGCGGCTTCTGTAGCCAGTTGCTTCCTCGGTGCCTGACCACTGGTCGCTTTGCGGGCAGTCGAGCCATGGTAAAGAGACCTCCTGACTTAACCCCACTTCTCCTTCCGCTGGAGCTCCGCGAGCTAGAGGCAGCGCTGGAGTTGGAGAGTGACAGCGGCGCGGCGGCAGCAGCGAACACAATTGAAAGATCTTGGGTGAATTTTAGAATCATCTTTTCTTGTTCTATGAAACATGCTGTTGGGATTTTGATCTAGGCTGTGTTGACTTAATGGATTAATAGAATTCAATGTTTATAATACTGTGTGTTTTTCAGTCTTTCTGCTCCATTTATCCAGAACTTGTTAGATTTATTCTTAGGCATTTTGTAGTTTTTATTGCTATCGTGAATGAGTTCTTTATGTTCCCTGACACTTTTAAATGTTGATGTCTGGCAAATAGGAAAGCTGTTGATTTGGGGTACGTTGATTTTATGTCCTGCTACCATAAGGCATTAAAAAAATTTTTTTGATGGTTTTTCAGGTGGCTCTCTTGGGTTTTTGAGGTAGAGAATCCTATAGTCTTCCAATGTGTGTGCGTGTGTGTGTATGCGTGTGTACGTTTGTGTGTATGCGTGTGTGTGTTGGTCACCGTGTAAGTCAACATCTTGGCTGACTTGGAAGAATGAGGCTTCATCTTTCTTACAAAGGATGGTGACGTAGAGGGCTCTGAGGAGAGAGAAAGGAAAGTGGGTTGTGGTTTGGTCTCCCCCAGAGTCATCTTCTCTGCTGCCTCTTCTCCTTGTTTACTCTGAAGAGAGGCAGACAATGTGTGGGTCCTGGACGCAGTTAGAAGATGATGGTATTATTTGCCTCACTTCTTGGTTTATAGATGGGATACTTTTGGAGTCCGAGGACCCAGGATTCACCCACCTTTCCCTCCCTCTCATCCCCCCTTTATTAAACAAATAGCCTAATAATAGACTGCGGTTTCTAGACTCCTTGTAGGGCCAATCATTCTGATGAGGCTAAATTATTTCTGCCATTATCACGCATCTGCCCTCTCCTTCCCCATCAGTCACAACTTATTCTTCCTGAAAACAGCCCTGGTCCTAGACCATGAGCTGTCAGCTTCTGTTTGGTCTCTTTTTCTCTAACAAAGCCAGCATCTGTTTGAAGCGGGTGGGGAGGCAGATGCTGAGCTGGGAGTGGGGAGCATGTGAATTCCTCCCTCCCCCCACCCAGCTTGTCCTATGCCGGGAAATGCAGTTAAAATGAAAACCAAGGGCCATCTTGTTTAGCAGAGTCAAGAACATGAACCTATGTCCTTCTACACTGGTGCTCAGGTAGATGGTGTTCCCTGAAAACCACAGGTGGCCCAAAGCATGCCTAAGGCGAGAGAGCAGTGTTTCAGGCTGGCGTGACACTCTTTTATAGCCTGATGCCAGCTGCATTTTAGTCCCTGCGTTAGCTGTCCAGTTGCTTCGTATGGACTGGGGCTGGCCGTGTGGGCCGACTCTGGTCCTCTGCACCCGTTGGTGGGGGACTCACAGGGACAGCTAAGACTGAGTCACAGCTGTGTCCCAGAGAATACAGAGGGCCAAAGTCATCAGTGCCTGGGATCTTGACACATCCTAGCAGGGAAGCTTCGGGGGGCCTGGGATTGTCTGCCTTGGTTATCGCCATATCACTGGAATCTGCCCATATGGAGCCAGAAATAGGTGATAAAGCCAAGTAGGTTCATGCTGGGTGGGCATGTGCCATCTGTGAGTAGGCAGGCAGGTCAGTTTATAAAGGTTCAGCCAAGTTGGGCTGCGGTGGGTGGTCCCCAAAACACAGACCTAATGATACTCAGAACTTTGGAGTCGGGCAAATTGACATCAGAACCGTGGCCCCTTGTCTCGCTGTGGGCAAGTTCCTGTTACCTTGCATCAGTTTACACATCTGTGAAATGGGACTAATCCTAGCCAGTTCCTGTGGGAGCATTCAGTGAGCTGTTTGAATCAGGGCTGTGTGTTCTACTTGGAATCTAGAGTGAACAGTGGCCCCTGGGGTGGATTGTTCTGCCTTCTGGATGGCGGAGCACCTGGCCGTGTGGCTGCCACGGGCAGCTTTCCCCAGGTCCTGTCCTGGTTTGCTTTATTCTTGTTTCATGTGCTTGTCCTGCAGCTGGACTTCGAGCCCCTTGGGGTCAGGATCCCCATCCTAGATGGCTTTGTCTGCCCCAGCAGGTAACCCGGGGCTGAGCATGGAGCATGGGCTCAAACAATCCCTTATTGATTCAACCACAGCCCAACTGGGACACCACAGTTGCTTTCTAGGCCAAGAAGTCCAAGTCACTCAGGATCCTGGAGTTGCATTCTAACCTGGAATGAACCAGGGAGTGAACAGGGGCTCGCTGGGCCATGACGCAGTGTGAGGGTCCAGGCACTGCACGAGCAAGGGGTTTGGAAGGAAAGCTCAATTCCCTGGCTGGCCGTTGGCAGGGAGGCGGGAGGGCTGGAAGTTGTCTGCCTGCTGGCCCGGGGCAGCTGCATGTGGGGACAGCTGTCTCAGCTTCGGACATAGGATCTGCCCCAAGATTAATAACAGAGCCTGGCCATGCCCGTGGGGAGCAGAGAGGGGCTTGGGTTACCGCGCACCAGGAAATTCGCCTGCCCCACTGACAGTGGGTGGGTAGCCGGCAGGATGGATGGGCTCTGGGGGCTGGGGGGTGTCTGGGCAAGACAGCTCAGTGCGGGCCCAGCCAAATGCACCCCGATGGGATGCAAGCTGACCCTCCCAAGGGCCGCTTTCTTTCCGCTGGACCCGAAACCGGCAGGAGCTGATCTCCAAGAATTATGTGAAGCGTTGGGAATGGAAACCAAATGTTGGTGTCAGGTAGAGAAAGCTGATGGAAGCTCTCGGCCCAGCAGGCCTGGGAGCAGCAGGGGTTGGGGCTCCGGTGGCCAGCACAGATGTTTAGGTGAAAGGGGGCCTGACATCTTCTTTTAAAAAAGGTTTATTTTCCCCCTGATTATATTTATCATAGACCATTCGGAAAATATGGAAAAGTGGAAAGAAAGAAATCATTTATAATTCCATTTTTGTAGGTTTAAAAATTTAAATTCTTTTTATTGTGATAGAATACACACAACTTAAAATTTACCACCTTAATCACTTTTACATGAACAGTTCACTAGCATTAAGTGTATTCACATTGCTGTGCAACCATCACCACTATCATCTCCAGACCCTTTTCATCTTGCAAAACAGAAACTGCAACCATTAGACACTAACCCCCCATTTCCTCCTCCCTGCCGCCCCTGGCAGCTGCCATCCTACCTTCTCTCTCTATGGTTTTGACTACTCTAGGGACCTTGTATAAGTAGAATCATACAGTATTGGTCCTTTTGTAACTAGCATATTTCACTTAGCATAATATCCTCAAGGCTCACCCATGCTCTAGCATGTGTCAAAATTTCCTCCATTTTTAAGGCCGAATAATGTTCCATCGTCTGGGTGGACCACATTTTGTTTATCCATTCATCTGTTGATGGACACTTGGGTTTCTTCCACCTTCTGGCTGTTATAAATAATGCTGATAAGGACATGGGCGTACACATTTCTCTGAGTCTCTGCTTTCAATTCTTTTGGCTAGATACCTAGAAGTGGAATTGCTGGGTCATATGGTAGTTCTATTTTTAACTTTTTTGAGGACCCATCATACTGTTTCCCATGGTGGCTGCACAATTTTATGTTCCCACTAACAGAGCAAATGGGTTCCGATTTCTCCACATCCTTACCAACACTTGTTATTTTGTAAATTTTTTTGGATAGTCGTCATCCTAGTGGGTGTAAAGCGGTGGTTTTGATTTGTATTTCTCCAGTGATTAGTGATGTTTAGCATCTTTTCACGTGCTTATTGGCCATTTGTTCATCATCTGTAGAGAAATGTCTATTTAAGTCCTTTGCCCAATTTTGAATCAGGTTTTTTTTGTTGAATTGTCAGTGTTCTTTATATATTCTGGATATTAACCCCTCATCAGATATATGATTTGCAAATATTTTCTCCCATTGTGTGGGTTGCCTTTTCACTCTGTTGACTGTGTTCTTTGATGCATAAAAGTTTTAAATGTTGATGTAGTTCAATTTATCTATATTTTCTTTTGTTGCTTGTGCTTTTCATGTCATATCCAAGAAATCATTGCCAAATCCAGTGTCAAGAAGCTTTGGCCCTACATTTTCTTTTCTATTTTGCCCTAGGAGTTTTATTCTTTTAGGACTTACATTTAAGTCTTTGATCTATTTTGAGTAAATTTTTGTAAATGATGTAAGGTAAGGGTTCAATGTCATTCTATTACAACGTCATTCTATTACAACGTCATTCTATTACGTGTGTACAATTTTCCCAACACATTTTGTTGAAAAGACTGTCCTTTCCCAATAATTCCATTTTTGAGAGCCATATTTCTTTTGGTATTTGCTGTGTACTTGCATATATATATATATATATAATTTTGCACAGTTGAGATCACACAGGATTTGTTAAGGAGGAAAGTCAATATATTTAGTCTTGGGTCCTGCCTTTTTTTTTTTTTTTTTTTTTTGGTGGTATGCGGGCCTCTCACTGTTGTGGCCTCTCCCGTTGTGGAGCACAGGCTCCGGACACGCAGGCTCAGCGGCCATGGCTCACGGGCCCAGCCGCTCCGCGGCATGTGGGATCTTCCCGGACCGGGGCATGAACCCATGTCCCCCGCATCGGCAGGCGGACTCTCAATCACTGCACCACCAGGGAAGCCCGGGTCCTGCCTTTTAACACATTCACCTGGAAGCCTCAATGAAGTGGTCTTCAGTCATTATGTAGGTATTCCAGATGCCCAGGGTTTAGCAGGGACTGTTAAACGGTTGCTGAGTGTGCAGAAATGGTTCAGAGAAGGTCACTGTCTTCAAAGTCCAATAGAGGAGACTAAATGAACAATTATCACAGGAGGTCTGGAGTCACAAAAGTCTGGACAAAGGGATACAAGGAAACAGAGGCAGGAGCAATGTGGTACCCAGGACAGCTGGGGAGGCTTCCCAAAAGGGGTGACATTTGAGGTGCCTCTGGAGGAAGAAGAGGCAGAGATGGGGAAGACGGAGGACAAGGAGTGAGCAAACGCCCAGCAAGTGGGTGGGAGGGGACCTGGCATGGTGTGGCCCTGGGTTCTGAGAACGAGAGACAGAAGCAAGGATGGAGGTGAGCATGGTTCATCCTGGGGGCCATGAGGAGCCTCTGAGTTCTGGAAGGATTGGAGTGGAGTGATGTGGGCCACCAGATATGACGCCCATCAGAGCCTTGCAGCCATATAGAGTCAGGGGCTCATGCTATGTCACCAGTCTGCAGAGAGATGAGTACAACTTGGCAAATGGTAAAATGGTAAAATGGCAAATGGTAAAACCTTCTGGAGAATATCTCACCAGTCACAGTTCACCACCCCCCTCTTTCAAGGCCTGTGTAGGCTGAGGCATAATGTAGCACAGGGGAGGTGATCTTGCCTGGAGCTTTGTTTCTGAGGGTAGTATAATTTGATGGCCAAGGATCTGACTCGTAGTTTGAGTCCTGCCTCTACCACCTGCCAGCTGTGTGACCTAGGAGAAACCATTTCTTCTCCACAAGCCTCGATTTCCTCATCTGTAAAGTGGGGACAACCATCATATCTACCCCAGAAGTGGACGAGAAGATTTATAATAGACTTTATCACATTAGGAATTATTATTATTTTTTAAATTAATTAATTAATTTTATTTTTGGCTGCATTGGGTCTTTGTTGCTGCGCATGGGCTTTCTCTAGTTGTGGCAAGTGAGGGCTACTCTTCATTGCAGTGCGTCGGCTTCTCATTGCGGTGGCTTCTCTTGTTGCAGAGCAAGGGCTCTAGGCACGTAGGCTCAGTAGTTGTGGCACACGGGCTCAGTAGTTGTGGCGCATGGGCTTAGTTGTTCTGTGGCATGTGGGATCTTCCCGAACCAGGGCTCGAACCCGTGACCCCTGCATTGGCAGGTGGATTCTTAACCACTGTGCCACCAGGGAAGCCCCGGAGGAGAAGATTAAACAAGAAAAGTCTTTAAAGCACTTGGTATTATCCATCTTGGATCATGTGTTTTAACTTTTAATTTCATTTGTAAACTTTTATGAAAGTTGCATATGTACATAGTTTCAAGAACCAAATAGTTCTACAAGGCTTAAAATGAAAAACAACAGCCCTCCCTCATCCACTTCCTTTCTCATGTTCTCCAGAGACAACCACTCCAACTCTTTTAACTTTTCATATTTTTAGTATTTGCACCCACATCTCTAAGATACGTAGTTACATTGCTACAGCTTGATTTTTCTGTTTCGGGCATTAGGTATCAGTTTTCCACTATGAAAGGTGAGAGTGGAGCATCTTCCACACGCTGCCCTCCCCTTCACACACATTTCCTGTGCCCTCATTTTCCCAAGACACTTTATGTCACAATTCTAGTTAGCACAATACTCAGGTCTTACATTTTATGCCAAGTGATAGCTGAGCCATGCAGTGTACTATGATGGCTTTTCCTGAACACATTTTTGACCCTTCTTGTTTTTGTTCACTTAGCTTTTCTGTGTTTTTATTAATTCATCTCCAAACTCTCTCCCAGTTGTGCAGATTTCCTCCCGACACTTCATGAGATATTCCATTACTTTCATCTTCTTCCAGCAATTGCTCCTTGAACCTCTGATCTGCTGCGATCTGGGCAGGTAGAAACCTACAATTTTGGGATTGCTCTTCACCAACAGCCTGGGGATTTCCTTTGCCCCAAGCTTCCTCCCTGTATTGGGCACCCTCTTTCCTACAGTTCATATCCACTCTTTTGGGTTTGCTCCCTCATTGTGATGGAACACATCCTCCAGTAGCTTTCTGAGAAAAGGTGGCATGTTTATGAGGCTTCAGGTTAGGTGTTCTACCCAAGAGCCAAGGCTGAGACATTTATATATTTCTCCTGCCTGCCTTGTACACGGGGCTTTACACCAGGGTCTCCCACTGACTTCCCATCATCCTCAGGTTAGACTGCCAGGGATCCACAAACCCAGCAATGTGAGCTTATCCCTCTGAATTCATACATTTTATTAGTTTCTGGCCTCTTACAAATTCCTTTCCTTTCTCTCCAACTTAGCCATGCACTCAGTAATATGTGTTTTTGATATTTTAACCAGCATCATTAGTTGTGCTGAACCAGGAAGGATTTTGCGCACAAGATAAGGGCCTTGGGTGGGGAAGGGGAAGAGGGACCATCTGGGGAAGATAAGAACCAGAGCCTTTCTTCAAAGGCCACAGAGAAAATTGCCTGTAGGGAATTCACACTCAAACGCTCCAGGTGGGCCTATGAGTGCCAGGAACTATGGAGGTGACTGAGGCAAAGTCAACTTTGCTGGTCCAGGGGCTCATAGGGGTCAGACACCCCCTGGGAGCAAAGACCCAAACTTCAGCCCAGTCACAGGTGCAAACAACCGGGGACAAAAGCAAGGGACAAATAAGTGCACGCACAAGTGAACGCCTGACCCACCATCTTCCGGGAAACTGAGGCCCTGGCCTCACCTCTCCTCAGGGGCAGGTCTGTAATTCCGAGGGGTCCTGGAGCAAAATCCTCTTCTGTGCTTTGTTCCCACCAGACCAGCTTTCCAGAAGCCACTTTAAAGAAGCCACAGAGGCCACCAGCTTTAGGGGTCTTGCTTTTTCCTTTGAAGTGGGAGTGGGCGGAGAAGGAGTTTTCCAGAAAATTCCTTGAGGCAGCCTCAATGTAAATATCTGGTGAGATCTTAGGAATTGGGAACTGCTTCTCTGGGGCCGGGAAGCTGAGGGCCCGCTGCAGAGGGCTTGGGTAGAGGGGTGGGAAAGGGCCTGGCCAGCTGGGGCCTCCCACACACCCCCAGAGCTCCGCTCCCCTCTCTCCTCCCCTGTGGCTCCAGGATTCCCTCCGAAGAGCATCCCCCCTCTGTAGGTCTCCTCTTTGGCCTGTGCCCTTTGCCCCCACCCTGCCTCTCCAGCCTGACCTGCTAACCAAAGCCTTCTGTGCGAGGTCAGCGCTGCCTGGCGGATGCCTGGGGGATGGGGAAGCAGAAGGGAAGGGGGATGGGGAGAGCCCCAGCCTTCAGAGCCGGAGCAGACGGCGAAGAAAAGAAGCTTGTTTTCCTCGCCGGGGGTCCGGTTCCAGTACAAGAGGGGAGTTTCTCCAGTCTCGGGAGTTTGCTTGCACACAAGCGCACGTGGGAATGTGTGAGTGGGGGGGGGTCACCCCCTTTTTGCTGGAAGTGCTGGGGCCTGCTGGGGATTCTGGTTGTTGTTTACCTTCCTCAAGGCCTGACTCTGTCTGGGCTGTGAATTCATCCCGGGCAGGGGCCGTGACCCACCCCCCCAGTTCCTGTGTACCCTGGGGGTGTGTCGGCACAGATCTGGTTGAGTGACAGCTGGTCCCAGGAGACTTCAGGCGGACAAGAGAGTCTTCGTCTTCTCCAAGGCTCTCTGGGGGAGGGAGCGATCTCTGCATGTGGACCCAGTTCTAGAGGACTTAGAGCTTAGAGACAGCGTCTGTCCTGCTCACTGAAGTCCCTGGAACATCGTCGATGCCTGATTACAAGGGCAAACACTTCATTTGTGCTTATTCTGTGCCAGGCGGTCTTCTTCCTGTGTTACATATATTGACTCTTTCCTCACAATGACCCTACAGGTTAGGCGCTGGTATTATCCCCATTTTCTAGGTAGGGAAACTGAGGCCCAGGGAGGGAGAAGTCACTCTGGGCTTCACAGCAGAGCTGGGATGTGGGAGGCGGGTGCCGAGGCGGGAGAGTTCTCCAGATTGGGGGAAACGGCAGGAGCAGAGGCGCCCCGAGGGCAGCGGGTCTGGCCCTTTTGAGCCATCCGCACCCACCCCTGCGTCCTGTCTGTAGGCACCTTCCAACAGTTCCTTTCTTTTCGTAT
This sequence comes from Grampus griseus, assembly GCF_964374135.1. Lineage (NCBI taxonomy): Eukaryota > Metazoa > Chordata > Mammalia > Artiodactyla > Delphinidae > Grampus > Grampus griseus. The sequence continues at coordinate 7,375,388 of NC_139008.1, forward strand.
CAGTTGTTTTGTACTGCACGCCTTCTGTATTAACTAGGGACCAAGTTTCCCAAAACCAGGCTTATGGTCACATCTGGGAACCCCGGAAAGGTGGCAAAGGTCTGTGACCCAGTTCCCACTTGTCTGAACTGCACCTCCCTCCACAGGCCTGGTGTGGCCACCACTCGGCTGTGTGGCCTGGGGCCAACTCTGCGTAGGAGGTGGAATAAAAGCCCCCAAAGATGTCCACATTCTACTCCCCAGAGCCTGTGAATATGTTACCTCACGTGATAAAAGCGACTTTGCAGATGTGACTAAATGAACGCTGTTGAGGTGGAAGATGTTCCTAGATTCCAGGTGAGCACAAGCTAATCACACCGCCCTTCTAAGAGGGAGGCAGCAGGGCAGACGTGACGATGGAATTAAGAGATCAGAGTGATGTGAGGAAGGGGCCTTGAGCCAAGAACTGCAGGCAGCCTCCTGGAAAAGACGCGGGACAGATTCTCCCCTAGAGCCTCCAGAGGGAGCCAGCCCCATCAACGGCAGCCCCGCCGACACCTTGACTCCAGCTCAGGGAGACTGATTTAGGACTTCTGGCCTCCAGAGCTGTAAGATAATAAATGTATATCATTTTACATTGCTGAGTTGATGGTAATTTGTTACAGCGGCCCTAGCACACCAACACACCATGCCCCCACTCTGAACCACAGTCTCTTCATCTGGAGAATGGTCACAGCACCCACGTCCTGACTCCAAGGCTCTGGGGGTCAGAAAGCAGGAGACCTTCCATTCTTCTGGGCTGTTGCTGGAACTTTCTGTCACCTAAAGCAGGTTTCTGCCCATCAGCGGATGAATGGATAAAGAACACGTGGTATTGATGTGCAGTGGAATATTATTCAGCCTTTAAACAGAAGAAAATCCCGCCATTTGTGACAACATGGATGGAACTGGAAGACAGAATACTGAATGAAATAGGCTCGGTGCAGATGGACAAATACTGCATGAGGCCACTTACAGGAGGGACCTAAACTAGTCAAATTTATAGAAGCAGAGAGTGGAATGGTGGGAGGAGGGGCAATGGGGAGGTACTAGTCAAAGGCTACAAAGATGAGTAAGTTCTAGAGATGCTGTGTAGTTAACAATGCTGTAGTGTGTGTTTAAAAATTTGCCAAGAGGGTAGATCTTGTGTTAAGTGTTCTTACCACAGAATAATAGTAATAATAATCATGATAATAAGTAGGGCAGGAGGAAACTCTTGGAGGCAATGGATATGTTTGTGGCATAGATTGTAGTGATCGTTTCCCTAGCGTATCCTTGCCTCTGCATTCATCAAGTTGGATCCATTAAATATGTACAGCTTTCTGTATGTCAGTCATACCTCAATAAAATGGTTTAGAAAAAGAAAACAAGCGGGTTTCCAGACCTCACTGTTGTGAGGTCTCTTCTGGAGGGGAGAGACCCTCACCCAGAGGAATTCTAACCAAAGGCTCTGCCATCCCACCACAGGCCTGATTAAAAGAAGCCTTTCTAGCAGGAAAACTGCACGTCATTAGTTTTCAGCTTTTTCTTGTGTGAACGACCGTTGGGAGGCCTGGTTCACAGCATCCTGCAGCTTGGGATGCATTTAATTTTCTCTCTTGATTCCATGGCAAAACCCACAAATAGGGGTGCAGTAGCCTGGTCCTGGCGGCCGCGCTCCTGGGACGGACGAGCTGCAGGTGGAAGGGCCTCCTGCGCTGCCCTGTGGGAATCACCTGTCTGCGGGCGTTCCTGGAGGGACAACGGCACTGCAGAAACAAACCAAGAACTTGAAAGTGCGTCTCTCTGCCGGATGCCAGGGGAAAGGGGCAGTTCTTCTCCGATGATTTTGTGTCTTTCTTGTGGCCGGCCCTGTGGTGCCTGGAGGACTTGGGCAAAGCCGCCAGATGAGAGGGGAAAGGTGAGGGGAAGGTGGGCTGCCCGAACAGGGGGACATCTGCCTTCAGTCACAGCGAAGAACAAAGTGGGGCTGAGGAATTACATTGGACCACGCTTCTCTGGAGGCTGCAGCCTTCGGGTGGGGTCTCAGCCCTGGGGTCGTGCACACAGGGGCTCTGGGGAAAACCTTCTGGAACTTAGCTGTGTTCACGTCCTGCCCTTGCTTACAATCTGTTCTGAGCGCTCCCCCGGCCTCGGGCCAAGGCTGGAACCCCGAGGCCACTCCAGCCGCATACAGCTTCTCCGGCAATTCTAGCGCTTTCAAGCTTTTGCAAGTGACCATCCTGCTCATGAAAGTTCCTCAGCCCCGGCTCGGAGTCAGGCTGATGCTGCGGGTCCTTCCCCTCCGCCCAGGCTGGTGTGCATCCTGGGAGGGACCTGGGAGGCCTGGACCAGTGGCAGCAGGAGTGGGAGGGTGATGTAGCAGCCCAGTGGGTGCTCAGGAGACAGCATAAAGCCCTGGTGCAGGCGAGGGGGCCGGGATGCTGGGGATGGTGCTGTTTGCCGGACGAAGGGCCGAGGTGTGGGGAAGGGGAGTCGGTTTGGTGTGATGCTGGGTTTGCATCTGAGGCTGGGGAGGGTGCAGTGCCCGGACGTCCTGGAGAAGATGACCGGGGGCCTTCCCCATAGAGGTCTGGAGTGGACGAGCTCCCTCCAGGCGGGCATAGAGGGAGACGCGGGAGGGTTCATGGGATCTGCAGGACCCCGACATCTAGATGAGGCTCAGAGAGGGCGGAGGAGGGGAGAAGTTGACAGGGTTCCGAGAGTCAGGAGGGGAGATTTGGGAGACAGGGACTGAGGCGCGGGCGTGTGGACTCCTCTTTTGAGAATTGCGACCCCGAAGAAGAGGAGGAGAGAGAAGGATGAGCCCTGGGCATGGGGACCCGGATCTGGTGCGAGAGCCTGGAACATGCAGGTCACTGGAGTAAGATCCAGTGGAGAATGGACATGAAAGCATGGAATATATAGGGGTTGGGGGGTGGGGGGACACCTGGCATGGCCTCCTGATCCCAGGTCAGCTGAGAGGCCACCTGCTTCCAGGTGAGTGGGAGGGGAAGACTCAGCCCTGGTAAGCCTGGAGGACGCTGGGGAAGAAGCCAAGGCAGTGTGCGCCTGTGGGCTCAGCGTTCCCAGTGGATTGAGAGGTGGGCGGCCTGCAGGTGCGGGGAAAGGAGAGGAGGGGAGGGGAGGACAGCAGAGCATCTTGGTGGGGGACCAGGGAAGACTGAGCTGCCACCAGCATGGAGGGCCCTGGGGGGGGCCAGGCAGGACGTGGCTCTGGGGGCTCAGAGTCCCTGGGCAGTGGGGCAGGGCCGGGGCGGTTTGACCTTACCATCCCTCCCCGGCAGAGCCAGGCATCTCCTCCTCAGGGCTCCCGCAGCATCCCAGGTCCTGGCCTGTTCTCATCACCTGCCTCCTATTTCTGTGGCCCTTCACATTGTCTGTGTCCTTCCCCCAGATCGCAGATCTCCTTCCTGCTCTGTCAGCCAGTGACCACGTCAGGGGCTGGTGCCTAGAGAGGGCTTAATAAAAGTTAATGGACGGGGACTTCCCTGGTGGCGCAATGGTTAGGAATCCGCCTGCCAGTGCAGGGGACACGGGTTCGAGCCCTGGTCCGGGAAGGTCCCACATGCCGCGGAGCAAATAAGCCAGTGCGCCACAACTACTGAGCCTACGCTCTAGAGCCCGCGAGCCACAACGACTGAGCCTGAGTGCCACAACTACTGAAGCCTGCACGCCTAGAGCCCGTGCTCTGCAACAAGAGAAGCCACCACAGTGAGAATCCCATGCACCGCAACAAAGAGTAGCCCCCGCTCACCGCAACCAGAGAAAACCCGCGCGCAGCAATGAAGACCCAACGCAGCCAAAAATAAATAAATAAATTTATATTAAAAGAAAAAGTTAATGGACCAAATGGCTTAGAACCACCCTCAGGAGCTCAGAGTGTCTTTGCTCTGGAAGCCGCAGTTAGACGGGGTGAGTGGACAATGGTTCACTTCTGTGCCTGACGTGCCCCACACGCTGGCTCTGCTTTGCCGGAAGTTCTCTCCGAGCCCCTGGCTGGGGGATGACTTTGGAGACCCAGGTGTTTGCAGAACTACCTGCCTGGAAAGGATGTAGGGCTAAGGCTTTCCCTGACACCGCCAGTCCTGTGGGTGGTAGAAGCCTGGCCCCGGCCGGCTGGAGGACGTGGTACCTTGCTCGGCCAGTCCAGTTTCCCAACTGTTCTGGCTTCTGGGAGAGAGGCAGTGTTGCTCGGGCCCTTCTGCCGAGGTGGGGGTGATGGCCTCTGTAATAGTCCCCCAGCTCTGATGCTGCCTTGTGAGTTCCATCTGCTGCTGAGGAGGAGGCAGAGGCCCAGAGAGGGATGGGGCCTGTACAAAGTCACACAGCAATTCCTACAGCTGGACCCCCCAATCCAGAGCTCTGGAAGCTCCTGTGAGGAAGACCCCTGGAACCCACTGGCTGATCTCAGATGGAAAGGGCAGGATCCGCTGTTGTCTACCCATGTTTCCCGGCTACCTGCTGGAGGGGTTAATGGGCCATCCATGAGTAGTGCTGATAGCAAGATACCTCTAAGAGGCAGACTTGAGAAGTGGTGATCCCAACGAAAAGGCAGACTTCACAAACGGCAGAATGTCATTCGGAACACTGCACTCATTCTCCTGGATTTTGCCCTTTGCAGGGGAATTGAGGCATTCCTTAGAGACTCCGACAGCTGTGGGTTTCTGGGGTGTCATGGGCCACCCAGCTGGGCCTGGTGTTTAGAGCCGGAACCCCTTTCCTTTGGAAAGGGATGCAGGTCCAGAAGGTGTTCTGCTCACAGGAGACTCGCTTGGTTGTAATTGTGTGTGATCCTCGGCGGGTATCAAATACCAAATTCCACAGTCAGTCCCTTTCAGCCGTCACATTCCTCAGATTCTTATCAGTTTTTTTTTCCTCAAGTGAACACTGGGAACCACTCTCCCCGCTGATTGCAGAAGGAGGGGAGAAAATTAAAAACAGGAGTCCTGGCTTTCGTCCCCGACTCTGCCACCAGCTCGCCATCCACCTTGGGTCCTTCCCTTCTTTTCTCACCTGTAAAGAGAAGGGGTTGGGACAAGATGCTCTCTGCAAAATCTCTTGTACAAAGCTTTCGTAATCCTCCATCCAAGTCCATAGCAAGATGCCGTCTGGAAAATACACCTAAACAACATTCCGACTGCTTCACCAAGCAGGAGAATTTTCCAGCACATCTGCAGTGGTGGGAGGTTAGGAGTGGTGGCCTTTCCATGTGTCCCCTCCCTCACGGGGCACCGTTCCTTCCCCTGAATGTTGCAGCAGAGATTCTCAGAGATGGGCATTCTGAGTTCCAAGGGGCTGAGCCCTCAGGGGAATGTTCCAGTAGTTTTCATCTCCTTGCCCAGCAGTCTGCTGTATGGCCTTTGGCCGTACCTGTTGGTAGCAGTAGGCATGGCGGTCACTACCACTGATTCTCCTTTACAAGTGACAAACTGCTTACACATTCATTTATTTTTGTGGATCCCAGACTGCATGTTATTATTCCCAGTATAGAGAGGAGGCCCCAGAGGCTCAGGTGCCATGAAGCCCGTTCAGCTAGGCAGGGCAGAACCAGGACTGGAGCCCGGCTCTCCTGACCCGCCCACATCCTGGGCACTTTCCACATCCCATAGTGTGTGGGGTCACGCAGCTAGTCAGGGGCCTTGCATGAGGCAGGGGCTCCGTGGACATTTGTGCAAATCGGCGAGTGATGCCCCCTCGGCCCCGCCATGCAGGGCCAGCGTCTTGGTTGGCATTCAGCAGTAGGAGTCTTGGGGCACATGCTATGCTGATGTTTATGGAAGTGAAACATTTATATCCCAAGGATCCTAAAAGCCCAAACCAAGGAGGTGGTCAAGCCAGAGCATCTGACGCTCACAGACCCGGATATAGTCTCTGAAACTGTCCATCATCTAGTGGAGCAAAAACATGCAGATACCATTGGGTGAAGAGCAAAGTCTTCCTTTGTCCCAGAAAAGATAGAGCTAGTTCAGGATCACGATTATATTTCCATTATGAAGTACAATCAACGGAAGTGCTCAGTAAACGTTACTCATCCCCGCAATGAGTCAGCAAGGTGCCGTGCCTTTGTTCTGGACCTGCCAATGGTCCTCGTGTCCACTGGGGCACCGGGATGCATTTGGTCGGTGAGTGACCTCTGTGGAAAGCAGAGCTTTCCTGTGTCCAAGATCACGACAGGATCTAGCAGCGTCTTTCTCAAAGACACAGTCCTTCGTGGTCTTTCTCAAGTGCACCGTCTCTCAAAACCACCTACTGACTCAGATTCTGTGAAGACGGGCCCCAGGAGTATGCATGCGTAACAGGTTTCCGGGTGATGCGGAGGAAGGAAGGTGACCCTATCCACTTGAAGGAAGTTGGAAGCTAAAGCAGGAGTAAGAGTAACGTATACGGAGCGCTTACGATGTGCCAGGTTCAGGGGTTCTCGTGGAAAGTGCTGGTCATGGGACCACAAAAGTGCTTAGCCAGAGGGCATCTCAGCACGTGGTCCTCATAAACGTGGGCAGGAACGCTGACCCCATGCAACGCGTTTGGCCCCATCTTCTCACAACTTGTGGCAAAATGCTCAAAACCACATGGTCTGTTCGGCCAAATCATATACTCCCTTAGCTGCCCTCCTCTGAATGGGTAATTCAACCCCTAAGTAGCTGATGTTCTGTGCAAGGCTCTCTCCAGCCTCCTCGCAGTGGGGGGAGGCCTCAGGAATTCTCAGCTGTGGAAGGTGCTAGAGGATGAATGCAGACAATAATTAAGTGGGAGGAAGCCCAGAGGCTGCCTCTGGCACAGCCGTGCTCCCGGGGCCTGCCGGCTCTCCAGCCCCCCCCACCCCACGCAAATCTGCATTCGCCCTCCAAGCCTCCGTGCGCGCGGGACCCTGGAGTCTGTGCCATCGCCCTCCTTTTTTACAGAAACGTTTGGTCAGTTGCCGCGGGGCTTTCGGATCAACATCTTTACCTCTAAAAGTCAGTGACCTTAAATGTACTTAAATTCCTCCCCAGTGTTGCCTTGAAACGGACCGTTCCAGTAAAAACGCCTGTGAGGAGATGCAGGCAAATTGACCCTCTTATCCAAACACTCCTACTGGTTTTTGTGCCCTGAAAACCCATCAGGCCTTAGTGTAACGTACACTCAGCTATCCTTACATAAACAAAACCCTAACTCCGGACAGTGGTTTAGGTGGCTGAGAGCTGAGAGGTGGAGAGCCGCGTCAGCCGTACAGACACTTACCTTGTTGGGAGACAGCGCGTAGTGGTCTGTGGGTTGGCCCCGTTTGGATCCAGGTGGTAAAGCCCATTTCAGGGGGCTTCCGCCAGGCCTCGGCTGGTCCCTTCAGGGTCTGTGCCCATTTATCCCAAATGGGTTCAGCCTCTGCCCTCCCCCCTGCCACCAGAGGGTCCTCCTGGAACCCCACTGACCGGGTTCCTCTCTCATTTAAAAATCTTCCGAGTCTTCCGGCGGCCTGGGTTCGATCCCTAGTCGGGGAACTAAGATCCCGCAAGCCGCACAGCGCAGCCAGAAAACCCCAAAACTCTTCCCTGCCTTACCTCCTCTTTTCCAATAGGTGAATCTCCATGCTCTTTGCGGGTCAATTGTGTATCTTCACCCTCCATCCGCCAAGTGGGTGTCCTGCCTCTGCTCACCGTTCCCCTCCCAGGACGGGGCACCCACTACCAACGTGCGGGCAGCTCATTGCACCCATGGCCCACCCTCCGGAAGCAGTACCTCCCCAGCCTGAGTGGAAGTCTGCCTTCTGGTGGGTGTCGTGTTCTGACCCGACTCCGGGCCCTCTGCGGCCCCACGAGCAAGTGTTGTCTAGCTCCCCTGCACTTATCCTGGCGGGGGGGAGAGCTGGCCTCCCAGAGCTGCCTCCCGCCACCACGGCCGTCAGCTTACTTCTGCTCAGTATATCTGAACGCTCCATCGTCGACAGGCCTCTGCTGCTGGAGAGGGCAGATGTGGACCCGAGGGGCGTGGGGCCGTCCCCTCCACGTCACCAAACCTTGGGCTTCTGACCTGTCCTCCTCCCATGGACACTCACACCTCTGCATGTGTCCCCTGCTCAGAGGACAGCGGTCGCAGCCCTCTCCTCCCAGCGCACTGGCTCTCAGTTTGTTCCTTTTCCCGTTGGGGCTCACGGCAGACACCAGGTGGAGTCTCCAGGAAGCAGATTCTGAGATGCGGTCCAAGAGGGAGGACGTGTATTGGGGGCGCCTCTTAAGATTGATGCCCGTGGAAGGGAGGGGCAGAAGCAGGAGTTAGAAGGAGAAGTTGAGCTTTGATGTGGACCCAGTGACAACTACCATTGACCTCCAGGGGGCCCTGCACCTACAATGGCCCTTCGAGTTGTCCTGAGGTCCATATGACTGAGGCTTTCATCTTGTGCAGGGACCAGACACTGGACGGGGCCCCAGGAAGAGCCGGCCCTTGGGCAAGGTGGTTCTGGGCAGCTGAGGTCTAAGGACCCTTCACTGAGGGGAATCTGGGTGGCACAGCCCAGGGTCCACCATATGCGGGCCAGTGCAGAGGGGAGCGGGGATGTTCTCGACGTTATTCTGCTCCTAAGACGGCCTGAGATTGCCTTTGCTTTCTGCATGCTGCACACACCTCTGACTCACACCTCTGACTCACAGTGAACTTATTGTTGGCGAGAACCACTGCGCCCCATCTGGGGCCTGTCCGCTGGGTTTTGGGGCTGCAGTGCAGGACTCCACATTTGCCTGGTCATGTTTCATCTTGTTAGACTTGGCTCCTTGCTCTGGGCTGGGGAGATCTAGCTTGGATCCTGACCCCCTCCCAAGACCCAGGCCCTGCTTCTCCCAGCTCCTGGGCTTCCGCGGTTTCTCTCAGCAGCCCCGCTGCCTTCGTCATGGTCTGTGGCACGGCCGTCTCCTGGCAGCACGGCCCCAGGTGGACAGACCACCGTATGCTGAGACCCACGCAGTCAGAGTGAGCTCTAAGTCAGTTCGGCAGGGTAGTCAGGGGGCTAGGGGCCGGGCTCGAATCTGGGTTGTCTGTTGACTTGTGGGGTGGCCTTGGATGTGCCTCGGTTTCCTTTCCTGGAAAACTGGCAGAACAGCAGTTCTGACCACCCAGGATTGTGTGAGGCTGAATGGAGGTCTGATTTAGGTAACTGCAGGGAAGAGGGGGCAGGGGACAGGACCGGCTTGGAGCCCACCTTGTGAGCCCTGCTGTGGCCTGAACTGCCCTCAACAGGTGTCCCAATAGTTTCACGCATGAGGTGGGGGCCGTCCCCTCTGCTTGCTGTTTTGCATGTGAGGTGGTCCCCTGAGGCCCACGGCTCGTAAGGGCCTGCCCGGGGATGCTGTATTTGCTGTCTAACTCTCTGCTGTCCTCACTGGCAAGGTGGATACAGCCTGGGGTTTGGAATTAGAAGGCTGATCTTCAAGACCTAAGATAAAAGGTATAAACTTCCAGCTACAAGATAAACGAATCTCAGGGAGAAAACGTACAGTATGGGGAATATAGTCAATGATATCGTAAATACTTTGTATGGTGACGGATGGTAACTAGACTTATCGTGGTGATCATTTTGTGATGTATAGAGATATTGAACCACTATGTTGTACACCTGGAACTAACATAGTGTTGTAGGTCAGTTATACTTCAATTCAAAAAAAAAGAAAAGAACCTAAACTGATCACTTATCACTGTGTGACCTCGAGTCTCCCCTGCAGTCTGGGGCTCCTTCTTTGTAGAATTCCTACCTGAGACTTGTTGAGAAGATTAAACAAGGTCACGTATGTGTGTGAGTTGACTAGGGCAGCCATAACAACGTACCACACAGGGGGCAGCTGAAACAACAGAAGTTAATTTCCTTAAAGTTCTGGAGGCTGGAAGTCCAAGATCAAGGTGCTGACAAGGGTGCTTTCTCCTGAGGCCTCTCAGATGGCCACCTTCTCCCTGTGTTGTTCACATTCGAATCCAAACTTCCTCTTTTTTTTTTTGTTTTTTGCAGTACGCGGGCCTCTCACTGCTGTGGCCTTTCCTGTTGCGGAGCACAGGCTCCGGACGCGCAGGCTCAGCGGCCATGGCTCACGGGCCCAGCCGCTCCGCGGCATGTGGGATCTTCCCAGACCGGGGCATGAACCGGCGTCCCCTGCATCGGCAGGCGGAATCCCAACCACTGCGCCACCAGGGAAGCCCCCAAACTTCCTCTTCTTATGACACCAGTCCTATTGGATTAGAACCCACCCTAAGGCCCTCACTTTAATGTAATTATCTCTTTAAAGACCCTATCTCCAAATACAGTCAGATTTTGAGGTAATTGGGGTTAGGGCTTCAGTGTATGGATTTGTGTGTGAGGGGGACACAATTCAGCCTATAACAGTATGTGAAACTGCTTTGCCAACTGTAAAACAGGTCTTGGGGGGGCTTCCCTGGTGGCGCAGTGGTTGAGAGTCCGTCTGCCGATGCAGGGGACATGGGTTCGTGCCCCGGTCCAGGAGGATCCCACATGCCGCGGAGCGACTGGGCCCGTGAGCCATGGCCGCTGAGCCTGCGCGTCCGGAGCCTGTGCTCCGCAACGGGAGGGGCCACGGCAGTGAGAGGCCCGCGTACCGCAAAAAAAAAAAAAAAAAAAAAAAAAGGTCTTGGGGTACTGGGCCTGACTCTGCCCACGGAAGAGGGTCTCTGTATGGTAAGGATCCTGGCAGGCCGATTCTGCTTGCACCAGAGTTGTTCTTCCTGTCCCTGGAAGGGGCTGGGAGCTGGCTCCTCTGCCTGCATCTCTCAGGGAACCAGCCCAGGCCCTGTGGGCTCTTTGTCATGGGCGTGGCCTCAGCGTCATCTGAATTGCCTATCCACTTGGCCATGGCCTTTAGGTTGCAAACCTCATTTCTCACAGAGTTTCTTGAGCCAAGCTGGCAGGCAACCCCCCTGGAATTGGCCTCTGTAGGGGTCAGGCAGGTGTGGTCAGGTAATAGAATAGTGAGGGCCAGGTGGAGAGGGGCCTGACACAGGACACCCCCAACCTTGAGGTGGGTGGCTGCAGCCACAGGAGCAAGCCCCACGGTGCCGAGCCTGAGAAGCAGCTTTTGGTAAGAGAGTGAGTGAATGTGGATGGGAAAAGGTCCCTCTGGGATGCGGGGCTTGGGGTCAGATGAGCACACCTTTATGGGGCCTGCTGTCGTCCGGAGCCTGTGGTCATCAGGTGTGATGAGGGTTAAGATAGAGGCATGCAGGGGGCCCTGTGGAGCAGGGGGTCAGGGAGGGCTTCCAGGAGGGGACAGAGCCTGAATGGAGACGGGTAGGGTAAGAGTTGGCTGAGTGAAAGAAGGTGGGATGGCATGCCAGGGAGGACAAAGTGACAGCATAAATGGCAAGATGGAGCGTCGTGGGAGGTGACAACGGGGAGGTGGGTGGGAACCGTGGAGGATGGGGAGCTGGGAAAGGGTTTCCAGAGGCCGGGTGACAGGGCCAGGTTTGTGGTTTAGGGGGCGCCCTCTGGTGGCACCTCGAGGAGATTGCAGGGAAACAGGGCGGATGCTGGCCGACCAGCAAGGGCCTGGCTGTGGGAATCAGGACTGTGGGACCAGGGCTGGGATGCAGGCAGGACTTGCCTGACGTGAGGGCTGATCAGCCGTGGAGAGTAAGGGAGGGAAAATGTGGGTTCTGTGGCGATTTGCCTCTGGGGGTTCTGGGTCAGGGGACCGGGAACTTACTGGTGCTGGTCACCAAGATGGAGCGAGAAGGGGTTGGATAGCGATGGTCTCCGTAGTGGATGGATTGAAATGGTGTGTCCTGAGGTGTTCCGTGGGCTATGAGGATGTGTGTCCATGCAAGTGGGGCACATATGTTGGGGTTCAAGAGGAAGCATTGAGGTGATGCCACACTGGGGTGGAGCAGAGCATGAGACAGTGACATGGGGGCAGACTGGGTGGTCCTCTTGGGGAGGGAGATCACTGTCAAAGCCCTCGGGCTTGGTTCAGGCTCAGGGTCCTGGGGGTGGAGGGGAAGGTGAGATCAGGTCCCAAAGCAAAGCTCAGATAGAACTGGGGCTCATGGGCCGGTGCGGGAGGGGGTCCCAGGGTTAAGGGGAGAAGGGCTGATGTGGTGGCATGCCCCGGGTGAAATAGATGGGTTGGTTAGTTATGTTCAGAGGTGGGCATGGGCTGGTGGTGTCCTGAAGACCCCTCCGTTCCATCATGACATGATCTCCTGAAAGCACTTAGCACTTGTTTTCCCAAAGGACTCTAAATTAAGGATTTCATGGCTTGGCCAAGCCACAGAGCCAGACACATAGCGTGGCAAAAGCTGCTGTAGGAGCAGCCCCCAGGCCTGGCGGAGCAGGGCCAAGTCAGCTTCTCTTCCCCATCAGGGAGCGGGGCCTCCCCTCATAAGACAGACCTGGAGCGGAGCAGATCCGTCCCCAAGGCTGGGAGTGAGTTTCCCATCCTGGACCCACCACGAGAACTCAGCTGAGGAGGCGGGGGGGGGGGGGGGGAGATGATGAAGGGAGGTCGCTGAGATGATGCCCCCAAATAAAGGCAGTCCTGCCCCATCCTGATGAAGGCTGCTGAGGCCACCCTTACTTCTTAGGCAGTTTGAAGACCAGCCCTGCCACTCCCCAAATCTCTGCCCCTGGGCCAGTCCTTCCAGTAGGGTCACAGAAGGGACGTACTTCTCCTGCCAAGCCTGTCTCTGGGCGGAGTCATCCTGTGGCCCTTACAGCCTTGTTCACTCATCACTGTGCACCCACCATGGTCAGGGCTGGTGGTGGTGGTGGGCGGTGGTGTGATGCCACCCACAAAACAGGAGACATAGATATGATACTCAGGAGACGGGGATCCTAAGGGGGACCCCATATGGGAGCAGAGTGCCTGACACCGAGATTCCCTGGAACTGCGGGTGCCTGGAGATGAATGGGGTTTAGAATTCCATCTGAAAAGGCCCGGAGCCCTCTTTGCTTGTCTCTGCCTGCCTTCTTCGTTGTTTTTGGCCAGGTTTTAATTTTGGGAAACCATTTACAGCCCATTAAAAGATCAAATGTCTGGAGATGATGAATCAAGGCATTTGAAAATGTTTTCCAGTTCATAGCTCATTTCCCTATAGAAAGCTCTGACCCAGAGGTGGCTGGACTCTGTCTGTTCCAGATCGCCAGGGGCAGATCTCAGGGTGGAGCACTGTCCTTGGATTGGACAGCAGTTCATCCCGAAGAGACTCACGCTGAATGCCCGAGGTGGTACTGATGCTCCCTGGTAGAGATGGAGGAGGGGTCCAGACCCAGTTTCCCTGAGTAACGAGCAGAGGCAGTGGTTTGTATTGTACAGGTGGGACCCTACTGGCCGCCTGGGCAGGAAGATTGGATTCCCTTCCCAGCTCGGCCTCTGATTTGAGCCATGGGCAGTGAGGTTTCATCTCTCAGTACTTCTTTTCCCATCTGCAAAATAGGAAGGACAGTCCTTACACCTGTATGAATGTTGTGGGGTTTCAGTAGCCAGGTAATCAATCATGACCCCTTGGGGTAGGTAGTGCCACATGGATCTGCTCACTCAGTCCTCAACAATAACCTTGAGAGGTAGAATTTTTTTATTTAACTGAGGCTCAGAGAGGGAACATCACTTTGCTCAAGTCACACAGCAGACTGGTGGCAGAACCAGGTCTCCTGATGCCTTTGGGGAGAGGGATCAACTTTTGGTTCCTTTTTCATGTTCTTTTTGACTGTGCCAATATATTCTCCTAGAAAATTGTCCAATTGTCAACATTTTGAAAAATGTTGATGTAAGATCAGACATAATATTTATTTACAATTTCTAATCTCTATGGGGATTTTTTTCTTGTTCTTAATGTCTTCTTATGTCTTTTGTTTGTTTCTCATTAAAAATTGTCTAGGTTTTGTCTGTTTGATTTTTTTTTAGACCTGTGTTTGATTTTGTTGATTCACTTTTGAAAGTAATCTATTTCATTAATTTCTTTTTTAAAAAATTTTATTTATTTTTGGCTGCATTGGGTCTTCGTTGCTGCACGCGGGCTTTCTCTAGTTGTGGCGAGTGGGGGCTACTCTTGGTTGCAGTGCGTGGGCTTCTCATTGTGGTGGCTTCTCTTGTTGTGGAGCACGGGCTCTAGGTGCGTGGGCTTCAGTAGTTGCAGCACGTGGGCTCAGTAGTTGTGGCTTGAGGGCTGTAGAGCACAGGCTCAGTAGTTGCGGTGCACGGGCTTAGTTACTCCACGGCATGTGGGATCTTCCCCGACCAGGGAGCGAACCTGTGTCCCCTGTGCTGGGGGGTGGATTCTTAACCACTGCACCACCAGGGAAGCCCTATTTCATTAATTTCTGCTTCCATCTTTGTTAATTCCTTTCTTCTCCTTTCTAATTTCATTGTCTTCTAATTACTGTGTTTTCTGTTGCTACTTTCTTGCTTTTCTAGCATTCTGTTGGGTTAATCAAATCTTTGTTTTACTTCTTTCTTTCATGGTTTGTCAGTTTTATGTCCTCTTCCTACACTTTCTAGTATTTATCTTAAAATTAAAAATTTTTTTAAATTTTTAAAATTTAATTGTATATTTATCTACTGCACCTAAAGTTGCACAGTTTCTATATCTTTTCCTTAAACAAGACAAAAATATCAGCAAATATTAGTTCCTTCTGTCCCCTCTTTGCCATTGTCCATATTTAGATCACCTTGGATGTTAGATCTAGGCTATTTTTAAATCTTATTATTGTTTCTTTGTTTGTAACTGCTCCTCATGTTTAATATATTCCTCCTATGCTCTCCTATGTCCGTTAGTTTGTTGGAATACATCCTCTAGTAATTCTTTCAGAAAAGGTAACTGATAAACTTTCTGAGTTCTTGTGCATCTGAAAATGTCTTTATTTTGCCTTCACCTTTGAAGAAGAGTTTGTTCAGGTATAGAATTCTGGGTTCTAAATATTTCCCCTCAAAACTTTGAAGCAGTTGTGTCACTATATTCCCGATTCTGATATTGCTCATAAGAAATCTAATTTCAGTTTATTGTAGGTGATTTGTTTTTTCTTTCCTTTCTTCAGTGTTTAGTATTTTCTCTTCATTCTGAGTGTTCTGAAATTTCACCGCAATATGTCTGTCTTTGTTCATCTTGCTTAGCACTCAGTGGGCCCTTTTGAATTAAGAATTCATGTCTTTTACAAATATCATAGGATATCACTTATATGTGGAATCTAAAGACATGATACAAACGAACGTATTTACAAAACAGAAATAGACTGACAGACATAGAAAACAAACTTATGGTTGCCCAAGGGGAAAGGTGGGGGGAGGGATAAATTAGGAATCTGGGATTAATAGATACACACTACAATATATAAAATAGATAAACAACAAGGACCTACTGTATAGCACAGGGAACTATACTCAGTATCTTGTAATAACCTATAATGGAAAAGAATCTGAAAAAGAATATGTATATATAACTGAATCACTTTGCTATATACCTGAAACATTGTAAATCAACTATATCTCAATTAAAAAATAAACATTATTCACACACACACAAAAGAATTCATGTCTTTCTTCAGCTCTGGGAAATATTCTTTATTATCGCTTTAAGTCTATACTTCCCTGTGGTCTCTCTGGTCTCCCCTTCCAGGGCTACTAATAGATGTATGCTGGAATTTGGTGTGTCCTCCAGGTACCTCACCTTTTCTCATACATTTTCCATCTCTATGTCCCTTTGCAGTATATCCTTGGAAAGTTCATGGCTCAGATTTCCAGCTCATCAGCTCATTCCTTAGCTTTGTCTGTTCTGTGTTTTCAGCCCATCTGTCGAGCCTTTTTATTTTCACAGTCATACATTTCATTTCTAACATATCTAATTTTTTGATTTCATGATAGTTCTTATGAGTGAAAAATTCTATCTCTTTAAGGACTTTAATTGTGCTTGAAAAAACTGTCTCCATTATTTGCTTCATTAATTGTTTTTTCTTGAAGTGTGATTTATTATCTGTTGAGTCAGTGCCTTTCTTTCAGGGTGTTGGCCTTTTTTCTTAAATAATTTGCAATTGTTGGCATTTGGGGTTTTCCATTAGCTTGTCTCTGTTTCTCTGTTCACTGCTGCTTTGCCTCTTGGAGGGTTGGTGGTATAGGATAAAGAATGTGCAAGAATTCAGTTGTCTGACCTTGAGAGGATCCCTGTGTCTTCTGGAGGTCATCAGCCTTTGAGGCACCCATTCTGACCACACCTGCCACAAAACAAGTGAGTTCGATGCCTGATTCTTGACACCAGCAGGGATAGGGATCCTGGTCCTACCTGTCTGGCTCCTTCTACCATGGTCCTTTGACAGTCACCTCTGCTGCTCCTATATTGTACCCACCTTGAGCCCCAATCTTCCCTGTGTGTTTTGGACTGTACTTCCTCCTTCAATTTATTCTCATGTGCTTTTCAGTCTCTCAAGGATTCCTCAAAATATCTGGCCCACTGCTTTTTGTTTTCCAATGCTGTTAGGGACTTATTTTTACTTTATTTGTATTTTCTGCTTTATTGAGCTCCGATTGACAAATTTAAAAAGTGTTTATTCAAGTCGTACAACTTGATTTTTTTGGTTTAAAACATGATGATTTAATTGCGTACACATCGTGAAATGATTACCATGGATTATTAACACATCTGTCATCTCACGTAGCTACCTTTTTTATGTGTGTGGTAAGAACACTTAAGATCTATTCTCTTAGCAAATTTCAAGTATACAATATGGTATTTTGAACTATAATCACTATGTGCAGATCTAATCTGTACATTAGATCCCCAGAACTTATTCATCTCATAACTGGAAGTTTGTATCCTTTGACCAACATCTCCCCGTCTCTCCTATTCCCCCTCCCCTGGCAACCACTATTCTACTCTCTGGTTCTATGAGTTTGACATTTTCGGACTCCACTTATAAGTGAGATCATACAGATTTGTCTTTCTCTGTCCGACTTACTCACTGAGCATAATGTCCTCTAGGTTCATCCATGTTGTCACAAATGGTAGGATTACCTTCTTTTTTATGGTCGAATAATTGTATTCCATTGTACATATACATGACATTTTCTTTATCCATTTATCTGTAGATGGACACTTAGGTTGTTTCCATCTTGGCTGTTGTGAACAGTGCTGCATTGAACGTGGAGGTGCAGATATCTCTTTGGGATACTGATTTTGTTTCCTTTGGATAGATACCCAGAATTGAGATTCCCGGATCATATGGTAGTTCTATTTTTAATTTTTTGAGGAACCTACCATAATGACTGCACCAATTTACATTCCTACCAGCACTGTACCAGGGTTCCCTTTTCTCCACACCTTCAACCACTCTTGTTGTCTCATGTCTTTTTGATAATAGCCATCCTAACAGGTGTGAGGTGATATCTTATTTTGATTTGCATTTCCCTGATGATTAGTGATGTTGAGCACCTTTTCATATACCTGTCAGCCATCTATATGTATTCTTTGGAAACATGTCTATTCAGATTTTTTGGCCATTTTTATTGGATTATTATTACTATTTTTTTGCTATTGAGTTTTATGAGTTCCTTATATATTTTGGATATCAATCGTTATCAGATAAATACTTTGCAAAAATCCTAAAGTTCCCACAAAGGCATTTTTGTTCAAGAATGGCTGCTAAATTACTGTTACTGAAGGGTACTGAGTAAGGGCCCTCCTCTCCCACCATCTTGCCGATGTCACAGTGGGGACTTATTTTTAGATTTTCAATATCTAGGATCTGGAGATGGGAGGGGGAGGTGTCTGCCATCTTGATCCAATCACCATATTGTTTGCACATGTCCCCTCTTCCCCGCTGCAGGCCCCAGCTCAGGCCTCCTCAGCTCTTACACACTGCACCAGAGGGGCTTTTCTAAAATCAGACCCATCTGAGTCATTCCCCACCGCGCCCACCCCCCAGTCCTTCAGTGGCTCTCCACCAATGTCATAAGACCCACCTCTGGCAGGTTCCCCGCCTCTTCCTTTCTCCTGGCTACTCCCTTTCGTCCAGCCTCAGGCCACGCCTAGTTGCACTCTGGTCCCTGGGCAGCTGCAGTCCGTCTCGCCGACGTTCCCTTGCTCACCCTGCTCTCTCCTCTGTGAACTGTCCCCCCTCATTGCCCCCACACTTTGGGTCTGCTGACTCTGACCTTTCAGTTCTCAGCTGATTGGCCTTTCTTAGGACCTGGGTTGGGGGCCCTGCTGGGTTCCCATGGTTCCCTGTGCGCATCCTGTGGTTGTTCCTATGAGCCAGTGTTCCCGTGTGTTCTCTTCATCTCGCCGACCGTCTTCGCCTCCAGAGTGGGATTTCCTGACAGGGGGACAGCCTTTATCACTGATTTCGCACGGAGTGTTTGAAGACTGAAATGATGCTGGGGCTTCATGGCTAGGGGGTGTGGGTACTCTCCCGTCCCCTTAGACCGGTACGCAGGGTCTCAGTGGGCCCCTTACCCAGGGTCTCAGTGGGTCCCTTACCCAGGAGCACCGTCCCTCAGGCTTGTGGACGGGCCCCTCCTCGGCCCGCACGGCCTTTTGGTCCACAGTCGGCACCTCAGGAACAGGCAGGACTGACCTGACTGTTGCTCTCCCCACAGGCACTGGTGCTATCACACGGTGACACGGACGGTGTCCTGCCAGGTGCAGAACGGCTCAGAGACAGTGGTCCAGCGCGTGTACCAGAGCTGCCGGTGGCCCGGGCCCTGCGCCAACCTCGTGAGGTAAAGGCCGCGGGGCTGAGCAGCTCTGCCTTGCCTGTCTGTTCCCTTGGATGAATCCAACCCTCGCACAGCTGCTGGGATAGGGGGGTTGACTCTCGGAAACAGAGTCGGACATGCATTTATGGAGCACCTTTTGTGTACGGGGCCTGGGGGGTGTGCGTGCGCAAAGATGAAAGGGACGTGCTCCCCACACGGAAGAGTCCTCACAATCCAGTGGGTATTTGATGAGCAGAAGGGCCAGGTGAGGCCCCCTCACACACCTCCCCACAAGCCCCGCCCCCTCATAGGCCCGCCCCCACAGCCACGCCCCCTCAAGCCCGGCCCCTTTCACAGTCTTGCTCCTCTCGCCAGTGCCTTCCTCTCCCAGCCCTCAGCAGCTCCTCGGCATTCACAGGGAGAGCTCTGAATGAATGACCAGACTTTCTGGGTCTCTGAGACGCCAGCTTGCAGTGCCTCGTTGTCCTCTCCCCCTCCAGGCCCTGCTCCAGCTCCAGGGACTGGCTTCCCTTACACCCTCACCCCCACACCTCTCCAGCCCTGCATTTCTGCCTCAAAGACCCTTCCTCATCTCTGCCTGGGACCACCCTCCTCAAACTCCAAATCCCTTTCCCTTCTATGTTAAGAGAGCACTTTGTGCCCTCCACTGAAAGGACTTACTGCATGAGGTCTGTATTAGGCAAGGTTCTCCAGAGAAACAGAACCAATAGAATAAGTGTTTGTGTGTGTGTGTGTGTGTGTGTGTGTGCGCGTTGGATAGATATATAGGAGATGGAGAGATTTTTAAGGAATTGGCTCATGTGGTGGTAGAGGTTGGCACATCCAAAAGCTGCAGGATAGGCTAATGGGCCAGAGACCCAGAGAAGAACTGATGTTTCAGAAGGAATCAGAAGGCAATCAGATGACAGAATTTACTCTTCCTCAGAGGAAGTCAGTCTTTTTCTGAAAGCCTTCACCTGATTGGATGAGGCCCACCACATTATCGAGGGTCATCTGCTTTACTCAAAGTTTACCACCTTGATGTTAATCTCATCTAAAGAAATACTTTCATGGCAACATCCGTCGGCATTTGACCAAATATCTGGGTACTGTCACTCAACCAAGCTGACACATAAAATTAACCATCAGAGGGTCATCATGAGTTGGATATGTTTTCATCACCAGAGATGGAGAATGAGCCCATGCATGAGTCAGGGCCTGTGCCCACACAGTGCTGTCCCCTGTGGGGCTCACCATGGAGCTGACACCAGAATCAGCCTGCAGCATGAATTAGTGGGACCCACAAATGTGGCAGAGAATCTGATCCTGGGCCAGAATTATTATTGTTTGTTTTTATTATAAAGATAATGATACATACTCACTGCAGAAAAAGTTCAAACATTCGGTAATAACTGAATAAGGTAAAAAATGAGCATTCTTTCCTCTCCCAATGCCACCTCCATAATCCCATTATTAACATGTCATTCCAGACTTTTTTCTCCTTATACGTATATATGTAAATATATTTTCTTTTTTTTAAAATTTATGTTTTATTGAAGTATAGTTGAATTACAATGTTGTGTTAATTACTGCTGCACAGCAAAGTGACTCAGTTATACATATATATACATTCTTTTCATATTCTTTTCCATTATGGTTTATCACAGGATATTGAATATAGTTCCCTGTGCTATACAGTAGGATCTTGTTGTTTATCCATTCTATATATACCAGTTTGTATCTGCTAATCCCAAGCTCCCAATCCCCTCCCCACCACCCTTAGCAACCACCAGTCTCTTCTCTATGTCCCTGATTATAAATGTATTTTCTTAAACAAATACTAAATGATGTTATTTTGTTCTACAACTTGCTTTTCCCCCAGAAAAATATTTTGAAATATATTCCCATAGAGCCACCTCATTTTTAACAGCTGTGTAGTATTCCACTGTAGAAAAGCATCATCATTTATTTCCCATGTCCTCAATTGATGGATATTTAAGTGGTTTCCTAGTTTAGCCATTCCAGACCATGCTTCAATTGCATCATTATATATATTTTAACACTTTTACAAGTGTTCTTAAAAAAATATTTATTTATTTGGTTGCACTGGTTCTTAGTTGCAGCAGACAGGCTCCTTAGTTGCAGCTTGTGGGCTCCTCAGTTGCGGCATGCATGTGGGATCTAGTTCCCTGACCAGGGATTGAACCTGGACCCCCTGCATTGGGAGCGTGGAGTCTTAACCACTGGACCACCAAGGAAGTCCCTACAAGTGTTTTTTCTTTTCTTCAAACTTTTTTTGGGGAACAATTTTAGATTTATGTAAGTGTTGCAAAAAATAGTAAACAGAGTTTCTGCATAACTTTTCCTTTCACCCAGCTTCCCTGTCTTAGTCCGTTTGGACTGCTATATCAAACCACCGTAGACTGGGTGGCTTAAACAACAAACATTTATTTCTCACAGTTCTGGAGGCTGAGAAGTCCAAGATCAAGATGCTGGCAGATTCATTGTCTGGAGAGAGCTCTTTTCTTGGTTCACAGACAGCCCTCTTCTCAATGTATCTTCACATGGCAGAGGAGATGAGGGAGTTCCCTGGGGTCTCTTTTATAAGGGCACTAATCCCATTCATGAGGGCTCCACCCTCATGACCTAATCACCTCCCAAAGTCCCCACCTCCAAATGTCATTACACTGGGGATTAGGTTTTAACATATGAATTTAGTGGGGTGACACAAATATTGAGTCTATAGCATAACCCTAAGATTAATATCTTATGGGGCTTCCCTGGCAGTCCAGTGGTTGGGACTTCGCCTTCCAATGCAGGGGGTGCGGGTTCGATCCCCGGTTGGGGAGCTAAGATCCCACATGCCTTGCAGCCAAAAAAACCAGAACATAAAACAGAAGCAATATTGTAACAAATTCAATAAAGACTTTAAAAATGGTCCACATAAAAAAGAATCTTAAAAAAAAGATTAATATCTTCTATAACCATAGTACAATTATCCAAGCCAAGAAATTAACAACAATGCAATACTGTAAACTAAGACCTTATTCAAATTTTACCAACTGTCCCACTAATATCATTTTTCTGTTATTTTTTTCCCCATTTTTCATTTAAGTTGTCATATCTCCTTAGTCTCCTCTAATCTGGGGCCATTTCTTAGTCTTACTTTGTCTTTCACGACCTTAACACCTGTGAAAGTACTGGCCAGTTATTTGATGGAGGTTATGCATTTTTGGCAAGGAGACTGTAAAAGGCATGTTGTACCTTTCTCAGGGCATCATATTAAGAGGTACATCAATCAATACTGGTGATGTTAACTTTGATCACTTGATTAAGGTGGTGTCTGCCAGGTTTCTCCACTGTTGTGTAATTATTTCTCCCTTTTTCATTTATAAGTACCTTGTGGGGAGATATCTGAGTCTAGACAAACGTCCTGTTCCTCATCCTATTTTCACCCAGTAATTTTAGCATCCATTGGTGATTCTCGCTTGCCATAATTATTATTATGGTGTTGGCCAAATAGTGATTTTCTATTTTCATCATTTTTTAGTAGTAGAGGTTCTTAACTTGGGGTCTGCATGGTACACAAGTGTTTTTATAT
The DNA here is from genome assembly GCF_964374135.1 of Grampus griseus. Lineage (NCBI taxonomy): Eukaryota > Metazoa > Chordata > Mammalia > Artiodactyla > Delphinidae > Grampus > Grampus griseus. Next base: position 7,397,660 of record NC_139008.1, read on the forward strand.
ACTCATTCTGCAGGAGGAATGGCTAAGTAAAAGGATACGTCCATTAAAAATTGAAGGCAAAAGACTGCTTTTATTTTATTTTATTTTAAATTTATTTATTTATTTATATTTTATTTTTGGCTGCATTGGGTCTTTGTTGCTATGTGCGGGCTTTCTCTAGTTGTGGTGAGTGGGGGCTTCTCTTCCTTGCAGTGTGCAGGCCTCTCATTGCAGTGGCTTCTCTTGTTGCGGAGCACGGGCTCTAAGCGCGCAGGCTCAGTAGTTGTGGCGCACAGAGTTAGTTGCTCCACGGCATGTGGGATCTTCCCGGACCAGGGATCGAACCTGTGTCCCCTGCATTGGCAGGCGGATTGTTAATCCCTGTGCCATCAGGGAAGTCCCTAAAGGACTGCTTTTAAATGCTGTGCTAGAGGGATGGCCAATGGATCCATAATGAAGAAAAGATGCTGACCCCCCTCTTTTCAGCAGAGGGAGTCCCTCCCTCCCTCATCTCCCAGGAGCCGAATTCCAAGAACCTCCTGCCTTTCTCATCATCAGGGAGCGTCAGATGACCAGGTCACCACCTCCCGATCCTGGGAGCATCTTCTGAGAAGAAGGGTCTTTGGAGTCTGGTCTGTAAGTGGACCTGACTGTGGATCCTGCTCAGTGTTGGAGTGGCTGCCCCGCCCTTCAAACAGCGAAGCTGCTGATTGGTCCCAGAATTCAGGCCACTGAGAAGCAAGGCTATGCCTGTCTCACAGTTCCGCCCCCACCAGTCTCGCTTTTTGCAAGTGGGGAGCCGAGCTTGGAAGTGGCTCTTTCCAAGACATGGGATTTGACTTCAGCAAACTCATATTGTCTTTGGAGCTGAGGCACACGAAGAGTTTATGCCTCGACTTTAGCCACAGTCCCGTGTGTTGGGTGCACCCCACGGTCAGCTCCCAAGGTGGAAGCAAAAAAGAGCACGTACGCATGTGCGCACACACACACGTGCCATTGTATTGTATTTGGGTTTAGAGAATGAACTGTCAGGATTCCCTTTACTGAAAAACCTTGGAAGGAAGGGAACAGTTGGCTGGCTTTCTTAATGTCAAAATTACAGCTTGAGGTTTTTCTATTTTCTAAATACAATAAGGCACCTTTAAGAAAAGCCAAACGAGCTAAGTACAGAATTACTGACCTCAACTGAAAAAATGTTAAATGATCGTTAATTTTCACAACTGCCCTTTGCTTTAGGACTTAAGAAATCACAGGAATAAGGTTTCAGAAGCATCAGGGTCTTGTCTTTGGGGTGGGTGTTTACAGGCCTTTCAGGGAGGCCTCTCCCTCTCCTTGGCATCAGGAGCTGAGAACAGAATGTTCAATCAGAGCAGACGTGCATTTGTCACGAGCCTTCCCTCTGCCTTCAAAACGTAGCCAGCAGGAACTTTGTTAAGGAAAATTTATTTCCCATTCTTTCAAGGAATTCTGTATTTCTGATGTAATTGTCATTTCTACTTCTGTTATCGTTACTTGTTAAGGAAGGAGGGGTTACCCCACTTTTCTTCCTCACCAGTAACACACATCTGAGTTAGGACTGGGGTGTACCCCCTTTGTGGTCTCTGGCTGCTGGCTGGGCAGGAGGGTGGTGGGTTGCTCCCTGGTGACCTGGGGTATCACGTGCGTCCTGCTTTCAGGTCCCAGTTCCGCTGGTTTCACATACGATGCATCGTTTCTGTAGCAGCCACCTCACTTGTGTCCCCACGTCCCTCCTGTCCCCCTCCAGTTCCTTCTGGCCGATCATGGCACGACCCTACTCCAAATCTTCCAGAAGCTTCCATCTCACCTAAAAGTCCACACCTCTCTCTGCGGCCAACCAAGGTCTCGTGTGACATGGACCCGCTCTCTTGCTGAGCCCGTGGCCTTTCATGGGCCGCCTCGCTCCCTGGGCTCCGGCCACACGGGCCTTGCTGGCTGGACGCTGCGGCCCTCCTCGGAGCTTCACAATTTGCTTGTCCCTTGCCTCGACTGCTTTCACCCCGAGAAACTGGAAAAGCTGGATCTCCTTACGTGATTCAGTTCTCTGCTCCTTCGTCTGTCTTATCTCAGACCCCATGATTCTCCAGCCTTTATCCCACTTAATCTTTTTTTTAAATTGATTTATTTTTAGCTGCGTTGAGTCTTTGCTGCTGCACGTGGGCTTCCCCTAGTTGCGGCGAGTGGGGCCACTCCTCGTTGCGGTGCATGGGCCTCTCACTGCGGGAGCTTCTCCCGTGGCAGAGCCCGGGCTCCAGGCGCACAGGCCTAGTAGTTGTGGCACGCGGGCTCAGTAGTTGTGGCCCGCGGGCTCTAGAGCACAGGCTCCATGGCATGGGGGATCTTCCTGGACCAGGACTCGAACCTGTGTCCCCTGCATTGGCGGGCGGATTCTCAACCACCACACCACCAGGGAAGCCCTAGCCCGCTTAATCTTATTCTTAGCATTTGTCACTCTCTGACCCACAGTGTTCATCCTGTGGTCAGGCTGGTCATCGTCTGCCTGGCCCTCTAGCCTGGGGGCTGGGGGAGGGTGGGCGCTGTCTTACTCCCTTCTGTACCCCCAGCGCCTAGCGTTCAGGGGCTCAAGAAACCTTGAAAAAGCCTTACCGAATTGATGGTTCTATGTCGGGAGGGTGAAATGAGATAAAGTTGTCAGAACACTTTGAAATCGCGCACAGCGAGTGCGTGATGGTGAGCTGTGAGCACAGATCTTTATGGAGCAAAGTTCTTGTCTTCTAAACTGGTCTGCAAACTTGCAATGAGGAGATGGAGGCTCAGAGAGGCAAAATGACTTGCTCAAGGTCACAAGGAGAGTCACAGGGACCGGGTTGGGTTTGATGCTGGCCCATCAAGCAGGCCCCGTTGGGATGCTCCTGAGGTTTCAAGGCCCAGCTCCCTTTTCCCCCAAATGAACATTTGTAGACCTCCTCCTGTATACAGGCCCCGAGGCTCCCAGGAGAGTGTGGGTGAGAACACAGACCAGTTCCTGACTTGGAGAGATGACGGTGGGGCTGGGGAGGGGAACAGTAGTCAGAGCAGCACAGTATCAAGTGCACAGTTATGTCTGTCCCTGGTGCTGTGTGGAGACCGAGTGGGGCCCAGACCCACGGGGAGAGCTTTCCTGAGCTGGGGCAACCTGTGAGGGGAGTTTTCCGAGGTAAGAAAGAGCTCCAGGGACTGCCCTGGTGATCCAGGGGTTAAGACTCCGCACTTCCAGCGCAGGGGCAGGGGGCATGGGTTCGATCCCTGATCTGGGAACTAAGATCCCACATGCCGCGTGGTGGGGCCAAAACATAAAGACAAAGCTGCAGACTGTATAGCACTGTCTCAGCGAGATTACTGTTTCTTCGCCTAATTTTTTAAAGCATACTTTTACAGTTTTCTTAAGAGTCTGCATGCTGCAAAATCTGTGTGCTGGGCTGATTACCCAGAGCAGAGCCTCAGGGCGGGAGGAGCTTGGGAGGTCCCTGGGAGCCGTTTGAGGCAGAGACTGTGTGTTATGCGTGTTTTCCCGTGTCTCACAATACCTTGGGCTGAAAACAATAGACGACATTGCTGAAAGAGGCTTCGATAACAGGAGCCTATTAATCTCACAACCATCTGGAAGAGCTGCTTCCATTTGGGCCGATGATATGCTCAAGATCTCGGCCTCCTTTATCTTCCCCTCTGCCAGCCCCTGTGTGTCGGCCACATGGTTCCTCATGAGTATAGAAGGGCGGCAGCAGCTCCAGGCATCACGTCTCATATAACCGTGTCCCAAAAAAGGAGGAAAGGGGATTTGGCATCGTTATTTTCCTATCAGAGAGGATTGTCTTTACCAGAGCCTTCAGCTGATTCCCCTGATGTTTCATTGGCCCGGATTTGTCCTTTCAGCCTGCCTTTCCCCACCTCTAAAATGGGAGTGATAGAGTGCTCCTTAAGAGGTTGTTGGAGGATGGTTTGAAGTTCAGTGGGGGAAGTCCCGCACAGACCCTGGCTTGTAAGAAGTGCTCTGGGAATGCAACCTGAGGCCGGGCCATGGCTCAGCTAAGAACAAAAACAGACTCACAGATAGAGAGAACAGACTCGTGGTTGCCAACGGGGAAGGGGAGTAGGGGAGGGCAGGAATGGGAGTTTGGGATTAGCAGAGGCAAACTATTATATATAGGATGGATAAACAACAAGGTCCTACTGTATAGCACAGGGAACTATATTCAGTATCCTGTGACAACCCATAATGGAGAAGAATATGAAAAAGAATATATATCTATATATATGTATAACTGATTCATTTTGCTGTACAGCAGAAATGAACACAACATTGTAAATCAACTACACTTCAATAAAATTTAAAAAAATAAATAAAGAAGCAGATCCCAGGAAAACCACCCCAAGGCAGCTCCCAGCAGGTAGTTCAGGCCTGGGCGTGCTCTGAGCTTGCATTTCGCATTCTGAGGTTAGGGTGGCAAACCCCAGCTGAACCCCCATAGCCGCATTGTGCTGTGTTCTCTCGTTTGTAATCCTGGCTACTCAGCTGTGTCTTGCCATGCTTCAATCCGCTGTTCCCTTCATTTCTGGAAACATTTTGGATGCTTTGATTTGTGTTCACACAGAATTTTGCACAGGAAACAAGATGGTACATGACTGTGGCGTGATCAGTGGCGGACTGCCTCTCCCAATTCTCCATTTCACCCTCCATCTTACCATCCCTTTGATGTCTAGGACATGAACAGATCCAAGATTTCTTACCTTTTTTCTTTTTTAAAAAATGGAGACATAATTGACACACAACATTGTGTAAGTTTGAGTTGTACAAGTTGATACATTTATATATTACAGTCTAATTGCTGCAGTAGCTTTTGCTAATACCTTATCACGTCGCATCGGTATCTAGCTTTCTGGTCATGACGACACAGGAAAGAGAAAGAGGGAGGGTGACTCATTCTCACGAGAGCTGGTGCAAATTTGTCCAGATCCCCGTGAATGTTTTGATTGGGGCTGATATAGTTTAGCTTGTGCACAACGTCCCCCAAATGTGTCATCTAAGATGATGTGATCGTGTTTGAACAGATATTTGTCCACATTTCACTGGAAAAGGAAGAGGCTGTTCTCACCATCGCATACTAAAGACACCCAGGCTCCCCCCACTGCTTTTCTCCTCCCTTATTTCCTTCTTCATTTCTGACTCTTGGAGGAGTTTTCCTTTTGGTCCTGGGAATAATTCACCTGCGCTCTCTTTCTCTCTGTGGCATTTTGTTTACTTTGTTCTATGCATCTCACGCCTCCTTGCCATCGTTATAGCCTGTTATAGGGGTTGGGGGGTATACAGTAAGGTGGGCTTCAGAGTCAAAAAGACCAGCTGTGTGACTTTGAGCAAGTTACTTGCCCTCTCTGAGCCTTATTTCTAAAACGGAGACAATGCCTGTCTTATAGGGCGGTTGTTAGGATTCCAGGAGAGAAAGTGCTAGTTCGTGCTGTGTGTGTGATGTGTTTTGGGACATGCTAATGACAGTTATTTGTTAACTGTTATTTTCTGTTGGCCAGTGAATTCCTTCTGCCTTGGAGGTCCAGCTGCACCCTCCCAGGCAGAAGTGATAAGTCCTTCAGTTATATTCCCCCAGAATCTTATTTGTCCTCTCCTAGAGCACAGCTGGATTTGTTTTAGTTAATTGTCTGCCTGGCCATCTCTCCTCTTGCTGGAGTCTGTCCCTCAAGGGCAGGGGGTGTCTGCTCGTCACTTTGAGATCCCCTGGGTGTCTGCCTGGAGAAGGTTATCATGAACTTGGTAAAGTTTTGCCCACATCCCCCTCCTTTCTGCTTCCTGTCCCCCACTCCCCCACTGGCTGGGGTGCTCCCACCCTATAAGGAAGGGTTTCCCTCAGCTGGATCCCTTCACCAGAGGTGTGACACACCTCAAGGGAATTTATCTTTAACTGAAGACTCCTGGACCAGGCTTCACCAGGTCCTGTGTAGAATTGTGGGCAGTCCAACCAGAAAAGAATAAACATGACAAGGAAGCTTGTAGAACCCTAAACGTCCTGTCTTCTTCTGGCCGTGTTTGGAAACGGGGCTCCATCTCAATTCCCTCGTGTGGCTGTGACAGGGTGACCAGAAGGGAGGACATGGGGCCCCAGCCTAGCTGTCAGGAGAGCGTGTCTGAGCCCCGGTAGAGAAGGGCTAGAATGTCGGGTGTAACCTGGCTGTTGTCTCGGGCAGTGAGCCTGCTGGTGGGAAGGACTGGTCGGTGGGTGGGGCCAGGAAGTGAGAGCCGAGGGGCTCTGGGTGGCATGTGATTGGGCGCCGCCCGGGGAGGGGAGGGGATGCTCTCTGACCTGTGTATCTGGAGCCTGTGGTCCAGTCAGGAGCCCTGTCTTCATCCCTGGCTGTTTGCTGGTCTCCTCCTCCCTTCTCCCCAGTTTGGGTGCTGAGTCTGCGCCCGGATCCTAGTCCGTCCCTCTCCCCCGACTCCATTCACTCACCGTGAGCTCGATCCGGAGTCGAATTTAATAAATGGAAGCTGGTGGGCCTGCCCAGTCACCTGGACACGGCCGTCCACGGGCGTCCCCTCCTTGGAGTCCAGGCAATGGCCTCCTCCCTCTCCTAGAGGTGCGCTTAGCTTTGCCTAGAAATAGGTAACATGATTTGGGGTGCTCGGAAAACCCCTGTCCCCGGATATCCCTTCCCAGGAGGCCTGGAATGTCTTGTTTGTTCACTCATTCATTCATTCATTCATTCAAGTTTGCCTGGAGGCCGGCTCTATGCCAGGCCCTGGCCAAAAGAGAGCACATGACTGTCTCTCTTCAAAGAGATGACTGTCCAGGAGCGAGGAAGGATGGTTTGAATGGCGGCTGGGGTCCGAGGTAAGCCAGGCGCTTCAACCTGACAGGGGGCTTGGGAAGGCTCCTGGGACGAGGTGACGTCTGAGCTGAGGCAGGGCCTCGCAGCAAAGAAACAGAACAGCTGGTGGCCACAATGGGAGGCGCTCAGGGGCTCCAGACCCCTGCATGGGGCTGGGTGATGACAGATGGGGGGGCACATGAAGCAGGGGTAGGGGGACCACAGGCCTAATGCACTCAGCTGAGGGGTTGGGGCTTAGCCGGTCCTTCCCTTCGATTCTGCAGCATCTGGTCCAGGAGCCTTCAGTTAAATAGAATTATCTCCCCACCCCTCCTGCCAAGACAACTGGCTGAGGGACTGCTTTCTCCTTTGATGGGAGCACCTTGGGCAGCGAGAGCCCAAAGCAGGAGGGAGGAGGCAGAAAGGAGTGTGAGCTGGGTGAGAAGCCCTCTACCCATCACATTTGTGCCTGAGGAGTGCCCTGCTGGCTCAGAGCTCTGGGTTTTCTCAGAGGAGCAGGCTGGCCCCGCTCTACCATCTGCAGAGCCGTAGGAGATGGAGCCGGACTCAGGCATGATGGGGGCCTACCTGCACCCCCTCCCCTACCCCGCAGAACAGAGTGCCTGGGTCCTAGGGCCCTTCTACCCAGGCAGAGGGGACCCTTTAGGGAGGCCACTCTGGCCCTCCTTCAGCCATGCCCATCCTCATGGGGCAAGGAGTCCATGAGGCCAGGGGGATGTGTCCATCTGGAGCCTATGCCCCACTTCTAGACCATTCTCTGGATACCAGCCCTGAGTGGCTTCTAGGCCTGCCCCGGCCTCTTCCTTGAATCTTGGGGACGGTGCCCGTGGTGGGTGCACCGCAAGCCTTAAGAGGAGGGGGAGGGGTGGCTATTTGTGGAACTGAGGCGCATGGATGGAGCTGGGACGTGCAGGCTGGGTCCACACACCCAGTGTGGGATGGAGCTGAGGGTAGGAAGAGAAGGGGTGGGGATCGGGGTCTCACTTGTTTCGTTTATAAAAATGATGCGTTGTATGAAGTTATTGGGGGGATTCAGTGCTGGGGCGATGGCATGTGTCGGCCAGTGTCTTGCTGGTGATATGCTCTTGATATGTTGGCTATGACTCCCAGGGAAGACGTATAAATATCAAGTGACTCATGAGGGGACACAGAGCAGGGTTGCTGCCGAGTGGTTGGAGCACCTGCACCAGCGCCCTCCTGCTGCCCATTCTGCTCAGTGTGAATTCTGGGCTGGGACCACCACAGGGAGAAGGGGTTTCTGCAATTCTGCAGAGTTAGATTTGGGGATCAGCGAGACCATAATCCTTGGTGGTGCCTCTCTTTGCTGAGCGCTATGAAGTCAGCACCTTATCTCATTACACCCCGATGACATTTTTATGACAAAACTGTGCAGGTGGGGGAAGGGAGGGTGTGGTTATGAAAACATGAGTGTAACAGAATCTGGGCACACTGAAGCCGATTTGGAATGCACTAGAGGACTGGCATGTGTCCCCAATCCCTCCCTGTGCCCCCACCCACTCCCCCAGGAGCTCCACGTAGGCCTCTTTGTGTTTGTTCAACCACTCAAGCGTCTCAACAAATATTTATTAAGGGCCTACTTTGTGCCCGGGGGGGGGGAATATGATGGAGAATAAGACCAAATCCTCTCTCTGATGGAGTTTCTATTCACGCAAATATGAAAACAGGAAAAAAATATTCCCTCCTAATGAGTTCAGGAAATTAAAATAGGGTAATGACTGAGAATAAATCCGGGCTACTTCAGAGGACGTGGGAGAGAGATTCTTTGAAGAGATGATGTTGATGCTGAGTCATGAATGGTGAGAAAGAGCCTCCGTGTGAAGATGGGGTGGAGATAGTTGGTGCAAAGGCCCTGAGGCAACAAGGTCCCAGATGAAGGAACAGAGAGAAAGGTCCATGTCCAGAAGCAGAGCAGGTGAGGAGGATACAGAGGCAGAGACTGATCTCAACAAGCTTAAGTTTGGAATTTATTGTAAGAGTACTGGGACGTCATTGAAGGTTTTGAGGACTGATGATAAATGTCTTGATTTAGGTTTTTTAAAAAAATTAAACTTTATTTCAAGATCATTGTACATTCATAAGCAGTTGTAAGACATAATTTAATTGTGTTAAAATACACATAAATCAAAATTTGCTGCCTTAACCATTATTTCTTTCTTTTGGCCACACCACATGGCATGCGGGATCTTAGTTCCCCAATCAGGGCTTGAACCCATGCCCCCTGCAGTGGAAGCGTTGAGTCTTAACCACTGGACTGCCAGGGAAGTCGCGCCATCTTAACCATTTTTAAGTGTACAGTTCAGCAGTATTAAGTATGTCTATACTGCTGTGCAGCCATCACCACCATCCATCTCCATAATTCTTTGCATCTTGTAAAACTGAAACTCTATACCCATTAAACAATAACTCCCCATTCTCCCTTCCCTCCAGCCCCTGGAAACCACCATTACCACTAATCTGTTCTCCATTTCTATAGTTTTGTCATTTCAAGAATGGAATCACACAGTATATAACTTTTCAGGAATGGGTCTTTTTATTCATAATTCTCTGGAGATTCCTCCAGGCTGTTGGGTGTGTCAAGAATTCTTTCCTTTTTATAGCTGAGTAGTATTCTGTAGTATGGATGTGCCACAGTTAGTTTAACCATGTGTCTGTTAAAAGACATTTAAAAACGGCTGGGTCGTTTCCAGTTTGGGGCTATATTGAATAAAGCTGCTATAAACATTCATAAACATTCAAGTTTTTGTGTGAACATCAGTTTTTATTTCTTTGGGTAAATGCCCAGTAGTGTAATTGTTGGGTCATATGGTACTTGCATGTTTAGTTTTTAAAGAAACTGCCAGACTGTTTCCAGAGTGGCTGTACCATTTTACATTCCCACCAGCAACGTCTGAGTGATCCAGTTTCACGCATCCCTGCCAGCATTTGGTGTTGTCACAATATTTTATTTTAGCCATTCTGTGTAGTCTGTTTAATTGTGGTTTTAATTTGCATTTCCCTAGGGGCTAATAATGTTGAACATCTTTTCATGTGCTTATTTGTCATCCAGATATCTTCTTTTGGGAAATGTCTCTTCATGTCTCTTGCCCATTTTCTAATTGGATTTTTTTTTTTTTTTTTTTTTACTGTGGAGGTTTGAGATGTCTTTATATATTCTAGATACTAGCCCATGGTCAGATACGTGGTTTTGCAAATATTTTCTCCCACTCTGTGGCTTGCCTTTTCATCTTCTTAACCCTCTTTTGCAGAGTCAAAGTTTTTAATTTCAACAAAGTCCAGTGGATCAATTTTTCATTTTATGGATCATGCTTTCGGTGTCAAGTCTAAGACCATTTTCTCCTATTTTTTTTTTCTAAAAGTTTTAAGTTTTATATTTGACCCATAAGTCCGTGATCCATGTTGGGTTGGTTTTTGCATGAGGCGTGTGATTTAGGGAGAGGTTCATTTTATTGGTCTATGGGTATCCCAGCTACACCAGTACCATTTGTTGAAAACATCCTTCCTTCATTGAATTGCTTTTGCATGTTTGTCAAAAATCATTTGGGCACAGTTGTGTTGGTCTCTTTCTAAGTTCTCTTTTCTGTTCCATTGATATGTGTGTCTGCAGTTCTGCCAGTATCACACGGTCTCGATTGCTGTAGCTATGCAAGTCTTGGAATCGGGTAGATTGATTTTTCCCACTTTATTCATCTCTTTTGAAATTGTTTTAGCTACTATAGTTCCTATGTCTTTTCATATAAACTTTAGACTAATTTTGTCTATATCTACCAAAAATCTTCATGAGATTTTAACAGGAATTGCATTAAACCTGTATATCCACTTGGGGAAAATTGATATCTTTATTACATTGACTCTTCCAATCCAGAACTATGGATTTCATTTATTTAGATCTTTTTTCATTTATTTAGATTTTTTTATTTCTTTCATCTTTCTTCATTGATTTCTTGGATTTCTTATAGTTTTTGGCATACAAGTTCTATTCTTTTTTTTTTTTTGGAGTGATTGTAAATAGGTTTTTTTGGTACAGTTGGTAACATTGTAAAAATGGTCAAATTGCTAGTATGTAGAAACACAGTTGATTTTTGTATGTTTGTCTTGGATCCTGTGACCTTGCTGAATCCATGTATCAGTTCTGGGAGTTTTGGGGTCTATTCCTTGAGATTTTCTGCAAAGACAATCAAGTCATCTGTAAATAGAGACAGTCTTGATTCCTCGTTTCCAACCTGTATGTCTGTTATTTCCTTTTCTCAACCTTTCACTGACTAGAACTTCCAGAACCTATAAATGAGTGGAGAGAATGCTTTGTTCCCAGTTATAGGGGGAAAGCATTCCACCATCAACTATAATGTTAACTGTAAAGTTTTTGTGCATGTTCTGTATCAAGTTGAGGAAATTCTATTATTATTTTTCTTGGAGTTTTTATCATGGGCACTGAATTTGGTCCAAAAATTTTTTTTGCGTTGATTAACATGGTCATGTGATTTCTTTAGCTTGTGAATATGGTGATTACATTGACTAACTTTGCAATATTGAGCCAACATTGCATCCCTGGAATAGACTCCACTTGGCCATGGTATATAGTTTTTTTAATGTAATACTGAATTCTGTTTGCTAATATTTTGTTAAGGATTTTTGTGTCTGTATTCATGATGGATATCGGTCTGTAGTTTTCTGGTTTTGTACTGTCTTTGTCTGACGTTGGTATCAAGGTCTCATAAAATAAGTTAGGAAGTGCTCCCACCTCTTTTATATTCTGGAAGAGATTATATAGAATTGGTATTAATTCTTCTTAAACATTTGGTAGAATTCTCCAGTGAACATCTGGGTCTGGAGATTTCTTTAGGGAGAGTTTTTCAGCTACAAATTCAATTTCCTTAATAGTTATAGGGCTATTCAAATGATCTATTTCATATTGAGTGAGCTGGGGTAATTTGTGTTTTTTGATGAATTGGTCCCTTTCCTCTGAGTTGTTAAATTTATGTGTATCATGATCTTCCCAACGTCATTCCTGATATTGATAATTTGTGTCTTCTCTCCTTTTTTTCTTTGTCAGTCTTGCTAGAGGTTTATCATTTTTTAAAAAATCTTTTCAGAGAACCAGCTTTTGGTTTCATTGAGTTTTCTCTATTGTTTTTCTCTTTTCAATTTCATTGATTCCCGCTCTTACGTATACTATGTCTTTCCTTGTGCTTGCTTTGGGTGTATTTTTTCTCTGCTTTTTGGAGGTTCCTGAGATCGGCTGATTTAGCTTTCGAAAAGATGACTGGCTGCTGAGGGAAAAGTGGACACAGGCTCAAGATGATGGCGGGCGATAGCTGGGGAAGTGGAGAGAAGTGAGTGGATTCAGGAGGTGTTCTGGAAACTGAGATGGCAGGAGTGTCTGATTACTTATGGGCGGGAGCAATTTGGGATAACCCTAAACTTCTGGTGTGAGTGGCTGGTTGGCTGGGCATGCCATTCATTGAGCTGGGGACCCTGACAGGAGGTCACCCCTAGGAGGTGGAAAACAACAGCTCTGCTTTGGCCAAGTGAAGTGTGAGATGCCCATGGGGCATCCACGGGGAGAGGGGTATCAAGCAAGAGGTTGATTTTAAAAGTTTGGAGTTCCAGGAAGACCCTGGGGCCATATTGAATTTCATGGATTCTCAGATGCCATTGGTTTGGAAGAAGTGCATTACCTTATGGTCATTAAGAATGTTGCTCATTAAGCTATAGTGCACCATCAACTGTTACATGAATCCCAATGTCAGAGATGTTAAAGTGTAACAGTATGTGCATGGTAGAATTGGGGAAACTTGATGGTTGAGAATCATAAGCGTTTTGATGGTATTTAAAGCTATGGGACTGGAGGTGAACTTGGGGATGAACAGATAGAGAAGAGGTGCTGACCCCGGAACAGTCTGGGTACCCCAGCCTCTGAGATAGGGCTAAGGAGATGAGAAGAAGCAGCCAGGTCAGAAGGAGCATCAAGAAAACCCAGTGTTCTGGGATGAGAGGGAGGGAGAGTGGGAGTCTTTTCAATGCTTCTGGGTGGCCGACGGGATGAGGGCTGAGGAGTGACCATTGGATTTGGCAATGTGGAGTCACTGGGGACCTGGCAACTGCAGTTTTGGGGAGTGGTGAGGATGGAGGCTGAGATGACGTGGGTGGAGGAGAAAAATGAGAGGTGAGGAAATGAAGATCCGAAGGATAGAAAACTCTTTCAAGAAGTTTTGCTGTGAAGGAAGCGAGAAATGGGGCTTGGGGGACTGCCCTGGTGGTCCAGTGGCTAGGACTCCGCACTCCCAATGCAGGGGCCCTGGGTTCGATCCCTGGTCAGGGAACTGGAACCCATATGCCGCAAGTGAAGACCCCACATGCCACAACTAAAAGATTCCTCATGCTGCAACTAAAAAAAAAAAAAGATCCTGCATGCCGCAAGGAAGAGCCCACACGCGGCAACGAAGATCCTGCGTGCCACAACTAAGACGCAACGCAGCCAAATAAATAAATATTACAAAAAGAAGAAATGGGAAAGAGGGGATATATGTATACGTATTGCTGATTCACTTTGCTATAGAGTAGAAACTAACAATATTGTAAAGCAACTATACTCCAATAAAATTTTTTTTTTAAATAGGGCTTGGTAGCTGGAGGGGAGTAAGAGGTCCAGGGAGGTGTTTTTTTGTTTGTTTTTAAGATAGGAGATACAGGAGCATGTTTGTAACTGCCAGCAATGACCTGGGAGAGAGGGGAGGCGGCTGGTGAAGGCGGGCAGAGGATGGCTGTAGGAGCAAAGCTGCCCGGGGGTGGGGGTGGGTGGCGGTGGGGGGATGTGGGGGGTGACGGGTTGGGGGGAGTTAGGGGGTGTGACAGGAGAGGGGGGTGGACCCGGAAGGGAGGGGGAGGGCTTTGTCAGGGCAGCACTAGGAGAGAACACTGGGGTTGGGGGCACCCATCACCCATGCGGGTCCAACCATGTGACACCCAGACGGTCTGACATCAGGGCTGACTCTTTTCGCCCACCCACGGACACCTCAAAGGCAGGACCACAGTGTCCTCATCCCAGAGCCTGGGCACATTAAGCTGCTTAACAAGTGTTCATTAAAGAAACGTATCCATCCTCTTGTTAAATGAAAAAAAAAAAAATTGTAGTACAACTGGGTCCCGTTTGGATTTTCCCATCCCATGATTTTCTTATATTGGGTTTTTGTAGTGTGTGTGTGTGTGTCTGTGTGTATGTAGGTGAGGGTGACACCCAAAACTAATGTTCACATGGGCCCCAGAGGACGGTGCCCGGCGCCCAGTCAGGCCAAGCTGGCGTGGAGCGGGGTCCCGCCGGGCCGGGTCTGGTCTCAGGACCTGCGGCCCTGGCTCGGGTTTCTCAGATCATGCGTTTGGTCTGTTTAGCTGTTTGTTTGGTACTGAATGAGCACTTAAGCGCCAGGCACTAGTGTGCAAAAAGATCACGGCCCCTCCCTCTCAGAGTTGGGGGGGGGCGAGTGGAGGGAGGGACATGTCAATCAAAGACTCACAGCTATGCGGGGGAGGAGGGTGTCCCTGCTATAAGACCTGGTTCTGGGGTTTCCCTGGGGGTCATTTGAGCTGAGATCTGGGGGATGAGGGGATTTCGCTAGAGGAAGGGGTGCAGGTCGGGGAGAGGGAACAGCCAGGGAGGGGGCCCTGGCCGGGGTGGGGGAGGGGGGTGGGAGTCTCTTCCCTGCTGGCTTCTCCTCCTGGCTTGTAGTGAGGGGCTGGACCGGGACACTTCCCTGTGAGGGGCCTTCAGAACCAGTGGAGAGGACTAGGGGTGCTGCCCCCCCGTGCCTCAGTTTCCCTTTCCCTCCCGTCTTGCTCTGGGGTGGAAATCACAGCCCTGGCTGTGCCTGGTTCACTGCAGCGGGATGTCGCACGTTTTCGTCGCTGCCCTCCTGCCCTCCCGAGCCCCCGGTCAGCTGCTGGAGGGGGTGGGCCCCAGGGCCAGACAGATTTGGAAGGAGGAGCCCCAGGCCCTCGGGGGTTAAGTTTTCCTCGGCCTGGCTCTCCTGCCCTCAGCTCTCTCCCTGGCCCCTCCAAGCTCTTTGATGGCATTAGAGCCAACCTTTTCCAGATGTGCTGAGTCGAGGGGTTTGCCGGAACTTCATCTGCCTCCGCCAGACGGCCCCCTGCCAGGCCGCCTCCCCCCTCTGGTTGGGTTGCCTGCGGCCCTCAAGGCCACATGAAGTCCTGGACTTAGTGCTTTCTTAAAACGTGGCCTGCTTTCCTGCCCCTCCTCAGCCAGCCTGTGTGGTTCGAGAAGCCCACGATGTGTCCACCTCCCCCCCGACTGGACCGTGGTTTGGTGCTTGAGTGGGAGCGGCAGCCTGGGCGGGGGACACTGCCCTCTGGGCCTCTGTCCCTTCCGTCCGCACTTGGGAACGACTAGCTTGGACTGTGGGTAGACCAGAGCCTGGAGGACCCTGCCGGCTGCCGCAGAACTGCGGTGGGACTGCCCATCCCCCTCCCCGCCGGCCCGCTGCTATTAATCAAGAGATTAATAATCTCCTGCCTCCCTTTCTGAAACCCCCACTCCCGTTTCCTGTTGAGTCTCCAGTCTGTCTCGGTACCTCCCAGTCTGGTCCTCCTCGTGGTGGTCCCTGCTGAGGAAGTGGGGCTGGGGCAGGAGCCGGGGCCTGCAAGCTGCGGTGCCCAGTGAGGGAGGGCGGCCCCCCGCCTCCACCCGATGAGGTCTCCGCCCTGGCAGAGCCGTTCCCAGCAGGCAATGCCCGGACGATGGCCCTGTCCTGGCACCCACTGAAGGACCTCATGATGCTGTGGGGACATGGCCTTTGAAGGCCAGAGAGCCATGGCCTGGGCTTACACACCTCCAGTGACGGGCACCTCACCCCTCCTGGAGCTCTTTCTTCATATTCCCTCTCACATGACCTTGTGCACCCAGGGCCACCTTTGGGGACACACAGGACTCATCTGCACCCTATCTAGGACAGTCACTGAGTGGCTGGAGGACTGCGGCCGGGACTCTCAGAGCACCTCATGACCGCTGTGCTCACTGGGAGGGTCCCGGGGACGCTGCAGAGGGCAAGGACCTCCTCTGACTCCTGGGAGGGGTCGGGGGGCAGCTTCGATGTGTTGTTGAGCGGGAGAGAACATGGGGCTCCCATCAGGAGGTCTGGTTCGGTCAAACCTCTGCTGCTTTATCACCTGGAATCTGACCCCCTCTTTGGCCTCAGTTTCCCCTCCATCAAGTGCGGCCATTCATCCCTGCTGGCCCCTCTTTCTCGGCCAGCAGCCTCCTGACTCACTTCCTCACCTCCCATCTCTCCTGTCCAGTCCGGCTGCCATGCCAACACAGGTGGGGTCTTTCTTGAAAGCAGATCTGATCATGATGTTCTTCTGAGCCACAGTGCCTGGGTGGCTTCCCCATGGCCAGGAAAAGGGTGGTCTCCCCGTGGGTACACAAGGCTGTCTGTCGAGGGGTGGAAAAACTATATCAAGTCTTCTGTTTATTTTTTAATCTACAAAATAAGAGAGAAATTAAGCTCTACTGATTTTTTTTTTTTTTTTGCGGTATGCGGGCCTCTCACTGTTGTGGCCTGTCCAGTTGAGGAGCACAGGCTCCGGACGCGCAGGCTCAGCGGCCATGGCTTACGGGCCCAGCCGCTCCGCGGCATGTGGGATCTTCCCAGACCGGGGCACGAACCCGTGTCCCCTGCATCGGCAGGCGGACTCTCAACCACTGCACCACCAGGGAAGCCTTCTACTGTTTTTTTATACATGCAAAGATGGTAAATAATACCCGTATATATACATGTATAAATTAATAGAATCTCTTGCAGGCTCAGAAATACGTCACTGATCAGGAGCACCCCTGGATGCCTGGAGAGCACGGCCAGTCTGCACGGACGCAGTCCAGACTCTTTGCCTGCACTACAGGCTTTCACAGCCGCCCGAATGCCCTGTCTTCCTGTCCAAGCACTGCCCCCCACAAGCACCAAACTTCACCCAAATTTCCTGGCTCTCCTGGTGCTGGTTGCCTCCTCACCTTTTTAGCTCAGCAGTGTTGCCTCATGTGGGAAGTCTTTGCCGGCTCCTCCTGGTGGATGGAAGTGGCCATGCCCTGCTCCCTCTCCCTGCATCCATCGGTTTCCATGGATGTCATCCTGAGCTCCTCCAGGGAGCCACCCCATCTTGGTTATCATTACAGTTCCTGGCCTGGGACTCCATCTGGTACAAATTATTCAGCGATTGTTTTATTCATTCCACCAGTCTTTATTGAGCATGTATGATGTGCCAAACCCTGAACTAGGCCTGGGGTTAGTGGAGGAGACAGACATCAGACAAATGATCGCACAGGTGCGATCACCCTTATATACTTGTAAGGGTGATAAGTGTTTAGAAGTCAGGGTTCTATGACAGTGTAAATCGAAGGGACTCAGCCTGCAGTGGGGTGGGTGGAATTGATGGGTGGGCTGATCAAGGAGGGCTTCTCAGAGGAGGTGACACTGGAGACTGCATTGGAGTTAGTGGACATCTTGGGCAGAGGGAACAGTGGATGACAAGCCCTGATGTAGGAAGGAGCTCTGGGGTTCAGAAACTCAAAAGCCGATTGCTGCTGGAGTTCTGAGTAGCCTGGGGTGGGGGGACGGCAAGCAGCGGGGCAGCCAAGGTGGGCAGTGGTTAGAAGTCTACGTGGTCATACTAAGGATTTGGTTTTTGTCCTAAGATTGAAGAGAAGCCAGGAAGGGTGCATGGAGGGGATTTGTGCTTTGAAAACATCACTGGAGCCAGCTTCTGTGTATAGGCTGGAAGCTTGGGCACCAGCCAGGGGCCATTGCTGCTGTCTGGGAGGGTGATGAGGGAGGCTGGACTAGGGCGGGGTGGGGGAGAGCAGTGGGCAGGTAGGATCTACTTGGTGAGTGACCTCCCTGGACTCATCGATGTGAGGCGCCAGAGAGGGGTAGGGTCAAGCTCTCCATGGATGTTTGTTGAGTGAATAACAACCCCCTGGAGAATATATGTCCCTGAATTTGCCGAGTGACAGTGAGGGAAGTCCCAGGATCTGCCCTACAGAGGGAACAAATACACAGAGATCAGAAGTCCCTAGAATTGGTCTGTCTTGGAAAAAAAAAAAACAACTAGGGCTGGTGAGACACCAGATGGGAGACTCCACATTGGATCTGGAGAATTTCAGGGTAACAAGGGATCTGTATGTTTTTGCATCTCAGCCCAGACTTCACAGGGGGTTCAGAGAGGCAGGACTTGCTCAGTGGCTCACAGATGGGCAGAGATGTATCGGGATCAAGTGTTGGTGAGGATGTTTTAAACCATCCAGTCTACGATATTTTGATATGGCAGCCTGAGCAGCCTAATACAAATACCTAGGGGTAAGTTTAACAAAAGATGGTACACTGCTGAGAAAAATTAAAGAAGGCTTAAATAAATGGAAAGTTACGCCATATGTACGGATAAGGAGACTCAGATTATTAAGATGTCAGTTCTCTACAAATTGATCTATAGATTCCATATAACCTTATCAAAATTATAGTGGGTTTTTTTTTTTGCAGAAATTGATAAGCCAATTAAAAAAGTCAATGGGAATGCAAAGGACCTAGGTGTCCAAGACAACCTTAAAGGAGAACAAGATTGGAGGACTTACATTACTGTATTTCAAGACTTACTAGTAAGCTATATTAATTAAGGCAGTGTGGTTTTGGTGCCAGGATGGACAAACAGATCAACGGAACAGAACAGAGAGTCAAGAAATAGACTCATATTTAAACAATCATTTGATTTTCAACAAGGCACTAAATAATTTAATTTTAGTGGGAAAATTTAGGCCAAAAGAAGGTCTTTTCAATAAATTGTGCTGTAGCAAGTGGATATCCAAATGGAAAACAATGAACCTTGACTCCTACCTAGCAGATAGTAAAATTTTAAAAATGATAAATTGAACTTGATCAAAATTTACAACCTGATCATTAAAAATACACCTTTAAGGGACTTCCCTGGTGGCGCAGTGGATAAGACTCCACACTCCCAGTGGAGGGGACCCGGGTTCAATCCCTGGTCAGGGAACTAGATCCCACATGCATGCTGCAACTAAGAGTTTTCATGACACAACTAAGAAACCTGCCTGCCACAACTAAGACCTGGTGAAAATAAATAAATATATACATACATAAATAAATAATTTTTTTTTAAAAAAACTGGTATCAAAAATACTTCCAAGTTAATATAAAAAAGTACACCTTTAAGAAAATGAAAAGGCAAGACACATATTGGGAGAAAACATTCACAATACATATATCTGACAAAGGTCTCTCATATATCTTACAAATCAATAAGAAAGACCCGAAACCCAGTTTAAAAGTGGGCAAAAGACTTGAACAGGCACTTCACAAAAGGAGATATCTAACTGGCAAGCATGAAAAGGGGTTCAAATTTAGTCAATAAGAACTGCAAGTTAAAACCATAATGAAAGAGTACTGCATACACCCTAGAATGACTAAAATGAAAATGATTGACAATATCAAATGCTGACGAGGTTATAGAGCAACTGGAACTCACACACTGCTGCTGGGCATGTGAACTTGGTTCATCCAGATAGGTTTGGGACAAGTGTTGGTAGCATCTACTAAAGTTAAACATATAACCATCCTATGGCCCATCAATTTTATTTCTAGGTATATACCCTAGAGAAGTGAAAAAGTGTCCACGAAGACTTATACGAAAACACTCCTAGCGTCTTTATTCATCAAAGCTCAAAACTGGAAATAATCCAAATGTCCATGAACAGAATAGACACATTGTGGTATATTTGCGTAATGGAATATTATTTAGCAATAAAAAGAAACGAAGGAGTGCTACACTTAACAGCATAGATGAACCTCACAGACATGATGGGTGAGTGAAAGAAGGCAGACACAAATGAGTGCATGCTGTACGATTCCATTTATCTAAAATTCTAGAACAGGCAAAACTAGTATCTGGCGAGAGAAGTCAGAAGAATGGTTATGTCTGGGGGCTGGATAATCAATTTGGAAGGGGCACAAAAGGACTTTGGAGCAATGGGAATGTTGGTGTAAACATATTGAATAGGTAAGAGTTCATTGAGCTAAGCACTAGATTTATCTACAGATCTTCCTCGACTTAACGATGGGGTTACATTCGCGATAAACCCATTGCAAGTCGAAAATGCATTAAATACACCTGCTGAACATTGTAGCTTAGCCTAGCCTGCCTTAAACATGCTGCGAACACTCCCATTAGCCTACAGTTGGGCAAACTCATCTAATACAAACCCCGTTTAATAGTAAAGTGTTGGCCGTCTCATGTAATTTATTGAATACTGTACTAAAAGTGAAGAACAGAATGGAAGGGTACCCACCGTTATCGTACACAGCTGAAGGCACGTTGGGCCTGAAGAGTGTTTGAAGCATTGAACTAAGATTAATTGCTGCATGATGGGGATGCTACGGCGACAAGGTCGTCAATTTCTCCCTCTTCTGATATGCCTGGAGAATAGCCTGGAGAAGGCACTGGGGCATCGGCACTTGTTGATGGTTTAGCAGGCATAGTGTTCTTTGGGGAGATATCAAGTTTGGACTGTCCGGTTTGTTTCTTCTTTCCATTTTATATTTCTCTAGAGCAAGGAAGAACATCCTGTATCTGCCTGTCAGCTCTTGCTAATGTCTCATAATTGACGTCCATTTCTTCTGACATCCTTACACCGCTTCTGATAGCAGCAAACGTCTCTGCCAGTCTCTTTACTGTGAACTTTCCTGGTGCCTCAGCCATAACTTCTTCCTCTTTCCTTCCTTCTTTCTTCCTCCAGTTCGATCAGCTCCTCAGTGGAAAGTTCTTCAGCTTCAATACCAACAATCTCATGAACATCCTCTTCGTCAATGTCCAATTCTAGCTGTTTCCCAAGCACTAATATCTTGGGACTATTTCATCCACAGCAGAATCTTAGTTAAAGCCTTTGAACGTGTTCACACATGTCTTTAAGACTTTCTTCTAAATGCTGTTCATGCGTTGCCATGTGACTCCTTCCCACGAGGCAGCGATGGTCTGGGTAGCATTTAGAATGTTAAAAGCTTTCCAAAACTCTCAGAGTGTTCGGCCAGATCCCGCCTCTTCAACAGCCTGAACAGACAGTTGGTGTAAAGAGCGTGCTTTGAACGTAGCTGTGGCACCATGGTCCATGGGTTGAATGAGTGCAGTTGCGTTCGGTGGCAACTACACAACCTTGACATCAGGATGCATGTCGCTGGTATGCTGCGGATGCCCTGGAGTGTTGTCTAAGACCAGCAGACTCTTGAATGGGATGTTGTTTTGTCTTCAATATTCTCTTGTCTGAGGGATAAAACACTTCAAAAGCCAGGCTTCAAACAATGCTTATGTCATCCAGGCTTTCTTGTGATGGCGATAACAAACGGGAAATGAATGCTTGCTCACATAGTTGAATGCTCTCGGGCTCTCCGAGTGGTAGATTAGGAAAAACTTTCATTCGAACCCTGCACCATTTCTACCCCAAAGCAGCCTTCCACGGTGTTCGAATGCCTTGAATCCTGGCATTGTCTTGGGCTCTTGATGAATGTGCGTATGCTCTGGCATTCGCTTCCAGAACAAGCTCATTTCCTCGACATTCAATATTTGTTCCGGCGAATATTCCTTATCCACAATTACCCTCTGCAGCTCTTCCTTAAAAACTTCGGCACCGTCAGTATTGGCACTTACTGCCTCACCGCTGACTTTCACATTATGAAAATTATGCTGCCTTTTGAAGCATTGGAACCGGCCATAACTCGGTATAAACATTTGCATTATTTGTAGAATCATCGACACACTTTTTGAGTGTATGGATAGACTTCTTGCCTTAGCCTGGATGGTCAGTAGGCTAAGTGGTATGAACTTCTGTACCTGGTCTTCCATCCACGTGACAAGTTATTTTTTTTTTTTCTTTTTCTTTGTTTCTTATTTATTTATTTATTTGGCCGCACGGTGCGGCTTGCGGGGAGCGCGGAGTCCTAATCACTGGACCACCACGAAATTCCCAGACAAGTTTTTTTTTTTTTTTCCATGTCATCCATCAGCCCAGCCCTTTTCTTCATGATGACAGTGAATTTAACCAATGCTGATGATTTCACTGCATCACTCATTTGCTTCTTATCCTTTAAGATGGTCAAGATCGTCGATTGCCAAAGTCCTAACTCACCTGCGATGGCTGTTACTGGCTTACCGCCTTCATGCTGGGCAGTTATCTTGAGTTTCATCTCAAGA
This sequence comes from Grampus griseus, assembly GCF_964374135.1. NCBI lineage: Eukaryota > Metazoa > Chordata > Mammalia > Artiodactyla > Delphinidae > Grampus > Grampus griseus. Next base: position 7,419,773 of record NC_139008.1, read on the forward strand.
GTATTGTCCTCCTCTTCTTCTCACCAGAAGCAGGAGACACAGATGGGCATTTTGTAGACACGATGGGATGGGAAAACGCGAAACACAGTATCGAAAACAATGCTGGCAACACAGTACCAGTTGAGTATTGGCTGTTTACCCTTGTGATCGCAGGGCTGACTGGGAGCTTCCCATCATCACCAGAGAGTACCGTACCCCATATGGCTAGCCTGGGGAAAAGATCAAAATTCAAAATTCCAAGTGTGGTCTCTACTGACTGCGTATCACTTTCGCACCATCGTGAAATCCAAAAAATTGTAAGTCAGACCATCATAAGTTGGGGACCATCTGTGTTTTACTGCATGTAAATTATATTTTAATTGAAAAAGAGAAAACAAATCCATTACAATGTGAGGAGTGAGCTCAGCGCTTTCCTCCCTGGCACTGACCACCACGCATGGCCACATATTTATGTGTGTGAGACAGGATTAGTGCCACCAGCTCTGGCAGAGTGGAGCTCATGCTGCCTCCTTCATTCTCGTATTCCCAGTGCCCGGCTCATGGCAGGCACCCCACACGTAAAACCAAGCTGTGTACAGGGTGTTGGGGGTACTGAGGAGGGAGCCTGTCCGCTCTGGCTGGGGCTGGGGGTGCTCCACAGAGAAGGGGTTGTGGAGTCACACCCTGGAGGCCCTTGGGGATTTTTCTCATCAGAGTAAAGAAGGAGGGGTGAGTAGGCAGAGGAGCCTGCATGTATGTGCAAAGGCCCAGAGGCAGGAAGAGCTGCTTGTCTGTGCTGTGGTGGGAGGAGTGGAGGGGAGAAAGGTAGGCAGGGCCTTATTTGCTGACCTAGAGAGTGTGGTCTTAAGTCTATGGGAGCCATGGAAGGTTCTGAGAGAGGGCAGTCACAAAAGCGGATCTGCATTTTAGAAAGATCAGTGGGTTTGCAGACTGGAGCCCAGGGGAAGGGCTGGGAGTTCTTCACGGAGGGTGAAAAGATGGGGACAGCCCATGAACCCTTGCACCTGCCCTGGGCATTCAGGGGAGATCTGAGGGTCTGAGCTCTGGCCTGCTGGGCTGGGGAAGCAGCGCCACCTACTGGCTCTCTCTGCTCCTGGACTTTGCAGGCCACCATGATGCTTCTGGTCCCGCAGTGGGACAGGCCAGCCTGTGGCCCTCAGAAGGAGGGGGCAGAAAGAGACCTTCTCTGGGGGATGAGCTCTCCCTCTGGTTCAGGGGCCTGAGATCAGTACCTTGTGCAGATGCAGGGAGGAACAATGTTCCCCTGTACTGAACGAACACAAATTAGTATTACTAGGTTCTGCTAATTCTGCCTGGGTTTGGAACCAAGTTCCACCACCTTCTAGCAGGGTGACCTTGATAAAGTTACTGAAGCTCTCGGCGCCTCAGTTTCCTCATCTGTAAATTAGGAATAGTAATAGCATCCACCTGTCAGGGTTGTTATGAGTCAGCAAGTGTAAAGCACTCAGCACGGTGCCTGGTACGTGGTAAGTACGCAAAGCTCTTACTATAGCTATTATTATTTTATCACCATCATCACTCAGGGCACGAAGTGAGGAGTGCCTGGCGCCTTTGGAGGGCTTATGGGCTGCAGGCTGACAGGCAGCCTATGGCACAGGGGGCCTGAGGGCAGCTGTGGCAGCTGGAGAAGGGCTGGGCCCCGTGGCTAAACAGCTCAGACTCTCTCCTGACCACAGTGGGGACAGGCGAAAGGTGCTGGCCAGGAAAAAAGGGGTCAGATCTGTGTTTCGCAAGCCCAGCAGCTACACGTCCCTTTCTGCTCTCGCACGTGCTCTCCCAGGGAGCCTCACACCCAGCATCCCGGTCCTCGGCGTGCAGACCCGGAAACGGGCTCAGGGAGGTTAAGGAACGTGTGCAATTCACATGGTGAATCAGGGGCAGGGCCCTAAACTCTCAGCTTATGACCCCACAGCCCGGGGTTCCATCTCTTCCATGGTGCAGTGGTCATGGGAGGGATTCCATAGCTTTTCTGGTCCCTCTCAGCCAGAGCAACAATCTTCTTTCAAGAATTAATTTAAAAACTGACTTTTTAAATTGAAATGAAAGCGTCTTCCTTTTCCCAGCTGGGCCAGTTCCTGGCTGGGAAGTTTGCAGCAGGAAGAGGGTGTGAGCGTGTGTGTGTGTGTGTGTGTGTGTGAGCATGTGTGTGAGCATGTGAGTGTATATGTGAATGAGAAATCGTGTGTGTGTTTGTCATACAGACAGTCTATTGGGACTCCTCGGACCCAGGCTCGCCTACCCACTTATGTCCCACCAGGCTCCTTCTATAAGGAGTGGTGACGATGACTGGTCCTCTGCCACCCCCCCACCCCCTCCCCAGTGGCCTATGCCAGCTGCTTCCTGCCGTGGATCTGAGAGACCAAAGGCCTGCCTTTGCTCTCGGGCACTTCTCCGTGCAGACTCCTGGCTCCTCACTCGAAAGTTCCAGTCCCTGGCTGCGCACTGCCAGCCCCTGCCCCCACCCCGCTTCCCACTTAGAGCTCCAGAGGGAAGCTGGTTTGCCGGAATGTTTACGAAACATGAGTGAGAGGATTTTTTTTTTTGAAAGAAAAATTAGTGTAGCAGGATTCTTCAGACTTAGTGCAGTATTTCTGAAATTCAAAACCTGACTTATGTATTTTCCTGTCAACAGTGCATCTCGAAGCGTCACGCCTGCTGCCACCAATTACTTCATAATTTTCCCATTCACGATTAAGTTGCATGGTGTCAGCAGATGCAAGTTCTGTGAAGTCATGCAGTTCTGCTCTCAAGAGGAAGTTGTGCAGACTTTATCAAGCAGCCAAGTTATAATGACGCGTGTAAATCGAATAATAAAGCTGAATTTTTGCCCCTCGTGAAAATCAGTCACATGTTCTTGTGTGTGTGTGTGTGTTCATTGAGGTGTAAGTGATAGATAACACTGAATTAGTTTCATGTGTGCAACATAGTGATTCGATATTTGTGTATGTTGTGAAATGATCACCACAAATAGGTCTAGTCAACATCTGTCACCACAAGTAGTTACACAATTTTTTTTTCTTGTAATGAGAACTTTTAAGATCTGCTCTGAGCGATTTTGAACTATGCAATACGGTATTATTAACTATAGTTGCCATGCTGTACCTTACAGCCCATGACTTATTATAACCGGAAGTTTGTGCCTTTTGACCACCTTCACCCATTTTGCACTGCTCCCTGCCCACCGTCCCCCAGTTGCTGGCAACCACCAGTCTGTTCTCTGTATCTATGAGCTTGGTTTGTTTTTCTTTTTTTGTTTTTAGATTCCACCTATAAGGGAGATCATACAGTATTTGTCCAAGGTCTTTCCACGTTGTCGAAAATGGCAATATTTCATTCTTTTTTATGCTGAATAATATTCGTGTGTGTGTGTGTACGTGTGCCACGTTTTCTTTATCCGCTCACCCGTTGATGGGTACTTTGGTTGCTTCCATATCTTGGCTATTGCAAATACTGCTGCAGTGCACATGGGGGTTCAGACATCTTTTTGAGTTAGTGTTTTCATTTCCTTTGGATAAACACCCAGAAGTGGATGTTATGGTAGTTCTATTTCTAACTTTTTTTTAGCAACTACCGTCCTGTTTTCCACGGTTTCCAATTTACGTTCCCATCAACAGGGCATGAAGGTTCCCTTTTCTCCGTATCCTCACCAACACTTATTTCTTGTCTTTTTGATAATAGCCATTCTAACAGGCGTGAGGTGATATCTCAGTGTGGTTTGGTCATATATTTTATATTCACTATTCTTGGAGTTTCACAAAATAATATCAAACTTATTTTCAAGAAAAATTTCAAAATTGTGTGAAAATTTACCATGGAATCCCACAGCGCTTTGCAGGAGCGTTTGGTTGCTGCAAGGGCCCCACTACTGAACTGCAAGTTTTCACTGGAGTGTCTCTCTCTCTCATCTATCAGGCTGGGATTTTCTCAAGGATGGGACTCCATTTTATTAATCTGTGACCACAGTATTGCCTGTAGTTGATGCTCAATAAATATTCATTGGGGACTTCCCTGGCAGTCCAGTGGTTAAGACTCCATGCTTCTACCGCAGGGGGCAGGGGTTCAGTCCCTGGTTGGGGAACTAAAATCCCACATGCCACGGGGCGCGGCCAAAAAAAATACATATATATATTCATTGGATGAATCAACCAAAAGAAATAATGATTGGGAAAAAGTTGGAGTTAAGTGACTTGTGGGTGGTTGGAAGTTGTACAGGTTCTAATGATATTTTTCTTTTCCTTATTCATTATCTTGGGCTGCCTTAACAAAATATCATGGACCAGATGGCTGCAACACAGAAATTAATTTTCTCAGCCAGCCACCTCTCTGTGTCCTCACATGGCCTTTGTTCAGTGTGTGCATGTGCACAGAGAGAGATGTCTGTCTGTCCTCCTCTTCTTAAAAGGCCACCAATCTTATTGGATTAGGGCCCCACCCCTCTGACCTCATTTAACCTAATTACCTCTTCAGAGCCTATGCTTAAGTACAATCACATTGTGGGGGTTAGGGCTTCAACATATGATTTCTGGGAGACACAGTTCAGTCCGTAGCAGTCATTTCCCCACCCTAGGGGGCCGCCCTTGGAGATTTGTGGGAAGGCAGAGCTGGAAGGGACTTTACAATGCACCCGACACAGAGAGGGGTGGTCACTTACCCAGGGCCACATAGCCTGTGGGCACAGAGCTAGGATGATGGGCTCTACTGCCTGGGGGGCTCCCAGAGCCCTAGGCTGGGTGGTTTCAGCAGGAGTGGGATCTGGGGTGGGCAGGTAGGTGCTCACACTGTCCTGACTCTGCCCTTGTGTTAGTTACAGGACTCTGATCAGACCCACGTACAGAGTGTCCTACCGCACAGTGACGGCGCTGGAGTGGAGGTGCTGCCCTGGCTTTACCGGGAGCAACTGTGACGAGGGTGAGTCTGCCGGGGGCAGGGGGCAAGAGGAGGGGGTGCTGGCCGGGCTGAGCTTCAGAGTCTACAGATGCTCCTCCCTCCCCTGCCCTCCTTCTGCAAGCAGCTCTCCTTTCTTCCACATTCCTTCCTTCTTTTTCCTAAGCATCCCTGAACCAAATGCTCGGGACTGGCCAAACTGGGGAGAGCCTGGCACCCTGCCTGTGGGCACAGAGGTGGGGTCCCGTGTGCACTGCTTGGGCCAGGCATGAAGGAGAATCGTAAGCCCTGGCCTGAGGAGGAGATTCAGTGTACAGCCTATGTCTTCTGCTCTGGCTCTGACTTACCCCAGAGCCAGGGCAGGCAGAGCTGGATATCTGGGCTCTGAGCAAATGCAGATGAGGATCCAGGAGCCTTGAAGCCATGCCGGTTGTAGAATAAGTCAGATGGACCTGGTGGGCGGCAGCAGCAGGAAGGCCTCACCCTGCTGCCCTGGCCCTGTTGCTGGGCAGGTGCCCAGAGGGAGGAGGGGAGGTCAGGACCCAGAGCCAGAGCCTTCCTTCTGAACCCAGGAGCCAGCCTCAGTCTGGCTCTGGAACTTGATGGGCCCAGAGAGCAGCGCTCAGGTGGGATTCAGAGACAGCAACAGAGCCCATGCCTGCCGCACCCACATCCAGGGACAGTGGGTCCTGCCTGACAAACAGGTTTGCAGCCCACCTGGTTTTCCAGGAGAGCTGGGCAGTCCCAAGGCTCAGGGGTCAGTTTTGAATTTGGAAACAGTAGTTCTCAACCTCAACTTTCTGACAAAATGATCCTCTCTCATCTTTTTTTATTACCTAACTTACTGATTTTAGTTATACGTATATTTAAAATATAAGTACTCTATATGTGTATGCTTTTATTGTAAACTGCCTAAAAGTCATTGGATTACACATAATAGCCGAAGAACAGCAAGGACAGCAATAGTAACGATGATGGTGCTTCAGTGAGCCTGTGGCCCCGAGCTGAGCTGAAGGAAGGGGTTGGGACATGGCAGCGTCCAGTGGTACCTCCTTCACTGGTCTGTGAGCCTGATTCTGGGAAGGGAGGTGGACAGCCTCAGGGGCTGGCCCATACTTGGGGGGCGCAGGACTGCCTGGGCCTTTCTTTGGGGAGAAACAGAAGGGACCCCAGGTGTGAGGGGCTGAGGGGAGGCCTGGCTCCCCCAGGCAAAGGCGTGGGTGGCAGGACTTTGTGCTTTATGTGTTGAATGACCACGGCTCACACTGGGTCCCTTGTTGAGGTCGGAGGCCCTCAGAAGCAGGTTTGGACCATGGCTGTGGGAGAGACCTCTGGTCCCTCCAGCAGAGTAGAGCAGACCTGTCCTCTGGATTCTGCGGGGGGCTGGGGACACAGGGCTTTCAAGGGCAGTGACTGATTTGCCCTTAAGTAACTGACTCAGCGCTTTTCAGTGACCGATAAAATAAATACCATTGGCTCCAGCCGACGAAGTCCTGGCTTGCCATCAAGACTTCAACTGTAGAAGCCCTCCCTAAGCCTCAGGAAGGCTCCTGGGTCCTTCTTTCAGCTCCGGAGCCTCTGAGGGCGCCCCCCGCCACCCACCCGCCCCCTCGTCATCGCCTCGGCCAACTATGATCCTGTGTCTTCACGTCGGCCTCCCCCCCCCCCTCGCCACCCTGCAGGGCTGTCCAGTTCCTCTAGGGGTAACTAAGCCCCACCCGCATGGGGCCCCTTCCTTCCTCTCTTGGAAACACTGCAGTGCTGGAGCGTATATGTTTTTCATCTCTCTTCATATTCTCTTCATTAGAGGAATGAATGAACCACGAGATGAAGTGTAGTCAGTCTCAAAATGTGTAAGTCGTAATTCTCACACAAGTGGCTTGTGAGCGTGCGTTGTATCGAACGCATGGCTTGTGGAACCAGCAACATGGCAAAGCTGATTCAAAAGAGATTAGAGAAACTGATACATATGCAGATTGGGGTCCCCAAGACCACGCTTGGGTTGCTGCCCTGAACCAGAGCTCTTGGTGGGACTCAGTCGTGTATACACGGTGGCTTCCTGCATGGCTGAGCTGTTTCTAGCCCCTCTGCTGGTTGAGCTGGCACAAGGGATGCCCCCAGAAATCACAACGTTGGCATAGACTATCTGGCCCAAGGCTCCCAGACCCTCTTATCAGATAGGACATTTCAAGAGCTTAGAGATAGCTCCCAGGAGCCAAGTGCAAAGGCCAGACCTCTCTTTGGGTTAGGTTAATCCTTTACTGATGTGTGTGTGTGTGTGTATACACATATATATGAATATACACATATAGAATGCATATATTTCATACATATTAAAATACAGGAACTATGATTTTTTAAAAATATATATGAAATAAGAACCTGAAATAAAATCACTACGTTAGATCCTACAGGACAATAAAAACAAAACCTTTGGGGTTATCCTTTCTACTGAGCAGAAATCGTTTACATATCCCCAGTTTCGTACAAGTTAACATCCAGCTTTGCAGAACCTTGGCTGTCATACACAGTGAATGGCAAGTAGACAAGGTGAACTTCCCCCAGGAAGTCCCATGGCCCCTGGGTGGGCTCCTTAGAGAATGCCGTAGCGTGACGCTCGAAGGTCAGGCCCTCACCTTTTTGCCCACGTCCATGTTTAGGTAATTCTTGCAGACCGAGTGGACGAAGCACAGCATTTGGCGAGCAGCAGACCTGGCATGTGTGGGGGGCAATCCTTGTCCTCAGGGAGGTTCTGCCCATCGGGACAGGAGTAGGTTCTAGCAGGACTGGGGGGCCCATCCTTCCTGGGAGAGGAGATGTAACTGTGAGCTGGTCAAGTGCCCCCAAAGGTGCCCGCCCTTGAGAGCTTGGCACGTCACCTCCAGAAGAAAGCTCTGACCTGGTAGGCCACGGGGATGTGGATTATCGATGCACTCCCCAGAAACGTCTCGGCGTCCTGAGCTAATTATTAAGAGGTGTCGGCACCACTCCAGACACCGTCAGCCTCAGAGTCTCTGCCAGCCCCTCCCTGGTGGAGGAACCTTCCAGGTTCGCCCACTTCGGTGAGGAATGCGTGTTCACCTTAGGGCATGGGGTGAGGCTTGCCTCTCTCAGGGAGTATCAGGGTTGAGCAGCCCCTTCCCAGCTCTGAGCACGAGGGTCCTGGGAACCCTGTGGGGCTGAGGAATTCCTGGGAGCGTGAGGCCCTGGGCTGAGGTCGGGACTGGCTCCTGTAAGCCCTGGTAAAGACTTTGCATTCCCAAGCATGAAACAGTAATGACAGAAGACAAAATCAAGGCGGTGTCCGTGACTTCAGACACATTCCTGAGATGGTTGTGGAGGGGTCTGGACCATGAACTCCCACTCGGTTCCCAGTCCAGCCTCTCTGGAAAGCCAGCAGGTCAGGGGTGCCCTCCTCTGTGGTTTTGCTTTGGTTCAGATGAGATTCCCCAGGAGATGCATCTTTCTTTGCTGTGTCTGGCTTTCCTTCCAAGTTGTCAGGTCTCTGGTCTTACGACTTGGGGCTGGGACTGCCTGGAGGTAGGTGGCTCCTGCCTCCCAGGTGGCCTGTCTCTGGGCCTGCTTCCCCCCTGCTGGGTCTCCCCCTCCCTTTCCTCCCTGGACACCCCAGGAGTGCTGGCCCGAAGCTTGGGGACACTTTCCTCCATAGATAAGTCTATATACAGTTGATCCTAACTTTTTGACGATTCTATATTTGTGAATTTGGCCTACTTGCTAAAATTTATTTGTTACCCCCCCAAATCAGTGACCACTTTTGTGGTCATTCACAGCTATGTGCAGAGTGACAGACAATTTGAGTCACCCAACACGTGTGTTACCAGCTGAGGTTGAACAAGGTGACCCTCTGCTTCCTCGTTCCAGTTCTCATGCAAACAAGTGTCCTTTTCATGGTCTGTTTAGTGCCGTGTTTTTCGCATTTTTGTGCCCCTCCCTTTTTTGTGACAATTCCCTTGTCTAAAATGTCCCCAAGCATAGTGCTGTCCAGTGTTCTTAAGTGCAAAAAGACTATGATGTGCCTTCCTGAGAAAATACATGCGATAAGTAAGCTTTGTTTGGCATGAGTTATAGTGCTGTTGGCTGTGAGTTCAATGTTAGTGAATCAGCACTATATATTCAATAAGATGTCTTTCGATAAAAGCCCACATAAAACAAGGTTATGTATTGATTAGCTGATGAAAACGTTGTGACCAGATGCTCACAGGAACCAAATCCTGTATTTCTCCCATGAGTGATGGTTCAGTATTCACTAATTCAGAGTTCTGGGGACTTTATGAAATGTAACTACCATGAATAAGGAGAATTAACTGTATCTATGGATCTATAACATCTATCTAGAAATATTTTTTTTCTTATTACAAAAGCAAGTACGTGTTCCGTGTAGAAAAAGTGAAAACATCCAGAATTATACCTCTTAAGGTAACCTCCAGTCTCACTTTGGTGAAAAACCTCCAGACCTTTCTCTGTGCTTACATGTCTGTTGTACTCTACATGCTGTTTGATAACTTTCTTTTACACATAAATTGTCATGAACATCTCTCCTTGTCAATAAGGTGCTTTCTCTCGTATCATTTTCAGTGGTGTGGAGTTTGGGTATACACTTTATTAACTATCCCCCACTAGAAGATATTTAAGTTGTTTCCATTTTAAAAATTGCTGTAAACATCTTTTTTTTTTTAACTGAGGTAAAATTTACATATACAGAGTACACCAATTCTAAGTGTACAATTTAATAAGTTTTGATAAATGCATACATGTTTCCATCACCTCCCAGAAAGTTCCCCCCACTTAGCAACCTCTGTTCTGATTTCTATCATCATAGATCAGTTTTACCTATTCTTGAACCTCATGTAAATGGAACCATACAGTATATACTCTTTTGTGTATAGTTTCTTTCACTTAGCATAATGTTTTTGAGATTTATTCATGTTGTTACACGTGTATCAGTAGTTTATTTTTGTTACTAAGTATTGTTCCATTGTATAAATAACCACAATTTTATTCACCCATTCTCCTGTGGATAGATGTTTGAGATATTTCTAGTTTTAGCCTTTAAGCTTCTGTGAACATTCTTGTATATGTCTTTCTATCAATATGTATGTTTTTACTTCCCTTGGGCAAATCCCTAGGAGTGGAGTTGCTCGGTTGTGGTGTATGTTTAACTTTATAAGAAAGAGCTAAACTATTTTCTAAAGTGGTTTTACCACGTTACACTCCTATTAGCAAAGTATGTTCTAATTGCTCCATATCTTTGTCAACACTTGGTGTTGTCAGCCTTTAATTTTAGCCATTCTGGTGGGTATGAAATGCTTTCTCATTGTGATTTTAATTTGCTCTTCCCTGTTGACTTATGATGTTGAGCATCTTTTTTTTTTGTGTGTGTGTGGTATGCGGGCCTCTCGCTGTTGTGGCCTCTCCCGTTGTGGAGCTCAGCGGCCATGGCTCACGGGCCCAGCCGCTCTGCGGCATGTGGGATCTTCCCGGACCAGGGCACAAACCCGTGTCCCCTGCATCGGCAGGCGGACTCTCAACCACTGCGCCACCAGGGAAGCCCATTGAGCATCTTTTTGTATGCCTAACTGATGTGCTTACTAGCCATTTGTATATATTCTTTTGTGAAGTGCCTTTTCAAGATTTTGCCCGTTTTTAACTGAGTTGTTTAATTTTAATAAGAAACAGCCAAATTGTTTTCTAAAGAGATGTTAACATTCTATACTCTCACAAGCACAGTGTTCCAATTGTTCCACATTCTTGCTAAGATTTGATGTTATTAGTCTTTTTAAATTTAGCTGTTCCAGTAAGAATGGAATGGTATGTAATTGTAATTTCTTCTTTTTTAAGACTGTTTTGACCACTCTAGTTCTTTTGCATTTCCATAACAATTTTACAATCCTTTTATCAATGTCTTCCAAAAAAAAGTCTATTGGAATTGGGGTTAGGATTGTGATGAATTTGCAGACCAATTTGGGGAGAATGGAGGTCTTAATAGTGAATCTTCTGATTCATGATCATGGTATAGCTCTCCATTCATATAAGGCTTTAATTTTTCTCAGCAATACTTTGTAGTTTTCACAGTGGAGGGCTTGCTTATCTTTTATTAAATGTATTTCTAAGTATTTCATATTTTTAGTGCTTCTAAAAAATGGGATTGCTTTAAAAGTTTTCATATTATAATAATTTTGCTGTTATTATATAGAAATATATTTGATTTTTGAATATTGACCTTGTGTCTGAAAACCATGCTAAATCCATTTATTAGTTCTAGCAGCTTATTTATTGATTTGTTTGGATTTTCTAAATAAACTATCATGTCTTCTGTGAATAAAAACATTTTTGCTTTTTCCTTTCAAATATTTTGCCTTTTATTTCTTTTTCTTGCCTTATTGGACTGGCTAGAACTTCTAGTAAAATGTTTACTAGAAGTGGTGAGAACAGATATCCTTGCTTTGTTCCTTATCATAGGGGAGAAGTTCTCAATATTTCACAACTAATTATTAAGTATGTGATTAGCAGCAGATTTTTTATATATGCATTTATCAGATGAGGACAGTCACTTCTAAGTTTGTTGAGAGTATTTGTCAGGAATAGGTGCTGAATCTTATCAAATGCTTTTTCTGCATCTATATTGAGGTGATTATATTTTTATCCTTAATTATGTCAATATAGCACATTGCATTGATTTGGAATACTAAACTAACTTTTTGTTCCTGGGAATAACCTTATTATTACTGGGATAAACTTCTTTTGGATACATTATTCTTTTTTATATTTCCGTATTTGTTATTTATCTGTAATTTGCTTTCCTTCTAATGTCTGTCAGTTTTTAATTATGAGGACTTAGCTGTTCTCATAAAAAGACTTGGGCATTTTTCCTCCTCTATTTTCTGAAAACTTTTTTGTTTTAAGATCATATTGCTTTTTCCTTAAGAGTTTAATTGAACTTTGAGTTCACAGTGAAACCATCTGGACCTGTAGTTTTCTTTGTGGGGAAGTTTTTGATAACAAATTCATTCTCTTTCATCTATATAGGGCCACACATGTTTTCTGTTTCTTATTTTAATAATTATTTACACATTTTAAATTAACTTTATTGCAGTGTAATTTGCATACAACTCATTACGTGTATTTAATTTACACACACCAGAAGTATACAGTTCAATAAGTTTTGACCCCATGAATGAATAATTTTCTACATAATTCTCTTTTCTCTGGTATTCCTCTCACCAAATTTGCCTCAGCCTCCTTGTACTCTGATTTCTTGCTCTTCAGTTCAGAGAGATTGCCATGTTCTACATAGTGTCACCCTCATGAGCTCCAGTGCAGTAAGTGCTTCCAGGAATTACCTTGTTTGTTTTCCTTCTCTCAGGAATCAGTGCTCATATTGTTCAATGTCTGTGGACATTTGTTTCATAAATTTCATCCCATTTTCTAGTTGTTTATGGTGGGAGGGCAAGTTCAGTATGACTTAGTCTATCATGACCGGAAGCAGAAGTTACATATTTTCCTTTATTGGGTTTTTAGTTATACTTCTCTGTATCATGTATTAGTACTCCTAAGGATTAAAATCTGTATCCTTAACTTATCATAGTAAACATGGGATTATTCCATGTAAAATGAAAGAAAATTTTAACAGTACAATTTTAACAGTTCATTTATCTACCCCACCATCCTTTGTGCTATTGTTGTCATATGCTTTATTATTTATTTGTTTTAAAGATTTATTTATTTAGGGGTACATTGGGTCTTAATTGCTGTGCATGGGCTTTCTCAGTTGCAGCGATCGGGGGCTACTCTTCGTTGCAGTCCCCAGGCTTCTTGTTGGGTGGTTTCTCTTGTTGCAGAACATGGGCTCTAAGCACACGGGCTTCAGTAGTTGCGGCATGTGGGCTCAGTAGTTGCGGCATGCAGGCTCTAGGGCATGTGGGCTTCAGTAGTATAGTTGCTCCGTGGCATGTGGGATCTTCCCAGACCAGGGCTTGAACCCATGTCCCCTGCATTGGCAGGCAGATCCTTAACCACTGTGCCACCAGGGAAGCCCTTGACATAATGTTTTGAAGCTTTATCCGAGTTGTGGCATATGTCTGAATAATGAATAGTATTCCGTTATATGGATGCACTACTTTTGTTTATTCATTCATCAGTTGATGGACATTTAGGTTGTTTCCACCTTTTGGCTATTGTGATTAGTGCGGCTATGCACATTCATGTACAGGTTTTTGTTTGAACGCCTGTTTTCGATTCTTTTTGGTGTATACTTAGGATTGGGAATTTCTGAATCATGTGGTAATTTTCTGTTTAACTTGCTGAGAGACTGCAAAACTGTTTTCATAGTGGCTGCACCATTTCACATTTCCGCCAGCAATGTACAAGGGCTCCAGTTTCTACACATTATCTACAGTACTTCATTTTCCATTAATTTTAAAATATTTTTATTGAGTTTATAATTGTGGATTGATTTTTTTTTCTTCTTTCAGTTATTTTAAAGTTTGGTCATTCTATTGTCTTTTTGCATCCATTATTTCAGGTGAGAATCTGCTGTCATCATATTGTTTCCACACTAAGATTGTTTCCTTTTCTCCTCTGGTTGTTTTAAGAATTTTTTTTTATCCTTGCCTTTCAGCAGTTTGACTATGATGTTACCAAGTGGGATTTGAGAAATCCTGCTTGGGGTTGTTTGAGGATCTTGGATCTATAAGTCAATGTTTTTGACCAAATTTGGAAAATTTTGTCCATTATTTCTTCAAATATATTTTTCTGCCCTATTCTCTCCACTCCTCTTGAGATTCCATTTGCATACATGTTAGATTGCTTGATACTGTCATTGAAGATCTTTTTTCCCCTCTGTTCTTCAGATTGGATAATTTCTGTTGATCTGTCTTCAAGTTCATTGACTATTTCTTCTGACTTTTACAATCTTCTGTTAAGCCATCCAGTGAAATTTTCATTTCAGATATTATTCTTTTCAGTTATAGAATTTCTGTGTGTGTGTGTGCGGTTTTTTGTTTTGTTTATATTTCCCTGATAAGATCTCTGCATATAGTTTATTTTTTATCCAAGAATGTATATGTAATAGCTGCTTTTAGGTCCTTGTTTTCTATTTCCAACATGTGGGTCATCTTATGGTTTGTTTGTATTGATACTTTTCCCTCGACTTGGGTAGCATTTCCCCCTTTCTTCCTCCCTTCCTCCCTTCCTTCCTCTTTCTCTCTTTCCCTCTTTCTTCCTTTCTTCCTTCCCACCTACCTTACATGTTAACAACTTTTGCTTGTATACTGGACCCTTTGAATGATATTTTGTAGAGATTCTGGTTTCTTGGAAGAGTGTTGATTTTTGTTGTAGCAAGCAGTTAAATCACTATACATTTGTGAAGGTTTGGTTTTTATACTTTATTGGGGTGGATATGTAAATCTCTTAGACCTGGGATATAGCTTTTTCACCTAAGCCATAGCCTTTCTCTGGTTTCAAAGGCAAGCTTAGTTAGGTGTTAACTAAACCCCTTAACTTGGAGAGACTCAAGCTCTAAATCACCTTCCTTTTATTGGGTAGCAGCTGATACATCAGCTCAGCTTTTGAAGCCTTCCCACTGTTGTTTTCTGCTGAGCTCATTGGAATCTCCGCTACACATGCACAGTTCAGGGACCAGCCAAGGATTTCCGGGTAGTTTGTACACAGAGTTTGAGGCTCTCTGCTCTATGTTGTTCCTCCCTAATTAGATTTCTTCCCCCAGTTTCCAGGTCCTCTGGCAGCCTTAAGACTAAACAACTGCAGTTTTTGATTTGAGTTTTGGCCACCCTGCACTGCTTGAATTGGGGTGTGCCCTTGGGGGAAAAGCCATGTAATGTAGAATTCACTCGGTGCTATTCCCTTTTTGTAAGGGTTGAATTCCCACCAGTTTCTGCTGGCTTTTTGTTGCTCTCTAGTGTCTTCAAATAGTTGTTTAAAATTTTTTATCTAGAGTTTGTTATTTTTATCTAAAGTGGAATTAGTCTGACACAAGCTACTCTATCCTTACTGGCACTGGAACTTTGCGACCATCTTTTTAGTTAAATTTTTGTCCACACCTTTAATGATTTCCTTAGGATAAATTCCTAAGCAGAATTATTGGGTCAAGGAGCCTACACCCCACATCAAGGTTTTTGAATCGTACTGCCAAATTAGCCCCTAGAAAGGTTGCTGATTACATTGCTGTGGACATATTGAGAAATTCTAGAGGCTAATTTCCCATTGTGGTACCTGACACAGTGCCTGGCACTTCGGGTCTGTAAAGGCTGTTGACTGACTCTGAATCTGGAACATGATTTTTGCCAGTGCTGATCAGAGGAGTCAGCATTAAGCATGGGATACAGTACCGTTAACTTCATCACTAGAACTAATTTAAAAAGTGTTCCTTAAGTCACATTCCACCAGTAGATGTCCCTCCAGTGAGTTCAACTGGCTGGCAGCAGAAGTGACACCAACACCTTTACCAACATCATATAATCACGTCAGTATTCCTCACCTCTGAAATGGTATTTTATACTTCCAAAAGGGCTTTCAGTCACGTTATTCTGTATTTGCACAGTATAGATGCTGCTATATACTGTCTGTGTCCCCACCCCCGCCAAATTCATATGTTGAAACCTGTTCCTCAAAATATAGGTATATTAGGGGCCTTTGGGAGGTAATTAGATCATGAGGGTGGAGCCCTTATGAATGGGATTAGTGACCTTGTAAAAGAGACCCAAGAGGTCTCCCTCGGCCCTTCTGCCATGTGAAGACACATGAAGAAGACAGACGCCTGTGACCCAGGAACTTGGCCAAGTTCATCCAGCTGAGAAGTGGCTGATGCAGAATTGGAAGCTGGGTCTCTTGCTCCTGATTAAATGACCCTTACTCTTAGTTACCTGTGACCTTTAAGGTCTTGGGAAATCCCACTCAAACTTGCCCCAGCACAAAGGACAGGTCAGCTGGACTCTCAGCTGGCTCCTTCATGCAGTACCTGCTGTGGCCCGGTCCCTGGTGTTTTAAAGGCCGGATTTCATGTTGCTTTGGTGTCGTGGAGGAGCTTTGCCTCAAATTCATCAGGAGATGATAAGTTTCATTCAACTAGGGGATGTTTCCTCTGTGTGTGTGTGTGTGTGTGTGTGTGTGTGTCTGTGTGTGTGTGTGTGAGCTGGAGTCCTGGCCAGGACAGGAAATGAATCCTCTGGGCCTCCATATGGACAAGGGCAGGCCTGGGGCGAGGTGGCTCAGCCAGTGCATCCAAGCACTGAACTGATTGATTTGAGTCCAAGACGATGCTGACATTTCACCCCTGGCTCGAGCTCTGTATATGAGTGTGTTTGTGTTTTGAATGGCTGAGGGTTCAAAGCCAGAAGGAGTTCTCTTGGGAGGAGGCTGTAGCCTCCTGGCCAATCTGCAGAGCTCAGCATTTTAGGGAAATGACGTTCAGTGAATCTGATGTTTCCGAGACTTGCTACCATGGCTGCCATTAAAGGGTGGGACAAGCCAGTAGAACCATATATTCAAATTAGCGTGGAGGTTCCAGGCACTGTGCAAGATGCTTGGGTCACATTGATGAAAAGGAGACCTCAGGAGCTCCCAGATGGGGGTTGTGTATGTGTTGCTGGGTGCCAGGGATAGAGGGTGAGCAGATGATCTGGTCAAAAAAAGGCTTTGCTAGGTGTTGTGGGACCCACCCGAGGTCGGGATTGGGGCGGGGGCCATCTTCCTCCAGCTCAAGACCTTACCCTCTGGGTCCAACCCAGCTCACTTTCTCAGGTCTGCACTCCTCTGGGCATCCCTTAACTCCTGTGGGTTCCGTCTTTCTCACTCACTGGTTTCTTCCCCTCAGCACAGAAAGCATCTCCCATCTTTACGAAAACAATCTTACTGAATCTGCACCACCCTTTACCCACCATCCCACCTCGGGCTTCCTTTCTTGGCCAGGCTTCTTGGAAGAATTGCCTTCCCTGCCTTCCCCGACTTGGCTTCCTTGCTTCCAGGGTCTTCCGCAACCTGCAAGGTAAAACCTCTGCTCCACTTACCACTCAGAGAGTCTTTTCACTGAGTGACCAGTCACTGGCCGGGAGCTGGAAGGCAATACATTTCTTGAATAAATGAATGATTACCAAGGCCGTTTTCATGGGTGTGAGATATGAGGTTCAGATGGTGGAGGGATGATTCCCCCATTGTAGAGACGAGTAACTGAGGCTTAGAGAAATGTTGATATTATTTATGTGAGGCCCTGCTGGAGCCCATGGGGGAGCTGGAGACTGAGTGATGGGAAGAAAGTACCATCACCACTGCCTGCTCTCTGGCTGGCTGAGCTGGGAGGACCACTAGGGCGCTGACCGTTCAACCGCTTATCACACCTGCCTCTTTCCTGGCATCTTTGGTAGACTTCCGGCCCTGGCCTGACGTGGAGAATGAGCTGAGGGTCTGCTCCATTCAGCATCTGTTCTTGCTGTCCGCTCCAACGGACAGTGTGGCCTCACTGATGAGATTCCGGGCCCTTTGATACTCCATCCCAGCCTGGAGTGGTTCCAGCCATCGAGATGGGTTTTGTTGTCAGGCAAGCATCTTTCGGCGCCTCCCGTCATGCTGTGTGGGGCTGTAAATATCCACAGATGTCACCTGCCTTTTCTTTTTCTGGAAAGCGCTTACGTGGGGGCTAGCCCAGGTCGCTGGCGCATTGCTCAACTGCTGGGCTGTCTGCGCACCCAGAGGGCTCTCAGCCCTCCCCGAGGCTGCTGCTTCTGCATCCACGGGCATCTCACAGGGCATGGCGGGGGCCACAGTGATGCCAAGGGAGATGATTGCTAAGCTCGTGAATTTTCTGAGACTCTCCTGGCCAGGGTGACACGACTTCCAGGGAAACCTAGACATTTCCCGTTGGCCACAGGGATCCGGCGTCTCTCCGGGGCAGAGGCTCCAGGTGTAAGACAAGGCTCTCCTGTCACTCCCTCTGACGTGCTGAGCACAGGGAGGGAGATGGGGACCTCTGCTGAGGTGGGCAGAGCCTGGGACAGTCAGGCTCTCTTGCTCTAATCAACCACCTCTTTGAGAGGTGAGTATCGGCCAGTCCAGAGACTTGGGGCTGGACCACATAAACCTGGTATGGGGTGAGATGCCGGGGAGCTGTGCATGGGCGAGAAGGAGGGGCCAGGCAAAGGGCAGCAGATGTGTGTTCTTCCCGCTGAGTGGCTGGGCCAAGGCAGCCTTTGTGGGGGAAACTGGGTCCCTCAATTAACAGCTGAGGCTCCAGGGAGAACATGTTCGTCCCCTAAGTGACCTGCTAGATGCCAGCGGGCTTCTTTCCAGAACGCTCAGGAAGGGAGTGGAGGACTTTCTAGAGCACAGCCTGCATGTTGGCAGGGAGAAGTTGGGCTGGGGTGGTGTGGTATTAGGAAAATAGGGGAAAACATAAAGAGAGGAGTAGTTACACTAATTCAGCAGATCAAGGAGTTGGTTTTCTTCTTCCACCTCCTGCTTCTCGTTAGGATCTTCTCTGGGGCCAAGTCCACATGCTGGGGCTCAAGGTCACACACTTTGGCTTTGGGTGGCTGCAGTAGTTGCCAGGGCCAATGCACTGGAGAGGACTGGTTTGGCCTGCTGCAGGGAAGCATTTCCAGAACCTTCCAAATGGGGCTGGGGTCCCAGGCAGTGAGCACATCACACCCACGCTGTGGCCGGGAGAGGGGAAGGGCCTTGGCCAGTGGTCATTTGCCATAAGCTTATACGTGCGATGCTGTCCAGGCTGGGCAGAGCCAGTGGCTGGCAGAGGCTGTTGGTCCACCCCAGCCCCACCCTCAGGGTCTAGGGGTGACTGTTTGGGGCCTGCCTGTGCTTTGGCAGAAGCCTTGGCCTGTTATGGTGGATGGCGCTGTCTGGGCCCCACCCAGGGAGCACCTTCGACCCGACAACTCCATCTTCTAAGTGTTTCTGCTTCTTCTCCTGGGACCTCCAGGACTGCAGTGTCATCAACAGCTCCCCGTACTCTTATTGGAGACCTCCGTGTCTCGACCCCAGGTGACACATGGGAGGGTGAGGGGAGGTCCGGACCATCACGATAGTCCTATAACTGGGGTATACTGAAGATTGGAGAACAGCGGTGTCCACAGGATGAGACTGAGCAAAACAAACCATGAGCCCCATGCCTGAGCTGAGGAGGGCCTTACAGGGAGGGCGTCCCACCGTGACCCATGACCTTAAAGAGTGACACGGCTGTGAACCACTCTCTCCTTCCCCAGAAGAGTGATCCAAACCTCTTAGATGGCAAGGACAGGCCATGAGACAAGCAGATGTGGGCTCATTGGACTAGGCTTCCTCTGCTAAAGCCTGCTGCTGTCCTGACCCTCAGCTCAGTCTTTTCTAGAAAGAGGATGGAGGTGGGTGGCAGTCCAGCCCTTCTGAAGGCTGGACAGGACATTTTCTTACAGTTGATCCTAGTGCTGGGCAGAGAGGGGCCAGCTCTCAGGATGGGAAGTTGAGAGCATGGCAGGGCCTTCCTGGTGAGGAGGGGCTGGTGGGAGCTGAGTCTCCTGGAACCACAGAATCAGCTGTGTATGCAAAGCACGTGCCAGAGCTGCGCAAGCCTGCACTCTTGGTGCCTGACCGTAATCCTCACCAGCCATGTTGGAGTCATGGCAGGAGGTGGTGGGGATGCTGGAGTCCTGCCTGATGTCGCGAAGCTCGCTCTTCCAACCTCCGCAGGCTGCGTCCAGGGTCCCCGGAGCGAGCACAATGCAGCCCCATCAGGCACTGTTCTGTGAGGGTGGCTGGGCTGTCCTCCCCCAAGGAAGGATAGAGAGCCACCCTCTGGGCTGCCCAAGTGCCCCTTGGGGAAGCTCGACCCACTTTACCTGTATGAGGTGACAGCACAGTTTGTATTCTCATGAACTCAATGACAGGCTCTTTGGATCTGCTCGTCTTAGCTCGCACTGTTGTAACAGAATACCGTAGACTGGGGTGCTTAAACCACAGACATTTGTTTTGCATAGTTCTGGAAGCTATGCAGTCCAAGATCTAGATACTGGCAGATTCGGTTCTCAGTGAAAGCTCTCTTCCTGGCCACCTTCTCGCTACGTCCCCACATGGTGGGGACGCAGGGAGAGGGAGAGAGCTCTCTGGCGTCTCTTCTCGTAAAGGCACTAATCCCATGGTGGGGGCCCACCCCCAGTATTTGCTTGGTGACGTATCTATGCATCCCCCTATCCCTCTCTCCATCTTGCTGTTTGGTACCTGGGTCCTCACGCCCTAGGAGGATGGGCTCAGAGAGGCAGCTTCTTTAACATCTCCTCCGAACCCCCCTGAGCCCGTGTCTGCGTGTAAGCCCTGCTTCATGTTTAGTTTCCCGCCATACAGTATCTCCCTCTCTTGCTGAGCAGATCACACAGGCCACGGTGGCCTCCATCCTTGCTGCCCTGTCTGGTTCTCCTGCCCCTGGGGACCATGGTGGATGAACTTACCAGGACCAGTGGGCGGAGCTTCAGTCTGAGTTGCTTCATGGGCTCCATTTAAATGTTTTTCTTCCAATGCCACGTGACCGACCAAGGCCTGCTTGGGGTCCACCGGGAGCCCAGGAAAGTTCTCTCTGCACCATTTTAACAGAATTGCAGCCCCTGGGCCCTGGGCTGGGGGAGGGGAGGGGAGAACTCCAGCCCACGCAGACATCAGGAAGCGCCTTGCGGTGATATAAGGCATCAGGCCCTTTCCCATGTAACCAGAAACCCATGGGCAGAGTGTGGTCATTTTACAAACAGGACAAGCAGAGTGGAGAACAAAATCTCACCTCCCTGAGGACCCATACATGATCCCCTGGAGTGTGGAGTGAGCCAGGCCAGCTGGCCCAGAGTGAGGGCACCCTGGGCACCACGGGGCAATGGCTTTCCACCCATCTGGGAGGAAAGGAAGGGTTGGTCACTCTCCCCCTTCCTATGGTCCTGCTTTGCCCTTGGTGGCTGTTTCCCAGTCAGAGCTCCCAGACAGGGGATCTAGGCTTGGTTCCCAGCACAATTCACACGCCCAGCACCGAGGAGCAATCAGTCTATCCCTGCAGAAAGATTCCGTATCCCTCATTCGCTTGGACAGTGGAAAGGCCACAGGCTTCAACCCAGACCAAGGGCTGAAATCCTGGCTCCACACAATCGCTCTGTAGGCAAGTCAGTTCCTCTCTCTGAACCTCAGTTTCCTCATCTGTAAAGTGGGTACAATGATACTTGTCTTGCAGAATTATTAATTCTATTGCACATCAAATGAGGTGAATAAAAAGTACCTGATGGGCATAGGAGGCCCTTAATAAGTGATTCTTGTTACTATTACTGTTCTCCCAACTTGCCCAGTGCTAGACACGGTGCCCAGTGCTAGGTACCAGAAATATACGGCGACTGATTATGGTGTCTTTTCCTTCCAAATACGGGTGCTTAGGGCTGAAATGGACCTTAAGATCTCTGTCCTTGTACGCACACGTGCGCGCGCGCGCTTGTGTGTGTGTGAGAGAGAGAGAGAGAGAAAGATTGATTCAGTCTCTGCTGTTTTTGAACAGGCCTGTGATGTGAGTGCAGCATGAGAATTAGGCCCACAGTTTCCCAGGCACTAGGGGCCACAGAAATGGGGTTCATTCAGCTGCCAGTGACTCTGAGCAGCCCCAGCAGGGAGAGGGCGTCAGGGGTCCCTGGTCTTGCTGGAGGTGCTGGGTGTCCTAGGCTGAAGGCCAGGTGAGTGATCCCACCTGCCGAGGTGCTGTTCTCCTTTGGGGAGTGGAAATTTACAGCCAGGGGCTGGGGTCCAACCAAATTGCCCTTCAAGGCAGCTGATCAACACCAAAGATGCTGGGAATGGAACCTGGGAGGTGGCAGGTGGTGTGGACAGAGCTTGGGGTGCGAGGCCAGAAGTTGTGACTATTCCTGGCCAGGCGACCTTTGTAAGTCACCTGCACATCCGTTTCTCCCCTGGAAGCGGTTGTTCTGCTGGGGAGGGGTGTAGCTTTGAGGTCTGCAAGCCTGCAGTTCTGGGCTCCCCTCAGCAGGAGCAAGGCTGTTGTAACAATGATGCTGAGCTCTGGTTATTGTAAACTTCCCAGAGAACGAGGCATACCTTACCATGATGTCATGTCTAGACACCCAGGTCAGGTATAAATTATGGAGACAAAGTAGCATGTTCAGTGGTTAGACTGTAAAACTTTAACGAGAGATTTCTGTGACTCCAACATATGCTGGGAAAGGCTGTTCTTGGAGGAGGAGGAGGAGGAAAGGCGCTTTCTTCCCTTTTCACTTCCTCTCTGGCATCTGTGGGTGGCAGGCACCGCCTTTGGGGCAAGGCCCTTGGGACTCATGAAGGCTCTGGTCCCAGGTGGCAGCTTCCTCCAGAGCAGGAAGTGACCGGCACTGGTTTCCGGAGACCTGGTAGCTGGAGCTCTGCCCTGCTGAGCTGGGTGGACCTTGGGCAAGTCCCAACCTCTCAGGGCCTCAGTTTCCTTATCTGTAAAATGGGGGCGGAAGAGAGAAGCTTCCTGCACGAACGTTTCCCCCTACCAGTCCTCTAGGGCCTGGCAGAGCAAAGCAGTAGACACGCGTGTGGAGCAGAAGGAATGCCTTTCTGCATTTAAGACTTACCTCCTGTGGCTTTGGTGATGAGAAATGTAGCAAGACAGAGGACCAGCTTGGGGGGCTGAAAAGTGCTGACGTGAGGGGGCCTGGCCCGGAAATCCTGGGGTCTCCTTCTGTGAAAAAGGCTGAAAGTTATGCTGGTAGCAAGTTAGGGGATACCTTTGTGGCACCGATGGACGCTGTTGTGTTTTTGTTTTCGTTTCTGACACCAGATACATTGTTCCAACACCAATTCTCCAACTCCCTGACCACGACTGGGGGTTCAACACTCCAATTCAGTTCTGATGCCAGCTACCTGGAGTTAGTGGATACCCCACGAGTTAAGGGCTCAGTCTCACAAGACTGCCCCCCACTTCAGACGCCAGCTGCAGATGAGGTCCCCAGGCTATCTGCACTTCCGCCACCCTGCTGACTACAAATCTGGGGGTTCCCACGACACCCCCTCAAGTGTGATAATTCACTAGAATGACTCAGAGAACTCAGGAAAGCGCTAGACTTACCATTACAGTTTTCTCATAAAGGATACAACTCTGGAACAGATGCACAGGGCGAGGGGTGGGGGGAAGGGTGCTGAGCTCCCACGCCCTCTCTGGGTCTACCACCCTCCCAGCACCTCTGTGTGTTCATCCACCCAGCTCTCCAAACCCCACCATCTGGGATCTTTATGGAAGTTCCATTACATAGGCACGATTGATTTAATCGTTGGCAATTGGTGATTGAATTCAATCTCCAGCCCCTCTCCCCTCCCCAGAGGTCGGGGCTGGGGCCGAAATTTCCAACCTCCTAATCACGTGGTTGGTTCCCTTGGCTACCAGCCCCCCGCCTAAAGTTATCTAGGGACCCAACAGGAGTCACCTCATTAGTATGAACTCAGGTGTGACTGAAAGGGGCTCCTTATGTATATCAAAAGATGCTCCCTTCACTCTGGAAATTCCAAGGGTGTTAGGAGCTTGGTGCCAGGAACTGGGGACAGAGATCGAATATATACATTTTATAATACCGCAGACACGAAGGCCTTTGTAGCTGGGATTGACAATACCGAAGATGCTGAGGACGCCCACCTTGGCCCTAGGTTTGAGACAGGGGAGGCCCTGGTGTCTGGCAATGACATTCCATGGTGCCAGAAGCCATGGGGCACAATACAGGGGTCTGTTCCCAGACGTTGTGTACCTGACAGCATGAGGGCTCTGCTGCAGTCATGCATGTGGCACAGGGATGGCCAAGCTTTTGAACAGGGTGGCTAGTTTTGCGGGGCACTTGTGCCTTTGCTGTGTACGTGGACCCATGCAATCATGGGTCCATCGACCCATGAAGGCATCGATGCCAGACAGCGGTACCCTGCATGCGCTAAGGATGCGGACTCTGCGATCCCTGTACATGTGGACCAGGGTCATGTTCATCACATGAAAATGTGATTGAACATGGAAAATGACCCCCAGGGGACCACAGAGCAGCTGGTTTGAGGACAGCCTGTCCCTCAGCCAACTGTCTCACCATCAGATCACATTTACGAAGCGCCCGCTTATCTGAGGAGCCCATAAACACTGGAGTCTATGGCGCAAACCCTCAGTCATTCCAGCTGAAGTGTTGCAGGGGGCGGAGGGGCCTCCCTGGGACCCTCAGGCTCTGTGGAGGGGGTGCATTTGGCCCTGGGTCCCCTGTTCCCATAAGAACCTCCTAAATGTTCTTTGTGGCCAAGCATTGCCTGGACTGCCCCTCAGGAGAGGCTGCATTTCCGGACTTGGGGTTGGAATGTTCCAGAATCTCTGTGCCTCACTCTGCTTTGAACAGTTATTTATTGCCTGGGCCTCTCATTCAGCGCTTCTCTCCCAGTCTCGGGGTTTTCTCCTCCTGCCCCTCCCTCTCGCCTTCTTCCCGTCCTCCTCCTCCTGTTTCTCTCAATTGCCTACATGTCCATCTTCCCAACTACTCTATGAGCTGCCTGGGGATTGGGTCTTTCTCTGCTGCTTTTTGTTCTGCAAGGACGCCACCCAAAGGAGGAAAAATGGGGTTTGGAGCCTCTCGGTCTACAGTCAAATCTGGCCCCAGTATTTCTTAGGTATGAAATTTTGGACAAGCAAATGATTGCCTAGAGCCTCACTTTCCCCAGCAATGAAATGGGAAAGTTAAGGCTTACCCTGCAGGGGTCTTAGGAGGTTCTAGAGGCTTCTGGAAGTGCCCAGCTCACTGCCCAGCTCCTGGGAGCACTCAACTAGTCCAGTGCCTGGCCCGAAAGAAGCAGGTGCTGCCTTGCACCTGGCCCTAGGGCACGATTTCCTTTTACCTTCCCGGTAACCCCATGGAACAGGCAGGGGTTGCCATGTTCCCATTTTACAGATGAGAAAGATGAGGCTAAGTGGTTAAGTGCGTAGATGAAGGCCACATGCTTAGTAAGTGATTGATCCTGGACCAGAAACCTGGTCTTGCCTTTGAACTGCTCCACACTAAGGAGGAAATGAATGGATGAATGAGAGATTACATACAGGGTCACGCTGTGGCTGCAGCTGGCTCTGCTTCCCCGGGCTCGGGGAGAAGGCCTGGGAAGGATGAAGAGAAGCAGGTGGCTGGCTGGTTGTTCTGGCATCAGGATAGGTCTCCAGATGCCTCATTCAGAGACCGAGGGCCAGGTTGGATGTCCAGGCCACCGGATCACAAGGTGGACTCGTGGACCAGGGCTGTTTGCATATATCATGTGCATCTGCGTCCTGTTTATAATGTGTGCGTGTGCCTGGTGTGTATGGGATGTGTGTGGTGACTATGCATATTGTCCGTGTATGCATAACACTGGTGCAAGTGCATACGTGTGTGAGGGGTGGGCGTGCTGTCTATGCATGGGGGTGCTTGTGATACGTGTGAGTGTGTGAGGGGTGTGTATTTTGGCGAGTGAATTGTAAGGTATTTATGTCTACGTGGTATATGTGTGCAGTGAATTATGATGTGTGTAATGTCTGTGCACACGTGTGCATTACTGTGTGAGGTTTATATGTGTGTGGTGTGTGCAGATGTGTGGTGAGCGTGTAGTAAACCCTTCATGATGTTCTCGTGGACTGGTTAGATTCCCCTGAGATAATATGTCTAATCTTGAATTTGGAGGGTGTCCGTCTGGCCACTTGCATACTGGGAGCTGAGATGGGGAGGAGGGCTGGGGGGGAGGTTCTGACCCTCAGCCTGTAAACTTGCACTTAACCCTCAGGCTTTCTGTATGGCTCCCTCACCCTCCATCACACCTGGTATTCTTCCATCACGAGATTCTGTTTTTTTCTCTCCAGAGAGTAAGTCTCCAGTTTTATGCCTGAGTGGGCATGAGGACCTAGGAACTTCTTCCTCCTTGAGACTTTGCATCTGTCCTATTTTTAGCACCTCCATATAGCTTCACTTTTCTGAGCACCTGATCCGCTGCCCTCTGGGGGAGGGAAACGAGCTTTTCTCAGCCGGTCCAACTACTGACTCAGGACTCAACACCCTTGAGTCAGCAAGGGCAGCTCCCATTTGTCCATTTGTTTTGCACTTTTCACATTTGCTGCAGTTGACTCCTCTCCTATTTTCTTTTCTTTTTTAAAAAAATAAATTTTATTTATTTATTTATATTTTTGGCTGTGTTGGGTCGTCATTGTTGTGCGCAGGCTTTCTCTAGTTGCGGCGAGTGGGGGCTACTCTTCACCGTGGTACGCGGGCCTCCCATTGCTGTGGCCTCTCTTGTTGCAGAGCATGGGCTCTAGGCACACGGGCTTTAGTATTTGCAGCACATGGGCTCAGTAGTTGTGGCTCGCGGGCTCCAGAGCGCAGGCTGAGTAGTTGTGGCGCACGGGCTTAGTTGATTCCCGGCATGTGGAATCTTCCCGGACCAGGGCTTGAACCCGTGTCCCCTGCATTGGCAGGCGGACTCTTTTAACTACTGTGCCACCAGGGAAGCCTCTCCTATTTTCTTTATCCTTGTCAATTTATATCTTTAAGAAACCCAAACCCCCAAAACTCTTCCTGTCACTTTAGTGGGGTTTCAGGAGAGTGTGGACAAATGTGTATCTGACATCTCTGCTGAAAACAGGTGAGCCAAGGAAAATGGCACGTCCCTTTGTGGAGGCATATGTCATGACACAGGGCGACTTAACTCAGTAACCCTTAGTACCTCTTAGCATACGAATGGTCAAGTTAAACTCTTAATTTAAAAAATGTACATAAGAACTATTTCAAACTAATTAAAAAGTACATAAAACACCCCATAAGATACTTAGGTACCCACCACTGAGATTAAACAGCGGTCGTCAGCATCATCTCTTATTTGCTTCAGAACAGTTTTTTCTTTTGAAACTTTGAAATAATTCAGAACAGTGTCGTAAAGACGTAAAATGTTAACAGGTATGGCTAAAGCCAGGTACAGCTGAAGCCCCACTCTCCATGCCTTTTCTACGTTTCCTTCCCAGACAAAACACTAACCTCAAGTTGGTGTGTGCCCTTCTCAGGCAAATTTCTATACTATTATTATATGTATTTATACCTATAAAAATATATATGACTATGTGTTTTAAAATTTGCATACATGATGTTCTGCTGAATGCATCCTTTTGCAGCTTGCTTTTTCACTTAAGATATTTGTGAGCTCTATTCATGACGACTTTGTTACCCCTAGTTCGTCAATTTTGATTTCTAGTATTCCACTGCATGACTATACTATACTACTCCACAGCACGAGTTTATCTATCATTCTCCCACTAAAAGACGTACTGCTTCCGTTTTTCACAAATACAATCAAGACTACAGAGAATGCCCTCAGGTCCTTCTGTACATGAGCAAAGGCTTGCCCAGACTGAGAATGCTGATCTTTAACTCTTTGCGATAGCGTCAAATTGCTCTCCAATCTCGTCGTTCCAATTTCCACTCCACCGGCAGTGTACAAAAGTTCCCCATTGCTCTATAGCCTTGCCAGTATTTGGTGTTGCCAGATGTGATTTTTTTGTACTCCATTAGATGAAAAAATGTATATCAATTTAAAGATCTGCACTCCCCTAGTACCTCTGAGTTACAGCTTCTTTCTGTTTTTGTTTGTTCAAAAATGTTTGTATGTAGCCCTGACTCTTGAATGATAGTTTAGTTGGGTATAAAATTCTATGTTGACAGTTACTTTCCCCCCTGCACTTTGGAGATACTGTACCATTATCTTCTGGCCTCTGTTGTTGCTGTTGAGTGGTCTACTGAAGACGTCTTTGGAGATAGTTCATCTTTTTTTTTGGTTGATTGTAAGTTTTTGTCTGCCTTTGGTGTTCTGCAGATTCACTGTGACTTGTCCAGGTCTGGATCGGTTTACTTACCTATTTGGGACTCATTGCAGTCTTGGAATCGTTGATATATGAGGATCCTTTTTTTTTTTGCGGTACGCGGGCCTCTCACTGTTGTGGCCTCTCCTGTTGCGGAGCACAGCCTCCGGACGCGCAGGCTCAGCGGCCATGGCTCACGGGCCCAGCCGCTCCGTGGCATGTGGGATCTTCCCGGACCGGGGCACGAACCCGTGTCCCCTGCATCGGCAGGCGGACTCTCAACCACTGCGCCACCAGGGAAGCCCAAGGATCCATATATTTTTAAATCAATTCCAGAAAAGTCCAAGCCATTTTCTCTCCAGATTTTTGCCTCTTTACCATTTTCATTCGGTGCTTCTGAAATTCCTTTTAGGCAGATAGGATCCCCATTTCGTCTTCCATGTCTCTTAACCACTCATTCTTTCTGTTTCTTTATGTTTCACTTTTGCACTTTGGGCAAAATTTCCTCAGATATAACTTTTATTTTATCAGTCTTCTCCTCAGCAGTGTCCAACATGCCTTTTAACCTGTCCATTTCATTTTCATTTTTAATGATTATATTTTTGATTTTTATGGATTATATTTAGTTCTTTTTTATTTCTATCCAATTTCCAGCTTCTTTCTTTTAGCACTCTACATCCTTCCTTTATATATGTTTCATATCTTTTTTCTTATTGGAATTTTATTTTCTCCTGTTGTTGGGGTTTACTCTTCCTGGTTGTCTTCTTTGCTCTCTCACTTATGGTAGCTTTTTTCCTTGTTGCTTCTGTAATTTTATTGTATGGTGAGCTCTTCTTTGTCACTGCTTGTTTTTTTTTTTTTTGTAAGGATCCCCTGTAGCCTGGATTGTGGAACCATTCTCCCACAAAGTTTTGTAAGGTACTTCAGAGTATCACTGACCAGGAATAGATTTTTATGTTAATTTCTTGGTTTGTGGGCTTCTGGGTAAATTCTTCTGGGTTTATAATATTAATTCAAACCCGAGATCCACACAAGGCACAGGCCTGAGGTTGGCTGCATCAGGGAGATTTTCTTTTTTTTTTGCGGTACGCGGGGCTCTCACTGTTGCGGCCTCTCCCGTTGCGGAGCACAGGCTCCGGACGCGCAAGCCCAGCGGCCATGGCTCACGGGCCCAGCAGCTCCGCGGCATGTGGGATCCTCCCGGACAGGGACACGAACCCGCGTCCCCTGCATCGGCAGGCAGACCCTCAACCATTGCACCACCAGGGAAGCCCAGGGGAGATTTTCTGTTTAATTTTAGGCAAAAGAGAGCAGCTTCGTTATCCCCTCCCTGTGCTGACTGGCAGATAGTCTTCTAGAAAATCTTCTGTGGGGGAGTGGTCCCCTTCCCCCCTTCACGGACACTCAAAGCACATGGGTGTGGAAACCCCACACTGAAGCAGTCAGGTTACCCTGGCGATAACCTTCTCACTCCTTCCCCAAGGTCAGTTAGACAATCTGCTCTTATAGTAGCTACTCTGTTTTCAGTTTCCTCTTTACCCTTGTAAATACCTCCTTTCTTTCTTGGGAAGTCAGCTATGCATTTAAACTAATCTTTTGTATTTTGTCCAGCATTTCTTTTTATTTTAATCCAACATTTCTAAGTGTTTGTAGAAAGGCGTTTTTCTGATTTTCCTATACACCATCTTGTTAGAACCCGAGGTCTCTAATCTCCTTCCATCTGAATTTCTCCACTTAGAAGGTAGGAATAATGTTGCCTTCTACAAAGAGTTATCAGGATCAAGTAAGGATTTACATAATCGACCTAGCCACAGGGTAAGTACTCAATAAATGCTAGCAATAATGATTACTGTTACATTGATATCATATGTGTTTTTTCTTTTTATTGATATTTGTGGGTAGACTCGCTGGAGACCTTTGAAAATAAAACAGCTCATTTTCTCCCAGTGCAGGTTGTGATCTTTAATTGTACCGTATTTATTCTCAGAGGGAGGTGGGGGAAAAGCAATAAAACTAAAAGGGTGCACATGGTATGCTAATTACAATAATATATATTATTTCATATCATCCATATAATAACCCCATGACATAGGATGTTGTAACAGTCAGGATGGTAACAAACAGTCCCATGAGTTTGGGGGCAGTTGATCCAACAGAAGTTACCTTCTTGCTCAAGCCGCATGTCCAGTGCAGGGCAGCAGAGGACCCAGCATGTCAGCGCTCCTTAGGGCTCTAGGTTGACAGAAGTTCCACCATCCTGCACCTGCACCCTGTACAACAGGTGGGGAACTGGAAAGTTGTGCATGGACTTTTCACTGTCTCAGTCTCTCATAACTTACTATCCCAACCTAGTCATGTGGCCCTGGTCAACTCCAAGGAGTCGAGGAAATATAATGAAGATAATGGGGTCTGGGGTGGTTACGTCTGTCTCTGCCACAGGCGGGATGGAAAGATAGGAACTTTTCTCAGACGCCCTCTAAGTGTCCGGCACTGTGCCAGTCATGTGTCCTACTTTCTCAACTCTCAACAGTGCTTCAAGGTAGCTTTGCATATGAAGAAACAGGAGCTGGAGAGGTTAAGGAACTCATGTGAGATGCCACTTCTAATACGTGGTAGAGCCACTTATTAGTCTACCTTCTGACTCCATGTTACCTACTTCTGCCAGGGGACAAAAAGGGCCAGAAACATGCAGGGAGGTGAGACGAGCCCAGAGGTCAGCACTGGACATGTTGGCATTGAGAGGTGATGCTGCCTCTCCCTGAAGCCCCAGCAGCGGGGGAGGCAGATCAGCCTTCCAATTCACCTGTGTGAGGGCTTCACCCCTTGGCTTCAGGGGCTAGTCATGCCGTGCCAGACATATGCGTAGTTGTGGACACATTCCAAAGTCAGGCATGAACGCTGTGTGATAAGTGTGAGTTTGGATCCTTTGTGCCATAGGCTGCTGTGCTTGCACGGGCCACCCAGGCTCCCCTGGGACATACACTTGGGAGCTCATGGACCAGAAAGGTCCTCATGCTCTCAGCCTCTGTCCCCTGACCTGTGGCTGCCTTCGTTTGCATGTCTGCTTTGCTCAGGAAGCTGGCGTCTTCATCTAATTTATCTCAGTGTCCAGGACAGGGCCTGACCCTGAAGAGGCCTCAGGAAAGGCTCTTTGGTGGGACAGAACTGACTGTTCTGACATCCTTGAGAGCAGGTTGTTACAAACCTGTGTTGCCTGGGCTGTCGGGGAGTGGACAGGGGAGGCTTGGGTTGGGTCCAGGCCTGGCCGCTGCATTCGTGTGACTCTGGGATGGCTACTTCTCTCTCTCAGACTCCCATCCTGGATGGTGGTGTTGGGGGGCAAAGTGATCCCAGCGGGTCTGAGATTCTCTGGGATTCTGGGATCTGTCTTCACCTTCCGGCATGCCTGAACCTTGGGAAAGGTTTGGTCAGGGATCAAACCCCACAGAGGACCCAGCTGAATTCTTTTTTTTTTTTTTTTTGTTTTGCGGTACGCGGGCCTCTCACTGTTGTGGCCTCTCCCGTTGCGGAGCACAGGCTCCGGACGCGCAGGCTCAGCGGCCATGGCTCACGGGCCCAGCTGCTCCACGGCATGTGGGATCTTCCCGGACCGGGGCACGAACCCGTGTACCCTGCATCGGCAGGTGGACTCTAACCACTGAGCCACCAGGGAAGCCCTCAGCTGAATTCTTGATTCCGCAGCTCCTCCAGAGCCCAAGTCTGCCCGTGTCTACCTTACAGCAGTCTTGGGGTTCACCCTGGGTCTTGGGGTTCACAGACCAGGCTCAGCAGAGACCTTGAGAAGAGAGCGGGCTGGGGCTCTGAGCCTGAGATGGGGGTCCCCAAGACGGCTCTGCGGGGAAGGGCTGGAGGCAGACCCGCGCTCCTCAGCTAGCCGCAGCCTCTGTCCCCAGCAGCTGCGGGGAAGAGGACCCTGTCTGCAAAGGCCACGCAGTTGTTTTAGATTAGCATACAAATCGACATTAGTGTAGTACATCTGTTGTTAATCCACATCCCGGGGAAGGGGGATGCCAACACGTCGTTTATTAGGCACCTCGATCCCATAATGTCCTTTTTTTTGCTGCCTTTGTCTTCTATCGGCCTCCATAATGGGTTCCAGGATGTCTTTTATTTTGCTACAGACCACGTTTCCTCCTGCCTAACAGATCAGAACGTAATGGATTCCAGGATGTAATTTATGCTATTTTGGAATCAGACTCTGTACTATTAATTCTAAAGCCTTTGGGCAATCTCCAGGGAGGCCGGAGTTCTCTGTTTGCCCCCCTGGTCATCAGACAGGCACCAGGAACCCAAGCACAGTCCAGGGGCTGGAGAGGGAGGGAGCCCATGCCGACAGCTCCCAATTAAGGGAATTCCAGGCAGGCGTGGGAGCGGAGGCCAGAGGGTGCTGGTGGAGACAAAGGAAGCTGAGAGGATGCAGAGCCAGGAGGGGGAGGCGCAAGATGTTCGAAAAAGCCAGAGATGAGCAGAACCCCCTGGGGACTGGTCACAGACACTGGACCACGGTTTTTGAGCCCTTGGGGAAGAGAACTTGGACCCTGGGCTTCCAGGAGGGACAAAGCCCCAGGGAGGTGTCTCCCGGAGGAGGGCAAGGCCATGTGAGCAACAACACGGCCCTGGGAGCCACCAGACCTGGACCCGAGGCTGAGCTGGGTGACCCGGGTCCTCTTGCTTACGGTTGGCCCTAGCATGGTCACTGCCCCTCGCTGAGGCTGGCATTCTTCGCCCAGAGCCATCACTGAGCCCGAGAGACACATCAGAAGTGTTGTGGACATGTGCAAGTTCCGGAGAAGCCTGAGGATTTCGGTCCTGAGTGCAGAGTGTGTCCAGTGCACTGCCCAGCCTGCCCCCAGCTCTGCCAGGTCCCTTCCCCGCGCAGGGTACCTTCGTTTGAATTAGAGAAAGAGCCTCTAGGAGCATGGGTTCGGGGGAACTCTCTCCCTTCAGGCCCCGAGGGTGGGGGAGACACAGGGGTCTCTTCTGTGCCCTGTGCCTCGGGACCACACACACTCCAGGGGTGCACGGCCCAGGCAGATCTCTGGGACCTTCCTGCCCCCAGGTGCTCTCTCCACCCTGGTGGGCAGCTCCTTCCTCACCAGACAGCCTGGGCTGTAGTCTGAGTCCCACCACCCCGTGTAGGGCTCCCCAGTCATGCCTGCCCCCTCTGCCTGCTGCCAGGCCCTGCGGGCTAGGGTCTGACATGGCCCCAGGGGGTGGGGTCAGAGGGTCTCCTCCATGTGACCTCAACCTCTCCCCTTATGACCAGGTGTCCAGTGGTCTCTCCCGCCATCCTGGACACCTTCTCGAGAAGGGGAGGGGCTCAGGACCAGCTGCCCTGCCTGGCGGTGTGTTCTGGGGGCTTCGAGGTGGATGGAGTCCAAGGCTCCCCTCCCTCCTCTGGGACGGTCATGTTCACCTGCAGCCCTGAGGCCTCTCGCCCACATGCTAGCCCTTTAGTTTTCCACCCCCTGTGAGGGACGCCTCCCCCCTGAAGCTGAGTATGGAGAGGTTCTGAGCAGAAAAGAGCCCCTGGGGAGGTCAAAGCCCTTCGCAATACTGGTCTCTGAGGCCACGAAGCAAACCCTCCGTGTCACTGGTGGGGCTACTGCCGTATCTTTCACGTGGAAGCCTTTTAAAAAAAATTCTGGTAAAATATACATAAGATCAAATTGACCGTTTTAACTAGTGTTAAGCGCACAGTGCAGTGGTATTAAGTACATTCACGTTGTACAGTCATCACCCGGCATCCACCTCCAGAACTTTTTCATCATCCCAATTAAATTGCAGACTTTTAAAGGGGAAAAAAAGTTGACTGTGTCTCCTGACCAATACATTCTTCTGGGTCATCTCCACCTCTCGTTGTCTTTGAGGTACTTTACAGCTCTGTAAACCTGTCCCAAACTAGGAATAACGCGAACGATGCTTGTCCGTATTAAAATAAATTAATTGAGTCCAGTGAAAAGCAGTTGGTTATTGCCCTAGGGATGGGTCGGTTTGCATTTATTTGTAAATTCATCCCAGCATTCCTTATTTGCCTACATGGTCTTGTGGTTCTCAGAGTTTTCCTTTGAACTGCTTGTACCATCTTACTGGTTTGTTCCCTCTTTAATTAATGCGTTAAATAAAATCTTTGACATATGTTCATTTTATGTTTGTTAGAGAACTATGGCTTTTTTCCCCTTTTGTTAGAATTGGTCCTTTTTAAAAATTTATTTATTTATTTATTTATTTATGGCTGTGTTGGGTCTTTGCTGCTGCGCACGGGTTTTCTCTAGTTGTGGCGAGAGGGGGCTACTCTTCGTTGCGGTGCGCGGGCTTCTCATTGCGGTGTCTCCTCCTGTGGTGGAGCATGGGCTCTAGGCGCGTGGGCTTCAGTAGTTGTGGCGCGCGGGCTCAGTAGTTGTGCTCGTGGGCTCTAGAGCACAGGCTCAGTAGTTGTGGCACTTGGGCTTAGTTGCTCTGCGGCATGGGGGATCTTCCCGGACCAGGGCTCAAACCCGTGTGCCCTGCATTGGCAGGCGGGTTCTTAATCACTGCGTCACCAGGGAAGCCCTAGAATTGGTCCTTTAACAAGATTAGAGTCTGCGGAGCTGGGGGCGAAGTGGTTTACCCCTGAAATTCCTCACCAAATTCAAATTCCCACAGGGGGTTGGAATATGTGGATACTCAGCAGGGCTGGGGATTCCTTGTACCTTAGCCCCACTGGGAATCTGTGAGGAGCTCAGATCTGACAGGTGAGAAAGTCACAAGGGAGAGGAGGGGGTGGGGAGGAGGGGTGGGGGGAGGCCTTTACCCCGCTGTAGAAAGGGCAAGGCCTGGGGTCTTCTCAGCTGTCAGAGCTGGAGAAAGGGATGCCAGATATATTCCATCCTGTCACCCTGGGAGAAAATGACAGCAATGACACAGTCAGCCAGCCAGAGCTGGACGGATTCCTGCGACCACGTCACCCGCCAACTTGCTTGTGTTACTGCCAAGGCCCCGGGGCCAGTTTGCATCCGGCCAGGTCCTGAGTGCTTCCTGTGTGCCAGTGCCTACTCTGGGCCCATCACATCTGCTCTTGTTGACCCTTGGGACATCCCTGTGAGGTGTGGAGGTGAACTTCCCGGGCCTCGGGAGGGTCAGGTGACCAGCCCAGGTCCCACTGTGGCCAGATGGACAGCGGCTAAGGGTCCCAGGCCTCCAGCCCTGTCCACCCACTGACATTGGAGGGTCAAGAGGCAGAGGGACCCAAGTGGTCCCCAGGGGAGCAAACCACTTTCCAGGGTGCCTGGAACTGCTCAGACAATGGGCTTTTGTTTGGTTCAGAAGAAGGGGAGTCGTTAAAGAAAAAACCAAAACAATAAAAAGCGTTTGCAGGGGAAATGTAAATACCGCCTGCTGGGTGGCTGTTCATTTGGTTAAAAAAATGCATCTGTCACTGGGGGAAATTGCAGGCTTGGTCCCTTCCGCAGCTGTCTGAACCGGCAGGTCACCTTGAGTCCAGGGCTGCACTGGCGGGCGGTGTGGGGCGGGTGTGGTGTGGGTGTGACGCTGGGCCCCTCCCAGGGGTCTGTGGATAGTGGAGCTCCCTTGCAGCTGGCTCCCGGCAATCACAGCATCCCCCACAGCCTCTCTTTGTCCATCTGTCCTTCTGCCAGCTCTCCAGGGTTGTTCTAAAAATAATGCACTTTTATGGGAGGCCTCGTGGTAAAGCAGAGAGACATAAATTCAGAGTCTCCAAGGAAGCCCTTTGAGCCTCAGTTTCCTCATCTGTCAAGAGCCGATGTTGCATACCACCATCCACCTTTGTTCTCAGTGATGTCATTTCGGTAGCTTGAAATCGGCCACGGGGGGCAGTATTTCCACCACGGAAACCAGCAAACACTACAAATAAAGGATCGCCCCTGCGGAGAACCGGTTGTTAACCACTTGGCAGCACGCCACTGGAGGTTGTGCGAATGCATGGCAGGTGTTTGGTGCCCTGTACTTGGGACACTTGTCCTCTCTGGGGTGAGAGCACTTTGGTGTAAAAGGATGCAAGATCACTGGGTTTGGAGGGGCTGACAAGGGGGCGGTCCTGGCCTGGAGGCTGGCTCTGGATGCCTGAGGGAGAGTCCAGTGGCTCAGAATCAGCACAGGTGCGGAATTTAAGAGAAGAGGGTAAGAATTGAACTTTGCTGGAAGTGACATTTCCTACTCTCTCTTCTTGCCCAGACAGTGGGACCTTCTGGGAAAAGCCTTCTTTGCTTTTTCTTAAGAACAAAAACAGTAGATGGAAGTAGTGGTTCAGATAATATGGATAATGATGACAGCGATTTGTCACCATTTCTTGGGCCGCTGCCAGGTGCCAGGTGTGGTCGGCAAACTATGGCCCCTTGTTGCATTCAATGCCCAAACAAGCCAGGCATTGTCATCCCCCTTCCACGGGGGAGCAAAATCAAATTCGGAGAGGCACAGTCACTTTGAGGGGCATCCAGTGGGTAAAAGGCCAGAGCTGGGGTCCAACCCAGAGCTGTCTGAGCCCCACTCACTGCACTAGGGAGAGAGAAGCTGGGACAGACCAGCCTGACCCTCACCGCACCCTGGTTGCCCCCGCAGCACCTGCGCCCCCTCCCCACCCCTCCCCTCCAAACTGGCCACGCGTCTTCCTTCCTCCATCAAAGCTTAGGCAAAGACTCCCACCCCAGCCCCTCCCTGTTTGCCCAGCAGGCTCTGCTCTTCTGCAAAGACCCAGCTCAGAAATCACCTCCTCCGTGAAGCGCCCCAGATTCCCCGGGGGTCCTGCGATGGCAGCTCTGCTCCATCATCAGAGTCCTGGCCACACTATGTGAACACTGCTGGGCATCTCGGCCAGCCCCTTTCCACTTTTGGTGCCACAAAGCCCTTTGGCTGTCTGCAGAAGCCTGCAGGTCTTTTCTCAGGATAATGTTTTTAAATGCATAAAAGAAACGATCAGGATTACAAAGTACTGCAAGCTACAGTTACCAAAAAATCTTTTTAGGGAATTCCCTGGCGGACCAATGGTTAGACCCTGCACTTTCACTGCTGAGGGCCCGGGTTCGATCCCTAGTCGGAGAACTAAGATTCCACAAACTGCCTGGCAACAAAAAAAACAAACCCCAACTTTTTTTTTTTTTAACTTTTTTTTTTTTGCGGTACGCGGGCCTCTCACTGCTGTGGCCTCTCCCGTCGCAGAGCACAGGCTCCGGACGCACAGGCCCAGCGGCCATGGCTCACGGGCCCAGCCGCTCCGCGGTATGTGGGATCCTCCTGGACCGGGACACGAACCCACGCCCCCTGCGTCGGCAGGTGGACCCCCAACAACTGCGCCACCAGGGAAGCCCCAAACCCCAACTTTTAAAAAATACAAATTATAGGTAGAATAACCCACGTGTTTCTATACTAACACACAAATAGGAAGATCTAATAGCGAGCCTAATGGCTCCCAGAACGTCAAAGTAGTGCTGAGCGTAAATAATATTTCTAAATAGCTGTGACAACTGTAACGTGAACTCTGTGAGTTCTGGAGGGAACAAAGATACAGGTACTTCTACTTCTGCATCGTTCACGTTGCTGTTAGGACGGTCACCATGGAAAGAAATGCCAAATTTCAGTTAGAAATTGGTGAAAATAAAGATGTAATTCTAGGGGCTTCCCTGGTGGTACAGGGGTTAAGAATCCACCTGCCAATGCAGGGGACACGAGTTCGAGTCC
Source organism: Grampus griseus (assembly GCF_964374135.1). Classification (NCBI taxonomy): domain Eukaryota; kingdom Metazoa; phylum Chordata; class Mammalia; order Artiodactyla; family Delphinidae; genus Grampus; species Grampus griseus. The sequence continues at coordinate 7,457,250 of NC_139008.1, forward strand.
TGGTCCGGGAAGATCCCACATACCGTGTAGCAACTAAGCCCATGCACCACAACTACTGAGCCTGTGCTCTAGGGCCCGCGAGCCACAACTACTGAGCCCACGTGCCGCAACTACTGAAGCCCACCTGCCTACAGCCCGTGCTGCACAACAAGGGAAGCCACTGCCATGAGAAGCCTGCACACCACAACAAAGGGTAGCCCCCGCTCATTGCAACTAGAGAAAGCCCGCACGCAGCAACAAAGACCCAACGCAGCCAAAAATAAATAAATAAATTTTATTTAAAAAAAATATATAATTCTATTTCCCATCACAGTTCATACAGTCCTGATTTCTATCCTTGGACCCTGGCTAAGAACCTGTGCTCCAGAGTCAGGGTTCCTTGAGGGCCGGGATCGTCTGCATTTCCAGGACATTGAGTCGTGCCTGGTTTGGACCATGCACACGAGCTGAATCTAGCAAACAGCAGGTTTGTTGAATGAGTGAGTGAGCGAGTGAGTGAATTAAGTGAAGGAAGGCATGGCAGGGGGCCAGGCCCCACTCTTCCCCAGGCTCTGGTCCTCCACCTGTACTGGTTTAATGGTGTGAACGTGACGTGGCTTAGCCCGGCTCTGTGATGGAAGGCGTATGCTGGCTGTCCGGTGAGACACCCTCTCTGAATCAGTGCTTGTCACTTTCTGCCCCAAACTGGCTGTGATTCATCTTATCTCTGGGGGAGGGGAGCTGTAATCATCACACCCCAGCTTCCCCCCTGCTTCTAAACCTTCCTCCTGGCAAGTGCAGCCTGAAGGAGCTGCCACGGTTGGAGAAATTAATTGACCTGATACTATTCTGGCCCATAGAAAAAAGACTTCGAGGGTTATCTTAAAGAGGCATTACACTATCCGCTGAGAATGTCAGGCTATCAGGGAGCTGCCTGGGAAGAGGAACCATCACCCCCAGCTGTCACTGGCGCGCAGTGCAGGGTTGTAACGTTATCCAAGCTCTGGCAGTTCGGGGCTTTGCAAAGCACGTGGCCTCAATTTCCCTTTCTTCCCAAGAGAGGCTGTCCAGCTCTCCAAGTTTCCAGGGGACTTCTGGCGGTGGGGTTTGGCGCAAGGGCACAGCCATGCACTGTGGACAGCCCAGGGTGCTGTGCACCCCATCCAGACGCTCTGGGCCCGGAGCCTTCAAAGACCCCCTGCAGAAACCAGAAAGTGGCTCAGCGTTCCTCCATGTGACCTGGCCTGTAGCAGCCCCATGTCTGGGGGCAACATTGACGTTACACTTGCCAAGATCATTTGCTACCGTCTGGAGTGGAGCAAGGTCTCAATGCAGCTGACTCCTGGACCAGGGGGCTGTGGCCAGGGCCATGGGGCTGAGGGCAGGCCACGTCCAGCAGAAGCCATCAGGTCTTAGGAGCAAAGAGTGGCTTCGGCCATTGGCCTCCATCGGGGGGAGGAACGTGCACCTGCCAGGCACCCAAGGTAGCATGGCCTCGTCAGAGCAAGATGTCCCCGAGGGGCGGATGCTTGCGGCTCACAGCATGCTCTGTGGCGGGCTGCAAAACTTGTGTCATCCTTAGCCTTTATTTTTTTTTACTTCCTCTGGGTCTAGTTTGTTACCAAAATGGGTCTGCAGCATTTAGGAAGCAAAGTAGGACCTTGCCTGTATGGCTGCTGGTGGGCAAGGCAGGCGATCGCTCTGCACTCCCAGTGTTTGGAGCTGAGACCTGTGGCTAGGGCGGCAGGAAGTTCATCCTATTTTGTGTTCATCTCATTTTGTCTGTCCTGGGCTGAGCGCCTTGCGTGCCAGGAACTGGCCTCAGCCCTTTAAAGGCATTTAATCTTCACTGAATCCCTGCAACTACCATGAGAGGCTGGCGTCATTTGGTAGCCAAGGAAACTCATCTCTCAAGGCTGAGAGAAGTTGAATAGTTTGCCTGAACTCCAGCGCATAAGTGCCAGGGTCGGGACTTGAACTTATAACCTATAATGATCTATGGCCCCAAGAAGTAAGGCAATAAGTGGAAAATTAGGGAAATAAGACCCAGTCTTTGTCCCAGAGGAGCTCATGCCAGTCAGCAAGGGGACAGACGTAGAGACAGATAAACTGGACACAACCTCATATGTACCATAACAGAGGAGGACACAGGCTGTGGGCACTCAGGGGCGGGGCAGCCAGCTCCCCCAGGGGCAGGGCTTCTTCGAGGAGGCGTACCTGGAAAGACGAGGAGGAATTGGCCAGGTGAGATGTGTTGGGAAAGCCCTCCTGGTGGGGGGACAGCAAATGCAAAACCATGGAGGCAGATTCAGCGAGAAATGAGTGGTTCTTTGTAAGCTCTGGAGCATGGGTGTGTGGGGTGCATGGCTGCCCACGGTGATGCCGCCTGGCCAGGCGGACTTGAACTTGGTCCCGTCGGCGACGGGGAGCCATTCAAGGCTGGTGAGCGGGGAAGCGAGGAGAACTCAGACCCACGTTTCGGAAAGAAGTCTGTGGAGTTCCAGGAGGAGGATTCCGGATCGGGGAGGGAATTCAGGGACAGTGGTGGTCACTGCTCTGCTGTTTCCCTCACTCACCACGTCCATTTGAGAAGAGCTATGTGGACTGGTGGAAGGAGGTTTCTGGTCCAGGAATTTCCCCAAACTAAAGCCCTTAGCTCGCCTTATAGGAAAACTAAGCCCAAGGGCGCCTCCTGTGCTAGGTTGATTGGTGCTTCCCTGGGCATCCTGCCCCGGGGGCCATCAAAGTCACATCAGAGTGATTGAGAGAGGAAATCCAGCTGTGAGAAACGGGCACGGGCTCGGGAGCTCCAGGTTCTCACGTTGGCTCTGAGCTCCCTGGTGGGTCTTGCAGCATCCCACGCCGCTAAACCTCGTTTCTCTATCTGCAGCATGCGTGGTGTCCTCAAGATGCCACCCACCCCTGAGTTACTTCATGACGCTGGTTTGAGGTCAGGAAGGGCTCTTGGAGACTAGCGAACAGTAGTGTGTTTTCCTTGACACGTTTGTCACCAGCTTTCGCGAAATCCCAGTGGACGTGTTCCCAAGGCGAAGGCTATTGTCTTTTGGAGACACAGACTGGAGACGGATTCTTTGGGGTTTGTAAACTCGAGGGAGACAGAGAGGCCGTGCAGTGGCTCCCCGCACGCGGCACCCCCGAGAATCTGGTCTCCATTGAACGCTCGCAGGCATGGGTGTAAGCTGATCTGCGCACAGCAACAGCGCATTAATGAAAGTTTTGACAGAGAGATTTCATTTTGGAACGCACATTCCCTGAAGGGTTTGTAATAATTGCGCTTGAAATGGAGCCATGGGTCTCAATGCTTTCCAGATTGGGGGAGCAGAGGTATGCTTCTTTCTGGGAAGGTCGGGCTGGTGGGGGGAGGCCCTCAGCCCCTCTCTCCGCATGGGTGCAGGGCCACAGGCTGACCCCAAGACCTTGCGTCTCCAGCTGTGGTCTCCATGTCCTCGCATCCTGCAAGGTGGGTGTTAGGACTCAGTTTACAGTGAGCAATGGTGGTAATGGAGCTTGCTGGGGTCTGAGTCATAGACTGAGTGGGGACAGACTGGGGTCTCCTGCCTCCCCCCAGGCCCCTTGCTTCTTGCCCCAGAAATGCTTCGGGAAACGTCCGCCTCCCAGAGTCCCACCCCTGTGTGATCTGTTCTCAGGTGTTTGGGACCCTTCTGCAACTTGGCTTCTGCCCACCCTGGGGGGCAGCCACGGAACAGGGCAACTTCTGGCATCTGCCTCCCTCCCCCACCTCTCAGCCCCCCTTGCCCCCTCCATCTCAGCCCCACTGACCCCCTGGTTGTACCTCAACACCAGAAGCCCACGTCCACCCCAGGGCCTTTGCACTTACGGTTTCTTCCAGCTGGAACACTCTCCTATCAAGCTATCTAAGCAGAGTGGCCCCTGGCCCACTTTACCTATTCCTTTACTCTGCTTTATTTCTCCCCATGACATGTATCACCCACAACCTATGAGTGCCACATAATTGACTATTAATTAATTAATTAATTAATAATTATCATGCTAATTATCTTTCTGCACTGGAATGTTGGTCATGCCTCTAAGGATGCTGGGAAACAAGCAAAGGACATGCCCTTCCATGGGGCAGATGCCTTTATCCCAGAAGGTGTGTGAGAAGCAGGACTTGTGGATGTGGGCAGGAAGCACCTTGATCATCGTCTCCCACACTCCCTTTAAAATGTATTCAAGGTGGGAGTTCTGCCCTGGCTCTTGAGCTACTCAGAGTGGAGTGGGCATTCTCACTTTCTCTGCCTCATCGCTATGCCCCCATCTCTCTCAGCACTGTTTCCGGCCTCTCCAGGGTTGAAGCAGGGGTGTGGGGTGGAGGCGAGGCCAGAAGGGCAGGAGAGTGGCTACTTGTGAATTGCTCATAAATGGCTTCTCTGCGTGGGGCTTCCATGCTTAGAGCTGCCTTCTTTTTGGAGGGGCACCCCTCGCTTCTCCATCCCAATCACCTGGGCAAATGCACTCTCTTCTGTCAGTTGCTTCTGCCCTTTTCAATGGCCGGGAATCCAGAGGCCATCTCTGACTTCCGTTGAGGTCTGTTCATCTGCGATGGACAGGAGTTAAGATGATGCCCAGGCAGGCTGATCGTACAATTCTTGTTGGTACTGCCAAAGCAGCCAGCCTGCCAGCCTCTCATCCTCTAGATTTCCAGGGCCAGGGCCACCTGACAGCCTCAGTATCCTGTAATTACAAGGAACTCCCCTTAAGCTCTCCAAGTGGCCGGACCAGCTGTCCCATTGAAGCCCGCTCACCAGACTTGAGGTGAGAGGCCAGCACTTTGGGGTCCCTCAGCACGCCCCATCCTGTCCAAATAAAACTTCAGAAATCCTCTCAACTCTTGGATACTTTGATGGGAGCGAGCTAAGAGGTTTTCCGTCACCTGCTTTGAACTTCCTACATGACGGTTTGTTTCTAAATTCACTTTGGTATTTGACAGCTTAGTGCTTTAGTGGAAACTTCCAGTGGGAACGTCCTGATTCATCGTGGAAACAATACCACAGTTAGTGAACGCTTTCTTGCTGCCAGCGTTCTCTCACTGAATCCTCCCAACGACGCCATGAAGCAGGCTATATTATATTATTTTATTTTATTTCATATCATCACATTAATATATGTGTAATTATATAACATAACAATATATATTATTATATATTATTACGATTGTTATCCCCATTTACAGATGACAAAACTGAGGCTCAGAGAGATTGGGTAACCTGTCAAAGGTCACACAGCCAGCAAGAGGCTGGCCACTGCCAGGACTTTGTTTACCCACTGGGCTTTGCTGCCTTGATCCAGGCATAAGGGCCAGAACGAGATTTGCCTTTTTCCAGAGTTCACGTGCAGGAAATGTCCCTGCCCATGGGGGCAAAGGCAGCCTCGAGACGCTAACACAGGCTGAACTGCTGATCTGCACCTTGCTGGAAGGAGCAGGGCTGTTCTTGCAAACCACTCCCTTTCCTCCTGAATCTCTGAGGATCTCAGGCCTCTGCTGGGAGTTGGTGTGTTTAGGAGGGTGTGTAAAAATGCCCAGCTGGGGGCTCTCTTTCCACTGGCTGCCATGCCCAGGGCTTGGGTACCGGAGGCCCCAGGAAGCACATAGAAAGGTAGCCCGGTGGGCATGGAACTGGGCCTGGTGGGCTGGTGGTATCTCTTCCAGATCATGGTGAGGCCCAAGGAGAATGCCGCTGTGCCTGGCCTTGTGCAGGGACCCCTGATCTGGGGAGGAAGGGGGTCTTTTGACAGCAAATCCTATATCACAGACTTCCAGGGTGATCCTCTGTAAGTCACACTCATCTTTAGTGTCCTTTGTGTAAGCCGACCATCTCCTCACAATGGTCCAGCAGCATCGGCTCCAGGATGAAGCCAGGCCTCTGGGGCGGGGCCGTCCGCTTCATTAGAACCAGATTCTCACTGCAAGGCTCAGGAGTTGGGCCTCATATCCGGAGGTGTTTTATTTTTATTCTTATTAAAAAGAAAATTGCCCTGATCATTTAAACAAGGCCGTTAAATATGTAGGGACCTGCCAACTGAAATAAGCCTGAAGGATTAGGGAGGAAGTGGGATGGTGGCCGTGAGAGCTGCTGGCTGGCAGACCTGCACACACCCTCACTGCTGGCCCTGCTGCAGCTCCCACTGCCACCCCGTTGGGTCTGGAGGTGGTGGCGGCGGTGGGGTGAGGCCAGGAGGGGCTGTGAGCTCAGAGGTGACATCCCTTGGAGACGGCCTGTCTCTTCACACCCCAAAACCTTCTACTCTTTCTTCCAGATCCACTGGGCACCTCCTCCAGGATGCCTACCTGGGTCTCTCCAGGTGGCAGCCAGGCTCTCTCTAGGAGTTGCCCTCTTTTCAGCTCTTGTCACTCTCTGCCTGTTGTTTCTGCCCCAGGTCTTGATCCCCCGCTCAGCCACACGCTCCATTTTGGCAAGATGGTCGTGGGGTTTGTCCCCACCGTGCCCAGCACACACCCTGGTCTATATTGGTGCTCAGATTCTAGGTGTGTGTGTGCCTAAGCCTGGTGTGTACGTGCCCCTCGTGTGCAAGCCTGGGCTGTGTGCTTGGGATGCGTGTGAACGTAGGATGTGTGTGTGTAGGACTCTGTGTGTGCATAAGTGCTTGTATGTGAGCTGTGTGTACACGGCTCTGCAGTCTCAGTTCAAACAGCTCTCCAGAAAAATACACGTGGGCCGGATTATCCCTGAAAAGCCTTAGAGGTCATTTGGTCCAACCCCCTTTTTGTTCAAATGGAGAAACCGAGGTTCAGAGGGGTATTGGGCATTCCATACCTACGGGCCCCGACTCTGAAACTCCTTCAAAGCTAGAGGTGGAGACTTCTGAAGAACTAGTGGCTGCCAGGAAGGAGACGGGGCTTGGGTGGGAGTTGGGCTGGAGCCCCACCGTCCTCAGGGACGCGTGAACAGGGCCTGGCAGCTGCAACCTTGGAGGTGGCTTGGCCAGGAACCCCCTTCCCTGGCCCCACGTGAGTGGGCGGCTCAGCCCATGGGCGCCTCAGCCCATGCGTTCTTGGGGGATCAATCCTCCCCTCGGCATGCCCACCAAGTGGCTGTCCACCCTCTTCCTGGCTACTTCCAAGGATGGACACTCCCTCCTGGGGAAGCCACTGCTCTCTGCAGGGAGCATCTCCTCTGAGGGGACTGGGGCCCTGCGAGGTGTCTTCACGCTCACTCTGGTTGTCCCCAGCGCTCATCTGCTGGCGCAGGCCACCTCCTCCTCCCCAGGGTGAACTGGCCCAGTACCTTCTGTGGCTCCCCAGGACCCCGCCTGCCTGCTCTCCCAGAACCACCCCAGTTTGCCCATAACCCCCGAAGAATCGAGCCTGGGCTACATGTACTGGGTCCCTCCTGTCACACACCTTTTTCATTATTTCTTCTCTCGTCAGTGATAGGACTTCATGGCAGGACCCAGGTCTAGGGTTCTAGGTGCAGAGACTCTGCGGGGCTCCCTTTCTCCTTTGCTCCTGTAGTGCTTTCCTTCCTGTGGCGCTGAGGATGCAGGGCACTGGTGGCGGCACAGCTGTCACCGCCCTGTCACCCTGTCCCTGGTTCTTTGTGTCTCAGAAACCGTGGCTGGAAAATAAGGCATGAGCCAGTGCTCCTTAAACTACCTCATTGCTCATGACTCGCCTGGGGTCTCGGTAAAATGCAGATTTGGGCCGGGCAGGTCTGGGGCCTCACCTGAGAGCCTGCATTTCTAACAGCTCCCGGGAGATGCGATGCTGCTGGTCTGTGGACCCCACCTGGAGTAGCAAAGGTGCTGATGAAACACAGAGCCCACAGAAGGAGCCTCAAGGCCAGACGTGGGGGCTCTTCGTCTTTCAGCCTGAAATCGTGGGCACTGGGCAGGTTGGAGAGCAAAGGGGTGTGCGTGGCAGGTGTTACTCTTGTCCATAGAGAGTTCTTCGCCTCAGCCTTCTTTTGGGTTATTGAATACAGCTCCGGAACTGTCATAGAAACACGTTTGGGCTACTGTGGGTACGCCCCTTCCTGCTTTACAGTTGTTCAGCCTTTACAGTGACTTCTGGGAAGAAGGGGTGTGTAAGGCACCAGCTGACCCTTTCTCTCAGCAGCGGGCTCAGGACAAGGGAGGTGGCCTTGACCTGAACCCTCATGTCCATCTGGCTCCTACGGACCCCAGCTTCTCAGCCCCCCTGGGTTTACTGCCTCGCGTGAGCCAGTGCCCCCTCTTTGCCTCAAGGTGACCCCTCCTCACGCTTCGGGATTTAGGGGTCCAGGCTGTGTCCCCCCATATGCAATTCCCAATGCAGGCGGTTTCCACCCAGCTCCTCTTCAGGCCCAAGGCTCCAGCATTTCTGTCTGCCCAGGTGGCACCAAAGCTGAGCACTGATGTGTGATTCAGAGAACATCTCCCTCTGCTGCCTCGTAGGTCCTCTTTCCCAGGCCCCGGGAGGCCATCGGGGTGGAGAGGGTTTTTATGAGGTTTTTTTTATTACACACACAAGGCCCCCGAGCTCAGAGGAGCTCAGTGACTTGCCCAGAGTCCCCGGCCACCAAGTGTCACAGCCTGGGCTCTTGATTATTGTTCAGATTCTCTGACTCCAGCAAGGACTCGGGCCACTGTCAGCCCCGCCCACAGTGTGTGTGTGCGCACGCGCGCGTGTGTGCTTGTGTATCTAGTCACGTATGTGGATGGGCCTGAGTGGGCCTGGATGTGGCCATGCGTGTGAGTCCCGTGTGTGTGCATGTGTGTGCATGTCTGTACACAGCACATGTGTGACATTGTCCCTCCCCTGCCGTTCAGAAATGGCACTGGTGGTGCTGGGGGACTGGGATGACCATGGGAAACCACGAACTGCAATATTTGCTTTTCATTTTGACATCAGTGGCAAGTGCAGCTCCCTTGGAACCAGGCGCCCGGAGGTTCTGGTAAGTTGGGACAGGGCATCCGTAGAACAAAAGGAAGATGCACAGATAGGAAGGGCAGGATCTGTGACTGGGGCTCACCCTCACGGCCTGAGCCTCCCAGGTGGTGTGTGACAGCCCAGGGAGCAAGGGCTCTGTGCCTCCGATCCTTGGAAGTGTTCTAGAATCCGTAGAGATTTGTCATTTCACAGAGAAGCAAATGCAACCTTCGTGCCCCCCCACCCCGCCCCTGAAAGGAGTCTTTTGTGAGGTGGCTGCTGGTCCCCCACTGTTCTGTAGAGTCTGATGGATCCGGGATCACCACAGGGTGCCTCAGCACTGCACTGTGACACTCCCTGTGCGACGCTGTACCAGGTGCTTTACGTAAACTAGATCCCACTACAGCCCAAGGAAGTGGGTCCTATTATTATCTCTCTTTTGCTCATGAGGAAACTGAGGCTCAGAGAAGTTAAGCAACCTGCCGGGAGTCACACAGCTAAATAGAGGTGAGGCCAATCTTCAGACTCAGGTCCTAACCACTGGGCTCCACTGCCTCCTGATACTTCTGCGTGCTGCGCACGAATCAGGCGACTTTGGGCAAGTAACAAGACTGTAAAACAGGGGTCCCCACGAGGAGGGAATGACAGAACGTGAGGAAAGCAGGCCTGGCACATCATAGGTGCTCAAGAGGTGCCCTGCCCTCCTCTGCCTGTTCCCTCTGGACGCACCCATGGAGGGAGCGGTGGAGTGAGCTGTTAGCAGAATGGGCTCTTGTCCGCCTGAGCCTGCCCCAGATGGACACCAGACCTGCAGGTGGAGGCTGCAGAGCGGGATGTTGGGCGAAGGGTTCAGGAGACTTGTCCCTGCTCCCCAGACATCTAAAGTGCTGTCATGGGTGGGGAAGGAGGACCAGCAAGCACGCCTGGGACCAAGGGACAGAGAGGGAGAGACGACCCCCTGGCAGGTTCCCAGAGAGGCAGTGGACTTCTTGTTGGTGGGGGGACATTGAGGCGAAGAGTCACGTGGCACACTGGGGTGGGCTTGATCGCGTTTAAGTCACCTTCCGACTCTACTTAATTGCAAGGACCCCACAAGATCCAGTTGGCACTGGGGCCACTCCACCAGCCCTGCTCCACCGTCCCGCCTCCCCCCCGCCTCCAGCCGAGAGAAACCAGAGAATGTCAGAGGTGGAAGTCACCTTTTGACATCTAGGTCAAACACCTTCTCTTATAGATGGGGAAACCGAGGCCTAGCAGCCCAGAGACGAACAGACGTCTGCCCAGGATAACACAGCGTTGTCACAGGCTAGACCTTCGGTCTGCTGATCGCCTGCTGGAGTGCTCTGCCCTCCCCAACTTGTTCCACTTCTGAGGTCCCTAAGACAGGAGAAACCAGACCCGGGGCTGTCCTCCCACCCCGCAAGCCACAGCCCTTGATTTCTCCCACTCTGTCTTCCCCCATCCCCTCCACCAGGCTTGAGAAAGCCTTGATTTTATAAAGGGAAAGGATACAGTAAAAGCCAACCCGTTCAGAGCCTTGAGGACAAATAGTTGAGAGTCACCAATTACCTGATCCTCAAAGACATGCCTTCAACTTGCTTCCTGCTCGTCTCGGTTATGCGGCCCGGCGGCCTCCCGGGATCCCGGCTGTGACAGCCATATTGCACACACATGTTCTCTAATAAGCTGATGCCGAAAACCGCATTAAAATGAGCCGAGGAGAGGGAGTCACTTTGTAACATGCTTTATTTTATTTTATTTTTGACTTGGAAAGAAGCATGTCTTGGCTGCTAATCAAAGAGCTGGTGGGGGCCTCTTAGCAGAAACCAAACCCACCCCAGGCCAGACCTGCCCGCCCAGCCCCCATGGACAGCGACGGCGGCTCCGGCTCAAGGGAGCCAAGAAGGGGATCCCAGACCTTGGGTGGGCCACGCGGCTTGTCCAGACGTTGGAGGTGGGCCCTCGGTGCCAGCCTGCGTCTGCCGCATCCAGGCTGTGGGACGCCGGATCTCTTTGTTCTTTTTGGTTCAGCTGCAGTGTTCTGGGGTGTCAGGGCTCCGTTTGTTCCCAGCAACACGGACTCCTTATTAGTAAGGGGGCTCTGCGGCCCCCATGGAGAGAGTATGTTTAAGGATCTTCTTGGCACGGGAGGGGGACAGTGACTCAGTGACAGTGGAAGTATATCCTGGCTTCACCTCGGCTTGCTCTGAGACCGCAGAAAGATCCCACTCCCTCCCAGGTTTCCCATGACAGCTCTGCAGGATGTTAGGATCAGATGGGATTCCCAGCCAGAGTGCTAGCCTCTCGAATTGATGGGTCACGCGCTGAGATTCATTCCTTTACGTCCAACCACCCTCTGATGTCCTTCTTAGATTCCAAAGGTCCCCTCACCCCCTACACGCCCCAAAGCCAACTCATCATCACTCCCTAGAACCACTTCGGGTTCTCCTTGCTTAGGGATGAGTGTTACTCTAGCGGCTGTTGAGTCCAGAAACCTCAAAGCCCCAACGCTTTCCTTTCCTTTGCAACCCCAGTTCCAGGGATCCCTAAGTCCTGTGGGTTCACAGCCTTTGAACCCATCCTCTCTCCTCTGGCCCCTGGTTAGACCCCGCCCACCTATCACCTGGACCGCCCCAGCAGCCTCCAGTCCAAGATGCAAATTAAACATTCCCTTTCCCTCTTTGAGACCCTTCTGGATATAAGCCAAACAGCATCACCACTAGTGCATACAGTGTCTTTGTGCAGATTGGGAAAAGGTGCTTCTTCCTCAAGGCACTTGACTGCCATCTGCTGGAAAATGGTTGTAATAAATATACGGATCTCTGATGGCCGGGCGGTGATGGCGCCCCCTAGGGTTGTGCATGCGCAGTGGCCCGAATCCAGACATCTCCTGAGGGCCCTCATATCTCCAGCCCCTTTTACCCGCTCACATCTTACCCTCCAAGGATATTGAGCTGTCTCTGCTCCAAACGCATGATGGTTAAGGATGATTTGGGGGACAGAATCCCAGCTCTACCACATGCCGGCTGTCAAGTTCCTTACCTTCTGGGTGCAATGAGTTTCCTCATCTGTAGAATAGGGATGAGAATAAGACCCTCCTCACTGGGTTTTTGTGAGGATTAAATGAGTTAATATTTGTAAAATGTTTAAAAGAGGGTTTAGTGGGGAATTCCCTGGTAGTCCAGTGGTTAGGGCTCTGTGCTTCCACTGCAGGGGGGATCCCGCATGCTGCGTGGTGCAGCCCCCCAAAATAATAAATAAAATAAAATAAAATAGGGCTTGGTGCATTGAAATGCTATATTAGTATCTTTTATTATATTATTATCATCATCATCATCATCTCACATCTCGGTCCTTTGCATATATTCCTTCTGCTGAGAACGGCCTCTCTCCCACACCACTCTGCCCTTCTTTGGTCAGCTACTCATACTTCAGGACTTAGAAAGCCTTTCCTGACCAAGGCCAGGCAGGTCCCCTCCCTTCCTCCTCCAGGCTCCCCCAGCCCCTGGGTGACCCTCAGGCATAGCCCTTGTTCCTTAGATGTCCCTGGGCTGTGAGCTCCTTGCCAGCAGGAAAGAGGTTTTATTAGGGTGTGAATGTTCAGGCCCCAGCCCAATGCTGGCCTCAGAATAGGACCTTCCCAAAGCTTGTCTTGAAAATCACCTCAACTCATTTCGAGCATTTTGCTGTTTCATACTGGTTTTAAGTGAAGTAGCCGTCACGCAGGATCTCAGTTCAAAATGGTAAAATAAATATTCCTTCGTCGATATTGTTTACGGAGTAACTAAGCCCTCTTACAAAAGGAAGCTGAAGGGGAAAATGAATAATAACAATGCACATTAATTGCCCACTATGGTGAGCACCTCCTGTGCCCTTCCTCAAGAATTTTTACAAGAACAAAAGCAACCCTACCCATAGTCCTGTTGCAGGAAAGAAAAGCGGGGCCAGAGAGGACGGTCCTGTCCCAGGTCTCAGGCGAGTCCCTGGGACGGCCGCCGAGTGTGGGTTCTTGGCTTCGCACAGGAAAGAATTCAGGAGCGAGCCATAATAAAGAGAAAGGAGGTTTATTCTGGGAGATACACACTCCACAGACAGAGTGTGGGCCATCTCAGAAGGCAAGAGAGGCACCAAGGTATGAGGTGGTCAGTTTTTATAGGGGTGGGTAATTTCATAGGCTAATGAGTGGTAGGAGTATTCCAGCTATTTTTGGGGAAGGGGTGGGGATTTCCAGGAATTGGGCCACTTCCCACTTTTTGACCTTTGTGGTCGGCCTTGGAACTGTCATGGCGCCTGCAGGTGTGTATTTAGCTTGCTGATGTGTTACAACAAGCGTATAATGAGGCTCAGGTTCTAGTGGAAGTCAACTTGTCCGCCATCTTGGACCTTGTAGGTGTTAATCAGTTTATGCTGTGTCCTTGGGCTATGTCATTCTTTCAAAGGTTGTGCGCTGCCCCCTTCCCATCTCAGTCCCATTTTACAGACGAGAACACTGAGACCCTGGAGATGAAGTAACGTGCTCAATACCTGTCGACTAGTAAGGGGTGGATCCAGGATTGGAGCCTAGGTCTGACTGATTGCAGGGCTGGAGGGAGAGGTGGAGAAGCCTGATGGTCTGCAGGCTGCTGACTTCTGCCCTGAGGTGGGGGGGGGGGGGCAGGGCCTGGAGCCCCAGGGACTGAGAAAGGGACATGCTAAGGAGGTGCAGAGGGAAGGGCGGTACCCAGGACTTTGCCCTCTGAGTCTGTCTTGGCATCATGACCACTCTGTGGGAGCCATGTGATTGTATGCTGGGAGACAGGAAGTGAAATTGACATCGGGCATCACAGCAGCCTGGGGATCAGAAGCCTGGGCTCACATCCCAGCTCTGTCACCCGCTGTGGCCCTGGAGAGTCGCTCACCAGACTGAGCCACAGCTTCATCTTGCAAACATCGCATCTGCCTGGGGCTTGCGTGCAGGCAGCTGATAAGAAAGGCTGTGTAAATCGGTCCGGAAGAGAAGCATTGCCTGGCGGCCAGGAATTCTCTAGTGAGGTTCGCAATTATCTGAAAGGAGATGGGAGTCTGGGCCTGAGGGATTTACATCAGCAGCGCTTTTTCAGATCAGCATCCTTTCCCGCTGGGGCGTGACTTTGCCCGTCATTCTTGGGGTGGGGCCCGTACACCAGAGCAGAGCCTAAGAGGTCAGGCTGGTTGTGTCCTTCAGTGGCTTAGCTCAGGGCACTCGGCTCAACCCCGTGGGGCGGTTGGAGACAACTTACTGGATCAGGCGCCTGAGATGGGATGGGGGTCTTGTCCAGCCTAGGGAAGCATATTCTATAGTTTCTACTAGATTTTCAGGTTTATTTATTTTAAAAATAATTTATTGAGGTAAATTTCGCATAACATAAATCTAACCATTTTAAAGTGAACAGTTCAGTGGCATTTGGCACAGTCACTATACTGTATAGCTACCATCTCTCTCTGGTTCCAAAATGTTTCCATAACTCCAAAGTAAAACCCCTTAACCAATTACTTCCCACCTCACACTGCCCCCACCCCCGCCGCCCCGCACCTGCCCCTGTCAACCACCAATCTACATTCTGTCTCTGGATGTATCTATTCTGACATTTCATATAAATAGAATCACACAATGCGTGACCTTTTGTATCTGGCTCCTTTCGCTTCTCATAATGTTTTGGAGGCTCCTCTACATTGTAAGCATGTACCAGTACTTCATTCCTTTTCGTGGCTGAATAGTATTCCATAATTTGTTTATCCATTCATCTATTGATGGGCATTTGGGCTATTTCCACCTTTTGGAAATAGTGCTGTTGTGAACAGTTAGCCTCTATGTACGCATGGTTGTTTGAGGACCTGTTTTCAGTTCTTGGCATGTACCTAAGGTCTAAGGGTAGAATTGCTAACGTTACCGAGTCCAAGCTCGCTCTGCTCGCCGGACGACAGGCCAGTGAGTCGGAAACACGGTGCTGAGGCAAGGAATACGACTTTATTCAGAAAGCCCGTAGACTGAGAAGATGGCAGACTAGTGCCTCTGAAAAACCATCTTAACTGGGTCTGGGTGCCAGTCTCTTTTATAGATCAGAGAGGGAGAGGCGGTGAGGAAGTAATAAGTAAAAGGGCCATCAGTCTTGCAAAACGTCTCCTGGAATGACCAGCCTCCCTGAGGGGATGTGTTAGTTTCTTTTTTCTTGCAGCCATTCACAGGTGGCCAGGGTTCCTTGAGGCAGGCCATTAGGTATGATTACAATAACAAAAGCCACGAAAAGCAAAGGTTAAAGTCAAAGAAACAGATCCAAAGTGGAGTCGATTTAGCTCTTGCCTGTGACAATTCCCCACTGTCAATGTCCATTCCACAGTCTTGTGGGACAAGGGGTGACAACGTTCTAACAGCTCCGTCCGACGGATCTTTCTGGGAGGGTCCACCACCGGTGTCAGTGTTCCAACTGTTGAGACTTGTCTTTCGTTCCGCTTTGGAAGTGTCTGCTTTACACCTGCAGACTTAAAAATATTCACAACCTAAAAGTTGAGAGTTATCAGGAATTTTGAGGACTTTAAGCCCAGGAGGCCACATCTCAACTTAAGGGATTTGGTGTTTTCCTATGTATGGAAAGAGGCAAGAGTCTGGGCTTACTGAAATCATTTCTTTGATATGCACCTCAGCTATCTGGGGCCTGTATCCTGTATCCTCATATCCTGAGTTTCCTCAGGGCTCGCCACAGGGAGTGGCTGCAGTCTGATGGCTGCTACGCGGAAGGTATTCTCCTTCCTGAGTTTCCTCAGGGTTCACCGGCTCACATTGGAGGGCTGCAATCGCCAATGACTGATCCTCTCCTCTTGGTCAGGAATTTGACCAATGTTTGGGAGACATTTCACAATCAAATTTTGTCCCGCGGTGCTGGAAGGCTCATCCCAGGTCAGACGAAAATTCTTGATGTGTCACTCCAGGTGCTAATTTTCGGATTAGGCCCTATTGATAATTAAAGATTCTCTGGATCCCCTAATTATGATCCAGGAGACATTTTCCCTCGTTGCTTCTTCCCATACCTAGAATCACATTATTACAATTATTTTATGCTATAAAGTGATATATTACCTTAAGATGTTTAGCCATACAAGTTTTGTGGGAGGCCCGGTTACACACTGGGTACTGCAAGAGACAACAATCTTATAAAATAGACAGGATATAAGTAATGCAGCTAGTAACATTGACAGAGACATAGTGCAGCAGGGAGACAAAGCACAAACAATTTGGAAACGAAGAACAAATCAAAACAATGATTAGCATAATATCAAGTCCACAGGAGAGCCAGCTGGAGACCACAAATTCTGGCAGGATCAGGTAGAGAGAGAAAGATAAACATTTTGTCTTTGTTTACATACTTTACCAACTTGTGTAGGTCATAGCATAAGAGAAAAGGTTTTTCCGCAAAACAAAGATTAAAGCCAGTATATTTCCCAAAGTCATAAAGTTATAAATCATATTTACCAATTCATTCAGTCCCATGTAATTAATTCCCATTGATCGGGATAAAATAATCGGGTTTCCCATTAGTTCTGTCAGTCGTTACCCAGCCCACTGATATTATCTAAAAGCTATCAGAAACTTACGTTTGTTAAAAAGTTCCTTTTTAATCGGTCTTTCTTGAAAATCTTCATGTTGTAAAAGCGTCAGGACAAAACTTAAAATAGCATGGTTAAAGATTTGAGTACAACGCAATTAGCAGGAAACTTGGATATAACATTTTAGAATAACTAGTATTATGATTGATAACATATCAGGACATATCAGATGTTAGGGATTCCATGTGAATTTTGGAATATCTATATAAATGACATTTATCCATACACTGTAACCTAAGGTTCATCTCCAATCACTTGACAATGTTTTTGAAGTACTTTAACATACCAAATAAACTTAGTTTGACATTTTTCTCTGAGATGTCTCAGAGATGTTCTTTCGAAGTATCCCAGAGTCAGCTGGAGGCTAAAAAGCTTTTAGTCAGATTTTGATATTTGGGAAGTTTGTTAAAAATATCAAAAAGGTTTTAACACAGCAGGATAGAATTAGGGGTGGGGGGGCAAAAAAAAAAGAAAAAAGAAACACAACAGGATCGTAGGTCACTGTGAAACAGTATTTATTCATTTAACCAAAGTCACAAAACGATTAAAAGAATACAAATACAGAGCATCTATTATCAAAAGGAGCACGTCTTGGGCTTCCCTGGTGGCGCAGTGGTGAGTGTCCGCCTGCCGATGCAGGGGACATGGGTTCGTGCCCTGGTCCAGAAAGATGCCGCGGAGCGGCTGGGCCCATGAGCCATGGCCGCTGAGCCTACGCGTCCGGAGCCTGTGCTCCGCAACAGGAGAGGCCACAAAAAGTGAGAGGCCCGCGTATCGCAAAAAAAAAAAAAAAAAAAGAAAAGAAAAGGAGCACGTCTAACAGAGATCAAATTCCAGTCTTGTAGTAGCTTACTTAGCAAAATTCATTTACTTAGTTAACTTCAATGTAAATTTAGTTAATCCTGACCATGTATAAAGCCTTCTCAGTAAAATGTAATTCCATTACTACCTTCTTAACTGAAAACACACATTCTACCATACGGAAATGTCTTATTTTCAGTAGCTTTAATTATATATTTAAATTAGAATCCCCGATTCTTAAAAACCTTAATTTCCAGTGACAACCAAGAGGCAAGTAATAGTTACCAAAATCTGGAGAAACTATTTTTGATGATTTTTAGAACATAATTATTCTTTTTTTTTTTTTATTTATTTTATTTATTTAGTTTTTGACTGTGTTGGGTCTTTGTTGCTGCGCACGGGCTTTCCTTAATTGCAGCGAGCGGGGGCCACTCTTCGTTGTGGTGCGAGGGCTTCTCATTGTTGTGGCTTCTCTTGTTGCAGAGCAGGGGCTCTAGACACACGGGCTTCAGTAGTTGTGGCACGTGGGCTTCAGTAGTTGTGACTCGCGGGCTCTAGGTGTGCGGGCTCAGTAGTTGTGGCGCACGGGCATTGTTGCTCCGTGGCATGTGGGATCTTCCTGGACCAGGGCTCGAACCTGTGTCCCATGCATCGGCAGGTAGATTCTTAACCACGGCACCACCAGGAAAGCCCCATAATTATTCTTATAGTTTACCTAAAAGCTCTTATCTCATTTATATTTAAAGTTTCATCATATCAAGTTATTTTTCTTGCTGACAAATTTGCAACAGATATAACAAGATTTATTTAACTTTTATTAAACCTAGGTGCAGTGAAAGTACTATACTTAATGTTGATGGCTCTAAAGACATGTCTATATTAATTAGATCAACAAACTTAAACATTAATACCAGGTATTAATTTAATACTATATATTTCCCAGTTCACGTGAACCTGAAACTCATTTAGCTTAATTTCTCTCTTTTTTAAAATATTTATTTATTTATTTTTGGCTGCGTTGGGTCTTCTTTGCTGCGAGCGGGCTTTTTCTCTAGTTGCGGCGAGCAGGGGCTACTCTTCATTGCGGTGCGCGAGCTTCTCATTGCAGTGGCTTCTCTTGTTGCAGAGCACGGGCTCTAGGCACGTGGGCTTCAGTAGTTGTAGCATGCGAGCTCAGTAGTTGTGGCTTGCGGGCTCTAGAGCGCAGGCTAAGTAGTTGTGGCTCACGGGCTTAGTTGCTCCGCGGCATGTGGGATCTTCCCGGACCAGGGCTTGAACCCGTGTCCCCTGTATTGGCAGGTGGATTCTTAACCACTGAGCCACCAGGGAAGCCCTAATTTCTCTTGTATGTAGAATTGTTTGGTTTGTAAGCGTTTACTTTTCTTTAAGCCAATTGAATAGAGCTCATTTACAGATTGACCTCAGCAATGTTATCCAAAGACACAAACACATATAAATACACAAACGGAGAAACATCACAGTTCTCATTTCAAAATGTCAGCCCTGAGTCAGGTACAGGAATGTAAAACCCATCAGTTTACAAAAGAGGTTGGATTAAAGTTAGTTTTCTGGCAGATGGAACAAATCAAGCTCACTTGTCTAGATGACTAAACTCTTTCTACTAATATTTATGGAAAGGAAAACAAGTCAAGTTCTAAATTACTGTACCCGCCTTTTCAAGATTTGCATTTTAAAAAGATGGCAGAGATAAGGGTTTTTGAGAAGATCAGATAGGACATTTGTATCTCAAAGATACAGTCAAGTTTCTCCTAGGATGACTTTGTTTCCCCTTTGTTTAGTATCTACAAGCCTCTTAAGATCACCCGTATTTATTAGAAAATCAATCAACTTGTTCCCCACTGTCAATGTTACCCAGGCCCCTGTGGGGAAATCAGAATCAGACGCCTCAAGTGCAAGGGAGTCCCCCGGCCTCTTACCAGATATTGGGGCAAGGGAAATTGCCCTGCTGCAGAAGTGGCTCCCGGTCCAAATTGGGTGCCCTGTCGGGTCTTAGATGGTGGTACTAAACCAGGTCCCTGGGCCCTGGAGGTTATCATAGAAACTTCTATTTGATCCCCTTGGGTAGGGGAAATAGGAGGCAGTGAATATGTCGGCGGCACGGGAGGGGGGCAGTTGGAACAACTGCCGGTGCAGCTCGCCCAGCCCCTGGGGGAGCTGGATAGGCTGGAAGGGGGGTTAAGTTTTGAAACATGTCCCCAACTCTCATTTTTTTCTATTCGAACAGGTTTCCCCTTGGGTTTCCTTTCAGACCGCTGCGCCATAAAGGGGCAGCCCTCTGACTCCTTTTCCTCCTGATGCAATAGCATAAATGCTCCTACATATGAAATCTCATCTCTTTTCCCTGCTTTTTTTTTTTTAAGTAAATTTATTTATTTATTTACTTATTTATTTTTGGCTGTGTTGGGTCTTTGTTGCGGTGTGCAGGCTTCTCGTTGCGGTGGCTTCCTCTTGTCTCAGAGCACCGGCTCTAGGCGCATGGACTTCATTAGTTGTGGCTCATGGGCTCTAGAGCGCAGGCTCAGTAGTTGTGGCGCACGGGCCTAGTTTCTCTGTCGCATGTGGGATCTTCCCGGACCAGGGCTTGAACCCATGTCCCCTGCATTGGCAGGCGGATTCTTAACCACTGCACCACCAGAGAGGTCCTTCCCTGCTCTTTTGCAGAACCTTTCTAACTGTGAGATTGTGTAATAATTAAGTGAGCCATTCAGGGGCCATCGTTCTTCTGATCCTAACGTATATTGGGTCCACACCCTATTACAATAGTACATCACGTCTTTCTTAGTCATTGCCTCACGGCTATGTTTTGCCCATTTATCTAATATATTCCCCAAAGGGCTCTCCTTCAGGATAGATATTTTCCACTTTTAAAAGTTTAATACGGGCTTCCCTGGTGGCGCAGTGGCCGAGAGTCCGCCTGCCGATGCAGGGGACGCAGGTTCGTGCCCCGGTCCGGGAAGATCCCACATGCCGCGGAGGGGCTGGGCCCGTGAGCCATGGCCGCTGAGCCTGCGCGTCCGGAGCCTGTGCTCCGCAACGGGAGAGGCCACGGCAGTGAGAGGCCCGCGTACCGCAAAAAAAAGACGCAGACAAATTCCAACACAAAAGGCACAAATTCTAGCACTGATGCGCGCAAAACCAAGACAAGACCAACGAACCCGTTCCCAGATCAGGTAGACTTACCCTACAAAACCAACGAACTAGTTCCCAGTGAACTGGTTCCCAGAATCAGGTAGAGTGCAACAATTCCCCCCTCCAGCAGGTACCCCGACCCGATCGGCTTTCCCGTAAAGGAAAAGCCCAGACTGAAGGGGGAATATGTTCCCAGCGTGCAGGCCAGAGCGACCTACCCCCCAGAATCGAATCGAGTCCGTCGACTTGTAGCCCCAGATGGAACCAAAGTTCCCCAAATGGAAGCTTCTCGGTTCCTGGCCTCAACTGCCAAGTGCTGGGGTACCTGGTGCCACTTCAAGGGAACTTTGAAGGGAAGATCTTCAGGACAAATGGTCCCGGCAGCTGCTAGGGCCTTGCCCCAACATTCCCCGAGCGGGACCAGCTAGGCAGCAAGGCGCCCGGCTGGCCAAGCCAAATTCGTTACCGAGTCTAAGCTCGCTCTGCTCGCCGGACGACAGGCCAGTGAATCGGAGACGAGGTGCTAAGGCAAGGAATACGACTTTATTCGGAAATCTGGCAGACCGAGAAGATGGCAGACTAGCGTCTCTGAAAAACCAACTTATCTGGGTCTGGGTGCCAGTTTCCTTTATAGAGTCAGAGAGGGAGAGGCGGTGAGGAAGTAAAGTAAAAGGGCCATCAGTCTTGCAAAACATGTCCTGGAGTGACCAGCCTTGGTGAGGGGGTGTGTTAGTTTCTTTTTTCTTGCAGCCATTCACAGGTGGCCAGGGTTCCTTGAGGCAGGCCATTAGGTATGATTACAATAACAAAAGCAACAAAAAGCAAAAGTTAAAGTCAAAGAAATAGATGGAACATGGAGTCTGATCTAGCTCTTCCCTGTTACACGATGTCATATGGTAGTTCTTTGTTTACCTTAATGAATAACCAGCGAGCTGTCTTCCATAGCAACTGGACCATCTTTCATTCCCAGCAGCAATGTACATGGGTTCCAAATTTCTCCACATCCTCGTACACACTTGCTATTTTCTGCTTGTTTTGGTTTTCCTTTTTTTTTTGCCACACCGTGAGGCTTGTGGGATCTTAGTTCCCCGACCAGAGATCGAAGCCATGCCCTCGGCAATGAAAACGGAGCGTCTTAACCACTGGACCATTGGGGAATTCCTCCAAAAATTTTTTATTATGAACTATCGTAGAGGGTGTGAAGGGGTAGCTCATTGTGGTTTTGATTTGTATTTTCCTAATAACTAATGATGTTGAGCATCTTTTTGTGTGCTTGTTGCCCATTTGTATGTCTTCTTAGGAGAACTATCTATTCAGGTCCTTTTCTCTTTTTTAAACTGGGTTGTTTGTCTTTTTGTTGTTGAGTTGCAAGATATTTTGGACACTAGACCCTTTTCAGATATAGGATTTGCAAATACTTTTCCCATTCTGTAGGTGGTCTTTTCACTTTCTTGATAATGTCCTTTGATGCACAAACATTTTTAATTTTGATGAAGCCCAGTTGATCCATTGTCTCGTTTGTTGCTTGTGCTTTTGGTGGCACATCTAAGGATTTATTGCCGAATCCAAGGCCATGAAGGCTTACCCTGTGTTTTCTTCTAAGAGTTTTATGGTTTCAGCTTTACATTTAGGTCACTGGTCCACTTCAAGTTGATTTTTGTATATAGTGTGAGATGGGGGTCTAAGTTCATTCTTTGCACGTGGATATCCAGTGTTCCCAGCACCATTTGTGGAAGAGACTCTTCTTTCCCTGTTGAATGATCTCGGAACCCTTGATGAAAATCAGCTGGCCGAGACTTACGGCTCTGTCTTTTTCAAAGGCCTGGGTTCTTTCCCTGGCTCTGCCACTTCCCATCGTGTGCTGTGGGGAAGGCCTTGGGCTCTCTGAGCCTCCGTTTCCTTGTTTATGAAATGAATCCTTGGGCTTGCTCAACACTGAGGCTGCGTGGCTCCCTCAAGGGCTCTATGTTCTGAGCTGTAATTGCCGTGGGCAGGCCAGTTCTGAGCTGGCTCTGCCAGTGTGGAGGGGTATCGCCCTTTCCTGGCTCCCACTTACGGCTGATCCCTCTCTGGCTTCTTCAGAGAGCACAGTTCTCTTTCCCGTTGGTGGAGCTACTGAAAATCTTCCGGGTCTGCAGTCTTCCGTAGCCCTTGTGTTGGAGTCACACTTTCAATCTGCTGTTTGGGGGTGTGGGTGGAGGATGTTAGTTTTCCCATCCGCCTCCCTGTTTGTTTATTCTGCAACTCTGAAAGCATTTGCCCAGTGAGTTGGAAATGAAATCCCCAGACCAGACCCAAGTCTCTGCTGCGCTGCCAGGATTACAGCTCTGTTGGGGGATGCTCTCGGAATACTGCAGTGCTGAAGATGCCAGAAAATTCCTAACAGTTGCCCACCTGGCTTCTCCCTACCTTTCAACAGTCCTCGATGATGACTTGTCCTGTTCTTTTCATTTTTTAAAAAAATGTATTTATTTATTTATCTTTGGCTGCGTTGGGTCTTCGTTGCTGCATGCAGGCTTTCTCCAGTTGCGGCGAGCGGGGGCTACTCTTCGTGGTGGTGCGCAGGCTTCTCATTGCGGTGGCTTCTCTTGTTGCGGAGTACGGGCTGTAGGCTCAGGCTTCAGTAGTTGTGGCACACAGGCTCAGTAGTTGTGGCTCACGGGCTCTAGAGAGCAGGCTCAGTAGTTGTGGCACATGGGCTTAGTGGCTCCACGGCATGTGGGATCCTCCCGGACCAGGGCTCAAACCCATGTCCCCTGCATTGGCAGGCAGATTCCTAACCACTGTGCCACCAGGGAAGTCCCTGTTCTTTTCATTTTGAGGAAGAAAACTCACATCTGTGTACAGCTCCTGCCTACTCTGGGCCTGGCTCGGCGTGGGGTGGGGATTCATGCCAGCGGGCGCGCCTGTAATTCTCACCATAGCCATGTGAGGGCAGTAGAATGGCCCGCAGGACAGGTAAGGGGGCTGCCTTGCCCAGGTTTGCTTTTAGAGGCCTTGGGAGGTCCTGGGAGAGGCTCCTTATGTGCCGATATGGCTTTCTGCTGCAGAGGCGTTGGGGACGTCACCTTTCCACTTACCCTCCTTTTTGGGAGGCCCCTGAAGGAGCTCCTCAGACCTTTGCCAGAAGTGCAAGTTCCGTTTTCTCCAGCAGCTGGTGGTTTCTGTTCTAGGGATGTGATTCTCTGTCTTACCTTTTAGAACGCCTAGAGCCCCATACTATCGAACTGTTGACAATTGTGGTGGTTCTCCCAGTTCCATTTTTCATCCCCTCACTTAAACCCTGGCTCCATTTTCTGCCCTGATATTTCCTCCGCTCCATCTTTCTACCAGTTTTTGACCTGCATGTGTGTGTTTCAGCATCTCCAACCAATCTTCCCTCCTTCCTCATCTGTAAGAGGAGGGATTGAACTGGACAATCAAGGCAGTGGTCTTAACATTTAGGGGGGTCATGGATCCCCAACTCTGAGAATTGGACAAAACTTCAGACAGTTTCTTCTAAAACATGCCCAGGACAGATCATCTTGCTTACAGTTTCCAAGGGTTCAGAGACTGAAAACCTTCGAGGGTTCCCTGATCTCTCATTAAGAAGCCTGCATCCAAAGGTCCTTTGGCCTCAGTGGGAAAACAAGGAGAGACCCCCCCTAATCTTTGCCGGGTCCCATTTCACATGGGATAAGGGTCACTTTTCAAATTCTCGGGCACTTGGGATTTCCCTGGTGGCTCAGTGGTTAAGAATCCGCCTGCCAAGGCAGAGGACACGGGTTTGAGCCCTGGTCCAGGAAGATCCCACATTCTGCGGAGCAACTAAACCCGTGCGCCACAACTACTGAAGCCCGTGCACCTAGAGCCTGTGCTCTGCAACGAAGAGTGCCCCCACTCGCCACAACTAGAGGAAGCCCGTGTGCAGCAACGAAGACTCAACGCAGCCAAAGATAAATAAAATAAATAGATTTATAGAAAAACAAACCAAAAAAGCCACGAAAACCCCACAAATTCTCAGGCACTTGCCTACCCACTAGAGTGGCCCAGACCTTTCTCAGCTGATCCTTGGGGGTAAACACACTAAGTTCTGATAGAGCAGCAGGACTTTTGGGAGACCCCCACATCCCTCATAACTGGGGAAGAAACCCAAAGGAACCTCTGTTCTTGGGGGGAAGAGAGAGGAGGAGTATGGAGGAGTATGGAGGAGTGGGGCTCAAGATGGAGCCCAGCCAGCTTCCAGCTGACCCTGGACAGGGCCTGGCATCTCTCGGGCCCACTGGTGAAATGGGGATAAACCAGGAGACCCCTAGTGGGAGTGTGCTAGCTCAGGGAGCTTGGGTCTCCCTTCATAGTGAACGGGTAAACGATTCCTGTACCTCGTCCCCTAAGTGGAGCTCATACCTGCTCCCTGGCTGGGACTGAGTCACAGAAACTCTCTCAGGACCCATTCTCCGGCCCCGGCCCTGTTGTTTTCGGAAATCTGAAACAGCATCCGAAACTTCCTCGGCCTAATTTTAGCCTCTGGGAGCTGCAGCCAGAGGATGTCAGACTGAATATTAGATGCCGTTGGTCTTCCCAGGCCAGACTCTGCCACCAGCTCCCTGCAGCTGCCCCATCCCATGGGGTCAGGTGTGGGCCTGGGAGGTGTCACGGTCACCGGCCACAGGGGGGCTGAGCAAGTGATGGAATCTTGCTTGTCTATCGGAAATGCCCTCAGCATTTGGAACCCACCTAAGTGCAGGGCTGGGAAAAGTTTTCCCAAAGGGAAGGGGGCACGTGTTCCCGGAATACCCTACTGTGTGTCCAGAAAAAGTGGGCAAGACCCTCTTCTAAGAAAGTGGACCCCGTCCACCTCCCACACTCAGCCCGGCAGCACCTTCCAGCAGCAATTTTTTTTAATTTATTAATTTATTTGTTTTTGGCCACGTTGCGCGGCTTGCTGGACCTTAGTGCCCCGACCAGGGATGGAACCCATGCCCCCCGCGGTGGAAGCGTCCTACCCACTGGACCGCCAGGGAATTCCCCAGGAATTGTTTTTTTAAAAGACTTAATTTTTTTCAGAGCAGCTTTAGGGTCACAGCAAAATTGGGCTGAAGCACAGAGTTCCCTTGTACCCCCTGCCACCACCCGTTCACAGCCTCCCCCATCACTGACATCCCCCGCTAGACGGGTGGATTTGTCACAATGGATGAACCTACACGGACACACCCTAATCACCAAGGTCCATCGCTCACGCTCGGGCTCACCCCTGGTGTCGTACATCTTATGCCGGGAGCACCTTCTAACAACCAGATCTGATCTCATCATCCAGGGGCAGATCCGGGTTCACGGGCTCTGAAGCTTATCCGACTTGAGGGGCTTTTAAATAGAAAGAATACATAGAAAACTCTTACTTTGGTGAATTTTACAAAAACCTGTGAGCGTGTGAACACATTGCCTAGAGTTTCTCTCTTGAAGGACCCCTTGCAGGTGAAGGTTCCAGAAGCCTAAGCTTCATGGTGAAGCCTCTGCTGCCTCTTATTCCCTCTTTTAAATTGTTCATCTGCTTCTGCCGCTCTGAGGATGAATCCCAGGCACCTTAGCAGGCGTGCAGGGCGCGGCATGATGAGACCGGGGCCCGTGTTCTAGCTACCCTGACCCGGGGCGTGCTGGGCTCTCTGCGCTCTGGGGCCCCTGCCCGGGCTGGCCTTTCCCCTAACCAGCGTCCCTGCCGTCTTCACCTGCTTGTTCCCGCTCTGGGGGCCTCTGCTGACAAATGATGTCTCCGTGTTCTCAAATGGCCCATCACTACTACTATGACAGCACACGGGACATCACAGGAGCTGTCTGGGGACCCCATGTCTCCTCCATCAGACTCAAGGTCAAGGAGCATGTTGGACCCACTATGTGTCGTAGCCCCTGACCCGTGGCAGGACACAGTAGAGCATCTGTTACATAAACGGATGGTGGAAGGTTGAACGCGTGAACGGTGGAGGGAGAAGCATCCTGGGTTCCATCCTGCCTGGAGCCCTCTACTGGCCGTAACACAGCTGCTGAGCCCTGCCGACGCGAGCATACTGCACTCTGCCGAGTGCGGCTGGGTGAGACATTTAGGGGAATAACCCCCTGCCTTTCCAATAGACGTATTCTCCTGAGGGCTCCTCTGTTCCTGGCCTCAGCGTGCAGTCCTTTTCCTCTCCCTAAGCCCCAATAGCTTTAGTGACCCAGAGCCCTTGGCCGCCTGCTGGAGGATGGGGTGTGGGACGTGGACTCCCCTGACCAGCCATCCCCTCCTCCGCACCAGCCCCAGCCCCTCCGGGTTCATGGCCTTGGCGGTGTGATGCCGGCCTGCCGCCCGGTCTCCTGCACTTCCCAGAATGGAGCAGACTGAGGCTCCCTCACTTCGCGGACCCACAAGGGCTCCAGCTGCTGAGTTTCTGCATCACTTGCAGCTGCCCAGAGCCCCAGCTGGGCTCTGCTGCTGGGCCTCCAAGAACGCACAGAGCTGGAGGCAGCCCTTCGGCCCTTCCTGGCCAGATGTGGAGACGGCCCTTCCTGGCCAGATGTCGAGACGGAAGCCTCTCCCACGGAGATGCTTCTCGAGACATCTTCTTATCATCAGGTCACGAAGCTGGGAGGTGCTGTCCCCTTGCAGGCTTGCGGGGGTTCTGCGGCCTGCAGATGGCTGGTCCAGCGGTGCCGACTCTCCATCTGAGGATCCCAGCTCCAGCCCCCCTGGCCTGGGGTGGGGTGGGCAGTGTGGATGGAGGAAGGAGCATCGTCCTGGGAGGTAGGCAGGTGGGGTTCAAGCCCTGTCTTCTTTGGGGTGATCTTGTCTAACTCCCATTTCTTCTTTGAGTCTCTGAGTCTATTTCATTTGTTTTAATTTATTTTATTGAAATATAATTGATTTACAATGTTGTGTTAATTTCTGTTGTACAGCAAAGTGATTCAGTCATATATATATATATATATATATATATATGTATATATACATTCACACACATTCTTTTTCATATTCTTTTCCGTTGTGGTTTATCACAGGACATTATAATTCCCTGTGCTATACAGTAGGACCTTGTTGTTTATCCATCCTATATATATAATAGTTGGCATCTGCTGAGTCTATTTCTCTATCTTTATTCAAGGTAAAATTCTTCCTCCTCCTTTTTCAAAAGGTGAAGGATGCTTTGGTGCCTCCTCGTATTTGCACTTGGTCTGGGTTCTGTAGCCTTTGATCAAAACTGTGGTCTCCGTGTCTTGTCCTAGGGTGGGGCTGCAGTCGGCTTATAGACAGTGGTGCTATATATGGGCACAGCCCAACCCTGCCCAAAGCGTCAAGGGGCAATGGTTTCCTCAAAGTCCCCCGAGACCACCAACCTCCCAACGTGGGGCCCCAGTCCTTCCAGGTCCATTGCTCGGCCATGATTGAGGCGTCTGTCAGTGGGGTCAAGGAGGGCCCTGTCACAGAGACGCTGTGCAAAGTTCAGGAGCCAGAGAAGGGCAAGATCTGCTCTGGGAACTGCAGGCCATGCGATGTGATGCACAGGGAGGATGTGGGGAAGGTGACAGGTGGGGGATTCTGGCTGGGGGTGTCCAGAGCCACTCTGTGAGGGTGTTGAAGGGCAAGCTGAGGGGTTTGCACTTGACACCACAGGTGATGGGGAGCCCGTTGTCCAGAGAATTTGAGACTTTCCTTAAGGGAGCTGGTAACAGCCTGGGGAACCCCGACGGGGCTGAGGACAACTGCAGGATGGAGAACTTGCAGAGGCCTGAGCCCTTCTGGAGCTGGCGTGTGGGCCACAGGCTCTGGTCCAGCTGTGCTCTTGACTGGGCTTTCTTGGGTAGATTCCTACCCTCTCTGGGCCATTGTCCCCATCTAGATAAGATGGAGTTTAGCCTCAATGTTCCTTGAGGGACCAACTGTGGTTACAGCCATCATGGACTCCTGGGAATGCAGACCAGCCCCACTTGTTGGGAAGGAGGTTCTACGGTCGGTGAGAGATCCTGCTGCTTTGGACCAATAGGCACCTGATGGAGCCCTGGGCACGCCTGAGCTGGAGTCTTGGATTCCTGACATCAGTCTGGGGAATTATGAACGAAGTTAGATTTGGAAACTACCTAAGTACCATTTTCCCTTCCCAGTAATTCCGACTTACTCTTTATATTCTGGCCGCCACCCTCAGGAAGCCCTCCTTGACTACCCTGCCCCACCCCCTTGGCTTCCTTGGCTCGCTGTTATAATGGTCCCGTAGATTACCTCTCCCAGGGCCATGGGTCTGTGTTCTCACTCCCTGAATCTTGAATGCCAGGGCCAGTGCCAGGGTCCTGGGCAGCGTTTGCCAAATGAATATCTGTGAGGTCATTTACTATCTATTTCTCCCAATGTTGGGCAGTTGTGAGTGCCCAGTTCTGTGTTCCGGAATTTGCCAGGGTCATTGCCATCTGGGGAGTGCTCTGGGAGCTGATCGGTGCTGAGACCTGGCCTCCCCTTCACGTACAGCCTCAGGCCTGCCTCCCAGAGCTGGCCGCTGTCTCTGCCGGGCTCCCCCAGACCCTCACATGCCACAGGCCTCGGGGCTGGATGGAGGGGTGTCCCAACTCTTGGCTTTTGAGTCAAGTCTCAACCTGGAATGTCCTATATGGAAGGCTTCAGGGACTTCCCTGGCGGTCCAGTGGTTAGGACTCAGTGCTTTCACTGCCGGGGACCTGGGTTCAATCCCTGGTCTGGGAACTAAGATTCCACGAGCCACAAGTCTCAGCCAGAAAAAAAAAAGAAAAAGGAAGACTTCAGAGAGTGTCATGATGTATAGTGTGCGTGTGCGGGCGTCTGCACGCGTTGTGAGTATCAGAGAGTGTCATGATGTATAGTGTGCGTGTGCGGGCGTCTGCACGTGCTGTGAGTATCAGAGAGTGTCATGATGTATAGTGTGCGTGTGCGGGCGTCTGCACGTGCTGTGAGTATCAGAGAGTATCATGATGTATAGTGTGCGTGTGCGGGCGTCTGCACGTGCTGTGAGTATATGTGCATGTGTGCACCTGTGTGTGTATGTGCGTGCGTGTTTGTGTGTGTGTGTGATCCCAGCATCAGACTCCTCACGCTCATTCAGAGCTTGGACATCAGTCCTTGGGGATATATATGTGTGTATATGTGTGTATGAATATATGCACATATATATATATATATTATATATATGTGTATGCTACAGAAGGAACTTTGGGCCCAAGGGAGTTGGCTCTGGCCAGTAGCAGGAGCCCTTGTTCATGAAGGTGTGAACCCAGGGCAGAGCTCACACACTGAGAATCTCTCCATAATCCAGGCCCAGGTGACCTCTTCACATCAGACTACTGTGAATTCTACCAGCGCTTAAGAACCATGTACTGTTACCCTGTGCTTGGGTCGGCTGGTCGACTAGGAGGAAGATTGTATCCTTCTGCCTCATTCATCGGCATTTTCAAGAACCATTTCTTTTACATTTTACATAGAACTTCAGCTTGGAAAAAAGCAGGGAAGAGGTTGCCGATGCTTCTGTGCCTCCCCTCCAGGGCAGAGACCAAGCGGGGGCCCGCAGGATCCATCCAGGCTCTGTGGCCCCCTCAAGCTCCGGTGCCCAGTAAGCTAAGGAAGCAGAGGGTCTGACGCTGTTGCTGTGATTGCCCGTGGTAGGCGGGGAAGTGGGTCCTGGCAATCTGGGACCGAGTTTTATACCTGAGCCAAAACAGGGGGAAAGGGTGGGCTCCTGTGTTACAGGGTGCAATAGCTGAGACGTAGTGAAAGAAGAGACAGGAAAAGTCCACCCCTGGCTCACGGTAACGAGGAAGCTTGTCTGTCTGGACTTTGGAAGGGGAAAAATAAGCCTGAGGAACCAAAGCCTTGGGCTTCAACCTCCCACAGGTTCAGGACTGAAAGTTACCCTAGTTCTGGGACCACCGAGTTGGTTCTGGGTTGGAGCTATAGATGAGTCAAGTGAAAAATCCGAAATAAAATATTAGCTATTTAAATCTGGCCATGCACAGAAAGTGATAGATTGTGACCAAGGAGAATTTAGAAAATCTATTCATGTGACTCAGCTCACGAACAGTTTAAGAGATACAATTCAACACCTATTCATGATGGAAACTCCTGGGAAACAAGGTAGAGGAAGGAACTTCTGGCCGTGTAGAACTCAGCTACCAAGTAAGTCAATATCACGCTAGTATGAGTGAGTCATTAGAATTGCCCCTTTAAATTGTGAACGGGATAGGGAGGGAACTATCACGACTCCACCTGATACCTTTAAAGGAATTAAAAGCAAATCGTTTGGGGGACTTCCCTGGTGGTCCAGTGGTTAAGGCTCCGAGCTCCCAATGCAGGGGGCACGGGTTCAATCCCTGGTCAGGGGAACTACCATACCGCATGCCTCATGGCGTGGCAAAAAAAAAAAAAAAAAAAGTAGCTTGGGAAACTTCTCTCTGACAAAAGGCAGCCTTACCAAAGGCAAAAACAGAAGCCACAGGCTGGGAGGAGATACTTGCAATGCATAAAATTGACAACGGGTTGGTATCAGAAATACAGAAAGAACTCACGTGAATCAATATGGAAAAGACAGAAAAATCCAACAGATAAATGGGTCAAGAACACGGACAGGCCTTTCACGGCTGGAGGGGAGGCGCTGGGGAGAAATGGCTCCAAAACCTATGAAAAAATGTTCAGCCTCATCAGTGGTGTGGAAAATGCAAATTCAGACCACAATGAGATAGCATTTCACACCCACCAGATGGGCAGACTTTTGTAGTCTTGGACGGCTGCCTCTTGGGGCTCCTGGATACGGGGCTGAGGGGGCGGTGTTGGAGGAAGAGGAGACCGGGTGCCCCGCACTCCCAGTAGGGAGGCTCATTTCAGACTCCTTTCGCCCTTGGACTTGGTTCTGGCTGGGACGGTGAGTGGTCCCAGAGCGGTGCTGTTTGGGTCCTACCCCAGCCCCTCCCCGCTCCACTCTTTGCCCCTCCACCCCAGGCCCTTGGGTTCTGCGAGACCGCTTCCTTGGAATCTGCCGGATTCCCTGGCCCGCCTGCCCCCCCGCCCCCCATATCCCTAAAGCTCAGAGAGGCTGAAGGGAGGAGGGTTGGGCTCTCCCTCCCCGCATACTGCAGCCCAGCTGTGAGCAGGGAGCAGGCATCAGACACCGAGGCCAGCCTCTGGCGGTCCCCTCACCTCCTCTGCAATGGCTCTGCTTCTGGCCCGAGCCTTCTCCCATCTGCCACTTGGTGAGTCCAGCGGGGCTCCCAGGAGCCTGGGGTAGGACCAGTGTGGACATGAGACCTGTTCCTGGAAAAGAAACTTCTCCCGCTGCTCCAGACCAGGATCTGGAATGCGGGAAAATGTGGCCAATAAGAACCCCGACCCAGTAACCGCACTCCGTGCCTGAGCAGAAGGTTTCTCATCCCCCTCCTCTAATCTGCACGCAGATGGAGCCGCTGAGCAAAGAGGATTGGCATTTCCGGACCCTGGGCCACATTTTACCTTTCTGGGCTGGACCATCTTGCTCCTCCTTAATTATGGGGATTATATTATCTTCCTCTAAGGCTCTTCTGGCAGGAGAGAGGGATGGCAGAGTGCTTGTAAGGTGTTGTGCTCCCAGTGGTACTGTATGGACTCATTCTTACTATGGTGTAAATGACTAAGGGGGAGTAATGAGGTGCCTGCCCTGGGAAGGTGAAAAGGTGCAAACCCAGAACTGGGTTTTAGCCCTGGGTGGGCCACCACCTCAAATGTGTGACTGTGGCCATGAACCACTTACCACCCCAGATCTGTTTTCTCATCTGTGAAAAGAAAGGGCCCGGTGAGATAGCCCTAAGACGCTTCTGGTCTTTACAATTGTATGGGAGATTTGCTTTCTAATATGAGTACAGATAATAGCTGCCTTTTCTCTGCACGTACTCTGTGCTGATCCCGCATTCTCTCTAACTGGTTCGGGGCCCTAGGAGGTGGCCTTGATTATCCTCATCTCTTGTCGAGGGGCAGGGCCCAGAGAGATGACTAAGCCTTGAGCTATTAGGCAAACACCATAAATCCTGCACAAATGCCTTTCTGTTGTTCGAATGTGTTTTAAGCTATTGGGACAGTCGGTGGAGGGAAAGTGTCTCTAAGAAAGAGTCAGCTTGTGTCTGACTTGTGATCTAGAAAGTCAGATCAGGAGCTGGAAACTACAGGCAATTAGCAGAAAAATCCATCCCCAGTGAAGGTCTGGGCCCCATCTCAAGTGGTCCTTTAGTTGCCATGACAACCTCCTCCTGTTGGGAAGGATGCAGTCCAGGTTTGACCCTGGGAGTCAGGAGTCTTGTCACCTGCCCACTCCTCCTCCCTCCGTGTCTCGACAGGAGGCCACGTGGGCCTGGGCTCCAGCCAGACCCACTCCTGGCTAGGAGGGTGGAGGGGCAGCTGACCAGTGCATGGTGGCCCCTGAGGGAGGGGGCAGGCCAGGCCCGGAAGAATGTAAGCCCCAGACGTTGCCTGGGGGAGCTGAGTCCAAACGGCCCCCTGTCACGAAGCAGGAAGCTTCTGTGTGGGCACTACGTCCCCCACTGGACGTGGGATGGGCCTCTTCACATGCTGTTCCCTTGGGTGTCTGAGAACCAGGGGTGGGGACACCGAGACCCATCTACCTCTTGCCCACCTTGAACCCAGGGGGCAGATGGTGGCTGATTTGGGGGCTCTGGGCTCCCACCCCCTGCAGTCGGAGCAGCCTCTCTTTGATTTGGTACCTGTTGGGGTCCCAGAAGCCATTGTGTGTAGGAAAAAGACTTCTTTCTTTTAAAAAGGCATTTGATGGGACTTCCCTGGCGGTCCAGTGGTTAAGACTCTGTGCTTCCATTGCAGGGGGCACGGGTTTGATCCCTGGTCGGGGTACTGAGATCCTGCATGCCGTGGGGCACAGCCAAAAAAAAAAAAAGAAAAGGGCATTTGATAACTGCTGCTCTGGGCTCTCTCCAACATGAGGTCAGGCCCATGGTCCTCCAGGCTGAGATTGGACCTCTTATAGAGAACTCGGGAGACCTGGTGTCAGAGGAAGCATCCCACACTCACGTCCCAGCTCCCCTAAACAACCGTCAAGAGGCAGATGGCGGCACGAAGACACCAAGCCTTTCCTGGAGCCCCGGTGACCCCTGAATAGAAGCTGAAGCTACCTTGGGCCTTCCCCTTGCCTTTGGAGGGATAGAGACCCCAAGAGGGGAAGGGGCCTGCCCAGGTGCATGCACGGAAAGGCCAGAGCTGATTTGCCTGGGCTTCCTCTGATGCACTGCCCCATCCAGACCTCCCGCCTGGGGACTTTGAATTCTGCCACCATTTTCCTCTGAAAGCCCCAAGACCAAAGTGACTATGGCCCCTTCTTGCTGTCTTTGGGGCACCTCATCTGTTTCCCCAGGAGAGCTCATCACCTCTCCTGAGCCTGGACCAGCGCTGCAGGAGGGGCAGGCCCCAGCCCGGGGCCAAGGCTGTGGGCGCTCTACCCAGCAGAGTCAGGCAGCCCCTCCCATATTCTGTCAGCCAGCTTTGCTTTATGGCCCTGAACCTTGACCTTGGGCTTGGAGCCTTGTTAAAAGGGATTCTTTCCCACTGACACAGAGTGATGGTGGCAGTACTGACGCCACATGTCCAAGAGGATCGGGAATCGGAGCTCGTCTCCCTGGGCTGTGCCTGGTGTCAGCTTTCAGATCCAGGCAAGGCCGCCTGCCAGCTCTGTGGGACCCTGGAGATATTTATGATTTCTTTCTGGATGAGGAAAAAAGAGGAAGAACACTTCAAACAATAACTTCAGTTTAAGAACACAAACCTCGGAAAACCCTGAAAGATAAAACATGTGCAGGGATGACCCTCCCCCCAGTTCCTCGATCCCCCAAATGGCTGCAGAGACTGGATCTCTTATTTCTGTTGTGATAAAACCCCCTTTAAGTCCTGAGGGATGTTCCTGGAAGGCTGGAAACCGCTCTGCTGAGCAAATGGTCCCACAGCCACCTTCACCCAAGCACCCCCCAGCTGCGGGGGCCCTCCTCCAGCCCCAACCAAGGACCAAGAAGTCCTTTATGCTGCGGGATTCTGGCTGTTCCATTCTCATGCCGGGGGTTTCTGGGGACGGACTTCCCCCAGCCGTGCCAGTCTGAAGGGAAGCCACTCCACAGCCCGTTGGGAGCAGCGCTGATGAGAAAGTCATTCATTGTGTCAAACAAACCTGCCATCACCTGCTATAACTCACCTGTCCAGAGACACAGCCACGACAGGGCTGGATCAGCCCCAGGGGGCCCCAGGGTCCAGGCACTAAAGCACACACACTTTTCTTGGGTGCACTCACCGGCGCTACAGTTCTAACTCCCTTGCTGAGGAGGTTTCCAACGTGGCCAGGAATCGTGAAGGAAAGAGCGCTGGCTTTGGAGCATCTCTGATCTGGTTCCTGCCCCTGCCTGTGGGGCCTGGGGCAACTTCACAACCTCTCAGAGTCTCCGTTTTCATCATCTGTAACAGAGGAACCAAAACACCTATGGGGAAGATGCGTAATGCACATGGTGACGCCCGAGGAGCGTTAGAGATACCCAGGAAGTATGGCTTTCGTTACTACGTCATCATCAACACAGAAGGGACTCGGGGAGAGCATGAATCCAGACCCAGAATCCAGGGTTCAGGAATCCCGGTGGTTAGTGAGGGCGGAAGGAGGGGTGCAGTGGAGACGTTCATTTCAGGGGTGAGCGCCCTCCACACTTGGGTGCCCTGTGGTCAGCACAGGTGTGCTGTATACCTCCACTCTGGCGGCTGGGCAGTCAGTACTTCTCAGATGAGTTTCTCTCCAAAATGGTCCAGATACCAAAGGCTTTGCTGGCCAGAAGGCTGGATCTTTGCTGCCTGGAGGGTCCCGAGGACGCTGCACTCTCCCCGGCTGTGCTGTCCTCCTGACGGCTTCTGGACGTCCAAGCAACTGCCTCGCCCAGCATGGACCCAGGAGAGTTTGCCCCTTCCTGCATATCCTTCCTGCGCAAGCGCGAGTACCAAAGCCCATGGCAAAGATCTGGACTGGGCCTCGTGAATACACAGGGCAGGGACTATTGTTCCATTTTATTGTGGAGGAAAGCTGAGGGCCCGGTGTGGGTGCTCCTCACCTGGGCTGTGGATTGCCCGGGCCCACCAAGTGGCCTCTCCAGCCCAACAGGATGCTTCCCAGGGGATCACCTTTCACCACAGAAGCCAGGGAATGGGCCACCGTGATATGATCCATTTGCTTGCAGGAAGCAAAGCCTGGCTCCTTTTCCCACAGGAGAGAGAAGGGGAAAGGTGGATGCCCAGCTGATGTGCCTTCTGACTCCAGTTACGGTTACTGACTCAGAGAACAAAAGGCTGAAAGGGAGCATCCAGTCCATCCCTGCATCTGACTGATGGGAAGTTGAGGCCCAGAGAGGGCTGAACTCTGCCTGAGGACACACAGCACAGTTCCTAATGCTGACCCCATTCCTGGTCCATCAGAAGGCGTATGCTCCCAGAGCAGGGGACCAGCCCCCTGGATTTAAGAGCTCCTCCTCCTGCAGCCTCTTCTGACTCATTTGGGTCCCCATGGAGGGTGTAGGTGGGGTGGGAGGAGGGTTCCTGGCCTTCCCCAGAACACATTGGGGTTTTTGCTGCAGTTCTGTGTGACCTGGGGAGGTCTTCTCCCACTCTGAGCTGCCCTTGACACAGCTTTAAGTTGGGACCATGGATTGTGGGGCCTCACTGGCCACAAAGGTACCAAGAGATGTCAAAGATGCGAAAGGGCTTTGTAAACCCCGGGGCCCGTGGAGATGGCGAATGCTTCTGAGCTTCCACCCACGTGTCAGAAATAGGACCAGACACGGACTTCCCTGGCGGTCCAGTGGTTAAGACACTGCGCTTCCACTGCAGGGGGCACGGGTTCGATCCCTGGTCTGGGAACTAAGATCCCGCATGCCGTGTGGTGCGGCCAAAAAGAAGAAAGAAAGAAATAGTACCAGACAGAGACACAAACACAACGTGCACACAAATGTCCATGCGCAGAGACACTCCCATGTAGACCCCCTGCCTTCGACCTGAGTGTATCCACACTCATGCTCACTCCCACGCGCACCCTTGAAGGTCTGCATTCTGGTACAGGGACGTGGCCTGTGGGTTGGTCTCTCTCTATGCCCCCTCCCACACCCCCTCCCCAGCAGCAGGGCCCTGACCCTCTTGGAGCCACTGATGCCCCTCCCTGCGTGCCAGCCCCTCTGGCCCCGCAGTCCCCACGCCATGCCGCTGCCAGATTGGGTTTCTTCTCAATAGGGCCCAGCTGCCTTCTGGGGAAGGGGGGCCAAGGGACCATGTCATCCCTACATAGCAGCGGGCCTCTACTCACTTTTGGGAAGGGTCTCATTTCTTAAAAAGTTGCATTTATTTAATTCCTGTCTTTTCCCCACAGAAGTCAAGGGCCCTGATGTTTTAGAAAGGAAATGCCGTGGTGCCCTCAGCTGGGGTGAGGGGCCAGGATGGCATCTGGGGAAAGGCTGTGGAGCCCCACCCCACAACCCTGGGGGTAGGACTTCCAGAGGACAGCAGGGTGGGGGCCACTGAGGGCAGGGCTCCAGGAGCCCCCTGGGACTTCAGGCGTTTTCAGCAGGCCAGTTCCTGAGGCTGCCAGGATGATGGCTAAGAGCCAGTGGCAGCCCCTGACTCCCCGGGTTTGAATCCAGCCTCTGGCACCTACTAGCTGTGTGACTTTGGGCAAGTTACCTAACCTCTCTGTGCCTGGGTTGCCGCATCTGTAAAACAGAGATAATAATGGTTCTTCCCTCATTGGGCTGTTGCAGGAATTAGACAAATTTACATGAAAAGCGGTGCATCAAGGTCTCGCCCTTCCATTAGCGTCTGGCAGATTGAGTGCTCTGTGAACTCCAGTTGCTTTTTCTTCTTTTGATCATTATTATGACCTGCATGGCTCCACATGGGCCAGACCCTCTGCTCTTGTGAAATCGGAAGAGAACGTTTCCTCCCTTCCTCCCCTCCCACCATGACACAAGCCAGAATATAATGAACTTCAGCATCAAAACATCTTCCTTATCTCTACTTTAAACCCCTTCCGTTTTTCCTGACTTTGGTGGAAATGGAAAACAGCTGCTCAGGGGCTGCAGCGCTTGCCGTGTACAGTGAGGAAGCTCCCGGCACAGAGCTGCCAGGGTGCACCTGGGACAGACGGCCCCCTGCGGGAGGAGAGCAGTCCCTCCCCTCCCCCGGGGCCCCCTGAGGTCCTCCAAGGCAGGCTACCTGGACAATGAGCTGGGGGTCCCCTTCCATATCTGCTCGCCCCCCTCCCCAAAACTGCTGCTTCCCAAGAGGGCACACGAGCATCTTTGCAGCCCCATATGATGGAGGAATATTCTGCCCCCATTTTTCAGAATACGAGAATGGGTGAGACGTGGCCCCACAGGGAAGAGGGGTACACAAGAGGTTCCCCGTCCACGCCGCCGAGTGCTGTCAGCAAGGTGTACACAGGATGCATGGCAATTGGTGGGAAGGTGGG
This sequence comes from Grampus griseus, assembly GCF_964374135.1. Classification (NCBI taxonomy): domain Eukaryota; kingdom Metazoa; phylum Chordata; class Mammalia; order Artiodactyla; family Delphinidae; genus Grampus; species Grampus griseus. The sequence goes on from NC_139008.1 coordinate 7,495,206, forward strand.
TGCCTGAATCTGCCTAGAGTGGTCAAGGAAGGCTTCCTGGAGGAGGTGGTGCTTCACGAGGAATTCGCTCATCAATGGAGTGGTTGCAAGCCATTTCTAGATGCGATGACAAGACAAATGCTAAAGGCCTAGAAGAGTTAGAGGTGCTCAGAGCATGGCAAGTAGCCCATCCCAGGGGTGGGGGTTGTCCTCAGGGCATCGGGGAGCACTGGGGGCTGACGGGTCAGATTGGTGGTTTAGGATGGGCAGGACAGCAGCTTGACATGTTTTACATACACTGACCACACCTGTGTCCTAGCGTCCAGCTCAAGAAAGAATATTTTCATCATCTTAGAAGCCCTTCTCCTGCCTCTTCTGGTAACTGCCCTCCCCAAGATAACCGCTAACCCGCAGGCCACTGCCTTTGACCTGTCCTGCCTGTGCTGGAACCTTCGATAAATGGACTCACACAGTGTGTGCTCTTTGGGGGGGGCTCTGTCATCTTTGTGAAGTTCATCCACGCGGCTGCACGTGGTTTGCGTGCGCTTTTTACAGTGTCAATAGTCCATTTTGTGAATATTCAATTTACCCAGGTGGCCACCGATGGGAATTTGGATTATTTATAATTTTTGGTTATTATGAGCAACGCTGCTCATTCTTGCACGTGTCTTTTGGTGAAAGGATTTATTCATTTTTGTATCTAGAGATGGAATTGCTCCTACTCAGCCCTATTAGAAACTGCCACATTTTAAAAATGTGGTTATTCCATGGACGTTCCACTGACGCTCTCTTAGAGTTCCAGTGGCTCATACTCTCTCGGATACTACATTGTTAGTCTTTAATTTTAGCCATTCTTGTGGGTGTGGCTTAATTTGCATTTCCTGATACGGCTAATGAGTTGACCCCTCCGCCTATGACTGTGGGCCATTTGGCATCTTTTTTTTTTTTATTTATTATATTTTTATTTATTTTTGGCTGTGTTGGGTCTTTGTTGCTGCGCGCAGGCTTTCTCTAGTTGTGGTGAGCCCGGGGGGGCTACTCTTCTTCGCGGTGCGCGGGCTTCTCATTGTGGCGGCTTCTCTTGTTGCGGAGCACAAGCTTTAGGCGCGCGGGCTTCAGTAGTTGTGGCTCGTGGGCTCTAGAGCACAGGCTCAGTAGTTGTGGCACGTGGGCTTAGTTGCTTCGTGGCATGTGGGATCTTCCCGGACGAGGGATCGAACCCGTGTCCCCTGCATTGGCAGGCGGGTTCTTAACCACTGTGCCACCAAGGAAGCACTTTTTTTTTTTTAAATTTCTTCACCATCACTAAGATTTTTTTTTTTTTAATAAATTTATTTATTTATTTATTTATGGCTGCATTGGGTCTTCGTTGCTGCGCGCGGGCTTTCTCTAGTTGCGGCGAGCGGGGGCTACTCTTCATTGTGATGCGCGGGCTTCTCATTGCGGTGGCTTCTCTTGCTGCGGAGCACGGACTCTAGGTGCGTGATCTTCAGTAGTTGTGGCTCGCAGGCTCTAGAGCACAGGCTCAGTAGTTGTGGCGAACGGGCTTAGTTGCTCCACGGCATGTGGGATCTTCCCGGACCAGGGCTCAAACTCATGTCCCCTGCATTGGCAGGGGGATCATTTGGCATCTTATTTTGTGGTTTTATGTCTTCCAAGGACCTCTTCTACTCGGTGATAGGCCTCTTCATTCTCTTAATGATGTATTCTGATGAAAAGAAATTCTTAAATTTAATGTGATCCATTTTATCAAAGTTTTCTTTAATGTTAGTGCTTTTTGTGTCCTAAGAAACCTTTGTCTATTCTGAGGTCATGAAGGTAAGTTACCCATTTTTTCTAACACTGGTATTGTTGGAAATTCCCTGGCAATCCAGCGGTTAGGACTTGGAGTCTTCACTGCCGGGGCCTGGGTTTGATCCCTGGTCTGGGGAACTAAGATCCTGAAAGCCATACTGCGCTGCAAAAAAAAAAGCTGTATTGTTCTTCTTTTAACATTTAGATCTACAATCCGTCTGGAATCGACTTTCATGTGTAGTGTGCGTTAGGGGTCAGATTTTTTTATTTTACTTTTCAATTTGGATGTCCAATTGACCCAGCACCATTTATTGAAAAGTCCATCCTTTCTCTCCTCTACTCGTACGTGCCTTTTTAATAAACCAGGTGAATGTTTAAGTGTGGGTCTCTTTGTCTATCTTTGCACCAATAATACAGTGTTTTAGTTACTGTAGTTTTATAATAGATCTCGTTTCTGGTCCTAAACGTCTTCCACTTTTGTTCTATTTGTTCTAGATCGCCTTGGCTATTCTTGGACCTTTGCATTTTCATATATATTTTAGAATCAACTTGCAAATTTACACGCACACACACACAACATACACAAAGCCTTCTGAGATTTAAATGGGACTGCATTGAATTTATAGATCAAGTGGGAGAGAGTTAACATCTATAATATAAGGCCTTCCAATCCATGAACATATCTTTCCATTTATTTAGATCTTCTTTAATTTCTCTCAATGATGTTTTATAGTTTTCAGTAGATTTATTCCTAGATAATTTGATGCTTTTTGTGAATGATGTTATTGTCAATAGATAGAAATATGGTTGATTTTCTTTTTAATTGAAGGCAAGCTTTTTATTTATTTATTTATTTATTTGGCTGTGCGGGGTCTTAGTTGCTGTAGGCAGGATCTTTTTAGTTGTGGCATGGGGGATCTTTAGTTGTGGCGTGCAGCATGCGGGATCTTTAGCTGCATCGTGCACGACCTAGTTCCCTGACGAGGAATCAAAACCAGGCCCCCTGCATTGAGAGCGCAGAGTCTTAACTGCTGGACCACCAGGGAAGTCCCGGAATACGGTTGATTTGTATAAACTGTCTTTGTATTCCATCAACCTTGCTAAATTAACTTAATAATTCCAATAATTCCTCTTTAGATTTCACTGGGGCAAAGATGCTTTGGGGTGTGATCCAGCCATGGTACAAGACCCAACAATCTTGAACTCTGGGCTGGATGTGGAGGTAGAGAGGGAGGAAGACAGACTTGGCCAGTTAGGTCAGCAGAGTTTTTAGGGCCATGGTGGGGTGAAGAAATCACAAACTTCACCCACGTCCAGCCACGGTCCAGGCACTGTTTTCACATCGCGTTGAGAGTTGCTGCCCCAGCCAGGGCACCTAGCCCAGCCCACCATGGGCTTATGGGAAGGGAGGCCTGGGTTCTGATTCTGGCCTTTAATCGACGAGCTGTGTGACCTTGAGTGCATTCCTGAGCCTCTCTGAATCTCATCATCCTCACTCATAAAGGGAGGGACACACGCCAGGGCATTTCTGCCTCTCACCCGGTAGGTGACTGACTAACATTAGTGAATTGGTTTCACTCACCAGTGTTGTCCCTTTTCCCCACGGGGGGTTTCTGAAAGCTCTGCAGTCCAGGGGCTGCTGGTGTCGGGGTGGAGGTGGCCAGCTACCGGTGTGCGCTGAGCAGTTTCAGCGCAGCTGGTCCTTTGGGGATTTGTGTTTCTACAGCGGTGACACCCATGCAAGGCTGCCCCTCTCCAAGAAGAAACTCCAATTACTTTTCAATAAAAACTCTTGGCAGAAGTTCTTGAAAAAATATCTGGCTTTCTCTGTGATCCGTGATAGAGAAAAAGATGGAATTTAATTATTCTGTCCTGTCCATTAGCCCCACGGCTGGGCCTGGGAAGCAGTCACAGCTCCATCCAACCAGCAGGCTCCCGACCCCCGATGGGCTCCGTCGCTCTGGCATGTGTGGAGGAGCACAGGGGGGCCCAGGGTAGGGCCCCCACCTTTGGCCTGGCCTTGTCCTTTCCACGCTTCCTTCTGGGGTATGTGTCTTAGAAAAATCCGATCTGTCTGCAAGTACCTGGACAAGCGGTTCTCTACAAGTTAACTGGAAAGGTGGCTTCCCAGGCCCAGGGAAGGTTTTTTTTTTTAAATTAATTAATTAATTATTTTTGGCTGCGTTGGGTCTTTGTTGCTGCGTGCGGGCTTTCTCTAGTTGTGGCGAGCAGGGGCTACTCTTCGTTGCAGTGCGCGGGCTTCTCATTGCGGTGGCTTCTCTTGTTGTGGAGCACGGGCTCTAGGCGTGCGGGCTTCAGTAGTTGTGGCTCGCGGGCTCTAGAGCACGGGCTTAGTAGTTGTGGCGCACGGGCTTAGCTGCTCCACGGCATGTGGGATCTTCCCGGAGCAGGGCTCGAACCCGTGTCCCCTGCATTGGCAGGCAGATTCTTAACCACTGTGCCACCAGGGAAGCCCCCCAGGGAAGGTATTTTACAAAATTCCTACCAGGTCCTCGCTGCTACCCACGGAGCTAGGCTCAGAGCAGCAGAGGGCACTTAAGAGCTGCAGGCTGAACTGGAAACACCAGGACTGGAAGAATCTGGAACGATCATGTCTTGGTGGCACTATCTTTGGAGCTCCAGCCTGCAGCTGGCTTGTTTCCTGCCGGCTCACTAATAGATACAATTTTGTATATTTTCCACACAGCATCATGAGCACATGTCATGCTTTCACCCAGTTAAAAGTTTAAATTACATTACGTATATTAAATATATACATTGTTTTAAAAAGGCCAGTAGCTCTTCAAGGCTTACCATGAGAAAGGAGAGTCCCCTGTACCCCTCTTTACCCCCAATTTTCATTCCCTAGAGTCAGGCTTTTGGCGGGGGGGGGGGGGAGCTTACCTCCATAGCTCTTGTCACATTAGGGAAACAGATCACTCAGGACCTCCTTATTCCTGTGGTGCCCTGTGTGCACCCATGGCCAGTCTAGCTGGCCTGCCCTACCCCTGTCTCCGCAGTATCTTACCCTATTGACCTCCTTGGAGGTTTTTTCCCCTAGGAGTCTTGACTAGGGTCAAAGGTCTCCCGGGGGATTATAGGGGTCTCTTCCAGCTGGGCCCCGTTGGGTTGGCTGCAGGTGACATCCACCCTGCGTATGTCCCGTACCTGCAGACCATTTCAGAGACCTCTCAGAGGGAGCTGGGCCTCTGGGGACAGGACCATGCAAGTGCCCTGGCTGCACCTGTCAGGGTCTCGTGGCCCAAGCAGGAAAGGGATGGGTGAGGTAAGCAGAAGCTGGAGGCACAAAGGTGGGATGCCCTGGGAGGAGGAACAGAAAGAGAGAGGCAGAGAGGGCAGCCAGCCGGCAAGGGCAGGAGCAAAGAGTCCAGGAGGCCGAGGCCCCTGGAGCTGAGCAATGTAAAACCCTTTTACAGATGGGGAAACTGAGGTGCAGAGAGAAAGAGGGCCTCACAAGCCACACAGTGAGTTAGTGGCCTCTGTAGGGCTCTCTCTACTGACCACGCCAAGCAGTCAGTTTCTCTCTCTCTTACGCACACACACACACGCACACCAGTTCGCCTGGCACATCCACCCTTCTGATATATTGGCAGAGAATTCCCAACACAGGTTCTGCCGCTGTGTCCTCAAAACGAGGAAACACTCGTGGGCCTGTGTGTGCTGGGAACGTGGGAATCCTCAGAATCCCAGAGAGTTAGAGTCTGCGTCTCAGGGAGGGGGAACCGGCCCAGAGCCAGGCGGCAGGGCCTCGGCCAGTCACACAGCCAGAACTGTCCCCACCAGGCCCATCTCCGTATTTCCACCGCTCCGAGGAATAGTTAGAGAAAGTCAAATGCATAATTTAATTGCTGTCGATGACAGAATGCCAGGGGAACCATGAAACCCGCCCAGTCTCCGAGCGCCTGCCCGGGCAGGTGGCACAGGGAGGCTGAGCTGGCAGCCTCGCCCCTGCCCGCTGGCTGGGCCTCTCTGCGGCTGGGGAGCTGGACCCCCTGTGCCTGCTGACAGCCAAGCCGCTCCCCACAGGCCAAGCAGGGTGCCCGGAGCCAGAGCAAACTAGGTCCGGGCCCAGCACACTTTCCAGAAATGGGTTTCTGCGAGGGCCCAAGGCTCACCCCTTCCTCTGCTGGCCTTCCCCCCTGCCTCACACCCTGGAAATGTGTTCACAGCCTCTAAATGCCTCAGGAATGTTCACTGGGTGGGGCTGGGGCTCTGACTGACACCTCACCCATGGCCATCCTGCACCCCCTTCCTGCTGGGCCCCGGGGTGGGGCGGTGCCCTCCTGTGTGTGGAGGGGACAGCTGAGGCTCAGACAGGAAAGTTCTCCAGGCCAGCCCTCCTCCAAAGCCAGCGCCTGTTCTCCCATGAGATGCTCTTGGGCCTTTGCTGCGAGGGCAGGCACCCCATCCATGCTGCCCTGCCACCCACCCGTCAGGATCAGCACGGGGTCACCAAGGGGCCCACGGGGAGCCACGGTGCCTCCAGGTGGATGAAGGGATGGTTGGGGATGGGTAGCGTCCGGGGGTGAAGGGAGGGGTGGGGGATGGATGAATGGGAAGGTGGGTGGGTGGAAAGTAAGGTGGAGGGTGGAGGGTAGGGTGGGTGGAATGACAAATGGAACCCTGTTTGTTTTGATGTCTGTCTTTCCCATGAAGGGCCTCCTTCAGAGGCACAGGAATCCTGGACCCTCTGTATTTAGGAGGGAGGCACTAAGAGCCCCCTGGGGCTCTTTCCGTGTGTTTGGCCTTGTTGACTGGAGGCCATTGTACAGGAGGTGGGGGGGGCGGGGAAGGGGACCTCCCTAGGTATCAGCGCCTGTGGGCCTTTCCCCTTGGGCGGGTCGCTGAGCCCAGAGAGGACCCTCTCCTTTCCCTGATCTCCAAGCCCTCCTGTGTCTGCGAGCCTGGGACTCGGCCCCCGGCTGCCTTTCACTGCGAAGTCTCCTCTGCCCATCTCTCTGCTTTGTGGTTTGTACCTTTTTCTTCCTTCACCATCCCTTTCCTGGGAGGAACTAGAGGGACACATGTGTGTTCAAGTCCCCATGTTTAACCAGAAAACCGCCTCCTTTCTCGCTGATCCTTTGTGAAGTCCTGCCCCGTCCCCGAGTCAGACAACTGTATACATTCTTCTGGTTGTTTTAAAGTTTCAGTGTTTACGCCTCAGTCTTTAATCTCTTTTATGTATCGGGGTTCCTGACAAGGTTTTATTGGGGGAGAAAGAGTTCTGTTCCTACAAAAGGCTTATAAACCACTGACTGGGCCGAGCCCAGGGTAGATGGGGAGGGAGATGAGGGTGAGGGGACCCCTGCCAGCCCACATAAAGCCAGGTAGGGCTGGTGAGCAGAAAGTGGCTGTCAGCACCCCTAGCCCCAAGGCTGGGCGCCCCTGGGGAGGACACGGCCTGAATCACCTGTTCCCATGGTCCTAACGTCCTGGTGTCTCCTCACATCTCTCACAGAGCACTCATTATTTTAAAATAGGGACATTTACAAGGTGGTTTGCATTCAGCGACAAAGATGGGGGACAGACAAGGCTGATGATGGGGGGCCGGGGGCCTCGCTGTGGCCAAGGGGCCTCTGAACACCAAGTGGGACCTGCCGAGTTACCCTAATAGCTCTCGTGTGTCTGTTTAACCAGAATGGGGTTCCTGTAGGGTCAGGCTTTGAACTGAGGGAGGAATCTAAGCATCTCTTGACTTCTAGAGCAATAAAAGCTTCTTAGAACAGCTTTGAACCATCTATTTCCTCATTAAAGAGCTCTGGGTCTCTGGGGGAGACAGACATGAATAGATGATTACAGCCCAGGGAGATGTATGCCTGGGAGGTTAACAGTTCCTGGTCTCCTAATTGGCCTTCGGCTCCCAGGCCCTCCCACTCCCACCCATGGGACAGTTCCGCTGCCAGAGTGAGCTTTTAAAAATGCAAATCTGACCTTGGCTTTCACCCCCTCCAACAGCAGCCCATTGGCCTCAGGATACTGCCAAGCTCTTCCCCCCAGGCCTCCTGTGTCAGGGCCCAGCCCACTGCTCCAGCCTTGGTGGCCCGCAGGTGTGCTCGGATAGGCCAGGCTGCTGGCAGACGCTCCCCTGTTCTGTTCTCCTTGGGGCCTCAGCCCTTATTCTTCCTTCTGCTGAACCTGACCAGTCATTGTGCATCCCTCAGGCCTCACCTTAGATGCCACTGCCTCCAAGAAGCCCTCCTGGACCACTGCCCACCCCAGATGGGCTTTGACATCCCCCATGACGCTCTTTTGCACGTTCTGTTCTTCTAGCCCTTACCAGCCTGTGTCTGTTTGCCTGTGTCCTTCCCCAGACCGTAGTTCTCAAAGTCAGGGAGCGTGTCTCATTTACTATCCATTCAGCAACTATCAGATATTTTTTTGAGCCTCTATTTTGTGCCAGGCACTGAAATGCATGAACAAACAAAATAGACAAAGACTCCGCCCATACGGCACCCACAGACTGACAAGGCAACCCAGGTGCTGGCTCAGACAATTCACTGAGTAAACAGACAGTACTCTGTGCTGTGGATGCCCAGAAAGGAGGGTCAGGGGTCAGGCAGACTGCATGGAGGAGGGGGCGCTAAGGGTAAGGAGGCTCTGAAGGATGGTAGGAGTTTTGCTGGCAACAGCTCAGAGATTTCCCTGCCTGCCTGACCAGAGGCTATCCTTGTGGCTGGGCTGCTCTCTCCCCAGGATCTACTCCACTCTGACCTCTTCTCTTTCAGAATGCATGAACTGTACCCGGCTCAGTGACATGAGTGACCGGCTGACCACGCTGGAAGCCAAGGTCAGATGGTCTGGGGATAATGGGCCTAGGGAGCTGGCTGGGGAGGGGCTTGCATCAGCCCCAGGGAGCCCAGCAGGACTGAGCAGCCTGGTCCTGAGGGATGGGTGCTGTTTGGGGCTTCAGTGGCCCGGGGTAACCTTCTCTGGGCCGGGCCAGTCTCCTGGGGTTTGGGAAGGGAGTGGGGTGAGCAAGAAAGCTGAGGGTCCCAGGTGTGAGGGACGCTGGGGAAGATGCTGGGATGTACTTCTGGTACCCGAGACTTTAGAAAAGGTCGGGTCCCCAGGCTGGCTGGCCTGACGGACATTTTCCAGGCACCTGAAACCAGGCTGACAGCCTGCTCTGGCCCAGGCCCAGTACACTCACTGGGGTGTTAAAAATCACAGCTCTGGGGGAGGACAGGCACCGTGCCAGCTGTCCCCTGCCCACTTAGCCCTCGCCCATGCCCTCCCGCCGTGAGCAATTCCTCCCCTGGTCCTCCCACCCTGACACCTCCCTCTGCCTAGAGAGGCTGTACCACGACCATGGCCAAGGCCACGGCAGCGGGCTGGGGGTGGGGCTTACTCTCTGGCCCTGAGGGTGAGGGTCATGACCCCTCTGTAGACCTCAGGGGACTACAGAGGTGGGGCGTCAGGCTGTCCCAGTAATTGCTCTGCCTTGGCAGGTCCCTTCCTAGCTCTGGGCCTCAGTCTGCTGCCCTGTAAAATGGAAATCGAAGGAGACATTTCCTGGCCCCTCACTGGGTCCTTCTGAGGCTGGTGGACAGGGGTGAGCTCGGTGGCTCCTGGGTGGGGGAGGGGAGAGGTAGCTCGAGACGGGTGTGCAGAGGTGGCTGCCACTGCGTTTCTTCTGGATCCCCAGGTAGGGGGTGGGAGACTCCTGTCTCAGCTCCTGTGTCTTATCTGGATCACCTTCCAGCTGCCCACCTGCCTGCTCTGTGCCCAAGTGTCCCCTGGAGGAACTGGGCCCCTGGGAGCTTCGTCAGCCCGGTCAGAGGGCCCTGAGAGGCGGCAGCCTGCAGAGGGAGGGGGACACAAGCCAGGCTAGCAGCCAGGACAGCCCTGCAGCCTCAGGGGCTGTGCTGAGGCCAGGTGAGCCCGCAGGGGTCAGAGAGAGCACGGAGCTGGGCTCAGGGGCTGGGGTCAGGTGGGCGAAGGCAGGACCAGGCAGGCAGACCCCAGATGGGGAGTCAGAACCCAGGCAGCTGGCATAAGAGAGCAGAAACTCTGAGGCCTGGACACTGCAACTTCTGCTTCTGCAGACAAGAAACCTGTTTTGGCATCAGAAGGGATGTGTTCAGAAACCCAGCCACTGGCAGCTTACTCCTTACCATTTATCGTTAGTTCACTAGGAAGTCCAGAACTTAGTGGTCTCAGGATTGGTTTGGTGGCTCAAGAACCCAGACTCTTCACACAGCCTTCCTCTCCACCTCCTTAGTGAATTGGCTTTTGGTCTCATGGTCAGTGCCTCATGGTTACAAAGTGGCTGCTGCAGCTCAAGGCCTCACATCCTTATACCTTGTTCAAAGGCAGGAAGTAGTGGGGGGAAGTAAAGCACCCCAACAGATTCATTATGTGTCATTGGCCAGCACTGGGCTATATGCCCACCTCCTAGGTGCAAGGGAGCTGGGAAAATGAGTAATTGGCCACTCATGATTCCTCCTCTGGGGCACACCCGCAGGCACACAGTAGGGGGCTCTGGAGCCAGGGAAGAGGAGGAGGTTGGAGGCCAGGCGACCACAAGGGACTGTTCCATTTACATTCCGCACGGTGCCCGAGTCGCCAAAGGACCCAGACCTAGGAGCTCGTCTAGATTCCTGCCACCCTCTTGTCCTGGGACAGGCTGGAATGGCTGTTGGGCGATGGTGGGGTGGAAGGCCAGCAGACAAAGTTTCCTGCCTTCCTTCCTCTCCTGCCCCTCAGTTTACACTCTGACTCCAAGGACCAGACTGAGTGGGAGGCAGCCCGAGGGCATCTCCCTGAGTGAGGGTCACAGGAGCCTCGGAATTCGGCTGCTCTCCAGTGCAGGAGGGCGGTGTCCTGGCCAATCAGGCAGGCCGCCATGACGTCATCAGAGCCACTGCCTCCGAGGCTGGCCAAGGTCTGGTTTTCTTGGGCTAAGTCCCCACGCCCACTGCTGCCCGCCCTGGTGTGCTCATGCCCGGCAGGAATGGGGTCAGTTTCTCTGGGAGGTTGGCCATGGCCAGGCCAGGAGGACTTGGACTCTGGTGGGGGCTGATTCTAACTTGACCGTGGCCAGGGCTTCTCTGCCTGGGTCCGTGGGCTCTGTGGGCCTTGGTGTCTGCGTGGGAAGTGCCCCAGGAAAAAGTGAGCCGGGTGTCTGGTGCAGGGCTAAGGCTGCAGGTGGCAGGTCCCCTTGGGAGCTGGGCCTGACCCCCCTCCTTGATCTTTCCAAGCTGCTCCAAACCCCCTTCTGCTCCTGGCTACTCCCTGTTAAATATTTCCATCTGGAGGTTCCCCCGAGACACTGCATCTCAACTCACCCCTGGACTGATCACCTTCACCCCCAGACCTGCCCTCTCCTGCGCCCCTGTTTGACTGGAGGCAATCCCACCATCTCCAGAGCCAGGCCAGAAACAAGGGAGCTACCCCTGCCTTCGCCCACCCTCCTGCCCCCAAGCCCTGGGGCGCCAGGTACTGACAGTTCTCCCCACCTCCATCCTCACACCCACAGCTCTGGGTCCCAAATCATGGGCACCGACAGACAAGTCTCCTTCCCCTGCCGCCCAGCTCCTCCACTTGGCCGTGGCCGGTCAGCTTCCCAGTGGACAGTCAGTAGTTGGGACAGGAATTGTAACCCTCCCTTCCTAGAGGGGGTTCCAGGGCTCAGGAGATGGGGTTCCACCCCTGAGCCGCTGTGTGATCTGAGCCAGCCGCTCCCCTTCTCTGTGCCTCCGTGAAGCTCCACTGAGGCCAAGGTTGTGGCCCGGCTGTGGGGAGGTGGGTGAGGCAGCACATGGGGCCCTGGCCCCACCACCTACTTGCTGGGTGACCTTGGGCAAGTCACTTGCAGTCTCTGAGCCTCTATTTCCACCTCACCTGTGATGGGGCTGCAGTGGCCCTTCCTGTCTCATGAGCCCTTGTGAGGACCAGAAAGGAGAGGGGCTGAGAGACAGGGGCCCTGGGAGTCACCAGAGCCTCAAGGGTCAGGAACCCACCCACCCAACACAGATGGGGACCTGAGATCTGATGCAGGGGTGCCACTTTATTCCCAAGAGTCCTCAGAGACTCTGTCACCCAGGCCCCGGAACACTGCAGAACTGGTGGGAGGGGGTGCTCAGAGGGACCCTGTCTGCACAGCCACAAAGCCTCAGCCCAGCCAGCCAGGCCTGGGTGCTGTGAAGGCCGCCGTTTGTTCCCGTGACCCGCCCCCCGGCCACCGTCCCAGCATCAGCAGGACTAACCGGGTTGCTCATGTGTTGAGCGCTCCCGATCTCCCGTGGCCCTGCAGGGTCAGTGTTATCACCCCCATTTTGCTGATGGGAAAACTGAGGCCCACAGAGGTCACAATGCTTGCACAAGGTCACACAGTGGTCACCTAGTAGGAGAGCAGGGATTCAAACCAGCCTGGCTGGTAGCAGGGCCTCAGCTTCCCCCATCACATGGCACTTAACCTGTGCTGGGCTCTGGGGACCCAGAGCAAGGAGGGCGCCCCCTCCCCAGGTGGTCCCTACTCCTGAGGGCGGGGCTGGTGGCATTGCTCCCACCGCCGCCCTGGCTGTGGGCACAAAGTGATTGTACAGGAGCTGAGGGGACACACAGGAGGGGAGGCCCCCCTTCTGCCCAGAGGGTCAGACAGACACAGGGAGGAGGGGACAGCTCACTGGATCTCAGAATCTTCCGGGGGTCGGGGTTGTGGGCAGGGCTGGTGGAGGGCCCTGCAGGAGCTTGGGCTTGGAGGTGGGGCCGTCTTGGGCTTGAGGGGCACTGGGAGAGTTCAGGGCAGCTGGAGCAGAGCGGGTGGAAGAGACGCAGGTGAGGCCAAGGCGGGCGCCTGTGTACGAAGTGTGTGGAGATATGGGCGGTGTTTAGGGGGTTTGCTTTGCAGGAGGTCCTCATGCACTGCTGTTGATTGTGGGGACCGGGGGCTGCAGGAGAGGGAGGGGGCAGGCGGAGGTGGGGGAGGCAGAGGGCTGTTGAAGAGCCTGAGGCCACAGGCCTGGGGAGCGGGGACATGACAGGCCGAGCGAGGGCCACAGGCAGGCGGAGGGGCACTGGAAGAGGCCTGGGGGCCCATTAGGCCCTCCGGGAAGTATGGACTCCCGCGTTGGGGTGGGCGTGGGGTGGGGTATAGGCCGGGGGACTTCAGTTTGGATGCCTTCAGGCAGCAAAACCTGCGGGATTAGACACCAGTGATTCTAATGGGGGGGGCTGGGGGGCCTGGGGGGCGGCGGGGGTGTGCTCAGCTCCATACTCAGAACACTTTCATCTCACACGCTGAGTTGGAGACTCGAGCAGGACGCGGGATTCGGGTTTCTAAGAGCTGGAGGGGACGTGAGACACTGGGCTTCTTCCTTCCTGTCTGGCAGATCGGCACAGGAAGCCGGGCTCCATCTGATATGGCCCGGGAACCCCAGGGCCGCCTCTGCTGGGGTGGGGGGGGTCTACTGTGTGCTAGCATCTGCCTGCCTGCCCTGTGCAGATTCCGGGCACGCAGCGCCCCCTGCTAGCCTCTCTGGGGACAGCAGGGCCTCTCTGAGGCCTCCTGGCTCCCAGTTCACGTGAACTGAGGCCCTGGGTCCTTTTGGTTCTTGACCCCTGCTTTCCTCCAGGGGAGAGGACAGTTGCTTTCCAGGCTGGCCCTGGGTGACCACGGCCACTTCTGTTTCTCTGGAGTTCCAGCTAAACGTGCATCAAGCTGGACCCATTTATTTATTCTTCCTCCTTCTTTTCTTTCTTCTTCTTTTTTTCTTTCCTTTCCTTTCCCCTTCCCTTTCTTGCCCTCTGCCCCTCCCTCCCTCCCTCCCTCCATCCATCCGTTCATCCACAAACATTCCCTGACTGCGTTGTTTGTGCCCTGAGCCAGGCAGTGTGGGGGACAGGCGGGCCCAGTCCCTCCCTTGAGAGGAGCCGGTGAAGTGGAGGTGACCGTGGTCGTTATTCCAACAGCCAGTGTCTAATCCCAGTGACAGCCGCTCTAGGAGAAAAGTACGGTGACTCTGAACGTGTCCAAAGGGGACCTGCCTGAGCCCAAGGGTCAGGAGGGCTTCCTGAATGGGAAGGGGAGGGGGGCAGGGGTGGGAGAACATTCCAGCGAGGGGACTGGTGGTCCCAAGAGCAGCGGGCAGCTGCTTGTCTCCTGGGGCACACGTTCCCATTCACATGTGTCCCCGGCCTGGCCTGGGCCTGACCCTCTGCCCTTTTCCGGCCCAGGTTCTCCTTCTGGAAGCAGCAGAGCGGCCCTTAGGCCCAGACAATGACCTGCCGACCCCCCAGAGCACCCCACCGCCCTGGAACGAGGATTTCCTCCCTGACGCCCTCCCTCTCGCCCACCCCGGGCCCCAAAGAAGAAGGCCCACGGGCCCGGCCGGTGAGTGAGGCCTACAGGGGAGGCATGGCCTCCCAGGGTCTGCACAAGGAGGTCATACATGCCCACGTGGCATTTTGAAAAACTGAGCTAATGTTTAAAACCTGGGGGGATTTCACATAAAAACCAGGATTTCTCGCTTCTCTTAGAAAAATGGAAGATCTGGCCATTGGGGTTGGCTGTCTCTTAACAGAAACAATTGGCCGGGACTTCCCTGGTGGTCCAGTGGTTAAGACTCCACACTTCCAATACAAGGGGCACGGGTTTGATCCCTGGTCAGGGAACCAAGATCCCACATGCCGTGTGGTTTGGCCAAAAATATATATTAAAAAAAAATTTAAAAAAGAGAAACAATTGGCTGCAGCTAAGTCACAGCTGCCCCTGCAGATCCCGTTCAAGGTCTGCAGTTTGCCGCAGTCCTCACCATTCCTTATTGCCTCACAGTCCAGCTACTGTGCTCACTGACTTCCCTGCTTCCCCTTAGCATCTGCACTTAGGCCCCCAGCCCAGCTCCATCCAATTTTACAGCAGCCCCTGCCTGTATACCACCAGGGACGGGCAGCTTACTGACTGCCCCCCTTCTGGCGGATCCTCTCTGAACTCTCTGACCCAAGTTGGAAGACATCCACTCACCTGTTGTTTTCACCCTTCCCACCACGCTTTGAAGTCAGAGGTAAACGTTTTCTCTCTGCAGTTTCTATCCATTGGTTTGGGCTCTGCTCCCTGGGACTGCAGAAAGTAATAATAACTGTAATACTGGTAGTCAGCATTGTTGAATGCCTGCCACGTGCCAGGAGAAGTGCTGGGGCTTTACCCTGGGCGGTGAGCTGGCACTGTCTGTGTGGCTGAACTCAAGGGTTTAAGGCTGAGGTCTCGTCTGACTGGTCAGTATCCGTGCTGTGCCAGTTATTAAATATTTTTATATCACCCTAGTCTGTACAGATATCATTGCTAATCATTCCAGTAAGCTCGTACAGCTCAGGTTACAGAGGAGAGAACTGAGGCTCCGAAAAGTGACCCCTGGGGTCGCCCAGCGATCCAGGGCCATTTTGACTCAGTGATTCTCGGACCCACTGGAGCCCTTTGCAGGTGACGCCTTCCCTCCTCCTGTCCCCAGGCTGAGCCCCCAGCTTCTTAGCACTCCTGCCCAGACTCAGCTCTGAGCACGCTCCATCCCCTTCCCTGCCTGTAGACCCCCAGCAGTGGGAGAGTTGCCTCCGGTAGACATTCCAGGGGCCAGGGAAGCATCAGATATTCTGTAGTCTCTGCAGGCTGGGAGGGTGTAGGGGTGAGCTTAGGCCTGCTATGAGAGGAGGGGGCATCTCATTTTGGGTCCCCCCCCGCCCCCCCGCACCTCTCTAGCCCCTCTCCCCAAAGTCTCATTTCCAGAGGGCTGCCCCATGCTCATCTTCAGATCCTTCTTCTTGGACTGAGGAGGGAGCGGGGGCTGGGGGAAGGGGGGGCTTCTCATCCCCTGGAGGACCCAGGCCCCAACACCCCCTGGAGGGGAGGGAGGAAGCTGGAATGGGTTCCAGGTCTCCTGGGGCACCTTTCTTCTTACCGGGACTGCAGTTCCCAAGAATGGCCACCAGGTGGAGCACAAACCCTACAAATGCTGACACCTGGGTGAACCCTGGAATCCTCGCGAGCAGGTGGGAATCTCTCTGGAAACCGGCACCTCCAGGGCCTCCATCAGTTCAGCAGGCATTTTTGAGCATTCTCCCCAGGCCCAGGGCTTCCAGAGGGAGAGAAGGGGCTGTCCCCAGGCCACACAGGGGGACTCTGGCCTCTCCATCTACTCTTGCCCACCCGTGGGGCCTGGAGACTGTGAAGCTGGGCAGGCATGTCCTTCAGGGCTTCCTGGGGTCTCTAAGGAGGCCTCATTGGGAAGCTCTTTGCCAGAAGCCCAGTTCCTGAGCCTGAGCAAGGAGACAGCAGGACGCGGAGAGAGGATTCTGACTCATGTACAGCCTGGCTCTGCTACCTTGAGCAAAGGGCCACCTTTCTGAGCCTCAGTTTTCCCATCTGTCAAGTGGGGACACAAGTAGCTCTTGAGATCATAGAAGTTAATAGGAACAAAAATGGTTTGCAAGCTGTAATGACTGATGTGAGCTAGTGATGGTCCCTTTGCCCATTGTGGGGGGCCCCAGGTGGGCCGGATTCCTGGAGGCAGGTCTGACCGGACAGCCCAGGTGGTCAAGCCTGGAGCCACGGGGGGCGCAGGTCAGCCCACAGTGTCTCAGGCCTCATTTCATTCTATCCCCAGGGCCCCCGGGACAGACGGGACCACCAGGGCCTGCAGGTCCCCCAGGCTCCAAAGGTGACCGGGGCCAGGCAGGAGAGAAGGGCCCAGCGGGTCCTCCTGGTAAGGACACACCCCCACACGCCACAACCCGACTCTGTCCACTGGGGGAAGGGAGTTGGGGTTTCTCCCCTGTCTGAGCAGGCGAGGCATCCCAGACACCCCCTTTCTTGCTGGGGCTAATGACTGCCATCTTGGGGGGCTCCAGGCCCACTTCCTCCCACTGCCCCCCTCACGGCAGCCTCACCCCAAGCACCTTAGGGCTCCGTCTCGCCCCGGGCTGTGGGAAGAGAAGGCTTCTGGAGTTGTGGGCGCAGGTTTCCGGGGGTGCTCCTGGGGGCTGGGGGTTGTGCTCAGCCGTGTAAACAACACCTCCAGAGACCACCCAGCTCCTCCTGGGCTCTGTCAGGGCAGGTACAGGGCTGGCCCAGGCTGGCTGCCACCCTCGGCGCCCCTTCCCCAGAGCTGAGGTCCCTGGAGCGGGCAGAGGGCATCTGGCCGGAGCCCCCACTGGTTCTGTGGTTCCTGTCTCCCTCACCTCCCATCCAGCTGCCCCGGGTCCCCTGTGCACTGGGTTGGGAAGGGGAAGTCATGTTATTAGCTCCCGGAAGAGGCCGCCAGGGTGTCCCTGGGCCTGGAGGCCACCACCGACCCTCGCCAGCCCCGTCCCCTTCAGGGTCTGCTTCTCGTCTCTGTTACATCAGCCACGAGGCCCGGCCCTCCTGTGACTCCTCTCCTCCCCACTGCAGGCCTCTTGGGGCCGCCAGGGCCCCGTGGGCTTCCTGGAGAGATGGGGCGCCCCGGCCCCCCCGGCCCCCCCGGCCCAGCAGGCAGCCCAGGCCTCCCTCCAAACGGCCCCCAAGGCGTCCTCTACTCCCTGCAGCCGCCGACAGACAAGGACAGTGAGTGGCATGCCTGAGGGGTGGGGAGGGAGGGCGGGCCTGAGCCTGTCTTCGGGGGGACCAGCCCTCCCCAGAGGACCCCATGAAGCAAGCGGACTGTCAGTGAAGGGAGCCTTGGCTCTGTCAAGTGGGGGGCGGGGTCGCCAGGGGGGGACTGACGCGGGGTGGGGCGGCAACCCACGCTCAGCTCCTGCCCCGGGGTCTGACCCCCACGGGTCACTCCGCTCTCTGGCCTGGCCTCGGGTCATCCGTTACCCCGTGTCCTCTCCACAAATCCCCTCACTGTAGGCCACTGGACATGTGTTGATCACCTACGACGTGTGGGACTCTGTCTTTACCCGCCCGCCTCGTACAGCCGTGAGCAAAACAGCCTCCTGCCTGCAGAGGCTACAGTCTAGCGCGAGAGGGCGCCTCTGAGCACACACACAGCCGCCCCAGCGCGCGGGGAGGGCGGTTCCAGGGAGGCCCCGAGGACGGGGGTGGGGGTGGGGCCGGCAGCCCACGGCGGGCATCGTTTTGGTTAAGGGCCCTGGGGAGTGTGAAGGGTTTTAAGAAGCAGGATTGACTTGAAATTCTGAATGGGTGACATCCCAGGGACCGCTTTGTCGGCTGTCGGAGAAACCCAAGACCCTCCTCCTGGTGTTTCTGCCCCCTCCGCCCCGCGGCAGCATAGCCCTCCCCTGAGCGTTAAGACCTGTGTCCCGCTCTGAGCCTCAGTTTCCCCATCCGTAGAGGAGGGGTGGTAATACATCCTGATGGAGTTGCTCTGGGGGTGAAAAAACACAGCTCCCAGCCATGAGGGAGGGGCTCATTCCAAGGGGACTGAGGGGCCTGGGCTGCCCTCAGTAGATACAGGGGCAGGAGAAAGTGTTAACTCCCTGACGACCCAACCGCCTCACCCTCACGGTGGGCTCAGTGGTGGCCCCTAGTGGGGAGAATGGATGATGCGTGTAAAGTGCCTTGGGAGTCTAAGGGCTCAGCCGGCATCCCTGGGCCAGGAGAGCTGCAGCCTGCCCTGGCCTGGGCACGATGCCCTGCACCTGGCACTGCCCGCCTGCCACGTCTAGTGCTGGGAGCCCTCCTCAGACAGGACCCTTCTTCCCCAGCCCTGGGGCCCTCCAGGGAGGGCAGCTTTCCTGGAAGACCCAAGTGTGAATGTTTGGGGACAGTGGGGGGTGCCCCAGTGGGGGCACCTGGCTGGCCAGGACTGAGCACCTGTAGGAGGCCACCCGCCATGAAGCCTATGGAAGGGCTCTCCAGGCTTCCATGAGTGGAGGGAGAGGCAGAGGCAGCCACCCCCATCCAGACATTTCCAAGCCTGGCTGTCTGGTCCTGGCTCTGAGAATAGGGCAGAGTGAAGTCACACGGGGCTCACCCTGGAGAGACCCAGGCCACTAGACAGACTCCACCCGGCTCTGGGGCCCTGATGGAGGCAGCCCAGGGCCCTGCAGCTCAGAGGGGTGGGCAGGGAGGGCTTCCTGGAGGAGGCCCCACAGGAGTGAGCTAGCCAGGTACGTCAGGATGGGTATGTGGGGTGGACCCTGGAAGAGCGTCCAGCCCGGGTGGTAAGCAAGGTGGGGCCAGAGTCAAGGGCCTGGAGTGTTCAGGAAGGAGTTTGTGTTTTAAATGGAGCCCACGGGGCTTCCCCTGCCCTCTGATTTGGCCTCTGTGTGCTCCTCTTGAGTCGTGGGAGCAATGGCGTCTGCTCACCAGGGCTGCTGTGAGGCCCGGCGGGGCCGGGCATGCCCACCCTGGCTCCGGGGGATCTCAGCTCTAGCCCCCCCGCCCCACCGGCCCTGCCCCCCAGGTCACGGGCCGCTCTGCCCTTCCCACAGATGCAGACGTGCAGCTGGCCTCTGCCGCCGTGGACACGGTGCTGGCGGGCGTCCCGGGGCCCCGGGGCCCCCCCGGCCCTCCAGGTGAGCACAGAGGGCAACAGCACAGGCTGGTCTCCACCGGTGACCCCTCCTGGGCTTGGCCTGGACCAAGGGGCCTTGAGGGGCCCAGGTGGGGGTCATGGCCTTGGCAGGGCGCTGGGTCTGCCCCAGCCAGCAGTGGCTTGAGGTGGGGCCTCTTGCTCCCGGCGGCAGCTTCCCCGGGACTGGACACAGTGTTTCTGCCAGAACAAGGCCTGACACCCACATGATGCAGCCCCGGGCTGCCCTCGTGTGAGCCGGAGCAGGGATGCTCTGGGTGTGGGGAGGCCTGGGTCTGCACGGGTGGTGTGGGGGCCATGCGGGAGACCCAGGGAGCTGGTGGGGCGTTGCCCATAAGAGACAGGAGGCCCTGGGCCTGCAGGCAGAGAGCAGGGCCCTGGGGGAGGGCATGGGATGGGACCCTCGCTGGGGGAGGAGGGGAGTGTGGGGAGGGGACGGGATGGGACCCTCGCTGGGGGAGGAGGGGAGTGTGGGGAGGGGACGGGATGGGACCCTCGCTAGGGGAGGAGGGGAGTGTGGGGAGGGGACGGGATGGGACCCTCGCTGGGGGAGGAGGGGAGTGTGGGGAGGGGACGGGATGGGACCCTCGCTGGGGGAGGAGGGGAGTGTGGGGAGGGGACGGGATGGGACCCTCGCTGGGGGAGGAGGGGAGTGTGGGGAGGGGACGGGATGGGACCCTCGCTGGGGGAGGAGGGGAGTGTGGGGAGGGGACGGGATGGGACCCTCGCTGGGGGAGGAGGGGACTGTGGGGCGGGGCTGGCACCCAGGTGTGTGGACGTCTCCTCTGACAGGTTCTACCTGTGAATGAACGAGCAACAGAGGCCCTGGGGGCCGGCGGGTGGGGCGCCTCTTGATTAGGGCTCCAGGCCCGGGCACTCATTCTCTGTCATTCACTCACTCTCTCAGAATTCGGGAAGTGTTCGCCGAGCACTGTTCAGCTGGGCAGTGTTCTAAGTTCCTGGGGTACTTAAATAAACCAAGCAAAGATCCCCGTCCTCATGGTACTTCCATTCTAGTGGAGACGGCGAACGGCACCCCCATACTATCAGTGAATCCCACAGGGTCTGAGAACGCAGGGCTGGGCGA
Organism: Grampus griseus; assembly: GCF_964374135.1. Lineage (NCBI taxonomy): Eukaryota > Metazoa > Chordata > Mammalia > Artiodactyla > Delphinidae > Grampus > Grampus griseus. The sequence continues at coordinate 7,515,558 of NC_139008.1, forward strand.
GCAGCTGCGCTGGGGTGGCCCCATTTAAAAGGTGGTATTTGGGAGTGAGCTGGGAGGGTGTTTGTCCTTTAGCTAGACTGAGTCCAGATCGTCACCCCACCAGCGGTACACTTTCCTGCGGGTCCTCCCTAAGCGTGCCGGGGGCACACTGGTACAGCCTAGCAGCCCAAGAGGCGCAGACCTGTGCCGGCCACTGGGGACGGAGGCCTCACTCTTCCAAGCATTCGGGAAGTTCAGTCAGGAACACCACTTCCTGTGCTGCACCCGTCAGGCCTGGCCTGACCCTCTGGGCACTCCCTGGCCCGTGGTGGGGGGCAGGCATGCAAACCGACAGTGGCCAGAGGTGGCAGCTGGTCTGTCAGGGCTTTGCCTAGAGAAGAGGCGGGGTAGGTTCCTGGAAGGCTTCCTGGAGGAGGTGACGCTTAGCCTGAGACTAGTAGCAAAGAGTTTGCTGGGGTGTGGAGGGGTTGGAGAAGCTCCAGGAGGAAGCAACAGCATCGGCAAAGGCACGGATGCAGAGGAACTTTCCAGAAGGGGGTATCTGACTGATGAAGGTGGAGGAGGCTGGGCTGAGAGGGACCTATTTGAAAGGTCACTCTGGGGGGCTGCGTGGAGGGCAGATGGTCAGGCAGCAGTAACCCAGGCAAGAAGGATGGCTTCAGAGGGGTCAGGTCTGAGGTCCCGAGGAGGGAGAGACTCGAGATTTGCTGGGGGACTAGCCGGCTGGGGAGGGGCTGCGGGGTGGCCCCGAGGATGAGGCTCTGGTTGTGATGTCAGGGCTGCAGGGAGAGTGGGTGGAGGTGGGCTCTCTGCTCTGGCGGTGGGCAGGGGAGGCCAAGGGAGCGGGTGCCCCCCTCCCCCACCATTCATTCACCGCACCTTCCTTTGCTGCCCATGGAGACAGACCCAGGGCAGGGACTGGGGTGGGAGGGTGGGAAGGTCCTCTCCAGAGCTGATGGGGGCAGCGGGCTTCTCTGGCCCCAGGTGACCATCTGTGACTCTGCCGGCAGGTCCCCCTGGACCACACGGTCCCCCTGGACCCCCAGGTGCACCAGGATCCCAGGTAAGGTCTTTCCCATTTCTGGCAAGGGAGGAGACATTGTCTCGCCAGGAAAGGAGGAGCCAGGCTTCTTACCAGCACAGTTGCTCAGGAAGGAGCCAGCCCACCTGGCCGGTCCCCACCTGGGTCCCGGCGGGCCCCAGGGGAAGGCAGGCGTGGGGTCCTGGTTTTGTTAGCAGCAGCGACCGTCTGCTGCCCACTCCGCCTACACCAGGGAGGTGCTAACATGGCTCCCGGTTCATAAGTGAGCTGAGACCCAAGTGCCACCCGAGGTCGTCCAGAGGGTGTGGTGGAGCTGGGCCAGGATCACAGAACGTCCACCCCAGCCCGTGGCCCCTCCTCAAGGAGACCTGCCTGTGCGGGGGCCACTCTGACGCCTGACTGTGTGGTCCGGAACCCCAGCTTGCTCTGCCTCCCAGCTGTGTGACCTCGGGCAGAAAGGCAGCCTCTCTGGGCTCCGGCTTCCTCAGCTGCTAAGACGGGGTGTACAGGGCCTCCCTGGTGGATTGTCACAGGGAGTGAAAGAGAAATAAATTGCCGGGGGGATGTGCCTTGTGCCGCAGGGGCCCAGGGGCCTGGGGGGGAGGTCACGTGGAGGGGGGGGGTCCTGGACGTGGAGGCAGCAAGGGAGGCGGCTGGGGATGTCTGCACGGAGCTTCCTGCAGCCCCTCCCCTGGGCCTTGTCCAGACCGAGGGCTCCGAGGTCCCTGGAACTCAGGCCCCCGGGTGGGGTGGAGTGGCTGAGAGGTGCCCCCCCTCCCACTGCAAGGGAGGTGGGTCCGGGCCTTGGCCCTGTGGGTGCTGGGACCTCAGGAGTCCCACACATTCATTCATCCCTTTAGACATTTGACAAATATTCCCCAGACACAGGGAGGGCCCCAGCCACGCCAGCCGAGGACGCAGCCGGAGCCCGGGCCACAGGACAGCCCTCTAGAGCACATGTTCTAGACGTCAAAGAACCCGTGTCCCACGGCTCCTGATCTCTCTCTGTTGTCCCCCGCGTGTTTTCACACCAGGAGGATGCGGCGTGGAGGAGAAGGGCCAGTGGGGTGCACGGCGTAGGGCAGAACCAGGGTGGGTGTGGTAGAGACCAGGCCGGCAGGCAGGGCCTGGGGGAGGGGGTAGCTGCAGGGGGGACCGGAGGCCCTCAGACCTGATCTGCCCCTGAGTCAGGTGGGGTGGCCAGCTTAGCCAGGGGTCTGGGCGCCCCAGGGCACCCTCCTGGCCCCTCAGGCTCCCTGCCACAGGCCCAGGCCCCAGAGAGAAGGGGTGGGGGCAGGTGAGAGAGAAGGACAGTGACAGTGACAGGACTGCGGTGAGGGTCGGAGAGCCCCGGGAACTGCAGGAGCTTGGCAGGGGGCGTCTGGCCGAGCTCCACACGCCAGGAGCCCCGTGCCAGCAGCGCGGTCTCTCCTGCTTCTCCGGTGCTGGGGGCTCCCCCCTCCCTTCAGGCCGGGCCTGCTCAGCCCTGACAAAAGTGCAGGAAGAGGGGGAGGGGGGCACGTGGAAGGCCGGCAGATACTCTCACGGGAAGGGCTGGGGGCAGTGGGGCTCCTCCAGAGGCCCAAGTGCACGGCGACAGGGCAGGTCAGCGATGCGAAGGGATCCCATCGTTCTGTCCCAGCAGCAATGGGGCGGTGGAGGCTGAGAGACTCTGTCACCCGCCAGAGTCACACAGCAGGACAGCAGAGTGCCAGGAACGCAGTGGGTGCTTTGGGGTGGTTGATCCTGCCGGCTGGCTGATTTTTAGGGTCTTCCAGGCCCTTGCGGGCAGGGCTGCCTTGGGTGGCTGTGCAGACCGTGCCCACAGCAGCCTTGTGGGGACCCAGGGCCTGCAAGATTCCAACAGGTTCAAGGGGACCAAGTCAGAGCTGCTCGTCCAGCCCCGCTCGAGGCGGCGTGACCGGGCACCAGCCTGGGGCGTCTTCAGGCTGGCGGCATCTTGGCCCCTTTCCTCCTTGTGGTGGTCCTTCCTTAAACCTGAGGGTCTGTAGCCAGGGCTGGGATGCCAGGGTCACCAGACAGTGCCCGGCATGGCCCTGGCTCCCCCGGGCCCCACTGAACAGGTGTCGAAGGGCCCCCTTCCAGGACCCACTGCCAGGACCCACCGAGGCCCCTACACGGCAGGGATGGGGCTGGGTTCCAAGGCTCCATCGTCCCAGTATTGACAATGTCAGAATGGCCACGAGGTGGGCTGGACTGTGGCTTCATGGTGGATGGTGGGGCCAGTCTGATGACCCAGTCTCCGTCTCCATCCTTGCCAAGGAGTCGAGGCCTCTGAGAATTGGCGGTCTGTGGGGAGGGATGTCTCCTAGTCAGGGGTCAAAGAAGAGCGAGAAGGCACAATAACAGGGGACCATGTGGTCCCGACTTTCTCGAGTAGGACGGACAGCCCTGGGTTTGAAGCCTGGTTCTGCCAATTTCCAGCTGGGTGACCTTAAACAAGTCCCTGAGCCCCTGGGCCTCAGTTTCCCCATCTGTGAACTGAGGATAAAAATCCCTTCTGGGTAGGTTCGTTGTGAGAAATAATGGGGAAAACAGGTGGAGAATGCCAGGCTCCTCGGAGACCCTTAATGAACGCTATTCGTTAACTATGTATGTCCTGGGACCTCAGTTGCTCTAGACACTGTACTGGGCACAGGAACAAGGACGTGGGGATCCCTGCCCTCCGGTAGCTGATAGTCTAGTGCAGGAGGCAGACGTGATAGAGAATAACTGGGAAAGGACCTATGGTGACAGGAGGGGGTGACAGGCAGGAGGAGGTGACATTCCGACTGAGAGCCGAGGAACCGGAAGTCCTACAGAGATGCCAAGAGCGTTCCTGGTCGAGGGAAGGGCAGGTGCAGAGGTCTCGAAGCAGGGGAATGCCTGGCGCGTACTGAGCGGAGGAGAGCGTGGGGTGAGAGGAGGTGGGGAAGCGGGCAGGGCCTCACCTGCAGGGCTGCTGTGTGGATTTGCGTCACAGTGGAAAGGGGACTCATCGGGGTTCAGGGAGGGAGAGTCCGTGACCTGATTTACAGCTTTCCAAGGCCCCTCTGGCTATCGAGGGAGGGATGGAAGGCGGGGGAGGCGGCAGTGGGACAGGGAGACCAGGGAGGAGGCCACAGCAGCGCAGAGGAAATGGCAACGTGAACAGACATACTTAGAAAGTGAACCTGACAGGTCTGGCTGATGGAATAAATTTGGTGAGGGAGGGAAAGGGAAGGTTAGCTCCAAGGTGTGTGTGGGAGCAGCTGCGGGACCGTGGAGCCGTTTCCGTTTCCGAGAGGAGAGACTGCAGGGTGGGGGTGGGTCGGGGGGGGGAACCGGGAGTTCCACTTTGGAGAAGTTGAGGGGGGGCATCTCCTGGCTGGCCGGGGGAGGGTGCTGGAGGACGGCGGGATGCACAGGTCTGGGGCCCTGGGGAGCCTTCCGGCTGGGCATCAGCGCTGATGGGGAGTCCACGCAGGCACCCTCACGATCACCGTTGCTGTCACTCGTCCTCTGAGGGCCCCTCTCTCGCGTGCTGGGGGGATGTGTGCTTTGCCATCCGGTCCCCTTCTCCGAGTGATAACCACACTTGGCATTGCCCCATTTCACAGGCCAGTGGCGGGGGCGCCAGGACCGGGGAGGCACCCGGCTGTGGCCTTCGTGTTTGCTCTGCGCCACCCTCCTCCCCGCATCCATTTTTCAGATTTCCAGAGCCCAGTGCAGGGGGAGGGCCAGCGGAGGACTGAGAGGTTGTCAAGGGCAGGCAAAGCCTAATTTGCTTTGTGTGATTTTCTACAGGGCCTGGCTGGAGAGCGGGGCGTGACAGGGCAGCCTGTAAGTGTGGGGCCGTGTGGATGGGCCACCCCCAGGACGATGGGCTCTGGTACAGGCCCAGGGTACCAGGTGGGCGGGCGTCTGCCCCAGGCGGCCTGGCTGAGTTCAGCCCCCCAGCTTCCCCAGGCATGGCCGGATCCAGCCCAGCCAGGATGGGGCAGGGGGAGAGAAACGGGCAACCTGGCTGCAGTGCCAGCTGCCCAAGTTAAGAAGGGGTGACTTCGGGAGGTGGGAGCCCCCTCGCTGAGCGTATGAAGTAAGGACTGAAATAGCCTCCTGTTGCAAGGCTTAGATGAGAGTCCTGAGGTCCCTTCCAGGGAGCCCAGGCCCCTGGGTTAATGTGCTGTGTGACCTGCAGAGTCCCTTGCCTTCTCTGAACCTTCTAGGAATAGAGACATAGATAGCTGACCTCTAATTCTCCTCTTGGAAATAAGAATTCATGAGTCTCAGCCCCTATCTCCAGGGCCAAGGAGGTGGGTACCTCCTTCGTGCCCAAGTCTTATGTCAGGAGCATGGGGCTGGGGGCAAAGGGGTGGATCTTTGCTGAGCATCTTCTATGTGGAAACCCTCTTCATCCATAGCGTGTTTAAGCTTCACAGTGACCCCATGAGACAGTGCTTTATTTTCCCTATTTGCCAGAACTGGCAGCTAAGGCTCAGAGAGGTTAAGCAACTTGCCCAAGGTCACACAGCTAGGCAACGGTAGAGCCAAGATTTAAATGCAAGAGTGTTAGCCTCCAAAGCCATGCCTTCTCCAAGCTTATTATTGAGATTGATTCATTTAATCCTCCTAATAGCTCTATGAGGCTATTATTACCTCCATTTTGGAGATGGGAAAATCGAGGCACAGAGAGGTAAGGTAACTTGCTCAAGGTCACACAGGAGTAAGTGGCCACCTAGGTGTTATTGTGAGGCTGATGTTACTGGGGTTACTGGCCCCATTTTAGAGTCAGGGAAGCAGAGACCTGAGATGCAGGGGATGTGATCCCTAGAAGGGCCAACACCTGAGCTCTTGGGGTTCCAAACCTGACTCCTCCCTCCCTAGAAACAGAATTAAGCCCCTAAAATCAACCCTGTGCCGGGCTGTGCAGGGGTGCCCAGGGAGAGAAGCTGGAGAGGGTGGAGAAGCGCCCCACCCCACACCCATCATTGACTGCACGACTTTCTTCCCAGGGCGAGCCTGGCGGGAAGGGGGAAGAGGAAGAGAAAGCTACCGCCGAGGTAACTGTGCCCCTGGGCCCGTGCTTCCCTCCTGCCCTTTGGCTGTGTCTCAGCAGGAGAGCGGGTACCCAACAGAGCTGGACTGACACCGTCAGCCCTGAGCCGGGCATCAGTCACGGGGTGAATGGGGTCCCAGCCCAGTGGGGGAGACAGCTGAGTGAATAGCGACTTCAGCACAGGGTGAAGTTGGCTGCAATGGGGTAGCACTGATGGGGTGACCGGCCTGGGGCCTGAGTCGGGGGGAGACCCTGCCGGAGAGGGCCGGAGGAACCACGGACCTGCAGAAAAGACCTTTCTTTTAAGGAGGCTTCAAGCCGTGGCGTCCCTCTCCAGGGACAGGACTCTCCCATGACAGCACCTGGCACACGGGTGTGCCCAAGGTCGCTGTGGTGGACTGAAGGATGCATGGGCATGCGGATGTGGGAGAGGACGATGAAAGAGTGAGGTTGGGAGCACACAGGGGCCAGGGCAAGATGGGATGGGGAGGGGGCACAGATGGAGTGCGAGCATGGCTGTGGGGAGCCACGCCTTCTGGGACCAGGAGAGGAGGCTGGGGACCAGGGTGATGGATAAAGGGGGCGGAGGCAGTAGGGCCAGCAGGGGAGGTCTTGCAAGCTGAGAATGAGTCCTGTGGGAGTGCCAGGGCTCAGCGGGCTGGCCAGCTCAGTGGGCACACAGCTGAGTGAGCTGAGGGAGGTTCTAAGCTGGGGGTGGGGATATCTGCAGAGGTTGGAGGCGGATGGCTGCGGGAGGCGGGCTGGGCTGGAGAGGTGAAGCTGGGGCCAGGGGACATTCCAGAGGTCCTTGCGGGACTGGAGAAGGGGGAAGAGGCTGGAATCAGGGCAACCGTGGTGGGCACAGGAGGCAGTGGGAGGAAGATGTGGATACGGGGGTCACTTGTGATGGGGAGACAGAGAGGATACCCATGACTTCCCCCGGCCCATCTCATCGGCGTGAATCCTGTGGCCCAGGGACCGAGGCTTAGCCGGGTCCTGACAAAGGGGGCCTGGACCGCCTGCTCCTAGCTGGGACACCCCCATCCCAGACGCCACCCACAGCCCGGCTTCTCACGGCCTGTGGTGGGAAGGCCTCTCTCTTGCAACTCAGTAGCCTGCTTTGGGTTTTCTTTTGTTTTAAGCTAACTTAATCTGAATGTCATGACAGAGCTGTCATGTTCTACCAGCCAAAGATGCCTGATTGCTGCTGACTCCAGGGCGGGGCCTTGTCTCTCCACCATCACTTTTTATTTCAAAGTGGCCTTGTCACCTGTCTTCTCGATTAATCAGCTCATTCACGTGTCTCGACACACGAGGTCCTTCGCCCATGTGTAGGCTGGCTCCCAGAAACGCAGACATGCCATCATCGCGTCCTCCTGCTGGCTTCCCAGAAGCCGTGGCTCTGCCCTCTCTTTTTCTCTCCCGGGTGACCACCCTGGAAATCTCTCGGGTGGGCAGTGCCAGGAAGGAGACAGGCAAAGCACCCCCGACCCGTGGGCCCGTACTAGGTGCTCTGCCCACAGCAGAGTATTTTCCGGAAAGAAGGGCACACAGAGGAAGCAGCAGGCAGCCATGGGAGCAGGACGAGCCCAGGCTGGAGGCAGACAGGTCTGGGTGTGAAGCCCCGGTTGGCCATTTCCAGGCTGTGTGGCCACAGGACTCTGGTTACCCTCTCTGTGCGTCAAGTTCCGTGTCTCTGAATAGTAATTCGAACCCCAGCCCTGGCGCCGGGATGTCCGCCCTGTGATGGCTGTTGGGAGGAGGGAAGTGGCAGGAGGGAAGTGGCGGGCGTGGGGAGGGCTGGGACAGTACACTGAGGCGGGACGGCCCTGACCTTGGCTGCCTCCTCCCCCCCCCCCCAGGGCGAGGGGGTGCAGCAGCTGCGGGAGGCGCTGAAGATCCTGGCCGAGAGAGTCCTCATCCTGGAGCACATGATTGGAATCCACGGTGCGTGGTGACCAGGACCTGGGGACAGGCAGGCCCACAGGCGGCCGCCGAGTCCGAATGCCCCCTGTTCCGCCTCCCTGCCGCCCTCGTGGTGCTGCCTCTGGCGCCTGCTCTCCCTGCCCCAGTGGCGCCTCACTTGGCTGCCAGTCTGGCCCTGTCCCACCCCCGCTCAAGGACCCTCCGTGGCTCCCTGCTGCCCGTGACCGACATCCAGGTCCCAAGTCCCTCCCCAGCATGACCTGGTGTCCAGTGACACACAGCCGTCATCCGGTTACCCCAGGCCCTTTCCCACCTCGGCACCTTTGCTCAGGCTGGTCCCTTGGCCTCCTGGGCACCAGCTCCCGCTTCGGGACCTGCCCTGGGATCTCTTCCTCCCTGAAGCCGCCTTCCTGTCTCCCCACCAAGCTCTCTCTGCTGAACCTTCTGTTCCCTTATGGCGTGAGGTTTCCATGACTCTCCCGAGCACTTCTGCAGGGCCTGGAGCCTGGCCCTGGTTAGCATGTGTTGAAGAATGGATGAATGAGTGGATAGAATGGATGGAAGAATGGATGAATGGATAGATGAGCAAATGGGAGAATGAATGAAATGAGCGCCCGGATGAGTGGATGAATGAGTGAATTGGTGAATGGATAGATGAGCAAATGGGAGAATGAATGAAATGAGCGCCCGGATGAGTGGATGAATGAGTGAATTGGTGAATGGATAGATGAGCAAATGGGAGAATGAATGAAATGAGCGCCCGGATGAGTGGATGAATGAGTGAATGAGTGTACGAGTGAATGGATGAATGAGTGAGTGAGTGAATGGATGCGTGAGGAGTAGACGCCAGCTGCTGCTTTGTCGTGTCCTCACTGGGCACAGAGCTTCCGTTGCTGGCGGGGCTGGAAGTGAAGGTGCTTTGCTTGCTCCCAAGGCCCTGTGCAAGCCCACCCTCCTGCTCTCCTTCCAGATCCCCTGGCCTCCCCTGACGGAGGCTCCGGCCAGGACGCCGCTCTGAAAGCCAACCTCAAGATGAAGCGTGGTGGCCCCCCACCCGACGGCTCCCTGGCTGCCCTGCTTGGCCCCGACCCTGGGCAGAGGAGCGCTGGCCGGGCCAGCGGCGGGAAGTAAGAGGCCAGCGCTCCAGGACAAGCCCCGACTCCGCCAGAGACCCAGCCCCGGGGCCTGTGCAGCCACTGGCACCTGAGGACTCCCCGAGTGGGACCGGGCTCCAGGCCTGGACGATCGTCAGGAACACTGGCTCCTGGGGGCTGGGGGCCTTGGGGACAGATGGCAGCTCCAGGGGCAGGGGCCCGAGGCCAGAGCCCTGCCCTGGTCCCTTCCCTCCTCACCTGCACTCCCTGCTGGAGACGGGGTCTGGTGGGCCGGGCGGGCTGTGAGAATAGTCGTCATACTCATCATTTACTGGGTCCCTGCGTCGTTCGGGCCTGTCTGAGGAGCTTCCCTACATTGTCTCATTTAACCCTTAGGAGGTAGGCTTGTTATCCCGACTTTACACGGGGGACAGAGGCTTGGAGAGGATGACTCACCTGCCCAAGGTCCCCAGACCAGGGATGGCTGGGGCAGGGTTTGAACCCATGTTCTCTCTACCCTGCCAGCTTCCCCTCTTCACGGGGAAACTCAGGGCGGGTGTCGGGCCGGGCGGCTCCTGAGGTTCCAGCTGGGAAGGAGGGCAGGGCCCTGCCCAGCACGAGACAGCGGGGGCCCTGGGCCTCCTCCCTCGACTCCCCTGCCTGGGCTCGGGGTCTGCTCCACGGGTTGGGGAGCAGCTTGGCCTGTAGCTACTCTCGGAGGCCAGGGAGACCCTGAATAAACCCGAAACAGTCACGAGGACTTGGAGACCGTGAGAGAGGAGCGTTGGGGTGCAAGGACCCTCAAACTGAATTGGCATTGCCCACCGCCGCATCCCAATCTCTCTGACCCCGTTGAGCTGGGAGGAGGGAGGATTTAATGCAAATGTGCACCCTCCAGGGGCCATCCCTGCAGCCCCGCCCTCTCCCAGGCTCTCTGGGAAGCCACAGGGTTGGCCACTTCTGCGTTACACGGCAAGTCCTATGTCCCAAGGAGGAAGAGGGATTGCTGCCTGATTCCCAGGCCCTGCTGGAGAGAGATGCTCCCACCCTCGGCGCTGTGGTCCCAGCCAGGCTCCGCAGCAGACACCCAGGTCCCCGGTGCCCCAGAGCAGCTCTCAAGGCCACAGCGCTCGAGGCCTCTCCGGCACCGGGTCCCCTGTGCCCTGGGCTGGCCCTCGTGCTCCTCTCGCTGTCTCAGCGACGGCCGCAAACTCAGACATTCACAGGTGCTGGCGCCGCCCCAGGTGCATCTCCCCTTGTGGCAGGAGCGACTCGTCCCCACTGCCCTTGTTGCACCGGGGAGGCTGTGGCCTGGTCCCTCCAGGCCCTGGTAACCTCTCCCTGCCCTTGAGGCCTCGACTGCCCCCGTTGAGGCAGGGCTGGCCGTGTGGGAGCCAAGACGTGGCTTCCTGCAGGCCTGTCTTCACGGAGGGGCGGTCAGAGGTGGCGGGAAACCTGTAACCCTCCGACAATAAAGGTGCTCTCCCCGCTGTGCTCTGGTGTCCTGTGGCGGCGGCTTCTGGGGAGGCTGGCTGTGCCGGGTCAGCTTCGGCCGGGCCCAGCCCCAGGGGTGTCCGACGGGAGCCCCCGGGAGCCAAAGGGACCACAAGGCCCTGAGGCAGGGAGGCCTGGCTCTGCCCCCCGGGAGCCCCACGGGGGGTTGGGAGAGCGAGGGGAGCCCCTCAGAGGCTCCCCACCCTCTACCCAGCAGCGCTGCATCTGGGCTGGGCCTGGGCCCAGCTTTGCTAGATGGAGAGTGAAGTGGGGAGGGCTCGGGGCTCTGGGCGGAGGGACCCCTACCCACCATGCTCCTGCCCCGGGCCTGGGGTCCTGGACATTTTCGTCCACTTGGGGGCCCAGCGTCTCGGACCTTCCCCTGAGCCCTCAGCCGAGGTGGGGGACTGGCTGAATGCCACCCGGGGCCTCCTGCAGGCCGTGTCCAGCCGGAGCTCACCCTTGCTGGGACCACCCCACCGCACATGAGGGGACCCAGGGGAGCCCTGCTCTGATGGCAGCCCCCTTCCCATTGCAAGACCCTGTGTTCCCAGCCGGAAGCTTCGGGCTTGGTGCCCCCTGCCCCCGGCCCCACACTGTCTCCCTAGAATATCCTCGCCCGCCCCGAGCTGGCACCCCGCAGGCTCGCTCACAGCAGGGCTGGGTCTGGCTGACTTCCATCCTCCCAGCCCACCTCCCTCGCCCACGCCCCCGCCGAGGGCCTGGCCCAGATGAGACGTCAGTTTCTTAATAAAGGAATGCCTTCCCCCAGATGGGGACACCCACCCCATTACCCAGCAAGAGCACCTATGACGGCTGCTGCCGAGCCCGGCCGCGGTGACCCGCCGGTGCTGCAGGAGGCCGTCCCCGGGAGGCCCACATCTAGTGACAGTGCAGCCCTCTCTGCCCAGAGCACCCCCCCTTTGTGGGGTGAAGCCTCATTCATGGAGCAGTGCACCTCCTGGGGCTACGCGAGGACTGATGCCATCTGACAAGCTAAGCCCCCCCACCCCTTAGTGAAGCAGGACACGAGGCATCTCGTTCTCGCTGAGCCAGCGGCAGACGGGGGGCCCTAAGAGAGATTGTCCTGCCTTACCCAGGACCCCAAATCTGCTGCCCCAGCGGCCCCCAGCCTGAATGTCTCAAGGACAGACCCCACAGGCGTCAGCATCCTTAGATCAGGGGCTGCTGCTTGGAGGTGGGGAGGTGTAGACTGAGCACAGGCGGGCAGAGTGGGTGCCCACGTGCACACACAAAGGCCCTCAGTGCAAACAGAAGCACGTGGGCGGCGTGGGATGGGTCAAAGGGCAAGGGCCTGGCTCTGCCCGGGCCGTCACGGGCCAGTGCAGAACTCTGCAAGGTCACAACCTGAAATCAACCTGGCCTTCCTGGTCCTTCTAAAGGATGTTTGTCACAGTAGGAGTGTAGAGCATCTTTTCTTTAACAGTTGATTAGCTGAACGTATAAGTTTTAAATATTCAGACGTACGATGCCTCCCTTTGTACCCTGGCCCTGGACCCTGCACTTTCCGGGGCAGGCCTGGGTTGGGGGCTGGCAGAGTCTGGAGTGACCCTGCCCCCAGGACTGGATGTCCAGGTGCTCCCAGGCCCATCTCAGAGCCACTGGGAGCAGAAGGGGTTCAGGAGGGAACCAACGTCCAAGGGGGGGGCTCGTGCCAGCAGGGTGGACAGGCCAAGCCTGCGGGGTGTCAGATGGGGCCAGGGCACCAGGATTCGTGGACCTGGAGAGGTCAGGGGAGCTGTGCCCTGCACAGCCTCCCAGCGAGTGGTTCTAGAAGGAAGAGTGGAGTTCACGTCCACCAAGAGACCAAGGGACAGCACTGCCGGGCTGGGCAAGTGAGAGCAAAGGGCAGAGGTAGATGACAGCAGACAGAATTCCCGCAGGAGACTGAAGTAGATGCCAGGGGCCAGGTCTTGGAGGACCCTAAACACTGGAGGGGGAGAAGCTGACCCGGAGGGGATGGGCTGCCGTGGCCGGTTTTCACTGTCCGTCTGGCCTCTCCTCTCCGTCTGGATGGTAGATCGATCTTTCTGGAATGCGAGCCTGGCCGCATCCCCCCTTGATCATGAACCTGCAGTGGCTCCCTTGTTTCTGGCCCCCAGCCTGGGCTCTGCAACCTGGTACCACCATCCGGGCCTCTAGCCTCCTGGCTGCCGGCTGCAGAAGAGACCCACCACCTGGTCTCGTCTCTGTGCAGTCTGGGTGCTGGTGCCCCGCAAGGCCAGCACTTGGTGCTTGCAGGACGTGGGAGAGCAGGGGGTGCCTGGGGCGTCCGGCACTTACAACCCCATCGGGAGCACAGCTCTTGGCTTTGGGCAAAGGCCTCAGACGCATCACCTCCTCTGACCCCTGCAGCCTGACAGCTGGGCTGTGTCCCTCTGGTCCTTGGTGCTGTCGTGACCATGAGCGTCTTTGTGCTGATGTGTGGAAACCCTAACCTGTTCAGCCTGCAGGTCCCAAGATGGATTCAGATGGTGGGCTGCGTTGCTCAGAGCGCCCCTAGGATCCATGACTGGGCTTCCAGGGCCAGGCACCCTCCTCTGCCTGAAACTGCCCCTCTCCCTGCAGCTCCTGGGGACGGGGTCCATGAGGGTCAGCCCAGTGCAGGGGATGGGCATCTCTGAGCTCCTAACTCCAGCCCCGCCTGCAGGGTCCACCCAGGGGGTTAAGGAGGGAGAATTGGCTCAGGCCGACCCCCTGGCCTCGCCTCCCCTCACTCCCTTCCCTGTCTCCTCCCCCAAGCCTGCTCTATTCCTCCAGCCAGCCTCAGGGCACACCCAGCCTCCCTCCAGGCAATGCCTCCTGCACACACTTCTCTCCTGTGCCCCAGTGTCCGGATCAAACCACGACAGGGACTGAGAGCTCTTTACTAACACCTTCCCTTCCAGACCCACCTCCCCCAGAATCCTGAGCAGCCCTAGTCTGCAGGACCCTCTTCTCCTCACCCTCCTGCGTAGCTGAGCCCAGGGAAGCAAGGATCTGAAGGGCACAGGCTCAGGCAGGGCCCCGGCTCGGGCCCCCCTTTCCGTGGGCGGGTCCCCAGGGTCTCCTGGGCAGGGCAGGTGTGGGACCTGGTTGCAGCTCCTGAACTCATACCCAGGGACCCCCGCCAGACCCCTTAGTCAGCCACCAGCCAAAGCAGAAATTCAGGATCCCCTTGGTCAGATGGTGACTCTGGCAAGTGCCCGGATGTGGTGGCCACAGTGAGCGTGGAGGGGACTCGGGCTGGGCTGATCTTCAGTAGCTCCCACTGGGGCAGCGAAACCTGTAGTTAAAATATCGAAACACCCTTGTGCTGACGGACCCAGCTCCTCACGTGCCCCCCACCATCCCGACCCCTCCCGTAGCCTCCCCAGAATCTAGGACCCCGCTCCAGTGCTAGGAAGAGGACCTGTTCTGATGGGTGGGATCCTGTGCCATACGGATCATAAAATATTTTTAGCATCTCTCCCGACGCGGCAATGAGAAGCTGATGGCAAGAGCCGGGGCTGAGGGGGTACGCTTTGCCACTGCTCGGGGCACATCCTGACCTCAGGCAGAAATTCACAGCTGACGTGCTGCCTTGGGATGGGGAGCCGGATGGAGGTGCTGGATGGTCATGGTCAAAAGCTGAGAAGTGGGCCAGAAGCCCTGGTGAGCCCAGGCTGGGGTTCCTCTCGGGCACTCCAATAAGACCCCACGTTTCCTGCTGCACCGCCTTGGGATTGGAACTCAAGAGAACATGGTGACCTGTTTCCTGGGACCAGGAGGGAATCAGGGTGAGGCTGGAAATTAATCAGACACTCGCCTGACCCCCAGGGGTTCAGAGGTCACCTGTATCTCTTTTCCCAGAATGCACTGGGTGAGGTTGGCCCCCTCCAGGCTGGGGGGAAGGGCACTTGGGGGCACATTCTTCTCGTCTTGCACTTGGCATGTCCCAAAGACACACAGCAGGTGATTCTCCTGCTGGATGGGCAGGAACTACCTAACTCTGGCCCTGGGCCCCAGCCAGAGGTGGTCCAGGTGCTACTGGGGTCCCCCAGCACAAGCCCTCACCTCCCTGGATCAACAAGACACCCTCACAGCTCCACCCCCCACCCCACGTCCCTCACTCGGCTGTGATCTTCTTGTGGGCAGGGTCACACGTGCATCCCCAGTGCCCAGCTCTGGTCACTGCAGTGAGTCACAGGACATTCACAAAGGAGAGGGACTCCTTCCCAGACCCCAGAGGCAGTGACTGAGGTGGTGGGTAGGGGGCCAGGTGGGCATCCAAGATGGTCCTAGGTCAGAACAGAAGCCTCCTCCCCACTGGCAATCCCACACCTGCAATCCCAACTATCTCGAGGTTTCTGGAACGCCTCTCTGCCAGACCTGTTTTATGGACTATAAAAAAAAGAAAATTTCATGAGATTTGCAATTACGTGAATTCCAGGGAGATTTATTTCCAATGTTATTAATAAATTCTAACGCCACCTATAACTTTCAATTACCAGTTAATTAACATGCAGTTGGTGCATTGTAAAAGGCAAATTAAATACTTTCTCAGGCGGGGGCTGGTGAATCTAATGAGCCAGTGTGTCCCGAAGGAGACGGCTGGGCTCACACGTCCCGGTCTCCCCCTCCCCCATGTTGATGGGTGTGTGACACATTGATGGGCAAGTGATAATCCGGCCTCAGTGTCCCCATCTTAAAAGGGGATCACAGAACCTGCCTCCGGAACTCTCATGGTATCTGGGGTCGAAGCTGGTTTTTATTCACATAAATACAACTTGAACCTAGAGTCTGTCATACAGAGTGAAGTAAGTCAGAAAGAGAAAGACAAATACCGTATGCTAACACATATATATGCAATTTAAGAAAAAAAATGTCATGAAGAAACTAGGGGTAAGACAGGAATAAAGACACAGACCTACTAGAGAATGGACTTGAGGATATGGTGGGGGGGGGAAGGGTAAGCTGTGACAAAGCGAGAGAGTGGCATGGACATATATACACTACCAAATGTAAAACAGATAGCTAGTGGGAAGCAGCCGCATAGCAGAGCGAGATCAGCTCTGTGCTTTGTGACCACCTAGAGAGGTGGGATATGGAGGGTGGGATGGAGGGAGACACAAGAGGGAAGAGATATGGGAACATATGTATATGTATAACTGATTCACTTTGTTATAAGGAGAAACTAACACACCATTGTAAAGCAATTATACTCCAATAAAGAATTTTTAAAAAATCAAGTGATAATTAGAATCAAGTCTGGCTCTTTGCTCCCACAGGCTGAGCGACCCGACCAGTTTCCCGGGGCTGCGTTAACAGGTTGCCAGAAACGTATCCTCCACGGTTCTGGAGGCTGGAATCTGAAATCAACGTGTCTGCGGGGCTGTGCGTCCTCCGACGTCTCCAGGGGAGAATCCATTTTTGCCTTTACCAGCTTCTAGTGGCCCCAGGCGTCCCTTTGGCTCCTGACTCCATCAGTCCAACCTCTGTCCCTGTCTTCACGGCCTTGTCTCCTATGTCTGTCTTGTCGTCTATGTGTCTCTCATAAGGACGCTGGTCACTGGGTAATCCAGGATGATCTCTTCATCTCAATATCCTTGACTTAATCCCATCCACAGAGACTCTCTTTCAAAATAGTGTCATGCTCAGAGGTTCCGCAATTGGGACTTGGACATACACTTGGGGGCCGTTCTTCAGTCTATGACAGTGACCTTGGGCAAGTCACTTAACCTCTTGGCGCTTCCGTTTTCCTTGTCCAACAAAGGGCTTCTTCACTGAACTAGTAAGAGCAGCTGCTGCCGCGGGTCAGGCGCCACGCCGAGCCCGTCATGTGCGTTGACTCATTCAGTCCCCACGCCAGCCCCAGGATTTGTCATCTTCATTTGTTGCAGGTGATCAAATCCAGGCACCAGGAGGTTAAGTGACTTGCCCCAGGTACCAAGTCGTGGAGCGAGGATTTGAACCCAGGTCACCTCACCCTGCAGCCTACACCCCCCTTTTTGTAATTGAGCTTTTTAAAATCAAGCAATAATTCACATGCCATTCAACTCCCCCATTCCAAGCGTACAATTCAGGGGGTTTTAGTATATTCAGAGCTGTGCAACCATCGCCACAGTTGACTTGAGAACATGTGCGTCCGTATCATTTAGTGATACCCCGCAGTCCTCCTGCCCCCCCACCCCTAGGCAACCACTGATCTACTTTCTGTCTCTATGGAGTTACCTGCTCTGGACATTTCATAGACATGGAATCAGACACTTTTGTGTTTCACGTAGTATGATGATTTCAAGGCTCATCCATGTTGTGGCTGTATCAGGGCTTCATTTCTCTTTGTGGCAAAACAAGAACCTATATGCTTAACTGCTACAATGACCTGTAAGGTCCCTGGCCGCTCTGAAAGCCCCTCTGTAGGACTGACACATTCCAGAAATCTCAGCCAAACCCTGAGGTTTGATCTGCGAAGATTCTGTAGGACTTGGGGGCCAGAATCTCTCACCCTCTCTGCCCGCGGCACTGTCCTCTCTCTTTACCAGATTCCTGGAGCGGCAAGAACGCTGGCGGGGCCGGGCGCCAGTGGGGGAGCTGGAAGAGCAGCCGTCAGGCCCGGTCACTCCTGAAGTGCAGCTGCTTGGCCCTCACCTGGGGCAGAGCTTCCCGATCTTTCTCACGACACGGCTCACAGGGAACAGGATATTATTTGCACAGCACTCGGGGTAAACAGGCAGAGCTGCACCCAGCAACGTGCCCAGCCCGGGGTCTCTGGCTGTCCCGGCACCACCCTGGTAGCCTCCGAGGGCCGCCACCTGAGACTACCTGGAGCCCACCTGCAGCACAGGGCTGGGAAGCTCTGATCTCGGGCGTCAGGGCTCTCACCCAAAGGATGCTCCTGCTGGGTGTGAGACGGGAAGAGATGCTGCCTCTTCAGGGGCCAGGCCTTCAGACCGTCCTCTGTCGCTGGTTGAGGAGGGGAAGGGAGGGCGCGAGAGGAAGGATGCCTGGACCCGGGCTCTACAGGCCTCGGTACCCGGGTCCTCAGGGAGAAGAGGAAGGGGGTGGGTGGTTAATTAAGCCTGGAGACCTAGGGCTTCTGCGTGTTCCCACCACGGCTTCTGCGTCTTCCCACCATGGCTTCTGCATTTTCCCACTGTAGCTTGCCATGGCCTCTTTTTTTTTTTTTTTTTTTTTTGCGGTACGCGGGCCTCTCACTGTTGTGGCCTCTCCCGTTGCGGAGCACAGGCTCCGGACGCGCAGGCTCAGCGGCCATGGCTCACGGGCCCAGCTGCTCCGCGGCATGTGGGATCTTCCCAGATCAGGGCACGAACCCACGTCCCCTGCACCGGCAGGCGGACTCTCAAACACTGCGCCACCAGGGAAGCCCCTTGCCATGGCCTCTTGCTCACTCTCTTCTCACAGCAGGTGGCTTTGCGATCACCCAACATTCAGGGCTGTTATCAAGCATCTTCACGGTCTCCACTCCAGGGCTCAGGCTCCCTGGCACCTCCCCAGAGGAGGACTCCTTCTCCTGCTCTTGGCAAATGAACTCAGGTCCAAGTCTCACCCCCTCCAGCCTGGACACAGATACCTGACAGGGAAGGAGAACTCTGGGAACCTAAGGCCAGAACCCCAGAGAACGGGCAGTGTGGGCTTTGCTGCCTGTTGGTGGCAGAAGCTGCCTTCCCAGGAGGGAAGGGAATGCTTGGGGCCCCAAGCTGGGCTCCTCTGGGCCAACAGCGGAAGTCTCTGCTTTGTTTTACATCATAGTTGTATTCTCATCCCCGCCCTCCAGCTTTTCAAGGACCTTGATGACATCCATCCAGGTCCTCAGGATGTATCAGGAGTACATCACTCTCCACTTTCTCACCCCACCGTCCATGCCCCGCCCCCTCATGCTCCAACTACTCTGGCAGGCCCAGCTCATAACAGATCAGACGTGAAAGGACCTTGGCCTTAATTTTCCTTTGGCATCATGGCTATAAAAGGAGAATTTTGTTTTTTAAAAAAGACAAAACCAAAAAGTGCATCTTAATTAGGGAAGATGTGCAGTGAGGCCAGACTGAGCCCTGCTGGGCACCAGCCCTCCACTGGGTGAGAACAAATGCTTTTAACACAGTCCCGTTGCCAAGGTGATCACCGCATCTCAACTTACTGAGGTTGCATTGCAAATCTGTGGGGAAAGAACAGATTATTCAATAAATTATGCCAGGACATTTGCTTAGCTATTTGGAAAGAAATAAAATTAGCTTTTTCCTTCACACCATACTTCAATATAAATTCCAGAGGATTTAAAGAATTAGATGTAAAAAGGGAAATTATAAAAAAAACTAGAAGAAATTATAGACAAATATTTGATCTTGGGGTGACTAAAGACTTCTAAACATAAAAGCAGTGGAAAAAAGAATAAGATAGGTAGAATTTAATACATAAAATTTAAATCTCTTTGTGTTTTAGAGACCCTTTTAATTAAATTTATTGGGGAACTACAAATAAGGCTAAGCCAGTTGCAACAAATATGACAAAGGGTCATATATAAAAAGCAATTACAGGACTTGCCTGGTGGTGCAGCGGTTAAGAATCTGTCTGCCAAGCAGGAGACACAGGTTTGAGCCCTGGTCTGGGAATATCCCACATGCTGTGGAGCAACTAAGCCCGTGCACCACAACTACTGAGTCTGCATGCCACAAATACTGAAGCCCGCACACCACAACTACTGAAGCCTGCGCTCCTAGAGGCTGTGTTCCGCAACAAGAGAAGCCACCACAGTGAGAAGCCCGTGCACCGCATCGAAGAGTAGCCCCCGCTCCCCGCAGCTAGAGAAAGCCCGCGCGCAGCAACAAAGACCCAACGCAGCCAAAAATAAATAATAAATAAATAAATAAACTTTAAAAAAAGCAATTACAAATAAATAAAAATGAATGTTCCAATAGAAAAATGGCTAAAAAGAAATGCACAAAAGAAGAAATAAAAAAAGGCAAGAAACATATTTTAAAATATTCACCTTCGCTGGTAATCAAAGAAATGCCCAGTAAAACAGCAATGAGATTTTCCTCTCTCACCACTTATAGTAAACATTGTACTGGAGAGTCTACCCAGAGTAATTAGACTAGAAAAATACAGTCACCCAGATTGGTGATTGCTGGAAATTTGTCCATTTCATCTAGGTTATATAATTTCTGGCATACACTTATTCCTGGTATTCTCTTATAATCCTTTTTATTTCTGTAAAGTCAGTAATAATGTCCCCACTTTCATTTCTGATTTTAGTAATTTGAGTCTTCTCTCTTTTTTTCTTGGTCAGTCTACCGAAAGGTTTGTCAAATTTTCTGATCTTTTCAAAGAACCAAACTTTGTGTTTTGTTTTTTCTCTATTGTATTCCTATAAGGTAAAAATTTAGGTTATTGGTTTGAAACCTTTATTCTGTTTAAATATAGGCAATTAGAACTATAACACTCCCTCTCAGCACTGCTTTAGCTGCATCTCACAAGTTTGGGTATATTGTGTTTTCATTTTTATTCATCTCAAAGTATTTTCTAATTTCCTTGTGATTTCTTCTTTGACCCATTAGTTATTTAAGAGTGTGTTAGTTAATTTCCACATATTATTCCACAAGTATACTTCTGCTATGGATTTCTAATTTCATTCTGTTGAGACAGGAGAACGCATGCTGTATGATTTCATTCCTTTTAAATTTATTTAGTCTTGTTTTATGGGCTAACATATGATTCCAACTGCAGATTCCAACATATGATTCCATGTGCACTTTAGAAGAATATGGGTTCTGATGTTGCTTGGAGTGCTCTGTAGTTGTCTGTTTAGGTTCAGTTGGTTACGAGTGTTGTTCCTTTAATTCTTTAGACCTGGTTTCCTTTAGTTCTTTGCACATATTTATAACAGGGTATTTAAAGACTTTGTCTAGGGCTTCCGTGGTGGCGCAGTGGTTAAGAATCCACCTGCCAATTCAGGGGACACGGGTTTGAGCCCTGGTTCAGGAAGATCCCACATGCCGCGGAGCAGCTAAGCCCGTGCGCCACAACGACTAGAGCCTGTGCTCTAGAGCCTGCGAGCCACAACTACTGAGCCCGCGTGCCACAACTACTGAAGCCCTCGCGCCTAGAGCCCGTGCTGCACAACAAGAGAAGCCACCGCAGTGAGAAGTCTGCGCACCGGAACAAAGAGTAACCCCCGCTCATCGCAACTAGAGAAAGCCCGCGCGCAGCAACGAAGACCCAAAGCAGCCAAAACTAAATAAAAATAAGTAAATGAATAATAAATAAATAAAAGAAATGCAACAAAAATATAAAAAAATTTAAAAAATAAATAAAGTCTTTGTCTAGTAAGTCCAGTGTTTAGGCTTCCTCAGGAACACTTTCCTGTGAATGGGCCATACTTTCCTGTGTCTTTGCAGGTCTCATGAATTTTTGTTGAAAACTGGACATTTAAAAGAATATGGGGCTTCCCTGGTGGCGCAGTGGTTGAGAGTCCGCCTGCCGATGCAGGGGACACGGGTTCGTGCCCCGGTCCGGGAAGATCCCACATGCCGTGGAGCGGCTAGGCCCGTGAGCCATGGCCGCTGAGCCTGCGCGTCCGGAGCCTGTGCTCCGCAACGGGAGAGGCCACAACAGTGAGAGGCCCAGTTACCGCAAAAAAAAAAAAAAAAAAAAGAATATGATGAGGCAAATCTGGAAATCAGATCTCCCCCCTCCCATGCAACACCATTTGCCAAGGGTTTGTTGTTATTATTGCTGCTACCGTTTATTTCTTTAGTGACTTTCCTGAACTAATTCCGCAAAATCTGCGTTCTTTGCTGTGTTTGGCCACTGAAGTTTCTGCTCAGTTAGTTTAGTGGTCAGCTAATGATTAGATAGAGATTTCCTTAAACCCTTCAAACCAGTAAGTCTTCCAGCCTTTGTTGAGGGGCTTTGTATATGTGATGGGGCATACCTTCAATGCTCTAGCCTTAGCTTTCACTTCCTGATTGTGCAGAGCCTCAAGGTCAGTCAGAGGTGAGAAATTAGGTCCGTCCCAGGTCTTTCCTGGGCGTGTGCAGAGTTATGCACGTGCATATGGCCTTCAAGCAACCCAAGAATATGTTGGAGCTTTTCAAAGCCCCCTGTGGACATCTCATTTGCCGGCTTTTCCTTTTAATATTTTCTTTAGCCCCAACTGGTGCCACTTCAGGCAGCTACAAAATTAAACAATTGCAGCTGATTGTTTTTTTGCGGTACGCGGGCCTCTCTCACCGCTGTGGCTCCTCCTGTTGCGGAGCACAGGCTCCAGACGCGCAGGCTCAGCGGCTGTGGCTCAGGGGCCCAGCCGCTCCGCGAAATGTGAGATCCTCCCGGACCGGGGCACGAACCCACATCCCCTGCATCAGCAGGCGGACTCCCAACCACTGCGCCACCAGGGAAGCCCGCAGCTGATTGTTTTTGACAAATGCCCTGGAGCTGGGGCACACAGAGCAAAGACTGAGGGCAAATAAAAGACAATCCCTGAGAATGCTGCTTTTCAGGGAGCTGCCCTACAGGTCAAACAGTGACAATTCTCTGGCCGTGGGGTTTTTGGGGAAGCTCCAAACCTTTTCTTTCCCTTCTAGTAGCTGCTGGGCTACTGGTTTTCACAACCACCATAGTTGTGAGGCTGTTGCTTTTCAAAACCTACAGTGGAGCTGTGAAAAGGGAAATGGGAATAAGGCAAGTTAACACTTCACAAAGCTTGCTGTTCTGACTGGGATTTGGCCATATAATGTAAAAAAAAACAAAGCAAAATAAAACACTGCTCAAGTGTTGAAAGCCTTTGGTTAATTTCTAGAGCCATGAAAAAGTTGATTTTGACAGGTTTTGCCAGCATTTTCATTGCTTTTATAAAGCAGCGTATTTTTGGAAGTCCTTACTCTGCCGTTCCGGAAGTGCTTCCCTCCCACCTGTTTGTGTACAGAAAATATTATAGGAACACAGCCATGCCCATTCATTTATGTATTATCTATAGCTGCTTTCACACTACAATGAAGATCTGAGTGGTTGCAACAGAAACCATATGGCCGGCAAAGCCTAAAATATGTACTATCTGGCCCTTACAGAAAAAGTTTGCCAACCCCTTTGGTAAGGCAAGAAAATGATAGAAAGATTGGAGGAAACAAATTGCTGCTCTTCACACTGAAGAGATTTTTGCATTAAAAGTTGTTTTTTTAAATTTGTGAACAA
Source organism: Grampus griseus (assembly GCF_964374135.1). NCBI lineage: Eukaryota > Metazoa > Chordata > Mammalia > Artiodactyla > Delphinidae > Grampus > Grampus griseus. The sequence goes on from NC_139008.1 coordinate 7,538,341, forward strand.
CTTGTGAGCATTAGTAAGTGAGTTTAACAAGGTCACTGAATGTGTCATACCAAACCCAATTATAGGACTTCCTGGATCCAGCTAAGAGAGTGTAAGCACACTCCACCTTACCTCTCCCACGGATGAGAATTAAAAAGCTTGGACAGAATACATAAAGCCGCCATCTGAGGACTCTGGAAAGTCAGTCCTAAGAGGTAGACTGGGAGGGAAATCGAAATGCAAAGGATGACTGGAATAGCTGTGAGTTTTCTGGCTTGTTTGTTTGTTTTTCTCCGGGGTTAAACTTTAGTATAACCCAAATCCTGGAAGTGAAGTGAAGTGAATGAAAACAGAATAAGCTCTAAGAAAAACTCTGTCTTCTGGCAGGAGAACCAGGAATGGGGCATCTTGCAAGACTGAGAGCCTGGTGGGTGGGGGTGTGGTGATCCCAGTATTTTTCTTTCACTTTTAACTGTCTCTGTCCTGAGACAAGCCCCTGTTAGGAATCCACATTCCTGGGGTTCCAGTAGACCCACATGCACCTAAAACTCTGAGAGAAAAGAATTCCTTCTGATCAGAGAATCTAGGCACTTTCAGGCAGTGTCTTGTATGCCTCCTAATTTACTGTCTGGGGTAGCCATCATTGTTACTCCCATTTTCTTGGTGAAGAAACTGAGGCTCAGAGAGGTTAAGTAGCTTGCCCAGGGTCACCCAGCAGTGAAGTGGCAGAGTTAGTATTCTCACCCTCCCTGCCTCCTTAGTGTACCTGTGAGCTCTAGCACCTGGCTCAGTGCCTGGCACAGTGCCGGGCAGACAGTGAGCGCCCTGTGAGATGGGTCCATCTCCGCTCACTGGCTCCAATGCAAGGCCTGGCTCAGAGCGTCCATTGACCCGTGTCCGCTTCTCGAACCTGTGCACACACAAAGGAGACCAGCCCCCAGCCTCCCTGGCCGACGAGGAGAGGCCTTGAACTCCACTCTGGATCAGCCGTTCTCAATGCAGATGAACTGCCGTTGATGTTCTTTGCACATAATTTTCAGCGAGACAGAATCATTTGGAAAGCCGTAAATACACATTCAGATGCACATGATGGGTAATAAACTCGGCTCCAACGAGTCACTTGAGCCCCCATAAATCTTGGCTGCATTTTCTTCCCTGGTGCCCGTAAATCAGGCCCTATCTCTGCCTCGTCTCTGTCATCCTGCCGGCCCCTACCTGCCATGCATCATGCCGCAGGTGGAGCGTCTGGCAGCTGGCCTCACACGCTGCCCTCATGCCCCGCGTGTATCCCGCTGCTCCCCTGAGGGACCCAGGCGTCTGGCCCATTTCGGGCGTCCTTTGTGCTTTTCTGAACAGCAGTCACCCTGCACATCACGGTTTACACAAGCCTCAAGGGGTTTTCACAACATGCAATTTTTTAAAAGCAGGCTGTAGCTGTTCTCTGCCTCTCCCTCTCCTGGGCTTGTGCCTCTGTGGGCTATTGTTAATAAGCTGACAATGCGAGGGGCTGGGAACACCTCACAGGGTCTGGCGTTGGGCACAGTGGTTCTAGAGATTTCAGCCAAGTCCCTTTTCTGGGCCTCAGTGGGCTCATTTGTGAGATGGAAACAATAATCCCTATTCCCCAGGATTGTGTTATTCAGGGTAACAATGCACAGGCAACCAGCGTTAGAGGAAGCCTCAAACCCCAGTTTGTGCATAGCCCAACACGAAGTTTAATTTTTGCTGCAAAGTCCGATGTGGAGGTCTTCTTCCATCTCATAGCTTCATTATCTGGAACGTGAGGCCCTCCAAGATTGCCACAGCGGGAGAAGAGAGACATGGAGACACATTGGCTCATAAGAGCTTCAGCCCAGAAGGGATGTGGGTCACGTCCGCTCACATCCTATTGGCCAGAACCAGTCACATGGCCCCAGGCTAATCGCAAAGGACGCTGGGAAACAGAGACGCACATGGCTGATTGGTGAGCATTTACATTCCTGCCAGAGTGGTTGAAAATGCTTAATTAAACACAATTCACAAGAGACAGCAAGGAAGGGCTCTAGTAGAAGCTAAAGATGTCAGAGGGGAATCTAGATCGGTATTGGCTGATGGGGGATTTACGTCCAGCCCTCTTCCAAAATGGTGTATGTTGGTCCCTGCTCATGGATAAAGCATTTGCCGTCATGCCTTCCTTGGGGCCTGGTTGTGAAGGACACAGAGCCAGGTTCCTAACAGGTGCTCAGGAAGTGGGACTCACCCAAGGTCACGCAGTTTTCCGTGATACACTGCATGCTCCCTGCGAGCCAAGCTCTCTCCCCTCACGTTCCCACCACCCGCTCCTCCTAGCAGCACTTAGCAGCTCCTACTCTTTCCCAACCCCTGGTTTCTCCCAGCCTCCATTGCGGCTTCAGGCTCCCATTACTCAAGAGGATGGCTCCCACCCACAGCTGGGCCCCACCTACAGGAAGCCCTCTGTGATTTCCCTGGCTCTTGTGTTTGGGGAGAGGGTAGGTGGTTCTCTGAACTGTGGCTGAATAGGGAGGAGGTGATCTGGCATATGAGGGTCTTCTGTGTCTCAGAGCCCGCCCGCCCACTGAACAGCCTCCCACAGCTGGGCCATGTGATTTCACAGCTGGAACTCCTCATACCTTCTGTCCCCCTTCCTCATGCATAGAAGCAGCAGGTCATGGTAAGGCTTGGAAGCAGGAAGTCCGGGAGGCCAGGGCCTGGTGCAGCTGGAGGAAACAGACTGATTTGGTGCCCTCTGCTATCAGGGTGGGAGGTTGGAGACCCCGAGGGCCGCTCTCCCATGGCTGGAGACAGCTGGGCTAGAAAGAATCAGCCTAAGCTGTAAGGGCAGATGCCCGTGTTCCAGTCCTTGCCCGGCTACTAACTGAGCACGTGGCCTAAGCTGCTGCTTTCATTCCTGGGCCTCAGCTTGCTCATCTGTAAAATGGGAACCTGTGCTCATTCTTTCCAGCTCACAAGATCAGCTACGAAACACTTGAGAACAGGGTTCAGGGTGGGGTGGGCACGGGGGTGGAAGGTGGGGAGCCAGGGGACCTCTGCTGGGGTCTTAAATCCTGCCTGGGACCAGCTCTGGGCCAGGGCAGCCACTCAGTTCCTCTGGACCCAGGTGGAGCCCAATGGTGAGCACTGGACCAGAGGGACTGTTTCTCCTCTCTCCTTCCTCCCAGCCCAGTGATGAAATCTGCTGCTTATTCCTAGTGGAATTCTCTTTTTCCATCTCCCATCCTCAAAATCACCCCATAAAACACCAAAAATAAACACTGTGCCTGGCTTTCATTTGGGGAGGATTTGCCTGTCCCCTTTAATTACTTCTTACCATGACATACCAGCCTTTCATCTTTGCGTGCCCGGGTTGGTGACCCTAAGAGGCAGGCCAAAGGCAGTGCAACTGAACCTCTTTGGTCAAATGAGGACTCAATACTTAGAATGCTGGGGTAAGCACGGGGGACTGCCTGGGCTAGGCAGCCAACGCTGAACAGATGAGGAGACGTTGAACCTGGGTTTAGAAGGATCAGTAGAAGTTTGTCAGGTGGAGAAAGTTGAGGGAGAGCATTCCCAGCAGAGCCAACAGTATGTGCAAAGGGATAGAGAGAGGAACGGAATGGAATGTTTTAGGAAGAAGTAGAAGTTCAGTGAGGCTGGATATTAGGGTGCCCAAGGGAGGAGAGGGCGCCCCAGAGTTGCCAGGAGAGCTGGGTTGCATAGCCCTTGAATGCCAGGCTAAGGAGCCTGGACTTTATCCTAAGGGCCACGAGGAGCCGAGGAGGACTGTAAGTGAGGTGGGGACACCCCCGGACACCTGGCCACCAGGGTCAGCCTTTGTGACACAGCTGCTTCTTGTGTCAATGGAAGGTTGGGGGCTGGCAGGGTGACCCGTCTCCTCCCCAAACTCAACTTCCCTGGAGGAGGAAGTCTTGAAAGAATCTAAGAGGAGCCTCCACATAAAATGACTCTCTTAAAAAGTCAACATTTCTGTGATTTTGTAGAAATTAATCAGGAACACATGTGTTCTATTTTTCATAAATCGCAAGGGATCAAAAGGGAAGGAAAAATCTCTTAGGGTAAAAGATGACATGAGATCCACCACCCGCTGAAAGACTCCACACCACTGCCTCGCAGCCTGGGGCTTTCCTTCCACCCGGCATCCCCCGTGCACCCTGGTGGACGTGGGCCCCATGCTGGTGTGGGACACAGAGGTATCTCAGACGCAGCCCAGACGCTGAGGTGCTCCCAGGAGGGAGGGAGCGCCAGCCAGTGAGGGGCCAGGGCAGTCGCTGTGTGTGACGGGTGCTGGAAGAGGAAGCCTGGCACTGGGGGAGCCCAGAGGAAGCCTCCAGCCCAGCTGATGGAGGGACCAGAAGAAGGGACACTTAGAGAACAGATGAGAGAGGTGGGAACAGATGAGGACTGCCTTGGATGCACTGCTAAAGAATCTAGATTGTCCCCTGCATTTTTCCCCACTGCTGTCTGAGGACCGGGGTGTGATGGGAAGGGCCCTGGGCCTGGGGACAGAAGCTCCATTCAGCCTCCCTCTTACAGTGGGACCTATCCCAGATCTGGAACCTCAGTGTTCTCCTCTGTCAAATGGGTATAATAATGAGGTGTACCTCCCCCAGGGGAGCTGTGCAGAGCCGTGGACAGGCGGGTGCTCACTCAGGCCTCTGTCACCCTGGTCTCACCCTTGCTGGCCTCACCTGTCCTCTGTGGGGACCACGGTCAAGGACAGAAGAGGTGAGGAAGCAGTTTCTCAGGCCTCCACCCCGCCGATGCCCTGTGTCCAAAGCCCAGTGGTTCCACAGCAAAGAAGAGGGGCCCAGGCCTCCCGGGGCCCCAACATCCCTGCGTCCATCCTGGGTGGAGCCCGACCAGGGGGCCTGCCCGAGACCCCGTAGGCCCCTCGTTCTTCAGCCCCCAGATCAGGGGCTTCCTCCCTCCCCACCTCCCTCTCCACTCCAGGCCCCCCCAACCCTGGGCTGAGCGGCACCCAGTCCGCCCCTGCTGTGGGCGCCGTGCCAGCCCTGTGGACGGGCGCTGAGATAATCCGGCTAGACAGGCTGCCACCTTGGCACGTCCTGGGGCGCCCGGGGCCGCGGGGAGCCTCAAAAGGAAAATTAATGTCTCTTACCAGCAATTAGAGGACATTATTTCAGTAGAAATCTTGTTTTATATCCTCCCCATCCTTGTTTTTCAATCCCCAGCCTTTGATTTCTTTCTTCTTCGGGGATTCTCAGAAAGGCACTTGAGCGCCTGGGCCGCACACCCGGGCCTAGGGAGCGCCAGGGCCTCCCCTGTGGAGACCCTGGGGTCTCCCAGCGTGGCTGGCGGCCCGTCGGCAGCCGGGGCTGTACTCCCAGGTGGGAAGTCGTGGGTGGGCCTCTGGCTGGCTGGCTTTTCTGCTGCCCGACACGGGTGACTCCGGGGCCCAGGCCTGGCCAAGGTCATGGCGTCAGGGGGTGGCACAATGCTGAGGGGGAATCCAGGATGGGAGGGGCCCAGAGGCCTTCTGGGTGAAGGCCAGCACCCTTCCTCTCTCCTTGGGGAGACCGCCTCACATCTGTACCCTTCATGTCGCCCCAGTGCCTCAGACAAGGTCCCTACTCTGCAGCCTGGAGCTCAAAGCCCTGCAGATTTACGCCTGCCAGCTCCCCTGGTCTGGTCCGCCCCTCCACCCCCCATCCCCCTCTGCAGCTGCCCAGGATGCCTGGCTTGACCCAGAATGGGGCCGAGCAGCTGTGGCCTGGGGTCCCTTGCACAGCCCGGGCCTGGAATCAACAGCCTTTTCTTTCTCTACCTGGCCAGCTCCGGCACCTTCTTCCAGGTTCAGCCCTGCCTCACCTCCTCCGAAATCCTGACTCGGAGTCCACCTCCCAGAATGTTTGGTGCCCCCGGCCCTTAGCACAGGCCTCTGCCCTGATCCTGTCAAACTATGCATGGGCCGGCTGCCCTAGGAGCTCCTCGAATCCAGGGAGCAGGTTTGCTTTAGCCCTAAGTCCCTAAATGGGCTTCAGCCAGCTTCTGCTCGAGTGGATGGGTTGTGCTTAACCCATAGAATGCCCTGGAAGGGACACTGTGCTAGTTCCAGGCCCGGCCTTTAAGGAGACTGGCCGCTTCTGCTTCTTCCCTCTTAGAAAACCCCCTCTTGGAATCTAGCCATCACGGTCAAGCATGTGGAGAAGCCACATTCAGGTTAACAGCAGCAGCTAAAGTCCCAGCCAACTTCCCACATCAGCTGCCTGTGACGTGAATGAGCCCCTGGGTGGCTGCAGCCCAAACGAACATCACTTGCAGAAGAACCTCCAAGCTGAGCACAGTCAACTCACAGGATCACGAGATTTAGCACGATTGTTTCTGTTTTAAACGACCAAATTTTGGAGCACTCTGTTGCAGCAACAAGTAACTAAAATGTATAGTATACGCGTTTACCAGATGTGTATGCGTTTCTAAGTATTTAACTACTATTTTTCAAAAGATTAACCATTCTACACTACAGAACAGGAGTCCAAGAACTACAGAAAACAGCCAGCTGCCTGTTTTTGTGCCACCTGCAAGGAAAGAATGGTTTTTACTTTTTAAAAAAAATGTTACTTATTTAATTATTTTTGGCTGTGTTGAGTCTTCGTTGCTGTGCGTGGGCTTTCTCTAGTCAAGGTGAGAAAGGGCTACTCTTCAACGCAGTGTGTGGGCTTCTCATTGCGGTGGCTTCTCTTTGTTGCGCTCTAGGTGTGTGGGCTCAGTAGTTGCGGCATGTGGGCCCAGTAGTTGTGGTTCACGGGCTCTAGAGCGCAGGCTCAGCAGTTGCGGCGCACGGGCTTAGTTGCTCCGTGGCATGTGGGATCTTCCCAGACTGGGGCTCGAACCCGTGTCCCCTGCATTGGCAGGTGGATTCTTAACCACTGTGCCACCAGGGAAGTCCTGGTTTTCACATTTATAAGTGGCTTGAAAATCAAAAGAAGGATGTGATTCGGTGACTGGTGCATGAAGATTATATGAAATTGAAATTTCAGTACGTAAAGTGGGATTGGAGCACAGGTATGCGTCATTTGTGTACGTATGATCCTTGGTTGTTTTTGCACAATGGCCAACTTCTGTGGTCGTGGCAGAGACCAAACGGCTGCAGAGCCTAAAAGATCTACTGTCTGGTCCTTTCCAGGAAGCTTACCAATCCCCGCTGGAGGACATTAAATGTTCATCATCATTTTGAACTTCAAACACGGCATCAAAAGGTTTGTATGTGTTTCTAAGCATTTATTTCCTTGGTCCACTAAGTATTAAAAAAAGAAAAATTGTGGACTTTTTGGCTTATTTATTTGTTTATTTGAAAGTTCGAAGAAATATAAAAATGGTCAAAGAGAGTACAAAAATTTAACAAATTATGGGAGGAATGCTGAGAAAGCGTTCGAGGAGAGGTCAAAATGAAACTTTCTGTTGATGGGGAGCAATGGAGGGTTTTGAAGAAAGGGATTAAAAATTGAAAAGAGGGCCCAGCTGGACAGGGTCACCCGCTAAGGCTTTGGAAGCATCTGGGCAGACTGCCTCCTCCTTCCCCTCCCCCACCTCCCCCCCACATCCTGCCCTGGCCAGTGCTTCAGGCCTCATGCCTCTCTCTGGGAGGCGTCACAACAGCTGTCCCCCTCCTCGTCCCCTGCCTGCCTTCCTGCCCTCCACCGGCGCCCCTGCAGGCCTTTGAGTCAGCCATCAACCCCGCCCCTACCATAGCTCCCCCTACACAAAGCCTTCCCCCACCTGCAGGCCAGCATTCACCCGCTTCTCTGTGCTCATCCTTCTAAGATCCCACCTGCCGTATCACACCATTGAGACCCACTTATTGTCCTTCTGCTTCCTGGGCTGGAAGCACCTCCAGAGCAAATGGCTGGATCCCAGGGGAGGTATCAGAGCCCAGCTTCTGAATAAAGGAGCTCTGCAGCCCCAAGGATGCAGAGTGGGCCGAACAGTGTAGATTTCCGTGATGCGGCACCCCCACCCCACGCCCAGCCTGTTGGGACCAGGGATGTGGAGAGATCAGGGCCTCCGACCGGTGGGCACCTTCAGGGTCACGCCTGAGCTGCCCCACCCTTGCCTGGCCTCTGGCAGGGCCTCGGGCCGGGCAGGAGTGGCTGACAGAGCCACCTCCCTTTCACAAGCCAGAAGCTGACAGCCGGGTTCGGGAGAACAAGAAGCCCATTCAGGGCGCAGGGCCAGGCGGGCCTGCTTTCAGGTGCATGATCTCACCTTTTGGAAACGCAGAGGGCCCGCCAGGGGACCTCCTAAAGCCTTTGATGACCCATGTGCGGGACACAAATCACAGGCCCCCGGGCCTCCAGGGCCTGGCGGACACTTCGCTCCATGGACTCACATTCCAGTCCAGAAAGGGGCGCGGATGGGTGGGGCCGCGGGCTGCAGAGGCAGGCAGCAGGGTGTCCACCCTGACGGCAAGCCCAGGCCTGACTGGGGCACAGGCCCCGAAGAGCGCCCAGAGCAGAGGTGGCCCAGGCCCCTAGGCCCTACTCCCTGGGACCCGGCAGCACGTTCGTTCACTCTGGTTGGTCGACTTTGACCAAGCTGACTGGTGACACCAGGCAGACACACACCACCCCAAACCGGTGGCCATAACACACCGGGCCCAGCTGGGGGCTGGAGCTAGAGGGACTTTGGGTCCGGGCTTTGTCCCCTGATGGCCACCAGCCCTCTGCAGGGGAGGGACCAGCCAGGGGGAGCAGCTGGCTCCCTCCTGGGTGGAGAATTCCCTGGCCAGCAGCTCATGGTAGGCCCGACTTTTCTGTGAGCTCATAGGGCATGGCCCGGGAGCCAAAAGTGACCCAGAAGCAATGGAACTCAGATGGCCACAGAAGCCACTGCCCTCTGTCCCCCTGGCACAGTTACTTGGCTCCATCTGCAAAGACGGGACAGTGGCCTCCGGCTTCTCCGAGTGCCCGCAGGACAGAATACCAGGACAGGGCACGCACACCTCTCCCTGTGCCCAGCCTCGTGTCCAGCAGTGGCTTCTGTCACGACTTCTGTGGATGGCAGTACTGGCCTGCCATCCATTCCCTAGAGGGAAGGCCGGGCCACATTGCCCATGTGGGCCCCCAAGCCCTGGAGGGCAGCTCCCAGTGCCCTCAGGATAAACCTCCAGCTCTGGCTGGAGGCCCAAGGCCCTGCCCTCTGACCCTGAGGGCTTCTCCCAGTCTCAGGGCCTGCCTCCTGATTACCCGTGAGCTCGGCCATCTGCTGGTCCCCCTGAAGCTCCTCCTGTTCTGCCAATCTGCTTCTCCCTCTGGCCCTGGCAGCAAGGGGTCCCTCCTCCAGACCCCCCAGGACTCTGCGCAGCCCATACGTGGGCGGTTTATGGAGGCACCCACCGCTCTCTGGACACAGCTGCTCCGGAACAGAGACCAGGGGTGAGCTGGCCCTGACTCCCAGCCCCCAGCATGGACCTGCCAAAGGAGGTGCCCGCTGGTGGTCTGCAAAGTGACTGATGCATTCAGGAAGTCTCTGGTCAGCAAAAGGCAGTCTGGCCACACCCTTAAGAGTAGAAAGATGGCGGGCTTGGAGGGCAGGAGGCCCTGGGCATCCTTGGCCATTGGACGGGGGTCTTAGCTTCTCTGAGCCTCAGCTCCCTCATCAGCAGGATGGGAATACTATATGCACCATCTTTTTCATTTTAGCCATTCTGGGAGATGTGTACCTTATCGACGTTTTCATTTGCGTTTTCCTTATGAGGAATGACGTCGAGCACCTTGTCCTTCTTTGCCATCTGGATTTTTTTTTTTATCACCTACCTGGGTTTTTGTAGATTTGGGGTTGTTGTTGTTCCGTGATTGATCTGTAGCATTTTTTTTTTTTTTTTTTTTTTTTTTTTTGCGGTACGTGGGCCTCTCACTGCTGTGGCCTCTCCCGTTGCGGAGCACAGGCTCCGGGCGCACAGGCTCAGCGGCCATGGCTCACGGGCCTAGCCGCTCCGCGGCATGTGGGATCTTCCCGGACCGGGGCACGAACCCGTGTCCCCTGCATCGGCAGGCGGACTCTCAACCACTGCGCCACCAGGGAAGTCCAATCTGTAGCATTTTTAAAAAGTGTATTTAGGAGATGCGGTCTTTGTCAAGATCTATTTTCAGTTATCACAGGGCTAAAGAGAGGTTTCCGAGAGATCGACCACATGAAGCCCCAGGCACAGGGCCTGGCACCCAGGTGTCCAAAAACTGTCAGTTTCTCTCCAGCCTCAGGCACTGCCCATCACCTGCCTCTCAGAGTCCACCGCTTTGCTTCATCCCCGGGCCGTCTAAAATGCCCCCTCATCCTAGACCTTCACCGTTTCCCTGGTGTCTGCCTCGGGGTCCATGACCTGCCCCACCCCTGAACACTCTTTGAGCACCCGTGTTCTCTGTGCCCACCCCCAGGAAACAGCCCAGAGCCAGGGACTAGACCCCTAGGGCAGGCAACGGGGAGAACACTGGGCCCCGAGCCCTCAGCCTCCGCCTCTGGGGGTTATTCTGCCACTTCCTGCCTGCATGCCCAAAGGCAAGTCACTTTTCCTCTCTGGGCCTCAGCCTTCTCATCTGTAAAATGGGCTCTCCTGCCTGCCTGGCCCACCTCCCAGATGGTGGCAGGCCTGAACCTCAGAGCAGGGGGGTCCAAGTGTGGTGGAGACTGTCAAGAGCTAAGTACCAGGTGGCTCAGGCCGACCAGTCCCCAGCACTCGGTGACAGGGAGCTCACCCCCTCACTGGTAGGTTGCATAGAGACAGGTTCCATCCAGGAGGGCCTTTCTGGATGGTGGCCCTGGGAGTGTCCACGGTCCCTGGTCAGGTCTCCTCTAGGCCAGCTTGATCTATGGTCCCGTCTCCAAGTCTCCCAAACTGGACAGCAGGTTTCTGGGGCCCCCACTTCCCTTTCCATTTTATTTGGAGCTGCTCAAGCTGGCCCAGGCCTCCTGCTTCTACAGCAGACTCCTATCTCTCGCAAACACTTTAAGCTTGGAGGTGGGGCAGGAAGGAGAAAAAACAGTAATTACAGAGCTGATGGGGGCATTTCCAGGAAGGGGCATTCCACTCAACGGAGGCCCATGTGGAAAGAGGGAGGCTGGACTGGGACGGCCATCCTAGCAGCCTGAGCCTTGTGGCCTCCTCCTTGGCCCTTCCATCCCCCACTGTGGTGGCCAGGAAGCTTGCTCCGCAGTGGAGGTGTCTGGAGGCCTAGGACCATGTCCTTGGCTAATCCAACACCTTGATGGGCCCACTGTGGGAGGAGGGGAAAGGCGGGAGCTTTCGAGCTGGAAGTGACGAGAGCTATAATGTAACCCCCTTTGCGGACCGGAAAACAAGGGGTCTCAGAGCAGATCACAAACAGGTGGCGGGAGGCATTTCCTCCCACCCCCATCATTGTCCTGGGAGAGCCCGGATTCCCAAGTGGGTGGTAGGGTTAGGCTGTGCAGGGGACCCCTAGAGGCCTGCAAGAAGAGGAAAACTTCTCCCACCAAACTTGGAGGAAGGTGTGAGGCGGGATCGACAGATGAGGTCCCTCCACGGCTGCTTCCCCCTCCACTCACGGCCCCAGGCCTCAGGTAGCCTCAGCCCTCTCTCCTGGATGCGGGAACCAGGATGAAGTTCCCTTCCGTCTGAACATCCAGCTCCTCCCCAGTTGCCAGCCTTCTGGTGCCCCAGGGATGCAGGACCGTGGCAGTATGAGGATGGCTTTGTGGACCAACCAGCTCCGGGTACACGTGGACCAGCAGGGGCCCACCTGCTCAGAGCAAGGACGTCCCCGGCGCCTGAGAACAATGAGGAGCTCACGGTTGCCAGGGGCTGGGGGCCCTTCCTTGCCTCACCTCTGACCCTTGCGCTGAGCCATCGATGAGGACACTGAGGCACCAGCGCTGGGCGGCTCACGCAGGCCCCACAGCTAGCGAGTGAGTAGTGGAGCCAAGACGAGAACCCAGGGCAACTGCAACTCCTGTGCTGGAGTCACTGTGACACACCCCTTGAGCCGAGGGTCTCAGCCCAACTACCAAGGGTAACTCTTACCCGCAGCCTTGCAAGGCAGCTATGCTGTGTCTTAGCCTGTGGTGACAAGTAGGGGACGAGGACCTAGACTGCCTGCGTTCAAATCCCAGCTCTGCCACTTACTGTGCAGCCTAGGGCCAGTGTCTTACCCTCTCTGGTCTCAGTTTCCCCATCTGTAAAAGGGGATGGTAGTAGGCTCTACTCCCCGTGGTTGTTGAGGCGTTCTACGTGTGAATGCATGTGAAGCACAGCGCCTGGTACACAGAGGGTGCTCTTAAGTGCTGCTGCCGCCTTTTACAGGAATCTGGAGGTAAACGAGCTTGCCTTGTCTTCCAGCCAGAAATTGAACTGAGGCAGCCAGGACTCACATGCCAACTTGTCTGCCCTCAAATTGCACTTTTAACCTTGCACCCATGGCCGCTTCGAAGATGCAGGCCGGAAAGGCCTTGGGGAAGCCGGAGCCGGGCGAGGCTTCTCATCCGTCAATAGATGGCGCTGTGCGGCCATAAGGGCCACCCTCGCGGCCAGAGTGAGAGCTCGGCACACCAGGTCTTGCAGACTGAGGCCACCACCCAGGGCCAGGCCCTACACCGGGTGCTGCTTTCAGAGGGATGTACCACTCGCCCTGTTTCTCTGATGAGAAATACGAGGGCCCAGAGTGGTTAAGCCATTGGCCTGAGGTCACACAGCCATAAGGCGCTGAGGCTCTCCAACCCCAGATGCTCCAACTGAGATCTTCAGCCCTGTCCTCCTGCCACCCACTCCACCCTCCAAGGGGCCTCTGGAGCTTGATGGGAACCAGGCACCCGCTCTCCACCCCCACCATGGCTGGACAATTCCAGTGAAGCTGAAGCCGCCAGCTCTGAAGTCGGAGCAAAGCCCCCGATTAGGGCGGCTCCAGGCCGGCCTGTCCCTCCCGGCCCCATCGCCAGGCCCACGCCACGGGCTTCCCCAGCCCAGTCCAGCATCCTCGTGGTACCAAGAAGTCTGGGGCCCAGAGACGGAGGGACCTGCTCAGCAAGACACAGCCCATCTCCTGGATGCCCTCTTCCTGGTCACTAAGGAGTCCCAGGTCCCCCACGATCTGCTACAGGCCCCAAATCACATCTCCCAGTCCCCCGTCATCACCCAAGAGGCTGCATGCTAACATGCCCCCAGCTCTGTCCCACTGACACACACGCATTAGAACCCATCACTCCAATAACACGTCTTGGACAGGAATGTGATCCTGACCATGTTCAGGAGTGTGAACGGAAAGACAGAAGGAATGTGGTAGGTCTGGAGCTGGGAAGGGGGAGCTCCCTCTGGGCCTCGGCTTCCTCATCTGTTCACCGAGAGTTCTTCTGCCTCAGCCTGCCCTGGGCTCTGTGATTCTGGTTGGACCACAGTGAAGCCACGTGGGTATGGGGAGAGGGATACCCCACTGTGCACCAGGCAACGAGCTAGGTGCTTTATGCACCCCTATCTTTCTGCTCTGAGGAGCAATTCAGGTTCTAAAAGCCAGCCAGCCCCATCCCTGCCGCGTGTTCACCATCTCCGGCTTGCATACCTCCAGTCACGGGTAGTTCACTCCCTACTGAGGAGCCTGTTCCCAGGATGGCTCAGAAAGCCAGAGAGGTCCAAAGCCTGGGTCCCTGTACTCCAGACACCTGCCCGGCTCTGCCTTGTGGGACACCTGAGCCAGCTCCACGCTCTTGCCCCAGGACAGGGATTTGAAAATAGGTTTTACCAGACTTCCCTGGTGGTGCAGTGGTTAAGAATCCGCCTGCCAATGCAGGGGACACGGGTTCGAGCCCTGGTCCGGAAAGATCCCACATTGCCGCCAAGCAACTAAGCCCTTGCGCCACAACTACTAAGCCTGCACTCTAGAGCCCGTGAGCCACAACTATTGAGCCCGCGTGCCACAACTACTGAAGCCATCGCACCTAAAGCCCGTGCTCGGCAACAAGAGAAGCCACCGCAATGAGAAGCCCACACACCGCAACGAAGAGTAGCCCCCTGCTCGCCGCAACTAGAGAAAGCCCGTGCACAGCAACGAAGACCAAACACAGCCCAAAATAAATAAATACATAAATTTAAAAAAAAATAGTTTTTCCCCACCCTGCATGCGCAGACTCACAGGACACTCCTCAACCTCCCTCATCCCTGGTCCTGGCCTCCCCGCCTTCAGCTTCCCTTCACCTTTGTCAAGTGAGACTTGAGGGCTGGATGCGTGAGACAGACAGGAAGAGGTGAATAGACACAGATACCTGGGTGTCCCGGGAGCCCCAGATGAACCCTCAGCCAGACTGAAATCTTGGCCCAGCCCAGGGCTCAGCTCACAGAAGGAATGGAGTAGTTTTCCTACCAAACAGACTCTATGGCTACTGGGGCGTCCCCTCGGAACCTCACCGCTTGCCTTCCCCACCCCCAGGCCTGAAATTCCACCGGGATGTTTCATTACTGCTCTGAGGTCTAGCGCCCCCGTTCCTGGCTGAGGACGCCATTGGCTCCCCCCAGCCCCCCACCCCTGCCACTCCCGGCTGTGAAGAGGTGCAGAGTCACCCCCAGGGTTGCCACGGAGACAGAGTGATGGTAGAGCCGCATCAGGCAGGGTCCCTCCAGCAGCCACGAGGTCCTGGTGGGGCCCCACCCGCCCGCGGTTAGCAGAGCTTCCCGGGCCGATTCCCCGCCCAGCCGGCTCTAAGCCCCGGGGTCCACCCTGGAAAGACCTTCAAAGGACTTGGCCATTCTTGAGTGAGCGCCAGGAGGGAATCTGCTCTCAGAATCAATTTCGCCAGCCACACGGGTGGAAGGAATTTGCCATTTCTCCTAACAGTGACCCCTCGTGATTTATACGGGGGCCACCGTCCGAAGGCCCCAGTTAACGGATCACAGTGGAAAATGAAAGGCCCAGACCCAGGCGTCTCACTGGGCTAATTACCCTCAATAAGACCCAGCTGGCTGGGGGAGCTGGCGGGACCAGGGCAGGGCAGGATCCCTGCACGCAACTCCCTGGGGACACGGAGACCTGCCATGGCCACGCCTGGGCTTCCTGCCCATCACCCTCCAGGGCGCGCTGGAGCCACCAAGCATTCCGGGAGAGCCAACCCGGCCAGCTTACGAGACAGGTCACCTCTGGGGATGGCCACGGCCTCAGGGTTTGCTGCTGCCGAGGAGCTGGAAATCCCTGGGACCCAGAGAAGCACAGGGTCCCATTCTGCCTATGCGGAGACTAAGGCCCAGACAGATAGGCAGGTCCCAGGGAGACTCGGGCATGGCTTTGGCCTGGCTGCAGGCCCAGACCTCAGTGCTGGCCACGGAAGCCGCCTCCAGAGGCCTCATGCACCTCAAGATCAACTTTCTGGGCCGCCTGGAGTTGGTTAAATGTTTCCCAAGAGTCTGTTTTGTGCCAGGTCCAGTGAGGGTTGCTAGGGGTAGAGTGATGGGCAAAATCCAACCTGATCCCAGGCTTGCAGCTCTTTGGGGAAGGCCAACGTCATGTACATCTCCCCAGCAAAAGTACTTAGTGTCATGAAAGTACACAGAAGGGGATTTGACCTATTCCAGGCACCAGGGACAGGGCATGTGAAGTGGAGCTGAGAGCAGAAAGCTGAGTAGGGGTAATTGGGCACTTATCCAATGAGAGAGTATCCTAGGCAACAGGAGCGGCATATGCAAAGGCCCTGTGGCAGGAGGGAATGTAGGGCACTCAAGGAACTGAATGAGGCTGTGCAGGGAAGCACCATAAAGATGGTGGTAAAGGGGCAGGTGGGCAGGTGGGGGAGGCCACAAGTAGTTCTTGTACCTTTAAAAAGGTGATTCCAGATATGATGACTCAGGAGGGAGGAGTCAATATCTCTCTGGCTTTCAGGAGCCTCAGCCCCCACCCCTGGAAGGGGCAGCTCTGTGGACCACCCCAGCTGCCTGGACCAGAGAAGGACCCAGAGGAACCCATCTAGGGGTCGTGGAGTGCCAACCCAGGTGTCCCTCGGGAACTAGACATAGAGTCATGGAGACTGAAGGAAGCTGGTGGTAGGCCCAGGTCAGGGGCAGCCAAGACCACCAATGAGCCCCAGCTGGAGGGGGAGGGGTCCCGAGCAAGCAACGCTGTGAAAAACGCCAAGAGAAGCAGAGGCCAGGGCCTTGGAGCCACCAATAGCCTCACGACTGGTCCCCCACTCCCCTCCCGACTTCTTTGCCCTAGACCACTGGTGCCTCCTGTCCCTGTGGGTCCCCCACCCAGAGCCCAGGTGGGTGTGATAGGCGCTACTGAGTGCGTCTGGGCCCTGGAACAGAGTGGGTGTAAGTGGACAGCTGTCTGAAGGGCGGAGGAATGAATGAGCAAAGGAAGGGCTCCCAGTCTCCCCTCCTGAGCTGCATGGAGCCCCTCCGGCCTTCCCCACTGGCCACCCCGTGTCCTCGTGGAGCCAGGCCGATGCAGGGCCAGCAGGCCTGGTGTCACGGAGTAGGGCAGCCCGGAGCTGCCGGACGGGAGAGCAGGTAGCCACGGCTCCCACTCCCTCCAAAAGCTTGACTCTGGCCTGGTTCCTGGGGACACAAACAGGTCTGACGAGTTCCTCGGCAGCCGAGTCCTTGACTTCCAGGAAAGCTAAACTCTTCGAGAGCAGAGAGAGCGAGGCCTGGGAGGAGGGAGGGATCTTTTGGAATATTCCTCTGCCTCTGCCTCGGGCCTGCCCCAGCCCTGCTCTGCGGATCTCGCCCCTCGTGTCCTGAGCCTGGGAGCCCCAGGCTGATGGGGACGCCTCTCTCCCCACCTCCCCCAGAGGGAACATGGAGTGCAGGAGGGCAAGGGACAAGGAAAGGGACCTCCTCACTGTGACCCCAGATTCAGTCCCCGCCCCCATGTCCCAGTGCAGGATGTAGCAGTGTGGGGTAGAGCTTATGGGCACAGGCTCAGAGCCATGCTGCCTGGGTCCACTCCCAGCTCTGCCATTGACCTCATCACCTACCTTGTTTCTGTTTTCTGTTTTGGTTATCTTTCCCTTATTGATGTATGGGATTTTTTTTTAAACCCTTGCTTCCATGGACCTTACATCCTTTTTTTTTTTTTAATTTATTTATTATTTATTTTGCTTCGTTGCTGCATGCAGGCTTTCTCTAGTTGTGGCGAGCCTGGGCTACTCTTCGTTGTGGTGCACAGGCTTCTCATTGTGGTGGCTTCTCTTGTTGCGGACCACGGGCTCTAGGCGTGCGGCCTTCAGTACTCGTGGCACAGGGGCTCAGTAGTTGTGGCTTGCGGGCTCTAGAGTGCAGGCTTAGTAGTTGAGGCGGACGGGCTTAGTTGCTCCGCGGCATGTGGGATCTTCCCGGGCCAGGGCTCGAACCCATGTCCCCTGCACTGGCAGGCAGATTCTTAACCACTGCACCACCAGGGAAGTCCTGATGTGTAGGATTTTTTTAAAAGTATATTTGGGATTTAAGATCTTTGTCAATATCTGTTGTTGCCAATATCTTCTCCAGCCTGGGCTTGCCTTTTCACGCCCTTCATGGTATCTTTTGCTGAGTGGAAGTTTTCAATTTGAAGTCCAGTTTCTGCCCTTTTATCATATGGTTGGTGCTATGCGTGCCCTGTTCAAGAAATCTTTGCGTCTTCCATAAACATCCTTTGAATCCACCCCCCGCCCCCTCCCCCACCACCTTCTTTGCCTCTGTCTGGCTTCTAGCTGCCAGGTCTCTCCTGGCCCTCTCCCACCTCCTCCCCACTGTGTCCCCACCCCAGTTCTTGTCTCTCTCACTGCATGATATTTCCGCCCAGGAACAGGGCTGGCTCATGTCCATGTCGCTGGGCCTGGCACCAGGGCTGGCACGCACTAGGTGCTCAATAAAAGCTTCATAAATGAAGACAGTGTCTGTGCCCCAGCTGGGGATCAATTAGTTCTAAACACCAGCTCATCAGGAACATTTGAGCAAAGCCAGGAAGTGAAAAATTTTGGAAAAACCAACAACATAGGAATGTTTAGCTTTCTCCCCAACCGGAGCATTAATCACAAAACCTCAGACCTTGTTACATTATTTATTCTTACTTTGCCCCTGACCCACAGGCCAGAGAGCCTTTTCCTTACACACACACGTTGGCTGCAGGGGCTCCTCAACGGCCGCCCCTCCCCCCCACCCCCAGCCCCGTGTTTGCTGCCTCTGAATGTGTGTATGGGGTGGGGGGGGGCCGTCGGCGGTCCCCTTTTAGTCCTTCTCTTCGCCATGCGTGATGACGTAACACAGGTTCCTATAGTCCAGATTGCCACACACATCTGGCGGGAAGGCAGCAAACATCTGCTTGATCTGGGGAAAGAGCCGGGAGTCAGCCTCAACCAGGGCCGAGGGGGGGCCAGAGCCGGGGGTCACCCAAGGGCATTAGGCAGAATGTCGCTCCCCTCTTTGGAGAGGGAGGCATCAGGGCGGAGGCCACAGAGGCCAGGCCAGCAGGCCAGGATCCCACCACCCTTGTTCCCATCCTAGGAGTCAAGGGGGCATCATCTTAGCAGATCACTAAAGAAAGAGCGCTTCCCAGGAAGCTGCTCGTCAGTGCTGAGCAAGGACCTGAAAAGCCGGCGCTCACCTCGTCCTCACTGAAGCGGTCTGCCTGCGTCATGAGCTTCTCTTTGATGCTGTTCAAGGGAGAGAAAGGGTCACATTCAGGGTAAGGGCCACTCTGGACGTGGACACGCAGATCCTGGGGCTGATGGCCCAGGAGGACCCCAACCAGGGCTGGCCCTACAGCCCCCAGATGGCTGTGTGGCCTCGGGCAGCCACTTCAGCTCTCAGCCTCCGTTGTAACGTGGACTCCCCTCTTCACATCAGGTGGGGACCCAATGACATGGCTTTGGGACCCCGACATGACTGTGGGGGCCACTCTGATGTCCCATCGTGCACCAATAATCAGCCTCTAGGTCACTGAGGGGAGCCTCTTTGCCCTGGCTCTAGACGCACCGCCTCTTCAGCTTACGAGTTTTGTGGACATCTGTAAGGTGTTTCGGAGCGTGCGAGGTGCTTGCACTCAGCCAGGGAGCAGGAAGGCTGCCCAGGCCCGCGTCCTCCTGCGCCTGCCCAGGCCTCCTTTGCTCCTCGCAGCCCTGGGAAGTGAGTACTATTATCCCCCTTTTACAGAGAGGGAAACTGTCCCCCTGCGTGGTCCAGAGGAGCAGCTGCCCACAGTGGCCAGAGCTGCCCGGGGCCTGGAGGGATGGCCAGAGGTGGGGCATTTGAGGCTGTGGGGGAGGGACTGGTGCCCCCGGGAGCTCTCAGGGGGTGCAGAGGGCAGGGGTGGGACCAGAGGGCTGAACAGGGCCCTGAGCACCCGTGTGCCCTGTGGCGCCGGCAGCCGCCGCCCTGCTCCAGACCGACACACATTTTCCATTATTTATGTTACTACAGGACAGTCACAGTTTCCAACTCTCCACGCTGGGGATTTTTCACAGACTCTCTTTCAACCAGAGCCTCCTCTGTGGCCGGCCTGGCAGGCAGCCGTGTCTCTCAGATCCCATAGCCTGGGGATGGCGCCCGCGGTTCCCAAACTGGGTCTCCAAAGGGTTCCTCCCAGCCCTGACTTTGCTCTAGTGGGAGGGAAGGTAGGTGGCAGTAGAGGGGTGGGTTCGGGTCACCCCAGGGGTTCCCCCAGTGCCCCCCTAGGTCTCCAAGATGGGGGTGGGAACCCGGACTCTGAGGGAGGGCTGAAGGAGAGGGCTGCGGCCTGAAGAAACCCTCGGGAACCTCAGGAACCCCTCCCCGACCCCTGAGGAGAATGTGACTCAAAACTCTGGGGGGTGAGGGGCTGTAAGAATGTCTGAGAGACAAGATAGACCCTCGCCACTTCCTCCCTGCCCCCCTGCCCTCTCCCACCCCA
The DNA here is from genome assembly GCF_964374135.1 of Grampus griseus. NCBI lineage: Eukaryota > Metazoa > Chordata > Mammalia > Artiodactyla > Delphinidae > Grampus > Grampus griseus. The sequence goes on from NC_139008.1 coordinate 7,558,173, forward strand.
CCTCCATCACGTGCTATGCTAACGTTGAATAGAAAGCAAAATTAGCCTCCAGCCGAGGCCTCAAGCATCACAGTAATTGGTCGCGAAGCCTGTGACTAAGGAAGAAATCTTGCCTGCCCAGGGTCACCCACAGGCCCAGGGAGGCCTTGGAGGCCCTGAAGGGACAGCTCAGGGGTTGGCTCAGAACACTCAGTGTCTCAGCCCCTGGACCGGCTGCCTCTGCCCGTCCCGCCCCGGCCCGCAAGTCTTGGCTGTCTGCCCTGTGCTCTCCCTGGGCTGAGGCTCCCAGACACAGCAGGCATTAGCGCTCCCTCCTTCAGTGATGCCAGCCCAGTGGAGGCCGGACAGCTGCCCACGGCCACCGCACTCTCTCTGCGGCCCCAGCTGAGCTGGTGCCTTCCCATGGCTACGCCTCCATCCCCACATCCACTTGGGCCCTGGCTAACATCTACTAAATACCCCCCTGTACCCTGGTGGTACAGATGGGGAAACTGAAGCCCAGAAAGAGGAAGGGTCTCACCCAAGGTCTCAGGGACTGTGTGAATGACAGCAGGTGGCCTGGTGACCCTTACCTGGTCCTCTTCCCAACACCCTGGATCCCATTGGTGCTGGCCTCTTGTATTTCACTCACCCATCCACTCGCCTCCATCCCGATGGCCAAGACCCTTGTGGCCGCTGCAACCCTCTCTTCTCCTCCTCCAGGCTGGCCTCCATGTTGCCCCTGCCTAACTGCTGCTTAGGCTCTCCCATGCCCCCAGGGCAGACCCAAGGTCCAGGGCCCACACAGGCCCTGCCTTCCTCTGTGTGCTCCAGCCAGGGGGAGCCTTAGTCATCCTTCAGGGCCCACCTCTACCCCCACCCGTTCCTCCCTCGCTACTGGGAAGTCCTCGCCTGGGGACCCCATGTTCCCCATACACATCCACACAGATGGGGACACTGAGGCCCAGAGAGGGGAAGGGACATCTAGTAATGGCTGAACTGGGCAGGGCAGCGGCCTCCTGGCTCCTGGCTGGAAGCTGCCTGAGATGCCTGAGTTCCAGGCAGGACAGGAGACTGGGCTGCGACCCACCCTGACCCGACCTCAGTCCATCTATCACCTGAGGCTTTGGGGAGAGAAAAACCAAAACAGAAGGCCGAGGAGACTTACAAATCAACCTTGACGAAACCTTTCCCTTCAGTGTCGAACACATTGAAGGCGTGGAGAATGGTCTCCTCCGGGTCCGTACCTAGAAGCAGCGCACACAGGCAGGGGGAGCATCAGGATGAAGAGGCCAGGCAGCGGCTGGGGCTGGGGCAGGTCCCATGGCCCCTACAGAGGCCAAGGGCTCAGGGAGCTTCCTCCCCAGCTTCTAGTCCACAGTGAGGCCAGAGAAGGGATGTTTCAGAGAAACAAGGAACAGTATAATAGCCAAGGGCTCTGCATATAGCAACAATCAGCCTGCACAGATGCACCTGGAAAGGCCTACCAGGCTTTTACTATGGGCTTAACCCTCCTGCCCATTGGTCCCATTTTACAGATGAAGAAACTGGGGCTCAGAGAGGTTAAGTGACTCGTCCAAGTTCTCACAACTGATGCTATGTGATTCGACGACGGATGGAGGAGAACAGCTTTTACTTGGGGGCTGGAGGTGGGGGCTCTGGCAGCGGCATTGGAGGAGTCTGAGAGGTTGTCCAGGCCAGAGGCGGGGCAGGTGGGTCCACAGGTTTGTGGGAGTGAGGGTGGGGGGACAGGAGAGGCAGAGCGCATCCGGAGCAGTTCTGGTTTTATCACTTTTATGGTGTGGGCTTTGGGGAAAGATGTCATTAGAAGAAATGGTTCTACTAACACAATGGGATTAAATACCCAGCCTCCTGGTGGTACAGATGGGGAAACTGAAGCCCAGAGAGAGGAAGGGTCTCACCCAAGGTCTCAGGGACTGTGTGAACGACAGCAGGTGGCCTGGTGACCCTTACCTGGTGCTCTTCTCCCCGTCACACTGACCTCCCTTCTCACTATGGAACCACGGGATGTCCCCTTCCTTCTTAAGGCTCAGCTGTGTCATTGGTGAAATGGAGACAAGGGCGGGGTTTGCTGCCCGCCTCCCAGGATCAGTTAAGATAAAGGGTCATTAATGGGCAAGGTCTTGACCAACATTATTATGGCCACAGACACATCTGAGCGCTCTGTGCCAAGTCCATCCCGCAGCTTCGGCACTGTGCCCCATGGGACTCCAGCACACCCCTTGTGGTAGGTCCTGATGCGCCAGTTTGTCAAAGAGGAAACTCAGGCTCAGAGAGGCTCTGTTACTTGCCTGAGGTCTCCAGATATAAGGGGAGGAAGGGTTTGAAGCCAACTCCTTGAACCTCCAGAGCCCCCTTCTTGTTCTGCCATGCTGTGCTCCTGTTACTCAGACTGGGTCAGGGCCAGCTGTGTCCCCCACATCAGGCTGGGTCAGGGTCATCTGTGTCCCCACATCAGACTGGGTCAGCGTCATCTGTGTCTCCCCCATCAGACTGGGTCAGCGTCATCTGTGTCTCCCCCATCAGGCTGGGTCAGGGCCAGCTGTGTCCCCACATCAGGATAATCCAGGACAGGATGATGTCTGAGTGACTCCACATTTCTGAGACTGGCCCTGAGTGACTGGGCCGGGCTCAGTGCTGACCTTGCCAGCCTGGGAGCTCCTAGAGGCAGAGCCGTGGGCTTCCTCTAGGTAGGGTGGCAGGGAGCCAGTGTGCCCAGGCCAGAGGCTCCATCCAGGGCCCGTCACAGCCTGGCCTTGCAGGAGGAGAAGGGTTGGCCACAGGATTATGCTTGGGGAGCTGCTGTGCAGTCTCTGCCTCCCAGGGTCTCCGGAGAGACCTCTGTGCCGGGGCAGCCTGGCTCCAGCCTGCTTTCCTCAGGACTGGCTGTGTGTGGACCAGCTGCCCTGGGTTCAGGCCCCATGGCTGGACATTCACCACACCCGCTCCTCCCTTCTCTCCTCTGCTCTGCAGACTGCAAACCTCATCAAATGGGCTGCAGAGAGACTGCTTCCCCTCACTGCTGTTGGGAACCTCATGACAGTGTCCTTGTCCCAGTTAGAGGGACGAGGTGGTGCCTGCCCAGCCCCCCGGCTCCTGTCCCCACCCCAGGCTCAGCCACGTTCGCATGACAGGCTCAGCTGGAGCTCCAGCCCCGGAGCCCCTGCGAAAATGAGAAAAAGCTGCAGCCCTGGGTCGGAGCTCTTAGCTCAGCTGCAGACGGACACGAGCTCCAGGACTTGCTTTAAAGCCATGGCTGGAGTCACGCATGTCTTTGCCTGTGAGTGTGCCCCTGCCCTGCCCCCTGGACTTCTGCGCTCTTCAAGGAGGTGGCCATGGTCCCAGGAATAACCCTTAACAGCTTCCCAGAGGGGGGCCTGAGGGCACTGTTCTGTCAGCTGGACAACACCAGGCTGTCGTGGGTTTAGTGGTGGCCCCCCAAAGATATACCCAGGTCCTCATCCCCAGGACCTGGAAATGTCACTTGGCAAAAGGGCCTCTGTAGATGTAAGGAAAGGCTCTTAAGATGGACTGATCACCCTGGCTTATCCGGGTGGGCCCTAAATCCAATAACAAGTGTCCTTACAAAAGTGAGGCAGAGGGAGACAGAAGAGGAGGGGGCAGTATGACCACAGAGGCAGAGATGGGACCAAAGCAGAGACCAGAAGCTAGAAAAGGTCAAGAACGGGTTCTCCCCTGGAGCCTCGCAGGGAGCCCGACCCGCCAGATTTCAGATTTCTGGATTCCAGAACTGAGAGAATACATTGCTGGGGTTTTTTTGTTTTGTTTTGTTTTTTTGCGATACGCGGGCCTCTCACTGCTGTGGCCTCTCCCGTTGCGGAGCACAGGCTCCGGACGTGCAGGCTCAGCGGCCATGGCTCACGGGCCCAGCCGCTCCGCGGCATGTGGGATCTTCCCAGACCGGGGCACGAACCCGTGTCCCCTGCATCGGCAGGCGGACTCTCAACCACTACGCCACCAGGGAAGCCCCATTGCTGGTTTTTTGAGCCGTCAAGTTCGTGGTCATCTGTTACAGCAGCCTCGGGAAACTAACACAGCCCCCATTTTACAGACAGAAAAACTGAGGTGCAAAGAGCCGATAAGCCTTGCCCAAGGTCACCCTGGGGGTCAGTGTGAGACCAGGTCTTAAGCCCAGTTGTAGCCGAAGCGCCAGGGGAGGGTATCAGGCAGGGATGACGATGAGCCCCACCCCGCAAGGGCAGCCGCAGCCCAGGCTGGCCCTTCCTTCTGACCACAGAACCCCAGCCCGGCCTGATGCTGCATCTCAGGGGAGTGCAGTGGTTAGAGCCAGAGTCGGGGTTACAGTTCCATCCCTGCCACTTCGATGCTGGGACACCTGGAGCAGGTGTGGTGACCCGTCTGAGCCTGGGTCTCCTCACTCACGAATGAGGCCCCTGATCCTTTCCCTGGAGGAGAAGCCCATCCTGTACTGGGGTTGGCCACAGAAGCTTCCAGAACGCCCCTCCCCCATACCACCTTCTCCTGTCAGCAGCGGGCGGTAAGGCAGAACAGCCAAGATGAGCCCAGGGCTAGGAAGGTGAGGCTGGGGCTGGGGCGCCATCCTGACGGTGGGCGAAGGGCTTTCTCGCAAACTGTCCCGCTGGGCGCCGCACAGCCCTGCAAACTGGGGGTCATCACATTCACCCCACTCTGTGATATGGAGGTGGAAATCGAGGCAGGGTCTTGCGTGTGTGCCCCGGGGGCTGGTGTCTGGGGCTGCATCGTGCATCGGTGCGGGGTACGTCAGCACGCAGGGCCCTGCCTACCCACACCCACTCGCCCATCCCCTCCCCAGGGCCCCCTGGGGCCTCACTCACCCTTCAGCTTCTCCCCAAACATGGTCAGGAAGACGGTGAAGTTGATGGGCCCGGGGGCCTCCTCCACCATGGCCTCCAGCTCCTCGTTCTTTACGTTGATGCGGCCTAGGGGAGGCACCCAGGAGTACAAGGAGGGTCAGAGGGGACCCGGCCTGCAGGCAGCCCCAGAGAGCAGAGCATCCTGCAGGATCCCCCAGCCCTACCGTCTCACCCGCCCCCCACTCAGCCCTAAGGCCCTGCCCCCCTGCTGGGGGACCTCGGGATGGGGACACATCCAGCCGTGGTCAGCACGGGGCTGCCCCCAGCCTCACCACCCGCCTGCCACCACCTCAGCCTCCCTGGAAAGGAGAGCAAGTTGGTGGTTATCCCCATGTTACAGATGAGGAAACTGAGACCCAAAGAAGCTGAAGCTGAGGAACACAGGGGTGGAAGGCCTGGGCCTCAGGGCTCAGGTGCCCCGGGAGGGGACGGGGACCCGGGTTCCTCACGGTCCCAGGGGACAAGCAGATCTCTGGGGGCTTAAGGCTCAGTCCGGAAGTGAGTTGGTTACGCCCCTGTCCCCCAGCCCCAGTGCCCCCATCCAGGCTTCAGGCCCATCCCTGGGCCCTCAGAGAAGGCAAAAGCCTCGCTGGCAGCTGAAGACCGCCCGGTAACCCGAGTCCCACCCCTGGATATCTCCAGCCTCGTCCCCACCCACTGCGTCTCCCCCTGCTCTGCTGACCCCTCCCCCTCCCCTCCCCCTCCCAGCCTTTGCACGGGCCACTACTGCCCCTCTTCCCCACCACCTGTGTCTCCCCCTGCTCTGCTGCCCCCCTCCCTCCCCTGGCCAGGCCTCCTCTAACACCCGGGATCTCCCCTGACCTGCCAGGCAGTGGCCGCCCCTCCTCGGCACCCCCAGAGAACACCAGCCCCTCACATCCCCTGCGCCAACCGCCCTGGCCTGCCCCCAGCTGCCGACCCTTTCTGGATGGCCAGGGCTCGGATTGCCCCCCATCCCCAAGCTTCCGGCTGCTGGGCACCCACCCAGGGCAGCAAAGGTGTCCCTCAGGTCCTCCTTGTCGATGAAGCCATCCCGGTTCTGGTCCATGATGGTGAAAGCCTGGCAGAGACACGGGCACTGAGCAGCCACCCCCGCCTGCCCAAGCCCAGGCGCCCTCCCCAGAGAGATCCCCCCTCCCTGCAAGGGGCTGTCCTCCCGACCACTGTTGCCTGGGCAACCTCAATACAGGCCCTCTGGCCACCCGGTCACCCAGCTCAGCATGACGCCGGCATGAGAGTGATGGTCAACCTGCCCTGGGCTCCTGCTGTGTGCCAGCACGTGCTGGGGCTTCGTGCCCGTCCCTCATGTCATGCTCCCAGCAGCCCCATTTTACGGAAAGTGAAACTGAGGCTCGGAGAGAGGAAGGGCTTGCCCTAGGTCACACAGCAAGCAAAGGCTCGGGGAGAGGCGGGGTAGAGGCTGCCCAAGGACAGCTCGTCGCCTCTCCAGAGGCTAAGCTATAGCACGGCAGCCTCTAAGGATAGTGATGTCATCACCCCCCAGCGACTGAGGGCTGAGCCCACGCCCTGCCGGCTCCCTAAGGGCTTTCCGTGCATTCCTGTAACCCTCCCCCGGCCCTGGGGGCGGCTGACCAACCTCTTTAAACTCCTGGATCTGCGACTGATCGAACATGGAGAAGACGTTGGAGCTGGCTCCGCCTTCTGCTCTTTTCCGGGCTCCCCTGGGTGCCTGTGAGGGTCCAGGGGACGCCTTACAGAAGCCCCTTCCCGGGAAGGTCCCCCATTCGCCCCACTCAACCCTCAGGGCTCATCTCCTGAAGGACACTGCCCACCCCCACGGACCCCAGCAGACAGACCAGGCTCCTCAGGAAGGCTGGCAGAGAAGCAGGGCGTTTCCCCGCTTCTTCTTCCCGGCGAGAAGCCAACAGAGCGGCTACCCCGCAGGGCTACCTGCGGCTTCCCCGACAGGCCCCTGACTCCAGAATGCAGGAGGTCAGTGCCCAGGATGCGGAGCAGACAGGGGGGTCTTTTCTGGCACCAGCCACCGTGTGGGGGCCCCTCCTCTCCTGCCCCCCTCCCCGGTGTTCAGGGTAACACCCAGATCCCTTAGCCCTGCGACGTCTGCTCCCTCTCCCAGAGCATCCTCCCCCGGCAACCTGGGTCCCCCCCACTTGCTTTGAGCTTCCTTCTCTCCCAACATTTGCTCCTGCCATTCCCACTACCTGGGACACCTTCCCTGCCTTCCATCGGGGTGAATCCTCATCCTTCAGGCTTAATTCCCCCGCCTCCTCCTCTGAGAAGCCTTCCCTGACTAACCCCTCCCAAGGCCAACTTAGAGCTCCCCCACCCCCTCTGTCCCTCCCCACGAGTCTTGGGCTTCCACACCCCGTAGCACGTAGCACACTGTCCGGCCATATCTCCCTGTGTCTGTCTCACCGCTGGGCTCCCCTCCCCCGCCCAGGGCCTGGCTCCGATCTGGACTGGTTTGGAAGTAGCGGCCCAGAGCTCAGGGCATATCTCAGGGCAGCAGGCAGAGCAGGTGACCACCCACGTGGAGTGTCTGTGGCCAGACTTCCTGCCTCTGTGTGTTTCTTTCCAGATATCATGGTGCCTGAGAGTCGTCCACTACTGGGCATTTGCTGAAAGCTCTCTGTTCCCAAACCCCTCCAAGGGACCGTTCTCTCAGCAGCCGTCACTGAGGTCCCCATGTGCAAGGAGCCCCAGACTTGGCTTGTGATGGGGGGGACAGGACAGGCGGGACTTCACAGAGGAGGAGGTGGAAGGGGACCCTCCACAGATGTGGGCGTCCCACACCCAGCTCGGGCCTCCATCTCAGCCCCTTTCACCCTCTGTGCCCAGCCCCGTCCACCCCACCCCAGGGTCCGGGCTTCCCTGGAGCCCCCGCGCCCGCCCCCAGCGCCTCTGTGGTCTCCCCTCCCCCGGCTCACTCCTGTCCGCTCGCCCAATGTCCCCATCCCCGCACTTGCCCCCAACTCCTCTGGGTTCCTGGGCTCACTTCAGGAGCCCCAGTGCCCGGATGACTTATAATTAGCTTTTACTGGGTCCTTTGTCTTCACTAATCCTTTGAAAGGGGGCTGGCAGGGCGGCCAGGACGTTATGATTCTGTAAAACCCCTGTAATATTTATAAATCCCTTCAGACGTCATAAAGAAAAGAACCTCCCTGTGGAATTCATCTCACATAATTACATATACATTTCCTTAATAAAAAGCAGTCACTTCCGTCTGTGGGATATGCTGCCCTTTCTCTCCTCAGACCTGCCCTTGGCCACGGCATCCCCCATCCCTGTCTCGCCCCAGGCTTTCAAGTCCATCTGGGGGAAACGTCACCCTACTGTGTGGCAGACCCTGTTCTAGAACCTTGCAAGGAAGGAAGGGGCTGTTTTCTCCTACTGCACAGGCAAACCTGAGGCCCAGGGCCCTGACCGGGCTTCTGATCTCCCAGCCAGGACCCTTTCCAGCCCAGCTGTCTTGGAAATTCCCTTTTATAATGTGCCTCTAAAAATCCGCTGAAGGGAACATCTCAGGGCAGAAGGGGTCACCCAGACCTGAGTTCTAATCCTGCCTTTGCTACTCACAGCCTCTGTGATGTTAGGAAAATCAGTTTTCTGCCCTGAGCCTCATTTATAAAACCGAGATGACGTCTCCCTCAAAGCATCCGGACATGTATTAGGTACCTGCTGACCTCCAGCCAGGCCCTGTGCCCAATCCCAGGGACCTAGAGCTGAATCAGGCCTGGTCCTTGTCCCCAAGGAGCTCACAGTCCAGCTGGGAGACAGACAATCACTAGAGGGTGATGGGGGGGGGAAGATGCTGAGAACACAGAGGAGCCTCTGTACCGCTGGGGTACTCAGGGCGGACCTCCTGGAGGAGGTGGCTTCTGAGCTGAGGCTTGACAGAGTTCTCAGGCCAGGAGGGACCGATGAGGGTGAGTGAGACAGGGGCATGAAAGAACGGCACCACTGAGAGCCTACAGGGAGACCCAAGGGGCTGGAGCACAGGGGCAAGGGGAAGGTGGCAGGGCAGGCCCCACATGGCCTGAAGGACCCCATAGCAAGGCCAGCAGCCCCCATGCCAGGCTCCGTAGGACCCAGGCTGTCCTGGAATAGTGACCCCGACCCCCATAGGAAACATATTCTCTTAGTGATATCAGAGCCCCACTTTTCCCTGAAACCTCCAAGCCTGGCCCATCCTGTCCCCCTCCACCCTCCTCTTCCTCGCCCCCCGCCCCAGCTTTCACCTCAGCAGCCCCCACCGAGTCCAGGAAGGCAGAGACCCAAATCAGGACCCACAAGGATGGACTGGCCGGGTGCAGGGATGACATCAAGGGTGAAGAAAAGGTCAGGACAGGCACAACATCAGGTCAAGGTCAAGGTCAAGGTCAGGGTGAGTTCAGGCAATGAGGTCAAGGTCAGAATCACAAATGCAGTCAAGGTCACAGGATGAGGTCAAGGTCAGGAGGCGGGGCAGCACCAGCCTACCATGGTCTGGATGGCTCCCTCGCGCTGCAGCAGGGCTGCGAGAGCGCAGCGACAGCTCTTTAAATAGTGCTCCACGTCCGGACGACAGTTTGGAAGGTGACAAAGGACAGGAAGGGGGCCTCCCTGCCAGACACCTGTCAGGGGCCATTGAGAGTGGGTGGAGTTGTGGAATCCAGAGACTGTCCAAACCACAACGATCTCCACCAGTGCAGGGCCAACAGGATCTCTGCGGCCAAGGGACCGAGGCCCAGGAAGGGGCTCCTGGCTGAGGGCACACGAGAAGCTGAGGCCTGGGGCCAGCTAGGGAGACTTGGCCTTGGGCCACGCAAGTTCAGGAGAGCTCCCAAGGCAGGGCCACCCACGCCAACTGGGGAGACTCAGGGCGGCACCGTGGCCCGAGCCCTCGAGCTGTGTGACTCTCGGTGGGACACCATCCTGCAGAAGGCTCGGGCCTCTCGTGTGAAAAGCGGGGAGCACCATCCTGCAGAAGGCTCGGGCCTCTCGTGTGAAAAGCGGGGAGCTCGTGACGCTTCTTGGTCAGCCCATGGAGAGCGTTTCTGCATCAGCCTGGCCTGCAGGGACCCCTCAACCAATAGGACTACTGCCACCATTACCCACCCCAGCCTGGGCCCCCCCAGGGCCTTGAAAATAGTCCAGGGAGTTGAGAGAGCAAAGAGACAAGAAAAATGGAAGTGATTCTGATGAAGGAGAACTGAGAAATCACATGCCCATCCGCTCTGGCCACACACATAGTGGGACGTAGCCCGTCCCCACCAGGCCTAGGCCGGCCCAAGAAGTCTCTAGTTCATGTGACAAGCCGAGCCTGCACCTGCCCATGGCAGGGGCCCCAAAGCAGCCCGGCTGCCCAGTCTACCCAGCCAAGTCGGCCCCCACCTGGGACCACCACGCCTGACGGGCTGCCAGGGCCGGCAGTGCTGGGCTCAGGCTGTGGTCCCACCCGGCCCCAGGCGCAGGACGGCTTAACTGTCCCCGGAGCTGGCCTTAGGCCTCCAGGCCCCGGTACGGCTGATCCCCTGTCTTGGGGGAGGGAACGTGATGGCGATGAAAACAGTAAGAGTAGCTAACGTTAGTGGAGCGCAGCAAGTCAGGCTATACCCTAAAACTTGTGTCTTCACGTTGACTCCTTTACCCCGTTTTCCAGGTCAGGAGACTGGGGCACACACGGGTTAAGTGACTCACCCAGGCTGATAAGTAGTGGTGCCAGGATGAGGGCTCCTTTCTAGTGGTTCCAGAAGGTTGTGCCCATGGCGATGCTCCCCTCCCCGAGCCATCCTGGACCAGCTGACTCTTACCAGCCCCTCTGACCTCCCCGAGAACTGTGATGGAATCTGCCGCCCTGAGCTGGGGCCAGGCCCTGCCATGCTGCCCGCTGGCAGGGACCAACCACACGGGCTACAGGTGTTCAGCAGGTCAGGGTGAAGGGAAACTGGCTCTGGGCACAGGAGCCAGGATTCCAGTCGCAGCCCCATCTCCACCCACGGTGGGAGATGAACTGGGCGAGCACGGCAGACGCCTGCCCCTTTCTGGGCCTGAGTGGAGGGGCAGGTGGCCACTGTCCATGCCAGCTGTGGCAGCAGCCTTTCCTGGCCTGGTCCATGAGCCTGGCCCTGGGGCCTCCTGGCTCTGGGCTTGCTGAGAGGGGAGAGATGATGCTATCCGGGGCTACTACCCCTGCTTCCTGCTGGCCGGAGGTGTCCATATGCGAGGCCTGGATGCCCCTGAGCTCCTGCTTCTGGGGATCACTGCTCAGGACAGTGCAGGGGCTCCTGAGGGCCCAGGACAGTCCTGAGCACTCCGAGGGCCGCCCAGCCTGCCAGGAGGAGGGAACTGCAAGAGGGAATCGCAATGAAACTCGGAGTGAGTCACACAGAGCTCGCAGTGCTGAGTAAATGAGTCCCTGTGGTTTCCTTCCCTGGCCGCCTCTTCCGTCATATTATGAAAGCAGGAAGAGCTAGTCAGAAACCTGGTGGAGACCGTGGAAACCCCCAAGGAGAGATGGTCGGGAAACACTTGTCCCTGGGGTGGGGGGAGTAGGGGGAGATGTGGGGAGCATGCAGCGGTCCTGAGAGAAAGACGCTTTGAGTTCCACCCTCACGGTGGGACTCTCTCAGCAGCACACAGACCCTCAGTCTTCCCCATCTGAGAAATGGTGCCAGTGAGCTGGCTGCTTGGAAGCAGCCATCAGGCAGCCCCGCGCCCTGGGAAGGAGTCACTGGCCCGGTTTGGAGGGCAGAGCCCCCACGTGGATGGAATTCTTTTTCTTTTTTTAATAAATTTTTTTATTTTTGGCTGCGTTGGGTCTTCATTGCTGCGCGCGAGCTTTCTCTAGTTGCAGCGAGCGGGGGCTACTCTTCGTTGCGGTGCACGGGCATCTCATTGCGGTGGCTCCTCTTACTGCGGAGCACGAGCTCTAGGCGCGTGGGCTCGGTAGTTGTGGTGCGCGAGCTCTAGGCGCGCGGACTCAGTAGTTGTGGCGCACGGGCTTAGCTGCTCCGCGGTATGTGGGATCTTCCCGGACCAGGGCTCGAACCCCTGTCCCCTGCATTGGCAGGCTGATTCTTAACCACTGTGCCACCAGGGAAGTCCCTGGATGGAATTCTTGATGAAACTTACCACCGCAGTCCCCCATCTGCCTGATGGGGCCACGGCAAGTCTGTTGCCATCACCAGGTCACATTGTTCAGCTCGGCTGACCACTGGGTGACGGCCAGTTGTTGGGGTCAGAGAGACCCCCGAGGGGTTTGTGCTCCCAGCCAGGTGCCTCCAGGAGCAATTAGTCTCAGAACTGGAATTTCAGGTGGGCCCCAGGGAGTCAGAGGACTTAGACGCTTGTGAAGGGCACCCCACTTTCCAGAGGGCAACCCGAGGTCTCAGGGGTGACCAAGCCAGGATGGGAACTTGAAAGAGACCAATTGCCTTAGGACAAGGCCACCCCCCTGCAGGGTGACAGCTGTCACCCAGACCACATGAGAGCAAGCTGGGGCAGATGACTTTACCCCTAACCTCTCACCACTAACTCTTTGTCATCAGCAGGCTGTCCCCTGCCCTCCCAGGCCCACTGCCCTGGGATACTGCCCCGGGATACTGCCCCCACCGCCCCTGCCAGCCACCACCTTGACCTCCAGTGCTTTCCAAATCCTTCCTTCATTTTCCTTCCTCCAAGCCTTTGCCCCCTCCCCTCCCCCACTGGAGTCACTGTCTATCTCCAACCTCTACTCCGCAGAGCAAGGACCACCTGCTTTTCCCTCACCACGATTGCCCCACCTAGAGGCTTCTACTCACCTGGCCTATGGGAGCATGGAGGGAACCAGCAGTCCTCTGAGTCCAGCCCTGCTAGCTGCTGAGTGTCTTTTGCAGCCTCCCCATCAAGTGGATATTGCTTGCATACCACCTGTGATGGGGAGCTCACCACTTCCCGAGCAAAGGCAACTCAAATTGGCAAATGCTCATTGATTTTCTACTGTGGCCCTCCACTGGGTGTTCTGGGGGACTAAGAACTCATCCTTGACAATTCCTGGGCTTGGGTCATTGTAGTAACCCAGTCAGACAATGTACGCTGAGTTTCTTCATTCACTCATCAATTATTTATTGGGTGCTGGGCACAGCGCTGAACAAAACAGGTGTGGCTCTGAGAGTGAGGGGACCAGACAAAAAGTGCCAACGCCCACCCGTTCAGAGGGGACATTATGGGCTGGGACCCAATGAACTGGGCCTTGAAGGATGAGGAAGACGCAGTGGGAGAGGTCACTGCTCTGGGAGGAGAGCAGATAAGGTGTGGGTGTCCTGGGGCACCTACGGAGTTGCTCAGATATGAAGGGTCAAGTGGGAGGGGCCGGGGCCCAGCGGGAGACGGGAGCAGAGGGGGCAGGGCTGTTCAGAGGTGGCCTCCCGACCATCGAGAGGTGACCTCGAGGCCCCAAGCAGGACCCAGCAAAGAGTTCCCAGACCGGGCTTGGGGCTCCCTCTTCTCTTGGTCTAGGGTCACTCTTGGCCCACTGAGCAGAGGAATCCCGTCCTTTCTCCTCCTGCAGCCTTCAAACCCGCAGCTATTTTTATAGCAGGATGCTGTGGCCACAGGCCCCTTGAACGGGGCGCCTCTCCCATGCTTCTGCAGATCGAGCACACTGGCCAGCCCTCCTGCCGCTGCTATGAAACAGGCAGGAGGCATCCTGGGAGACATTCTTCTTAGCTTTAAAGGCTTCCTTGTCTTTTCTAAGTGGCTCCAAATTAGAGGAAGGCTCCAGACAGGGGCGGGCCTGGGGAGGAGGGGACAGCAGGGAGTTTGGGAAAAGACAGACCTCCCCCTAATTATCCTTTAGATCTCGGGCCACCCCACCTGCTAATTAGAAAGTTGATGTATGTGAAAGGCAATTTCCTTTGGGATAAGAAGGAGCAAAGGGTAAATCGGCTCTAAGTCTGGGTTCTGCTCGAAACATTAACTGCAGAGTGGTGGCCTGCGTCTGGCCCCCGGTCACTTGGGAGGGGGCGGATGCCTCCACCATGAGCACAGGGACTACTGTGGCAGCAGCACGTGTTGGATGTTCCGCGACCAATGCCGGATTTACTGGTCTGGATTCTGAGTGGGGAAAGTGGTCCTCAGGAAGCTTGCACCTCCCTGGTGTTAGGGTCCTGCCTCCCAGGGATTATTTGGTGAGCCTCCTTGGGAGAGGGAGGGGACCGACCCCTTTGTCCAGTCTCTTATCTCATGACTGGGGATGTGATGAGGAGGTGGGGGATGGTGAAAAGCAGGTATCAGAAGCCAGACCTCCTGACCCCGGGCTTGACCACCCCCCGGCCCCCCCAGGGGAGACCCTTCTCACATGCTCACCTTGCCTTCCTCAGAGTTAAGTAGCTACAGAGTTTGACAGGACGGTTTGGCGACCAGGTCACAGCCAGGAGGATCCAGGGGTCCACGGGTAGAAGTGGGGGCTCTCACTGCCGCGTCACTGCAGAGGATGACAGTGACTTGTCTTCCCAGCCTCAGTAGCCACAAGGCAGGTCAGACCTAGCAACAACTTGTGCTGAGGAGTTGCAGGGATGTATAGGAGCACAGGAGCAACCTAGGGATTGTAGCTCACAGCTCATCTCAGACATGTGCAGGTATTCTTGGGTTGCATTAATAGAGGTCTAGGTCCTCAGTACAGGGAGGTGACGGTGCTACCTTCTGTTGACCTACACAAACAATAGAAAACTTAGGCTTGAACCTAGGACTGAGCTTTGCAGGGGAGGGCTTTTAGGAGGATAGCCACATGAATTGTGGCTGGAGAGTAACAGCCTTGGTGGGAAGCATAATTGTGGCAGTTTAGCAGCTGGGCCATGCATGGCCTGTACCCACTCAACTGGGACCACTCTTCAGCTCTCCAGCCTCCATTGTCCTGCCTCCGGGTATTTGCCGTCAGGCTCATAGGCTTTTCTCCAAGCTCTGTGCCTTGGGAAGAACTTTCCCTCTGTTATCCCATTTTAATTCTACTTTGGGTTATTAGCTATTGCTACGTAAAGAATCACCCAAATCACAGTGGCGTGTTCACTGTTTCTATGGGTCAGAAATTCAGAAAATGCATAGCAAGGAAGGCTTGTCTCTACTTTGAAATGTCTGGGACTAAGGCCAGGGATGGCCGGACAGCTAGCACTGGAAACATCTGAAGGCTTGACCACGCATGTGTTTGGGGTCTGGGCTGGGAAGGGGAGAGGGGGACCAGCCCCCTGGTTCGCAAAGCACAGACCTCATCCCATTGGACAGCTGAGAAAACTGAGGCCTGAGGCAGGGAAGGGCTGGCTCGAGGTGCCACTGGAAGACGTTTACCACATCCTGGAAGAGACACCTGGGAGCCGAGTCAGCGGGGACGTCCAGAAGGGCTTCCCACTCTTCGAGATGCGGGACATCCTGGTGGCAGACGGTGGCACAGGCAATGCTTGGACCTGGGACCCCCCCAGGGGCCTGGAGGCTGCCAAGCAGGCCCATTTGCTGCACTAATGTGTGCCTTCTGCTGCTCGGGGCCTCCTCACAGCCTCTCCTGCGAGCCAGGCCAGAGGCAACAGGACAAACTATAATGATGTCAAACCACGCCCTGCTGCCCTGGCTTAGCAAATAGCCCGGTTGCCCAGCATCCAGCAGCTTCCACCCCCGCCTGGCTCAGGGTGGGGTGAATCAGAAGCCAGGACAGGGGGTGGGCCACTTTTTTTTTTTTTTTTTTTTTTGCGATACGCGGGCCTCTCACTGTTGCGGCCTCTCCCGTTGCGGAGCACAGGCTCCGGACGCGCAGGCTCAGCGGCCATGGCTCACGGGCACAGCCGCTCCGCGGCATGTGGGATCTTCCCGGACCGGGGCACGAACCCGTGTCCCCTGCATCGGCAGGCGGACTCTCAACCACTGCGCTACCAGGGAAGGGGTGGGCCGCTTTTTAATGCCCCCTCCCACCCCTACCCCCCAGGAAAAGAGCCTGCAGGTGGAGCCTCCTTCCCCTGTGAAGGAGATCATGGAGCCGGGCCCCCTCCCGCTCCACAGGCTGGAGCACCCACAGTGGAGGGACAGTGGAGAGCAGAGCCCTCCCTAGAAGGCACCCCTCCCCAGAGCCCGGGCCTGTGGGCTGATCTGTACAGGGAACAGCCGTACAGCTGCAATCTTCTCCCCAGGGTCTGGGGGCTGTGGATAGACTAGAGCTTGAATTTGGGATTAGACCTGGGTTCGGGTCCTGCTGGGCCTGACTTCTCTGTGACCCTAGTGCACATCACTTAATTGCCTCAGGGTCTCTGTTTCTTTACCCGTAACCCGAAATTGTTTGTATTTAAAAAAAAATTTTATTGAAGTATAGTTGATTTACAATGTTGTGTTAATTTCTGCTGTGCAGCAAAGTGACTCAGTTATACATACATATATATATATTCTTTTTCATATTCTTTTCCATTATGGTTTATCACAGGATATTGAATATAGTTCCCTGTGCTGTACAGTAGGACCTTGTTGTTTCTCCATCCTATATATAATACTTTGCCTCTGCTAACGAAATTGGTTGTATTTACTCAGCAACTTTGTTATGAGGGTTAAAGCGTCGTGCCTGGAACATGTTCGGTGATTATCAGTCGGGGCTACAAACCCTGTCTGGTCATTGGCAGAAGACATGGCTGTCAGTGACAAGATCCCCCAACTGCAAGGTCACGTGGCCCGATCGTCCTCGGGCCCAGCGTATAAGCCGGCTGTTACGTCACTGCACTTCCAGATGCTAACTTGCAGGGGAATGCTGGCTGTGTCTGTGTCACGCAAATACAGGCCTGCACCCCAGCCCGAAGCAGAGGACCCGAAACACAGCGGGCACTTGTCATCAACAGCTGTGGACTCTGCTTCGCGTTGATTCCTTCTGCAGACGCTGGCTCGACCACAGGCCGGGCTTGTATCCTCCACTGTTCAAGACTCAGATTAGCTTCAAACTCGTCCCAGTTGTGTAATAACCGTTCGTTGAGACCTTCCGGAAAGATCAAGGAAGCGTCAGCATCTTACGTGGAATGGAGCACAGGTATATTGGGAGGATGGTAGGTTGGGAAATGTGGAGGGCGTGTGTGTGTGCGTGTGTGTGCGTGCGTGTGCGTGTGTGTGCGTGCGTGCGTGTGTGTGTGTGTGTGTGTGTGTAGATAAGTGCTCGCCTCCTACAGTAGGAAGTCCTTAGATAAACTTGACACTGAAAAGCCAACTGGTAGCAACACAAGCTTGTTATTTAGTGCTACGGAGGGAACTCTGAAAGAATCAGCTAGAAATGAGAGCAGTGGCCTCTGCGGCAGGGGAGAAATGGAGCAGGAGGAGGGGTAGGCCTGCGTAACTGTGTAACTACACAACTCTTATTACAACCTCTAATTGAGGGACCTGCTTACATCTGACAAATTGAAATTAAAAAGAAGAAATATGTACTGTTGAATCGACCTCTGTCTCCCTAGTCTTGGGGGCCCTGAGGGGAATGGGGCGGGGAGCAGTTCTGCCTTGGACCTGGTATAGCCCACGCAGGGCTGGGCACATCGTGGTCCTCAGGGAAGCCACCCGAGGTCACACTCTCACCGTCACCAGACCCTGGGGCCCAATGGTGCAGCACACGCCCGGTGTTGACTTTGGGGTGCTCACACTGTGGGGAACCTGCAAGGCGCCCCAGTGGCCCAGGGGCACTTTTGAAGTCCCAGTACCTTCTAAGGATTCCGTTTAACAAGCTGGGTGCTGCAGGCACGTGGATGAAAGATGCTGTATGAAGACATGAGATAATTACCAATTAAAGCCATTTTCTTAGAAACAGGAAGGTCCCATTTGCCAAGAGTAAACAGTGGGGGCATGCCCAGCCTGGGAAAGTCATTCCAGGGGGCCTCAGAAGCCGGTGTGAGTCAGAGCTCCCTCCCCCGAACCCCGAGGGTGAGAAGTCAGCAGAGATACAGCGGCAGGGCCCCCCCAACCCCAGGGTGGCAGGAGAGGCCCCACCCCACGGCTCTCCACCCTGCCTGGCAGGAATGGAGGAACTGCTAGAACGGCCCAGATGGAGGGGCTCTGCACTGAACTCAGGGACATCCCCACATCCTCTGCAGGATGTAACCTCGATGAAGGGACAAACGAGGGGAAGCGAGCCCTGGGGCTCCCTTTTCACTAGTCTCACAAACCCCTGTTGAGGACCTCCTGCGTGATGCTGGGTGCCTGGAGTGAAGCAGCGGAGTGCCCTCCTCGGCCTTAACTCTTAGCAGCCAAGCCTCATTGGTGCTTACGACGGACCAGACAACTCCGTCGAGTGCTTTAAGGGCTGCCTCTTTTTACCTTCACCCTGACCCTAGAAAGTGGTCTGTTAGGATCCCCATTTATAGAGGAGGCTAAGTGACTTCCTGAGGTCACCCAGCTAGTAAGTAAGAAGCTCCAGGCTCTGAGCAAGTAACCACTGCACTACCCATCCCCCGATCTCCTCGGCATCTGCCCTGCCTGCAGCTGTGAGGTTGGTAATCCGGCTGGCGTCCAGCCCTCGATGGGCAGCCTCACCTTGCAGACTCCCAGCCTCCAGGAGGACTCGAACCCCTCTCCAGCCTGTGCCTCTTTCCTGGAAGCCCCTCAAAGCCAGATCAGGGAGTCAGGCACTCCCTGCACACACCCATGCTGACTGCATCCCCATCACTGAGAACCATCCATTCAAACTTCCAAGCCAGGGAGCTGGGACCAGTTCCAACTCCTCCTGTTCCCTGCTCTCCAAGTTTCATCAGCTCGCAGAGAGGAGAGGCCGCATGTCTCTGATGGGCCAAGTGGAACCTGGGGCCAGGACCCAGCAGCCCAGAGCAGATCCACAAAGAAACTCGGCTCCTTTTACCACGTGTCCTAGTTACCTGGTTACTGCTGGCCCGTGGCTAATTCCTGCTCCCCTGCCCAGTGGGAAGGTTCCTTGTAAACTATAAAGTCCCTAATAATGGAAGCAAGTCTTACAATACTCAGGTCAAATGTACAGGCATAGCTCGGTTTCCCAAAATCACATGGTTCTTGGAGACGGTCGTATTCAGCATTTCACAAAGCCACCTATTGTGTTCTGACATCTACTACGTGCTGAGTGGACCTCAGATCTTAGCTACCCCAGGGAATCTCCGATAACCCGTCCTTACAAACGAGGGCCTTGATCCTCGAGGAGTGTAAGTTCTGCCGGAGGTGAGGGACAGCTGCACCAGAGATCAGTTCTTTCCCGATGCCTCCTGAATTAGTTTTCTGTTGCTACATAAAAACACAACCAAAGGTTTAGTGACCTCAGACAACACACGCATTTGTCATCTGACAGTTTCCTCGGGACAGGAGTCTGGGCACAGCTGGCTGAGTCACCTGCTCAGCATCTTGCAGTCTAGATGTCAGCCGGGCTGTGTTCTCATCTGGAGGCTTGACTGGGGAAGAATCCGCTCCCACACTTATTCTGGCTCTTTCAGAATTCCTTCCACTTCTTGGTGTCTGTGCGGCTGAGGACTCTTTGCTGGCAGTCCACTGCAGGTGGCCTCAGGTCCTAGAGGCTCTGTGCCATTCCCTGCCATATGGCCTTCTCCAACATAACTACTTCGGGAAGCCAGTAATGAAAGTCTCTCTCCAGTCTGCGCAAACGGAGTCTTATATAATGTAACATAATCACGGGAGTGACATCTCATCACTTCTGCCACATATTTTTTGGTTAAAAGCAAGTTACAGGTCCACACACACTCAAGTGGAAGGGCTTGTACATTGGGGGTCATAGGAGGGTCTGCTCCTATGTGCCCCCAGGAAGGATGAGGGGCACTCCTGACCCCAGTGGGGTTGTCACTGGTCAGGCATCCAGGCATCACTGGCAGCCGGGAGGGGATGCACACACATGCACGTGCACATGTGCACACGCCAAGCATCCTCCTGCTGGGAGTTTCCCATCAAAGACCCCATAACAAGCTCTCACGTTCTTAGATCCTCATCTCAGGAAATCCTCACCTGGTCCCCTGAGCAGGAACCAGGGCAGGGCTTACTGTCCCTTCATGAGCACAAGAAACCGAGGCTCCCAGTTAGTCCGTGACCAGGCTGTCCCCTGGCCTCCCGCCCAGCGTGTAGCCCTCACCCCCGTGCCTAGGCTGTGTCACCTCTTCTGTCCTGCAGCGTCAGCGCAGCCTCAAGCTACAGCCCCTCTCTAAGCCCTGAAGGAGTCGACGCGCCGCTTCCTGGCAAGAGTGTTTCTGCAGCCTTGTTTACAGTTGTTGAACTATTTTCATCAAATTAATTAAATACATGCTAAATCCTCTCCAATTTGTTGTGCGATAAATTAAAGATGCTAAGATTGTGAAATGCATAACAAAACCTGTTTATTCTGATAAAAGCCCGCATGACAGCCCTGAGACAAGCGTCTGATGGTCCAGAATCTGCTTCCACCGCCGGCTTTGTCAGAGCGGGGCTTCTGGCCAACAAGCCCCTCGGTGGCTGGGGTCCCAGTGAGCCCACATGGCTACCCAAAATGGGGACTTGAGGCTCAGAGGGAGGCGACGGGCCCCACATCACCAGAGAAGACGCTGCACGGAGGCCAGGGCTGCAGAATGCATTGTCCTTCCCCAGAACCTCCTGCTGGCTTCCTGCTGCACCGGGTCAGCAGCTTGTAGGAATGATAACAGCTAATATGGGCCTGGGGTCATAGTATATAAACTCAAGTAATCCTTATGCAACTCTCAGAGGGCAGTGCTGCTATTACCCCATTGTACAGAGGAGTAAGTAAAGGCATCGCAAGTAACCAGCGGAGCGCACACAGCCTAGGACATGGAGAAGCCGGGATGGGGCCAGCAGTCCAACTACAGAGTCTGTGCCACTCACTCTATGTACACAGGATCCTCCTCCAGCTCTGGCCACCCATCCCCAGGCCAGGCTATAGTCCCAGAATCCCTCTGGGTCCAGGACACACACCACTACCACCACCACTCCATCCCACAGCTAGTGTCTGTCTCACTCCGTTCTTTCTCTGTGCAAAGTGTGCCCCGTTGGCCACATGAGCATGACGGGTCACCTGTGAGAATCCCCTTCACCCACACAGGGGCATTCTGCAGCTCCTGAGAAAAAGAGGGCAAGGGCATTCCAGCCATCCAATCTGGGGCACAGAGAGCCTTGCAACCATCAGCCTGTGGCCCAAACCCTCCCTCCCAGACCAAGCGGATGTATGGATTCAAAGCGACTCCACAGCCACTACCCATGTGGGTCACTTGGCCAAACCCAGAGCTGTACTTTGTTATTCCCATTTTGTGGATGAGGAAACTGAGGCCCAGGGAAGAAAAGGGACTTTCCCGACTCCCATAGAGAGATTGTGGGATAACTAAGTTTAGACCCAGAAAAGGCTGAGCTGCAGGTACCCAAAGCCCAGCTCCTGACTTCAGTGCAGCCTGGTCATCACTGTCTCTCAGCCTCCCTCGGCCTAACCAGGTGTTCTGGGCACCTTGGGACCCAGAGCACACTTAACAGAGGTCCCGATGCAGGCCTGACTCCACTCCAGTCCTAGCTTCCACCCCCACGAGTGGGCATTTGCAGTACCCCACTTGCTGGGCCCTTAAGAACCTCAGAGCAACTGGGGATTGTTACACCTTGTAAACTCTGAATCCCAAAAGCGATGGTAATTGTTAGCAGTACTGCTGCTGCTGAGGAAGAAGAACAGGACAAATTGGGTGACTTCCAAGCTGATCCCTCCTTCCAAGGCAGGCACCCCTTATTCCTATATGTCCACTCCGGTGAGCCCACACTGCCCAGGGCCAGGCTTCCCAGGAGGGGAGGCAGGACACACACCCTCAGTGGTCTCTCCCAGAACTCTCTTGCCCCTTTGGTGTCCCCAAGTGGTGTGGCCCTGGCTCCCTCGCAAGTTCTTTGATGACAGTTTGAGCACGTGGCTCCCGCCCCGTGATGTCCCCTTGCTCCTCAGCGCATCAGCTCCCATCACCCTGGCACGTGGGAGGTCTGCTGACTGGTCACTCATAGGCAGAGGGAGACAGAGAGAAAAACGCCGCTGCCGTCCAGTGGGACAGGGCGAGGACACTGGAAGCCCAAGGAACCACAGGAGAACCGGAGGGAGTGATCCGTTCTAATGGGGGCCAGCGGGGAGGGTGTGGCCCAGAGAACAAGTGAGCGGAGGTGAACACAGAGGCTGAAGTTCTGAAGGATGAATAGGAGTTTTCCAGACAGACACGGGAGCGGTGAGCAAAGTGGGGAGTGGGATTCAGACAGCCTGTCTGCAGGACACTACCTTTCCCTCTCGTTTCCCCCAGGACAATCATTAGTGACACTGATTCAGCGGGGGTGGAGGGGGCGATTTGGAGTGGCTGACACAGGGCACGGGATGAGATGGTGGGGACTTGCCTGTGAAGGTGCTGAGTGTGGGCCTGACAGGGTCCCTGAACCCCAGGTAAAAGTCTTGGTGCTCGTGCGTGTCTGGGAGCTGCAGAGAGATTTGGGGCAGAGGGAAATACGAGCCACAGACACAGAGCTGGACCAGAGCTAGAAAACCAGAAAAGACTGATAAAATAGTGCAAAAATAGCGCAGGCAAGAAGGAACAGAGGCCTGGATGGAGGAGCACATGGGGGGAGTGTGTCAATTAGAGGCGCAATAAGGGCGTACAGCCAACAGGACATGGGGAGCAATTAACTATGACCTGACGACGAAGGGGGCATCCAGGCTGCTCTCACTTACTCTGATGTGGGTAAGGGGTGGGCATCATTCGGGCTCAGTGAGGGAAGCAGAACCCCGGTGAGGGTTATAGTATAGGAATTAGCACCCACACCGCTGGGGAGGGTCTGGGAAGGAAAGGTCCAAAGTAAGGAGCTTTATGGTACCCGGGAATGTCACCAGCCAGCCCTCTCTAAGCAGGGGTGCAGGTGGAGCTTGCAGAAAAATCTGGAAGCCAAGTGGGTCTGGCTGCTGGAGTGGGAAGGCAGAGCCAGTGTAGACGTTGATGGAAGTACCTTCACAGCTTCTGCTCTGTGAGATCATAGCCAAGCATCTGGTGGAAGGCCCAGGTCACTGTGAGCCGGCAGGGCCCGCAGTCCTCAAAAGGAGGACAGAGGAAAGGGCAAGGACAAACCAGAACCTGCTGGCATCTCTGTGTCTGTCTCTCCCACCTCTAGCCTTGATGGCCTCAGAGCACAAATTTCTCTTCAGGCCAACTAGAGGGGAGAGGATTCTAGGGAACAAGGTTCCAGCCAACTTGATCGGCATGAGCCACCACAGGGGAATGACACGGCCATTTGCTGAGACCCGGCACCCAGGAGGGGGCAGGTGCAGGGCCACCTGGTACAGTTGTGCATGTCGTTCACTGCTCAAGGGCACTTGGCTAAGGGATCCACAAAGGCTGAACACCTGATCCTGGCATGAAGCTGTATCTACCTGGATTCAGGGGTATCTTTTTCTAATTTATATAAGATATTCTTTGAGCGTGGGCAGGGTGCAGGGAAAGAGGATGTGTTCCAGGTGGGATGGGGGGGTATCTGGGTATCTGGGGGGGATGGGCTTCCCCATCTGTGGCCAACACCAAGGAAGGGATCATTTCCCTTTAAGGGCCAGGCAAACAGGTTTCTTGTTAATGGTTGGACTAATCAATAACAGGGGTGGGGCATAAGGTGCTGGTCCTAAAATCCCCAGAGGGCAGAGCTAGGCCCAAGGAAGAAGCGCAAAAGTGGGCAGAAGCCAGCTTACTCTGAGGGAGAATTCTGCCCTAGGCAAAGTTATTTCAGATACAACAAGCTGACTTTACAGGTGATGAGCCCCCCGTCACTGGAGATATGCAAGCAGGGCCCGACGGATGCTTAGAGGGTTTGCTGCAGGGGATGTTATGAAGCATCAGTGGCCATTCAGCTACCTGCCCCTCCTGGGCTGTGAGTCAAACAGGAGAGAGATCTCTGATGATGGGAGGGTGGGGCTCCCCCCAAGCCCACCCCCATGCTTTCTCTCTGCTCACTTCTTTTTGGAACCGCCTTGGGTGTTTAGAAGATTAATTTCATGTTTGTGCAAAGCAGGGGATTAGGAGGGGAGGAGACTGAAGTTCTGTGTAGGTTGTTAAGAAAACATCATCTAAAAAAAGACTGGCAAAATCGTTGTGGATACAGATTACAGTTGAATGACCTGTTTACCACCAACAACCCAGGGCTTTTAGTTGTAGGTAATTTGCTCTCGTGCTCTGCAGTCTCAGAACCTAAACCCTTGGGCTCTGGGATGTTAAAAGACAGAGCATGGCGGGGTGACCTCTATCCCTTAGGGCAGGGAGAGTGGGGCATCTTACCACCACCCCTGTCCTGCCGGGGTCCAGGCTACAGACCTCAGGCAGAATTCTGCCGTGGGGACCACTGGCTCCTCTGTCCACTGCTGCTTCCTGCATCACTTCTCAGTGCTCCTGGGGGAATCAGGGGAGAGAATGAGGCTCAGAGAGGGCACAGGCTCACCCCAGCACACACAGCAAGTTGCTGACTCCTGGTCCGGAGCTCCTTCTCTAAGCTACCACTTGCTCTTTGAGATCAAGATGGTGGGAGCTGCCGGACCATAGCAGGCCTTTGCGGGAGGGCCTCGGGAGACAGAGCCCACACCATCCAGCATCCTATCCTTTTTTTTTTAACAGCTTTGTTGAGATATAATTCACATACCATACAATACACCCACTTAAAGCATACACGTCAAGGGCTTTCAGCACATTCACTTTGTTGCAACCATCACTACAACTGCTTTTAGACCATATCTATCACCCCAAACAGAAACCCCGTACCTTTCAGCAGTTACCCTCCAACCCCTGCCAGTGGCTGCCAGAGCCTCCCCCCAGCTCCCGGCAACCACTAATCTATTTTCTGTCCCTATGGAGTTGCCAACTCTGGACACTTCACACAAATGAAATCTTATAGGAACTTGGTCTTCACTTAGCATAACGTTTTTGAGATTCATCCGCGTTGTAGCATCCATCGGTACTTCACTCCTTTTTATGGCTGAATCCTATCCCGTTGCATGGATACACCATACTTTGTTTATCCATTCACCCACTGATGGACATTTGGGTTGTTTCTACTTTGGGGCTATTATGAATAGCCCTGTTATGAACCTGTGTATATAAGGTTTCTTTTGTTAATTAATTGATTGATTGATTTTTGGCTGCATTGGGTCTTCGTCACTGCGCGCGGGCTTTTCTCTAGTTGCGGTGAGCAGGGGCTGCTCTTCATTTTGGTGTGCGGGCTCCGCTATGCGGTGGCTTCTCTTGTTGCAGAGCATGGGTTCTAGGCACGTGGGCTTCAGTAGTTGCGGCACGAGGGCTCAGTAGTTGTGGCTCGTGGGCTCTAAAGCGCAGGCTCAGTAGTTGTGGCGCATGGGCTTAGCTGCTCCGCGGCATGTGGGATCTTCCCAGACCAGGTCTCGAACCTGTGTTCCCTGCATTGGCAGGTGGATTCTTAACCACTGCGCCACCAGGGAAGCCCGTGTGTATAAGTTTTTGTGTGGTCGTATATTTCTCCTCAGAGAACTGGAATGCTGGAGATAAATAATAATTATAAATGGGGAGTAACTATGCTGGAAGAAGTGGGGCTGGAGCGAGGATAAATAAGTTAAATCTTCAGGTCTTGGAGGAAGAAGTCGTCAGATATTTAAAATTGATAAATCAAGAAATACCAACATAGTAGACATATGTCATCCTTGTCAACTACTCTGAGTCTGGGCCCCTCTCCATTGTTTGGGGAATCTTCCTCCCATCCAAAAAAAAAGGAAAAATGCCAAACACTCTTTCCCAGCCTCCCCCGCAGCCAGAGTCAGCCTGCTCAGCCAAACGCACCCACTCAGACTCTGATACTAAAGCCATGAGGTGGAGAAGCAGACGTCACACAGGTTCCATTCTGGTGAGGTTGGAGGCTGCCTGGGGAGACAACACTCAGATTCTAGAAGTGGCAGGGACCACAGAGCAGTGTCCAGCACTGAGGGCTCTGGAGCAAGAGGCTGCACCACACCGATGCTGGAACGTGAATTGGGGTGCCATTCCTATGTGAACCTCTATCCCCTAGCTCTCCAGCCTCCCACTGATGTTGTAAATCTCTCGATATATAGACTTCTAATAAATGCCTTTTCTACTTCAATTTCCCGGAGTTGGTTTCTATTGCCTACCACTCACATCGCTGACAAAACAAGCAATACCGGCTTGTTCTTAGAGATAAGAAGGTAATCTCCAGGGAGACGTGAAAAAAAAAATGCAGTTGTTCTTCGGTACCCTCAAGGGATTGGCTCCAGGACCAGCCACAGACACCGAGATCCGAGGATGCTTAAGTCCCACAGCTGACCCTCCGAATCCATGGACGATTCAAGAAACCGCGGATTGTTGCTGTTGGGTGAATCTGCGGATGTGGAATCCAAGGATACGGAGGGCAGACTGTATACATATCTACCGGAAAAAAATCAGTATAAGTGGACCTGAGCAGTGCAAACCCATGTTGTTCAAGAGCTAACTGTAATTATAAGTGGTTGTCGCCAAAGAGGGGGGACGTGGGAAGGGAGGGGCAGGGCTGTAGGAGTGAGTTCCCCATCAGGGGAGGTGTGTAAGCAGAGGCTGCACCTCCACCCAGCTGGGATGGTGTTGGCAGGATTCCTGCATGGGATGAGAATCCTCCGACCCTGAAATTTTACGAAAAGGAGATGAGGAAAAGGAGCAAAGGGAAGGACAGCAAAACAGGGCCCAAGGCAAGAAAGGAGACGCCACAACAGCAGCTGCTGGAGCAGCAGCCCAAGATGGAAACACGCCCTTATTTGTGGGGAATTTGTTTCAGCAAATGAGAGACAGTGATGATGCCCAGGCTGTCTCCTAAAATTAATACCATCTGGAAAAAAATACCAATTCAACAGGACTCGTTTTTTCCCCCCACTAATGAACTAAGCCAAGTTTTGTGCCCATCCTGATTTATCTGTTTAGAAAGAAGCTCTTTATTTCCAGGCGCTGGACCATCCTTCTGGCCAGATGAGGGCTCATGACCGCAGAGAAGTTCCACATCCGAGGCTTTTTGGTAAAACGATGTTTCTTGTGAAATAGATCAGCTCTACGCAGAATGGAGTAAATGTATAGGTACACTTTATATGATAAACATGAACTTGACACCCAAGAACCCATTCCCTGGCTTAAGAACCAGAGTATTACTAGAACCTTAGAAGCCCCCTGTGTGCCCTTGGGGGTAACCACTGTTCCAAATTTCAGGTTAATTACTCCCTTGCTTTTCTTTAAAACCACCTACATGTATCCCTAAATAGTATGTTTTTCACTTTGCTTCTCTGTGACCTTAAACTAAATGGACTCATACTGCATCCATTTTTCTATGACTTTCTTCTTTCGATAAATATTGCTTTGAGATTTATTTGCATTGTAGCACATAGCTATATTTCCTTTGTTTTTATTCTCCATAACATCCTACCCCATGAATATGGGTATTTTTTGATTGACTTGTGAACTGAGACATTTTTTAAAAATTTCTAAATGTATACTGGCTTTCTGGTTAT
Source organism: Grampus griseus (assembly GCF_964374135.1). Lineage (NCBI taxonomy): Eukaryota > Metazoa > Chordata > Mammalia > Artiodactyla > Delphinidae > Grampus > Grampus griseus. The sequence goes on from NC_139008.1 coordinate 7,585,500, forward strand.
CTATTTATCATTGATTTGTAAATTAATTTACAAATTAATTCTAGTCTTAGAATAAGACTAGAGACACATCCTTTGAAGTGTGTTGAAGCTAGCTTTATGAACTAACGTGTGGTCTTTTTCATAAATATTCATGTGCACTTGAAAAACATAACTATTCTCTGGCTGGGTACAATGTTCTCTACGTATCCACTTGATCGAGTCTGTGATATATACTATTAAATACTTTCTGGTTTTTATGTACTTGATTTATTAACTATGATAAGCAATAATTTTAACTGTCCCATATCATTTTGGACTTCTGTATTTCCTTTCATGTCTGTCCATTCTTTTTTTTTTTAATTTTATTTATTTATTTTTGCTTGTGCCGGGTCTTAGTTGTGGCCGGCAGACTCCTTAGTTGTGGCAGGCGAACTCTTAGTTGCAGCATGCACGTGGGATCTAGTTCCCTGACCAGGGGATCGAGCCCGCGTCCCCTGCATTGGGAGGTGAATTCTTAACCACTGCGCCACCAGGGAAGTCCCTGTCTGTCCATGCTTGCCTTAAATATTTTAGGCTATGTTATTAATGTATAAAAAAATAAGAATTTTTCTACCTTACTGGTGAATTAACTCTTTTTAATCCTTCATTGATCTTCTTTATCTTTAGTAAAACTTTTAGCCTTAAAGGCAATTTTTTTTCTGACATTAATACAGCCTTTCCACTTCTCTTTTCTTTTTTCATATGCCTACCGCATATTTTCCCACCCTTTTCTTTTCAATCTTTGTGTCCTTATGTTTTGTGTGCATCCCGTGTAAATAGCATGTGGTTGAATTTTATTTTAACGCTGTTTGACAGTCCTTGTCTTTTTTTTTTTTTTGGCTGTACCGCGCGGCAAAGCACTGAGTCCTAACCACAGGACCGCCAGGGAATTCCCGACAGTTCTTGTCTTTTAACTAGAGAGTTTTAGTCCATTTATGTTTTAGTGATTGGTGATCAATTGGGTTTATTTCTACCATCTCATTACATTTTCTAACTTGACCTCAGTTTCTGCTTCTTTCCTCCTGCTCTTTTCCTGTCATCTTTTAATTTGATATGACTGCAGTAATATTGCAACAGACAACTCCAAAATCTCAGGGGCTCACGACGACAAAAAGGTATTTCTCACTCTCAGTCTGAGGTTGGCTGCAGCTCTGCCTGGTCTTCCTATTATTCCATATTGTGGGTCGGTTCCAAAACTATGCTCACTGGGACTGGGCTGAAGCAACAAAGGCTGTCTAGGGCGGGTAACAGTGGCAAGAACACAAGAGACAAAGCCAAATCGTGCAAGGACATCTCAAACCCCTGTCTGTGCCACATCTACTCACATTCCATTGGCTAAACCAAGTCACGTGTTCAGGCTCAAGCTCGGTGTAGTGGGGCTATCTATTCCTCTCGTGGAGTGGGACGTAGGCAGGGTGAATACTTGCTGAATGATAATATATCCCACCATGATTGACCGAAGATTTTAGAGGGGGTTTCCTCTCTCTTTTTTTTCCATTTTATTTTCCCACCTTGTCCCCATTTGTTTGAGTAATATATGGCATGTCTATTCTTTTAGCCCTGATAGCTATTTTAACATTCATACTTAATAAATTCTACAGTTAACTTATTTCCCCCTCCTGACAAATATGAAAACCCTAGAACTCTTTAAGTGAAATCACTTCTCCTTTCAATTGCCATGCTTTCTTTGATCAGCATTTTAGCGCTCAGCTGTCTCCCCGCACACACATTAGGCATTATTATGTTTTCTACAGGCGATGTTTATTTTTTGTCCCCACATTTACCATTATTTTTTGCTCCTCCTTCCTTTTTGCATCTCAGTCTTTTCACCAGAGATCCTTTGCATTCCTCAAGCACAACGAAATTTCATTTTAGAAACGTCTGGCTGAATATTTGTTTATCTGAAAGTGTCTTTATCTCACACTCTTGACGAATATAGAATTGATTCATTCAGCATATATTTATTGTGGGCCTACTATGTGCCAGGACACATCCCAGACATTTGGGACACTTCAATGAACAAAACCCCAAAACTTCCTGCCTTTGAGGATCTTACATTTTAGAAGACAAGGTAGGGATAATCAGCAAAATGGACAAACCAAGTGTCTTGTATGTTACAAAGTGAAAACCCACATCAAAAAGAAAAGTAGAGCAGGATAAGGGAAGTCAGAAATACCTGCAGAAGAGCCGGTGGTCAGGGTAGACCTCTGCGAAGATGACTTGTGAAAGAAGAGCATTCCAGATGGAGTGAAGGGCTGGTGCAAAAGCCCTAAGATGAGAGTGTGGTTGGCACATTCAAGGAACAGTAGGGAACAGAGTGGATGGAACAGAGTGTGTGAGGGAAAGGGTGTGAGAGGCAGTCAGAGCTTAACAGAGGGGCTTGTAGCCATTGTAAAGGCTTTGAGCAAAGACAGCAGCTACTGCAGCATTTCAAGCAAAATGACATTTATCTGAGTTTTTGTAATGATCATTCTACTTTCTGTGATGATAGATAAAACTTATTTTATAACAAATTCTGGAGAGGGTGTGGAGAAAAGGGAACCCTCCTACACTGCTGGTGGGAATGTAAGATGGTATAGCCACTATGGAAAGCAGTATGGAGGTTCCTCAGAAAACTAAAAATAGAATTACTGTATGATCCAGCAATCCCACTCCTGGGCATATATCTGGACAAAAGTATCATTCAAAAAGATACACGCACCCCTATGGTCATAGCAGCACTATTCACAATAGCCAAGACATGGAAATAACCTAAATATTCCTTGACAGATGAATGGATAAAGAAGATGTGGTACATATGTATACAATGGAATACTACTCAGCCATAACAAAGAACAAAATAATGCCATTTGCAGCAACATGGATGCAACTAGAGATTATCGTACTAAGTGAAGTAAGTCAGAAAGAGAAAGACAAACACCATATGATACCACTTACATGTGGAATCTAAAATATGACACAAATGAACCTATCTATGAAACGGAAACAGAATCACAAACAGAGAACAGACTGGTGGTTGTCAAGGGGGAGGAGGTCGGGGGAGGGATGGAGTGGGAGGTTGGGGTTAGCAGATGGAAGCTTTTATATACAGGATGGATAAACAACAAGGTCCTACTGTAGAGCACAGAGAACTATATTCAATATCCTATGATAAACCATAACAGAAAAGAATATACATAAAAAGAATGTATATATATGTAGAACTCAATCACTTTGCTGTATAGCGGTAATTAACACAACATTGTAAATCAACTATACTTCAATTTTTTTTAAAAGTCATTTTATTTCAGCACATTGAAAATACTGTTTTCTACTGCCTTCTGACTTCCATTGCTGCTGTTGGAAAGTCAAGAGGCCCTGGGAGATTCTGGGGTGCTTATGGTAGACCCAACTAGGAAGTACAGCCTCCTCCCTATGGGCCTTGTAGCTGGGGGTCCCCGGGTTCTGCTGGGCTCCCCTTCTGGCCCCGCCTGCAAGCATCTAGGCCCATGATCTGGGCCCACTCAGGCATTGCCAGCCCTGGGGAGGAGGGTGCCCCCTTAAAAAGTCTGTTGATTACCACCATTCACTTCTCCTACCTGGAAATTGGGGGTAGGGTTGGGGGAAGGGGAGCAAGGCAGAAGTAGGGGGCTGGGTGGGCTTGGAGTGCACGCAGCCCCTCCCCTCTGGCCAGCCTGCCCCTGATGTCTCTGCAAAGGGACCTTATTAGCGACTGGGAAGCTGGCCCCACCGCCTCCCCAGGCCTCGCAGGAGCTGAGAGACCGCAATGGATTTCTGCAATCCATCGTTATCCCTTCCCTCGCCCGGGCCCACCACCAGGTAATTCCACTGTTAATTAAAATCCTGCAGCCTTTAATACCACAGCTCATAATTGCTGTTTTCACCAGCCCCGGATTGGCTGTGCAGGCCCTGGGGGGACCTGGAGTTTTGTTTCCTGAGCCTGACTTCGGCAATGCTCTCTCCAGCTGTATATTCACTTGTATCCAGCCAAGACTCCCCATGGCTTCAATAGTGGGATGAGGGGGGACCAGTGTCCCCCACCCTGGGGGCCACCCCAGAACACCCTTGATATCTCCCAGGGGGAGAGGTTAAAGAAGGAGGCAGGCTCTCCTCCCCTCAAGAGACAGGGCTCCAGGTATAACCCCCAGCAACACAGCCTGGGTGCAGACGGGCTCCCACTCACACAGTGGGCCTGTGAAGGTATCCCGCTGACCTCGGCCCCCGTGGCCGCGCTCATTCTCATCTCCATCTCCTCTGAGGCTCCCCACTGCCCCGAGTCCCCATGTGCAAGTCAGGAACCTGCAGATCAGAGAGGGAGGAGGATTTCCCAAGGCCACACAGCAGGCAGGCAGCGGAGCTGGGCTTCCTCCTGCCACACGCTCCACACTGACTCTCATGAACGTTTTCACTTGCTGGCTCTCCACCTCCACATCTTTCTCCTCCCTCCCAACTCCCTCCCACTCCCCACAGCCCTTGCTTCTCTTCCTCGGTCATCCAGAGGGTGGACCTAGGGTCCTGCAAGTGTGCAGAGGCAGGCCGGGATGGGGGAATGGGAGGGAGACCAGAGGACCATGGCTAGAGGTCCCGAAGGTCCAAGGCTGGGGGGCCCCTGTGGCCACAGTGGAGCCAGGACAGCTGAGTTTGGCCCTGCCCCGATGATCCATGGGAGTGGATGCTCTACTGCCCACCCCAAGTCTCCTTAAGGTCTGAAGCATCATCCCCAGTGGCTGGGAAATTGATCCATTGCTCTCTGCTGAAGAGTCACCGCACCCAAGTCCAGGCCCTTTCCTGGGGCAGCCTGTGCCCAAGAGTGATGGGTACAGGGCTGCGAAGTTCCAGCCCCAGCGATGAGGTCCTGCAGGGTTGGCTGAGGTCTACCTATAACTCCCGGCTCTCCCTCTGTGCCCCCCGCTGCTGTCCCTCCACCCGGGTGCTGATACCTGAAGCACCCCCCTTAAACTTCCCGCACACATACTCTATCTAGAGTCCACTTTCAGGGGACCGGACCTTTTAGAACCATCCTTCCAGGTGGGATTCCAGGTCCTTCTCCCTTCACTCTGCCCACCCTCACCACCCCCTCCACCCAGGACCCCAGACCCCCAACACCACTGCCTGTTACCCAAACCCAGCTCATGCTCCTGGCTCCTCTACTGCTTCAGAAGGAAGGGCTCGGCAGTCAAGCTCTAAATACCCCCGGCACCCCAGCTGAGAGTCTCTGGAGGCTAAGGACCACTTCAGGGCCCTTTATGCCTCCGAGGTCGGCTGTGTCATCCCCATTTTACCGATGAAGGAACTGGGAAAGCTGTCGCCTGCCCCAGTCTGCACAGCTGGGAAGTGTCAGAGCTCGTACCACAGCTGGTTCCCATCCAGCACCCAGCTCACAGGTACCTCAGCCGACCTCCTAAAACACCCCTTCCCTCGCTGCCAGCTTTGTGAGAAAATCAACCTCTTAAGTCCCCTGCCCTCACTGATGCCTCAGATGGAGAATCATGTTTACAAAGAACTGCTTTCATTCATTCACTCACCGACTCATTCATTCACTCACTCATTCATTCATTCAACAAATACGTTTTGAGCACCTTTTTATTATTTTTTTATTTTTATTTTTTTGCGGTACGCAGGCCTCTCACTGCTGTGGCCTCTCCCGTTGCGGAGCACAGGCTCCGGACGCGCAGGCTCAGCGGCCATGGCTCACGGGCCCAGCCGCTCCGCGGCATGTGGGATCTTCCCGGACCGGGGCACGAACCCGCGTCCCCTGCATCGGCAGGCGGACTCTCAACCATTGCGCCACCAGGGAAGCCCTTAAGCACCTATTTTTCACCCGACACTGTGTTTGGTGCTGGGGACACCTTGGTGAAGAAGACGGACGAAGTCCTCGTCCTCACAGAGCTGATATTCTATGGAGGGAGACATACAATAAACACGGTAAATAAGTAAAATAAATATACACTAGGTAAGATGGTGCTAAGTGCCAAGGAGAGAAAGGGGACATGCAAGGCTTGGGGTGGGGCCTAAAGGGTGACAGTTAAGACAGCGTGGCCAGGGGAGGCCCCACGGGGAAGGGGACTTGGGGCTACAGGGCGCAAGGCCCATTGGTGAAGGAGGGGGCACCTGGAGCCCTTTTCCTGGGCTCTTGGTGGGGATGGGGACACTCCTCCCAGCAGGGTCTGTACCAGCCCTGCTTGCCTTGTCTGGGGGTCCTCGTGGGGCAGCCGGCAGGGCTCGGACCACCCACCCAGGGGAGGCAGCTTGTGAGAAGGCAGAAGGTCCCCTTGTCCCTGCAGACAGCTCTGACCCCTGCCCAAGCCCAGTGCCCAACTCTGGAGGCCCTTCCCAACACCCAGGACCTCAGGTGCATCCTAGTGAAGAAATACCTGCGTGCTCCTTGCAAAGATGACTGGATGTTGGCAGAGCACCAGAGATCCCAGATGAAGGGCATCACTTGCCCAGAGGTATCATATGTTCCCCGGAGCAGAGTCCAGTGGGCCCCGCCTACTAGCTTCAAGCAGGGCCCCAAGCTCCCATGGGAGGTGTACCTGGTAAGGTCCTCCTGGGCACAGTTCCTGGGAACACCCAAGCATCAGCACATTCCACAGATCTGATGAGCTGGCTTCTATGTCTTTCTCGGGCACCCAGCCAGTGACTAGGCTCAGTCCCAGGCTAGAGCTCTGTGACGCACCACTAGAGACCTTTGGTGGACCTGTTCTGGCCACCCTCTCTGAGGACTCAGGGACAAACGCCATGCTCTCCCCAGTATGTGACCAAAACATCTCTCTTTGGCTCTTATGTGTGGAGGAAAGGCTGAGGAAGGTGCCAGATGGAGGGGTGAAAGCATGGCAAATACAAGACAAACTGCTCAGGGTCCTTTGGAATGGAGCTGAACCTTGAATTCACAAGGTTCGTGGGAGTTAAAAAGAAGTACTACGGGGGCTTCCCTGGTGGCGCAGTGATTGAGAGTCCGCCTGCCGATGCAGGGGATGCAGGTTCGTGCCCCCATCCGGGAAGATCCCACATGCCGCGGAGAGGCTGGGACCATGAGCCATGGCCGCTCAGCCTGCACGTCCAGAGCCTGTGCTCCGCAACGGGAGAGAACGCAACAGTGAGAGGCCCGCGTACCGCAAAAAAAAAAAAAAAAGAAGAAGTACTCTGCTCAAGGCTGGAGGATGATTGGGAAGAGATTAAGTAGCAGTGGGCAACAGTTACAAATTCAAAGGCAAGGGAAATGCCGTGGGTTGGGCAGACCCAGGACCCCGATATAAAGTACGCATCATCACCTCCTTTTTATTGGTAAGGAAGCTGAGTCTCAGAGAAAGTAAGCACCTTTCCCAGGGGGTACAGTGGGGAGTCAAACCAGGGTCGTCTTCTTTCCAAGAGACAGTCCACCCCCCAGGATCTGTACCTACCGCACCCCTCCCCAGGTGGGCCCTGGTCTCTGACACTGGACCTGCAGGGAACCTTCCTCATTTGGTGTTGGGGATGAGCTGCCTGAAGACCCAAGGAACTATTTTGTTCAGAGCTCTGGCCAAGAGGGTCACCGATTCCTCCCCACTCCTTGGGTTTCTCTGCCCCATTCCCTCGGCCATCCAGTGCCCCAGAGCCCGCCCCTCTCCCACCCCTCACTCCAAGGCCACCTTGAGTGCCAGCAGGAGGCAGTGTGGAGCAGAGGAGAAGAGCAGGGTCACTGGAACCAGACTGACCTGGGATTGGATCTCAATGCTGTTTCCTCTTGTGCAAGTTACTAAGCCTCTCTGAACCCCGTTGTTTTAGTTTCCCGTCGCTGCTGTAACAAGTTACCGCAAAGTTAGTGGCTTAAAACAACACACGTTGGGAATTCCCTGGTGGTCCAGTGGTTAAGACTCCACACTCCCAGCGCAGGGGGCACAGGTTTGATCCCCGGTCAGGAAACTAGAACCTGCGTGCAGCAACTAAGACCCAGTGCAGCCAAATAAATAAATAAAATAAATAAATAAATATTTCAAAAAACAAATGAAGGACCCTGTGATTACATTGGGCCCACCCAGATAATCTCCTATCTTAACATCAGCTGATTAGTGACCTTAATTCTCCCTTGCCACTTAAGGCAACATATTCACAGGTTCCCAGGAATAGTACACAGACATCTTTATGGGAGAGCGCAGGGGAAGCAGCATTATTCTGCCCACCACACCCGCTTTCCTTACTGAGTGATTATGAAATAAAGATGAGTTTGGGGAATTCCCTGGCGGTCCAGTGATTAGGACTCAGAGCTTTCACTGCCTAGACCCGGGTTCAATCCCTCCTCGGGGAACTAAGATCCCACAAGCCCTGTGGTGTGGACAAAAAAAAAGAAAGAAAAGATGAGTTTGTGCGATAAGAGCCCCAAGCACAGTGGCCATCAGAAGTAGATGTTTAATAAGTGCTCCGAGTATGTGTTTTTTTATACTAAATTATTTAAGTAAGAAACCGTTTCAAGGGAAATGCAAATGCATCGGGGAAACGCAAATCCAAACCACAAGGAGACAGCACCTCACACCTGTTAGATGCCTATCATCGCACAGGGAGATCAGCTCTGCTTGGTAACCAGCTAGAAGGGGGGGAGGGAGGGAGATGCAAGAGGGAAGAGATATGGGGATATATGTATATGTATAACTGATTCATTTTGTTATAAAGCAGAAACTAACACACCATTATAAAGCAATTATGCTCCAATAAAAACGTTTAAAAAAAGTTATTAAACATCTAAAAAAAAAAAGATGAGAAAACAAGTGCTGGCGGGATGTGGAGAAAAGGGAGCCCCTGTGCACTGTGGGTGGAAATGCAAATTGGTGCAGCCCCTATGGAGAACAGTATGGAGGTTCCTCAAAGAATTAAAAATAGAGCTTCCAGATGATCCAGCGATCGGGGTATTTATTCAAAGGAGATGAAACAGGATAAAGAGGTACCTGTACTCCCATGTTCATTGCAGCTTTATTCATAATAGTCAAGATTTGGAAACAACCTAAGTGTCCATCCGTGGATGAACGGGTAAAGAAGAAGTGGTATATACATAATATGGAATATTATTCAGCCACGAGAAAGGAGGAAACCCTGCCATTTGTGACAACATGGATGGACCTTGAAGGCATTGTGCTAAGTGAGATAAGCCAGACAGAGAAACTCAAGGTATCACTTATATGTGGAAACTTAAAAACAAAAAACAAATTTTAAAAAGTCCAACTCATAGAAACAGAGAATAGAAAAGTGGTGCTGAGGGCTGGGGGCCGGGGGAAATAGGGAGAGGTTGGTAAGAGGGCACAAACTTTCAGCTATAAGCTGAATAGGGTCTGAGGAGCTACTGTGTAACAAAGTGACCAGAGTTGATAACACTGTATTATATAATTGAAATTTGCTGAGAGTCAAACTTGTGTTCTCACATACACACACATGTAAAGGGATAAATGTGTGAGGTGTGGGATGTGTTAATTAACTAGACGGGGAGAATCCTTTCACAGTGTATATGTACATCCAATCACCATGATGCTTCTTATAATTTTATTGGTCAATAATACCTCAATAAAGCTGAAAATTTGTTTTTGAAAAAAGGATAGAATATGATTTCCTCACTAAAGGGGTCACTTAAAGGATCCATGGGCAGGTCCTCCCTGCATCCCCAAGCCCACCCCTGGTCAGCTACAGGCCTGACAGTAAGGGGGTCCCTAGGGGAAGTTCTCCCCCCAGCTGGAGGCTCTCACCCCACTGTTAGGATGTCTTCCTGGGAGGCGAGCTGGCCTGAGTTGTATGCCAGGATTTAATTAACCCTGGCACAACCAGAACTCCAAAGCCAAACTCTGGAGCTGCTGGGAATGACCCACCCCAGATCTGGCATTCCCCAAAACAACCCCAGGTACAACGGGCTGGGGGGGCCACCTCCCAGCCAGCCAAAGCCAGCTGGCTCCTGGCCTCTGGAAGTGCTAGTACTGGCTGTGCACTGAGTTTTCTGACTCTTCTTCAGATATTTCAAAGAACCCCGGCCTAAGTGAATTCGCTATTTGACGTCTTGTGCATTTAAATGAAATTCAAGCCATTGATTCCAGAGTCTCATGTCACTCACTGGCTTTTTACAAAAACATGCAAAGTCCTAGAATCCGTCAGCCATTTTTCTTGAGAGACAGGAAGTCAGATTTCTCTTGTGAGGTAAGCCCTGAGTCTTCAAAAGTCTAGGAAGGAAGGCCAGGTTTAGGCTGCTCAAGTCTTTACTGCTGGGACAAGTTTCCACTCCTGGCTACTACGGACTGTTGTGCAGTCTGTGCACTGCGCAAATGTACCCAGCTGGGGTGTGGGAAGAGTGAGCATGGGAGATCCATGTGGGCTGAGATCCAGCCCACACTGCGCTCACCGATGGCATGTATGCCCTCCAGTTGGCTCCTCCCAGAGTGGGAGGCACAGAGGCACGGTACAGGCTCAGACTCAGCTTCTCAAGCTAGATATCCATCAGGGATAGCATGTGGTGCCTCTGCACATGATCAGGACACTGCTCAGGCCAAATGTGACACGTTTCACAATTGTATTGTCACAGGCTGACAATAACCAATTGCATAATGTGTATTTCCTGTTTGAGGAGGTAAATTCATGGATGAAAATTTAGCGGTCTTTGCAATGTCGAATTTTCCATCCGAGACACTTAGGCTCAATTTTGGTGCTATTTTGTCTCAACCAGTTAACCATTCACATGGCACTGGTCCTGGAGGCAGCCCTGCCCCCACCCTTCAAGAGTCCCCCCAGGACACTCTGGGACCTCCTGACCTCACTTTTTGGGAGAGGGTCAGAAAGCAAGGGCAGAGGCGAGGTCTGAGAGTGACTTGAGGTCTAGGAGTGCTGTCCAGAGGGGAAGGGCATTGAGGCCCCCTTTCCACTATACCTGCACATGCTCTCAGAGGCTTCTCAGCTGGTGTGGACAGGCCATCTCTGGGGAAACATGACTCTCTGGGCTCTGAGAGGCTGCCTGGCTTGTGTCCTGTTTGTGAGAAGGCTCCACGTCACCCCAGAATCCTAGGCCAGGTCCTGGTGGCGTGACCAGCACAAGGTGTTCTGGTTATCTACTGCTACGTAACTAGCCTCCCCCCACCAAACATAATGGCTTTTAAAAGGTTATTGTTATCTTACTCATAGTTCTATAGAGCTGACCAGGTTCAGCTGGATGAGTGGCACTGGCCTGCTCGTGTAGTTGCAGTTAGGCGTCAGCAGGAAATAGGAGTCAGCTGAAGACTCAGCTGGGCTAGAAATCCAGGCTGGTTTCTTTATTCACATGTCTGGGGCCTCAGGGGGGCCTGCCCAGATCTCTCTCTCTCCCGACGCCAGACTTCTCCATGTGGTTAGCTTGGGCTTCCTTACAACATGGCAGTCTCAGAGGAGTCAGACTTCTAGCATCATAACTGACTTCCCCCAGGGCAAGCCTTACCAGAGGTCCAAGTGGGAGCTGCACAGCCTTCTTTGATGTGGCCTCAGAATTCACATGGTCAAGTTCACTGCATTCTATTGGTGCACACAAGGCCAGCCCCTATTTAAGGGGAGGGGGCTATACAAGGGCAGGAATACCAGGAGGCATGGTTCATTGTGGGTGTCATCTTTGGAGACTATCTACCACAAGGGGGTCTTCCTACAGCGGGGGCAAAGGTAGGGGGAGAAAAGGACAAAAGCAGCCAGGAAAGGACAGCCTGACTGTTCCCTCTGGCTCAGAACGGAGCGGGACTTTTTCAGAAACGTTGCCATTCATTGATTTCACAATTGTTCTCTGGCTCCTGCCTCCTGCCAGGACTCGGCACCAGTCCTGCCCTCAGGGTGCCCAGAGTCACCTACTCTCAGGAATACAAGTGTGTTTTTCCTACAGGAAATTGTCCTTCAAGGTGGAAAAACAGTGTGAGATATTCACACTGTTTTTAGATTGATGGTCCTCACTATTCAATCCAAATCACTGATTAAGTATCTATATTTTTAATTAACTACAGCCTACTCCATGATCCAGCTAGTTTAGAAATGCCCCAGAAATTTCTCCTCAAGCACAATCTCAAAATTATTTGACTCACTAGCAGATTGATAGCCAGTCCAAGGAACTACACAGCTCTGTATCTATCCACCCATGTGATTCTGATCAAGCTCTTCCCTTTCCAAGTCTTGGTTTTCTCCTGTAAGAGAAGGGAGGGAGATGAGGTTGACCAGATGACTGGACTCCAAGAGCCACCATCATGACCAGTGGGTTCTGACTATTTCTGTGGCCTTGGGCAAGTCCCTATCCCTATCAGGCTCTTAACTTCCCACCTGTAACATGGGAAGTCAGAAAAGATGACTCTAGGGTCCTTTGAGCACCGTCATCGTTTAATTCAGATTCCCATCTGGACTCACTTCAGCACATGCAAGAATGCATCCATTGCCTTAGGACTGGGATTCAAGCCCAGCTGTTTGGTGCACATTGTTATTCCCAGGTCCAAGTCCCCCTGCAGTCAAACCATTGGAGACAGGCAGACACTGCCATGGAAACTGATCTGGAATCCATTCACTGGCTCCCAGCTGAGTGATGGGCCAGGCTGGGTGGCAGCTTTGTGTAGGAGAAAAGGTTGAGATGAGGGGTCAGCCAGGCTGGGTAAAAATCTCAGCTTCTACTTGGTTATGGCATGACCTTGAGAAATTCCTTAACCTTTCTGAGCCTCAGTTTCCCCATCTGTAAAATGAGGGTCCTCACGCACACCTCCCGGGAAAAGCCTAAGGATTCAAGATCATATCTGAGAAGCCTTGATGTAGCGTCTGTTATTCTTCAAACTGCATGCTGGAAAGCAACGTCTGTTTTGAAGGCAGTGGCACTGATTCTCGTCACTGGCTCAGAGCCTTCCCTGAGATAATTTAAGAGGTCTGGGTTTGGGAGTGCTCCCCGGGCAGATCTGCCATCTCCCCTGTCGGCCACAGGATGGATAGGCCCCTAGCCCAGCTGGAAGGGCTATCCATGCCGCTGCCTCCAAAGATGTTCTGGGCTGTCACACTCTCCTGCACGCTGTGCTAAAAAATGACTCCAAAGAAAAGTAAGCAGACACTCCAGGCCATAAATATTTCAGAGCGGAATGAACGTCCTTCCCACAGCACCGACTTGCCATATATATTATTTATAAAACCATAACTTGAGTTGAAAGGTAGTCATCAAAAGAATAGACAGTCTCACTCAGATCCACTTGGTGATTGGAAAAACAATCTAGAAGGAGAGAAAATGGTGTCTGGGCTGTGATGTCACAGGAGGTCATCTGGCCCCGCCCCCTGGCTCCAGCCCCGCCCAGAGGGAGTCTGGCAAGAGGGACAGGATGGTCCGGCAGGAACAAGCACTGGAAACCAGCAAACTGCTGGGTTTCCACAGCCCCAGCCCTCACTGGATTTACAGGAAGTCTCCATTAAATTACAAACAGAAGTCCACAAGTTAAAAAAAAATCTTCCTCCACCTTTATAATAGGGAACGGAGCTCATCATGAGAGGAGAGGCTGGGAAGGACTGGCAAAAGCTATTGGATGAGCAGAAAGAACCTGGGCCAGGAACTGGCAGACCTGGGTTCTAATTCTGGTTCTGCTTTTCCATGGTGTGACGTCCAGCAGGTCACTGTGCCTCCCTGGACTCGATTTTCCCATCTATGAAATAGGGGGCTCAGTGGTCCTCAGTCCATCAGACCCAGCATCCCTGTCCTGCAGCACATGCTTGGTAACATCTCTTTTTTTTTAATTTTTTTAATTTTTTTTTATTTTTCGGCTGCATTTGGTCTTCGTTGCTGTGCACGGGCTTTTCTCTGGTTGTGGCGAGTTGGGGTTACTCTTCGTTGTGGTGAGCGGGCTTCTCATTGCGGTGGCTTCTCTTGTTGCGGAGCACGGTCTCTAGGCACGTGGGCTTCAGTAGTTGTGGCTCATGGGCTCAGTAGTTGTGGCTTGTGGGCTCTAGAGCACAGGCTCAGTAGTGTGGCCCACGGGCTTAGTTGCTCCGCGGCACGTGGGATCTTCCCGGACCAGGGCTTGAACCCATGTCCCCTGCATTGGCAGGCGGATTCTTAACCACTGTGCCACCAGGGAAGTCCTTGGTAACATCTCTTATTCTCTCTAGAAATAAAGTTCGATAATATAACCTATCTGCATACACAATTTTAAAAATCAACATAGTAAAGCCTCAACCCAGTGACATGTACCTGTTCATATATTCACCATGAATATGGCATTTCCAAACACAAGCTGACACTGTGCTCTTATATGACCACTCAAATACCACGAGCAGCCTTTTATTTGGGGATGTGATCGTCTAACCGTAAGCACTCCTGGTAAAATCCTGCGACAAAACAAAGGACCTTCTTCCTCAATTTTCACTCTAGTAGCATGCTTGGGAGAGTCGGTGTAGGTTAAAACTGTGCAAAAAACAAACAAACAAACAAACCACTGTGTGTTAGGATGTAAAACAGAGTTCAGTTCTTGGCTCAGATCATTTTCAATAGGTTTCTCACCCATAGGAACGTCTGGCCGGACATTTGCAATTTGTGTGGGATGCAGTGAGCATTCTTCACGGAGCGGGGCCATTGGGCACAGTACAGAATCCTAGGCACCCCCCTCCCAGCATCGCGATGACCAATTAAATGCCCCCACTCACGTCCAAAACACCCCCAGGATGGAGTGAGTCCACAGAGCCACCAGACAAGCTGTTACCACAGCGCTTCTGCACTGCTCTGGGCATCTGATGCCTCCCATGTGTGGCTCAATGACAAACACTACCCTTAAGGCCAGCCACAAGGTGACCACTCCAGTTCCTGCCCTGCTGTCACATTTTGGTGGCAGCGGTGACTGGACTTTCCAGACACACCCACCGCTGCTTGAATGGAGGCTGGAACCAGGGTATGTGGAAGAGATGCCTGATCCTTCCCCGGTCCTTCCCCTCCCACACTCTGCCCATTTGGGAAGTCGGGTGTCTAATGGGCACCCCCCAAGCGGGGACTCCAAGCCATCCAGACAGCAGTGCCATGAGCGCCCTAGAGGAGGTGAGGGGGCCGAGCCGGGCTCCTGGGGCGGTGAACACCCCTCGTGGCGTCCTTACTGTCAGCATTCAGCCAGTGGGAAAGGAGCAGAAAGGGGACAGCTGCCACAAAGAGGTGACAAAGGGAGCGTGGATTTTGCCCCCGAGCACTGACAATGGTGAGGGCTTGTTGCTTGATTGAATATATATATGAATCTTAACTCTTTCTTGTACCCCAACTGGGAAGCAAGCGGGAGGGTCGGAGATTAGCTGTAATTAACTGTAAGAGTCAAGACATCTTGAAGACAATAGCTGTGCTCCAGAAAGTCTAGGAAGCTCCTGGGTCCTTCCTGTGAATAAACATCTCCCCTACAACCCGTCAACCGCCACATCCCATCCACAGCTGTCTGCAGCCCACCCTCCTCCGGACAAGACCAGATATGCAGAGCCTTAAGGGGGCCATCATTCAGGCGCAAGAGAGGGTTCCCATTACAACTGCCTCGGATGGCTGGTGAGCTGGGTTTGGTTTTCTTTCTATTATGTGATCGCTATGGGAAATGTAGAAAACACAGAAAAGCATGAGGATAGAAATAAATGTCACTGGTAATTCCATGACCAGTGGTAGCTCCAGTTAGCATGTGGGGTGTGTGTGTGTGCATGTGTTTACATGTCTATGCATATATGTATACACATATACGAACAAACATGCACACACATATATATACATATACATAGATATGCTATAGGGTAGTAAGAATGAACTTTAATTAACTTAAACTTCCCTATTTTTTCTCCCACCTAAGGAGTGGGATTCCCAGCTCCCATTTGGAGAGTGACGGTCACCCAGGGCAGCCCCGTGGAGTCAATGAGCAGAACTGTGCGCCTCCTGGCGGAAGGAAGAGGGCTCAGGAGACCCAGAAGGTACTCCTGGCATCAAGGCCAAGTACGCTGCTCCAGGGCTGCACAAAACTTGGGGGCTGATGAGGAAGAACCGGGATCCGATGGGGCTTCTTCCTGGGGGCGACCTGTTCAATGTGAATACAGCACCATTCTCAGCTCCCCAGCCAGAGAGGCTGCCCTGAACATCCTGCCCTCTGCTGGCAGTCAGCAAGCATTCCGGGACATGAGTGTCCCGTCAGAGAAGATCCGGGTCTTTGGGAGGCACTTCGTAGCTGCCTGGCCTGTGCCAGGAACCAAGAGGATCCCAAAGTGCTGAGGGCGGTGCCCGGCCCTGGACTCACAGCTTCTTCAGGGGGGCAGACTCACCCATGAAGCCACGGAGTGAGAGCGCACAGCCACGTGCCACCAAGGGCAGCCTGTGCAGGGCTTAAGGGTGGCCTTGCTGACACACTGATCTGCCACTCACCAGTTGCCCTTTAAGCCTCAATTTGTTCACCTTTAAAATGGGTATAAAGACTGTACCCACAATATCAGTTTATTGGGAGAACCCAATGAGATAACGCATGTAAACTGCTCCATAAATGGTCACCTTATAATTATTATATCCAGAATTTCCTCAGGCCTTGCCAGACACTTTCTTATAATAAGCCCTATTTCTCTGACTCTCACCCCCCTGCTAGTGTAGGACCTCCCACCCAAAACCTCACTCAGCGGCTGGAAGTGCCCTGGGTGTGTTGCATGTGAGCTCATGATTTTCTCTGCTACCCACGGGACCACCGTGATGCTTTCTCCCTCCTGGCCAAGACCACCTGCCTGCATAGGAGACCCTTCCTCTCTGCCTTCCAGGGCACCCCCATTTGCAGTCCCCATTCTGAGATGTCCCCCTCTATCACCCAGGCTCTGGGCAGAGGGCCTGGTACCTCGGAATCCTACAGTTGCCCATCCCCAGTGCCCCAGCTCTGGCCAGCAGCCGCCTCTGCATAGACCAGACCCCAGACCAGGGACCAGGCTGGGTTCCACTTCACCTTCACCCCCTGCTCAGACTGATGGCTCTGAGTGGATGACCCATCTCACCCTACATTCAGCATACTGGGACATTTTTCCATGCCCACAGTGGACACAAATCTGCCTTCCAAGATCAGTATATCATGGTGCAGAGCAATGGGATATGGGGCGTGGTGGTGTGGTACACGGGCTGGGAATAGCCTGGAAGGAGAGCAGAAGCTGAGCTGCTGAGGCCTGAGCCATGATGGGGCTTGATACCAAGAGAGGGGGTGGACCTCCCAGGAGAGGAAGGATGTGCACCCAGGCCCCACCAGAGACAGGTATCACCCAGCCGGCTGGGAGCCCATAAGGTCACAGCATCCCCCAGGGAGACCCACCTCCAGGGACTGAAGCCGCCGGCACTCTCAGACTTTTTAAGATCCAATACCTTTTTTCTCTCCCAGCATTTGAGGGGGAAAAAGAGCACATGGCCCTACTGAAATGGGAGGGAACAATGTCTGGTGTCACTGTGTCACTTCTCAGAGGGCAAAGACTCCTCCCGTGTTTGCAATACCTGCCTCAGGGGTAGATGTGAGAAGGAAAGGCAGAAGTGGACGGAAAAGCCCTAGAACTGCATGCTGGGCCCATGTGCACTGGGGCCATCATTCTTGCACAGGAAGGCCTGATGGAATCTTCCGGACCAATGGCTTCTGTCAGTGGGACAGCACATCCCGGGAGGCCTGCTCTGGCCCCAGGAACCTCCCCTACTTGCTCATACCAGGGCTACTATGTTCTTCTAGTTGGTGGGCGTGGAAAACCATCCAGGAAACGTGCTATGTGCACACCTCAAATGTGTGTTTCCACCCCCAGGTCCTGCCTGGCAGGACCCGAGGTCACGTCAGGGACAGTGGCCCCTGTCCCCAGCTTCAGCCTGGACCCACCTTCCCTCAAAGTCTCTCCTCAGCAGCCCTTGGGGGCCTCTCAGAGAAGCGGCCTCAGCTCCGCCTCGGGCCCCCACCAATCTCTCCCCCATCTGGAACCACCCACCCCCCAAATTAGAGAAATAGAAATAAAAAACTGGACGAGTTAATTTGCTAAAATGAAATGGAGTGCAATAACTGATTACATTTTTCCCCAAAGGAAACTTGAGTTAATTTGGCTGGTGACTCATATGCCAGACTGCCAGTTCCAACACAGCATCCCAGACACGACTCCTCGCTGGGCCCAGCTGGCAGCCGCCCTCCCCGCTCACTGCTACAGGCACCAGTTCCCGCCTATGTTTCTCGGGGGAGCAGAGTGCCCACCGGAGAGAGAGCTGTTTGTGGCACATCTGAAACTGCGGGGCACACGCACACTCACACACGTAAGTCCATACAGAAGCATGTGCGTCTACATCACACTTGGCAGACAAGCATACACACGTCCATATATGCACACGCACGCACACACACACACGCTTGGGACGTCACAATAAACTGAGATGGGCCCCTCAGTAAATCATCCAGCGATAACCTCTGCATACCAATACTGGGGGAAAATCCAATTAAAGTAACTCCTTTCTCAGTCATTCCTATTTTCTCAGCATCTTAAATATCCTAGAGGGAGAAGAGGTTCGCCAGAGTACTAACGTGAACTCTGCTGAGCTTTGGGTGAATATTCCTGGCCCAGCATCCCATGGGTAGAGGCCCCAGATGGGCTTTCCCGACTACTTAGAGTGAAGGGAAGGTTGAGACCCCACTACTACCACCCATACTCCTCACTTGGCCACATTTCTAATGAAAGCACCTCCCAGCTCGGGCAGAAGCCCCCACGGTAGGCCCTGGAGTTAGAAGGTCCCCAGGCCCAATCTTGTCATTTACATGCTGTGTGACTTTGAGCAAGGCACTTACCCTCACTGAGCCTCAATTTTTTTTTTCTATAAAATATTTTCCTCATCTGGTTGTACAATAATATGAATGTACTTAATACCACTGGATGGTACACTTAAAATGATTTTATGTTGTATGTATTTTAACACAATTTTTTAAATTGGGGGAAAAAAGGCATAAGCTTTCCCTTCCTCTTACCCCCTTACCACTGGTTGGGATGTAGAAATGATGGCAGGAGCTGGGGCAGCCTTTTTGGATTCAAATATGGAAGTCACCTGTTGAGCGTGGCAGAACAGCAAGATAAAAGGACAGTGGTTCCTGTGACATTGTAGAGTTATAAGTCCTGGATTGCTTGTGTTCAGACTGTTATATGTGAGAGAAGTAAACCTCTATGTTTTTTAAAAAATATTCATGCTCAAACATGGAGAAAACTAAAACCATTCAAAGGGGTTCATTCATTGGGACAAGGATAAGAGATACTCCCTAAGATCCCTCACCCAGTCATCCCCAGTGAGGACACGTGACCCAGGATTCTGGTCCAACTCACCCACCAACATCTGTGCAACCTCATTGCACAAAAAAAAAATCATTTTTTTCCCTAAGCCCCAGTTTCCCTATCTGTCTTCGGACACTAATACTGTCAGCCTCAGTTTTCCAAATCTGGTTAATGAGAGGTCCAAGCAGCAAAATCACTTGGAGGAGTGGGCAAGAGCAAGGCCGGCGTCCAGGTGGATCTGACAGAGGGCCAGAGCAGCAGGGCGGAGGGAGCCTGCAGCACCCAGCCCTTGGTCCTCTTGCTAAGCCCATCTTACAGGAAGCTGGGGATGAGCAAAGAGGCCTGTGAGGCTTCCAGAGCCCAGGGAGAGCCACGAAGAGCGGGAGAAGCAGGAGGCCTCACCACTCAGGTACCGGTGGGCAGAGTTTTCCGGAGCCGACGCCCTCACTCCCAGATGAGAAAATGGGGGCAGAAGCCCTCCGAGCTCAGGGCTCTGTGTGGTCTCCCCGCCCCTACTGTGCCAGCTCACTCTGTGGGTCTCCCCGGGGCACCGTGGGGGTAGGGGGGTGGCCAATCTCCTAGAGGAAGACAGCAAGGACCCCAGCGGCCAGTCCCAGCACTTGGGGCGGGGATGGGGGAGGGAGTCAAGAGATAGGGAATTGGTGGGAAGGGGGAGAGGTGGAGAAAATGTTTGCTGGTCTCCCTGGAGGGCATCTTGCTTCCTTGGGAAACCCAGGAGTGGTTATCAGAATGAAGGACAGAGATGCCTATCCCAGGATAAGGGCTAAGAAATCTCTCCTTGTGGCTTGACACCCCGCGGCAGTGCTCGGAGAGACAGGACCCCATCCCAGACTCCTGCCTAAACTCGGGGCCCAGGGCCCAAGCAGAGAATAGCCATCCACCCATGACATCACAGCCCGGGGGAGCAATGGCCAGGTTTCTGGGCAGCTGGCACCAGCTGTGCCCACTCTGAGGCTCACCCAGGCCCAACCATGACCTTGATACTAGCCAGTACTCCTCTGTACAGCCTTGAGGTCGGTTGAGCCCTGCTGAAATCCTCCCTCTGTCACTTACAAACAGAGGGACCCTGGGCAAGGAGGTTATATAACCTCCCTGAGGTTCAGCCCCTGCCTCTGTAAGGAGGTACCCACACGGGGGGCTAAATGAGCTCGTGGCCCTCGGCCAATGCGAGCCCCCTCTCCCTCCCGTGGACATCTTGGCCCCGTGGCTCCTGGGAAGGGCATTATAAAAGGACAAACAAGGCTGGTCAAATTTGTGGTCGGCATCCTCCAATTTCCACAACAATTGTCGTTTCAAGAAATAAAACATGTGCTGACATGTCCCTTCTTCTCCAGAAAACAGAGACGGACCCACTGAGCATCTGGGTCTCCGTCCCTCCTCACTCGGCATCTGGAGCAGCAGGTTCTGGACTTTTCCAAGCCCCGGACACAGTAGAAGAAACACGTGAGTCCTTGGGCACCTGGCTTTTTAAAGCACAGACCAAATGGCTCTTTTATTTGTGACTATATGAATGTCCTCATATTTTCCACCTGAATATCCTTATATGGGATTCTCAGACTGAAGTAAAGCTGGGTGGCCCCAAAGTCCAGCTTTACAGAGGAATTCCCCTGAATGGTCATGGCCCAAGTGAGCGTCTGCTGAGAGTTGGGGGGGACAGGAGCTGAGGCCTGGGGATGGGGTCAAGGAGACAGGGGGCCCCACTGCAAGGAGTTTGAAGGTCCCTCTGGGGACACAGGAGGGCACCCAGATGCCCCAGGAAGAGATGCAAGGCCTAGAGGGTAGGTTGTCCCCCAATGCACAGCCAACGGGGTAGCTCTGCCCACTGCTGCACTCACACTGTCACACACGGATATGCATTCAAAGCACACACAGAGACATCCATTCACGTACACACAGACACACACAGAAGTGCATTTACACACTATCACATACATACACACACACCAATACCACCACCACACTAATGCCCCCAACATCCCAAAGCAGGTGTGCAAGCCTGCCTTCCCTGAGGTTCCAGTAGCAATGGGCTCCCAGTCACTCCTAATCCCTTGGACCACGGACACCTCCAGTTTCACAAGCAGGAATTACTTAGCGCCACGGGGCCTTGTACTGGTGAGAAAATCGTGGCTCGTCCAAGACCACTGGCAAATTCAGAGCAAAGCCAGGACCACTTCCCCCTCGGCTTGCCCATAGCCCATCCCACCGGCCTCTGGCCTCTGGCCTCTGGCAGCCCCTGGCAGGTCCTTGACCCTCCCATCCCCGAATCTTCTGGCTCAGGCCCCCACCCCAAAGCCTGCCCCCCCTCCTTATTTCAGCCCTACCCTGAGCCCCAGACTTGTACCCAGACCTCCCCCACCCCTGCTGAACCCTTGGGACCTTTCTTCCTCCCCACCCAGTCTCAAGAGTTTCCTCCCTTCTCTTGCCTCCCCTTTCTGCCCAGAGGCTGGGCAGGGTTAAACCACAGGAACCAGGGGTCAAGGTCAAAGCTGAGTGTGTGTCTATCTGCTTCCCTCCAGCCCCTGCCTCCACCCATACAGACCCTTAGGCATCAGGTGTCACCTTCCGCTCCTCTGGGCGAGGTCCAGGGGCGGCCCCTCCCTCCTGGACGCCCTGTCTCTGGTGGGGCAGAGGCCAGAAGAGCTCAGGACCCAGGCAGAGTTCTGGTGGGGGGCTGGGGACGAGGTCGCGCCGTCGCTTCCCCCCGGCGCCGCTAGGTGGCGCCGCGCCAACGAGGATTGGGATGGACGGGAAGGTCTGCGCCGCGAGAGCCGGGTGCCGCGCCCACTCCTCCCACGCGGCTGCAACCATCAGGGTCCTCGAGCCTCGGGTCCCCATGCCCCCGACCCCGGCCCAAGCTCTCCTCAAGGCTCCAGGCTCGCTCTGGGGCTCAGAGCACGCACCCTGGGGCCCTCTTCACCACCTCTGCACTTGGTCCCCGGGTAGCTCACCTGGTCCCACTGGCTTGGCCAGCTTCCCCAAGGCCATACCTTCTCTGGAGGAGGTGACCCTGATTCGGGGGCACAGTGCAGAGGTGGATTGATAGGAAACTTGTGAGGAAGAAGAGCCTGAGTGTCTGGGTTGGGGCCAGCCCCCGAGATGAGTCCTTTCCTCTCTCTGAATTTCTTTATCTATCAAGTGGGATTGATCCCAACCCACAGAGTAAACGAGGTCAGCATGGATGAGTCCTGGCACCGGGCATGGCACAGACTTGGTACTCAGTAAGCAACAGTGCCTCGGTTTCCCCTTACACCTCCCGGGGATCGTACCTTACCTCTGCCTTTGCCCTCCTGGTTCCGGGGTCCTCGTGCCTCACTGTAGTACAGACTGCAGCTCAGAAGCATCTAATGAACAGGTACCTGCATCTCACCCCGCCACCCCCAGAACAGGAAGGTCATATTCTCCACCCCTTGGCAAAATTGGCCCAGTCCCCGCCCCCCTTTCAGCATCCAGAGAGACAGGAGAGGCCTCTACGATGCTCCCATTCATCGGACTCCTCCTGGCCTCCGAGTCTGTCCTGAGGGTAGTCCCACCCGCACCGCCAGGCCGTGGACCCCCTGGGACAGAGATACCCCATCCGCTCAGTGTGGCCCGGCACAGGGAGGGCGAAGCAATAAATGCCCAATAAATGCTTGTTAATTTGCTTCCTGTAAGAAGGAGGGCACTAACAGCACACACTGACCCCACTCTGCATCAGGCACTGTGCCAGCGGCTTCTTTAATACATGCTTCCAACGACTCTGAGTGTTTTTCCCACGAGGAAGCTGGGGCTCAGAGAGGGAAGCTGGGGCTCAGAGCTGTCACACAGGGGGTCAGTGACAGCTGGAGTTGCCTTGCTCCAGGGTGCCCCAGACCCTCTATGCCATGAGCCCCTCCTTCCCTGCCTGGGACTAAACCCCGAGGCGTGGTGACCAGGCCACTCTCAGACTTTCTGACTCTGTGGTCCTCTTCTGACCCTCTGAGGCTCCCACTGTCCTCAGTCACCTCCTAGCCTTTGCAGGGGCTGACCATCCTGCCAGGAAAGATGTCTTCCCAGCTTCATTCCATAGGGGCCACCCTAGCATCACCTCCTGCAGGAAGACTTCCATGACTACAGGGGTCCCCAGCCTCAGAGCCTCACTTGGTCCCAGGCTCAGACACACTGTGGACTCAAGCAGCTATTAGGGACCAGCTGACAACACATCACCACAATGATGTGTTCCATGGGGGAGCCTACACCACATCCCAAACCCAGTTTACGAAGAAGCTTTTAGAAGGGCATTTAGGGTATCCCATGGACTGAAGTTTTGTGCCCCCCCCAATTCATATGCTGAAGCCCTAACCCCCAATGTGATGGTATTAGGAGGGTGGGCAGGTTTTTGAGAGGTAATTAGGTTTAGATGAGGTCATGAGGGTGAAGCCCACACAATGGGATTAGTGTCCATAGAGAAGAGGAAGAGAAACCAGAGCTCTCTTCCTCTCTGCCCTGCGGAAGACACAGCAAGAAGGTGGCTGTCTGCAAGGCAGGAAGAGGGCCCTCACCATGAACCAAGTCTGCCAGCACCTTGATCTTGGACTTCCCAGCCTCCAAAACTGTGAGGAAAAGAATGTCTGTTGTTTAAGCCCCCCAGCCTATGGTATTTTCTTACAGTAGCCCAAGGTGACCAAGACAGGGTAGATGATGAAACCACGTCTCAGAGGGGCCAAGTGACCAGCACAGTCACACAGCAAACCAGAGCAGAGACTAGACACAAACCAAGGTTAAAAAAAAAAAGAAAAGGGACTTCCCTGGTGGTCCAGTGGTTAAGAATCCGCCTTCCGATTCAAGGAATGCGGGTTGGATCCCTGGCCGGGGAACTAAGATCCCACGTGCCATGAGGCAACTAAGCCCACACGTCTACTGAGCCCACATGCCACAACAAAGATCCCGAGTGCCTCAGCTAAGACCCCACAGAGCCAAATAAATAAATATTAATTTTTTTTTAAAAAAAGGAAAAAATAGGCTTCCCTGGCGGTGCAGTGGTTAAGACTCTGCACTTCCACTGCAGGGGGAGTGAGTTCGATCCCTGGTCAGGGAAGTTCTGCATGCCACGAGGTGAGGCCAAAAAAAAAAAAAAAAAAACCACACTCACTCAAGGGGCAGGGCAAAGTAAAGTGGTAGAATACAGCTGGGAGAGGAGGTAACTGTGCTGGGGGTGCCCTGCGCTGGGCCCCAGGCCTCTGTCCCGCCATTGCACATCATCACCCAGTTTGTGTAACCGAGAAAGCTCTGCCGTCCAGTCACCAGGACGGATGCCCCTGACCACCTATAGGTATGCTGGGCTGGTTCAGGCCGGACCAGCCCCTGCTGTCCCCAGGACAGCAGAAACCCACTAACGTCATCATCTTAGCATCTCAGGCTGAATTCATCGGGCATTCTTGAAATTGCCCCCAAGACAGCATCATGTGGGACTTCCCTGGCGGTCCAGTGGTTAGAACTCAACACTTCCATTGCAGGGGCACAGGTCTGATCGCTGATGGGGGAACTAAGATCCCACATGCTGCGTGGCACAGCCCCCCCCAAAAAACACAAAAAAGATGGCATGATGGAGCCAGCCCCGGGCTGGGGGTTGGAGTTAGGTTCTGGCCCTGCTCTGCCCCTGGGTAGCCCTGGGCCCTTCTTTGAGTTTCATCAATACAACAACAGGCTGGGAGGGGGAGGAGGCTCTGAGTAGCAACGTGCTGGAGGCAGCTCATCCCCCACTATAGAGAGATGCTGTGCCCCCGGCCACGGCAGGAAAATTTACACCACGGAAAGCAGCAAACACTACTGCTTTTTCCTCTCTTTCTTTCCTTCTTTCTCTCCATCTCTGCCTCTGTCTCTCTTTTTTTTAGAGCTGGTTGTTAATCATTTACCTTCAGGGCCTGGGAGAGAGGCACATTCCTCCTCCATCGACGGGACAGGCCGGCCCAGGAAGCCAGCCGGCACCTCCCAGCAGCGGGCCTGGGCCCTCTGGTGCCCCTGGACCTGCCAGGGCGCACGGAACAAGGCAACATCTGTCTTGCCACTTGCTTGCTTTCTTCTTTCTCTTGCACGAGCGCAAGAAACCAAGCTGATCCCCCCACCCTATTTGCCATGTGCCCCAAGCTTGTCTGGTCCCAGCGTGTCCCTGGAAGAGACAATACTTTTAACAGAGTCACTGCCAGGCCTCACACGGGCCATCAAAAACAAGGGGAGAGGGCTTGCAAGGTTCATCTTGGGGGCGGGGGGGCACGCAGCCGTATACCCGAGCCTCAGAGCGCCTGTTCACTCCTCCCCGAGGGACTGCAGGGTGATCAATCAGTGAGCTTGGAAGGCAGGGCTCTCGTGAATTTGTGCAGCCCCAGTGCGGAGCTGGCCTAATTTGGACACGGGCTCAGCTAAACCTGGCCTTCGAGTACTCTAAGGGAAAAAGAAGAAAAAAAAAAGGCTTTGCTAAACTATAAGCAGGATGGCGATGGACATGCTTAACCTGCTCAAGGAAAATGATCACTTTCAAACACTTTTTTTTTTTGGTGTGTTGGGTCCTCGCCTCTGTGCGAGGGCTTTCTCTAGTTGTGGCAAGTGGGGGCCACTCTTCATCGCGGTGCACGGGCCTCTCACTGTCGCGACCTCTCTTGTTGCGGAGCACAGGCTCCAGACGCGCAGGCTCAGTAGTTGTGGCTCACGGGCCTAGTTGCTCCGCGGCATGTGGGATCTTCCCAGACCAGGGCTCGAACCCGCGTCCCCTGCACTAGCAGGCAGACTCTCAACCCCTGCGCCACCAGGGAAGGCCCCTCAAACACTTTGAAGGCATGCATTTGAGCACTCCCCAAACTGGTAACCTGATTATGACTGCCCTTTGTTCCTAGAGGTTGACGGCCTCCTTAGCTCTACCCAGAAGGCAGAATTGCTGTTCCTGCTGAATGTTAATAAAACTCCCTCTTAAGAACATCCAGCCACGCGTTCGGCCAGCCAGCTTTGCTCTTTCCCATTTAGCAACATTTCTTCAATGACAGCTGTGGGTAAGCCCTGATGAGTCCACACACTCGGACACTTTGTGTGTCACATTGGCCCTGCCACCCCTGCGGTGGGATCTGAGCGCATCAGACCACAGGCCATTAGACCTCCAGGTACGCAGGCGCCATGGCTGACTTCCGGTCTCGGTCTCACTCGCCCCACGATGCATGCTGACTTGTCCAGCTCACACCTCAAGAAAGCGGCTGGCAGCAGGGCCCGGGGGAGGAAAGCCAGTAACTGCCTGCTCTGGACGAGATCACTGGCTTTTCATTCTGTTTCAGCCATCGAACTTGCTTTACACGTGAAATCATAGGCAGGACCCTGGGATGTAAACGGATGAGAACAGAGCAGCTCCAGGTGACGTGCGTGTTGCAGCTGCCCCTCTTCCTGGACCTTCTCGGAGTCTTCCAGCTTTAATAACTTTGATTTCCACTGAGGCCTGATTCTTCCCTTCATCCGGGAGCCCAGGTTTACAGGTCACTCTAACATGCGGTTGTTAAAAAAAAAAAAATACAAGAAACGGAAGCTGGGGGTTACAATAGCAATCCCCAGAACTGGGGTTCCTCATCTTCCTGGGCTCCACCTTTAGCCACTTGGCCCCTGTTGACTCTGTGGATACTTCCAGAAACCTCCAGACAGAATGTTCTTGTTTTCTGGCTGTTGGTGGCTCTCTCCCCTCTACTGCTCCAGGGCATCTCTGTAGCAATGATGTTTCTGGTACAGCCTCTACCAAATCAACGGGATGCTGGGTTGTTGAGACCTGCCCCCCACTGCCCCTGCCTGCACCTGGGACAGACTGGACCGGGGACCACCTCCCATGACTGCCCAAGTGACAGCCAGCCACTCAGTGGTTCATTCACTCAACATCACCTATGGGCCAGGCCCTGTGCTGGGTACCAGGGACATGATGGGGCCCGGCTGAGGCAAAGCTGCTTCCTCCGTGTGGTGTGAGTGGATGATGGGAAGGATGTAGGCAACCCCAGCCTGGAGCCATATGTGCACTCATGAGGGCAGGAGGGGAGGCTTTGGGGGCACATGGGAGGAGCTTGACTCAATCTGAGGGTCAAGGACCCCTCAGGACTCTGCTGGTCCGGGAACTGTCCGCTGCTCCCGGAGGTGCCGTTGCCCTCATTTTCCAAAAGGGCGCCTCGTGGGACTGACAGGTGGAGAGAGAGCGGCGCGTTATTGTGCACTTTTTCTTAAGTCTGTGATAAGCTCCTTCTATTAAACTATAGATCTCGTCACATAAAATAGATTTGTGGACTCGCAGCCAGGGAGAGCCACGTTCCTGAGCCGCGGAAATAGCTCATTTCCCCCACCCTTCCTCGAGTCACTGATGGCCATGAATTTTTCACCCAAATGTCGCCACTAAAGATGTCACCAGCCTCCCTCCCCTGGCGATTTTATGACCTGGCTCTAATGGGGTGGGGGTGGGGAGCACGGAGAGAAGGGAATGTCTGTGTCCTGGAGCCGGAAAGGGGACTCTGAAGGTAGGGGGTCGGGGGGACGGAGAGTGGGGTGCAGAGGCTGGGGTTTCGGCTCTCTTTATTGAGCAGCTACTGTCTGGCCGACCAGAGCCAAGGACTTTCCTCTTACTAACTCATCTCAGCCGCCAACAAGCTGGCGAGGGAGGTAGGCACGTGGGCTGGAACTCAGAGAGACTGAGTAACTTGCCCAAGGTCACAAAGCTTATTAAAGTAGCAGAAGCGGGACTTCCCTGGTGGTCCAGTGGCTACGACTCGTCGCTCCCTATGCAGGGGGCCCGGGTTCCGTCTCTGGTCAGGGAACTAGATCCCACATGCTGCAGCTAAAGATCCTGCACGCCGCAACGGAGACCCAGCGCAGCCAAATAAATAAATATTTTTAAAAATAAAAATAAAATAAAGTAGCAGACCCACAGGCATTGGGTAAGTATGAGGCTCCTGGTGTCCGCCTCTGCTCCCCCCACTGCAGGGCGGGAGAGGAGAGGGCCTGGAGGTGGGGTACACTGCAAGGTAGAGTAAAGGAAATACATCTTAAAAGCGCACACCAGAGCTTTCTGGGGCTGGAGAGGACAGACCAGCGTCAGATGCAGGGCCTCCCATTCGGGGAACCTCTGGCCTTTGTTTTCACCCTGCCAGTGATGGGGAGCTCACCCCCTCCCAAGCCCACTCAGCCTACCTTACAGCTCTGACCATAGATGAAGTGGACTCAGCCCCTCTGTAAGTCCAGCCTCTTCGTTGAGCCATTCTTCTGGGGATCCTTAAGACAGTGGTCATCCAGCAACGCAATCCCGCCAGATCTCAGAGGCAGCTCCGTGGCTCCCAGAGTACCCTCTCGTCCACCGTCTGCTCAACACACAATCCTGTGGGTTAGGAAACCCAGGTCAGGGCTACCGTCCCATTTCTCAGATGAGGACATTGGGGCCTCATATAGAGGTGGTGGGGGGAGGGGCCTGGAAGAGCAAGGCTTTGTCCCTGGCACTGGGTAGCCGTGCCCGGTTCCCGCCACCCTCTTCTCTCCCCAGCTTCACGTCACCTGCTCAGGACCAGCACTAGCTGGTCTCTAGCCCTGCTGTGGGCCCAGCCCTGACCATGCTGAGCCCTCTGGACCCGTTCTCCCAGGCCCCAGGCACTAGCTGGGAAATCAGGGTTACCCAAGGAGGTCTGCTGTGGGACGGGGGTGCACTGCCAAAACCTGCCCCCAGTCTGCCCAGCCTGAGAAGCAGGGGGCCCTGATTCTGGTCCCCTTCGATCCCTCCCCGACACAGCCTCAGCTTCCTGCTCTGAAAGATGAAGGAAGGGGCTTCTGCAACAAGGTGAGACCCCACCCCTCCATCCTCTACGTCTCAGTCGCGGCCAGGGCATCACCCTTGTGACTTGTAGCCCATGAAGCTGCGTGAACCTGTGATTGGGGCTGGATATGTGTCAGCTGGCCCCGCGTGTCGTAGCAAGGCGTCCAAAAAGAAATGACGGCAGCCCTTCAGCTCTCCAGGACAAGCGGAGGTCCGGGCCCCAGCCACTCTGCAAAGCCTTCTCCCCAAGGCTGAAGAGGGGGGGCAACGGGGAAGAGGAGACCCATCCAGCGCCAAGCCCCCAGGGGGAACTAGAAGACGTCCAAGGATTGATTGACACTTTACAAGAATCAAACACTTTGCTCGTGGCAGTCTGGGCTGCAGCCAGATTATTGCCTTATAAATGAGTAAGAAGCACGTTGACTGATTCACGACCAGGAGGAATCCAGCCAGAGACAAGTTAACAGGCGATTACAATGCAGCCCAGTAACTCTAATAGGTGCTGTGAGAGAAAAAGAAGCTCAGAGGGCTTGCTGAGCAAGTTACTAGCTCTGCCCAGAGGCAAGGAGACAGCCAGGAAGACTTCCTGGAAGAGAGGACAACTCAGCTAATAACCATTAGGGGCACTTGGACTGCGATTCTCCTGATGGAAGATGGTGATTTACACCCTGGGGTGGGTCAGCTGTGTGGAGGAGAGAGGGGCTGGGGCAGTGGAGGTGGGGGGGGGGATACAGGGCTGGGGGCAAGCTCCAAATTGCCTCAAAGCTTAGGGTTTTATCTTGAAAATACGTTTTCAGATTATTTATCACACTCATGAGTAGACAGACACATGGGACAGAAAGGCAAGCCCAGAAACACACGCTAAAACATACTGGAGTTTAGCGTACAATAGAGGTGGCCTCTTAAATCAGGACGGTAAAGATGAGAGTTTTAATAAGTGGTGTCAGCACAACCGGGAAACCATCTGGAGAGCAATAAAGTTGGATCTGTTCCTCACTAGAACACCAGGAGAAACTCCAAGTGGATCCAAGATTTTGATGTAGAAATTAAAACCATAAGAGAATCAGAGGAAAACATGAGTGAATCCCTTTATAACTGTGGCATGGGGAAAGTCTTCTAACGACTGGAAACCCAAAAGCCAGAAAAGAAAATACGATGAGTTAAATAATAATAATAATAACAAATTCTACATGATAAAGAACACCATAAGCAAAGTCAAAGACAAACAGGGAGAAAATATTTGCAACTCACATCATAGCCAAGGGGCTAATCTCCCAAATATGTAATTCGGAAAACAAGAAGAAAAAGACCAACAATCAGATAGACAAGTGGGCAGATTTGAACAGAGCGTTCAGAGGAAAAGAAATATAAGTGGCCCTTAAACATATGAAAAGATACCCCGCCTCGTTCACGTGAAGAGAAATATGGATTAAAATTACACCAGGATGCCATTTCTTACCTATCAGATAGGCAAAAATCCAAAACTAGGACAACACAGCCTGTTGGTAAAGCTGTCATGTTGGGAAACAGACACTGTCATGTGTGGCTGGTAGGAATGCAAAATGATACAACCCCGATGAGAGATGATTTAGTCATTTCTTGTCAATGTTACAGATGCTCTTACCCTGTGACCCAACAATCCCACTTCTGGGAATTTGCTCAACGGACACCATGAACACGTGAGAAAGGAGGTAGGTACAAGCATACTGGTCGCGGCCGTGTGGAGCAGCAAAAAGCTGGCGACAACCCAAGTGTCTATGGAAAAGGACCAGGGAGATAAACAATGGTACATCCACACAGTGGAATACTATGCAGCTATGGGAGAAGGAGGGGGAGGGGAGGAAGAAGGGGAGGAGAAGACAGCTCTGTATGTTCTCGTATGCAACCTCCAGGATATATTGTTGGAGTAGAACAGCAAATATGGAAGCAAATACATACTGCTTGATGCATTTACGTAAAGAAATACTGAAGGACACGCAAGAAAGTGAGTGTTTCTCTAGGGAGCAGCGGGACGGGTGGGCGGGGACATGGGTGGAAAGGGAGCTTCTGACGGATGCTTTCTCACGTGGATTTCAAACCATGAGACTGTATTACACATTCAAACTTTGACAATGATGTTAAAGTAAATAACTTACCAGGTAAGTAAACATCGATGTTTACAGGTATTTGTTTGTCCCTAAGACCTAGGCCCATAGGAACCTGTCCCTCAATTTGGGTAAAGGGCTGTAGGCAGTGGGGAGCCGCTGAGGGTTCGGAGCAGGGTAGACGCGCGTGGGCAAGGAAGCCCACAGCCCCTCGGCCAGGGCTCAGAGCCAAGGGACATCTGCAGGGCAAGGGCCCCTGTGGCCGGAGCACTGCGGGCAGATCCGGATCCAGGCGGGACCTCCACCGGCCCAAGACGCCACACCCCTCAATCTCAAAGTCCAATTTCCCTGGAGGCAGCTTGGCGCACAGCTCCTGGCTTCTCTGCAGGCTTCTTTCTACTAAGGAGGATTCCCTGATCTGGGGAGAGAGCAGCCACCTCAGTGGCTCAAATAAGCCCATGAGAGCCAGGTTCTGAGCCCAGGGTCCAGGGACTCGGCTGGCAGGACCCAGGGCCCTCAGCCAATATGAGAGCAGGTGGCCAGGGAAGAAGCCCTGGCGCTCAGTGGGGACCTGCTGGGTCTCTCTTCTTCCTCTCTTTCAAAATGAAGATTTCCTTCTCGCCACAGACAAGGGATAGGTGGGGAAGAAGGGATTCCTAGATGGCTCTCCACACCCCCTCCTTCAGGAAGCCTTCCTGGGTCCATCAGAATGGTGGGACACCTCTTCGGACCCCTTCTGCTGGGCGGGCTGCAACCTGCCCAGGGCTGGGACCCTGGATCCTGATGGCACATCCCAGGAGCCTCTCGGTCCCCCGACCTGGAGCACCCAGCCCTCCCCGTCCTGGCCCCAGCATGGGTGGGGCTCTGCTGTCCATATAAACACACCAGCAGGAACACTGTGCAAACTTTAAAGGGCCGTGCACCAGTAACGTCTCCCTGGGGTGAGGGGGAAGGAGAGCAGGAGGCGGTCTGACTCGGTTCCCAACCGTGGGCCTGGGTTTTGCTGCCCACACTAAATGCCATGTTCGCTTGCACCCCACCCGGCGGCTTGTACACACCTGTACATGGAAGGTTGTAATTTTTCTGCGTGAATCACAGGTAGGGTCACACCCAGTTTACTGGCACTCTGCTCCTTAGGGCGAGCTGTCTGGGCAGTCGCCTTTTTCTTCTAATTATGTTGTTTTTTACTGCTCTTTTAACTATAACAGAAACACCCAAAGAGGCAGGGTCTGGAGGGCAATTAATGACACGAAAAAGGCCACGTAAAGCCACCAGATTTGGGGCCCGTAGGGAGCTCTGCATCTGAACAAGGCACTGTCCATCTAGTTGGGTGTGAAGAGGTTGTGTGGGGTAGTGGCTAGTGCGTGTGCTCTGGCATCCCGCAGGCTCTGGTACGAACCCGCTGTGTGACCCCAGACAAGTCACTTCACCTCTCTGAGCTTCCATCTTCTTTTCTGTATAATGACATTGTTGGGGGGAGACTGTGCTGCCAATGGAGTGAAATGCCTGCTACTTAGTAGACGTTCCACCAATGCTGAGTCCTCCTCAGGCCCTGCTGCACTTAGTGCAGTTTTACAAACATGTTTCTTCACCCTGTGCGCACAGTAGGTGCACAGAGCAGCAGAAAGAGCCAGGGGCTTTGGAGTCCATTTTTCATCCATTCCATAAATACTAACCAAACGCCTCGATGTGCTACGGGCCAGGGATCTGGAGACAAAATCCCTGCCCTCAAGGGGCTCACAGTCCGGCCAGAGAGGAGACCCAGAGCAGTAACAGGTGACACAAGGCAGGTGGCAAGTACCATCAAGGGAAGCCCAAGGGGTGCCCCTCCCTTTCCAGAGCAGGCATAGGACCAGTTTGATGGTGCAGAAAGGGTGATGCGTGCCTGACTCTGTGTCCTGGAGGAAGAGTGGCGGGAAGCGGGGCAAGGAGGAGAGCCGTGTCTCAGGCAGGAGAACAACCTGTGCAAAGGTCCAGAGGTGAGACACAGCTGGAGGAGGTCTGGGAACAGCTGCAGCGTGGACAGGAGGACATGATACAGAGAGAACGGCATGTGCCAGAGCCCTGAGGCAGCCCTGCAGCCACAGGGAGGGATGGAGTGTGGGAGAAGGGCCACGATGAGGAGTTGCGATTTCATTTTGTGCGCAGTGGGAAGACTTCAACGGGAGCTGAGGCAGACAGGGGCTGGGGGATGATCTCTGATCTAACTTTGGATTTTCAAAGATCTCTGGGAAACAAAAAGATCACTGTGGCCAAGTGGACATTGATCACTGGGGAGCTCCTAGGAGGCTCCTAGCTCTGTCTGGGAGGCAGATGATGGTGGCCTGGACCAGAGAGGCGGCAACAGAGGAGACGACGTGTCGACGCGTTGAAACGGGCCTCTGTGTTGAGCCAAGGTCTGGGGTCAGCAGCCCCCTGGCAGCCCCGCTGTCACCACCAGTCCCTTTGCTGGGCAGCAGGGCCTAAGTGCCGTTTCACATTCAGCCAGTGCCTGCTGTGAGAGCCCTCCTGCCCCCAGCCTAGCATCCTCTTGGCCACGAGGTCCCCTCCTGCAGAGGCACCCACAGGTCTTAACATACCATGTCCATGTTAACCCTGTGAGTTACGTGCCCTTGGAGTTCCTAATACCAATGGGGAAACCGAAGTTCAGAGAGGAGAAGTCATTCACTCAACATCACACAGCGAGTGGAACCCAGGACGGACTGGCCCAGGCTGGGTCCCTAACTGGAGCCCACCTCTTCCTCTGAGCCAGGAGGCCGAAGGGAGGTGCTGGCAGAAAGCTACACTGGTGCTCCTGACAAACAGGGGCAGGACCGACAGCCCGAGCCAGGCTGGGTCGACATAGCCTGAAGATGGCAGCACTTCCACCTCCAGAGTGCCGGGACCTCAGCCCAGGGAGACCAGGCTCCCAGGATAGCCATTCTCACTAAGGTGTGAATGACTGACAGCTCTAGCCCTTTCCTGAAAGGCAGAGAGCACACCGGGTCATACATTGGGTTCCAGAAGGAGGAGAAATGAGAAGGCACTAAAGATAAAAACTTTGAACCTTCCTCCATCCCCAGTTGTACGCTCTAGGCAGCTGTAACCCCTTGGGGCTCAGTTATTAGCTGCAAACTCTTCCACTTAATTCCCCAAGTCAACAACAAATGTAGGAACTCAGCCTCTTGTCCACCCCTCGCTACTGCTGGGGTCCCCTTCACCGTTGGTGGCTGTCCCTCCCCTGGCTCGGACGCCACCAGTGACAGGGCCTTATGCTTACCAAGGGAGTTTGTGTTATTTGACAACAGCTACCAGAAAGTTCCTTTCAGAGGTTGGATCCTGGACCACTTGCTCCCTCATTAGCAGTCCTTTTGGTTAAAGTATGATCTCCCAAAGGCCACTGCGGGGTGAAGGTGTGGGACACTGTGTAATAGGGACACCGGCCTCAGAGACCAGAGTCAGATTCAGGACGAGGCCTCGGGATGTCACCTCTCTGAGCCGCACTCTGAACAAAACAGAGCTCATGTGACTGGCTCGTGTGGGTCCTCCCAGGACCGTCCCCCATGCAGAGCACACACGGGTTCCCCCCCACACCCCCCGCAGTGACTATGGGACTCTGGGATAAAGGGCGAAGTAAGTCAGAGAAAGTCAAATACCATATGATATCACTCATATGTGGAATCCAATTTTTAAAAAATGATGCAAAAGAGGATGTGGTACATATATACAATGGAATATTACTCAGCCATAAAAAAGAATGAAATAATGCCACCTGCAGCAACATAGATGGACCTAGAGATTATCATACTAAGAGAAGTAAGTCAGGCACAGAAAGACAAATATCACAGGATATCATTCATATGTGGAATCTAATTTAAAAATGATACAAATGAACTTATTTACAAAACAGAAACAGACTTACAGATACCAAAAACAAACTTATGGTTACCAAAGTGTGTATATGGGGTTCACATATACACACTACTATGTATGAGATAGATAACCAACAAGGACCTACTGGATAGCATGGGGAACTCTACTCAATACTCTGCGATAAACGGTCTGAGAAAAGAATCTGAAAAGAAATGAGTACATGTATATGTATAACTGAATCACTCTGCTATACCTCTGAAACTAACACAACATTGCAAATCAACTATACTCCACTACAATTTTTTAAAATAAATAAATAAAATTTTTAAAAACTTTAGGGGGCTTCCCTGGTGGCGCAGTGGTTGAGAGTCGGCCTGCCGATGCAGGGGACACGGGTTCGTGCCCCGGTCCGGGAAGATCCCACATGCCGCGGAGCGGCTGGGCCCGTGAGCCATGGCTGCTGAGCCTGCGCGTCCGGAGCCTGTGCTCCGCAACGGGAGAGGCCACAGCAGTGAGAGGCCCGCGTACCACAAAAAAAAAAAAAAAAAAAAAAAAAACTTTAGGGACTTCCCTGGTGGTCCAGTGGTTAAGACTCTGCGCTTCCACTGCAGGGGGCACGGGTTCGATCCCCGGTCAGGAATTAAGATCCCACAGGTGTGGCAAAAATAAGTAAATAATAAAATAAAATAAAGTAAATTAAGAAAAAAAATTTTTAAAGGGTCAAGAGAGGCCAGCCTCTCCTCCTCCTCCAGGGCGCCCCCACCTCCCCGTAGATCTGTACCCACATTCCTCCAAGGCTGACCCACCCTCGCCCTGTTCTCCGGGGAACTGCAGGCCCCAGCCCCATCCTCCCCCATCCTCCCACCCACCTAGGCCTCGCCGGCTGCCTCCATCCAGGCCCCCTCCCTCCCTGCAAAAGGCTGCAAACGCTTCTGAGGGCTGGGACATCTGGCTAATGATGGGGAAAGTGCTGAGACGACAGGTTATTTCAACACTGTCATCATCCGTTGGGTATTTCAACACTCAGTGCTTGTGCAAGAGACATAATGGGACCTGTCATAAACTCACGCCGTCTCAAAGCCCGGGCACGTCGCGGCGGGGCTGCCGGGCGTCTGTTGGGATTTCAAGATAGGCGCTGTCTTGGGGCCCGCAGCCTCCTCTGGGTTATTCTGGCTCCACCACCAAGGCCCCGGAGAGAAATCTCAAGGTGTCAGAGAAAACCCAGAGCAATTACCTCTCGGGGTAATTAGATGGTGGCAGAGGTAGATCGCGCACCTTCCTGCCTTCCCGCCTGCCCTCCTGCCCGCCAGGGAGAGGGAGGGCTGGCCTGTCCCGTCCCACCCTGCCTCCCCCACTTCCCCCAGCCCCCTGCGGGGAGGAGGCCGCAGATGACCTCATGGAAGCAGCAGCGGTGAATCACCGCCCTGACCACGTTCCCACTTCCCTGGGGGTGGGCGGGCGTGTGGGTCCTCAGAGGTACGGCTCAACGCCCGCAGCTGACCCCCTTGCCATGACGGCGGCGTCTCCGAAGAGCCGCGCGGAGGCTCCCGGACCCCGCCGGCCTCTGCAGCAGATCAGAGTCACAACGCGGAATCCTTGACCTGGCTCAGCCCCCATCCAAGATTTCATCTGAACCCCAGCCCCTCCGCCTTTAGGACGCCAAGTGGAGGATGGAGGAGGGGTAGCGTCAGCTGCAGCAGGGACGTGAGGCCCAGGGGAGGGGAACGCCAACCAACACAGAGACACCTGGATGGGGGGCAATGCTGAGTCCTCAGCCCCAGCTTCCCAGCTCTCACAGGGTGAATCAGAGGCATTGCCCCCAGCTGGCAAAGGGGAGAGATGAGTGGGCAGAGACCGCGCCCCAAAGCCCAGTGGAGCCATGCCGAGCTCGACCAGGGTGCGAAGCGCCCCCCACCGCCCTCCTGAGCCTCCACCCCCATGACCACCCCGCCCCCAACACACACATCTCCAAAGTGCTCCAGGAGAGGGTCTGGGTGTCTCACTGGCAGGACCTCGCGGAGGACAGGAAGGGCGCCAAGGGGTCCCACCCCTGGAGAGGAGGGGCGGGAGGTACAGGAAGAGGACGCCCCGGAGAGGGAAGAGTGTGGAGAAAGACACGGGGTCTGGGACACGTCGCAGGCTAGGTGGGGAGCACGCAGACCCCCCCAAGGCCGGGGCCTCTGGTAGGGGAGGCCCAGGGGCGAGGATTCCTTTGAGTGGGCACCGGGGAGCCACAGAAGGTCTTCGACCACGGGGGTTCCAGGGGCACCGAGGTGCTTTGAGCCCTTTCTTAGGCTCCATCTGGCAGCAAAAAAGAGGGTGACGGGTTCCGGGGAAAGTTAGAGGAAGGCAAGGAAGCTGGACAACAGCCAGGTGGGGTCAAGGGCCAGAATGAGGGGGTGGAGGAGAAGCAGAGGGGGTGTGGGCCGGAGGACATTCGGGAGTGGACCCCCTGGATCGGGTTCCACGCTGGGAGGGCTGGGACCAGGAGGGGGCCCTCCCCAGAAATGGGCCGCAGAGGCGGGGAGGGGTTCACAGGGGACTTCGGGGCTCTTTGTGGAAATCGGCCCCCAGAGGACCCCAGCTGGTGCCGTGCCCCTCCACCAGCAGTGATGCTGACCCTCCGCTTCGATCAGAACTTTGGAGACAGTCAGACACTCCCCGAGGGACACATCAACCACGGCAACGGTTCTGTAAGGTTCTTAGCTGCTACTCCAGGACCCAAACCCCTTCCTCCCCCCAAAGTCTTCTCTCCCCGGATCCCATCTCCTGGCCCATCTCCTCTTCCTGCAGATTCCCGTCCATTGGCCTCTCAAGGGCTTCGTTCAAGGTCCCCTGTAGGGTCACCAGAGCAGCCTTCCCCAGCCTGCCAGCCCCCTCAGCTGGCTCTACAGAGACCTCCGCACAGCCCACGCCTGCCCCTCCACTGCTCAGCCCGCACCTCGGCCCCTGCCTGCTCCCCGGGCTCCCACTGCAGCCTCCTCGGGGCCAAGTCCATAGGAAGTGTCGCCACCTTGCCCTCAACCAGCCACTGGCTGTCCTGGGGCAGGGACCTGTCAGCAGAACTGTCACATCCCCTCTGCCAGAGGCTGTTTTCCAAGTATTGTCTTTACAATGGTGGTATTGTATCACCACCTCCAGATAGGCAAAGACTGGGTAGGGGGACGGTTTCCTCTGACTGGTGCCTGGGTCAAGTTGATACTCACACCTGTCCTGTGTGGCAGGGGCTGTCATCATCCCATTTTATAGATGATGGACGCGCCTCTCCCATGTGGCAGGGCCCTGTCCAGTCAACCCTGGTCTTCAATGCCTGGGATACCCTTGACCACAATGAAGTAGCCTCGAAGTGGATGTGACCCGGCCTTGGGGGTGGCAGTCCCGGCTCTGCCCTTGAGTTTTGGGCCATCATCTTGGGGAGTTATTTATCATCACGGGGTTTCTGCCTCCTCCCATGCAAAACGATGTAGTGGCCTCCATTTCTCTGGTCAGGACATGGCATCGGGGCATGGTGGAGGAAGGCCTCTGTGGACAGGCTGGCCGCTGGGGTTTCAGCTCTGTCTCTTAAAGCTGGGCTCCCTCGCTGTTCCGGGCCTTGCTTTCTCATCTGTAAATGGGGTATAATAACATCTCTCTCATACATAGCCCAGGGCGGGTACACCGGGGGTACTGTGTGATGTTTTCAGCGGGATGGTCAAGGTTCCATCTGGTTCTAGAACCATCTATTGTTCCTTAACAGACCATCTCCCCAGGGACAGCTCAGCACCTCTGAGACTGAACCACCAACCCCTCGCCAAAAACAGGCCCGTGATCTCAGTAAAGCCACAGCGGGAAAACCAGAAATGAGCCCTTTCCCCAGGAGCCCTCACAGAGCTACCAGAGGCAAATCCAGGGGTCTCTGGGGGAGGGGGCTCGACACCCCTGAGGCTGGGCAACAGCTCAGGAGGCACCACAAGCCCCTGCCCACCCAGGGCGGGCAGAGCAGCTGAGTCTCTCTCTCGCTCGCTCATCCTCTCCGATACCCCCACCCCAGTGGATGCCGCACCGGGAGCTCTTCTTTGCACTTGACACGTCCTTCCCAGTGTAAGACACATTCAAGGGATTTGAGACTGACTCACACATAACCAAATACAAAGGGAGGCAAATGCACTAGATGGGGTGCAGAGAAGGGGGAGCCTGCCCCGCACCAGGGCTGGGACAGTGGCGGACAGGAATGGCCACATCCCCTCCTCCTGGCTCAGTGCCAGCCTCTGGGGTCAGAGATCCCTGCTCCCCACCCTCCAGGAGGCACTCTCAGCCCATGGAGGGGCAGCACCCAGGAGAAGGAGAGGCCCCCAGCCCTGTCCAAATGGGGCCAGCAGGGCAGCCGTGGTGTGGTGTGAGACCCAGAAGGGCGCCCAGTCTGCCCTGATCCCCGGGGCGCCGGGGCGGCCTGGTGGCCTAGCCTCCTGCTGGCAGAGGGGCAGCAAAGACGCTGGCAGCCCAGGCCCCGGGCCTCCCATCGCCGCCTCCCCCACTGCTCTGCCGGATGGTACCATCTCCTAATGCATCTGCCTGTTTACATTCCCCCAACGAAAAGCAGCTTTGTTTATGGAAAAGAGCTATTTTAGTTCCACATTTTCTCTCTCCACTCCTCCAGCTCGCAGGCAGAGTGGTTGCTGCTCCCTTGGGGAGCTGAGAGGGTGACGGAGCTCATCTCTTCCTCCTTGGGGAAGGTGCCTCAGGCTCCCTCAGGTGGAGACCCAGGACAGGGGACAGGGCACAGGGCTGTCTCCTCCCACGAGGTCTCTAGGAAAAGGACAAATGGCCCACACAAGTCAGACAGGTCTCACCCCGGGGGCAGGAAGACGGCGGTCCCCACGAGCCGGTGACTCAGGACAGCACCCCCTCAGTGCACCCCACCCGCCCTGGGCTCATAAACCATGTCCTTCTCCT
This sequence comes from Grampus griseus, assembly GCF_964374135.1. Lineage (NCBI taxonomy): Eukaryota > Metazoa > Chordata > Mammalia > Artiodactyla > Delphinidae > Grampus > Grampus griseus. Next base: position 7,625,397 of record NC_139008.1, read on the forward strand.
CCCCCTGCCGGCTGAGTAATAGTATCCCCATTATACAGATGAGAAACTGAGGCTCCCAGAGGTGAAGGGGCCTCTCCAACATCACAAAGGTAGAGATGCCCAGGGGCTTGACTCCAGACCTTGTGTCTGTTCCCCACCGCGCCGCCCTGGGATGGGAAAAGACGCACCTACGGAATGGGGGGAGTCGGGTGGGACTCCGTGGTCATAGCCATTTCTGTCAATAGCCATGGCAAACATTTCATTCCAGGCTCCAGAAACAGCGAACAAAGCGTGAGCGGGAATAATCGAGTTCAACAACAGAGGTGCTTCTCCAGAGGGAAGCTGCTGTTTTCCAGATGGGAACCCCAAAGACCAGAAGGGGTAGAAGGAAACAGCCATCCCTCCAAGAAATAACAAGAGGCGGGTTCCCTACGCCCAGTGCACCTGCCTTCCCAGGCAGGAGAAAAAGGGGTCCTGGGTGACAGCAGAAGGGTCCACGAAATGCTCACCGTGGTCCCGTGTAGGATGCCTCTCCCGCCCTCCCTTCCTCTGTGGCCCTGATCCCCTCCTCCATGCAATTTGTGATTTCTGGTGCACACATGTTCCCTGGATTGCCAAGGCAGGTCAACAGCTGTCACCATGACAACAAAGAAAAAGAAAAAGAAAGGTTGATGGAGGTGGGACCCAAGAGCTGTCATCAATGATTGGCCAAATGGATGAAGGAGCAAAAGGACACATGAAAGAAGAGGAAACAGATGGCCCACGACAAACCTTTGGGTTGGGCCATAAGGTCAGGTCATGCCAGACAGCGGGGCTCCCTCACCAGCCAGAGCCTCACCCTATATGTCAAATGGGGCCTATTCATCATTCCTTTGCCTGCCCAATGCCGCTAAACGTGTCTCCTATGTTTGCGGAATACCCCACCTTATGAGTTTCTAACTTCTTTCACAAGAGCCAGCCTGCCACCTTCCAGCCTCCCTTGCAGCTAGGGTTTAATCGTGTGACCCGGGCTCTGCCAATCACACACCCACCAGACTCAGATGGGAGGGGGTGACCCAGGAAGCAGATTCCCTGTGGAATCCATTCTACCTGGGGAGAGGTGGACTCCCGTGTCCAGTTTCCGGGGACAGTGCTGTGACTGGTGTGGGAGCCCATCAGGGGGCTTGCCCTGGGTATGCCATCTGCAGTGGGATCCTGGTTCTGGTACTCTGGCTTTCTGGAGAGTCTGGGCTATGGGGTATCCTTGAATAAATTCCTTGTGTGCCTTACCCAGCTGGAGTTGGTTTCTAGACTCTGGGGTGTTCATCTCCCAGTGATGGAGCAAATGCCCCAGGAAGCCTCATGTAGGCTGGGCTCTGTGTGGGACAGCAGGCTGGGGCAGGAGGGAGCAGAGGTCAGCAGGCCGAGTCCTCCCTGGCCTGTGAGATGCCCACCCACTAAAGCGGGACCAAGACAAGGGTCTGAGCAGGGGCTGCCTTGAGGTCCCGAGGCCACCCCATGGCTACGGGGCGAGGCTCTCCCTGCCATGCCTCTGCTCCTCCCCCCACAACCTCCACTAACTCCTTCTCTCATCCTTTAAGACCCAGCTTCTCATGATCTCTCTCAGGAAGCTTCCAGGCCCATCCCCTTGGGGCTAGGTGCCTCCACGGTGCTGCCAGGTCACATCGGCCAGCACCCTTCCACACTGCGTGGTAACTGCCCATCGCCACATCTATCTGTCTCCCTGCTAGATGGTGACTCCCTGGGGATGGGGGTCGTGTCTGGTCCACCCTGAGCAGTTGCACCAAGCACAGTCCTGGCACTTAGGAGACAATCAGGGAGTGTTTGCTGAATGACTGAGTGAGTGTTAGTGAATGTGCTTGCCCTTGGGAGAAGCTGGCGGTCTCCAGGCTCCGTGAGAGCAGCAGAGAGAAGAGCAGTTACAGGGTGGCCCTGGGGCTTGGCGGCCAAGCCCACCCCTGCCAGAACCCGCCTGGGCCAGGCTCGGCTGTGTCCGTGCAAAGCGGGTGTATAGGGTGGGGTAACACCTGCCGTTCCATCTCCCATGGGCTTCTCAGCAAATCCAATGGAAAAAAATTTCCCAGGAAATAAATCTGGAGCCCCCGGCTGGCTTCAAGGCCCCCGTTCTCCCACACTGATCTGAATCTCGGCCATTTCAACCTCTCCGTTGGTTTGCCAGGGACACTTGTCAAGCAGATGTCCAGGCACAAGGCAGCAGTAGTGGTTCCCTGAGCAGCATTGAGTAGAAGTCAAGTGCATCCCTTCGGAATCACTCTTCCTCCCCCGACATGTAGGCAGGGGAGGTTCCTCAGAAGTTCCTTGGAGGAAATCAGGCCACTGTACCCCACCAACCGGGCTGCAAGAGTCAAAGTGTGAGGGGTCTCTGCTCCTCCAGGCGGCGGCCACCAGAGATTCACGCCCCAGTGTTGCAAGCTGCGGTCAGCAGGGTCATGCAACCCTGCAAGGCTGCGCCAGGGTGATTCGCAGCCACCCCGGCCCCTGGATGGTCGAGGAACGTGAACTCATTTCCCAAGAGGTCTGCAGAGTCTTGGGTGGGGGCAAGACCGGTCACATCTCGGTTGCCCTTGACCTGGAACCCTGCTTCTACTGAACATCAGGTTGGGGATGGTCTCGGCTCAAGGTGGCTCAGTCCTCCGCCACCGCCATCCAGATGTAGAAATCCTTTTCCTTACTTTCCATCCCCAAACCCACTCACACCAGGCATTTGTGTGGATAGAAGGTTTACTGATGGTTGGAGAGGCGGGGGCATGTGCTGTGCAATTACAGGAACCTACTGAAGTCCTTCCCCCTAGATGTGTCTCTGCTATCTCTGCCTGACACCCCCTTCTCCTTCTTCCTCCTGCCCCTAAAATTCTGCCTCCTGTCAAAGCACAACAGCCCAAGCCCCTGGGGTCCCGTTTTCTAGAGAATCTAATCAATTTTCTGAAACAGGAGGATTCATTTCCAAGGGGAATTTTGTACCAGTTTTCAAAACGATGGGTTTTTATCTCACTGCCCTGGAACCAGACTCATCTTCACAGAAGATGCAGTTCCCAGCACCTCTTGCATCACGGGGACCCAGAACTGAATGGAACACAGATCCAGACGTCATGGGGCCCTGGGATGGAGAAGCCCTCAGGCGGCCACCCGGGCAGAGCAGACAGGTGATGCTGGGAGGAGGAACCCAGGACACAGACCCAGGGAAGACGGATGAGGGGCCGCTCCCTCTACTTGGAGGAGCCAGAAAGGGCTTCACCGACGAGGTGATGGGAACGACAGCCTTGAACGGGCTTCACGAGGAGAGGAAGCAGCTGGGACAGAATCTGCCATCAGTTCCTGTCTAAGAGGAACTGCTCACTCTGCGCTGTCAGAGTCAGATTTTGTGTCTGCCTTCTCCAACAGACTGGGAGCTCCTGGAAGGTGATCAATCAATCTCAGCCCCAGGGCCAAGTTCAATCCAAGTTCAATCAAGGGCCAAGTTCAATCAATCTCAGCCCCAGGAGGAAGAAAGGGAGGAAGACAAGTAGGGGTGGGAGCTGCATAGAGTCCCCGGGCACCCAAGGCCACAGGACCCCTGATGCTGGGCAGAGACAAGAGGCGGAACCGGCTGGATCTGCATCCTCCACGTGGCAGTGGACGTGATCACTTCACTGAAAGTAAACAGGGCAGGGGGCCAGCAGGTCCTTGGGCCACGCCTATGAAAGGCTTCGACATCAAGCACTCGTGACCCACCAACAATCCCATCACAAGCCCTCTGTGCTGACAGGAGCCATGGGCTCACATCTGTCCAGCACTTTATGGTAGGAAGACGCTTCAATGCCCATGAGCTCAGTGGAATCAAGGTGCGGACCCTACAGAACGGAGGGAGAGGATGGCCAGGAAACACAACGTAAGCTCTAGGCTCCGCACTTCGTGAGATTATTAGTCAGGAGGGTCCCGGGTCCCTGCTGTTCCCCTGTTCCTGGAACTTGCAAAGCAGTGAGAGTGGGCAGCGTGGCAGTTAACTACAGGCTGCCCTACCTTGCTCTCTAACGACCCTTTCAGGATTGGGAGGCTCCTCATCTGTATTGGACCCTCGAGGGCAGAGGATGTACTTCTTGCATCTTCTCTGGGCCCACCACCGCCCCGTCCTCCACCCCCCTCAGTGCCAGCCCTCAAGCAGGTCCACAGCGCACCTTCAAACCCAGCGGGGTCAGCTGCTTCCTCTGCACACTGGCTACTCATCAGACTCGTCTGAGAGGTCTGCTAAAATACTGACGCCTGGGCTCCGCCTCCAAGGAGACGGATTTAACTGGTCTGAGGTAGGGCCCGGGCATCAGTATTCTATTAATCTAAAGTGATCATTCTAGTGTGCAGCAAGGGCTGAGAACGTCTGCTGTAGCATCTCCTGCCACAAGTGCAGCAAATGCTCCTGGGAAATATGTCCCTGGGAGCCCGGCTCTTGGTACTAAGTTTTGTTCCTTTTCTGATCTCATCCACCCCAAAAGCCTCCATTCTCCACTGCATCAGATGGTTCTTAAATCTCAACATCCAGCCCAGAGAGATTTTAGTCTCCAGGGACAGACGCATACAGTACAGAGCTCCATCCGTACCAGGACCTTGGTGAGTGGTACCACCACCGTACTGAACAGCGGTATCAGTCACGTGCTTGAGGCTATCCATGATGGGAAACCAACTGGAACTAGTCCAGGCAATGGAAGGATTTGGCGTATCATCTGTAGCCGTGGGGTAGAGGATACAGGTGGGTCCAAGGGGCATTTGGCTCTAAGACTCACTAACATCACTAAGGACCACATCTCTTCATGCTGAAACATGCTAGGGAAGGACTCTGATTGGCCTGGTCAAGTGCCTGCCCTACACCAATCAGCTGAGGCCAGGGGCATGGGGCCATGTAGCACAGAAAGGGCTGCTAGGGCCCATTCTCATATAGAGGCAGAGGGACTCCATTTAAGATGGCGGAGTAAAGCCGCCGTATCTTTAACAATCTTTTTTCCCCCAAAGACTAACCATTTATAGAGTTAGATGAATAATGACAATAACAGCAAAATCCAGAGAGGGCATTTTTTTAATTTACAACGTTGTGTTAGTTTCAAGTGTACAGCAAAGTGATTCAGTTACACGTATATCTATTCTTTTTCAGATTCTTTTCCATTATAGGTTATTACAAGATACTGAGTATAGATCCCTGTGCTATACAGTAGGTCCTTGTTGTTTATCTATTTTATATATAGTAGTGTGTATGTGTTAGTCCCAAACTTCTAATTTATCCCCCTACCCCACCCCCGCTATCCCCTTTGGTAACCATAAGTTTGTCTTCTACGTCTGTGAGTCTATTTCTTTTTTTTAATTTATGTAATTAATTTATTTATTTTTGGCTGTGTTGGGTCTTCATTGCTGCGCGCAGGCTTTCTCTAGTTGCGGCGAGCAGGGGTTACTCTTCGTTGTGGTGCGCGGGCTTCTCATTGCAGTGGCTTCTCTTGTTGCCGAGCACAGGCTCTAGGAGCACGGGCTTCAGTAGTCGTGGCATGCGGGCTTAGTTGCTCCGCGGCATGTGGGATCTTCCCGGACCAGGGCTTGAACCCGTGTCCCCTGCATTGGCAGGCGGATTGTTAACCACTGCGCCACCAGGGAAGCCCCTATTTCTGTTTTGTAAATAAGTTCATTTGTATCATTTTTTTAGATTCCACATATAGTGATATCCTATGATATTTGTCTTTCTCTGTCTGAAGGAGAATGTATTTTTGTTAACTGGGTGTATTAGTTAGAGACCTAGAAAGAAACAGATCTGGCACTGAAGGGGTAATTGAAGAAACTTAATAACGAGACTAATTACAAAGGTGAAAACGAAGAGAATCAACGGAGATGGCGAGGCACCGAGGATTAACTGTTACACCCGCCTCTCCAGGCGTGAAAGGGCACGGGAGGCCCGCAAAAGTGGAGCATGGGAGAGGGTTGCCCAACTCATGGCTGCCTTAGCTGGATGAATGCAGTCACCGCCAATCCTGAAAGAGGAGGCACTGGAGGGATACATCCACCGATCTCTCGGCCTGGTCCTCTAATCCCTCACTGGCTGAGCATATCTGGAAGCCAGAGAGAGCCCAAGTGATGCAATCCATAGTGGTCAGGCTTCCAGACCCAGAGCAGGTGGAGAAGCACGGAAAATACGTCCGAAGGAACAAATGTGAGTCCTGTACATTGGGCATCCACCCAAGGACTCTAGCCTCTCAGCCGCCTTCACTCAGGGGCAGTAACTTTAAAGTCATCCTTGGGAGTTCCCTGGCGGTTCAGTGGGTAGGACTCGGCGCTCTCACTGCCGGGGCCCCGGTTCGATCCCTGGTTGGGGAACTAAGATCCCACAAGCCGAGTGGCCAAAAAAGCCATGCTTATTCTTCACTCTTGTTCTTCTCCCGTAGTCCATCACCAAGTCACCTTCCAAACATTTCTGGAGTCCATCCCCTTCGCTGTCTCCATTTTCTCTCCTCTGGACTATTGCAAATGATTTCTCAGCTGGCTTCTCTGTGTGCAGTCAAATCCACCCGCCAAGATGCAGTTGGGCTTGACCGTGGATGGCCCTTCCTAGCGGAAACCCTTCCAGGCCCCCCATGCCTTCAGGATAACAGGCAGCCTTGCCCTGTGAGCTCCCGAGGTCCGTACCTGCTCCAGGAGAGCCGGAGCCAGACCTCAATGTTGATTGACAGTCTGGCTAAGGAACTGGGCCTCCCTCCTTAGGCAGTGGGACAGTACAGGAGTTTTGAAAGCAGGATTTTGTTGTTGTTCTTGTTAACTTTTCGTTTTGAGATATTTCAGACTTCCCAAAAAGTTGCAAAAATAGTATAAAGAATTCCCATGTGACCTCTATCCAGATTCTCTAAATATTAACATCTTACACAGTATAATGATCAAAATCAGGAAATACTATGACCTCATCAAAAAGCTTATTTGAATTTCCCAGGTGGTCCCACCCTTGTCTTTTTCTGGCCCAGGATTCACTGTAGAATCACCTTGCTTTTAGTTGCCATGAGTCTTACCTCCTTCAAACAGAAACAGTTTCTCATCTTTGTCTCTCATGACCTTGACACGTGGAAACAGTACTGGCCACTTGTTTTCTAGAATGCCTCTCTATTTGGTTTTTTCTGATGTTTCTTCACCTGATGTTTCTTCAGGGTAGGCATTTTGGGTAAAGATGCCGCAAAAGCGAGGTTGTGTCTTTGTCAGTGCATCATACCAGGAGGAAAGTGATGTGAGTTTGCCCCCAATACTGTTGATATTAATTTTGCCTATTTGATCTAGATGTTGTCTGCCAAGTTTCTCCAGTGTAAAGTTGCTATTTTTTCCCTTTGTTATTAATAAGTATCCTGTGGGGAGAATACTTTAAGACTCTACCCTGCTTCTCATATACATTTTGCCCACCAGTTTTAACATCCATTAATGATTCTTGCCGGAAACGGTTCTTACTGTGGTATTTGCCAAATGGTGGTTCTCAAGCCCATCACTCCTTCTACGTTTATTAGTTGAAATTCCACTGTAAGGAAAAGAAAAGCAGGATACCTACCCAATAGAAGATGGCCTGCAGGCATCAAAACAGCCTGCCTGATATATTGCAAATCGTATACCTGATAAGGGACTTGTATCTAGAATATATAAAAAATTCTCACAACTCAATAATAAAAAGACAAATAACCCAATTTTTAAAAGGGCAAAGGAGCTGAATAGACATTCCTCCAAATTTTTTTTTTTACAAATGAACAACAAGCACATGAAAAGATGTTCAACATCATTAGTCATTAGGGAAATGAAAATCAAAGCCACAGTGAGATGTCACTTCCTATCCCCTTGGATGGCTATAATACAAAAAGAATAAAATAAGCAGATAACAAGTGTTGGAGAAACTGGAACCCTCATATGCTGCTGATAGGAATGTAAAACGATGCAGCTGCTTTGGGAAACAGTCTAGCCTTTCCTCAAAGGTTAAATACAGAATTACCGTATGACCCAGCAATTCCACTCCTAGGTATATACCCAAGAGAAATAAAAACATACGTCTATATGAAAACTTGTACACAAATGTTCAGAGCAGCATTATTAATTCCAAAAAGTGGAAACAATCCAGTGCCCATCAAATGATAAATGAATAAATAAGATGTGGTCTATCCATGCAATGGAATACTTCGAGCAATAGAAAGAAAGAATGTACTGATACACGCTACAACGTGGCTAAATCTTGAAAACACGACACTAAGTCAAAGAAGCCAGCCACAGAGGACCACATACTGTATGATTCCGTTTATGAAATGTCCAGAATAAGCACATTTATAGAGACAGAAAGTAGATTCGTAGTTACCGGGGGGCTGAGGCCAGGGAGGGAGCGGGGCGTGACTGCTCATAGGTACAGGGTTTCTTTTGGGGGTGATGGAAATGCTTAAAAATGGTGGTGATGGTTGCACAATTCCATGAATATACTAAAAACCGTTAATCTTACACCTTAAATGGGCGGATTGTATGGTATGTGAATTATATCTCAGTAAGGCTGTTATTTAAAACACACACACTCACACACACACACACCAGCGACAGCCCCTCCGGGAGCCTCCTGGGAAGAGGAGGCCTCCACAGCCCCGCCACACCCAGCCCCCCTAGTTCCTGTCTGCAGCAGCCACTGTTTGCTTACAAAGGTTACTTGCTCCCGACAAGCCAAGCAGAAAAGCGGCATCGTCTCAGGCCGGGCAAACCCGGCAGCCACCGGACAGTGTTTCTCGTGATTCAGTTCAGGGAGACGCACAGCTGCATCTTGAGCAGCTATCTCTGTACTCCCCAGTGAAATATCCTGAGCCAGACTGTGGTTTCGTGACTTGAAGTCCAAGGTCATGAATCAACATCAGCTACTTATCAAGACCGAAGGCTGCGGTCACCGCGCCTGCAGGAGGTCACTGTGCCTGCAGGAGGTCACCGTGCCTGCAGGAGGTCACCGTGCCTGCAGGAGGCCACTGTGCCTGCAGGAGGAGCAACTCATATTTCTCGGCGCCTTCATGCCAGAGTGCTGGGCCGCACCCTGGTGCCCACTGGGTGCTGGGCCGCACCCTGGTGCCCACGAACCTGCTGGACTAACCACACACTGGCCCGGACCATACCTTTCCCACAGCCGGCACGGCCGTGCCACTCGGAGCCTGGCAGCCTGATTCCCCACTTGCCGGTTCAGTGACCCCTGGTGAGCGACCTAGGCCGGGCCAGGCCGGCGCTGGTTTCTCTGGCTTTGGCTTTCTCGCTCTTGTTTACGTGATATTGTAGAACACAACACCATAAGGGGTGGATGAACTAGGAGAAGGGGGTTAAAAAGTACAGACTCCGGGCTTCCCTGGTGGCGCAGCGGTTGAGAGTCCACCTGCCGATGCAGGGGACATGGGTTCGTGCCCCGGTCCGGGAAGATCCCACATGCCATGGAGTGGCTGGGCCCATGAGCCATGGCCGCTGAGCCTGCGCGTCCGGAGCCTGTGCTCCGCAACGGGAGAGGCCACAGCAGTGAGAGACCCGCGTACCGCAAAAAAAAAAAGTACAGACTCCCAGCCATAAAATAAGTAAGTCCTGGGGATGGGATGTACAGTGTGGGGACTATAGTTAATCAGACTATATTGTCTATTTGAAAGTTGCTAAGAGAATAGATCTTAAAAGTTTTCATCACATCACATGAAAAAAAATTTTTTGTAACTGTGTGGTGACGGATGTTAACTAGTCTTATCGTGGTGATCATTTTGCAATATATACAAATATCGAATTACTATGTTGTACACCTGAAACTAATCCGATGTTATAGGTCAATTGTATCTAAAATAAACAAAAAACACAACTCAAATCAGGGCCACTTCCTTTGGTTGAAGCCCTTCCCAAGATAAAGACAGGGCTCCTGAACCTGGCCTGATGTGTCTTCTCAGAGCACCGCCCACCCGAGGACTTGTCAGCTCACGGCCTTCATACTCCCGACCACACTGGCCTCACTTCAGCTCCTCCAAGTCCCTCTGTCCCCTCTCACCTCCAGCCCGTGGTTAGTTAGTTCACTCTGTCTTGAGACCCCTGCTAAAACTCACCCTTCAAGGAAGCCTTCCCTGATGCCCCAGGACTCTTGCACGTCTCTTTCCAGCACTGGTCAGCGTGTCAGCGTCGCTGAGATTATTGAATTAATGTCTGCTCCCCCTTCAGGCTGTGCACCCCCTGAGGGCAGGGGTCTGTCTGCTTCACCCACACTGACACCCACCACGGCTGTCCCAGAGCCTGGCACACAGCAGCCGTTCAAAAAGCCTTGTAGATAGAACAAAAGAATGTTGTTCTGAAGTCTCCATGAAGCCCATTCTCATGTTCAGCTTCCTGAATTGTCCCATTCCTCCCAAACATAGATCAGATCACATCCTTTCCATGCCTAGAACCCTCCAAGGGCGTCTCACCATAACGATAATAAAATCCAAACTCCCTGCCTTGAGGGACAGGGCCGTGCAGGGCCTGGGCCCCGCACCTCTCTCTTATGTCATCAGGGGAAGGCCCTGGAGGGAGATAAGCCGAGAACGGCTTTGCCTTCTGACCTGCCACTTTGACCTCTTTGTGCCCTTTGACCTCTCCAAGTTCATTTCCATCTCAACCTCATGCCAAATCAATCAGAAAGGAGGGCCAGCACTGAGGACAAGCTCAAGAGTCACCTGTGCGGGGCCAGCACCCCCATGGGACAGCAAGAGGTGGAGGGTGGGCACCGGCCGCCCCTGTGCAAAGGCACGTTTTATCCCTGACACGGTTTAGAATTGCCCGCATACGGTGATGACACAGAGCAGGCCAACCCTGAGTCAATTTTGTTATTGTTACTAAATTCTCGACAGATGATGCGCCCCCTTACCGCCTGCACCCGGTGCCCCCCACTTAACACGACCCTGCTCTGCGGGACGATGTCCACTGTTCATTGCCCTCTCGGTCAAGTGTAGGAAGAGGGAGGCTGCAATATCATGTTCACCCCTTTGGCGCTACCTGATATGGGAGAAGGCAGACACAGGCATGAATTTTATGTCACCCCACATGGCTGGGCAGGACAGTCATTTCCTGCCAGGGAGGGGAGTGGGGACTCAGTGACGTGGTCCAACTGCAGGAGTTCAAGCAGTAACAGGCTTTCTGGACTGGGGCTTGGGAAGGGCTATGCCATCCCCACAGGATCTGTCAGCTTCCCCTGTGATAAGCATGGGCATCCTGGACCCTTCTTCTGAGCCTCTGTAGGGGCTGGGAGGATGCTGGGAGATGGTGCTGTTGGAGGAGGAGGGGGGATAAGAGCAAAACAGGAAGAGCCTCCGAACATTCTTCCTGGCTGTTCCCTCTGCCACGCACTCCCCTCGTCCCTGACCTCTACACGTCTCACCCTCGTATCAGGGAGGCCGAGTTCTCTGCACTTTCTGGATGAGTAAACTGGAGCAAAGTTATAGCCAATGGGGAGCCGACTGGTCAGACTGCAGGGGGAGGGGGTGTCTGTGCTGTTTCCCTTGTCGACTCCTCTGGGCTTTCCTAAGTCCCCCGACAGTAGAGAGGGGATAAATGGCAGAGGAAGCAGCAGGATTGGGGCCCTGCTCTCGGAAGGGATCAAACAAGTACCTGCTTAATCATTAGTCGGGCGGTGGAAAGCCTTGCGAACTGTCAAACTTCAGCAGAAACACCAGGGAAGGAAAGAGTGGCCAGGAAAACAGACTTCTGTTCCAGTTTCGGCGGGGGGAATTCAAGACAGATTCGTCTGCTCACGTCCAGCCCTTGTGAGGGGCGCACCATCGGCCCAGGCATTAGCACCCACAGTTTGATTCATTCTGTCCTCACTCCAACCCTTGGCGGAGAGGACTAATTATGCCCATTTTACAGATGAGGGAACTGAGTCTCAGAGAAAGGCAGTAACTTGTATAAGGAAGCCAGGCTCTCTGCTTTTTAGCCCAGGGCTGTTTTCAAGGAAACACGAACTCTAACCTTCCCAGCCCACCCCCACTCCCCTCACTGGCTCCCTACACAAGCCCTCCCATCCCCAATGTTCTCAGCAGGGAGAAAGGATCTGATTGACATGTTTTAATTACTCAGACTGCTGTGTAAAGAACGGATGGCAGGTGGAGGGGCTGTGGCCGTACAATGTGCAGGCAATGGACGAGGGCAGAGGAGACCGGGGTGGTGGCCATGGAGACGGTGACTAGTGGACGGGGTACATTTTGGAGCTGGAACCTACACGGAGGTGTCAGAACGATTCCCAAGTTTCTGGCCTGAGCAACTCGGTGGAGGATGGTGATATTTCCTTTTTTTTTTTTTGGCCCTTCTGTGCGGATTGCGGGATCGTAGTTCCCCGACCAGGAATTGAACCCGGGCCAGGGCAGTGAAAGCGTGGAGTCCTAACCTAACCACTGGACCACCAGGGAACTCCCAGTGGTGATATTTCCTGAGAGGGGAAAGAGTAAGAGGTGAGTTTGGGACATCGGGAGTTGGGCAAAGCCTAGAGACAGCCAGGAGGAGGTGTTGGGGCCACAAGGTGTGTGGGTCTGGCTCAGGTGTGAGTGCCAGTGGGCGAGAGGATGAATGAATGACCGAAGGGGTCAGCTGGGGGATGGATGGGCAAGTGGGTGCTGTTGCTAGGGGTCTGAGCCCTGGAGTCACTCTTCAGAGGACCTAGGAGGGGAGACTCTCCGTGCAGGGGGACCTGGACGGTGCAGCCCCTCCTCCCACCTCCAGTTCCTCAGTCCTCCAAGGTCAACAGCTCAGGGGCGCTGAAGACATTCCTGCAGTTTCAAGGAGAGCAGAGGCATCCTTCGAGGAAGGCGGATGGAGGCAGTCTCCAGCTACGAGGGGGAGGAGAAGAGAGGCGCCCAGAGGCGTGGCCTGGAAGCCCCTTCCTCAGTCTGTTTGCACAGCTGTCCAGGCCAAGCTGGGCAGAGTGCCTCACCGGCTGCCCTTCTCTCCCTCCACCTCCAGGGGAGGGCAATTGCTGTAAGGTAGGGAACTCGGTGACCAAGCCCTGGCCCTGGGGACTCTCCTCCTCTCTCCGTCCTCCCTTGCTTCTCTGAGCCCCTCGAACAGCCCCCCTGCACCTAGCATGCTCTCTCCTCCCTGCTCCCTCCCAGCCGCCTCCCCAGGCCCAGAGTCCTTTCCCCTCCTTCCTTTGGCTTCCCACCTGTATGCGAGGCCCTCCTCCGTTCTCCATGCCCCCTCACCACAGTCTACATGAGAGCACCCATTTCCAGTCCTTCCACCAGATGGTGAGCGGCTGAGGACACATCCTGGGCAGCCTCGGCATCTTTTCAACCTCTCGCCCCACACACTCTAGGTGCTGAATCAGTGTGTGGTGTGTTCAACTAAAAGCGCTTGGTTCGTATTTCTCGAGCTATGATTAAGATCTCTCTCTCTCTCTCTCTCCCTCCTCTCGCTCTCTGAGATGATGCTGTCCGGGACTGGGGTGGAGGGCTTCTTCTCCAGGAGATTGCCCCACCTCTGGATGCTTAAGGAACTTGTTTTCTCACCAGGTGCCAGGTCTGCAAAATGCACCACCCAGCCTATCTCCAGCCCCCGAGCCTTGCTGAGCCGTGGCGCTCCTGTATGGCAGGCGCCGTGCTAGGCTCTTCACCTGCCTTATCTTGGTGATCCTGTCAACGCCCCCATGACGTGGGCACTCATCTCCCCATGCCGTGGTTCAGGAGATACCTTCAGAAGGGTCAGAGGATCGGGAAGGTCAGTGACTTCCCAAGGGTACTCAGCAACCTCGGAGTGACTTGTCTGGCCTCAGGGTCCCTGTTCCTGGTCACTTTGCCTCCACTTGCCACGTGGAGGGACCTGAGTAGCACCCAGAGAATCACGGGAGGAAATCACATGACAGTGACTCCGCTCCCCAGCCCCGCACCCCGGCAGGTGCACCGCAGTCTCCCCTCTGTGACTCCCCCCAGGCTAGCCTGAAAGCCAGAGGCATGGTGTCTCCAGCCTGGGACAGAGAGGTGCAACCCTCACATCGACACCAGCAACGGTTTACCCACTTGGCTTCCTGTTAGGTTTTTTCTTCCTTCCCCCGCAGGGGTGTCTCTTATCTTAAACTTCTTAGGGGGTTTGTGCCGGCTGTTTACCATTTGGTGACAGTTGGTGCCAGAACCAGCCTCTTGGGACAAGCAAGGCGGAGCAAAGCAAGCCCCCTCAGTCACCTGCACGGCTGAATGGGACAAGCGGGCCCCATGCGGTCAAGGACCAAAGCCCCGTCCGGCTGCCCTGCTGTGTCAGGCTCTATCTCCTGCATGGGGTTGACTTAGGCGAGTGGAAGTGAGTTGGCCTGCCCTGAGCTCCTCCAGCTGCGGGGAGCAGGCAGGGAGCTGCAAATAAAAGAATCCACCAAATAGATGAGTGAGAGGCGGCTGGGTCTGCTGGGCCCAGGGGCTGGCTTTGGTCTGTGAATTAGGAGCTCTGGGTTCTTTGTGACCATGCGAAGTGAGAGGATTGGCTGCAGAAACTGGTCCTGCCTCCGCCTCCCACTTCCTAGCACTCCTTGGGTCAAGACTTCCTGAGGGGGGCTTCCCTGGTGGCGCAGTGGTTAAGAATCCACCTGCCAATGCAGGGGACTCGGGTTCGATCCCTGGTCTGGGAAGATCCCACATGCTGTGGAGCAACTGAGCCTGTGTGCCACAATTACTGAGCCCGTGCTCTAGGGCCCACGAGCCATGACTACTGAAGCCCACGTACCTAGAGCCCGTGCTCCACAACAAGAGAAACCACTGCAATGAGAAGCCCACGCACTGCAACAAAGAGTAGCCCCCGCTCGCCGCAACTAGAGAAAGCCTGCGTGCAGCAACAAAGACCCAACGCAGCCATAAATAAATAAATAGATAGATAGATAAATAAATAAATAAAATAAAGCACATCAACTAAAAAAAAAAAAGACTTCCTGATGCCCAGCAGGATGAGCTCTGTCTGACCCTGTGGCCCAGTTCTAATGAGTGTCTTCCATGCTCACGGTGTCTCCAGGGTATAGCCCAGCCCCTAGCCCTGGGCTCCACAGCACATCGGACCCCATCTTGTCCTCATCAATCTGCTCAGAACCCTTGGCATTCTGGGGCCACATCCACACCTGGCCATCCTCAACCCTCCCAGACACCAGAGCCCCTCCTCAGCCTCACTCAGCATTGCCAGGCTTCTCCCACCTCCTCCTGTCAGCTCCTGTCCCCAGATGCCCATTCACCCGTGACACATCCTAACCAAACATTGCTCTGCCTCTCATCCTGGAAGGGTAAGGGTCTGGATTCCTGATCACCGATCACCTGTAAGCCAGCCAGCTCCCAAGCACCCTGAAGAGCCCTCTGGGCCTGTCCAGGGTTCATGTTCAAGGCTGACCCAGATCTCACTAATCCTTAACCTCTGTCCAATCCTCCCACCATGCAAGGAACAGGTGCAATGAATGAACAGAGAGGTAGAGCGGAGTTGGGTTCATTGGAAGAAATTCTCGTACAGTAACCAGAGGCAGAGGCATGGTCTCAGGCCAGGTTGGCCAAACTCTAACCAGGGATGGAAAAGGAAAATTTCTCACCTGTTACGTAGAAACAGATTCCCACAGCCAGGAGGGGGAGCTAGACCCTTGGAGTCCTGATTTTAGTTCAGGTGCAACCAAAACTCAGGGAAATGGCCCAGATGGGACCCCAACAGCCTTACTAACCCACCGCTCTAGAACTCTGAGATTCAGGAAAGAAGTCAGTGCCCAAGAGGGCCATGTAGAAGGTAAGTGAAAAAGTGATACCTGAGGAGGGAGGAGAAGGCGTGAGAGCCCCAGGTGGCAGTCCTCAGTCAGTGCCTCTGCAGCCTGGCACCCCACCTCACCCCCCAATACACACACACACACACACACACACACACACACACACACACACACACACACACACACACAGAGCCACGCAGTGCAGCACTGTCCAGATGGTGCTTGAGGGAGGACAGAGAAAGCCAAAGGAAGGAGAGAGACAGCTGAGCATGCAGACTACTGCTCACAAAACACACCGTGAAGACACACGTGGGGACCTCACGTGCCCCGGGACGGTGGGTAAGATGGGGACACCGAGGCCCCAGGGAGTAGAAGGAAACTGACTTGTTTGACAGTTTCTGAAGTCACTCATTCACTTTCCCATTCATTCCTTCAACAAATATTTATCGAACATCTTCTAGGTTTATAGTCCAGTGCAGAGATAAGAGCATAGACCCTGGGGCCAAACTTGCTTTGTTCCCCCCCACCCCCGCCCCCAGCCCTGCAATTTTTGTTTATTGTTGCAAAATACATATAACATAAAATTTACCATCTTAACTATTTCTCAGTGAGCGCTTGACCACAGTCTGTGCAAAGGGAATGTCTGTGCTTCTCGCTCCACCTAACAATATCTTTCCAGTGCTTTCTGTCTCCTGGTGGGCAAAGACTGGGAGGGACGTAATATTACGGATAGAAATCCTGGGCCTTGGGATTGTTCCAGCTGTGCCTCTCTTGGGCAAGTGGGGTGTGTGTGTGTGTGTGTGTGTGTGTGTGTGTAGGGGGCGTCCCTGGGGAAGAGTCCCTGCACTTAACTTCTGCACCTCCCCAGCCTCTCCTCTAACTTTGAAAAGCTCAGAGGCCCTTCTGGAAGCCTGAGTCAGCCTGCAGTCTGCTTTTGCTCCAGAGGCAGGACCAGCCCCTGAGATGTGAGGGTGGGGAAGCTTGAGCCGCCTTCAAAGTGACTGGGGGAGGGAGCGGGGCAGGGCTGGACCCCATGCTGCCCACTCTGGGATGGAAATCCCCATGCGGAGGGTGGGTGGTTGGTGGGGATCTGGGCAAAGGTGCTTTAGGGGAGACAGGGCCCGAGGGAGAAAGGGGTGTGTTGAAGACCCAAGAGGTGAGAATGACCAGAAATGAGAATGTTGGAGGGGCAGGGTCACCTCCCCCCTGAGAAGGGAGGGCCCCTTGCTCTCCTCTGCATGGACAGAGCAGTGACTGTTCAGGAAGGTGGGTTTGGCCTCACTCAGGAGACAAACGCTCACCCAGAAGACGTCATGGGCTCTGGAATGTGGAGAGAGGGCTGGGAATGCAATGACAGGGGCCTGGCACCCCGCAGGACAGGAGGAGGGCCCGCCCATCCCCGCCCAAAGGCTGGTCCTTCTTCTTTCATCAGGCACACTTTACAGAACCACAAGTGACCAGAACGGACTCTTCGAATGTCCCCACTGGAAGGGCCCTTAAAAATGCAGCCACCTGTTGTACCGACTGGGAAACTGAGGCTCAAAGAGGTGGTCCCAGCCGCCCCTCCCCCCGCCCCCCCCCCCGTGCTCTGCCCACCCCCCCGTTCTGCCCGCGCCAGGCAGGTCCCCTATGGGAAACCCTCTTAAAGAGTTTTTCCTTTCGCGTGAACTTACCGCCTCCATCCAGCCGCGCGGTCTCAAAGGTGAACATCACTTAAATGCGTTACAGATGTTCTTCCTCCCATTTTTGGCTACCGCGCGGCGCGCCTGGAGCGGAGGCGGCCACAGCGCGATCCAGGCCGCGTTTTGCGTCCCGCCCGCCAACTTTCTCAAGCTGTAGTTATTTGATAATGATTTTTTTTTTTTTTTTTTTTAACTCTCCAAATAATTGTTATCCTCCCCGCCCGGTGCAGCTCAGGTGATGGGCACAGACTGCAGACGCCTCCTCCTCCGGATGCAGGGCTGCCGACCCAGGCAAGAAGCCACTGCCCGGGCGCCTTCTGCAAAGCCAGGGTCGAGGTCCGGGTCTGGCCCAGGCCAACCCAGCAGGACGACCCCCAACTGCCCCCCATGAGGCCTCTGTATGACCCACCACCCAAGGTCACTTCTCCCAAAGTCCACTCTCCAGGGGACGTGGCTGTCTGATGGATGACTGAACAGAGAGGGTGTGCTGGGTCCAGACTTCCATGCTGCAAACATTTATTAGGCACTTACTGTATTCACAGGCCCTGAGCAAAGCGCTGGCCTCAAACACAAGCAAGAGCAGCCTCTGCCCTCAGGGCTCCCGGCCCAGAGGAGTCTGGGGCCACACACCCCTCATCTGGAAAGATGAGAGGGGCTTCCAGGGTGGAATTGTGGACAGAAGCAGCTCGAAGTGGCAGGGCTCCACAAGGAGAGCTCCACGACGACAGAGCTCCCCCGGCACCCATCACCTTCATCCCTTCCTCTGACCCCTGCAAAGGGTCGCCGCCAGCCTGGATGAAGGCCTCTCAGAGCCTCTTCTAAGAAGCTACAGGGCTCAGAAAATACCTACCCCCCAGGTGCGGGTACGTAGGGGCAGGGCCCAGGTTCTCTGAAGCCACCCAAGCGGATGACTGAGAGGCAGGCCCCCAACAGAAGCACTAAATCTGTTTGGAGTTTGCCCCCCAAAGGGAGAAGTTGGCTGGAGAGCTGAGCACCTGCTTCCCCACCTGAGGATCACGTGTGTTTTTTGACGCTAAGCCACAGTGGTTTGAGCGGAGCCCTTCGCTGGGTTCGTGAGTCCACGCTCAGCTCAGTTACATCCCCAGAGAGCCCAAAGTGCTTTTGTTACCCTGAATTAAGTTTAAGTTTTAAAATTAATACATTTGAGATGGAATTTGGGCAGCCAGCCGCAGGGGGTGAAAGAGGAGGAAGTGAAAGGATGGGAAGGCAGAGGAGCAGGGCCGGGGGTGCTGGGAAGAAAGGGGTGCTGGCTGGGGGGCTGCCTCTCCAGAAAGGAGTGTTCTTGAGCAAAATCAGGGAGCAGGGTGAGAGGTGTGGCAACAGCCCCAGTGCCCAGAGAGGATTTCCGGGTGGCCTGGGGGGCCCCAACCTGTTAACCGACAGTGGTTCCTCATCCTTCACTAGATAAAACCAGTCTCTCAGTGGGGCCTCATGGGCCCCCTCTTCTATCTGTCCCTTAGACGGACCTGTACCAGCTCCTGCCTTGGCCTGATTGGTGCAGTAGAGGTGACACATTCCCTGCCCCAGAGTCCCTCTGGGTTCAGGGAAAGCCAGAGGGTTATTAGGGCAGACTCCCCGCCTAGTAGTAGTGCCACCACCAGGCACCCAGATCTCAGAGCCATTGCCAGCCCTGACGCCCTCTGCGTTGCATTTTCTCACGCCCTTCTGTGGAACCCCCCAACCCATGCACACTCCTGTACTCATCCACCTTTCCTGCCCAGTCTCCACTCAGCCAGGGCCAGAAAACGCCCAAGCGTTTGCATATAGCACCAGCAGAATGAAAAAAACAAAGACAGAAAAGAAGTGTTCTACATTTTCCTTGCCTGAAATATTCCGAGATGATCAACCCTTCTCTTTGTATATGTCCACCACTGCTAAGTGGCAATGTACACTCTGTTGAAATTTGTGATTCTGTAAATGGTATATGAAATGCATCATTTGGCAATTTAACTAGCAGCCACTTAATAAATTTACTTTGCAGGTCTTAAAAAAAAAGCTCATCCCAAATTTTCAAATCAGAAAATCTTTAGAAAGATCTCTTTCATTTTTCACATATGTATAAGTTTTATGGTTTAGGGTTTAAAAGCTTTTTCTATTTTCAGTTCTCTACGGGTGGGGGGGCACATCATCTGCCCACTATGGGGCTTGCACAAGGCCCAGATCAGGGCTGCCGCCTCCAGGAAGCCTTCCGGGCTCCCCAGGCTGGGTCAGGTTCCCTCTGTCATGCTCCCACAGCCCCCAGACTTCCACTGTTGCCACCCCAGCACACAGTCTGTTTGCCGACCCCTCTCCCTCACCGTGAGCCCATGGTAGCAGGAAGTGGGCTCCCATTCTTCCCTGTGTCCCCAGCAGTGCAAAGAAGCTGTCAGTGAGTGTTTGGGGAACCAAGAGCCAGCCTAAGGGATTTCCCTCCTGCCTCGGCTTGTGGCCCTGAGTCTTGCTGGGATGAGGCGTGCCCAGGTGGCTCTTCGCAAGCCTGCCAACCCCCCTCCCTGCACCCCCAATGGGTGTCAGGACCCTCTTCGGAGACTTGGAGAAACCCCTGTCTTCCTGTCTCCTTGGGTCAGCCGCAGCCTTCACAGCATCTCCCAGAGCTGCCTCCCCTTCCAGTGCAGCCTGAAGGAGGGGGATCAGATGCGGGGATGGAGGCCCCTTGTCTGCGCAGAGGCAGGATTTATCTCAGTTTGGGGAGGTCTGGGGCCCCAGAGCCCCTAGATCATCATTAGTTCCATCAAAGAGGCGGCTATGATCTGAGGGGGCAAGATGCATCGTGTCCAAATTGGAAACAGCCTGGTGGGCTATGGGGTAGGAGCCGGGCGGGGAGAGGGCTCGGGCCGCCCTGGGGGGGAGCCCAGGACACTGGAGGAGTCCCACAGACAGTGCACAGGAAGAGGAGGGGGAAGGAAGAGAAAACATTCCTCTCGGGCTCCAGGGAAGAGAGCCGCAGGAGATGGAGCACGGCCAAGTCTGCAAGTCAGCTCGCCCTCCCCAGGGAGGCGGGAGGAGGTTGGGGTGGGGAGGAAGCAATCCCGCCCACGAGGTGAGGGCCTACTGTGTGTCTGGCCCCCATGCCGCACACCTGCCTGGGCCCTGTCTCACCAGCCACAGAAGCGCAAATCAGAGCTGGGGTTCAAGGCCAGGTGCCCTGATCCCCAGAGCTTCAGCGCATCCCTGAAAAGGCAGAGCGAAAGGAATATTGGGCTCCCCAAGTTCTCCATCCTCATATCTCCCCGTTGGCGGGCAGCACCGAGGCGGTGGTCTGATTATTAACTCCAGGTTAAACACAGAGGTAGAGAAACAACGCAGAACTATCTTCTAAGTATTGGGAAGTGGAGGTACGCGCGGACAGGAATGGGATGTAAATGACACCTTCAACTCGAAAAATAAAGCTGAAAGATCTTTCCCATCCTGCTGCTTTTCACTGATGACCACGTTCTTTCTATATGCACCCCCCCAATTCCAGAGATGTCCTGCACCCCCAAAGGTGGCATCTGACGCCCACGCTCTCCAACTAGCCCCTCTCTCTAGGGGACAGAGCGGAGCTGGAGCCACAGTCCCCAACTCGCTGGGGGCCACCTGGGTGTGGTCCTGCCCCTCCCTGGGCTTCAGTGCTTGACAAGGGAAGGAGGGGCTCTGCCTTAGTGACCCCCTGCCTCCAGCCCCCAGGGGGCCCCTAGAGGGAGCCCAGGAAGGACATTAAAATGTCTGCAAGGGGGGAGGGGGGTGATGATTCTTTCATGGGACACAAAAATGCCAGATAAATGCTCAGGCTAGGAAGCCGCCCTGAGGGAAGGGAGACAGGAATGAGTGACCAGACTTCTGCCCAAGGGTGTTCCAGAAGCTTCCCAGACAGACCTCATTTCATCACACTTCACTTTAGGGCACTTCGCAGAGACTGCGTTTCTTACAAATTGAAGGTTTATGTCGACCCTGCGTCAAGCAAGTCTGTTGTCACCCTTTTTCCAACAGCATTTGCTCGCTTTGGGTTTCTGATCCCATCTTGATATTTCTCAAAATAAACATCACCAAAAGTTGACAATTCCCTGAAGGCTCAGATGACGGTTAGCAATTTTTAGCAATAAAAATTTTTTTTCTTTTTTTCTTTTTTGTGGCAGCACAGCATGGCTTGTGGGATCTTAGTTCCCCAACTAGGGATCGAACCGGACCCCTGGCAGTGAGGGTGCTGAGTTCTAACCACTGGACCACCAGGACTTCCCTAAAATATTTTTTACATTCGGGTATGTACATTGTTTTCTTAGACATAATACTACTGCACACTGAATAGACTATGGTGTAAACATAACTTTTATATGTGCTGGAAACCAACACATTTGTGTGACTTGCTTTACTGGGGTGTTCGCTTGATTGGGATGGTCTGGAAGCGAACCTGCAATATCTCCAAGGTATGCGTGTACTATAATGGTGAAAAATGGGAAACAGGGCTTCCCTGGTGGCGCAGTGGTTGAGAGTCCGCCTGCCAATGCAGGGGACACGGGTTCGTGCCCCGGTCCGGGAAGATCCCACATGCCACGGAGCGGCTGGGCCCGTGAGCCATGGCCGCTGAGCCTGCGCGTCCGGAGCCTGTGCTCTGCAACGGGAGAGGCCACAACAGTGAGAGGCCTGCATACCGCAAAAAAAAAAAAAAAAAAACGGGAAACAACCTAAACTTCCAATAACAGTTAAATAATTTCATGTGGTGGAACATCATGTAGCCGTTACAAATTATGCTCGTGGACTTGGTTTATCGATGTGGAGGAAATGCTGTCAATAAGACTTAAGGGTTAGATAAGCTAATTTTCTCTTTTTTTGTTGTTTTTTTAAAAATCGAAGTATAGTTAACTTACAATGTTGTGTTAGTTTCAAGTGTACAGCAAAGTGATTCAGTTATACATCTATATATTCTTTTTCAGATTCCTTTCCATTGTAGGTTATTGCAAGATATTGAGTAGAGTTCCCTGTGCTATACAGTAGGTCCTCGTTGTTTACTTACTTTATATACAGTAATGTGTGTATGCTAATTTTCTTAAAGGACCCATCGCAGTGCCTGCCTGTCACAAACACTCACAGACTGGTGACCCCAGGTGGGGTGTGATAAAAGCAGGAATGAAAAAAGCATACGCAGAACAATCCCAATCTTGTAAAACAACCACCTCACAAATGCACAGAAAAAGGCAGGAAGGAAATGCAACAGAATATTGCTGAGCTGTGAGACTGGAGATTGGGGAGTTCATTTTTCCAAATTTGCCAAATTTTCGACAATGAGTGGTTGTGTTTTAAATTCTTTTTCATTAGTTAAATTTTTTCCCAGCATTTTATGATGAAAAATGTTAAACCTACAGCAAAGTTGAGATGATGTCGCAGTGAAGTACACATACCTCTTCCTAGGTTCCACCACTGAGTTTTTTTTATAATACTTTATTCTGTAACCATCCATCTATCCCTCCCTCTAGCCACCCATAAATCCACATTATTTTTTTTCTTATGCATTTTAAAGTAAACTGCAGACAACAGTACACTTCCCCCTAAATATTTCAACGTGCGTGTCAGGAAAAATTGTTTTTTTTTGCGGTACGCGGGCCTCTCACTGCCGTGGCCTCTCCCGCCGCAGAGCACAGGCTCCGGACGTGCAGGCTCAGCGGCCATGGCTCATGGGCCCAGCCGCTCCGCGGCACGCGGGATCCTCCCGGACCAGGGCACGAACCCACGTCCCCTGCAGCGGCAGGCAGACTCTCAACCACTGCGCCACCAGGGAAGCCCAAAAAATTGTTTTTAATAGTCTTCAAGAAGCCAGAGGCTGCCCTTACCCCTGAGAAAAGCAACCCGCAGCCCCACCCTCCTTGCAGAAGGCAGGTCAGGAGGAACTGGGGCTGGGTTGGGGTGAGGCCCAGCTCTTCTGCCTTACTCTCTGTGTGACCTGGTCAGTCCCTAGAGCCCTGAGCTTTCTCCGCACCTGAGGCAGGGATAATGAGAAGCAAGAATACCTCTGCTCTCCCAGCCATCTGAGGGTGTAGTGCAGACTCCCCACGATTAGGCCTGCACTCACCTTGGCTTTCCTGCAGGCATAAAGTTGTCAGATGTAGCAAGTAAAACTACAGGACACCCAGTTAAATTTGAACTTGGGATAAACCCATTTTTCAGTATAAGTATGTCTCGTGCAGTATTTGGGACACGCTTATGCTAAAAACATCATTCAGTCTGTAGTTACCTGGCAAGGTGGGGAAACAGAGCCCTAGGAAGGGACTCACGCCAGAAGTTCAGAACCAAGTTGGGATTTTTGATAGTAAAGTCTCATGTTTGTGCTGTTCTCTGGATTTCACAAAGTGTTCTTCTGTCCGTCATCTCACTTAAGACTCTCTGTCACCCTCCAGAAGAGTAGTGTTTTATTCTCATTTTATTTATTCATTCATTCATTAATTCATTGAAGTATAGTTGACTTACAATGTCATGTTAGTTTCAGGTGTACAGCACAGTAATTCAGTTTTTTTCAGATTCTTTTCCCTCATAGGTTATTAGAAAATATTGAGTATAGTTCCCTGTGCTACACAGTAGATCCTTGTTGGTTATCTATGTTATATATAGTAGTGTATATATGTTAATCCCATCCTCCTAATTTATCCCTCCCCACCCTCTTTCCCCTTTGGTGGCCATAAGTTTGTTTTCTATGTCTGTGGGTCTATTTCTGTTTTGTAAATAAGTTCATTTGTATCTTTTTTTTTTATGATTCCACTTAAAAGTGATATCACATGATATTTGTCTTTCTCTGTCTGGCTTACTTCACTTAGTATGATAATCTCTACATCCATCTATGTTGCTGCAAATGGCATTACTGCATTCTTTTTTATGGCTGAGTAGTACTCCATTGTGTATATGTACCACAACTTCTTTATCCATTCATCTGTCAATGAATATTTAGGTCACTTCCACATCTTGGCTATTGTACATAGTGCTGCAGTGAACATTGGGCTGCATGTATCTTTTCGAATTATAGTTTTCTCTGGATATATGCCCAGGAGTGGGATTGCAGGATCATATGGTAACTCTATTTTTAGTTTTTTAAGGAACCTCCATTCTGTTCTCCATAGTGGCTGTACCAGTTTACATTCCCACCAACAGTGAAAAACCCGTGAAAACACAATGACCCATTTCAGTGTTGGAGAAACAGTCTCAGAGAGATCCAGGGCCCCCAGCCAGCTGACAAGGCGCAGAGTCAGAACTCAGTCTCAGTATCTGGGCTTCAGGGGAGGCTCTCCCCCACCTTAGTTCCTCTCTTTGAGACCCCAACAGACCACAAATGTTGGCCCTGAGACCCACAAATGGGGCTCCAGGACAGGGCCTACCAGCCCGCAGCTCCAGTGCTCGGGGTCCATCCTCTATCTCTGCGACGGTTCATTTTACACATCAGTTTGACCAGGATATGAGGTGCCCAGATCTTTGATTCCTGGGTGTGTCTGTGAGGGTGTTTCTGGATGAGTTTAGCGTTTGAATCAGTAGCCTGAGGAAAGCAAGTTGCCCTCCCCGAGGTAGGTGGGAACCATCCACTCCATCAAGGGCCTGAATAGAACAAAAAGGCAGAGGAAGAAAGAAGTGGCAGGCCAGCGCACCCTCAGGTGCGACACGTGGCTTCTTGGGGAGGACACAGCCGCAGGTGGTAGCAGCACGGCATGGCGCAACAGGAGCTGGCTGCCAAGGCACTGCGAACAGGAGAGTAGGCATCCCTGAGCTGGTAAACCCTGCCCAGCCCTCCAGCTCCGCAAACCTGCTCTGTCTCACCCAGTGGCAGCCGCCACCTGGAGCCCAGTGCTGCATCCTCGAAGGAGTCAGACCCCAAATCTTGAGTCTGTGGGAAGGAGGCTGGACCAGTTGCCCTGCCACCCCAACACTCCTCCTGGGCCCAGGCTCTTTGCCTCTAGCCCACCAGACCTTCCTGTCTGCCTGCCTTCAGCCACCCTGGAGACTTGCCCTGTCACCCATCCATTCATTCATTCATTCAGTAGAATTTGATCGAATGTTTGAATGATGACAGCTTACTGGCATGCAGTGATAACTCCCTCTCCAGCAGGGGACCTGAGCAAAATGTGGATGAGGTGTCTCCGGTTCTTCTTTTTTTTTTAAAGAAGCTGTGAACGGTTTCACAAAATGACATGGTGATTCCTATTATGAGGTGATTCCCTCAACCACACCTCATTCAACTGAACTGGGGCAGCCAGTTTGGGGACCTGTGAGTTAAGATTTCAAGGGTAAATTATGGAAATTGGGCCCATCCCAGGGTCAGCTTCTCAGAGGTGAGACAGAACTCGCAAAGCCCACCCACCTCTTAGACGGGGCCACACGGTTCTCTGAGGCACCACCAAGCTCCTTGTTTCCCCAGTTTTGATGCCAGCACCTGCCCAGATGCTCTTAGTATCAGCCGTCAGGTCTAACACAGGGTCAAAAATGAATCTCCTCTCCTATGAAGGCCCAGATAGTAAATATCTCAACTGTGCAAGTTTCAGGGTTTTGATTGTGACTACTCAACTCTGGTTGTAGCACAAAAATGGCCATAGACAATATGTAAACAAACGAGTGTGACTTTGTTCCAATAAAACTTTATTTATAAAAACAAACAAACAAAAATGGATCTCCTCACCTGCCGCATGGCTTGGCCAAGCCGGAGTCAAGTGCAGGGCTAAGATGTAGGCGCTTAGTGGGTGATGGTGTTGACCCCCAGTTGGGACAAGCCATCGTGACAGAGGCTGAGCTATGGTGAGACTCAGGTTCTAGGATCTTCCTTACGTGGGGTCTGCAAATGTATCCCATATGTCTGGCCATTGCTTCACATACCTGTTCATTGCATTTAAACAGTTATTTAAAAACATAATTGGTTTTGCTGTAATCACTGGCTGAAAAGTATGCCTTTAAATTTAGTAATACAGTAACCAAACCTTTATGAGTTGACTATTGTCGGATGCTGTTCTGACAAATTAGAGAAATATTCACCATCTGAATTTCCAAGATTTTCCCCCCGCCACACACACACTGCCGCACGCCAGAATTTTTCTTCTCTGAAGTGAAGGGTTTTTTCCTTTTGTTTTGTTTTTACTTTGAACCCCTGAGATTAGCCTTTGGCAAGTTTCCTTTACTCTCTACCAAATGGTTTTGAAATAGTTATCATTTCTCTAGATGACAAACACTAAAAGATTGCTTTTACTTTTGAAGGCAATGAAAATATGTCTATGGTTTCACTTTGAAGCTCATCAGGAAAAAAACTAGAACCCTCCTATAACACTTAGCACGTGTACAGGAATTCTCGATTCATGGGCCACCTGCGTGTCTGATAATCATTTAATGATGCTTCCAAAGTTTCACTAATCTTTGGAAGCCGCTCAGTCACAGCAGACAAAGCCTGGTGATGGATGACCCAGTGTAACTTCAGCAAACTACCTTCGTGTCGCTTTGCCACTCCTGTTACATGTGTTTTGGGTAATGGCCAATCTTTTCACAGATGAATGTATAGCGTAGATCAAAGAGTTGAATGCTGTGAAAGCACATCGAAGTTTTTTCCTGTTTCTATAAAGTCATCAGCATTGCACCATCCAACCAATAGGTGTGATTCCTTCTCACGCCATGCTGCAGGGTGGCCAAATTTTCCCCACGATGTCAAGCCTTCAGTGATGGATCTGACCCCTACTTTGTTTTGAACCCCACTTTGATTTGCTGCAGATAACTCTGTATGACCACATCTAAGTTGATCTCCATCGTCTTTTCAATACTACCAAAATCCATGCATCTCTATAATTGGGAAAGTGATGGAGATTTTTCTTACATAAACTACAGTGATTTTTTCACTACCCAGCCAGTGGCCTTGTCACATGTTATTGAATCAGGAACTAATGATTTCACCTGCTGTGTCTTCTAACGTTGCAGGTGTTCTTTTTCTGCTGATTTCATTTTGAATTTGCTAACTTCTATAGGCATCACCTGATTTATACGTTAGACTACCTCACTTTATCTCTTTTGGCAACTCCCTCCAAATTGCCTTTATTCACAGATGAAATAGATTCGTCATGACTTCTTAACAATAAACACTGTTTTCCAAAGAATAAAATACGTTTAACTCTGAATTGCAGGTATGTTCTAGTTTCCTCAAGCTGTTGTGAGTGAACAGATAATAATCTGTTAGTGACAGTTTCACCAGAAAATCAATATTCTCTCCCTCCCAACTGCAACGATTTCAGGTGCATTTTACGTCTTCTGTGTTTTCAGAATTTTTACAGAGATTTTTCCCCCCCTAAACAGAAACTCCTTGTGAATAATTCTCCTCTTTTGTTGGCGAATGTGCCTCAATTGCCACATCTGTAAAATGAGGATGATAAAGATTCCTGTGTCATGGGATTGTGTTAGGACTAAAAGATTCAACACGGATAAAGCCTCTGGAAGCATGCCTGGCGCAAAGTAAGCATCCAACAAATATTTGCTCTTATGATTGTGTCTCTGCTCACCCTTCTCCTTCCACCTGCATGCCTTCCACGCCTGTTACTTTGCGAACTCCAATTCATCCTTCAAAACAAAACGCAGGGACTTCCCTGGTGGTCCAGTTGCTGAGACTTCGCCTTCCGTTGCGGGGAGTTCGGGTTTGATCCCTGGTGGGAGAGCTAAGATCCCACATGCCTTGGGCTTCCCTAGTGGTGCAGTGGTTGAGAGTCCACCTGCTGATGCAGGGGACACGGGTTCGTGCCCCGGTCCGGGAAGATCCCACATGCCGCGGAGCGGCTGGGCCCGTGAGCCATGGCCGCTGAGCCTGCGCGTCCGGAGCCTGTGCTCCGCAGCGGGAGAGGCCACAACAGACAGAGGCCCGCGTACCGCCAAAAAAGATCCCACGTGCCTTGCTGCCAAAAGGCCGAAACATAAAACAGGAGCAATATTGTAACAAATTCAATAAAGACTTTAAAAGTGGTCCATGTCAAAAAAAAATCTTTAAAATAAAGAAGGGAAAAGAAACAGGAGTTTCCTCAAAAAAAATATGCAAAGTCCAGCTGTGGAGCCCTCTGTGACTGCTTTGGGCTGTATACTCCCTTCTGTGTTCCGTCCACCTCCATGCCAACATATGTCACATGGAGCCCTGAGTCCACTTACTTATCCACCTCCTTGACTAGACTGAGTCCTACTCACCCTTCCCTGATGCCCACAGGGCCGGCTGGTTGAATGAATGAGTAAAATTCCAGAAACGGTGATAGTAGATTTTTAGCCGGTATCATCTTTGAGAATAAACTCTCAAGAGCACATAAAGGAGAAGCCTGATTTCTACTTCTGCGTCTCTCTTCAAGTTTTAAAAGACTCACTAATGTTGTCAAAAAGAAGAAAAATGTGAACAACTCGAGACAATGTTGGACTTTTTTTAATATTAGAGAGATAATCAAATAGAAAACCTTTTTTTTTAAACCTTTTCTGTTTAATTAGTCATTATGATCAGGTATCTATAGAAACAACTGGATGTTCACGCTCAAAATAGACAATCATCTCTCTGTCGAACAATGCGTAATCAACACAAAAGTTGGAGCTTGGAAAAACAAGCTTCCTCCCTTCAACAAGTGCTTCTTGATCTTGAATGATATGATGAGAAATCAAAACTCAATCCCTGCCTTCAAGGGCGCCACAGGTTAACAGGCAACAGGCAAAGACTTAGCAGTAAGGGAGATGAGGTGGACCAGGTGGGAGAGAAATGCAGGGGCAACAACCTTGAGGAGATTGGGTGGGGGCCACCAACATCAAAAGGGAACTTCTTGGGATCACATAAAGTTCTAGAACTCGATGAGAGAAAATTCTAGAACTTGATGGAGTGATGGTTACAAGAGTGTATACAATTGTCAAAATACACTTAAAAATGGGTATATTTTATTGTGTATAAATTTTATCTCAATAAAGTTGATTTTTTTTTTTTTTTTTTTGCAGTACGCGGGTCTCTCACTGCTGTGGCCTCTCCCGTTGCGGAGCACAGGCTCCGGACGCGCAGGCTCAGTGGCCACGGCTCACGGGCCCAGCCCCTCCGCGGCATGTGGGATCTTCCCGGACCGGGGCACAAACCCGCGTCCCCTGCATCGGCAGGCGGACTCTCAACCACTGCGCCACCAGGGAAGCCCCTGAAGTTGATTTTTTTAAAAAAAAAAAAAAAAGCCCTGGAGCGGAAGAAAACGGCTGCGCTTGCTTTTGAGTGCCGTGGGGAATATCGCGTAAGGGCAGGAGGGGGTGTGAAAGGGAAGATTCTGAGCTCCATTTCGAATATGCTGAGTTGCAGGTGTTTGTGGTCTTCCACTAAAAGCACCACCTTGAACCCGCAGCAACAGTGTCACCTGGTAACAGAGACTGTGCTTGACCAAAGTCTACTCAGGCTCCCCAGAACTTTTTCAACTCGGCCCTGATTTTGGGCTTTCGTGTTTGTTTCTACGTGGTTGAATTTTAGCAAGAATCCTGCTAAGTCAGTTTAACCAGAATCCTACATTCTCTGTATCTGATCACCCTCGATATTTGACCAAATTCCTCATCCGCTTCCATCATCCCCCAGGTGATGGCTTGCCCCCCGGCCTGCCTGCAAGTACCCGTGAGGGTGGTTTAACCAGAGCCCCCTGACCCCTGATGTGCCCCTTTAGTAGTTTTCCATACACTCGCCCTCCACCCTGCTCCTTGGCTACAAATTCCCACTTTTCCTTGTGGTATTCAGACTCGAGCCCAATCTCTCTCTCCTGCTGCAAGACCCCACTGCGGTGGTCCATCTACCTAGCACAACAGTCCCTTGAATAAAATCTTCCTTAACTATCTTTAACAAGAGTCACTGAATAATTTTTCTTTAATACCAGGGGCTTGTTAGAAACTGCTAGATCTCAGGTTCCACCCCAGACCTATTGCCCAGAGCGTTCACATCAATGAGATCCCCAGGTGATCCCTACACATGTCAAAGTTTGAGAAGTGCTGATTTAAGGGGCCTGGAATAGCGCCCATGAAACGCCCACAGCTGTGAACACTTAAGCCCACAAGAAAAGCAAAAGGGACGGACGGGGTGGGGGGCCTACATGGGGTGCCCCAGCCCTTAGGTGGTAGCCTGGGCTTATTTTCTCAGGACACACTGGTCTCTGCTCACAAATGGGCTCGTCGGAAAGGTCCTCTGTGAGCCCCCTTTGCAAAACAGCTCCCCTCACGGTGTTCACAGCTCTGAACATCCCCTAATATTATGTTGTATATTAATTGTTTTATTTTGTAGACTTTCTGTCTGCCCTGACCTGAATAGAAAAGCCAGAATGGTAGGGACTTTGTTTCGTTTTGCTAATTGCTGTGTTCTCCAGGGCCCAACAGTACTTGACATGGAAGAAGCACTCACTAAACATTTGTCGAATGACTGAATGAATTCAACCCGGCTGTCAGGTTTTGAGGGTAGTGAGGAATTCCCTCATCAGTGTGTCTGGATTTTGGTGAACGCATCCTTATTTCCACCCTCTAACTCCTCTGTGGTTTGCAGATTTAGCCTGTCACACATCACTGTTCCCAGGGAGATTAGGAACCTCATCTTCCTCTTGACCTTGGCTGGCTGATCTTTCCCTTCCCCAGGTCGCCCTAACCACCGGCAGTACCTCCATCCCCTGGGTCCTTCTTTCCCCATCTGAGAATGTTCTCTCCCACGTCCCAGGCGAAGTGCCAGAGAGCTTGTAATTCAGCCTCATTGGCCCCTTTAATCCTCACCATCACCCGAGGAGGCAGACACAATTACACACAGAATCAAGGCTCAGAAAGGTTAAGTAACTTCCCTGAGGCCACACAGCTATTAAAGAAGCAGAGCGGAGACTCGAACCTAAGTTCCCTGAGTTCTGTCGTCTATCTGTCCCAGTGGATGTCAGTGCTGGGGTCTGGGCGAGGGCCTGAGAACACAGACAGGGCTCTGCTCATGGAGTCTGCTCTCCTGGAATGTTGTCTGACAGGTCAGGCAACCCTCTTTGGTCCCTACTTTTAGAACACCCACTGGGAACATGTGGGACTCAGGGAAACAGGAGGTAAGAGGCTATGAGGTCACACCACACCGGGTACTGCTCCTCCGGTTCTGTAGATGCCTCAACGGTCAGGAGCAGAGGGGCTGGGTGAGTAACCAGGCAACCCAAGCAGGGTCCCAGCCACCATCCTGAGCAGCCTCTCTCCCTGGGTCCTGATGCTGCAAAGAATAGGTCCGGCCCTACCTCCATGACAAGCCTGTTCTCAGCCTCGGCAAGTAAGCAGTGACAGACAACTCATTACTCCATCACATTTCCTGACAGCTCTGGTGGGAAAGGGAAAGAATGTTCTTCTTTATGTTGAACTGAAACCCTTCTTCCTGGAAGCTTTATGGCCTGAAAGAACGATCTTTCTTCAGGGGAGGGAGGCTCTCCTGTCCCACTGAGTTTCCTCCCAGTGAAATGATTGTGGGTCCCCTAACTGTTCCACACATGACAGAGCTCCCGCATCACCCTGCTCCTTCTCTAAAAACACATATTCTAGAGAACAGGACTGTCACCTCCCTTTTTTTAGGTACTAGGCCTCTAGTAATGTAGCCTGTATTCACATTTGTTCTCTGGGCGGCCATCCCCTAGAGCGTGGAATTTAGGAGCTGAGCTTTGAAGAATGACAGGATTTTAATCCAGCATCTAACACAGTGATGAGCAGGTTTTTGGTCTCAAAAGCACATATAAAATAAGCAGAGAGATTAGTTTGGCCAAAGCTGTGAAGTCGGGAATGACCACGGCCTACTTGGAGGAAAAGTAGATCTGGCCAAGACAAGTGTTCATGAACAGGTAAGTTGGGACAGATTGTGCAAAGCCTTGAATGACAGGTTCGGGGGTTTGGACTCCTTGCAGGTCAAGAGATGTGACTGAAGCTTTGTTAGCAAGGTGACATGATGGCCCTTGATTCAGAAAGTTTATGGGATGGGCTGTTGGGGTGTGTGCGGGGGGAAGGAGTTTGCCCTGCCATCCAAGCGGGAAATGAGGAATTATAAAACATCCCCCTGGAAAGATAACAAATGATCTACATCTCCCATCATCCATGGTGAGAACATTCGGGCCCAGAGAGGGAAAGTGACTTGTCCAAGGTCACACAGCCATCAAGGAACAGAGCCTGGACCAGACATGATTTTTTTTTTTTTTAATTTTCAGCCCAAGGAATTCCCTGGCAGTCCAGTGGTTAGGATCTGCACTTTCACTGATGAGAGCCTGGGTTCAATCCCTGGTCAGGGAACCAAGATCCCACAAGCCACACAGCTCAGCCAAAAAAAAAAAAAAAAAAATCAGCCCAGATGCCTTTCTCTTTCATGGGCCTTCCCAGGGGGCAACTCAGACCTTGGCACCTAATAGTTGTTCAAAAAATAAATGTAAACTTGGTTCGATGTGCTTCCTGGCCTAGGTTGGTGGTGATAAGGAGGTATTCCAGAATAGGCAGTAAGGAGAAGAAGTCGGGGCAGGGTTCCACCTGTCCGATGTAAGGGGGCGTTATTCCAGAGCATCTCCTCCAGGGGTCAAGCTGCTGAGGGCCCCTAGGGATCCAAATGGCTTCAGAGACCTCCCTGGTCCACAAGGCCAGGGTGTGGGGACACCAGGGAATGATCCTCCTAACCTCTGGAGAGAGGCAATACACAAAAATCCCTGCAAGGCCTATGGAGGGGGCACCCCAGGAGTGCTCTGCCAACCTCCCTCCAAGGTGGGGGACCCAGCACGGGAGAACAGACTCCACAGGGTCAGCTGAACCAGTGGGCTCTCCGGGTGACCTCGAGCTCATCACTCACCCCCTTTGTGTCTTGGTTTTCTCATCTGTCAAATGGGGATGATGATACTTACCTACCTCATCGCCGAGTTGAGAATTAATTAATGTTTATAAAGGACCTGGAGATCCACAGATGACAGGTGCTATAGAACTACAAAGTATCGTTACTGTAATTACATTACACTGTTATATCTCAGGCCAAGGGTTTTCTGCAGCTTCGCTTATTACCCAGAACGGGAGATGGGGTGTAGATAAAACCCAATCTCCTCCAACCGTTGTTCCAAACTCCAGCCAAACTCCATCCAGATCTAAACTCCCGGAGATTTCATCAGGCTTGGAAGACATGACAAGCGTCTGCAGCCCAGAATTCCCCAGGGGCAGGGAGACACAGTGTCTCCTCCTGAGAGCAGCAGTTCTGGGGGGGTCTTAGGAGATCGGGGGCTATTCTGAATTCATCCAGAGGCTAGACCCTATAGGCCAGTCTGACCCTGGGTCATCTGGCCAAGCTTTCTCTTTCAGGGGTGCCCTCTTTGTGTTAAATTGGAGTCCTGGTGGGGTCCCTTCCCACAATGCCCCTGGCCCCAACTTGAGACCAAAAAAAAAAAAACAACAAAGAAAGGGAGGCTTGCCTGGTGGCGCAGTGGTTGAGAGTCTGCCTGCCAATACAGGGGACACGGGCTCGTGCCCCGGTCCGGGAAGATCCCACGTGCCGCGGAGCGGCTGGGCCCGTGAGCCACGGCCGCTGAGCCTGCGCGTCCCGAGTCTGTGCTCCGCAACGGGAGAGGCCACAACACTGAGAGGCCCGCGTACCGCAAAAAAAAAAAAAAAGAATGAAGAAAGGGCAGCTGGGCCTCCGATGTCAAGCTCCCCCGTGTTACTGAATCTCCGACAATTCCACGATCACCATCGTCGCTATTTCACAATACCTCGACACTTGACCAGGTAGGCGAAAGGGAGATCAGAAGGAAATATAATTACCTTTTTACGAGCTTATGACGTGGTTTCACCCTCCTCGCCTGCCAGCTTGTCCAGTCACTCACAAATGATGATATACATACTATAAATTATATCATTATCAACCTGTAATTACAGGCAACATCTATATGAATCCCCCTGAAGGAGACTGAGGCTCCAAGATTAAGTACCGCCCCCCCCACCCCCCCGCCCCCCCACACACACCCCCGCCCCTCGGTCCCTTGGGAAAAAAGCCTGGTTGCCAAGAGGAGAGGTTACCTTCTTCCAAATACCAGAGACGCTTGGTTCAAACAAACAGAGAGGCCCCCTCCCATCTTCGTGCACGCACCCCCGGGCTCCCCAAGAGTGGATCAGCTCTCCCCAGAGAGTGCAGACAGCCTGAGACGTTGGCATGGACAAATCCGGACATGTGAGGGCAAACTCTCCGGGGGAGACTGAGAGCAGAAGGGCCCTGGCAGGGGGAGCTCTAGGGGGAAGGGACAGAAGGAAGAGACCCTGGGACACTGCAACTCGGTGCAACAAAAGCCCTGCGGCTCCCTCGGGCCTTGGAAAACACACTCAAGGACATCTCTGCCTCCCAGGACTAGCTGAGCATGGGTGCCCTCCGAGATGCCCTCACTCCATGGGGGCAATCCCCAGGCCCTGGCAGTGGTCTGGCAATACCCATATCCCCACAGGGGGCCCTGGCCCCCCAGGCTGGACCTGGCTGAGGTGGGCCATGGACCCTCTGGCCTCTCGGCTGACGACAGGGAGCTGGGGGGTGCTGAGCCCAGGGAGCTGGCAAGCTGGAGGTGGGAACATGCCAAGCAGTGCTCCTCCAGGTTGCACCCTCAGCTCCCCACTGGGTGCAGGAGCCTGCAGTCCACTCCTCCCTTCCTACCTCCTTTCCTTCCGTGGGCCTCCTTTGCAGCTCCGAGCCAGGCTCTGGGAAGTAGCCATGAAAAGGGCACAGGCCGGTCCTTAGGGAGCTCATGGCCCAAGGAGTCCCTACCCTGTGAGAAATGTGATTCCTGGGCAGGACTCTGGGGCAGAACAGGGGGACATGGGGTGGGACGGGTCGAGAAGGCAGAAGCAGGGATTCGAGAGATGGGTAGGGATTTTCCAGGTGGGCAGAGGAGATTTTGAACAGAGAGACTCCCCCCCACCCCCACCCATAAAGGCATAAAGGGATGGATGAGACAGTCTGGTATGTTCAGGCATTGAGGGAGTTCCTGCAGGACACACGGGGCTAGCAGGGCAGTGGGGGGAGGGGAGGCTGCCTCCTCCCTGGATAGGACCAGTCCCATCCCATCCCTCCTCACTGCCTGTTCTTCCTGGTGCAAACCTCCACTCGACCCACCAGACCCCTCGGCGTCCCCTCAGCTCCCTGTACACTCCACGGGTCCTTCTCCCTTCCTCCTCCTGCCCGCCCAGGCCTGGGTCCCCTTCAGGCTCCAGCTCAGGGACCCCTCCTCTGTGATACCCCCTCCTTGAGGTCCAACCAGAAGGTCTGGTCACAGCTGGTGTGTGAAGTCGGGGTGGTTCTCTAACCTGATCTGAGAACAGCCAGGTCCTGCCCGGCTTCTGGAACCAGTCCCCAAGCCCATCCACCAGCAGTGAGAAGTGGCGGGGAGGGGGCACCAGAGCTTTGCCCAGAGTCACAAGTGGCAGGCTGAAGGCAGCCAAGCGCCTCCTCTGTCTGGAGAGCAGGCGACCCCGGCTGAGGCTCGTCCTTGAACCACATCTTGTAAAGAATCATTTGCACATTTGAATTCAAAGCCCCTCAAACCAGTATAAACACCACCATCCTGAGTATCATAAAAACCACGCTGAGCATTTATGGAAACTAAAACATGTGTATTAACATATGGCAAAAATTTCACTTACTGCATCTTTTTAGCATTGGACTGATGCATGAGGCATCTGTGCTAAAAGTGTTTGAATGGAAGCTTCAGAAAAGAGCAGAACTAGAAAAAGGCTGTCGCAAAGATTGGGCTGCTGGCAGGGCTGCAGGGAAGCTCAAGGATGGGTCCCTGGTGAGGGCTGGGGGCTTTGGCGGAGAGGCAGGGGTCAGCCCACCAGGGTGCACATGCAGCACAGTTCATTCACCCCAGACCTTCCAGGGCAGGCTCCCCTCTCTCCCGCTCCCCTCTCCCTCTTCCTCTTCCCTCATTTTTCTCTCCTCCTATCTCAAAGAGCAGGTGGGTCTCAGGGGAGAGGTGGTCAGGGTTGAGAACAGGAGAGAGACGCTTTCCTGGTTCTTTTTTCCCACCTCGGCTCCTGGCAGGAGAGAGTTGAGTCTTCCAATTCCCCACAGCCAAATCTGATGGGGTCCTGGAGCAGGGCTTGTGTCAACTTCTACCTTGAACCAACAGCTCAGGGTCCCCTAGGCCCCTCCTAGGCTCTCCTAGGTCACTGCAGCCTCCCTGGTTATCCCATCTCAAAGGCCAGTCAGGAGCATTCCTCTTCTCTCTCAAAGGAGTGTTCGGGGCTCTAGGGTACAAGAGGTCCTGCTCACCAGAGCCCAAATCCTCATGTCAGCCTCCATTTCCAGGTATGGCAGATCCAGGTGAGAATGTCAAGGGTTTTATAACACTGAACATCTGGGTGGCCAGTGGGTCCTTGATCTTAACTCAACACCAGCTTCAGCCTCAACCTGGCACCTGGCGGTACCCCCGGGCTGGCAGATGGAGCTCTGACCTGATTCCTCAGGTCAGCACACGGGCAGGGATGCCATGGTCGAGGAATGTGCTGGTCCCATGAACTGCTTTGCAAGATAAGCCAGCCTTGTGCGTAGCTACTAGCCCAGGCTGAGTTATGGTTTAGAGGAGACCATTTTCATATGTGCTTTGATTTATTTTGTTACTATGTGACTTTGAAAAGAGGACAGATGGGCTTTCAACTTCCTTCTAAGTGAGAGAGCATCCCAAAGGGTGAGGCCGAGAGCACGCGTGGTGAGGGCTTTGCAACCGATTCATTCTTCTAATTCCGTGACCGTCAAGCATGGAGTCACTGGAACCTCAACACGGCAACACTGGCCCTTTGCCATCTGGTTGGGGTCTCTTCTAATTGGGGGCTGGGAGGGGGGAATGAAAAGCTGTGTTCCTGGAAGCAAGTTAGATCATCATCACCATCTCACAATCATGCTAGCCGCTGAGAGGGGACCCTCCGATGTGGACGCCAATGGGCCCTTGGGTTTTCTTGTCCAGAGCTGAGCGAGTCTGTCTCTCTCTCAGGCGACAAGACCACAGCCTAAGACAGACAGTTCCCGTCTGGAACTGGGAACCTCCATTGATTATTCCCAATGGCAGCTTTCTGGGTCAACCCTGGTGATGTGCTCTGTGCCGGTGTCCTGTTTGTCAACTGATGGGATAGACTGAGGATTGCTGGCAAGATCCCCCCAGTACCTTTCGAAGAGGCTCTGCCTTACAGGGAAATGAGAAAAGTAACCCACTGCCCTCCTACCCGTAGAAAGCTCCTAGCTGCGCCCAGAGATGCAGGTTGCAAAGTGCTTTCATCCACATTGTCACGGTTGAGATGTGCAACCACCCGTGGGGAAGGCGTCCTGAGTGTCTTCTCTTTCTTACAAACGAGGAAACTAAGAAGCAGAGATGAGAACTGAGGTGACCAGCCCAAGGCCACATGGCTGATGGGCAGTAGGGGCAGCCTTCAGAACTGCAAACATCATGCCTAATCCTTGATCTGTGGGTCCTTCTTCCCCCAGATGACCCCCAGTCGGGAAATCTCGATGCATATATTGAAAGTTTATCTCCAGAGAGTGGATCCCACCCCCTTCCTTGCACCATGGGTACTAGCTGGGTGCTTGCTAACTCCTTACCAGAAAGTGGCCTCCCCAGTTAACCTAACTGCCTGGCCCGCCACCTCTTTAACCATCCGAACCTGACATTGAGACAAAATAATATCTAGCTTTCCTTCCTTGCTTTGATAAAGATCAAAGCCCCAAAGGTAATGTCAAAGGTCGTCAACCCTCGCCTTAAGCCAGCATCCTGGATTTGGGGTTTACCCCAGCCCTATGAGGTTTCTGCCCAGGCAGAAGAGACATGGGCTTTCCCAGCTCATTCCTCTTTTCTTTTCTGTTCCTCTAAAAAAGAGAGAGAGAGAGAGAACAAGCAAGCCTGAGGCACAAACAAGCTGTAAGGAGATAAGATGATATCCTCTTGTCACCCTCCTGGTATTTTGATGTCCCGAGATGGCAGCCCAGTGCTTGCATTGGCAAAGGAAGTGGGGTCATTGACCTCCCTTGCGACATCTTTCAGCATGGGCTCCTCCCTGCTTTAATTTCAGCCTCAAGGTGTGGAGAAGAAGCAAGAAAAACACATCCTCCTGTTAATCAGTGTGCAAAATGGCTACAGGCCTTTTCTGTGCTTGTAAACAGAGAGGGCCCCTGAGGGTCCCTGTGTTGTCCAGGGACCTTTTCAACTGGATCTGTCCCAGCTTCTTCCTGCTGGATGAAATTCCAGAGTCTTCTGTCCCGAGTAGCCATGGAAGCCAGGCTGTGGCCTCTGGAATAAAGGTCCAGAGGCAAATGCATGGAAACAGAAAGACATCTGTGAAGCGGGGGTCGACATTGCTATGTCTCTGGCATTCGATATCCACTATGATGGGAGGAAGAGGCCCTTCCTGATTTCCCAGGGGAACTTTGAGTGACCCCATTGGAAGCAGGCTTGCAGGTGTCCAACGGGTATTTGCCAAGAGGCAGGACCTGGGATAAAGGCGCTGGAAAAGGAGTGCTTCACAGTGGCTAAGACAGCCGGAGACCCACTCAGAACATTTAGCCCACATGGGCCCACTCCATGGACACAGAGTGATGGGGAAAATGTCACATGGAGAACCTGATACCACTGGCTGGATGACCTCATGCTGTTACTTCTGGTCTCTGGCCTCGGAGTCCCGCTCTGTAATAAGAGGTGATAACTGACCTCCCAGAGTTCCTAGAAGGTCAAGTGTGATGGGCATGCAGGAGCCTTGCACTCTGTCAAACCCTCTTCAAAAGTCAGGAGGACGCCAGGGTGAGTAGACATTGGTCCAGACTGGAGTGACATTTCTGAAGTTCCCCTGAGAATCCACCACCATCCGCATTCCTCAGGGAAGAGGCTGTGTCTTAGAACAGTCACTGAGGAGTGGACAGGAGTTGGTACATTTATCATTTAAAAAAAAAAAAAAGAGGCATTGTCTGCGCTGGCTGGCTCATGGTCACACGAAATTTCTGGGTCCTTCCCAAGCAGGCAATGACATCTGGTAACCCCATTGTCTGCTATCTGCAGGGAAGAAAGTGTTAGACACGAGGGGCAGATGGAGTTTGCCTAATGTGTCTGTTCTCTTCTTTGCTGCCTTTTCAACTCTTCTTGGGAATGCAGCGAAATAGCAGCTGTTCATAATTTTCATGAATAAAGAACTATGTAAATTTCAACTATGAAAATGTGTTGCGTCTCTTGTGGGCAAAGTGTGGTGTATGCTCCAGCTCCGTCTCTATTTCCATCTTGTGTGCATCTTGGGGTTTATCTAAACTGCATTCTCCAGGCAACTGCTCAGTTTCAGAATCCTTCCTGGTTAATTGATGACAAAAGCTATCGTTCCCCGATCCTCCCGGCCAGAGCGAGAGGCTTGCAGGCCAGGTTCCCAGGTACCAATTCCACCTCCATCGCTTCTGAGTGGGGTGTCAGTCTCTATGTGTTTCTTTTTACTGCTGTAAAATGGGTATGTGATGTCTCTCTCTTTCACAGAACACTTGCATGATAATTACGGATTTGTGAACTACCTTCCAGCAGCCTTTGGATGGGGAGGCCAAGTACGTTAAGGGTCTTCTTATAAATACCTGCACGAGGTGAAACTTGTCAGCCAGCATTCCACCCTGATTAGGTCCAAATAGATACATACTGCTTGGGACCTGTCTTCTACTCTGTTTTCTCTACTCCTGGGGGCTTCAGAAATAGTATTTACACCATGTTTCTGAAGAGCATGCTGTACTCTTTCATAACAATCTTACCAGCTCAGCTCAAAAATGGCAGGAGGGTCCCTCTCTGTTTGATGGGTGTCATGTGGAGAGATATCAAATCTATTGTGAACGGATCCAAGGTATGGTGCTAGAACCCATGGTGGAAGCTGTAGTGAACCCAGATTCAGCTCTTTGGAAGGTGGGGTTTTCTGATGGTGCCCTAAGAGATGGGCCATGCCTCTCTGGAAAGATGGCTAGTTGATCAGACTGCTCTAGGGAAACACTACTATTATCCTTCAGTATGTACATGAATCAGCCTGTTAAAAGGCAAATTCGACTTAGCAGGTCCAAGGTGGGGCTGAGACTCTGTATTTCTATGCAGCTCTGGGGCTGAGGCTGCTGGTCCCAGGACCACACTTAGGACCAGCTGATCTTTGACGCCTCCGCCAGCCCCAAGTTCCTGCACTTCTGTGATACTGTGATCAGATGACCTCTGAGTTAATTCCCCAGGGGTCCTGGTCGGCTTGGGCAAGGGAAGGCACCTAAGGGGAGTTCAAGGGCCTCCCTCCAGGGGGTATTCTTTCTAGTGCCTCCCACCTGCATCCTCTTAGACCAGTGGTTTTCTGTTTTGTGATTAATAAGAGGGACACCAGTTGCTTCTGACCCTCCTCACTGTGGACATTTGGGACTCTTGGAGTTGGGCTGTTTGGAAAGCTCGGCCCCAAAAGGCATCCACAGAGGCTGGGGCTGGTGTGGCCAGTCGGTTTCAGAGACAAAGGTCCTTTCCACAGCCAAGGTGAACAAAAGAGAGCAAGTGAGAAGAAGGTCATTGTGCCCACAGGTAACTGGCTGGTCGGGCTGAGGGACTTAGTGAACATGACCTTGTTTCTGCAATGCTGTTTTTGTTGCCTGAGGCTCCATCCCTGTCCAAGCCCAGCTCACTCCTGTTCACTCCGCGTCAACCCTGAACTCCGTCACTTTGGATCCAGCACGTATTTTCCAAAGGTTTCCCTCCTCTGGCCAGGTAGCAGGACTGGTGGAAGGGAGCACAGAGGTGGACAAAGCACAGGGCTTCACCTCACGTTGTATCATGAAGACAAAGCAATCAGTACACAGAGAAACAGAGGAAGACCCCTGTGGACTGGGTTAATCAATGAAGGCTTCCTAGAGGAGGTGAGATTTCAGGTAGGCCTCAAGGATGATAAAGCTAAAGATCACGGAAGTGGATCAGAGGTGAGGATGGGGAGGGGGTGAAGAATGCATGTCCCAGAAAGACTCCCACAGGAAAAGCCTATTCAAGAAGCCCCTCGTGCTTTGGAAAATAGTCTGAAGTTCCTCCAAAGGTTAAACATAGAGTTAACCTTTGACCCAGCAATTCCGCTCCTAGGTATGTACCCAAGAAAGAAGAAATCAAATCGTCCCATGGAAACTTGTACACAAATGTTAATAGCAGCATTATTCACAATAGCCAAATACTGGAAACAATCCAAATGTCCATCACCTAGTGAATGGATAAACAAAATGTGATGTATCCATGCAATGGAATATTATTCAGCCATAAAAAAGAATGAAGCACTGACACAGGCTACAAGGTGAATGAACCTTGAAAACATCATGTCAAGTGAAAGGAGCCAGACACAAAGGACCACATATTGTTTGATACCATTTATATGAAATTTCCAGAACAGGGAAATCTATGGAGACAGAACGCAGGTTAGTGGTTGCCAGGAGCTGGGGAGGGGGCTGGAGCTGGGGAGGAAAAGGGGGGTGACTGTTAATGGGTACGGGGTTTCTTTTTGGGGTGATGAAAATGTTCCAAATATGATTGAGGTGATGGTTATACAACTTGGTGAATTGCAAACAAACCATTGAATGGTACGATCTGAATGGGTGGATTCTATGGCATGTGAATTGTATCTCAAAAAGCTGCTGAAAAAGAAAAGAAGAGGGAGCACAAGGGTAGTTCTTGGTCTAAGAGTCAGCAGTCATGTTCTTAGAGCTTTACCCTTGAAAGGCAGCCCTGGTCCCCTCAGCAGCCAATTTTCAGTCTCATCCCTTCCTACCTTCCTGCTTGTATTAGGTCATGTTCCCCAGGAAGCAGAATCTGAGGCAGAAATTTGGGCCCAGGAAGTCTACTGGGAATGGATCAAGATTTTTAAGGGAAGCAGGTTTGAGCAGGGGGAAGGATCGAGCTGCAATGCAGTCACAAAAAAGGCCTCAGCCAATCCCATGGGGTCCACTGAAACTGGGATGACCCATCGGAATTGTCTCACTTTTTATTTTTTTTGTGGTACGCGGGCCTCTCACTGTTGTGGCCTCTCCCATTGCGGAGCACAGGCTCCGGACGCGCAGGCTCAGTGGCCATGGCTCACGGGCCCGGCCGCTCCGCGGCATGTGGGATCTTCCCAGACCGGGGCACGAACCCGTGTCCCCTGCATCGTCAGGCGGACCCTCAACCACTGCGCCTCCAGGGAAGCCCTCGCTGGAATTGTTTCACTTTGAGGCAAGGGGGCTGGGCCTCTATACCCTCTACGGTAACCAGTCATAGGATGAGGGCTGCCCCTGGAGAGGGGTATGACCTTGAACAAGGTGGATGTCTTTGGGAAAGGGACGTCCTTGGGAAAGAATTCAGCTGAGCTCTCCCAGCAGCAGGTGGGACAGAGACTGTCAGTCCTGAAGGGAGGACCTAGGCAGTGCTCCCATTATTCACTATGTGGTTCTTCCAAAGGGCTGGCCGATCCACCCTTCACCTGGTTAAGAGGAGCTTCATCTCCAATAACTGGACCTGTCCCCTTGGCCTCACAGCACAAATAAAATGAGAGAAGGCGGGCTTCCCTGGTGGCGCAGTGGTTGAGAGTCCGCCTGCCGATGCAGAGGACGCGGGTTCGTGCCCCGGTCCGGGAAGATCCCACATGCCGCGGAGGGGCTGGGCCCGTGAGCCATGGCCGCTGAGCCTGCGCGTCCGGAGCCTGTGCTCCGCAACGGGAGAGGCCACAACAGTGAGAGGCCCGCGTACAGAAAAAAAAAAAAAAAGAAGGCAAACTTGGTTTGAAAGGACTGTTATAGGATATTCTTTAAAAACAACTGCATTATAGAACATTTCTGGAACCCAGTTCTTGACATCTCTTCCATGTCTTCTTTGTTTTGTTTTTTTTTAACTGAGATAAAATTCACATAACATAGAATTCATTCCTCCTTGTTTTTAAATCTTCTTTTCTCGCCTTCTACTGTTTGAAGGCGTTTGGGTACAAGGCTCACCCTTGAAGCAGCAACACCTCTGACAGTAGAGAAATAAAGATCAGTGGAGCATTTAAAAATGGCAATAATAATGACAGTCATGAGCTGACTTGCTACTTATTGGAGAAATAAGAAGTCACTCCTTATTCAAAGAGATGGGATTCTCAGCTAAGTTATAATATGTCCCTTCTTGGTTATGTATATAAACCACTGAAAAACATTCATGTGAAATAAAAAGAAATGGGCTCTTCCTTTGAATATTCTTTCAGCGAAAAAGGAGGGTTTTTCCGTACTGAATTTACGATATTGCAGCAGCTTAAAAAAAATAATAATATACAATGCTCTGTCCCACACATGAAACCAAACTGGATCATCAGATTGCCTGAGTCATCTGAGAAGCCACCTTCCAATACCCAGAGTTCCTACCTCCAAATAAAATTAAGTAGAAAAACAAGCTAAAAAAAGAATCTTTAAATAATTATGGAAGTGGGCAGAGCTTTTTCTGCGATTGAAATGGTTGATAACGCTTGTATGAG
This sequence comes from Grampus griseus, assembly GCF_964374135.1. Classification (NCBI taxonomy): domain Eukaryota; kingdom Metazoa; phylum Chordata; class Mammalia; order Artiodactyla; family Delphinidae; genus Grampus; species Grampus griseus. The sequence goes on from NC_139008.1 coordinate 7,669,224, forward strand.
GAGTGAAAAACATCTCATATAAATTTAATCTGAGTGTTTTTGTTATTAAAAATCTCATGTGAATCATGAATTATGGGAAACATGACTAGGGAGAGCTGTGAACAAGTTGATTCAAGTATCTTAGGCATCTGATGATCTCACGTCCCAGTCCAGCTTGGCTTCTGGGACTGTCAGGATTTTATCAGGTTCAGAGCTTGCTGATGGCCTAATGCTGGCTCCAAGCCTCAGCTGGCTCCTTTCACAGGCTCAAGGAACTGTGGAGAACCAGGCTGGTCACCAGTGACCACAGTGGGCTGTGGCTGGTATCAGTCTCCCACTCTTAAATATGGAGAAAGAGAAACCCTGGAAATGAAGGGTATGGCGAGATAGACATAGACCTCATGACCCTTGACCTTTGACTCTTAACTGAGGAGTGAACCAGGCTCGTTCCTTCCTTCCCTCATCAAACGTTCTTTAAACCGCTACTATGTGCCAGGCCTGTAGGTGGATGGGAATGCAAAGAGAAATAAGACTAGGTCATCTCCTCAGATAGCTTAGTCTGGTGGGAGAAACTAAAAAATTACCAAAACGTGGTCAAAGAGATTGCGGGTAACGTTAGATTCTGGGATGGAATCTGTGACGTGCACTGGGGGCCAAAGGATGGCCTTGACCTCAGGAGTCAAGACCACCTGCCTGCCCCAGAAATTGCCGAGGGTGCGGGTTCAGTCCCCAGTTGGGGAACTAAGATCCCGCAAGCTGTAGGGAAAGAAAAGGAAGAAAAAGAAAAAGAAAAGAAAGAAAGAAAGAAGTCAGTAACAAATCTGGTGCCCTCATGTTAGAAAACTTTAAAAACTCAAGCAGAATAGATGGGCACTGACCAATCAGAGTGCACACTGACTATCAGAGGACCAGCCAGGCTACACTGGTGTGAATGTTTGAGAAGCAAGGAAGAGTCTAGTGTGGCTGGAACGCTGACTGCAGACGGGGAGAGGCAGCATGGAGGCTGAGATGGTGGGCGATGACAATGGGAGGAGAGCCTGAAAGATTAGCAGGAGAGAGACCAGATGAGAGCATTTCAGGATGCTCACCTGCGTGGCCCCGTGGAGTGCCAGGTGGGTGGATCGGTCCCTGTGTCCTGTGTACTTGAGAATACAGAAGCCAGATTTGAGGGAATGAAGGGATGTGAAAAGCAGAGGGGCCTGGGCCATCGGTCTCCATCTTCCACTCTTTGTAAATGCAAAGCCAGCATCCAGCTACTATTTTTTTTTCTTGGCCGCGTGGTGCGGCTTGCAGGATCTTAGTTCCCTGACCAGGCATAGAACCGGGGCCCTTGGCAGTGAAAGCGCAGTCCTAACCACTGGACCACGAGGGAATTCCCAGCATCCAGTTACTTGATGTCCACTTCCCTCACGTCACCCTTGTCCGTGACCTAGAAGCCGAAAGCAAGGACAAGCCTGTGCGGACCCGATTGCCACATCATCTTCCAATCCCCTTTTTTTTCAGCTCTCCCTAAGACCTGATGCAGCCCAGCCCGGCCTGGAAGAGAAGTCCGCACTTACCATGACCCTTGGGGGCGCTGCCTCCACCTGGCCTCCTTTAAGAGTTTGGCCAGAGGACTTGAGACAGCCCCAGTGCACCGTGAGCACACTAATGACATCAAGGTGGAACCACAGCCATAAGTCCTAGCCCCAAGAACTTGAACTTCTGCTATGCACCAGACACCATACCAGGTATTTTCCATGCATTACCTATGTTTTAAGTAGGCCCTCCTCCAAATCACAAAGCCACAGAATATACTCCTCAAAATGGGTCCACAGTGGTGGGTGGAGCCCAGCAAGGATGCCAGGCCATACGCTAGATAAGTCTTTGGCAGTGTGACCAGCTCCCGTGCACTTGCCTGCCGGCCTCCAGTAAAACTGCAAATTAGCCCAGATCACAGACCTTCAGAGTTGCTCCCAAATCCTGGAACCCACAAACGTTAAGTTCACCTGTGCTGAGGGTCTATGGAATTATCATCACGTTATAGATGAGGAAGCCTTACTTATAGTAGAATCTATTCCAATTGCCACCCAGGCTCAGAAACCGCAAGTCTTCCTGGAGAGCGGGGGGTCTCCTGTAAGACTTCCCAGGACTTCTCTGGTGGTGCAGTGGTTAAGAATCCAGCTGCCAGTGCAGGGAACATGGGTTCGAGCCCTGGTCCGGAAGATCCCACATGCCGTGGAGCAACTAAGCCCATGTGTCACACGTGTCAGGTCTTAGTTGCGGCACGTGAGATCTTTCATTGCAGTGCGTGAGCACTTCGTTGCAATACACGGGCTCTGTAGTTGTGGCGCGTGGGCTTAGTTGCCCCGCAGCATGTGGGATCTTAGTTCCCAGATCGAACCCGCGTCCCCTGCATTGGAAGGCGATTCTTAAGCACTGGACCATCAGGGAAGTCCCGGCATTTCCAAGAGTCTATAATTCTTAGCTGCCCTTTCCACTCTGTGTGCGGCCAGAAACAGGAATCAAACCATCCCACCCTTTGAGTACATTTTCTGAGTATCTCCTCTCTTAATCCTAAATGCCTTCAGATCAAAACTGCAAAGGACCATTGCATTTCTCAGCCCCAGCAAGAGAAAGTGTTGTTGAATAAGATGGCCACTGATGCCTTCTCTCATTCGACACATCATTATTGACAGAGCCAGGCCCTGGGGACAAAACAGGGAGAGGAAGGAAGACAGACCTTGTCCCTGCCTCACCTGAGGTTAACAGAAAAGATAAGCAAATCAGGGATGCTTTAAAAGGTTGGTATTATGCATACTGAGAACGGGGGTAAAAATGAACCCAATCCCAATTGAATTCCACATTGCTGAGTCGAATTTGTTTTCTTTATTCATTTTCATTCACTTAAATATAAATTAAATTTATATTTTGAAATTCCTGCTGTATCAGTCAGGGGTCTAGCGGGGAAACAGAATCAAACGCAGATGATTCAAGGGAAGTGAAGAAGGGACTAGGTATGACGTGTGGGCAAAATTAAGGGAGCCAACTAAGGGTGTTGAGGCCCTCCCCTGTGTCCCCCGCCATCAGCAGTAACAGTAAAAGCAGGAAGCGGTTACTACCCTGAGGCCTGGGCAAGGGGACTTGGCCATGGGGGCCTGACGGAAGCCAGAGTTGTGGGAGGATGCTCAAATTCCAGAGGCAGAGCGGGAGTGGGGAAGCAAAGTCCCAGCCACTCCTTCCTCCAGTCTCCACTCTCCAACCTCCTACAAAGCAGGCACCTCCATTAGCCCAACCCAATGGGAAACCAGAGTGGAAGGGAAACTACAAGAGTGTCCTCCCTGGGGCTCAGGTATGGGATTCCAGGGCAGACAGTGGCTGCAGGGGTGGAGGAGGTTCACAAGAATAACTGTAAACTTTGCAAGCATTGGAAGGGGGCTCCTCAGGGAAAGAGGCAAAGGTGTCCAGGGCGAAAGCATTCCACGGGAGAATGTTGCTGCGATGGCAGATTTGTTGATAAAGGAAGAGTCTTAGCACAGAAGGAAAAGGAAAGTTAGACTAGTCGGTTAGTCCGGGCTCCGGTGCGTGATTTAGTCTCAAGATGGGAGAAATGGGAGGGCGGGGTAGGCGACCGTGGTGGTTCCTCCCTGGCCTGTCTGTATTGATCAACTAAACCGATAACCGCCAGCTGTCTCCATCCCTTTGTGCCGTGAATTCACAGCCATAATGTGTGTGCATCTGGCCCTTCACGAGAGTTCATGGAGGCTGAGTAACGTCTGGAGGGAGGGAAAAAAAAAAAGACTGCGTGTGGCAATATGATCCCCAGCAATGGACAGCTGGTGATAGAGGGGCTTTCAATCTTTTTTTCTGTCTCGGGCTGAGCAGCTAAGTCTGGTGTTTAGCTGTATTTTGTATTGATTTCCAAAATGACAAAGAAAATTTCCAGAGCTGTCAAACACGAGACATTTGTGAAATGAAGTGGCGTTTCATTGCGATTTCGGCTTTCCTCCTCGTCTATTATGGATATTTCATTAGCAATTAGTCAGAAACTTTTGAAGCTAGCTTTGGAGTTTGTCGTTGAGGGCTTTCATGTCAATTTCCTGTAAAACACAAGAAACATCACTGCTATAAATAAAGCACAAGGCTCAGCACGGAGGGAGAGAATGCAATGCAGAAAGGCAAAGATAATTTCCCAGTATATGCAATTATGAAAAATAGAATAACAAAGTAGGCAATGTTTCAAATTAAGTTCCTAAATGTACATTTCATTTAAGTTTAATAAAATATCACTTAGATTGCAGTAATACCATTTAATTATTAAATATCCTATCCAACCAGATTAATAACTGTGTAAAAGATGCTCGTCTAAATTCTATATTTCCCCTCCGTTCAGCAGTCCCTCATGATGAAGACTATCCCTCATTTTAGAAAGAATTCTCTTCGGTCCCTCAAAGACCTGCTGAGAACTCATTTTTAACACTGTAAATTATTTACATCGGAATCTTGGAAACACAAAGCAAACTAGGGCAGTTGTCATGGATGCGTCATTTTAAGTTTATTTTTCACCTACTATATCTTCTTGGGCTCAGGCCAATTTTAAAGAAACATCATTCACAATGGTCTACAGCTAGCTTGTGCTGGTACACGAGCTAGGTATCTTCCCAGAGAGTGGACATCTCTTATTACTCTTTGCAACAAGTCCCTGAGGCAAGTATTATTGCCCCCATTTTATAGACAGGAAAAGAGAGGCTTGAGGATGTCACAGCCAGTAAGCAGCCTGATCTGACCCCACGTGTCCCGCCTCACCATTTTCTGCTTTCTCCATGAAAACACACTGCTAGGGCAACTTGTAATAATTACCTACTCTAATTCTCAGCATCGTTGTTCACATCAAATTCCATTGCCATATTCCATTGATCTGGCTTTTGTTGGCTCAGTAGCAACCTTAACGCCTGATAACAGGAGTGGGGCCGACCCCCTTCCATGAGATGCTGTCTGAGTGTCTCTAAATTGTTGGTTTTATTAACCAGTGATACGCCATGGAAATTCAGTCTCACAGGGTAAGAGTTTGGGGACCTGGCAACCAGACAGGATGTGCTGGGGGAAGTTTCTGTCTACGTTTAAAATATGTTTTTGAAGTTTCTCCTGTCCTTTTGTGGTTGCTTCCTACTTGATGGTTATTGTAATCTCGGCCTCGGGGCACTAAGCAATCAGACCTCAGTTCCTCGATGGGATCTATGTTGGGTGGCAAGGCTGTGTTTATTCCACAGAATCCATTGCTGCTTTCATTGAGTTTGGGCTTCAGAGCCTTTGGACTCAGGGAGAAGCTTCAGGGATTCGCTCAACCTCAGCACCGTGCTGGCAAGTCAGGGTGATGAGGCCAGTGGCTCAAGAGTAGAGGCCCAGAGTCTGAGAAAGGCAAGACCGTTACCCGTGGTTACAGCAGAGCCCAGAATTTGAAAGGTTGTATGTGTGCGTGTGGCCACGGGGGCATGGGGGTGGGGGAGGGGATGGTGGGAAATGACATATGGTCCCTCCTGCTTTGTGAACTGGGGGACAAGGAGACAGGGCCTTCCACTCCCAGTACTATTTACTCTTCCAGAACTTACAAGACATTGAAGGAACATTGATCCACAGACTCCTGGCCAGGGGTCTCATTCACTACCTCCAGGGACAAAGGTGACTCACCGTGGGCCCTTACTATATGACTTGAGGACAAAATAACAGTTGTTAATTTCAGGTCCTCCAAGAAGGGATGCTGTCACTTCCAGCTGCGGGTCATTATTTGTGAGTATTCAGGAGGGCCAGGGGCACATAAGAGCACCTGCTTTTCCTTTTTTAAAAAATATACTTTATGGGCTTCCCTGGTGGCGCAGTGGCTGGGAGTCCACCTGCCGATGCAGGGGGCGCGGGTTCATGCCCCGGTCCGGGAAGATCCCACATGCCGCGGAGCGGCTGGGCCCGTGGGCCGTGGCCGCTGGGCCTGCGCGTCCGGAGCCTGTGCTCCGCAACGGGAGAGGCCACAGCAGTGAGAGGCCAGCGTCCCACCAAAAAAAAAAAAAATATATATATATATATATATATATACTTTATTTTTTAGTTTTATTTTAATTTTTTGGCCGTGTGACATGGCTTGCGGGATCTCAGTTCCCTGACCAGGGATTGAACCCGAGCCCACGGCAGTGAAAGCGCCGAGTCCTAACCTCTGGACTGCCAGGGAATTCCCTAGAACGGTTTAGATGTGCAGAAATATTGAACAGATAACTCAGAGAATTTCCATATTAGGATCCCCATCAACATCTCGCGTTAGTATGGTACATTTGTTACAATTAATGACCCGTATTGATGTGCTATTATTAACTAAAGTCCACAGTTTACATTAGGGTTCACTCTTTTTAAAAAAATTCATTATTTATTTATTTATTTAAAAATTTTTATTGAAATATTGTTGATTTACAGTGTGTGTTAGTTTTAGGTGTACAGCAAACTGATTCAGTTATGTGTGTGTGTATATATACACAATATATTATTTTTTCACTTTCTCTACCCTTATAGGTTATTAAAAGATATTGAGTACAGTTCCCTGTGCTATACAGTAGGTCCTTGTTGGTTATCTATTTTATATACAGTAGTGTGTATATTTTAATCCCAAACTCCTAATTAGGGATTAGGACTCCCTCCCCCACCCTAGGGTTCACTCTTTGTTATATATTCTTTGGGTTTTGAGAAATGCATAAGGGTAGGTATCCACCATTGCAGCATCATACAGAATACTTTCCCCGCCCTAAAACTGCAGTGTTGTGGACCCATTCCTCAGGCAGTTTGATCGTCCTGAAATTTAGCAGAAACCATACTCCTGGAACAAGAACGTATGGACCAGTGTTATCCTCCGATGGGCTGTGAACATTCTATGACGTGGAGCTGGGCTGGTGAACAAACACTGTGATAGCTATGGAAAGAGTTAGAGACAGAAAAGTAAAAAACGGTTACTGAGGGATAGTGAGGCCAAAAATCCCTTCTGGAGTGAGGAATAAGGTGGAGGAAGCCTAAAACTTCACTGAGGGATGTCCATGCCCACCTCTAATGCTTCCGGTGTATTAACTCTTTAATCTTACAAGGTAGGTGCAATAATTATTCTCTTTCGCAGATAAGGAGGTACAGGCAGGGAGTTTAAGCTGCGTTAAGTCCAAGGAAGCAGATTTTCCTGTTTAGGAACCAGGATTTGAATTCAGGCAGCCCGCGATCAGGGAATGTGCTCTTAACCTCCATCGTTAGGCGGAAGTTTGCTACCTCACTTCCTCTCAACTTCACCCCAGCCCTATGGGATGGGTCAGTTATGATTCAGATATTCCAGGTGAGGACAGAGAGGCTCAGAGAGTTTAGGTAAGCAGCTCGAAGCCGCCCAGCTACAAAGCTACAGAGCCTAGGGTTTGCACACAGGTCTGTCCCGTCTGAAGTCCACGCCCGTGACCTTCTCTGCCCCTTGGCCCGGTCTCCTCTGAGAAGGAGGGTGGGTGAGGATTTCGCTCTTCTGCTTCTCTGAATAGTGGTCGATGCAATTGTTCCAGGGAGCTCGAGGGAGGCAGTTTTTAAGAGAAGCAGCGACAGGAAATTTGGTCTATTGTTTGAAACAAGAGGTGCAAACAAGTCTCCTCTTTGAAGTGCTGAATACCAAATTCTGCTGGGAATGGAAAGGCGAGAAGCTACAAGATTCCTGAGCTGGTGTCAAATGCGCACGGCGGAGGGCAGGAGGGGAAGAGGCGGCCCTCGGAGAAACTGGGGCAGGATTTGTTTGAAGGGAACGTCTTAAATAGATCAGGCTACAGAGGACAGAAGCAGGGGGCCAGGGATCATTCTTTAGTTTCCTACGGGAGCCCGTTTTTGAAGGAAAACATAGCATCCAAATGTGGGGATAGGAGGCGACCGGCTCAACAGTAAAATGCAGAGCGGTTGCAACAGAAAACAAAACCAAACCCGCCACCTGGTCCGACTCGGTTGGTAATAAAATGCTATCGGATGAACGGAGCTTGTGTAAACGAATCCCACCTCCCACTCACAAGTCAGCATTAAATTTTGGAACGAGAGAGGGGAAGATACCGAATTTGGGATTACTTGCAATCACTTTACTAAACTGCATGCCTTCAACTCTGATAGTGTATCCACGACCCCACCCTCCCAGCCAGACGCATAGCCAGAAAGGGATTGTTAATCAGATACTTCCCCCGACAGTCCATTAGACCAGACTCCCCTAAGGTGAAGAAGTCAGAACCCCGGGCAGTTAGCAAAGAGATTCCCAGCGATGACTAGGGAAACACACCCGTCGCCAGCCGCTTAGGTTGCCAAACATCCTGTCTTCCTGGACTTAAGAGGGACTTTTGACTCTGCCATTGTCTCTCATTTGCAATCGATGTCTCATTCAAGACCAAGGTCAGGTGATCAATCTTTATTATAGATGCCCTGGACCAGGGTGTCTGGAGCCTCCACTGCGGCAGAGAAATATGTCTGGAGACGACAGCTCCGCCGAGAAGGATTACTCGCCAGCAGGCTGCTGCAAGGTAAGATGGAGGGATCCCTCCTGGGCAGGTAATACTCTGGACTTCCTGAAGGCGTGAAAGAGAGGCGACCTGTCCGACGACCCAGGTAAGCTCTGACCAGGTTGGGGCTCAGGTGTGACGGAGCAGCTGCAGGTAAGCCTATGGCGGTGCAGAAAGCCCAGATTTGACTCATCAGTGAGCAGGTCACATTGGAGAAGTCTCTTCATCTCTCCGAGCCTCAGTCTTCTTATATGTAAAAGGGGAATAAGGCTTCCTGCCTTGCAAACCTGCTTCGAGGATCAGAGATAAAGGTGTGTAAAGCGCAGGACAGAGGGCAGATGCTGGATGGATAATAATTATTGTTATCAGGTGGTTTTACAAGTAGAGATAACTCTTCCAGGCATGTGCCTTTCAATCTGGCCTTTCCACCCTCAGGACATCAGCAGATAATAGGATGTCCTGCATTGGCTCTATCCCCAGCCCCCTTCTAAGAGTTTCCATAAATATGTTTTATTTGGGGGAGGTCAGACCTGAGAAGTCCCCAGAGGGGAAAGATGTCCAAGGGAGGTGCATGGCTAAGGCAGAACGGGGCTGGGTGCCTCGGATCTAGGTGTCTCAGGAGCCGTATCTATGAGCTATGGCAACGCACCTGCGTGTGTTTGGGTTTTCAGGGCCTTTACCTCCATCAGATATTATTTTCTTATCCCATCAAATAACCTGTAAGATGGAACCAGTTACATGTTTTTAAAGTCTTTTCAGCCAGATTTTAGACTCTCACCAGGGCAGGAGCTACTGCATTTCATGTGGCTTTATGTACACCCCCCGCCCCGCCACCTTGCCATCCCACCTGCTCCCCTAGTGCACATGCCCGTGTACACACACACACACACACACACACACACACACACCATACCAGCCTGATACAGACTTCAGGAGCAACTGCAGATTTGAATTGACTTTATTTCACGTTGCATTTGGGAAAGCAGGAAACTTGGCTTCTCTGTTGGTGGTTGTGGTCTCAGCCCTGATTTCTGAAATGAAAGATCCCAGGTAAACAGGCCTGGAAGCAGAATATTAGGATAGCCCTCCCCAAGGTCAGACCTATGAAAGATTTTATTCTGGTAATGAGGGCTTACATTGCCAAAACAAAGAAGGCTGAAGGATTACAGTGCGCTGTGGCATGAAGAATGTAAGTCAGGAAAGTGAAAGGGGTTTAATAACCAGCAATGACATGGCACAGGATGGGAAGGCCATGAGGAGAGTTCCCCTCTCACTCTGAGATTTCTTCTCGCGGTGCTCAGCTGTCCAACGGAGAAGGAGTAGGGAACTCCCTCAGGCTCCAGACCCGGCACACAGTAGGCCCTCAGTAAATATTTGCTGGAGGAATAAATAAATAAACACATCAGTTGCTTCAGAAAGGCATTTGGGAGGGTGCAGCTGAGATCATGACATTAAGAGGTGATCAGAAAATTGAACAGGTGCTTGGAAGCCTGACTGAGAAATTCAACCTCTCCATCAAACAACTTTTTGGTGCTCTGAACCTCAGTTTGCTCTTCTGTAAAATGGTATTAAGATATAAGCGGGAGTGCAGAGAAACAAAGTTAGGGTAGGTGGATATAATGCAGTTGAATGAGATTAAATAATAACAGCTGACTTTTATTGGGCGCTTAGTGTATGCAGGTAGAGCTCAAAGCATTTTCTGTGGATTTTCTTGTTGAAGTCTCCTGCACGTAATGAAGCATGCGCTTCTGCTGTGGAAACTGAGACTACGCAAGGTTAGACATCATGCTCAAAGTCAAAGCGCTTTTCACCAGAATTTCAGTCCATGTCTGACCCTGTGGTTATGTGCTTCAATGCAAACTGCTTCTCCTTAGCTCTGCTGTTGAGATGCTGGCTCGACTGATAGGACAAGGGTCTTTTTTGACGTGGTGAGTTGGAAATGGGAGCTCAGTAGGAATGGGTCATTCGCAGCAACTGCACGTCACTTGGCATCACCACAGCTCGTCATCCACAGTGGAGGACTCCCACTTGCCTCTTCCAAGATACCACCAGCATCTTCCCATTTGGCCAGCCTTTAAGATCCCAGCCTGCTCTCCACCTCCTGAGCTCCCAGCTGAACAGCCCACGCACCATTTCCCTTCTTTGTATGAGTTTAGTCTGTGCTGCATTGTGCCTGCTTTTCCTGACCCCAAATACCCTCCATCCTTCTTTCCAGCTCTTACATCCTGCCCTGTCCAGCACCCCATCATTTCCGAAATCTTTCGCTCATCTAAACTGAGAATGAATCTCAGTTCATTGCTCACATCCAAGCTCATGCTATGGCATGTATCAGCCTTTTATCAGTTCCTTTCCTGGATATTGTTTGTCTTCTGCTTAAGTTGAATCATTGTTCCTCACCCCACCCACACGTTATTGCTCTATTCCCCCCAAAACTGTAAGCTTCTAAGGGCAGAGACCTTTTCCACTGTTTCTGTGTTTCTTTATAGTGTCTGACAGAGTGCTTTGCTCAAGAGATAGTGATTGGTGATTGGACAGTGGACATCCCAGCATTCCTGGTTACATCCTTATCTGCTCCCCAACCCCCAAACCTTTTTAAAGAATACAGAATCCTGCACAGCCAGTTTGGCATGTGGCCTCATATCTGACTTCAATTTCTCTCAAACACCTTTGTCTTTTTGGCATCTGGCCTCATATCTGACTTCAGTTTCTCTCAAACACCTTTTGTCTTTCCTGCTGTGGAAACAGACTTCGCAAGGTTAGACATCGTGCTCAAGGTCAAAGCGCTTTTCACCAGAATTTCAGCCCACGTCCGACCCTGTGGTTATATGCGTCAGTAAAACCGCTTCACCTTAGCTCTGCCGTTTAGATGCTGCCTGGACAGATAGGGCAAGGGTCTTTTTTGACTTGGTGAATTGGGAATGGGAGCTCAGTGGGAATGGGTCATTTGCAGGAACTTCAGGTCACTTGGCATTACCACGGCTCATCATCCAAAATTGTGGACTTCAATTAGCATTAATAGAATAACACTTCGCACCTTTATAGGATCTTTCCTTAGAGAACTCAAAAGCATTTTACAAGGAAATATTAATGATTCCCATTTCACAGGCAGGAAACCCGAGGCAAAATCAAACAGTGGCTCAGTGGCAAAATTAGGACATGATTTTTTTCTTTGTTTTCAATTGTCTACGTAATCACTAGATCATGCTATCCCTTCTAGGTTAGAGTTAAATTACTGTTGAAAGACACGACACACCAAGCTTTTCACCAGCCTTACTTTAAATAATATTTGCTCTTTTCCTGCATTATAAAAGTAGCCTATGCTCATGTAGAAATTATATAAAATACAGAAATATTAAAGAAGATAACACTTACCCATAAATTCATTGTCCAGAGACACCTACTGTTCTTTTGGTATCCTACGTGTCTGTGGAACACGTTATTCTTTGTGACTGAGCTCACCATATATCCTGTTTTCCTCTTAAGTACTAAACATTTCTCCATGTCGCTATGTATTTTACTAAACATAATTTTAATGGCTACACACTTTCGTCATTTATTTAATCATTTCGGTACTGTTGGACTTTTATGTTGTCCCATTTCGTTGTTTTTGGTTTGTTTGTTTTGTTACCAGAAATACTTCTGGGATGAAAGTATTTGCATTTTATTCTTTTCTTTAACATATATGCTTTCCAGATTGTGTGTGTGTGTGTGTGTGTGTGTGTGTGTGTGTGTGTGAGTGAGAGAGCATTTTAATAAGAAAAAATTATTGCTAGATTAGAGGCCCACTTTCCTGGCTTCTCCCTTCTATCTCACACACAAACAAAATTTTGACATCCTAGGAGATTCTGCTAGCTACTTAAACCTCTAAAGATATCCTAATACAGATTCTCAAAGCTGACACTAGATCAAATATTTACTGTGAATGAAGCTTGAGGGAATGAAAAAAGTTTTGTACTCCCCGCTAGATAGATCAGCTTCCCTCTTTTCCATAGGAACAAGCTTTCAAAATCTTACAAACCACACTTACCCAGGAAAAATATAATATACAGTCTGACAGCGCTTATGACAAAAGAAAATCTAATTACATTTCGTGAAAACAAGTCTTCATTCAACTCCAACTGTACAACTGCAGAGATGTGTCATCAAGGATCTTGGGGAGAAACAGAACAATATTTTGCTTCATGTCATGAATACAATCAAAAAAAAACAAAACTGTGGTGTCCCTGCCCTATATGTCCTGGCACCAGGGACATAGTTGTGTGTTTAAAATATTGGATGGCAAACTGATATCATAAGAACAATATTAATAATGAAAGGTCAATATAAATAGAATACATAGGGGTCATATTTCCCAGGAGGAAAGAAAAGGAACTAATATATGGTCTTAGCACAGAACTTGAACTTGCATTAAACAAGATAATAATAATATTTATATAGTCCTTTATATACTTCAAGCCTTTCATGCTATGATGATGTACACTCTTAATTCCTAGTGGTTCAGCAATGTCATCAGTGAGAGTCATATAGGATGGTATGTATTTCAATAGCATACAGGAAATATGTAATATGACACGTATGTGGGCCTCTCATGAGGAGGAAGAAGTAAAAAGGGGAAAATGAGATGTGATATTCTAATAAACTCTAAATTTCGAGAAAGTTTATATTAGAATATAAGTTTGGTAACAAAGAGACTGGGGCAGGGGGCTGTGTGGCCGGTGAGATGGGGTATGGGCGCTTGTGGGGTGATGAGAAGCCCTGGGTCCCTGTTAGGGGTTTGGAAGTCCCAAGGTAGTGAGCCCTTGAGTCCATTAAGCTAGATGTATTTTCCAAGCGTAAGACGGAGCTCTGTCTGAAAGATCCAACTGCGAGCTTTTTTGTTTAAGACACGCAGAGAACAGAACGTAATCGTTAGAGGTGTGGAAAGACACCTAGAGCTAGTGGCACTGACATATGCTGTCCAGAAGTGGAAAGCAGACTTAAATGGTGGGCCAGAAATTAAGTCTTTGAAGATTCCGAAAAGGGTCTTGGAACTGAGCGACGCTGTCACCAGAGAGAGGCTGAGGGGGTTGGTGAATAGGAGAGTCTAATTGTTTAGAAATCATTATAGTTTGTTCTTACAAGTTTGGCAGGTTCTTGGTACAATTATACAACTACACATACATTTGGCATATAGAGATGAATTATGTATTCTGCATGTAATTACATGTAGCAAAATGTGTACTTTTATTTGGTGGGTATTTACATAGTACAGGGAATCGTGTACTCAGAAATAATTAGCATAAAGTATTATTTAAAAAACAAAAAAAAAGTTGTTTGGTTTTTCTCGAGCTTCAGAAAAAAAAAGAATCTGGAATCTTCCTTTCATTTATTCCAATAGTCCATGCCAAATTGTTCTGGAAGGCCATCGCCAAAGACAAAAGGAAGACACTGTAATTTCCCTCTGTTGTTCATCATCTTTTGATTTAAGGAAAAGGCCTTTTCAAATTTAAAGTGTCTCAATACTTCTGTCTGGCCTTAGATATTCCTAAATTTAAAACATTTTCAAATTCAGTCAACTTGAATGAATACCTAGATATAAATTTTCAGCTTCTATATTTGTAAAACTGAGACTCTTGTATGACTCATTAGGAGTATGAATAATTTTTTTACCGTGCATCAAAAAGTAGCCACGTCTTTATGTTTATCTGTGAATAAGTTATGAAGGAAACATTTAGCATTATATATTGTCTCTGGTTATCTGACGTATTTCTTGTTGGAAACAATTCAAAACCAGTTCTAATTTGGATGCAAAAATATTCAGAAAGTGAATTAAGGTTTTAGAGCTGAATCTCTTTTGAGTTTTCTTTTTAAGCATATCACATAGGACAGAAGATTTCTGAATTTTTTCATTATTCTTGGCGTTGGCTTAAAAACTCTATTCTCCAACTTTTTCTGGAGATAAAGTTTCTAAGTGAAACTTAATTTTATGAGTTCATTATAAATAAGATCTTAGAACATAGAGACTCTTTTGTGAGGGATAAAGAGGATGGCTTTTTTTATAATGCCCTAATTGTAAGACATTTTTCAGTTTGGAAGAAATTCTTGATGGTTAATTCCTTCAAGGAATTAGGTTAACTATATCAGAACGATTACTAAATTAGAATCTTTAGGAAACAGGGTAATATATTTTCCTTTCTTGGGGCTATCAAAGGAGGACCAATTTAGTAATAATCAACCCATATGGCATTTTAGAGAATTTGCCAATTTTCACCTTAATTGATTTAATCAACTATATGTAGCTGTTGGGAGACAGGAGGGTCCACCAACGCCGGGAGGGCAGGAAAGTGTGAACTTCTGAAAGTGCTTTACAGTGTTCTGTAAGTTACATTCATTAGTATTATCACATCCCCATTATAGGCAAAATAAAATGGGTCAGAAAAGAAATTTAGGCATTCTGGATGCATATTTATTTGTCTGATCTGGTGCGAAACTGTAATTATTTAAAGGGTTCAGGAACAAACATCATTTTGGTCAGTCTTCCCATCTGATTACTTGGGGCTTGATTTTTGAAAGATTGGGATGGTGAATTAGTCATATACTTGGGAACTGTGAGCTTTCTGTCCCTAAAGGGAGAGCCAGAACATCAGTGTCTCCGGGTTGTTTTTCTTGTGCTTCATTCTAAGTAATATTGTTTTCAAGTCAAGACACTTCTCATTTCCTGGGCCAGTTATCTTACTAACCTGCCTCTGTCTCACACTTCACTCTGGGTTCTTATAGCCATTATTCCATTGTCTTTGTAGACGCTAATAGAGATCTAGGTCCTAAAACCTTTCCATTTTCTGAATATTTTATACAGTACACAGCTTGTATAGATCCACTATATTTGGATGTCAGCAGGTCCTCCTGATCTACCAAGGGGAGGCTGAAAGTCAGTATAAAAAGAAAGAAAGAAAAAGAAAGAAAGAAAGAAAATAGCCTTTTGAAATAGATATAATTTGTTCTTATTCTATGTCTATACTCAAGAAAAAGATAATGTACTTTAACAAGTTTTTTTAGGTCTCTGCTGATTCTTTCAGGCAGCTAAGGGAATTTTTGATCAGTGATTTATCTGAAGTGCTTTTCCTTTAAAATGGTAACATTTTGTGGTGCTGGTAAAGTTATTCTAAACCCTTTTCCCCCTGTAGAGAGCAATTAGCCTTGTATATCTCAAAACTTTGGTAGAAGAAATCTAAACTTTATTTAAATAGAGCTTAACATTTGGGCCATTCAACGTAGTGCTTTTTCGACTAAGTCCAGTTAGCATGTAAATAACGTAAGTATAACCTGAAATGTAACAAGGGTATTTAATACTCATTCAAATTTATTTCTGAAATATTGCCGTGGATTCAGAATCCTAAATTCCAACCAGATGTACTTCTGGAGTATTACACAGGTCATATATATTTCACTTTTTTTTTGGTTCAAACCCTGGGGATCGACACGATAATTAGATTGAGAACATCTGCACCAAATCCAAACCATTTCCCTGATCCTTCCTTGAGCCTTCCCCAAGGAAGGGTTTTTTTTTTTTTTTTAAGCCCTTGCACATTTTATTTGTCTAGGTACCTTTCGGGCAATTCCGAGGTCTCACCTGCCTGCCACTGCACAAATAGGAGGGGAAGGCAGACGTACCCTCAAGTGTGGGAGCGGGAGGAATCTTTACATGTGGCATTTCGTCGGGACGGGAATCGCTAGAGGTGGCACTGCTGTTTCCCGCTAGGGGCCTGGCTTTGGGACAGGGCGTGGCCAAGCGCGGGGTGCGCGGGTGGGCACGTGCGCTGGGACCAGAGGACGCGAGTGTCAGGGCGCCGCTGCCCTCTACCGGGCGGCGCGGTCGGAGCTGCAGCGCGGTCGCTAGCCGCCTGCGCGCGCGGGCTCGGGCGCCCCACGCCGAGCCGGCCCTAGGCGTCCCGAGGTCGGGAGTGCCCTGCTTGGCGCGGCGTCACTGCATCTGGGGCCAAGGCTCCCGGCGCCCGCCCGCTCCCACCCACCTGCTTCCTGCCCTTGCTGCGGCTCAAAGCTGCCGCCGGGACGCCCAGGGAACCCCCCTAAAGACCTCGGGAGTCGCGCGTTGTCGAAACTGAGGCTCCTGGTCGCCAGTGGCAGACCTGGGGGCAAGTGTGTTCTCCAAATCTCGGGGACTTTCACTTCCAGTCCCTTCATTCAAAAATGTTGAGTTCACTCCAACGATCAACGCTAAACCCTCGAACTCAGTTGAAATGCAATTATATCCCACTTACATGTTTTGTGTTCCTTACAGATTTTATTTACATATAATTTTCGAGATTGAGGAATGTGGGTATTTGTTTTAACTAATTACACGTTAAAAGAAGGGCGGGAGAGTAAAAGTACAGTATTCCTACTGGAAACTCAAACTCACGTGTGTTATAATCAATTAAAGATGACGACCATAAAACGCGTACTTCTTGCCAGGTTTCTTCGAAGAAAGAAATCAAAAGAGAATTGACTTTGGGGTTTATATTTTAGCATTCCTGTAAACTAGGGACCATGCTTTTTGTTATGAGCGTACCCACACTTTCCAAGTTCTTGCACCCAAACCGATGTGTCTGAACTACAGGAAGTTTCTAAGGCTGTTCCGCTTAAGCGGTGCGGGGGGATACAGAACTGGGCTCCAAGACTTTTCCTGTCGTGGCCTAAGCTGGCGCAGCTCCGGCGGACAGGGGCCATCGGGACCCCCGGCCACCAGGGGCGCGGTGCGGCGCGGGGACCGCGCGGCCACTGTGCGGGACATTAACGTGTGCAGCGACACGGGGGTCAGGGCTGCTTTCCCCCGGCTCCAGTGCCCCCAACATGAAACGCCGTTCGTGTCTGGCTCGGTCTCTGAATCCGGCTGGGTCGCAGGGAGAGGGTGTGCGGCAGCCGACCGCCAGAGCGCCTCACACCAGCGCCGCAGCCGTGGGCCGGGTCCACGCGGGGTCGGGGCTCGGGCAGGTGGTCGCGGCGGCTCCGCGCGCTCGGCGCCCTGCCGGAGGGCGAGTGAAAGCGGCGCGGGGCCGGTGCCCTTCCCAAACGGCCGCCCGCTCCCAACAGAGGGCCCAGAAGGGGCTGCGCTGCGTCGCCGCCCGAGACCGCGACCCCCGGCGCCCGAAAACCGCCCCAGGTGAGCCGGGCCCGGGGCCTCCTGCGGGGGCCCGGGGCGCCCCTCCCGTCGCCCGCCAGCGCCCCCTCGGGGCCGGGGAGGCGGCCGCCGCCCGCAGGGGCCGGGGGCTCGGGAGGGGCGGGGGTCGCGGGCCTGGCGGCGGGCGCGGGGGAAGGGGGCAGGGGCCGCGCACGCGAGGCCCGGCGGCCGCCGCCGCGCCCTCGGGCTCCGACTCCGGCTCCGGCTCGGGCTCGCCATGGCTGCGGCGGCGCCGTGAGGAGGAGTCCGCGTCCTCCGTGGCGGCGGCGGCGGCCGGCTCCAGGCCGGGTTTTGGCGCCGCCCGCCTGCTGCCTCCTGGCGGCTCCTGAACTCCAGCCCCCTCTCTATCAGCCTCTCACTCCGTCTCAATATGTCTCAAGATGGCGGCCAATGTGGGATCGATGTTTCAATATTGGAAGCGCTTTGATTTACAGCAGCTGCAGGTCAGGCTTCTCCTCGCTCGGCCTCTCGCCCGGGGGTGGGGGCTGCGGGCGGTCGCGGCCTCCCCCGGGGCTCCGGGCTGCCCGGCCGCCGGGGGGCCGCGGCGGAGGGGAGGAGGGGGGTGCCGGGGAAAGCGGGGCCGAGTCGGGGATAAGTCCCTCTCGCTCCCCGGCCCCCATTGATAACTCGCTTGATCAGAAATTGATCCTCTTTGTTCAATTCATCGATCAGCCCAAGATGGCGCCGGGAGCCGCCGCCGCCACCGCTGCCCCCGGTGTCGGCCCCCACCCCGGGCGCCCCCCCGGCCCTGCGCCGCCGCCGCCACCGCCGCCGCCGCCGCCGCGGGACCGGGGAGGGGGCGGCCCCGGCGGTCCGCGGGGTGCGCGCGCGAGCGGGGAGCGGGCGGCGGGCGGCGGCGGCGGCGGGCGCTGCGCCGGGAGGGGGCTGCGGCCCGGCGGCGGCGCCCGGCCGCGCGCCCCGCGCCCCCTGCCCGCCGTATTCCCGGGGAAAGTTTGTGGGGAGTTGCTGTGGGGGTGAAGCGCCTGCCTCTCCAGGAGGAGCAGCCGCCGCCACTGCCGCCGGCGCGGCGGAGCTGGGGCTGGTGGCGCTGTGGTGCCGCCGGCTCGGGGGAGGGTCAGAGCGGCCACCGGCGGCGGCGGCGGCGCGGCCGGGCTCCGGCCAGGCGGGCGGGTGGCCGGGCGGGCGTCCGCGCTACCCGGCCGGCCCGGGCCCCGGCCGCGGCCCCCAGCCGCGGCCCCCGGCTGTCAGCGGGCGGGGACCGCGCCGCCGCTCCCCCGCCAGGCGTGGGGCGCCCAGCGCGGACCCCGGGGTTTGTTTACGTCCGGGCGGGTGCCCGGGGGCCACCCGCAGACCCCGCAGCCGCCCCGCTCTTTTGTGTGCCTGCAGGAGCGGCGCGGAGCCGGCCCCTCCGCGGCCGGGAACCCTGGTAGGGGCGCTTGGGGAAACTTGCTGGGGGCGGCGGGCGCCGCGCACGCGGAGCCCGGGTGTCGGGTGTCCCGGGGGCGCGGGTACGGGCGCCGGAGGAGGGCTGCAACTTTCCCCGAACGCAGGCCCGGCTCTGCGCCCGGTTGCACGGTCTGTCCGGGCCGGGGGCGCTTGCTCCCCGGCGCCTGTCCAGGCGGTCATCTCCCCGCGCCCAGGGGCTCCCGCGGACCCCAGTAAATATCCCACCCCCCCGCTTCTCTCTGATCCTCTCCTCCGAGGCCCTGTCCTCCCAGCAGGGCCCGCGGGGGGCAATGGACCGCGCGGCGGGTCCGCTTCGAAATGCCTACTCCGATCGGGTTCTCGAAACCAAAGCCCCCGGGGCCTCGCTGGACTGTGGTATACCGGGCCGTGGACCACGCGCCGAGCCCCGGGCGCCGAGGGGGCATCGTGCTGGGGCTCCACATCCGGCGCCCGAGCCGCAGGCGTGCCCAGGGGGCGCGTTCCTGCCTGCCAACCCCCACCCAGGGGAGCGGCGCGTCCTCGGGGTCCGCCCGGGACCTGCCAGCTCCGCGCTCGCGGCGCCGGGACGGCCCCGGGACTCTGCCAGGTGGATGTTGTGCGTAGCCGGAGCCAAGTTGAAGGTGAGCGGCGTGTGGGCCAGAAACTCCGCGAGCGCTGGCGGTGGTGTTGGGGGGGTGTCTGCGTCTTAGAGACCCTGGGCGGCCTGGCGCTCCGGGGCGGGGGTGTGGGCCCTCGGCGTCCCGGGGGGACGGCTGTTGCTCCCAACTCAAAGGTGTGCTTGAAGGTAAACTTGGCCTAACTTTCCTAACCCGGAGGACTGGTGATAGTGACCTACAGTACTTTTAGGAGGAAAGCAAATGAACTCCAGATGCGGGCTTGTATGAAGTGAGGCGGATTGGATTAAAATGTATATAAACGGAGTATGACAACTTTAATTGTGTGTGCTTGTTTCCTGCTCTGCCTACGTAAGAGCGGTAAAGCAGACTCATAGTCGTTATGAAATTTCTTCAGATTTCTCACTTAACTAGCAAGAAGACTATGTGAAATATGTATTTCCGATAAGATTAAAACTTAAAGGAGTTCGTGTTTATTGACTAAAATAGATTACTCCAAAGTGTCTATTGTGTAAATTTGATTCCTGAATGTAATGAACACAGCTGAATGGCATTTTTGATAAATTGGTCTACCCTGTTTTAGTAAAAATAGCTCCCTTTTACCATAATTTAATTCCTGAGCTTACTGTAAAACCCGTTGTGGAGTTTTAGGAGACAAACCTTAATATTTTTTTTTCTTGTCTTCCTAAACGTGACATTCTAGCTTAACACCAATGCGGTTTCTTCTTGAAGCATCCTGGCAAAACTGCCTGGGAGGTGGATTTGGTTTCTAGGGAGTTATCATATGAACTCGTTGACCCCGTTCCCCCCCACCTTGGTGATTAGCTAGTTCTTCAGGGTAGCATGGTTAACTGTAACTTTACTGAAAAGTTTCCCTATCAGTTCATGTGAATGCGCTTTCAGATGTTCATCCTGAATCTTATTCTTTGAGCATCGTTTTTTTACTGAGCAGCCATTGGCTTTTGGTGATAGATAAGGACTTGGCCTTCGATGATTTCCTATTGCCGCTTCATCGCCTGTTTGAAAACCTTCATTGCCTGTGGAACGCCCAAGTTCCAGGAGAAGGCTAAACTAGTTCTTTCTCTGGGCCCTGAAGAGGCCTTTTGAAATGATATCTAGTTTAGCGTCACCTCTATTCTCAGACAGTAAGTGAGCCAGTGGGACTGCAGTTTGAGAAGAGAGAATTCATTAGTTTCAGACTCTTCTCATCTTTCCAGAGCCCCTTACACCGAGATCGGGTTGCCTGCAGAGCCCAGCGAGGGTTGTGGTAAAGAGGCTGGGTCTCGGAGGGTCCAGGTGAGTTGAGGCAATTGTGCCCCTGGCCACAATGCGGGGAGCCCCTGGCCACAATGCGGGGAGCCGGGGCAGAGTTCCGGGCCCTCTGCTCGGTCTGACTTGAAGCTGCCTTGGGCTGTGCAGTGAGTGCCCAGGAAGAGAGTTTCTGAAGACTGAGCTCTATTTTGTTTCCTTTTTAGTCCCAAAGTCTTGTTGGTATGGGAATTTCAGTGATCTGGCCTTGTTAAGACTAGTTGGACAAGTTTTTATCCTATCCCAGACTTGTAAAAACCAGGATTTTTTTTTTTTAATAAGAAAACCACTATTGTATAAATTTGTCTTTTAAATACACGTTTGGAAAGAGGACACTTTCTAAAATGAGCTCATGTAACTCTGTATGTTAGGGTAGCTTTTTGCCAGTGCCTGGCTAGGGCGTTCGTTATTCCTCCGTGGTGACTAGCCTTTCCCTTTAAGGAACCTCTGCAAAAGTAACCTTTAAATGTTTTCCTCTTTTTCAAAATAAGAAAACAATTTCATTTTTGCTGCAAGTCCATTTTCTGGTTGCTTTTATTTTGTTTTCTCCTGTTAAGGAAGTGTGTATGTTACCAGCCCTCCAGAACTCTTCCCTCTAGGAAGTATATTATTTTGATTAAAATATGTATCTCATCTAGGACCCTTTATAAAATAATGAGTAAACAAATGGAGGGGTTCCACACAACTGCTGTTTTTGTTTTCTTGGTTCTCTTAATATCATTGTCTTTGAGATTGAGTGTGGGAAGGGGGTCATTATCAGTTGATTAAAGTTTTTTTTTTCTTTTTCTTTTATACAAAACTATGTGTAGGGTTTTTTTTTTGGGTTTTTGTTTTGCCTTTTTTTTTTTTTTTTTTTTTAAGGTGTAAGTCAGTGAAGGGGTTGAGTTACGCAGCACCTCCTGGGCAGTTGGGTCCATAGAGGCCCTCTTCTGCTTCCCCAATTTCACCCATCTCCTGCCAGTAGTTAGTGACATGAAACGGACAGATTGCTAGTCCCCTCAGGAATGACTCTCTCCTAATCCACTGAGCTAACCTTAAAATTAAAAATACTGTCTGGTGAGCTGATGGAGCCCAAGGCCTTTAGTGGCTGTTGAAGAAGTTCTCTGCCCTGTTGTATGCAATTCAGACGAACCCACTAGGGTTCATGCGGGGCCGGGGGGGGGGTGGTGTGGAGGGGGGGATGTCCCTGTGCAGAAGCACCAGGCTGTGCTTGGAGACCCTCCACTCCGAGTCTACCTGGAGCAGTCAGCAGTCTAAACTGCTGCTGAGGCTGTGCTCATATTCTGTGTCTTAGGAGAGAAAACAGGGCTCCAAGTAGAAAATCCATGTGCCTTTCAGCTCCTTTATAAAAGCACAAGGAACATCCTCAGTGAAAGGAAGGAAGGACAAATTTGTTAGAGGAAAAGTTGTACATTTTTAAAAAGAGAAATTCATCGTGTGAAAAATCCTGCAGAGCTAAGCCGGATTCCTACCTGTGCTTCCGTCTTTCTCAGGTCACACGTTTGGCTTCATGTAAGTGTCACATATTTAAGACAGCTATATCTGATGGACTGTAACATAAATGCTGACTAAAAGTTACTATAAACATTAAATATACAGGATCATATATTTTTAGAAATTATTTAAAAACCTATTTAACATATTATACATACATTATATATATATAGTAGCTTTCCCTATGAAAGTTCTGATTTTTACAAGTAATTGTCAAAGATAGAAATTCGTGTATTTCATCCTGTTGTTTTGTCTGGAGCTCTGCATTATGGCTGCAGAGAGATAGTTTTGGTTTCAGCTGAAATTCCCCTGCCTCTGATTGTCTAAACCAGACCCTTAATCTTATTTTAACATACTTAAAATGTTCAGAAAACCCGGAAGAATTGTTTTGTATAAGTAGCAAGTGAATGTGGTTTAAACACTCAAGCAGTTCTGGTATCTAATTGGAAACAGGTGGAATTCTTGGAATCCTGTGTTTGAATCTTATTATAGCAGAGCACAGAGACACTCCTTACTTATGGCCATTCATTTTGTTGAAGCTGTTTGAAATGGGGCTCTGTGACCTCTCCCTGTGCCCCACTGCTGTTTACCTGATGTTCAGCTGTGCTGGGCGTTTTAGGGACGGGATACCTGTGTGTGCTTGGACACCCAAGAGAACTGTGCATGTGTGGATCACGGAGTGAAAGGGGAACTTTAATGGCATAATTAGACGAGCGATTTAATATCTGTATTATATAACTAATAGAGCAAAGAAATTTGTGATTTCTGATTTAATAAGCATTTGTTGACATGAGCATTTGGGTACCTTTTCTTATACCCTGATAAACATTTCAAATTCAGAAAGAAATTACTTTCCCTAAGTACATTTAGAGATGTAACCTTAAATAGCAACCAAACCAGACCAAACCAAACACCAGGTTAGGAGGATATTTCAGTAAAATGTTCACGGTGGGGCCCTCTGAATTGTCTCAGTCATTCTTTCTATTCTACTTTTCAAAGCCAGCTAATAGCCTTGGTTTTGCTTTATGTTTAAGAACCAAGTTTCGGTTGGTGTTTAGGTGCTGATTTGTGTCGAGCTGTCGGTTCTCACAGTCTTGGATTTGCTGAGCTGTAATCAGTCCTGCTTTTCGGCTCTCCTCTGAGAACGCTGGTAGAGGAGAACGGTCTTTGGCTGGGCAGGAGGTGTTCCTGCAGGGACTTACCTGGGATTGACGGGGTACCTGTGGCATAGCCTTCATTTGTACCATGGCTTGAAGCTGCTTTGAAGCACCTGGGCTAAGCACCTGGGATAATGTACCTGTGACTTAAAAAGTCTGTGCGCTACCCTGTTCATATAATGTGACATAGTTTGAAGGCGAACAGCTCTTCCTGAAAGACGTCTGATTTGTTGCAAACCCCATCAAGAACCTTTCCTTTGAAAAGTAAACAACTTTCTAATAAAAATAATTCTAATTCTTGCTGTAATTAAATTCTGATACGATGATGTTAGTGTGCAAAATAAATGTTGTCAGTTTCTTCATTTGAATCTGAAGGCCTTTCCTTAGGCAGGAGGCCCCGGGCAGGCAGCAGAATTTTTGTGTTTATTAGAGCCCTGGGCCTGGGGCAGCCGGGGAAGTTCTTCAAATGTATGATTGCTGGGATCCCTACGCAGAGGTTCCCCCCCCCCCCCCGCCCCATTCTCAGGAACACCATGGGACAGGTGACCGGAAAGGAGCAGGGTTGGGAGTGTTCAGTCCTTCCAAGAATTTATCCAACACTGCAGAGCCACTGGAAGAATAGGTAGGAGGTGCACGTGAAACTGACTAGATTCTGCTTCCTTCTTTGAGGCACTTGTGAAGTTGGGAACACCAGCTATGTGGTCCACACCTTTTATACAACACAAGAGGCCACAGCAGGGCCTACCCAGTCTTGCTTGTGGCCGACTCACTCAGCTGACAGTTGAAATCCTGGATGCTTTTGACTGTGATTTGTGAAGTTAATGTCGGGAGAAATTACCAGAACTCTCTCTGAAGCTTGTGCTCTCTTAGCATTACCCTGGGTATACCAGCCTGCGGCCGTTTTCTTAGACATCTTTCTCTTTGACTGTGTTTATCAAATAAGTTAAAGGAGTTAACATTTCTTTAAAAAGTTATGCATAGTGGTGTGGTGTCTTGAGTTTGGTTAAGGGAAAAACATATTGACAAATTAGCTCTTTCTTAAGTGAACATTGCGAAATTGTGAGAAATAGAATGCCATTCTTACTGTCATTAAAATTTTATTTGGGTGTTGACAGCTTTTTGCCAAATGTAAGGCGTTCAGATCCTGTCCACCCAGCTGTAAAAAACAAAAAACCCAACCAGCTCAAAAGCTTCTTTCCAATTTCCCCCCAAAAGCAAGATGGTCTTTCTTAATCACCAGGTCTCTTCCCCTAATAAATTGTTAACATTTTATTTTCTAACACAGTTTTATATTTTTAAGACCCAAAAGAATATGAACTCATTTTGGGCATCTTGGCTCAGTTGTTATTTTGGACCTGCAAGGGTCTTTGGTTTCTTGCCACCTTCCCTTGGATTTTTGGAGGCGAAATTGCTGTTTAGATCAAAATAATTTGATGTAAAGCTAGTAAGTGACACCAAAGGTAAATCCTTGTCTTGAAGAGCTGGAAGATGCAAATAGAGGCAAGGCCGGTGAGCTGCTGGCAAAGGAAGGGCCGCTTCGGAGCCGCGCTCAGCCTGGGTGCTGCCAGCCGAGTGCCTGCTGCCACCCTGCTTGCCACTTCTTGTCCCTCTCTGAGCTCCCGCCCTGCCAAGCCTGTCCCCTCCTTCGTGTGACAACTGTTGTTGTTGTTGTTTTTTTAAAAGTATTTGTGGAGCTCCATTATTTTGAGATTCTTGGAAGAAAGATACTATGTAAATGAAAATTAAAAATAAAATTCTTGCTGGAGGGGATTGTACATTCAATTTTTTGATTAGGTTTGGAAAAGATTTTTTTTCTCCTTACCCTGAAAATAAGAACATTCTGTTGCTCCTGTCACCGTTTTTGCTTCATTCGGAAAGGTGTGGCAGATAATGGTGAAACGCATCCTTTATTTTCTGTTTTTCACCATGATAGTTGCCCTAGAACTTGAACCCATGCGGTTCTGTGTACAGTGAATTCTTTGTTTCACATTGTTCTACTGTGCCCAGCTGCCCATAGGACACAAACCTTTTAAAGGGGAAAAAATTTTGGGTCATCACCGTGCAGAAGTTACAGCTAAAATACGTAGACCTGCAAATAAAATTCCACCTTCCCTTACCGTTCACACAGGAAGAGGTGGTGTAAGTTGTACGTTTTTGAAACAGAAAGCTGTGAGAATCAGAGGGTTCATGTAAACCAGTGTAGAAACCTCAGTTTACTGGAATCGCTTTGTTTCACTTGTACCTCGACTCGTTTACATAACACAGTGCGCTGTCACACCCGTCAGCCAAGTCGGAGACAGGTCAGGTTCAGAGTCATGCTTCTGCTCCACAGGCATGTGTGGGACCCAGCAGCCAGACGGGAAGCCCAGGCTGCTGCCAGAGCGCCCTGTCCAGGTGACGTGGTCTGCCAGGGACCTCAGGGGCAAGCGCAGAGGACCAGTGAGGCGGCCAGGGCCTGGCGAGCACTTACCTTGGAGAGCATGGCAGGAAGCTGTCACCTGGAGCCGACCATCCCTGGGGGTTGGGGGAGGGGGAGGGACACATGCTCTTCCCCCTATGGTTCCTCAACCCTGGCACCCCAATTTGTCAGCATTGATATGGGATTGGAAGAGGAAGGATATTGCCAGTTACGGTTGAATGTCATCGTCAGGAGGAGTAAGAAGTGGTTTGTGGTGATTGTTTCACGTTGCTCTGTGTTGGTGTGTAATTATGCTGTCATTTTAAGACACACTGATACTTTAATAAATCTTGTGTGTGCGTGTGCGCGCGCAGTTAGTTTCGAAGGCTGCTTGCGTGTGAGAGCCAAAGCTTCCTAACTACAAGAGCTGCGTGTAGCCTTTACTTGTTTGAAAATTGTCTGAAACGGGTCGCGATCCATTATGTATGTGGCTGCCAGATGAATCTTCCCAAATCATTGATTTCATCATGTCATTCCTCTCCTTAAAGACCCACAGTGGCTCACGTTGGCACAGAATGGCGGCCACATTCCTTAGGAGGCAGAGTTCCTGACGGCTGTCTCCACCCCGCCTAACCCTCCCCCCGCCCCCTCCCCGCTTAGGAGGATCCCAGATCCCCGGTCCACTGGGGAAACTCCTCCCTCTGCACATCTGAGTCTGTAGCCTAGTTTATGCACTTCTTCTTCATTTTCACCAACGCCAAGGGAGCCCCTGTGTGCCAGGCACTGTGATGCAGGGTGAGAGAGCCGCGGCTCCCCGCTGGAAGAGCGGGCAGCCTGCTATGGGCAGAGGTGCGCCGGGTGGCTGGGAGGCAGCCGTCACGGAGCATGCGCGTGGATCGGTGGAGGGCTGCAGAGGATGGGCGTCCAGAGCCGGGTGGAGTGGGCAGGGAAAGCGCCCAGAGGCCGGTAAAGCTTGAGCCGAGTTCTGTGCACCTGGGGAAGCGTGGGAGAGGGTGTGCCAGCAGAGCAGTTGGGGGGTGGCCGGTGGTCGCTGAGCTCTGGCTGTCTCCTTTGCTGTTTCTGATGGCCCCCACATAGCACCCACTGAGCTTCCCAGGCACGCACCTGCTGTTCACTCTGCCCTCTGCTGTGGCACCCACCAAAAATCTTGGCACCCAGCGAGTCCTGCTGCACGAGAACTGAGGGCGTCTTTTAGGGAGCAGTCCTGTGTATTTCTGATTTGGGACTCACTCAGCTAGTTAGTTTAAGAAAGCAAACGGAATTCTTCTTAGAATTGTGAAAGATAGGCAGGGTATATTAAAATGGCTGTGTTTTGAAAGCTACTGACAGATACACACTGATAGAACATGTATTTCTTTTTTTATTCCCGTTTATTAAACTCCTTCTTTGCAAAGTGACATATACGTTGGTTAAAATATACATAATTGTATTTGTGGCACATAACACAGAAAATTCACGTTTTTAAAAATAGAATCGGGCAGAACAATTCTTTGACAGAGATTTATTCTCTGACTCTGCTCACAACCTGAATGGGAGGAAACTTCCCCATGTGAATGGGGAAAGTTGGTATTGCAACGGTCAGGACTCCACCAATGCAAGAGAAAGCGAGTAGCAAGAAACACGAAGGCTTGGGGTCAGCGCTGGAGAAACGTCTCAGGCGTGCTCGGCCCCCAGAAGCTGTCCCGTGGGCCTGGGCAAAGGCTCCCGAGCAGCTCGTTTCACAGCAGTGGCCTTCATAGCCTGCATGCTTTCTCTGCTTCTTCATTTACAAAGAAAGTACCTAGGGTATTTTTGTAGGGGTGACGTCAGTGTCTGGCTGCATCAGCATTTGCATGGATTTGGGGAAGTGAGGGCTGCCAGGACCTCACCAAGGGGGGGCGCTGAGAGGAGCCACCGTCCCTGGGGTCCAGCCTGGGTGGCTGATGAGGGGGGCACGGCCTGGTGTCCAGAGGGACGGGGAGGAGGCAGTGGAAGAAGACACGCTCCTTTGTTGGGCTTTGTGGGTTTTGGGGGGAGTGGCGGGAATTCAGGGGCTGAGCCCTGGGAAAAAGGAGGGGTGAAGTGCAGTGGAGAGGTTTTGATGTTGAGTCTCCAAGGTGGGTTGAAGCCTGTGGAGGATCTGTTTGCGTTTTGGTTGGTGCTTGAGAGTTGGCCATCATTTGCGGTGGGGAGGGCTGAAGGATTAATCTGGTCCCCCCCGCTCCCACCTTGTGTCTTAACTTCCCTATTTCTGGAGCTGGGATTGCAGTGTTGCTTCAGGAAAAGGCAGAGAAGAGAAGGAAAGCATTGGATTCCTCTTATTGTAGCTGGTTTTATGTCCACTAGTGACAAGACAGATGCTTAAAAAAATTTTTTTATGCCATATATACATACATACATACATATATATATATATATATATATATATATATATATATATATATATATGGTATCAGCTCTCATTTCCTGAGTATTGACCCTGGGCAGGATCTGGTTTAGGCTGTTGATTTCTTTCCTGTCGTCCAAACCACAGTCCAGTGGAGGAGCTACGATCCGGGCTGGAAGGTGAGAAGCTGCGAGGAGAAGGTGGATGCCTGGGGCTGCCTCTGTCCCGTCCACACTTTCCCTGCCACCCCTGCTGTCCCTGAGAGGAGCTCTCCCTTGAAGTGGGGTCGTCGTGATGAGGCGACAGGGGGAGCAGAAGGGGTCCCCTGTCCACAAGCTGCCAGGGGTGAGCTTGGGGGTGGGTGAGTCACTGAATGTGAGCAGCTGGGGATTGAGTAGAGTTTCTGAGGTGCACATGAAGATACTTGGGTGACCGGTGGACAGACACTTCTGGCCAAGACCTCGCTGGATCCGAGACATTTTCTAGAGCCTCCCCTGCCCTGAGACTTCAGAGTCAGCTCCCAGCAATAGAGCTCCAAAGAGAATTATCTGAGAGAGAGTCCTTCCCCAGGCAGTGAGTACTCCCGTTAGCAAACTTTATCTTGATAGTAGGGGTACAGTTCCAGCGTTGGGCTGAACATAACCCTCCTTGTGTCACCTGCTGCCCTCAACGCCCCATCTGTGCACAGAGCAAATTTGTGGGAAGGTTTTGGGGAAATGGAAGGCAGGAGAGAGGCCTGATGGTGGGGCCTGGGCGGGAGGGAGGGAGGGAGGGAGGGAGGGAGCGAGCTGACTCAGGGGAGGCCAGGCACTGTCCAGCGGAACTGCCCTGAGCACTGGGCTGTGGAGCATGGGTCTCTAACCAAGACTGTTCTGTGACACACCTGGCCTGATGCTGGTGCTGGGGAGCAATTCGCTGTGAGATGCAAATATTCGGCCAAGACGAAACCGCCCCCCTCAGCCCCTGGGAATCTAGTTGCTTTAGCCACCGTAGTGATACTGGATTCAAATCCACTCATATCACCCGAAAAGCATCAACCACACAGGGTTTTGTTCCCAGTTGCAGGTGAAGGCGGTGCTGGGGTGTGTTCAGTAGGAGGCCGGCTCCGTAAGGGGTCTTCAGGTGGACATCCATCCCTTGATGAGAAGCCTGATCAGCTGACGCGCCTTACTTTCCTCAGGGAGTCCTCATGGAAAAGCTGAGCGTTCAGGCCACTCTGAATTCACATGATTATTCTGCAGGCCTGGTTTTTTGGAGATGATGCGACTTGTTTTGTAATGAAGTTGTACATTTAGTAAGAGAATATGCGCAAAGGTGCGCTGGTCTCAGAAATAATGCAGCGTGTTTGAGTGAGGGGGTTTGCAGTTTTGTTTGTTTTTTGAATGACTCATTCTTTTTCGTGGACTGTTGGGGCCTCTCATTCATTCATTTATTGAGCGGGTCTCCTGGTGCCCAGTGTCCGCACTGGATCCTGTTCAAGCCCCTGGGGTACCAAGAGGACTGAGCCCGCGGCCCCACTGGTCAGAACTGCAGGACACAGGGCATCCACAGGCATCAGGTTCAGGGCCGGGGGTGTCTGATGTGTGCGGAGGGCAGGACAGGGGCCTGGAAAGATGGGCCTGGGACATCGTGCTGCACTGACCTCCCCTGTGAGCCAGGCGCTGTTCCAGCACAGCCTTCTAGTGACCAGAGCAACAGGACGTCCCTGCCCTCAGGGAGCTTACGATCCAGCAGGGGAGACAGAAAGTAAACACAGAAGGAATAAGTACGTTACAGAGTGCAAGTACGTGCCCAGGGCCTGGGCCCAGACAGCCTCTGTGCAAAGCCCTGCTGAGTCAGTTCTGTGTTCTGAGGGCCCTGAGAGATGCTGCTTTTAAATGCGAGAGGGCCAATTCAGCACACAGATTTGTGTTTAGGAGGATTCTTCCAGAAGCTCCTTAGGACAGGCTGATCAGAGTGTGAGGGGGAGAGGTGGTGAGGGATGGAGCCGGGAGGGTAGGACGTCCTAGTCCAGTAAGGGGTGGAGAGGGACTGGGCCAGGAGAAAAGATGCCAGGCTGAGTGCTGGTGGCCGAGGGAGGAGGCGGCGCCCGGGTCCTGGCGTGTCCAGGGAGGCTGCTGGGGTCGTGGTGGCCGTGGCAGAGATGGGCCCAGTGAGTGGCATTTGGACAGGCCTTCTGGGGGAGAGGTGTCAGCTGAGGAGACTGGGGCTGGGGGAGGGGCTGGGAGCAGTGCCTGGAGGAAGGAGCGGTCTTCAGGTTCCGGTAGATGCTGAGCGGGCAGCAGGCCTGTGTCACCTGGTGCCTGGCGCTGGCCCTTCCAGAGGTGGCCCATGCACACGGCCGCTGGGCTGGGCCCCAGAGGTTGATTAAAAGCAGGTGGGGTGCCGTCCGCCCTACTTGAGCGTTGGGTGTGACCCAGACATGCATGGAGTCAGCCCGTCGTTTCTTTTATTCACCCCTATTTGCTTTTTGTCGGTAATCCTTTGTAATTCCCTAGTTTCATGGTGTAATTTTAATGGAATTAAACTTGAACACTTCAATTTGTAATTAATTACGTTCGGCTTCAATTACAATGGCTAATTATAGCGTGATACCTGGTGGCAAGTCAGGTACATCCTGCTGGCCTGTTCCTGTCTGCCAGCTATTGGGATGGCCACTCTCTGTCACCAGGGGTGCGGCTGCCTTTGGGGCTGCCCGGTGCCTCTGTCCCACCCCACCAGGGGCAGCTCCAGGACCTGTGAGGTGTGCAGCATGGGGGAGGTGCAGGGATGGGGGTGGTGGGTGGGGAGGCCTATTTTAGGACGCAAAGGCTCAAACTTGTTTTCAGGTCAGAGAGCTAGGAAAGCAAGTCTGGGGGAGGCCGCACGGGAGGAGCAGGGCACTACTGCGGGATTCCTCTGCTTACTCTGGGATATTGGAGGGAGGTCGCGCTTAAGTCAGGGCGAACACGGCCCGAAGAACGGGCAGGATGGTTTAGGGAGAAAGGAAAAGGTGCAAGAACCACCTTGGGGTGAGAGGAGGGGGTGCGGTGGAAGCCAGGTTTAAAAATGTCACTGTGGGAACTATTCCCAGGTGGCCAGTGTGCAGGGCTCTGGGACCAGGAAACCGCCTCAGCCCTCACGATGGAGCTTGTGTTTGTGGGCTTCCTCTTTGCATGTGATGGTGGTTTTATTTTGTGTTAGGAGGAGGGGGTCTTGCTGAGAAATCTGTACCCCGATCCACCGTTGCCCCCGAAGCTGGGCACTCCCATCTCCCGCTGATGGGGAGTCGCAGCCCTTCCCAGAACTGGGCTGGGGGGTGCATGTTCGCTCGAGGGCGCCATGGTGGGCCTCCCGCCCCTACCCGCACAGCCTGTCTCCAGACGCTCCTGCCATCCTGCTGTCCTCCAGGGAAGCTTCTTGGAATGGACTTTCAGCAGTGGTGCCCGCGGGTGGCATCCAGTGTCCAGTGGCCTGTTAATTTGAGAGGCTCAGGGCATTTTTTCAAAAGCTGATTCTTATATCTGAGACTAGGGAGGTTTTCCTGATGCTCATCTGTAAGTTTTCCAGCATTTCCCGTTGGGATCGTGCTGGCCAAGGGGCTGTGTCAGAAGCGCAAGCTGAGGCGGAGTTTTGAGTTAGGCCATGAGGGCCCCTAAGTGTCTTAGGGATTTCTGTTCTTTAAGGGAGAGTTAGTTTTACACTTCGGAGAGGGAGCGTGATGGCGCAGCACGTGCTTGGAAAACTTTTCCCCGTTGAACATGCTGCTTGCTGTCCTGGTGCACAGGGCAGCTCCCTGGACATGATGCCTGATACCTCTGCTCCATTACTTTTTAAGATAAAATTGATATAAAACTCACCATTTTAACCTTTTTAAAGTATACAATTCATTATTTTTTGGTATATTCACAATGTGGTGCAACCATCACCACAGTCTAATTCCAGAACGTTTCCAACACCCCATCGAGAACCCCATACCTGTCAGCAGTCACTCCTCACCTGCCCCACGTCCCCCAAGCTCTGTGTAACCTTTAATCTACTTCCTGTCTCTGTGGGTTTGTCTATTCTGGGTATTTCACGTATAAACGGAATCATACAGTATGTATGTGGCCCTTCGCGTCTGGCTTCTTTCACTCGCTGTGATGTTCTGCCGGTTCATCCACGTTGTAGCAGGTATCCCCACTTCGTTCTTTTTCATGGCTGAATAATATCCCATGGTGTGGATATACAACTTCTTGTTTGTGCTTTCATAAATTGATGGGCATTTGGATTGTTTCCACTTTGGGGCTAGTATGAAGAAGGCTGCTGTGAACAACTCTGTGTAAGTGTTTATGTGACCGTAGGTTTTCAGTTTTCTTAGGTATATACTTAAGAGTGGAGTTGCTGGGTGGTAGGTGGTGACTCTGCTTAGCGTTTTGAGTCTGTTCCTTTGTGGCTTCTTCTCTGTGACTCCTGTTTTCTCTGGGGGTGCTCATTTTAAGGTCCAGACTGTTCCATCTTAGCTCTGTTCTGTTCTGCTCTGGTCTTCCTCTTGACTCTTTCTCGGGTGCCTTACTGATGGGGATCGCCCCCCCGCCCCCTGGACCACTGTTACGTGCAGATGCATTGTGGAGAGGCTGGGAGCAGTTTGAATGAGAGCACACACTGTTGGCCGCCCCCCTCCCCTCATCTCTCCCCTCCCCGCCTTCCCTCCTTACTCACCAGCAAGGGGCCTCTCCCGTGGCCAAGTGTGCTGGTATTTCACTTCATTTTGGCCAGAGAGATGGGGAC
Source organism: Grampus griseus (assembly GCF_964374135.1). NCBI lineage: Eukaryota > Metazoa > Chordata > Mammalia > Artiodactyla > Delphinidae > Grampus > Grampus griseus. Next base: position 7,702,386 of record NC_139008.1, read on the forward strand.
TGTCAGGCAGATTTGCTTATGGTGCTGCTGCTTTGATAAAAGCCAGGACAGACTGCCATTTTCTGCCTGTGAACACGCCTGCGGGAGAAGAGGCTGCCCAGGCCTGCTGCCATCATCTTAGCACCAAAGGGGGAAGCCCAGGATGACGGCAACCACGGAGGACGTGGAGCAGGGAGGTGGCGGGAACCTGGGCCCTGGCTCCTGCAGCCGCCCTCCCCCAGCTCTCTGTGATGCCAAACGAGCATTATAGCTGAAGTCCAGACCACAGAAAGCTTCTCCTGACTGCTTTGTCTGGGTGTGGACATGCAAGTCATGTTTTCTGAGATGCGCTGGTCCTGGCTGAAGGCAGACCTGAGGGTGTGAGAAGAAAGTGAGCGCTTGAAGCTCTCTTTTCTGATAGCAAGCAGAATCCCATTTGCCAAGCCAGATGTCCTTCAGTACTTTAGATCCAGCCGATAAAGCACTGAGCATTTAGAATGGTTAATATAAGTTAAGTACAGTTAGAAGCTGGTGTAAATTGTGAATGAAATTGACAGGTTCCATAAGTTACAGCAAAATACCAAATCTTCTTCAAGTAGAAGATGTATGTGTATCTCTGTGGTCTGTCAACCCAGACAGGTGTATCATCTTACCTCCTTGGAATAGAAATGAGGGGCTGCTATCAACCCAGTTCACTATAATTCTGAAAGTTTAGGGACATCTTGCCAGTTGTTTTATGTCAAAGATTGAAATCCTTAAGTCAAGTTGTAAGAACTTTAACGCTCTCATTTCTTTTTTTCTTTTTTTTTTTTTGCGGTACGCGGGCCTCTCACTGCCGTGGCCTCTCCCATTGCGGAGCACACAGGCTCCGGACGCGCAGGCTCAGCGGCCATGGTTCACGGGCCCAGCCGCTCCGCGGCATGCGGGATCCTCCCGGACCGGGGCACGAACCCGTGTCCCCTGCATCGGCAGGCGGACTCTCAACCACTGCGCCACCAGGGAAGCCCCAACGCTCTCATTGGGCAGGAAAGATCAAACCCCTATTTTCTGCCTGCCTTCAGGGCGTGTGTGTGTGTGTGTATATGTATGTGTCTTGTGTGTGCATGTGTACACACACGTGTCTCCCCCCACACGAGTTGCAGTAATCACTTCTCAGTTCACAGCACATCATGATTCATCTTACTAAATTTTTTCTCCTTTCTGCTCTATCCCCATTTCTAGTCTCCTCCTCTCCTCATTCTAACGTGTTTAGTATGCCTCTATACGGATGTATTCTTGTAAAGTATGTGGCCTGTTTTGTATGTATAAGTAGTTACAATTCTTAAGCGTGGCATCGTGCTATAAACCTTTCTCTCCTTCCCTTTCACTTCTCACTGTTTTTGAGCTCTGTCCATGTTACCCCCATAAATTTCATCATTCGTGAGACCTACATCGGATTCCACCTTAAGAATCCACTTGTCTTAGCTCAGGCTGCTAGAACAAAATACCACACGCAGGAGTGGGGGTGGGTTAAATAGCAGACATTTATTGCTCACAGTTCTGGAGGCTGGGAAGCCCAAGGTCAAGGTGCCTGCAGATTCAGTTCCTGAGGACAGCCCTCTCCCTAGCTTGCAGACAGCCATCTTGCTCTGTCCTCAACGTGATGAAGGGTCTTGAGAGAGAGTGAGTCTTTTCATAAGGACACTAATCCCGTCATGGGGATTCCACCCTCATGACCTCATCTAAACCTCCCAAAGGCCCCACCTCCAAACACCATCACATCGAGGGCTAGGACTTCAACATATGAATTTGGGGGACACACCATTCAGTCCCTAGCACCACTCTAGCTCACATGTCCACTTCCCTGGGGATGGCCCCCTTTGGTGGCCTCGGGCATCATTACACGTGTCTCCTAACAGATACCCAGGAGTAGGATTGCTGAGTCCCAGGGTGAAAAGTGTTCTTAATTTCACTGAGCACTACCAGCTTGCTCGCCAGAGCGCCGCACCATGCTTCTCTCCCACAGCCTCATTAGCGCTTCCTAGAGGCTTCTGCCTGATGGTTTGAAAGTGGCACTTCAGCGTTGTGATTTTTCTCTGATCACCGGTAAGTTTTCTACTTCTATAAACCTCATTTTATACTTGTTTAGGTTTTCAGATTTACTTTTTTGTAAATTGTCTCGTCATATATTTTGTCCCTTTTTTCTTTTTTAAAATGGTTTACCGTCCTTTTGTTGATTTGCAAGAGTTTCTTGTGTGTTTGCATGCTCACCCTGTGTTGGTTTTCATGTTTGTAAGCATATTCTCCCAGTCTTTCACTCGTTTTGTTCATTTGTCTGTAGTGTCCTTCAATAAACAGAAAAACCTAATTTTGATGAAGTCAAATCTATCAATTTTTCATTTCAGTCTTGAGAAAATCTTTCCCCACTCAAGATCTCAAAGATACTCATACTTGGACGGCCATAGAGATTCGTTTAGATTTTTAGGTTGGAGATGGCTTTTTTGTGTAAAATGTGAGATACTCAGTTTTTCCAGCACCGCCTGCCAAGTGGTCCAGTTTCCTACCCAGTGATTTGGGAAGTTACCTCCACTGTATGCCAAGTCCCCATATACACGTTGGGTATGTTTCTGGGTTGTTCTTTTGTTCCAAAACCCTATGTGTTTCTTCTTGCACTGGTGCCACACCGTTTTAATTTCGTGGCTTTATACATGTTTTACTTTCTGATCAGGTGAATTTGATCTTTGCTTTTCTCTTTCAAAATATCTTGGCTCCTCAAGGTCTGTTATACTTTTGTGCCCATTTCTATCAAGTTCCCCTTAAGTTCTGCTGGAGTTATATTGGATTTGGATCAAATATACAGATTAATCTGGGAGAGAATTAAGAACTTTCAAGTTGTCCCGTGACCGAGAATATTTCTCCATCTGCTTAGGTCTTTCTCCAGAAAGGTTTTGAGCCTTCGTCATTAGGTTAATTCCTAGTTCTGTACAGTTTCTGTAGTATTGCGAACAGTGACTTTTTTTATTCTTAAATTTTTTTCTGATTGGTTATTGTGGTGTGGAGGAAAACATCTGTTTTTGTTCACTGATTTTGAAACTGGCCAGCTTGCTGAATCTCTCATTGGTTTTACTAAAAGTTCACTTGAATCTGTTGCATTTCTCTGGGGACGATATCACATGCAAAAAAATGACACTTTTGTTTGTCCCATTCCTGCGACTCCTTATACCAGAGTGACTTGTATTGTCAGCTGGAACCCAAGGACTCTGTTGCAGAGTGGTGATGGGGCTTTGCCTCTTCTTTCCTAGTCTGAGAATGTGTGTAATGGAGATTTTTGATAGCAGCTTTAATCGGGTTAAGGAACTACAGGACTCCATTGTCTCCACTTTCTGAGAGCTTTCATCATAAATAGGTGTTGACCTTTTCCTTTCAGTCTATTCATGTCTGGGTGATTTTTATCCCTCAGTCCATGAATGTGGTAAATTACAGTGATTGATGCTCTGATGTTAAAGCATCCGTTGCGTTGTTTGATCAACCCTTCTTTGTCTTGTATTTTAAAACATTGTTGGATTAGATGTGTAGTTGTCACATCTGTGTTATTAAATAAAATTGGCCTACAATTTTCTTATTCTTATCTGGTTGGAATTGAGGTTATGCTGGTCTCATAAAATGGGTTAAAATGGTTTTGGAACCATCTGTATAAGATGAAGATGATCTGTATCTGAAATCTGATAGGGCTCACCTGTAAAACCGTGGGACCTGAGCCTGAGAGTGTGCTGGGAGACATTTATCATTTTATTTTCCTTGTTATTAGTCTATCTGAGTTTTCTGTCCATGGACTGATTTTGGCATTTTGCAATTTTCTAGACGTGTATCCATTTCATCTAGGCTTTAAGTTTTATTCTTGTGTGATTGTTCATAGTATTTCCATTATTTTTGTAAATCTGTTTTTCGGCTCTTGCTACTTCATTTTTCTTTCTGCATCTGTATTTCTGAATTTGTCTAAAACTTGTTTATTTTCAGGCTCATGTAGAGTTTTGTTCATCTTACTAATGTTTAAAGAAAACCCAGCTTTTGCTCTTTTTAACCTCTTCGTCTCTATTTTTTGTTTACGTGGCTGACTTCTCACCTTTATTTCGCTCTTGTCTCTTTGAGGTCACGCTCTTTTCCTAACTTCTTTTTTTGAAGGCTCAGCCTTTTAATTTGACTTCTTTCTCATTTTCTGATAAATATATTCAAAGCTGTAACATTTCTTCTAAGTATTACTTTAGTGGTGGTCCACAAATTTTGACCTGTAGTGCTTTCATTTTTATTCACTTTGTAATTTTGTATTTATTTTGTAATTTCCATTATAATTTCCTTTTTAACCGAAAGGTTATTTAATAGCGTCCATCTTTTAGAGTTTTGACATTTTTCTTTAATAACTTTTCTTATGCTGTTGATGTCTGTTTTTATTGCATATGGTCAGAGAATATAGTTAACGTGACACTGACTCCCTTGGAGCATGTAAGAGAACTTTGGGTGCATTTACACAGAGTGTGTTTTTGTGAATGTTCCACATGTGCTCAAAAATAATGTGTTTTTTGTTTGGGGATACATTTTTCCCTATATTATTTTGAGCTTTTTCATGTTACTTAATTCTTCCGTATCTTAGTTTTTTCCTTATAGTTTTGACAGCTGTCATGTTATATTATGTTAAGGCTATATTGTTAGGTGCACATATGATTATTATCTTTATATCTTCCTAATTAATTGTTCCCTTTTCTGGTGTGTAGGTACTCTTCATCCTTTATGATGTTTTTCACCTTAAATTCTATTTGTTTTGATGTTAAAATTATTCTCCTTTTTGTTTGTTTTTTCCTTTGTTTTTAGTTTCTGTTTGCCCGATAAAGCTCCTTCGCTTTCATTGTTTCCAATCTTTCCATGTCCTTTTGCTTTAAATATGTCTATTATAGATGCATGATGCAGGATCTTGTTTTTTAAACCCAGGATGAGAGTCTGATTAGTGAATTTAACTCATGTACATTTATGAAAATTGTGATTATATTAGGGCTAATGCAATTTTATGTTTTCTTTTTACCATTCCTTTTTTGGGAGGGGGTTCTTCTTTGAAAAAAAATTTGTATATTGGAGTATAGTTGATTTACAATGTTTTGTTAGTTTCAGGTGTACAGCAGAATGATTTAGTTATACATTTATGGGGGTATCTTTTCTTGTAATGTTTCATCGGGGTGAATTTCCTCTGCTGGATTTTAAAATTGTGTGGTCTATTTTATTCTTCTGAAATTCAGAATCTGGACTATTCCCGAAATTATTAAGACCCATCCATGTGTTTATTTTTTCCTGTCAGTTTCTAAAGTTTGTCAATACCTCTGTCCTGTTTCCTGTTTCACCAGCCTTCCTTCTCTCTCTTCTGGTTTTGACCACATGCTCGTTTCATGTTCTTGTTCTTGAACTCTGCCTTCACTCCTCAGGCTGTTGGACTAGTTGGCCTGTCTCTTCTAGTGCTGGCTGTTTTTCCCTGTGACCTGTTGTCGCCTAGGCCCCAGGGTATCAGCTGATTCCTTGTCCTGGGTGGGGAGGAGTTCGGTGGAAAGGGGTGTGCCCAGGGTGGAGGGCTTAGGCTGGGTGCAGTTGGCCCCTGGGGCGAGCTCCTGGTGCCTTGCTCCAGCCACACCTGTTCTCCTGGGGCTGCCTCCCTCTGATGTTATTGCCCAACCTTCACTGTGTTTCGGGATCCCCTGGGGGAGGGGTCACCCGCAGAGATTCTGATCCTGCTAGTCTTGGGTGGGCACTGGTATTTTTTTTCAAAGCTTCTCAAGACAGCAGTGGGGTATGATATAGACTGGCTCTGGTTGATCAGTGTTGAAGCTGGGAGATGGGTGCTTAGGGGTTCATTATACTCTCTGTTTACGTTTGAGGTACTGTCTGTGTACAGCTGCAAGTCTGATTACCTCCTGGCTGAGACTGACTTGACACTGACCCTTGGTACAGGATAGAGGTGAGGGGTGGGGAATGAAACCTAGCAAGAACCTGTGGGGCTCCTGGGCAGGAAGCCTTTCAAACAGTTGCTAATCAGGGAAGGGAGGGGATGCAGAGACTAGGGAGGAGCGGCCAAGAAACAATAGTGCAGCCTTGGGGCAGGTCCTGGTTCCCCCTCAAGAGATACACATAACAATATCTTTGAGCTCTTTACAGAACTAAAACCCCCAACAAATGGAAGATGTTAGCATTCTTCATTCCAGAGGAGGTCACAGTTTGATAATCTTGAGAAACTCATCAGGAGACCACCTGGGACCAGAGTAAATGAGCTGCAGGCCCTGCACACACCCGTAATCTTTTTCAGCAACCCGCCCTTGAACCATTGGTATAAAACTCCTCACCAAATCCTCCCGGTTTAGGGTTTAGGGACACGGGTTTTTTTAATTTAATTTAATTTATTTTTATTTTTGCGGTACGTGGGCCTCTCACTGCTGTGGCCTCTCCCGTTGCGGAGCACAGGCTGCGGACGCGCAGGCTCAGCGGCCATGGCTCACGGGCCCAGCCGCTCCGCAGTATGTGGGATCTTCCCGGACCGGGGCACGAACCTGCGTCCCCTGCATCGGCAGGTGGACTCTCAACCACTGCGCCACCAGGGAAGCCCGGGACACACAGTTTTGAGGGGCACGAGCCTGCTGTGTGCCCCTTTGCCTGGCAGAGCAATAAAGCTATTCTTTTCTACTTAACCCAGAACTCTGTCGCCGAGATTCGATTTGGCACAGTGCACAGAGACCGAGTTTTCCACGTCAGGAATAGAAGAGGCTAGCTGAGGCTGCCAGACATTGACGATGACTTATGTGGCATGTATTCTATTTCTCTTGGAAAGCGCTGTTTCATCTAGACCCTGGTTCTCCAGTGGTCCATGAACCAGCAGCAGCAGCAGCAGCTGGGAACTTGTGAGGAATGCAGAGCCTCAGGCCCCACCCCAGACGGACTGAGTCAGAATCCACATTTTTATGAAATCCTAGGTGATTCATATGCACATTAAAGTTTGAGAAGCACTGGTCTAGGTCTTTTTAAAGGAATGGTTGGTTTCATTTAATTCCTATTTTAATAAGAGTGACTCCTCCCTTATCATCCCAGTGGAGCTTTCCAGAACAGAGAACTGCTCAGAACTGCTCAGCCAGTGCTCTGAGCAGCTAGGAAAGGTGCACACCGTCTATGCGGTTATGCAAGGGAGGCGCTCAGGCCCTCTCCCAAGCCTGTTTTAAATCTACCTCGTTTTTTTTCTTTCTTTTTTAACATCTTTATTGGAGTATAATTGCTTTACAGTGTTGTGTTAGTTTCTGCTGTATAAGGAAGTGAATCAGCTATACAGATGCATATATCCCCGTATCCCCTCCCTCTTGTGTCTCCCTCCTACCCTCCTTATCCCACCCCTCTAGGTGGTCACAAAGCACCAGCTGATGTCCCTGTGCTATGCGGTTGCTTCCCACTAGCTATCTATTTTACATTTGGTAGTGTATATATGTCCATGCCACTCTCTTACTTCGTCCCAGCTTACCCTTCCCCCTCCCCATGTCCTCAAGTCCATTCTCTATTAGGTCTGTGTCTTTATTCCTGTCTTGCCCCTAGGTTCTTCATGACCTTTTTTTTTTTTTTAGATTCCATATATATGTGTTAGCATATAGTATTGTTTTTCTCTTTCTGACTTACTTCACTCTGTATGACAGACTCTAGGCCCATCCACCTCACTACAAATTACTCAGTTTCATTTCTTTTTATGGCTAATATTCCATTGTGTATATGTACCACATCTTCTTTATTCATTCATCTGTTGATGGACACTTAGGTTGCTTCCATGTCCTGCCTATTGTAAATAGTGCTGCAGTGAACATTTTGGTACATGACTCTTTGAATTATGGTTTTCTCCGGGTATATGCCCAGTAGTGGGATTGCTGGTTCATATGGTAGTTCTATTCTTAGTTCTTTAAGGAAGCTCCATACTGTTCTCCATAGTGGCTGTATCAATTTACATTCCCACCAACATTGCAGAAGGGTTCCTTTTTTCTACACCCTCTCCAGCATTTATTGTTTGTAGATTTTTTGGTGATGGCCATTCTGACCTGTGTGAGGTGATACCTCATTGTAGTTTTGATTTGCATTTCTCTAATGATTAGTGATGTTGAGCATCTTTTCATGTGTTTGTTGGTAATCTGTATATCTTTGGAGAAATATCTGTTTAGGTCTTCTGCCCATTTTTGGATTGGGTTGTTTGTTTTTTTGATACTGAGCTGTATGGGCTGCTTATATATTTTGGAGATTAATCCTTTGTCCGTTGCTTCGTTTGCAAAGATTTTCTCCCATTCTGAGGGTTGTCTTTTCGTCTTGTTTATGGTTTCCTTTGCTGTGCAAAAGCTCGTAGGTTTCATTAGGTACCATTTGTTTATTTTTATTTCCATTTCTCTAGGAGGTGGGTCAAAAAGGATCTTGCTGTGATTGATGTCATAGAGTGTTCTGCCTGTGTTTTCGTCTAAGAGTTTTATGCTGTCTGGCCTTACATTTCGGTCTTTAATCCATTTTGAGTTTATTTTTGTGTAAGGTGTTAGGGAGTGTTTTAATTTCATTCTTTTACATGTAGCTGTCCAGTTTTCCCAGCACCGCTTATTGAAGAGGCTGTCTTTTCTCCCTTGTATATTCTTGCCTCCTTTATCATAGATAAGGTGACCATATGTGCATGGGTTTATCTCTGGGCTTTCTGTCCTGTTCCATTGATGTATATTTCTGTTTTTGTGCCAGTACCATACTGTCTCGATTACTGTAGCTTTATAGTATAGTCTGAAGTCTGGGAGCCTGATTCCTCCAGCTCCATTTTTCTTTGTTAAGATTGTTTTGGCTATTTGGGGTCTTTTGTGTTTCCATACAAATTGTGCAATTTTTTTGTGCTAGTTCTGTGAAAAATGCCATTGGTAGTTTGATAGGGATTTCATTAAATCTGTAGATTGCTTTGGGTAGTAGAGTCATTTTCACAGTGTTGATTCTTCCAACCCAAGAACATAGTATATCTCTCCATCTGTTTTATCATCTTTAATTTCTTTCATCGGTGTCTTATAGTTTTCTGAATACAGGTCTTTTGTCTCCTTAGGTAGGTTTATTCCTAGGTATTTTATTCTTTTTGTTGCAATGGTAAATGGGAGTGCTTCCTTAATTTCTCTTTCAGAGTGTACAGGAATGCAAGAGATTTCTGTGTATTAATTTTGTATCCAGCTACTTTACCAAATTTATTGATTAGCTTTAGTAGTTTTCTGGTAGCATCTTTAGGATTCTCTATGTATAGTATCATGTCATCTGCAGTGACAGTTTTACTTCTTCTTTTCCGATTTGGATTCCTTTTATTTCTTTTTCTTCTCTGTTTGCTGTGGCTAAAACTTCCAAAACTATGTTGAATAATAATGGTGAGAGTGGGCAACCTTGTCTTGTTCCTGATCTTAGAGGAAATGGTTTCAGTTTTTCACCATTGAGAACGATGTTGGCTGTGGGTTTGTCATATATGGCCTTTGTTATGTTGAGGTAGGTTCCCTCTGTGCCTACTTTCTGGAGAGTTTTTATCATAAGTGGGTATTGAATTTTGTCAAAAGCTTTTTCTACATCTATTGAGATGATCATATGGCTTTTATCCTTCAGTTTGTTAACATGGTGTATCACATTGCCTGATTTGCATATATTGAAGAATCCTTGCATTCCTGGGATAAACCCCACTTGATCATGGTGTATGATCCTTTTAATGTGCTGTTGGATTTTGTTTGGTAGTATTTTGTTGAGGATTTTTGCATCTATGTTCATCAGAGATATTGGCCTGTAATTTTCTTTTTTATGTGACATCTTTGTCTGGTTTTGGTATCAGAGTGATGGTGGCCTCATAGAGTGAGTTGGAGAGTGTTCCTCCCTCTGCTATATTTTGGAAGAGTTTGAGAAGGATAGGTGTTAGGTCTTCTCTAAATGTTTGATAGAATCCGCCTGTGAATCCATCTGGTCCTGGGCTTTTGTTTGTTGGAAGATTTTTAATCACAGTTTCAATTTCAGTGCTTGTGATTGGTCTGTTTATATTTTCTATTTCTTCCTGGTTCAGTCTCAGAATGTTGTGCTTTTCTAAGAATTTGTCCATTTCTTCCAGGTTGTCCTTTTTATTGGCATAGAGTTGCTTGTAGTAATCTCTCATGATCCTTTGTATTTCTGCAGTGTCAGTTGTTACTTCTCCTTTTTCATTTCTAATTCTATTGATTTGAGTCCTCTCCCTTTTTTTCTTGATGAGTCTGGCTAATGGTTTATCCATTTTGTTTGTCTTCTCAAAGAACCAACTTTCAGTTTTATTGATCTTTGCTATTGTTTGCTTCATTTCTTTTTCATTTATTTCTCATCTGATCTTTATGATTTCTTTCCTTCTGCTAACTTTGGGTTTTTCGGTTCTTCCTTCTCTAATTGCTTTAGGTGTGAGGTTAGGGTGTTTGTTGGAGATTTTTCTTGTTTCCTGTGGTAGGATTGTATGGCTATAAACTTCCCTCTTAGAACTGCTTTTGCTGCATCCCATAGGTTTTGGGTCGTCGTGTTTTCATTGTGATTTGTTTCTAGGTATTTTCTGATTTCCTCTTTGATTTCTTCAGTGATCTCTTGGTTATTTAGTAGTGTATTGTTTAGCCTTCATGTGTTTGTATTTTTTACAGATTTTTTCCTGTAATTGATATCTAGTCTCATAGCGTTGTGGTTTGAAAAGATACTTGATACGATTTCAGTTTTCTTAAATTTACTGAGGCTTGATTTGTGACCCAAGATATGGTCTATCCTGGAGAATGTTCTGTGAGCACTTGAGAAGAAAGTGTATTCTGTTGTTTTTGGATGGAATGTCCCATAAATATCAGTTAAGTCCATCTTGTTCAATGTGTCATTTAAAGCTTGTTTTCCTTATGTATTTTCATTTTGGATGATCTGTCCATTGGTGAAAGTGGGGTGTTAAAGTCCCCTACTATTATTGTGTTACTGTCAATTTCCCCTTTTATAGCTGTTAGCATTTGCCTTATGTATTGAGGTGCTCCTGTGTTGGATGCATAAATATTTACAACTGTTATATCTTCTTCTTGGATTGATCCCTTGATCATTATGTAGTGTCCTTCTTTGTCTCTTGTAATAGTCTTTATTTTGAAATCTTTTTTGTCTGATATGAGAATTGCTACTCCAGCTTTCTTTTGACTTCCATTTGCATAGAATATCTTTTTCCGTCCCCTCACTTTCAGTCTGTATGTGTCCCTAGGTCTGAAGTGGGTCTCTTGTAGACAGCATATGTACAGGTCTTGTTTTTGTATCCATTCAGCCAGGCTATGTCTTTTGGTTGGAACATTTAATCCGTTTACATTTAAGGTAATTATCGATACGTATGTTCCTATTACCATTTTCTTAATTGTTTTGGGTTTGTTTTTGTAGGTCTTTTCCTTCTCTTGTGTTTCCTGCCTAGCAAAGTTCTTTTAGCATTTGTTGTAAAGCTGGTTTGGTGGTGTTGAATTCTCTTAACTTTTGCTGATCTGTAAAGATTTTAATTTCTTTGTTGAATCTGAATGAGATCCTTGCTGGGTAGAGTAATCGTGGTTGCAGGTTTTTCTCCTTCAACACTTTAAATATGTCCTGCCAGTCCCTTCTGGCTTGCAGAGTTTCTGCTGAAAGATCAGCTGTTAACCTTATGGGGATTCCCTTGTATGTTTTCTGTTGCTATTCCCTTGCTGCTTTTAATACTTTTTCTTTAATTTTTAATATTTTGATTAATATGTGTCTCGGCGTGTTTCTGTTTGGGTTTATCCTGTATGGGACTCCCTGTGCTTCCTGGACTTGATTGACTATTTCCTTTCCCATGTTAGGGAAGTTTTTGACTACAATCTCTTCAAATATTTTTTCAGACCCTTCTTTTTCTCTTCTTCTTCTGGGACCCCTGTAATTCAAAGGTTGGTGCGATTAGTGTTGTCCCAGAGGCTCTCAGACTGTCCTCAGTTCTTTTCATTCTCTTTTCTTTATTCTGCTCCCTGGCGGTTATTTCCACCATTTTAACTTCCAGCTCACTCATCTGTTCTTCTGCCTCAGTTATTCTGTTATTGATTCCTTCTAGAGTATTTTTTGTAAATTTTTTTTTTTTTTTGCGGTACGCGGGTCTCTCACCACTGCGGCCTCTCCCGTCGCGGAGCACAGGCTCCAGACGCGCAGGCCCAGTGGCCATGGCCCATGGGCCCAGCCGCTCCGCGGCACATGGGATCCTCCCAGACCGGGGCACGAACCCGCGTCCCCTGCATCGGCAGGTGGACTCCCAACCACCGCGCCACCAGGGAAGCCCCTAGAGTATTTTTCATTTCAGTAATTGTGTTGTTCATCACTGTTTGTTTGCTCTTTAGTTCTTCTAGATCCTTCTTAAATGTTTCTTGTATTTGCTCCATTCTGTTTCCGAGATTTTGGATCATCTTTACTCTCATTACTCTGTAAACCTATCTCCTTTTTGACGCACAGTTCTGATAGTATTAATTATCTGATATTCAAGGTCCTAACGTATTAAAACAACAAGTTGGAAGAAGGCAAGGGAAGTCCCAGTGGCAGTACCAGAGGTCCGCTTGGGAGTAGGAGACCAGAAGACAAGATTGCAGGCTGGCTGTTTGCTGGAGAGGCAGCCCCTCCCCTGTGGAGGTTGTTGAGGAACGTAGGGATTCACTGCAGATTTCGGCACTGACCTTCAGTATGATTTGTCTGAGCCACTAGGAAGGGACCAGCTGACGTTGTGATGAATATACCTACCACAGCCATCGCGTGGGGAAGGTAGTATTGTCACCAGTGACGTAGCACGTGTCAGGGCCAAGACCGGAGACAAACGCTTGTTTGGAGAACGCACTTCGGGGAGCGTCTCCTCCACTCATTGTGCTGGGTCCCTGGCACAGTGTCCCCTGGTGGTGGCAGCTCTCAGCGTGAGAACGTGGGGTTCCTAGGTGGCCTGCCTTTGGGTGGCCCAGACCCACCGGCCCATCTCACTTGGCATCTCCATTTACTGGCTGTGTGACCTTGGGCACTTAACCTGCTTCCTCTGTACAATGGTGATAATAAAGCTACTTACTCTCTAGGGGACTTGCTGAGACTCAGTTTAGGACAGAACCCGATACACTATCCTAAGTGTCTTTTAGCCTCAAAATGACGAAGTCAAGGAAAGGATGTAGTGTTGGCAGCTCACCAAGAGACACCACCGCCTTCTAGTAAAAGCGTAATACCGGTGACCCAGATGGCAGTGTCCTATGTCACAGTGTCAGTACCGCCGTCTGGGTCACCGACTACGTGTCGGTGTGTTGTTTACCACTTTTATTTCTTTTATGCTTTTCCCCAGAGATTGTTTTCCCCTTATACGATGAAAAATATCTGCCTACACGTTAAACCCACCTCAGTTTGAATAACGCATTAAGGCAAAAGCGTGCCTCTGGGTGTGAGGAGCTCGCACATTGCGTGTTCAGCAGGCGAATGAAAAATGTGAGTCATGCAGTACTTGTCACCTTTGGCTTCTGGCATTTGGTGGCAGACTTCCGACAGAGAGGAGGAATTGCCGAGTGGAAACGCTCTCGGATCCAGACAGTGAGAGGATCCTTCCAGAGAAGCCGCTTCATTCTCAGCACTGACTGGGACGAGTGATTATTTGAATATTTTTCCTCCTCCTGTTTTCTCAGCCTGCTGGGCCTACACGGGGGCCAAATTCATCCCGAATTTACCACTTCTGTGCAGACTGAGGCTCTGTGCTCCCCGGATGGGCTTCCCCCTAAGGATGAGAACCATTTCTGGTACCTTCTAAAATGCACAGCAGATAGAAGCCGGAGAGTGTGTAGACCAATAGAATACTTGCAGGGCATCTCCCTGCCCGTGTAGAGAGCTTGGGTTTGCTCTCTCTGGTGTATTTAAGATTAAATACATTCAAGATGTACAACTTCTTCTTCTTTTCTTTTTTTTTTCTGGCTCTTCTTCCAGCCATGAGCAGGAAAAGGTACTGTGCCTTGTGACTTACCTGTCGGGCTTGGAGTTCTGTTTTCTTGGCAAAGATCTTGAAGACTGTTTCCAAGTAGGTTTTTCTTCCTTGGCAGGAGATTTGGGCTCTTGGGTGGTCAGCCCTGTCCTTGTCTGCAGGGGAGCTGAGTTGGGGGTTTGGGAGAGTGGGCAGAGCGGCCAATGCGGGTGCTCTGTCCTCTCTCAAGTAGTTTTGAATGGAGCGGCGCCACTGGCTGAATTTTGAACGTAGGAAGTTCATATAAAGCACGCTTTGATCTGACTTGTAGATAGATGATAGAACTGAAATTTGGAGAAGGTGGTCAGATAGTTGTACAGAATATGCGATCAGCAAGGGTTTCAGAAGCAAAGTCAGAAAAATCTGGTAAAAGATCTTGGGTGACAAGGAGAAAAGAATGCAACGCTCAAGCCTCCATGGTTCCCTGCTGCGCAGGTGCCCCGAGGTGTCTGGCAGGCCCAGAACTCCAGGAAGTGGAGGCCAGGGTTGGCTCACATGTGCAGGCCTCCTGGGCTACGGTTTCAGGCCTGGCAGCCCTGGGCAGCCTCCTCCACCTGACATTTCCAACCCAGGTAGGGGCAAAGCTCCCAGGTTCAGCCATTTGCAAATAGGTCACGGATGAGAGAGGTTTGGGAGTGGAAACAGTTATAAGGCAGAATTAATGCTTTTCCACGTGGCCCCTATGGTTATCACAGTTTAAAATTGTTCAAGGTTCCAAAAAAAAAAGTTGTACATCTTGAGTGTATTTAATCTTAAAATAAAAAATTGTCGAAAGGTAATCATTGTTTTTGTATATTTTCTTTCTTTCAGAACACTTAATTTTCATTTTTTCTCAGAGTTCTCTAAGGCTCAGTATTTTTTCTTAATTATTAAAAAATTTTTTTTTTTTTTTTAATTTTTATTTTTTGGGCCATGCCTCATAGCTTGCGGGATCTAAGTTCCCCCGACCGGGGATCGAACCCTTGCCCCCTGCAGTGGAAGCACGGAGTCCTAACCACTGGTCCGCCAGGGAAGTCCAGGAAGTCTCCTCTTGGTTCGTCTCTGCTCCTTTTTTCTCTTGTTTTGGTCCCAGTTAGAAATTTCCTGAAATGTCTGGTGACATTTCATCATCTGTCTCTATATAAGAGCAAGGCACTAGCATGCTTATGATGGAAGCTCGTGTATGTGTGTCTTGAGGGGGTGGTTTTGGGGGGCAGTCGACTGGTGGCCTTCGCTGTAAGTGATCAGCCCCGGTGCTTTGCTGGGGGGAGTCCCCCAAGTGTCCGTGTCTGTGCTCTTTTCTCCTGGGCTTGACAGTTTCTCCCTTGAATGTCCTGGGTTCCCTGCCTGGTGGGGTCGTTGAGCCTGGAAGTCTGACGGCCTGTCTCTTGAGGCTGAGCTGTGAGCTTCCTCTGGTCTGTGAAGTCAGCTGTGGCGGGTTCAGCAGCTGGAAAGCTTCTAGGATTCGGTGGACTTCTCCTTTGCAACTCTCTCCTGTGAGACTAGACCTTACTGTTCCGGAGGGAGCAGAGAGAGCTTGGGTGTCAAGATGCCGTTTTTTAAGCTGGAAGTCACACGTTTTCAAGATGCCTCACTTAATGTATGGGGTAAAGCTGTTGTGTCTGTGACGACACCGGTTTTCTAGGAGACACGTCACAGCAATCTTCCGGGAGCTCCTTCCAGCCAGCCTGCCCTGAGCGACACGTCATTAACACACGCTGGGGATCATCTTCAGAGGGCTTTGTGAAATGCCTCGAACCGTGGGCTCACTAGCGTAAGAGCCTTGATTGTGATGGGAAGAAAGAAGCCGTGTGGGCTTTGGAGCCCAAGGCCTGGGTTCAAATCCTCCACCTTCCTAACTGGGTTGTCATAAAAACAAAAAGGGAATATATGTGAAGTGTCTGCCGGTAGCTGCTCTGTAAATGGGAGCTGTTATTAACCGGAACATCCTCACTGGACTGAGCAGTGGCACCCGCGTCTTGCATTTAGGTGGCACCTCATTCTCAGTAGTGGTTATTCACACACACACTCAGAGGAACTCAGAACGGACTTGGCCTGGACGGTAATGCTCAGCTGCAGGGGTCACGTCCCTCCCTCCCTGCTGTTCCGTCGTCTTGCCTCTCGCCTGTAATCTTCCCCAACACGTTGATGCTCCACTTCCTGCCTCAGAGCTCACTCTTCCCCCCTTTTGCTGCGGGTGGACCCCATCCCTTGGAGCCCCCAGCTCAGGCCCTGCCTCCCTGTGAAGGCCTTTCTGCCTTCCCAGCCCCAGGAGCTCCATCTCCTCGGAAACCCCTCCTTCCTCTGTGGTGATACTGAGCCCCGTTCATCTGTCTCGGTGGCCTTGCCTGCCAGGGGCCGCCGTGAGGGGCGCGGCTCTCTCCGTAGAGTCTGGTCATCTCTCCTCAACTGACCAAGGAAACAAGACCTGGGGGGAGGTTAGGGTTTTGCCTGAATGTACAGGCGGCACAATGGGGGAGTCGCCCGTGGGTTTGCGGGAATTTTGCCATTTAAGTCACAACATTCAGGCTGGTACTTTGTGCTGACCGTAAGTTTTAAGTTGTCAATGATCCATCATGACCAGAATGTTACTCCTCAGTTGCAGTTTGTTTCTTTCACTGGCATCGCATCTTCATCCTTCCTCTGCCCTATCCTTGATGTTTTATCGGAGCCAGTGTTCCCCGTTCCCTAACTGAAGGCTCTGCAGGCCGGCCCAGCCAGGAGTCTGGTGGGTCTGGAAAGTAACGGGGACGCCACAGAAAGATGGTGGCAGCATACTCCATTCCCTCTGGATGGAAACCCTTCCGAGGGCTGGGCCTCTCTCAGCCGGACAGACGCAGCCACGCAATCTGTTTCCTGCAGGCCCGAGGGAATGCTTCCTCCTTGCGGTTAGTGACTTCAAAAGCAGCCCCAGTCACACAAAGTTCAACTGTTTCTCCAATTTTGGGGACGTTGGGGCAGCCTGTCGCGCTTTGAGGAGAAGCCTCCTTCTTACCCCTCTTCTCTCTGGTTCCCTCTTCATCATTAAACCGAAACTGCTTTCTTGCAGCGGGGCGAGTGCTGCAGTCCCTCCCTCCTCGGGCCTCGTCCTCCGTGACCCCCGCCTCCTCGGGCTCCCACGTGTGCAGACGGCCCGGCCCCGGGTGTCAGAACCCACCCTCCCCGGTCAGGCCTCTGCTCGTGCTGCCCCCTCCCTCCCTCTGCATCCTTCTCCCCTCGGCCTCTGAAGTCCTGCTGCCCGGATTAAGTTCCTGTTTCTGTTTGAATGAAGCCCTTCCGATCCCCTCCAGCAGATGGAATCTGTCCTCCTCTGACCCCCAGGGGCGCTCCTGGCCTGCCCTATATTTCTGCCCTCACTGCACCTAGGATTACGGCCCTCCGGGTCCTTGTTTTATGCCGGGTCAGCTTATCAGCGCGAGCTGTGCTTCGCTGGGACTCAGCACCTCCCACGGTGCCTCGCATAGAATAGGCATAGCATTCAATAAATGTCATAGTTTTGAAATATCTGTTGAAATAAAAAGAAATGCTTTTTTTTTTTCCAGGAGTCAAAATGCATGGCTTTCATCCACTTTCAACACATAAAAGATGTTTTCAACACAGAAAGGCCTTTCACTGCTCTTAATAGTCAGCTTCTGGAATGATGTGGACTAGAGTGAAAGATGAGGATGAGCCCCTCTGAAATCAGCTGTTTTGAATTAAATAAAGCAGAGCGAGGATGGAATCAGGTGAAGTGAGAGGATGGGATTTAACCAGAGGAGGATTAACGTGCTGGGTACCTTGGAGCTCTGAGGGCCTGTCTTCCCACACATGAGATGGGAAGGGACGGACAGGGCTGGGCTGGCCCCACTCCTCCCCCGACCAGCCTGTTACCCCCTTACCTGGACTTAGGTCAGAACGACTTAGCCCTCCTGCGGCTTCGCAGAATTGCAAGGAAGTTTCTAGGATTTTTTTTTTCTTATTTCTTTTGGGTTTTTTTGGGGGGATGGGGGGGTCAGGTTTTTTCCCCTTAGCTGTTCTTCCTGGTGATTTTCGGAGATCAGCTTCATCAGTAAGGATGCTGGGGCCAGGGAGCGAGGAGGCCCCAGGCCCTCGCTGCTCCGTGGACATGTGTTTGCACTGGATGGACTGTGCGTCCGTGTCCCGTGCTCTCAGTTTCCCTGCCTGCTCCACGTGAGCATGGGGGCTTGGATGCTCTGCGTCCAGTAGCCAACTTTGCAGAGTCTGCATGTTTAGCTGTCCATGTGAAAACAGACTAGCGACACTAAATACGATGGGAATTCCCTGGTGGTCCAGTGGTTAGGACTCGGTGCTTTCACTGCTGAGGGTGCGCGTTCAGTCCCTCATCTGGGAACTAAGATCCCGCAAGCCGCACGGTGCAGCCAAAAAGTAAATGAATGAATGAATAAAGAGACAAAATAAAATAAAATCACTAAATATGAAGCCAACCTACTCAGGCCTTTCAGGACATGCTGAACTGACCTCTGTCTCAGTGAGGCCAGGCAGCCCCAGTCTGATCGTGAAAGTGGTGGAGGTGACTCTCCCCTGCCTGAGGCAGGCTGTTTCATAAACTTCACCAACAGGTGAGTGGGGCTTCTTGTCTCCATTCTGGCTGGGGACGAGCCAAGGCCTTGGCGTTGGTCAGCTGATAGAACTGACCCTGGAAGATTCTGGGGCCTCCAGGTTGGCCGACTTGCCGCGGATCGTGTGGACAGCGCTGCCGCTGACTTTGCTCCCATGTGGTCCCTCCCGTCAGGCCTGTCCCCTGTGGGCGGGTGGGCGCCGGGCGCTGGCAGTTCTCACGGGAGCTGAGTGGCCCCGATACAGCCAGCCGTTCCCGCGGTGCCGTCTAGAGGGTCACCTGGGGCTGTTTCAGGAGTGCGGTCCAGTGTGGGTCAGTGTTTGCATCAACGACCCTGGGTCTGACGTTTTAACTGAGGGCTTTTAAAATTTTTTTTCTCGATCCCACGCCCCCTGCATTGGAAGCTCGGCGTCTTAACCACTGGACCACCAGGGAAATCCTTAACTGAGCGCCGAGATCGGCTCCGCTCAGTACAGGGCTGATGCTGGAACCAAGCGGATTTTAAAACCCGACACTGTATTTCAGTTGTTACCGAGGAGGAGGGCTCATTACCAGGGAACTGATGGAAAAAAAAAAAATACAGTATCTAGATTCCCGAAGGCTGTGGCAAAGCTGCGGCAGCTTGTAAGCAGGCAAATGGACAGAAGTCTCGCCCACAGCGTTTTGGTTTCTGTTTTGGGGGTGGTGACGGGGGTTCCACTGCAGGGCCGGCTTTGGTTTGCCTCGATGTGTTTTACTTCCTTCAGGTCTCAGATGTCCCCTTCCCGCCCCTTATAAACTAGCACCCCCTCTTGGCCCCTCACCCCGCCCCCCGACCTTTTCTTCTGCAGTGACTTATTGTCACGTGAGCCACTATTTATAAAAGCTGCCCCCTCCCCCCTGTGTGAACTGTGGTGCCTTAATGAAGGTACACATTGGCCCTTAGAACTGCAACGGCTTTTAATCGCAAGAATGTCCTCTTACTTATCCATGGATTGTGAAAACACTTGTACCTTTTCTTTGTTGAAGAAATCCAGTAACGTTAGGCTTTATAGATTCAAAGTAGGTCAGATGGCTAGCGATCGGCATCCAGCGTGTCTTTGGAAATGGGACGCTAAAGTCTTTGAGGCTGTGTTTTTGTTTATCCCCTTATCATTCAAGTGACTGGGCGGAGGCTGCGCTTGCAGTGGCTGCCGACCAGGGGTTAAGGGCAGAGCTGCAGGGAAACTAAGTTAAGGCTTCCCTCCCTCCACCTGAGCTGCGAGGGAGGCGGGCTTATGATTAACTCAGCGCTGTCTTAAATGCAATTTCTGGGGGCTGAAAACATTAACTTTTAAAAATGATTTAAAATTACCAATTGACCATATCCGGGGCCGAACCTGCATGATTCAGCTCCTTTTAAAAATATCTTTTCTCAACAGATTGCTTCCTTAACATTTTAATTTGTTGATCATAAAGGAAGCTTGCCAAATATTAGCCGTTCTTTTCCATTTCCTACAGCTTCAAGCTTTCCTTATTTGGCATATTTCAGTGGAACTGTAAGGTCACTCCCTATTTTTCTTCCCAAATAACTATATTTATTACTGTCAAGTATTGGCGGGTTTGATCCAGCTGTCATCAGAATGTTTGGAAATACTGTTTTTTGCCAGAACGCTGATTTAATGATCTAATACTGACATGGCTTGTTTTCTCTGCTGACTTGATAACTTGTTCAATAAGCTGCCCTCTTTTTTTTTCTTGCCATAAGCTTTATGGGGCAAGTGTCTTTTTTATTTTTTATTTTTCTTTTGCCTTGTGGGATCTTAGTTCCCTGACCAGGGATCAAACCCGTGCCCCCTGCAGTGGAAGCACGGAGTCCTAACCACTGGACCACCAGGGAATTCCCAGTGTCTTTAAGACAGTCATAGAAAGGTTTTTTTTTTTTCTTCCTTCTTCTTCTTCCCCCACCCCCTCCCTTTCCTTCCTCCTCTTTCTTTTTTTGGAGAAGACCTAGATGGTAACAAAACTCTCCTTGAAGAAGCTGGCGTTGCTGCTGCCTGGTATTTTGGAGAGTACTTAAGACAGTTTTTCCTAGTGAAACCTTTCAAATATACACCAGAGCAGAGGCAGCTCTAGTGAACCCCCATGTACCATCACCGGCTTTACCAGTTAACGGCTCACGGCCTGTCTAATTTCATCCCTACCCTCACCTGTTTCTAGAATTTTGAAAAGGCTATCGTATTATTTTATCCATAAACATTTCAGTATGTATCTCTGGAAGATGATGCGTCTGTCTTTTTTTTAAAACACCGTAATACCATGACCACACCTAAAAGATAACGCTGTGAAAAAGGCGTTTCACCTGAGTGGCACAGAAGTGAGACAGTCCGTGGGTGTCTCGGGGGAGAGGTGGCCTGGCCCAGGGCTCTGCCCTCACCTGCTCCAGGGCCTGCGGCTGGTTACTGCTCTTTCTCGAGACTTAGTTGCTTCATCCAGAAAACCAGATGCACTAGTTCTTCTGTCTGTCTCTGAAAATCTTCCTTTTTTATTTCTTTATTTTTTTTTTTTTTGCGGTACGCGGGCCTCTCACTGTTGTGGCCTCTCCCGCTGCGGAGCACAGGCTCCGGACGCGCAGGCTCAGCGGCCATGGCTCACGGGCCCAGCCGCTCCGCGGCACGTGGTATCTTCCCAGACCGGGCCACGAACCCGTGTCCCCTGCATCGTCAGGTGGACTCTCAACCACTGCGCCACCAGGGACGCCCCTTAATCTTCCTTCTTTTAAAAAATATTTCACACGTATGTATATATTTTTTAGTTTATTTCTTATTGTGTATAGTTGACTCATCTCTGAAAATCTTGAGTCTCTGAACGTGTGAGGTGCTGCCTTGCTTCAGAATCGGTCCCCCAGCCCCGGGGAAGGAGGGGATGGGCAGGCGCTTTACTGTGTCGGGTTCTGCCTCCTTCCTGCCAGCTGTGGGAGTTTGAATGTTTGACTCCAGCTGCTTCCATCTGGTAGCTGGACGGGTGCTCCCGGTCATCTCTTTTATCCTGGCAGTGTTTCACGGGCCACGGATTCTCCTTTGTTGCCCGTGCTGATCATCTGAAACTCTGCGTAATAGTTGCTTCTCAAAGTGGAGGCTGTTTTCCATATTTAGTGGTTAGCGGTTAAGGGTCAGGAACAGGTGTCACATTTGCAACCCATTTTCACCCCAGTCTTTTGGAACTGAAACGTTTTAGTTATTTGAATCGAACAGACTGCCTGGCACTGCCGCAGATGCTGGGGCTACAAAGCTCGTTTGGTGCTGGCTGGACCTCCGGGAGCCCCGTCTGCGGGGAGAGGACGGGTGCCCAGTGCCTTAACTGCTACGGGGGGAGGCCTCACCAGGTGTAGGGCTTGGGTGCAGGGCTGGGGCGGGGTGGGCAGCAGGTCCCGATTTGGTGGTAACGGTGCTGCTGGGCCTTGAAGCATGAGTGGGATTTCTGTACATCCAGGCTGTTGGGCGGTGGTGGGTAGTCATGTGTCTGACACCCGTAATCCCACTACCAGGGTTAGGATCACCGTTAACGCTGTGATTCATTTGGATATTTCTGCATGGATACATGGATTTCTGCTCTCCACTCATGCGGTCAGCAACTCAAGAAACACGTCTTGAGCATCTACATGCCAGACTCTCTTCTTGGTTCTGGGGTGGTAGGAGAGGTCGAGGCGATTCCTGCCCTCAAGGAGCTTACACTCTGGAAGGTTTACATGGTGAATCGTACCATGTAGTAGATGCCATTTGTATTCTGTTTAGTTCACTTTACACATTACACTAGGCTGCGCATGGATTACTCGCCTGCCCTTCCAGCCTGCTGTTGCCCTTCAGCTTGACAGAGAACAGCTGTCTGTGAAATGTGACCCTGACAGGCCAGCCCGCTCCCCGCCCCCATCCCCCAACCCAGGCTCAGAAGGTGTTCAGGGAAGGCTTTCAGCTGGTGGGCTCCGGACCTGCCCCCTTTCCCTTTAAGTTGCCTGGAAAAGGGTGGGGTTTTCCTCTTTTTGAGTAATTATACTGACTCTGTATGCATCGAGGAACATATTTAAAATCCGGGTATGATTTGCAACCCAAGCATGCCCTTAAATCATTTCATTACCAGGGTTGGTACGGGGGCAAGTGTTGTGTTGGTTTTCTTACAGTTTACAGTTTATGTGCTCGAAAATGTCACATCTGAAGTTTAATGCCCAGAAAGGATAAGAGCCTTTATTGTTCGGTGTACCTGGAAAATGTGGCTCCAAATTCGAATACAAACCCAAACAGAAGAGCAGAATGAAGCCCTTTGTACCCACTACCCAGCTTCAGTCATTTTCCACTTATGGCCAACTTTGTTTTAGCTGGACTTTGTCCTTCTCTACCCAACTTAATTTTGAAACCAATCCCAGGCCCCATATTCTTACTTCATCCATAAATATTTCAGTGTGTATCTTTAAAAGATAAGGACTTTAAACCACAGTACCATTATCATATCTACCCCGCAAATGGCAGAAAATCGGTAATATCAACTATCCAGTCCGTACTCAAATTTCTGTTTTCTCATAAATGTCATTTAAAAAAATCTGTTTGAATGAGAATCCAAGTAAGATCCCTATATTGGGATTGGTTCGTACATCTTTTAGTCTTTTAAGTCTCTTAATCAGCCGGTTCCCACCCCCCCCTTTGTAATCTGTTTCTGAATCTGAAGATCAGATTTGCGTTTTGTGTTTGTTTTTCATTTCTTTGGCTAGGTTCCTTCCTAGGTGACGGTATGTGCGTCAGGAGGTCAGGGGTACGCTATTTATGTGTAATACAGGGTTTTTTCCTTTCTAATGTTTTAAATTACAGAATACATATAAAATGTACCATCTTAACTATTTTTAAGTGTACAGTTCAGTGGCATTAAGTACATTCCTATTGTGTAACCATCCGCAGCTTCCATTCACAGCACTCTTCTCATCTTGCAAAACAGAAACTGTACCCATTACACACTAAGTCCCCATCTCCTCCCTCCTCCCAGCCCTTGGCACCCACCATTCTACTTTGTGTATCTGTGAGTTTGACTACCGTAGGGACCTCATAGAAGTGGAATCTTGCAGTATTTGTCTTTTTGTGACTCACTTATTTCACTCAGCTTGTTGTCCTCAAGGCTCATCGTGTTGTAGCAGGTGCCAGAATGTCCTTCCTTTTTAAGGCTGCATAATATTCCATTGTATGGATGGACCACATTTTGTTTATCCTTTCATGCATGGGTGGACACTTGGGTTGCTTCCACGTTGTAGCTATTGTGAATAATGCTGCTCTGAACAAGGGTGTACAAATAACTCTTTGAGACCTTGCTTTCACTTCTTTTGAATATATCTACACCTAGGAGTGGACTTGCTGAATCACATGGTATTCTATTTTTAACAACTTGACGAACCGCCATGCTCTTTTCCACAGTGGCTGCACCATTTTATGTTCCCATCAACAGGGTACCAGGTTTCTTTCTTTTTTAAAAAATTTATTTATTTAATTTATTTATTTTTGGCTGCGTTGGGTCTTCGTTGCTGTGCACGGGCTTTCTCCAGTTTCGGTGAGCAGGGGCTACTCTTCGTTGCGGTGTGTGGGCTTCTCATTGTGGTGGCTTCTCTTGTTGCAGAGAACGGGCTCTAGGCACACAGGATTCAGTAGTTGTGGCTCGTGGCCTCTGGAGTGCAGGCTCAGTAGTTGTGGCGCACGGGCTTAGTTGCTCTGCAGCATGTGGGATCTTCCCGGGCCAGGGCTCGAACCCGTGTCCCTTGCATTGGCAGGCGGATTCTTAACCACTGTGCCACCAGGGAAGCCCGGGCACCAGGTTTCTGATTCTCCACATACTCGCCAACACACATTTTCTGTTTTTTTTTTTTTTTAATTTATACTCCTACTCTTTTTAAAATTTTATTTATTTATTTGGCTGCGTTGGGTCTTCGTTGCTGCACGCGGGCTTTCTCTAGTTGCAGCGAGCGGGGGCTAGTCTTCGTTGTGGTGCGCGGGCTTCTCATTGCGGTGGCTTCTCTTGTTGCGGAGCACAGGCTCTAGGCGCGTGGGATTCAGTAGTTGTGGCACACAGCCTCAGTAGTTGTGGCACACAGGCTCAGTAGTTGTGGCGCACGGGCTTAGTTGCTCCGCGGCACGTGGGATCTTACTGGGCCAGGGCTCGAACCCGTGTCCCCTGCATTGGCAGGCGGATTCTTAACCACTGCGCCACAAGGGAAGCCCTATTTTCTGGTTTTTTGATAGAAGCCATCCTAATGGGTGTGAGGTAGTATTTCACTGTAATTTGGATTTGCATTTCCGTAATGACGGCACTTATTTTTAATAACGTATTTAAACTTTATATTTCATCTGGGGGCGCTTCAAGGTGGGGCATGTATTTAGTGAGCCACCTTAATTATTTCTTTAAAAAATAAATGGGGGAAACACTATTTCCCCAACAGTATTCACAATACATATCATTTGTTTGAAATGTTTTGTAGCATTACCAAAATTAGACCAATCCTCTCAGTTAACCACAAAGAAACTGAGACCCACCTGGACTGGGTCTTTGTCCGTGGCCTCAGCCGTGGGAGAGGGAAGATGAGGCTGGGCCCCAAGTTCCCGGGTCCGACGTCCAAATCTCCTGCTGGCCCTGGCCTCCTTGTCCTTCCTCCCCACTTCTAGGCCCGGCTGTGGTCCTTCGGTGGGGAGGGCCAGGTGCACAAAGCCCTGTTTGTTTGGCTACACATGCCCACCAGCAGTTGCTCTTATTATAGAGCAGTTATTCTCATTTGTCGAGAAACTCAGAACAACTGTTTTTATTCTTCACAGTGGATGCTTATGCACATGACCTTTTGAGAACATATTTCTGGATGCTGCAGAGGCACTGATGTTCATGCAGATTAGCTAAGTTAAATCTTTCTTTCAGCTGAAAACTGCCTCTGCCCCTTTAAGAATTCCACTTTGCAGAGGTACTGTGTTTCCTTGTCCTGTTGTTAGACGTTTTTTAGTAGCCCCATATAAATTAGGTTATTACTTTCAGATGACAGTAGGACCCCTTGGTAGAGCCGGTGTTAAAGTCTGATGTTAGTTAAACCTTACTTACGCGGTGTTCGAGTCTGATGTTAGTTAAACCTTACCCTGCTTATCGCGGTGGGGGACAGTGCCGGTGCCCGACGCACGTGGGCAGGACGGGGTGGAAGGGTGGTCTGACAGTCCAACTGCAAGCAGCCATGTAGCATGTCCCTCTGGGGGCAGCACATCCATTTGCATGTTTCTGTGTAGTCTCTGAACACAGATATTTATGAAAGTGGGAGGTATATACCTACACCTACGTGTACGATGGCCGTGATGAAAAATTCACTCATGCAGTAGTTACGCTAATCTTTATTGTTTGGTTAGTAAGGACCAGGCACGATGCTGGGTATCTGGGATTAGCACTGAGAAAACGACAGCGCCTGCCCTCATGGGACTGACATTTTGGTGGTTTCAAGGGAAAGCAGCACTTGTTTTTAAGGGACCTTGGCAACGCACATGACCTTGAAATCTACCAAAGGCCGCAGGAGTTGGCACGCTTGTTTTACAGTCGCCAGACAGAAGAATCCTATCAGACCCTCTGCTGCAGACATGAACATTTATTCGAAGGACTCAGATTAAACTAGAGGAGATAAATGAGCAGGCCTCGTTTGCTGATCATTCATGGCTGATACCACGAGCAACTCATTAAACTGTTGGTAACAAATGTAGTCATGAGAATTTCAACCCTGAGACACTCTGAACCACACAAACCATGAAACGTTGAGTTAAAGGTGATTCTCCTTTGTCCTCGAAGCATCTGATTGATTTCAAAGCTTATAAAGAAGGCACCGCTGGGGCCTTTGGGAAAAGTGTAAGAAAGTTCAAAAAGTTTCCTAAAAGGTGATTTGGAGTTTCAGTGTGATTTGATTGTCCATGGGGATAATTAATATGCCGCGTATCACTACAAGCATTTTACTTTCTGTTTTCTTGTGTGTGCTGAATTTTCCAAAGTGGAGAAGAGTCGCACAGCAGTGGATGAAGTGATGGTGGTTCCTCGCACAGATGTGTGTGATGGAGCCAGCTCAGATGGCAGCATCCAGGTCATTCAGGGGGCTCTTCGGATGCTCAGTTTTAACGGCAGATTATTTATTAAGTCTGGCCTCCAAGTGGTGAGTCTCACAGCCAGAGCCTCACAGAAGCCCGCCTTGTCCTGGGGTGCCGGCAGCCACCAGGATGAGGTCTCGCCCAGTGTCGAGTGCATGGCTGTCACAGACCTGAGGCTCTGCTGCAGGGGAGAGAGGGGGAGGGAGGCTGTTGAGGACGGGCATGTAGGACACTAGCGAAATTCTCTGTGCGTCCTCCCCTGACACCTGGGCTGGGGGGGCGCCTCACAGGAACCAGTGAGTGTGTCAGCTGACCAACACTTCACCTGCTGGGTTCTTTTCCTCTGGACCTTCATCTCTGGGTGTCCCCAGAAGCTCAGACTTCAGATAATTTGCTCTCGTTTTAAGCCAACCTCTTTGTAGAATCACTCACTCGTAGCTTTAACTGTCACCTCGATGTCCAGGTGTCAGAAGTCCGACTTGGTCCCTGGGTGGCCCACCCTCCCTTCGGTCGATTGGGACCGGTCTCATCCATTTCCATCCCCCTCTGCAGAGCCAGCTTCTGAGGTCTTCCCGCGGGCCGCCGAGCCCTGGCCTGGTTGTGGCCCGGCACCTCCTCTGACCGGCAGAGGGTCTTGAACTTGCCCCCTCTGGTCCCTGAGGCTCTCCCAGTTGCAGGCAGTGTCGGGGTGTTGGGAGGCGCTCCCCCCCTCAGTCTGTCTTGCACTGGGGACGTGCGAGCTGCCTGCACTCCTGGCGTGTGGACTGCCGACCGGACACACAGCACCGTGACCCTCAACAACCGCAAGCTGTGCCGCCCTCAGGGAGCCCCTCACTGCCCGGGGCGCCGGCTGTTTACGGGAAGAGCTCACCGTGGAGAACTTGGTCTGAGCTAACTGTGCAGGAAACACCATGAGCAGCAAAAATCTCAGAGCAGACAGATAACAAGTGCTTTAGGCATCGACGGGAGAAAGGTCCCTGTGCAAGCGAGGATGCTGGGCTGATCTGAAAGCGCGCTGGGGAGGGGGCGAAGCGTTAGTGGGAGCTGGAGAGTAAAGGGCCTTGAGTGCCGGGAACAGTGCTTTAGGCCTGACCCGCCGGGAGGTGGTTCGGCTGCAGGGACGCGTCAGGGAGCCTACCCGGCTTCGCAGATGAACAGGCAGAGGGCCTGTGATGGTGGCAGGGGCGAGAAGGAGTCAGAGGAACCCCACCCAGGTCGTGGTAACTTGTTAGGAGGCAGGGAGGGAGGACACCTGGGTGAACCCAGAAGTGCACCTGGGCACGAAGGGTTTCGGTCAGAGACCCAGATGGGAGGTATGTGGGGAGGACATGCTCCCTTTCAGACATCCTGAGTAAAGAGAACTGCTTGAGAGACAAGGGTGGGTCTGTCCTGTCTTTGCCCGATTCCCAGTGCCTGGGACACAGTAGATGCTTAATAAACCCGTGGATCAAACACACGAGGTTGAGCGGAGTCAGAACTGGCCGCAGGTCCTCCCTCCACCTGAGCGTTTGTTGACTCCGTGGCACTGAATGAGTTTCCCAAGGGATAGGATTAAAGGGAAGAGGGGCCAAGAGCTGAGTGCTGGTGCGGGGAGCCTGCAGTTAGGGGTGCAGTGGAGGCGGGAGGGTGCAGGGTCAGCCGAGGTCAGGAGGCTCCTGGGAGACGGTGGTGACGTGGGTACAGGAAGCCTGTGTCCTCACCATGGAGAAGGCGGACGAGGGAGTGGGCCGCAGAGAGGGTAGAGGAAGGGCTTGGCTTTCCAGTGCCTCCCCCCGGCCGCCTCTGCCGAACCCAAACACTGTTGCCGACACCCGCTCTCGTCCTGCTCCCCCCAGAGCCTCATTTCCCACTTCTCTTCCGGGACGCTGCTTCATGGGCTGCAGTGTCCACCCGCCACGTGCACCCACCAGCCTCACGCCCCCCACCTCCCGGAGCCAGGAGCCGCCACCACCTGGAGCCTGGACGAGGTCACATCGGCCGGCCGGAGCAGCTGCTTGGTCCCGATGTCTTGTTTTACAGCCGGGACCGTGTTGTCCATTCGCCCCCCGGCCCACAGTGGGGTGTCCCAGGGAGCAGAGGGGAAGTCAGAGCTCCTTCACTGCCCTTCGTAAAACTCTTGTCTAGAAATTAGTGGACGAGAGGATCTAGGGAACCTTGTCCAGTGATACCTTGAAGAAATCTCGAAAATACGAACTTAAAGGGAAACATCATAGCTATCTCATTGAGACTGTGGGACGTAAATTCCTTAACCTTAAGTGGCAGAGCTGGTTTAACAAGATGTTTCTCTTTGTGGTGGAGTTTTCATTTTTCCCCTTTTAAAGTTGTTCAGATAAAGCTGTGAGGGTGGTATAGAGTTTTTCTTTTTTAAGTTGGTAACTAGTAATTTTAGGATAGATGCTTATGGGGTCTGTAAATAATCATTTAAAAACCCTTGCCTAGTGCCATGCTCATACCAGTTTTTTTTTTTAACTTTTTATTTTATATTGGAGTATAGCCGATTAAGAGTGTTAGTTTCAGGTGCACAGCAAAGGGACTCGGCTGTACATATACATGTATCCATTCTCCCCCAAACTCGCCTCCCATCCTGGCTCTCCTATCAGTTTTAATAAATATTTACGTAGCTGGACTCACCTGTCTGCCTCGGGGGGGCCGAGCGGGTCTCCAGGGTGTGTGGAAGTGACTCAGAGTGGGTGGGTGCCGCTGTTCTCTCTGACGTTTTCTGCTCGGAAAGAGAAGGTTGATTTTAGTCTGTGATCATAGCACCCAAGGTGGGGGAGATTGTGAAGTTAGTCCTCCTGCAGTTTCATCAGCAGAGCATAGGCCTCAGCTCCATTTAATTTGGTCCCGTCATGAGGACTAATAGGGGATGGATTCAGTTACATGATGGCTTTTTAAAACTAAAAGCCTTTAAACAAAACAAAACAAAACAACACACCCATCAGAGTGGCAGGATTTTAAGTCTGAAGCTATGGAGGGTTCGCAGTGTGATCTCTGTGTCCTGTCGGTGGGCGTGTGAGCCAGAACACCCGCTTCGGAGCGGGATTTTGAAGGTGCACAGGTACAGGGGGGCAGTCTCCCTCCGAGGTGGAATGTACCCTTAGAGGTGTTCTCGGGCGTGTGTTCCGGGAGACGTGTACAAGAACAGGAGTAAACACCTGGGGAGAACGGAGAGGTCGTTGGGGGAGAGTGGTGTTGCCCAGGGGAGTTGTAGAAGGCAGGCTTCACGTGCTGGGGGACCTCACCGGCACAGCAGAGAGTGGAAGGGGCCAGCCGGAGGGCGCACACAGCGTCGTCCTGTTCATATGGAGTTAAATGTGTGAAGCCATACCTCGTGTTGTTCATGCCCCCATGAAGAGCTAGTGAACATAGAAAGATTTTTTGGGAGAAAGATAAATGCCAGGTTCTCGAGATGTGATTATTTGAGGGGGAAGGAAGGGAGAAAATGGGACTGAAGAGGGTGTGATGGGAGTGCCAACTATAATATCTTAACCCTTTAAAAGCAGCAAATATGGCAGAATGTTGAAATTTGATGACGCTGGGTATAGGTATGTAGGAATTTATGCTTTTCTGTACGGTTGAAATATATTATTATTTAAAAAAATAATGTATACTAGCTGTCTGAACGTATGTGAACAGGCTTTAGTAATCTATTGTATTTATAGCCTAAAGTTCTCAAGATTGGGGCGTCTTATGTGGGACCCTTTTATATCTCTCTTCTTCCTGTTCGCTTAGAGAATTCTAAAATTATGGTGGTTTTAATTTTATTTGTTGAAGTACTTTTATGGTCCCTTGTTTTAAATATCGGAAGGTTGGTGCAACTTTTCAGGTCTCTGTACATTTTAAGAAGACAATTTTAAGGTGTATTTTCTCCTTTGGATTATGCCTTTTGATAGAAAAATGGGTCCTTGCCTCTCTGTGTCATCACGATGAATTTTCTAGAAAAACAAGGACAGGAGAACTGAAGGGAAGAGACCCACGATGCCCGCGTCTCCTTACGGATAGCCCTTAGGATTCTCGGGATCCTTGGCAGAAGTAAACTATACGTTATACCTAATGTTGTCCAGGCCGTGGGTCTGGGATGGTTTCATATTGTCACTGGAACAAGAGATGCTTCTCAGAATGAGATTTCTGGCTTAATTGACTTAGCATCCTTGCAGTCAGGACGGGAGTGAGATGGTACATTCCTGTCGTGCCAGTTGTTGTGGGGGATGATATTAAAGCCGGCCGCTGATGGACTAATATCCTTTACTCACTTGCTGTCTTGCTCTGAGGAAACAGGAGCTTAATGTGCCCCGTTCAATTAATCCTGACAACATCCTTGAAAAGGTGAATAGGAGGCAGGTAGTATTATCTCCCTTTTACTCAAAAAGGGGCTGAAACATGACGAGCCTGAGCTCCCCGGGAGCCTCCACCCTCCTCTCCGAGCTCTGGCCAGGGTCATGGTCAACGCAGCTCACGGGGGAGGAAGGAAGCACTCAGGATGTGTCGCCTCCGAGCCCGGCCCTGCTGGGGAGTCTCAGGGTCACGATCACTTTTGATCCTGAGGACAGTCCTGTGAGGCCGTCGGTGGGGTCATCCCGGCTTCGCCTCGGGACGTCCAAGTCCCTGGCCCGAGTCCCCAGGCTGGTCAGCGGCAGGCTTGGCTCTGCCCCGCCAGACCCTAGGTGCCCACCTGGTCACGAGGCCTTGCGTCCAGCCCCGGGGCGGGCGTAGGGGGAGCGGTGGGGATCCATCAGGATCTGTCCTCTGAGAAAATGAAGCTTCAACATACTTGAAGCAAAGCCGGCGACTCCGTTGTGCTGGCTGTCACGTGGTTAAGACCACTGAACACGGCTTCACTTGAAAGTAACTTGGGATCGTGGAGCAGAGAGGGTTTAGGGCATCCCACCTCCCACTTCTCGACCCCGGGCAGGGCTGCCACCCTCGAGCGTCAAGAACAGATGTGACTCGCGTGGCATCTGCTGATAGACTTTATTCTGTTGCTTAAACCATTTGCCGGGGCCAGATCAATCTCGAACGATTCTGGTTAGAAGTTGTGGGGAGGGTCAAGAAAAGGAAACAAGGCTGATGGGGGCCTGTGGTCGTCGCCGCTGTGTCTCCGTGTCCTGACCCGTCCTTCGAGCCAGGCTGATTTACAGGTGAGGAAGAGGCGGTCAGGATGATGAACTTGTGCAGGGCCGCGTGTTATTCAGTGACAGAGCTGGGGTCCAGACCCAGACCTCTTGGATTTCAGAGCTCACCGTCTCTCGGGTGCGATAAACCTGCGACCATGCCTTTGGCCAGCTGATGTTTTGTTTTTTTTTAATATTGCTGATCATTCATGAGAAATGAGGATGAAGGCTTCGATTTGAGCCACTTAGAATTGGACAAGTATTGCTCTTGTTATAAGCAGGGCTCTTTATTAACCGCCGAAAACACTTGGCTCTTAGATGTGGTGTTTAATTGCTGTTGAATATATTTTTGTCACACTGCCCTGTGATAAGCCAGAGAACGTTCTGTGCCAGACACAGAAGGAAAGTGAAGCGGGGATGACAACCCTTCTGCTCGTCCAGCTCCCCGTTGGAGCCCGCGGTCTTGTGTTTGCTGTGTTGGGTCTAGTTTCTGTTTACTGCACCTGGTCTGGAGGCTGATCAGGACCTGTGATGGGGGAGACCCTCCCCGGGGGGCTCAGGTGCATCTCCCTCCCTTCCTGAGCCAGTGCTCATGTCTTCCTGGCCTTTCATCCTTGGTTGTGTAGGCCTTCTAACGTTACAGCACTGAGAGAGGAAAATCAGCTACTGAACTTGGCCTTGGTTTTTGTTTGTTTGTTTGTTTGTTTTGCAAAGTGGAAGTGACTTTGTGATTTGAAAAAGTAAGAAATGCTAGTAAAAATGAAGAAACTATGAAAACATATGATGAAGGAGATAAAATTCACCACTAATCTTATTCCTGTTAACATTTTGGTATACGTTCTTCCAGACGTTTCCCTGACTGTGGGTTTACAAAACTAGGTGAGTGGAATAAACACTTTGGATACTGTTTGGTAACAATCCCTCCCCAACCTAGAGTTCACTGTGCTACTAAGAATATCTTTCAATGTTAGTTTAGAAAAATGAACATGCTCTTTGTTGAACTTACACGTTACATAGTATTCCACTGATTTCCCATGTTTCATTAAATTCTTCTTCTCTTTTTCAATTTGTACTACCTTAGACTACACTGGGATGAACATCTTTGTGCATCTATGCATGGTTTTGCTTTTTTTTTTGTTTGTTTTGCTGTACGCGGGCCTCTCACTGTTGTGGCCCCTCCCGTTGCGGAGCACAGGCTCCGGACGCGAAGGCTCAGCGGCCATGGCTCACGGGCCCAGCTGCTCCGTGGCATGTGGGATCTTCCCGGACCGGGGCACGAACCGGTGTCCCCTGCATCGGCAGGCGGACTCTCAACCACTGCGCCACCAGGGAAGCCCTGCTTTTTTAATTATAGTACTTTTAATGTTTGATTATTTCCTTAGGTTAAATTTCTAAAAGCAGAAGTGCTGAGTGAACAGTGTGTGTATATTTTTAAGACTTTGGGTACGTGTTACCCAAACTTCCCAGAAAAGTTGGACCAATTTATAGCAGCAGTTGCACTAAATTCCCTGTAATACTTTTTTCCTGAGTAACATCTCATGGTTCCCCCCGCGGAAAAAAAAAAAAAAAGACCTAAAGAGAAGTCTCCTACCTGCCCTGCACCACCCACTCCTCCCCCACATCGCTGATTTCTTTGTGTATCTTCCTGAGTTTCTTTATACACAGAAACAAATAGGAATACATGTTGTTTTCCCCTTATATACCCATAGTCTGGCGTGCTGTACATACTCTTCTGCATCTTGCTTTTTACTTTTTAAAAATTATCAGCGTTCCTTAGGCTTTCCAAATCAGTACATGAAAGCTGAGAATTCTATTTCTCTCTCTCTCTCTCTCTCTCTCTCTCTCTCTCTCTCTCAGCTCCGTGATATTCCCTGATATGGATGGCCATACCTGATGTACCAGGTTTCCCATGGATAGATATTTGCGTTGCTTCTAAGTCTGTGCTCTGACAGTAACGCTGCCTTGAAGGGCCCTGTGTGTACACCGTCTGACACTGGTGCGCGTGTACCTGCAAGGAGAGTTGCGGGGTCCCTGCACACGAGCATCTGTGATGTGATCGGTGCTGCCACCTTCCCCTCATGTGTCCCTTTAGACTCCCCCCAGCGCAGCTCCGCTCTCTGCTGCCCCGCCACAGAGTCCACACTGGGCTCTAGTTCTTTCATGATCCCTCTAGCCGTGCATCAGTTATTGTGAGGACCCTCCCCTCTGGACCCCAGTGTGAGAGCCCTCCTCCCCTCCCCACTGAAATAATGCCACTTCCTTTTACGGCAGGCAGTGGCTCTCCGTGTGCCACCAGGAAAGCAATGAGTTCTTTTAGAGCCTGACCTCACAAGGAGCCAGCCATGGCCTGTAGTGTGGCAAACTGGGGTTTGAGGTAAACGGTCCGACAGTGCAGAGCTTGAGGAACCGAAATGATCACAGCTGAGACTGTGACAGAATGCAGTCAGGGCCCCGTGAAGGCAAGTGGTGGCCATGTCCCTGTTGGACGTAGCCCCACTGGTAGCAAGAGTCAGCAGTCAGGCTCCAGCCAGGATTTGGGTGGCCCAGACAAGCCCACCTTCACGCAGTTTTGATCAAAACAGTGCAGATTGCAAACCACAAAAGCAAACTGATACTTTTTAACACCATGTGGTTTTAAAAAATTTTATGAATGAAGAGAAAGATGAAATGACGACTTAACAAGCTTTTAAGTAGAAGAAACTCTTTTCTTCAAAATACTGTTCGGGTCAGAAGCCTGTTTGCCTTGTGATAAGGGGGTACTTGCCCTATCTGTTCTTTGTAAATGATACAAACCTACATGCTTGAGTATCTGGGATCGTTGGATTTCAGGGCCTTTCCAAACTCCCCTGGGAGACGGTGTCCCCGGGGCTGACTTGTGCAGTGGAGCTGAGTCCAGGAGGAGTTCAGGGGCGTCCGTCGGAACGCAGGGCACCACCTGGTAGCTTAGGGTGACCTTGACTCTCTCCCTGCCCCTCTCCGTTTCCCTTTCTGATGGCTTTAACGTACAAATATTTGTAAATCATCTACCCTGTGCAAGCGTGGTCTCCTCTGAAAAACACTTTGAAGTTAGGGTGGATCCCTCCCTCCCTTCTCCCTATTTTATTTCTAGGTTGGAGCCATTTAGTGTAATGTAACTTTCTGCTCTGTTCTTCTGGATAAACACATTCTAACCATTGGCATTTCAAAGTTTCGTTCTCGGGGACATTTAGCCCCTTCCTGGGTGAGGCGGGTGGTCTTGCGTGGCCTCAGTGGTGTTCAGCGTTTTCCTTGGGCTTGCTGCCACCCACTCTGGGGGCCCAGCCAGCTAGCAGTCTCCTCAGGCAGTGGACCCCACAGTCGGCTCGTCTGGCCCACCCGAGGGCTGATCTGCTTTCTTCTGAGACCCAGCGTGGTTCTCTTCTCCCGTAGCCTAGCCCTGCCAGGAGGTGACGTGGTCTCGCCAGGTGCTTGGCGGGCTGCCTGCGGGGCCCCTGGTGGAGTTGCAGATGTAGCATTGGTCTGCTCCCGCCCAGAAGGCAGCACAGCGGCTTCATGGACGGCATCCTGGTGGGTGATCCATGGTCACCTAGCACACGTGGGTTCGAGCTGGGGGGACTGTAGGATCATGCCCCACCTGTGGACACTAGTGATGGGTGGGGACAAACAGGAATCAACTGGGACAGAAGGGAAAGGTGCCTTTGCTGGGGGTGGGAGGAGAAAGGGATGTGCTTGTGGATGCAGCGCACGCCTGGTCCGGAACGGTCGGAGCACCTACAGGAAGAGGCTTGCTTGAAAAACAACAGCTAAAGGCGCACAAGACTCAAAGCATATACAGAATGCATTATATAATGTGCTCCATTGAAAGGAACATCGTGAACCAGCTTAGGAAAAGGATCTTTTAAAATGGCTTTCCTAAAATACTCCTAGGAATGGGTCAGAGGGTTTGGAGAGCTTGCCTTCAGAAGGCCCTAAGCTGGCATGGAGATTGTTGATGGAATCCAGTGTGAAATGTTCAGAAGCCCGTACTCCTTAGGAGTGGCCTTGTTACGGCTGGCTGGGCACAGAGTGTCGGGAGGAGGGTGTGCAGGCCTGGGCTTTGGGGGGCCTTTCCTCCTTATCACACATCCCCCAGACCCCTCTCACTGGCCTTGTAAAGAAACGGATGGCGCCCCAGGAATAGCTCCGAACTCACGTCGGCTCCTGGCTGTGTAAAGGGAAAGGACGGGGACCATAAAAATTTGAAATGTCCCAGGAAAGACAATTATTTCCTCAATGAAATATCGATGGAAGGGGAGCATTTAAAACGACAAAAATTATGAAGCCAGATTCAAGTCGAACCAGATACTGCACTGTAACCTTTTTGAGAATTGTTAATTTAAAAGCAAACAGAATGAAATACAGACCATAAAAGCAAATTAAATCATTTTTATGCTTCCTGGGCTTTTGGTGTCACGTGGATGGAAGAGCTAACGGAGAGAAGAGCGGGTTTTGGATGGAGGACGGTGGGGCTCACGTGAGATCAAGCACAGGCTGTGATCCTTGAGGAACAGAAGGAAGAAGCCGGCCAGCAAGGGCCCAGGATGGAGAGCCCCACGGATCCAGAGAAGCCTCCGGAACGGAATCCTCTGTTAGGAGCATTTTCTCGAGCAAAAAAATGCCCGTCCCGTGTCCGACCAGAGGGAGCAGATGTTTAAGAAAGGTGTCTTTGTCTGATTGATTTGGGGGGAGGCCCCCAGCAGTTGATGTTTTATGTGGAGGTGGGGGAAGCTGGGGCCGGGTTACGCGTATCTACCTGCAGGAATAAATAATTCTTTTGACACATCACGAGGAAAAAAAAAAAAAAGCTTCAGATTTATCTGAAAAGGAAGTGGGAAGTTAAAGTTGCTGGAGATCTCATTACTGTCTGTCTAGCTCACCGTAATTAAAAAATGCCTGAATGATGTTAATAACACATGATTCAGCTGACAAGCACTAATTGCTCCGTATCAGGCCAAGAGAAGATGAATGTTGTCGAGAAAACCGCAAGTCAGACAAGCTGATTCTCTCTCAGTCTGACACTGTGTTCCATGTACAGACCAGTTTTTACTGGAGCCTTTCCAGTATCAAAAGAAGCTCTTTACCTTCCCATTAATTTCCATCGCTGGCAGGCCCGGGTTGTTTGTGACGCACCGTACTCATCACTCCTGCTTGCCGGCTC
Source organism: Grampus griseus (assembly GCF_964374135.1). Taxonomy (NCBI): domain Eukaryota; kingdom Metazoa; phylum Chordata; class Mammalia; order Artiodactyla; family Delphinidae; genus Grampus; species Grampus griseus. Next base: position 7,739,311 of record NC_139008.1, read on the forward strand.
GAGAGCCCGGGTCTGCAGACAAAATGGAAATGTGTTTCTTGCGCTTATCTTGGTCCTTTTTAAGGAAAGAAATCCGTTCCTATTCAATCCGAATGCCCCGGTGGGCTTGTCACTGCATTACGTGGCATCTGGGAATTGATTTTCTGACGCCGCCGACTTGTCAAGAATTCCGCGTGCTTTTTCAGCGATTTGACAGAACCTGTTGGACCACCGCATCCTGTGATGGGGTCCTCTGCCGGCCAAGAAAGGGGAACCAGGGCCTTGTCGCTTGGGCATCCAGAAACCTCCTTGCAGGGGGTGAATTTTGAGGAAGGAGGGGAGAAGAATGATACTGGCTCATCCCTACACTTCTATAGGACGGCTGAGTCATCCTGTCATACCAGAGCCTAGTCATAGTCTGAATCTAGTGAAACTCAGTTCCTTAAAACAGGCCGAGCGCCTCTGCACCAGGGCAGTGCGCTGGGGAGAAGGGGCCACAGCGGTAACAGCGCCCTGGCTGTCCCTGGCCACCTACTGCGTCCTCTCACACCCGCAGGCCTTGGTCCCCTGGCGCCAGGCCCTGTGCTGAGGGGAGGCTCCCTGTAACGGGGAGGGAGATGGGTCCATCACCTGCCCTCACCCGGCTGGGCGAACCTCTGCAGGAAAGCACTGCAGCATGGCACACTGGGCCCAGATCAGGCCAGCATCTGCCGTGACTGCCCTGTCCCTGCCCTCCCGAGAGGCAGGCCAGTGCGGAATGGAAAGGTTGGCCTTGAAGGCTGGCAGGGCTGGGCTCTGGCTGTGGGGCCTAGGGCCGGGCCTTCAACATCTCTGAGCCCAGGTCCTCGTCTGAGAAAGGACCTCGCGGGGCCGCTCAGCATAACGCTGCCCGAGCACAATGCCGGACACGTATGGGGCAAGGCAGTGTATGTCTACTGTTGTCAGCCTCCAGGGTTGGGGAATTAGATGAGGGGGTTCACGTTGCCCAGCACCGCGAGTTGCACACGTTAGGAGCACAGTCAGTTGCTGAGACAGGAACTTACTTCCTACGGAGAGAGGCCGATAAGGCTGGCAAATAAGGGAGCAGAACACAGAAAGCCATTCAGTCCGCTGACTTGGTGAAGTGGCAGTGACTGGTCCCCGAGTGTTCCCTGCTGGAGGGGGATGCCTGGTCCACAGGAGCGCCCGGAGCCGCCCCACACCGAGCTTCGGGGTTAGCCTAGTTAGCGAAGATGGCTCTTACCGGAGACCTATTTTCCTGAAATTAAAATAAAGTGAAAATGTGATAATTATCAAATACCTTCAGTGTGACTTAGTTGTAGGGGAAAAAAACCATAAAGGAAGCGGTGCGTGGAAATAAAGCCAGGGTGCGCTTTTTGCTCTCCATTCAGAACCTGTGTTTGGTGGCCTCTCTCTTTCTCTTGTTACCTTTTGACTTTGAGACTCAGGGCCTTGAGCAGTGTGCTACCCACAACACGGCGCAGCCCTTCGTGCACGGGTTCAGGAGGACCCAGAAGAAGAATCTGGGGGGGTCCCTTCTCTGAGCGGGTCTCCTTGGTCGGAATCTGGCTTTCCTGATGACCTGGTGGCCTCCAGAGTCACTGGACGCCTGGACCCCCTGGTGGCAGTGGACAGGCTGGCCCCTGCCTCCCCAGCTCTCAGGTTGTCCCGGGATTTGAAAGTCAGGGATAAAGGCTTTGCAGACCTCAAAGTCCCCGTTGATTCTGCGTAATGCAAGTAACAGCACCTCTGCGTGGTGGTGTGCCACCTTTGTCGTTTAATTTATGCATGGCCCTGAGTCAGTGGAAACCACGACTAGAGAATCTATATCAGCAACTTATTCCAAACCTCAGCCTGGCTGGCTCAGTTTATAAGTTCTAGGCCGTGAAAGGGGTGGCTGTTCATTGAATCTTCATATTCCACCGATTTTTCATACGTGGGAGTGGTGCTCTTCACCCTGTTTTGTTTTTTTTTTAAATCAAGTTATTTATATTATGGGGAGAGTCTGTCACATGGTCTGAATGCGGAATGTTGCCATCCTTTTAATCAGAATCCTGCCAGTAGTTTCTGTTTACAATAGAGCTATTGAAAATTATATTGGGGTGAAACTAGCATAGTATAGAAACTGTTGGCTTGCGTGCGATTTTTATAATATGTACATGCAGACAAAGTTGGCTTTAGTTCAGAAGGCTGTTTCTTTCTGTTGTGCTTTTATGAGCTAATGTTGCAGAGCGGGCCAGGTGCTGTTGGGAAATACAGGGGATTGGAGTACCTAGCTGTGGACCTTGAGATCTCCCGTCTTGTCTGTAGCGTCGTCCCCCGGCGGCGTCCCAGGAATTTCTGATTCCAGAACTCCTTTCTCCTCTGCCATGTCTGGATCCATAATTGCTGCAGGCCTGGTTTGTAGATGGGGTGGGAAGGCAGTGTACCCCCATGGGGGCCTCCTGTGTTTCGGGCAGGTCATTGTTTGAGCCCCCCTGCAGGGTGGGTGTGCGTTAAACTCCCAGCTCCGGTGTCCCAGCCCACCCTGCGCGTTGGCTGTGCAGAGCACCTGGGAAAACAGACTTCTCCCAGAGAGAACAGCTAATGGGTGGGGTTTTGAGACAAAACTACATGCGATTGTCAGTTTCATGGATTACAGTTAATTCTGTTTGATGGCCTTTTCCCCTCCCTTTTTGCCAAGTCCTGTGCATTATAGAATATCGACTTGAGCACAGAAGCGCTTCAAACTTGATTTGGCGCTTAAATGGGTATTTATACAGTGACACCACAGATGTGGGATGAACAGGGCATCTGTTCAAATGAGACCTTCAGCGATTCGAAGCCGTTTCCCCCCTTGCCTTGTGGAATCCGGGGCTCCTCTTCTGCCTTGTTCTGGTGGTGCCGTAGCAGCCAGAACGCTCCGCTCACGTCCTCACTGGGTTCCAGGCTCTCTGAAGCCCGGGCCTCCTCCCCTCTCTCCGTGTGCCCTCTGCCGCTGTGCCTATTTCTGTGATTTGCATGTAGCGGAAATATTTGTTGAACCGAATTATTTTTACACACGGGCCTTTCATATGGCCAGTGTTCTGAGGTCTGTTTCCTTTGGGTGGAGGCTGGGAGAAACCTTCCAGTTCACCGAGGAGTGATGATGGCTTCAGGTCCAGGGGTGCGCTGCGCGGGGCTGGGTGCGCCCCGTCTCGCCAGGAGGATCTCCAGCCAGGAGAGGGGGCCGAGACGGGCGCCCACATCCTCCCATGGTCCCCGCTGCAGTGTTGGGGGAGTCTAGGAGGCCCTCGCAGTGATGCTGCTCCAAAGAGCAGGTTCCTCCTGCGGCCCGGAGGGGAGGAGGGGAGAGAGGAGGAATGTGCCCAGAGGACCCCCGACCGCAGAGGCCCCTGTCCTTAAAGGCCCAGCTCAGTGCTGTTGAGATTTCCTCTTCGCATTTCGTGACTCATTTAAGAGATACCCATGTTTTCCAAGGGTACGTCGCCTGGCGTTTTCTGATGAGGCTTTGGGCTTCAAGGAGTCATCACCACAGCTCACACTTAGAGAACGTTTCCTCTGTGTTTGGGCTGTTCCGAGTGCCTCACACCTTCTAGCTCCGTCGGTCCTCATAAGCTTCGTCCACAGCGGAGGGAAGCGAGGCTGGGGACCAGTGCTCAGCTGGCCCTGGGGTCCCCTCGCCCCTCAGGAAGACATGCTGGGAGACGCAGTTTCTGAGCCTCTCCCGTCTCCCAGATGACCCAAATGCCCACGCTGTCATGAGCCTGCCGTGTGTCACCTTCCTGAACGCCAGTCCCAGCCTTGGGGACTGCAGGGACTTACCATCCTTGAGATGCTGCAGCGCTCGGAGGTCAGGTGGGCCTGGCTTTTGGAGGAGGCCCGCCCGGCCCCTCCTTCCCCTCTTTCCTCCCACTGGCCCTGGGTCACTTTCTCCTGTTGTGATGTGGAGACAGCTCAGGCGCGTTTTCTGGCCCTCTCAGGTCTAATGCTGCTCTGCGGTGACAAAGGAGCCCTCGGGACTCGGCCCCAGGCTTCCCCCACCCCATCCCAACTGCAGATCAGGGAAAGCAGCTGTGCCCAGGAACGTGTGTTCTTGCAAACGGGGTCGGTGAGGAACACCATTTGGGAGTCGCCTCTGGGCTGCTGAGCGCAGCTGGTGAAGCTTTCAAGGGGCTCTGCTGCTGGAAGTTTCTAGGAGGCACCCCTGGCCGGGCAGCAGAGATGCTGCTGCCCTTCCTCCCCTCTTTGAGACGTGGACACAATCTCACCTCTCTTTTTAACCACTCCTCGTCCCCTCTCTTTCTGAATCGTGTGTGCACGAAGCGGGTAGGAGCCATCCAGGACACCAGGATCAGTGTCAGGGCCACCCTCGTGAACCCAAGGCCGAGATGTCTCCTGACCTGGATGAGGGCCTCCAGGAGGAGCCAGTGGGCAGGACAGAATCCACAACTGCCATGTGTACAAGCCAGTAAAACAAGTGTCCTCCTCTGTGGCGTTCCTTGCTCTTAGTATCTGGGGATTGAAAAACCAAATCCTACCACTGTATCTGGTGCTGAAAATGACCTTTATTTTGCCTTGAAGCTTACAATTCTCAGGTGTCTTCTGGTGTATGTGCCCCCCAGCAATTATGGGGCCCTATGCATGCTCACCCCAGGAGAACACATCCAGTGCCAAGACACGGACGTGTGAAGTTGGATTTAGGGACTTAGAGGATAAAGCTCATTGAGGGTTAGGTCGATAAGTTCAGTAAACATTTTTCAGTGTTTCCCTTGTACCTGCCACTCTGCTTGGTCTCTTTCAATTCCACTGGATAATGCATGAAATTCATGTTTGTCTCTAGACTCACGGACATCTGTATACTCATATTTACTTACAAAGAAATGTATTGAACACATTGGTTTATTGTCCTTCTCCCTGTCTGTACTGTCAGCTTGACTGTCTTGTTCCCTGTGATCATTTCAGTTCCCAAACTGCATGCCTGCACGCATGTTTGAATGAATGAATGAGGCCCATTTTTTCCTTTTGCCCCAGGGTCTGGCACACAGGAGATGGTCATTAAAGACTGCTGAGTTTAATCAGTCCTCGCAAAACCCTACCAAGTTGCTATCACTCTTATTTTTCAGATTAGAAAATTGATGCTCAGAGAGCAAGAATCTTTCCCCCAGGATGGTTTGTGGAAGAGCCACCCCCTTTCCCCTGTCTGATGCCTTCTCCCCTGTACCACACAGCCTGTCTCCAGGTGCACATTAGCAGTTGGGTTTTTTTTTTCCCCACTTCCTTTGGTTCTTCACTTTAAGCTCTAAAGGATTCATAAAATAGACTTGAGAGGAGTAAACCAGAATTTTCTTCTAAAGCATCCAGTGCTTGTGAAGTGTTCAGGAAATAATTTCTTAGAAGAAGGAACCCTGCAATTGCAAATACAATATTTTTACTGGTTGCATGCAGGGCACTGAAACTCTCCGTTAATCCAAATGATTGGAGATGCTCTGTTTTCTGGAAATCCAAGCTTTCCCACCCCTGCTTCGCTTAGACAGGGTTCCAGGGTCTTTGCAGCAGAGACACAGCTGCCCTGACAATAGAACCATGCCTACTGGCACATGGTGGGGTGTCCCCAAGGATCTGGGGAGAGGAGAAGCCAGTGGTAGGAACGGACTGGAAGAAGGAGAGTGCTAGGAAAAACGTGGGGTCACGGATGGATGGGTTTTAGTATCAGGGAGGCCTAATGTGGGATAGGAGACAGGTGAGTGTTCAGAGATCCAGAGTCTGTCTGCTCAGAGCAGGAACCCCACCCTGGCACATGAGGTAAGAGGGCCCTGGTTGGACAGAGCAGGGCGTCGGTTCCAGGGGAACCGAAATCCCAGCTGGTGACCAAAATGGGGACATGAGAGCTTAGGAGTCAGAGCAGACCTGCAGGAGGGCTCCTCTGCTCTGCCTCTTCTCCATCTTCCCCCTCCCTCTGTCTTCCCCTGCCTTGGGTCAGAGCTGGCTGGGCAACCAGCCCAACCCTGGACCCCACTGTCTGTCCTGGGCAGGAGTCGGGGCTGGAGGGTGCAAAGTGCCTGGCAGAGCCCTACGCCAGATTGATTCTTGGGGTCAGTGAAACGCACCCCTTAACGTTTTTAAGCTGCTGCTTTTGTGGGTCAGCATGGAGCAAAATGGTGGATCTCTTATGAAACATTTATCTAAAGGTTGGTTGGAAAAGTAGCAGCTCAATTCTATTTGTGCGTTTTTGCTCATTGCTTAGAACACAAATCTGTCTTCCTCCTTTCTGAATTGTAATTATCTGATTAAATTGTAATTTAATCGTTATTTACTTAATGAATTGGAGAGGTTAACCTTGAACCTTTCCATAGCTGTGGTTTTTACCATCTACCCCTTCTCACTTTACACGCGAACATGAGATCTTTTTTATTCGGAAGTGTGGCTTGACATTGTTTAAGCTGTTGTTTGCTTCTTATTTTCGACTCTTCTTTTGTCACTTAAGTAGGATGTCTTAATTCTTACTTTGTGTTAGATTATTTAGCAGGATTTTTTTTTTTTTTGCTTTTTTCCTCTTTTTTAATATGGTTTTGTGTTGCATTTTGAATACTTTCTTAAGGAGGCATGTTTTAGAATTACTATAGATCCTGTAATTCTCTTCTCAAAGACATTTAACTGTTAGATGTAAACACCAAAAACACATTCTTCAATCATTTCATTTAGAACTTGCAGTCCAGGGAGACTGTCTGGAATGTGCCCCAGAGTCTCGGACCGGATCTCCTTTGAGTGCAGAGCGGACGTTCAGACTCACTTCGTGACCGGGGTGTACATCTGACCTGCACTAGGTGCTGTGGGGAATCCAGAGATAAGCAGGACAGCTCCCATCTTCTAGCAGCCGTGTCAGTGGCGTCAAGAAGGCCCACTAATGACCGGAAAGCACATGGAATGTGACACACGCTGCGAAGTGCAGGCACGGGGGAAGTGGTTCTGACCAGTGGTAGGATAGAACAGGGTTCATGGAGCTGGTGGCATTCGAATTCCATATTTGGGGTTGTTGGGTTCCATGATAATCTTGGGGCAATAGTCCTTTATATTTAGTTCCCCCCTAAATTCGAAGAAGTGGTGGCATTTTGGTTTTTCAACTAGTTGGTGTGGGTGTTGGATTTCTGTACGGAGAGCGTCTGCTCGTTTTTTCCCTGTCTCCTCCACTGCAGAGTGTCAATAAATGTTGAATTATTTCGAAGGCTTTCTTGTGGTTGTCACTGTTAATGATCTGGGCTGTACCTTTTTGTTTGGCGCACTGTAGACTGGAAGTCCCAGCTGGGTAGGGCAGTGCACGTTTTAGCTTTTTCTTCCTACAAATTGACTTGTCAGAGGTGGGGGACTCACTCAGGGCTCACTGAATGAGTCGGAGCCCAGAGCATCTTTTTTGGGTTTTAGGGGAGAGTTTGTCCCCGTTCTTTCTGTCCCTCTCCTTGCTCTGAGCCGGCCGCCGGCAAGCCGAGGGCGGTTGGACTTCTTAAGGAAGCTGCATGTAGAAGCAGACCGTTGGTCAGATGCTTTTGATTTTAGGGCTAGGGATGCTCCTCTTTCTCCCATTTGGTGAAGTGGTGTGATGCTCTAGCACATCTTAAATAGGATTACGCAAGCTGCTGTTAGCTGGCTTCAGGTGTCTTTTAATCTGGAGAGAAAACGTTACTGCCTTCATTTGCGCAACAGCATGTTTCTGTCACCGTATCCCAGAGTATCTTCTGGTTGTCCCGGTTCAAAACTTACTGTGGGCTTCTGATCACGCGTATTTAGACGTCCAGGGCAGAAATTGCCACTTCAACAAGAAAATTTTGTAATGAGCCAGAGGAAATGGGCTGGTCATTACCCTGTTACATATATGCAGCCTAAACATCTATGTGGATTTTTCTTTCGTGAGAATGTGACTGTTTAATTGACAAATGTCGTTGAAGCGTCCTTTTCCCTCCCCGTCAGTCTGTTGTTAATGCTCATATATCCAAGCTAGAGGCAGTTAAAATTGGTGCCCCTTTGCCAGAACGCTGCTTTTTATTTTTGGTGCAGGATTTTGCGTTGCTAGATCTATTTTTGTTTAATTAGGCCCTGCAAGGAAATAAGGGAGAGCTGTATATAAATTTTTAGACCACTGAAGAGCCTCAAACTATCCTAGATGAAAAGCTCAAAAAATTAACTTTACTATTTATTATATGAATAAAACCAAGAGGGAGAATACTTCCAGAAACCCTTTCTCTTTTTCCTTGTTCAGACAGCTGGCTCCGATTAATAGCAGGCCAGAAAGCAGGCACATTTGCTGCTTTTCCTTGTTCTGTTACTAGAAAATAACTCTCCAAGGAACAGACACTCAGTCTCCCTGTATTTGGGGGTCAGGTTGTAAACTTTATACCTCACTAATATAATAAAGTGTTTGCTGGTCACATTATCCAATTTTGCTCTCTGGCAGAAGAACCCTAGTCTCTCCTTTTATTGGGATCCCTTTTGCAGTTTTAATCCAGAAAACAAAACCGTGTGCATGTGCGAGACTTGCCTCGTCCACGGAAAGTTCTAAAAACACCAGTTCCAGGGCTGTGGAACCAGGCTGGCTGGCTTCTGGCTCGAGAAAAGCTTGGAGGAAAGCACGTCTGGGGGCCCAGCCCGAGAATGTTCCTCTCATCGTTTGACCAGCGATACCCCATTTGGGCTGCGGGTTAGCCAAAGACTCTGCTGTAGGAAGATGGTCAGACCTAGTTGCATCAAACCAAGATGAGGGGCAGAAGGAAGGAAGGGAGACCTCCACCCACCGGAGCCTCAGTATTTTTCCCCTCCGTTGGATCCCCCAAAGTGGATTGGCTGTTGTGATGGGAAAGCTTGTCAGCAGTATGTAACTGAGAAGGAAAGCAAAAGTGCATCTCGTGCAGATAATTTCTATGTAGATAATTTGCCATAAAAATTTATATCGCAGTCCTTAAAGCCTTCAGAGATGTAGTCTGTTCTAGGGGAAGGTGATTTATATGGTATTAAAACACGTTTTATGTCCCAGTCCTTTAGATTTAATGTTTATTGCCTATAAAAATGAAATCTTCTTGTGGATATTTAAAAGTCTGGGTACTGTGTGAAATATACATTCAAGTTAGAATCCGAACCGCTTTGGGGATGTAAATGAGCGGCAAATTCTCTGCTCTGAAGTTGGCTCCGCCAACGTTGGGCCCATGTCTCCGCTCGGCACACTTATGAGGTTGCACGGGTTCGGTGTGTCATCACCGCGGTCAGGTTGCCAGGTAGGAAGATGTCTTCTGTGGGGACAGTGTTGATTTCTTTAAAAAATTTAAATCCGCTAACAAGTCCAGAAGGATCCCCATTCCTCAGCAACTTGGGCAAGGTGTGACCAGAATGTGCCAGCCTGCAGAGGTACGTGAATTATGGCCCAGCTTTTAAAGAGCGGAAGTGCTCTGGCAATGCAGTATCAAGTGCAGAGCGGGTTTTGGACCTTTGCAGCCCCTCAGATTCCCAAGTCATGGCGTGCTTTAGCACCGGCCTTGCATAAAACTCCAAGGGAGTAAAGGAGGCGCAGCTGCTGCGAAGGGGGAACCGTGTGAGCGTTCGGGGGGGGCTCCCGACGGATGTCTTTTGAACAGACAGCCCTGGAGGCGAGGAGCTGCTTTGATTGTGAGCGGAAGCATCGTCTGTAGGCCTAGCATGTGCTCTGCTGGCCTCTCGTCCCCACCCCCGATGCTCTCTGTGCGCGGGCAGTGGCTGCTGCCTGAGCGCGGGGGCGGTGGCCTCGCTGAGCCTTACGCCCCGGGCTGAGCCCTGGGCGGCTTTCCAGGCTCCTTAGAGGCTGGGCATTTTAGAAATGACGTGGGAAATGCTTTTCCTGGACATTTGCAGGAAAAGGTGGAACTCCTCAGCGAGGCCACCCCAGTATAGCTACGGTGGGACTCGCAAGGGCGCGGCCGTAGGAACACGGAGCCTGCCCTGGGGTGCTGACTGCTCTTCGAGGCCCAGAGTCACAGGGAGAAGGGTCGGGGTGTGGAGACTTTGGTCAGAATGTGTGTCCACGGATGCAGGCCTGTCAGTGAGATTTGCTGAGCGGCTGCCCCATAGCAGGGCAAGGGCAAGAGGAACCCAAATTCTTAGAGAATCTAGGGAAGGCGGACAGGGAGAGCGACGGAAGTTCTGAAGCCCTCAGGATGGAACTCGCGGGGCTCCCTGCAGTGATGTGCCCAGCCAAGCCTGCCTCCAAAAGATGTCGCAGTGATCTTGCAGGCAGAATCAGTGAAGAGGTGACAGCTGTTGCCTAATTATTGTAGTGGTGGCAGTGAGTAAGAGGACGGATTCCTGAGGATTCAGGGGCCGCAGTTCCTTGTATCACCAACAGGATGAAGCAGGATCCACGCCCCCGGAGAGCGGACCGCATCGACAGCCTCCCGATTTCCAGCTTGCCTGAAAGCGCAGCTGCTTTCCAGGGCGGGGCAGAGATGTTTGCGACAGCAGTGGAGTCTCAGAAAGGGCGTTGGTGGGGAGGCGGCTGCAGCACAAAGAACCACCAAGCACGGGGCTGGGGTTGGGGTGGTCCTCACCCAGAGTAGGTGCAAAGTAAGAGGGCGTGTGCGGTGACAGGGACCAGGCTGCCAGCGTGGCTTCCCCCAGCTCCGCGAGCCCCCAGGAGCAAGCCGGGGAGCTCACACACTTCAGCTTCACGGCGGCCCCCCACTCCATCGCCGTGAACCCCACCATCTGAAGGGATCTCGAACGCACAGACTTTCCCGTGACAGTGTGCGAAGTGAGGCCACTTCCACAGCTCCATCGACTAATACTTCTGATATAAAGCCTTGTTAAAATTAATTCCAGTCTGAAACTTGATGAATTCTCAGTCATGGAATTAACAGGTTTCAAATGGAAAAAAAAATTGGCTTGATTAAAAAATAAATGTTTGTGCCGGAAGTTTGGAGCCCGTCCCTAACAAACGGAATGTGTGGTTCTTTTTCATCTCAGAGGGTCTGTTTGCCTCTTTGTCTTTACGGGGGGAAAGTACATGTTCACACCAGAAATGCACAGACCACTAGCCATGACCCACCGGCAGCGGTCTCTCACGAGCTGTCAGTCCTTTAGTCTTTTATGCCTGAGGCCTGCTTTCGGTCCACGTGAAGAATAAGATGCCACCTGGCTCCAAGGGGGACTCTGACCCTGGCACAAAGCAGGTCACGCACGTGCTGCCACGTGTGGAGCACGTGGTACCGGGAGGGCAGCCTCCTTCCAGCCAGCACACCCACGCGATTTCCTCTCATCTTCCTAGGTCTTCCTCTGAATGTACGTCAAGTAAACCATTCAGGACACGGTGTGTGTTTCATTTTGTTTTCAGTGGGGTGTCAGACTTCCGCCGCCCATCTCTGTCCTCTGAGTAACAGCACGGAGCTCCACATCATTGGATATTAGACATCTGTGGTTTGACACCTTGAAGGCTCAGCCACTCCTGGGTGTGTTGGGTTAACACAGCAAGAAGAGAACAAGAGGCTCTTTATTTGGAGTCCGGGGATTCTGCTCCCAGTTAACGAGGAGACTTCTAACAGCGAAGAACGAGCTAGGCTTCCTTAGTTTTGCTGGTTTAAGCATCGCACGTGGGGGCATCGTAAACACTTGGCTCTTTTCATGCCCGGCTTCAGTGTTGAATAACACCCAGAACGCAGCACGACCAGCCCCTTTCCATCCCCAGATCTCAATAGGTTTAGCTGTAAGAATCGAAAACCGAGGAACCATGTTTTTTTGGTGTGTGTGCGGTTCAAGAGAAACTTGCGTTCCCGGATTCATTTAAGTAGGAACAGTAATGCAGAAAAGCTGGATTTTATCAATAGTTTTTGTTTCAAAAAAAAGAAGTCCACACCCAGGTGTCCCTGTAGTGCCAGAGCTGCCGAATAATCCGTCACACCATCCTCCAGCTGTGGGACCCAGTAGCGCGCCCCTGTCTGCCCCATCAGGCCTCTGGCAGCCGGCCGGGCTCGGGATCCAGCAGGGTGAGGTCACCGCGGGAAGGGCAGATGTGCCGGGAGGGGGAAGCCCGTTCCCCTGCTTTAAACCACAAACGTCTTTTGATAACTAGTAGAATCGGCAAGCAGAATGATTGAAAACATGTGAGAGGTAACTGGATCTACGTTGCAAGTAGTGCATATTTGAAAAGTTTTCCCCAATGTAAAAGTTACTCTAAGAGCCTTAAACTAATAAAAACAAGGAAATTCCATGTTACGGCTGCCACTCGGCCTTTCCATTTTTATTCCAGCAGTCAGATTTGACAGGTCCGCTGCCGATTGGCTCTGGGACCCCCGTGAGCATGTAAATCAGGGGGGACGGGGGCAGAAGCTGGCAGCAGCCGGGGTGGAGAGAGTCCCCACCGCCTTTCAGTGCCAGGCTTGTAATTCCATTTTAGTATATCCTATTTTCCCTTCTTGCGGCGGCTTCCTGTATTACTTTATTGACTGAAGCCAATTCAGGATTCTTTTAGAGACGTTTCTGGTTCCTTTCCTTTTTCTTGATCTCGCAGCAGATTTTACGGGGTGGCAAACTCCCTCGCCCCGTGGCTGCTTTTCTGAACCGCGTGACCAGCTCTCAGCCTCTCCTCGCTCAAATCCATTCTCCCCGTCGCCGCCAGCGTGATCTTTCTAAAGCACAGTAGCCTGGAGTCAGCCACACGTGGGTTCAGCACAGAGTCAGATGCACGTTCAGGGCTCCGATGAGGCGCCCCCGCGCTGTCCCTAGATCCACTTCCTGCCTGCCTTAGTGACCCCGCAAATAACAAGTAGCTCTGGTCTCGAGACCCCACTGTCTTGTTTCTTTCACCAGTAAGCTGAGGGAACTGCCCCCATCCCTGGGGTAGGGGAGGGGGGCGGACGACAGAAAAGGGAGGCTGGGGGATTTGAAGAACCGTGTCACCAGTTCCACCGTTAGGACGTCATCACAGAGCTTTAGAAGAGGCAGGAACCCCAGGGTGTCCCCCTTTGTGCCCCCAGAGCCCACCGTCCCCACGTCAGCCCCAAGCCTGGTGCGCTTCCAAGAGCGTCCTTCTGTAGCGGAGGGAGCAGCGTTAGGTGCAGAAAACGTGGCCTTTTACGTCTCCCTCCGTAAATGTGTGATCTCGGTCAGGTCCCCTTCACCTCTGAACGTCGGTATCCTCGCTCATTGGTGGAACAGGAGTGATGGCTGTTGTAGGATCACCGTGGCCATGAAAAATGACAAGGGGCGTAGAGCATGAGTTGATAAACTGTAGCTGCAGCGGTTTTTATCATGTCTCTCTGCCCATTCTTTGCCTTCTGGAATCCTCCCAGCTCCCCCCCCTCAGTGAAATCACACCCATCCTTTGGGGCCGTCCCCTGCTAACCTTTCCTATGAAGTCTTCCGCGATCTTTTGTTTTCGTATTTGTTTTTGTTTGCTTTTCAAAAATTTTTTGGCCGCGCTGCAGGGCATGTGGGATCTTAGTTCTGCGAGCAGGGATTGAACCCGTGCCCCCTGCAGTTGGAAGCGTGGAGTGTTAACCACTGGACCGCCAGGGAAGTCCCAAGTCTTCCCCGATCTTCGCTATCAACTCCCAGCTGTCTCAGAACCACTCCTGGCATGTCCCGCCTCACAGCGTCTGGCTGTCTTCCTTGGTTGTAAGCTCTGAGCACTGGTGTGGTTTGTTGCCCTTTTGTGCCCTGTCTTGTCCTTCCAGGAGGAGCTCAGGAATGCCCCTGCTGGACGGATGAGTTGACTAAGGGGCCGGATAGGAGGGGAGCAGCGTCCTGGGGCACTTGGGCCGAATGGCTGTTCTAGGGGAGGGAAGCTTTTGGTTTCCTTTGGCCCTCGTTTCACACAGGTGTGCACGCTTGATCCCACCGTCTCTGAAACCAGTCCCATCCTTTCTTCTGAGAGTCTTTGGGATGCAAGCGGAGTCTTCATGGTTAGTCCATGATTCATTGGACCTCCCCAGTTCAGGGCTTCCTGCTGCAGCCGTGCATAACAAGCCTTTGCTAGTGGCGATGATGTGCAGTTTCTTTAGCATAATACAGGTGTCTAGAAATCCAGTGAGACCCGTTGAGCGGACACTTAGGGATGGAGTTCTATAGCTAGGAGTAAAGCAGGAAATCCTCTTTTGTCTCAGTTCTTGCTGAAAATCTTGACAGGATCAATATATGGCTGTGCGTTCCAGGATTAGGAAGTAGAGGATGCGGGACACGACTGATTGCTTTCGTTTTTGATGATTGACGAGTTTGATTCTCAATTCGGATCTATGGCAATATTTCCTTTATGTTTACGTTAGCCTGGCAGGATCAAGTGTTTGCTGGCATAGAAGACAGTGGCTGCTGCTTGTACAGTACTGCCTGCGGCTTCCTGCCTGTGATGGGATGATGTGGTCAGAGGAAGAGCCAGAGAGCGTGACGAAGGCCGCTTGGCCAGCATTGCTTCGGATGCTGCGTGGGCAGCGCCCTGGGGTCCCCGCCTCTGACTGATATTGCCGAGGAGGCCACGGGGTGAGAGGTGTCCTTTTATAAATCACACTCTACTGGGAGCTGCCTTTTGACCCCAGAGCAGATCAGGACCACCTCCTCCGCGCTGCTCCTCAAGAAATCACACAGAAAACCAAGAACAGAGGGTATAGGGAAATGTCATTCCTGGGCCAAAACAAGTGGCGTCATTTTACTGAGCTCAGAACTCTTCTGGGTGTCTGTGTAGTTAAGAAATAACACCCAGAGTTAGGGGAAAACAGGTGATGAGACCCTGAACTTGGAGGGGTCACAGAGAGGTTGGGAACGCTTTGTAATTGGCATTGGTTTTCTGCCTCAAGAACTAGCCCCCCTTCTATGTGCACACACACAACCTCCCCCCACCCCCAGCCCTCGTGGGGCGCTCAGGAGGCCGTGGGTCACCTGTCCACACCGGGCAACAGCTTGCACTGGCTGAGGGCTCTGGATGCGAGTATCTGAACCCATTCCAGAGTCAGTAGTAGTTTGCCGTAATTGTGCTGGTCAATTGTGTGTCCTCATCCTTTCACGTGAGTTTAGAGAGTTAACAATAGCTCTGTAGCTGGCTCGATAAAGTCTGAGTTAAAGTGCCCCTCCAGGGACTTCCCTGGTGGCGCAGTGGATAGGACTCTGCGCTCCCAGTGCAGGGGGCCCGGGTTCGATCCCTGGTCAGGGAACTAGATCCCACATGCATGCCACAACTAAGGAGCCCATGTGCAGCAACTAAGGAGCTGGCAAGCCGCAACTAAGACCTGATGCAACCAAATAAATAAATATTAAAATAAATGAAGTGCCCCTCCAGCTTTTTCTTAGAAAGCTCCCCGGACAGGGTGGAGTGGGCAGACTGGAACGGTACTTCCAGGGCAGCTCCCGGAGCAGCCCTTTTTTTCTTCCCGGGTGTCCCTCTAGCATAGCCAGAGGTGGAACTCTTTGAGGATTGAAACGGCCCCTTTAAGATCACACCGCGGCTCTCGGCACTGGGAGCCCTCACGTGATGTCACCTGTTGCTGCCCAGCACCCCGGTTCCCTGATAGCGGCCAGCAGCCCTGGTGCCAGGAGAGCGTGAAGGAATCACGTGCGACATTCACTTTGCCACACGAGTGTCACTGTGCCGGGCTGTCTGGCGGGCAGCGGTTCTCCATTGCCATCCAGCCAGTGGCAGGATGTTGTAAACCTTGCTCGCTTGAAAATTAACGCAAAACTGAAATCAAAGCTGGCTCAGAGGTGGCATCTCTTGGCCTGAAATGAGCTGTTCAGGTGAACCTGCTCAGCGTCGTTGGTAGATGTCTGTTAGGGGGTTGGTTGCCCCCAGGAACCACTTGGCAGCTTTCAACCTTTGCTTACAAACTCCAGGCGAAAACATTCTGAGAGCTTTCTGGAGTTCTTATTTGCTAATTAAAATGTGAGAAGGGAACACAGCTACAGGTAGAGTGCTAGTGCAAGCCACGGCTGTGATTTAAAAAAAACCAAGCCTGACAGTTCCAAAATGAAGTTATTAGCACTTCACCTGTAACTGTGATAGCTTTTAACTTTCATGCTCTGTCTCTTAAGCCCCCCTCCACCCCCGTAGTGTATAAAAAAGGGAGCTAAGTGAGGAAATTGTAGGATACTTTATCCTCGCAGGAGATAAGAAGAACTACCATTTCTGTGGAAGTTCTTTAACTTGCAAGAGTTTTTCTTATTCTTCATGTCATGCAGTTTTCCAACAACCCTTCGAGCCAGGGTAGGTGGCATATCTTACAGATGCGGAAACCAAGGCTCAGGGCATCCTGGTGGCCTGTCCAGATTCTTGTAGGCAGGATGGAGCGGGCTCTTCCTGAAACTCTGCTGCTTGCTTCCTAGACTTCACTAACGGTGGGAGAGACGGGGCTATGTGAAAAATCACCTGATATTGGGCCCCAGGTCTTCTACCACCTTCAGAATAATTAAAGAAAATGTCCTCTGCTCCTGGAAATCACTTTCAGCTGATTGCCCACTGAGCCCAGCTATGTATTCCTAGTAACCCCCAAAGCGCGTCTTTCCTTGCACACACACTGGGTTTGATTCACAGCCTGCGTCTGCGCCGGCAGATGTTTGTGGCCGGGGCAGCCCCGGCAGAGAGCGAGTGAGCTGCAGGGCGGTGGATGGCTTTGCCGCCAAGTGTTTTCCCAGAGAAGTGGAAGGGAACCTTTGCCAGAGTGGCTGGTGCCCTAACAAATTGATTCCTGCCAAACAATAGAAATAAATATTTTCAACAGACAGAAATTTTGGCTCTTAAAGTATTCAAATTAAAGGCTTATTTCTGAAACAAATACTTTAGGAGGAAAACATTTACCAGCGTAGATGAGATTGGAATCACTCCTTTTGGCAGTGGCATAATTATTTTTGAGGTTAAAACACGTTTTTCCTGCTCCTGCCTCATTTTTAGCCCATGGCCTTGCCTCCTGTTTCCTAGAGAAAGTCAAGTGCGTTAAGCCGGAGCTTGGGAAAGAGGCACTGCTGGGGTTTACCTCGAGGAGCTTCGGCTTGCATGGAGTTAGTTACCCAGAGCTGGATTCAGATCTCATTTCCAACCACTTCGTGGTGTGATTGGGGCAAAGCCGGGTCATCTGATCATCAGTTTACTCAGTTTGTGAAATGGGGCAGCAGTCTCTGCTTTGTAGCAGTTAATAATGTTACCCTCAGAACCTGGGGAGTCCTTCTAGACTGTCGCTGTCCAGCAGAACTTCCCACATTGATGGAACGGTCTGTGTCTGTGCCATTGAATACAGTTGTCAGTAGCCCTCAACGTGCGGCTACTGCGACTGAGGAATTTGTAATTTAATTTCGATTCACACGTGGCTAGTGGCCACTGTTTTGGAGGATGCCTTCCCCATTCGTCCGCGTCACTCCACTAATTGGTCCGTGGTTCCAATTCATTGGTTGGCAGCTCAGCCCACTGGTGATCTCTCGAGTCTCTCTCTCTCCATTGCGAATCCGGGAGTTTAGGCGGATCTGTTCTCTCTGACGTCCGTCTCCTGTCCTGCAGCCAGACCAGTGGGCCAGTTGCACTGAGCTCGGCAGGGAAATGAACGCTTTAGCCAAAGATCTCCCCCACCCCGCAACCAGATCAGCCTTCATGGACATTTCACATTTTAACAAGATTCCACTTCGTTTTGGAATTTGTCTCATAGTGTATAGTAAGCATAAGAAGATTGAGAAAAAGACACGGAGTCAAGGGCCTCTTCCCTGGGCATTTGTTAGCAAGTACGTCGCGTCCGCGCCCGGCCTTGGTCTCCTCATCTGTGACATGGGATTAGCCAAGCTCCTGTGGCTGCCTCTTCCCCAAGTGGGCTGAGGCCCACGGGACGGGGAGTGGCAGCGGCCACCTCAGGAGGGGATGGCAGAGGCTGTGACCTGGGGGACAAGCAGAAGAAAAGAGACTCACCCAGGAACAAGACGGCCAGGGGAGAAGGTGATAGCCCAGGAAAAAGAGACAACCAGACAGCAAGGACCAACCCTAGTGGCACCTTGGGGTGGGGGTGGAGGGTGGGGCATGAAAGGCTTTTGGGCTCCTTGGAGAAGTTTAAGATCAGAGAGGGAGAGCACTCCCGCCATTTGGAGCTGTGTGTGCCTGAAATGCTGAGGCTGCCAAGGCAGAATTTCGTTTTGCTTTGCCGTGTGGCCAAAGAACAGTAGAGAATGCAACTTACGCAACAGACACTGTTGTAGTTCAGAGCCGGGCAGACGACAGCAGTTTCATTCGTTTTGATTAGTAACAGAATCCTGTTAGTTAGGGTTAAAAGGCGTCCTTCCCTCTCCCTGCACCGGTCCCGGGCCACAGCGACCCAGGCCTCTGATCGCCTGTGTTTCATTATGCATCACCGAGATGCCGTCTCTCACATCTCATTCTTTAAATGAGAGTCTGTCAAGTATTACATGTAGTGCAATGCTGGTTAGATACATCTGGCATTTTTGTCTCTGCGTAGTGGGTTTCCGACGGGGTGAAAAACAATAAGAAACAAAATCTTGTTCTCTCTTGAAATTTCTCTGTGCCGAGGAATTCACAGAAAGGCTCGTAGCTTTTGTTAGGATGATTTATTTATTTTTGTTCAATTTTAGTTTCTGGATAGGTAACGCATTCACTCGATCCAAAATCAGAGTTCTATTTAAAAACGTAAGAACTCTGCCCCCCACCTCTGTGCCAGCCCGCCTTTAGATGGAAAGACCTCAGGCAGTAAGTGTATGTTGGAGTGAATTGTTTCACTTGAATTTCTTAGATTGGGAATTAATATCAAGTCATCTCCCAGAATCAAGAAATATCAAGTGCCTACTAGATGTATGATACATACTCGACACACAATAACCTTTTCTTCAGAGTTAAAGGAACATGAGAAAACGATCTTTATTTCAGGTGGGCTCTAACGCCCTCACTCGCACCAGGCATCTCATCTCATTTAATCCTCACAGCAGCTCTGTGTGTATCAGCGTTCCCCTTTTAGGTTAGAGGGCTGGCTTGGTCCAGAGCTAAAAGGTGATGGGAGTCTGTATGCAGACTGGCCTCTGCGCCGCCCTGCCAGCTTCCCCACCCTCCCACCCAGTTCCTAGTCCCTGGCCGTTCTCTCTGCTTTCCCTGGGCACAGGGAACCCCACTGTGCTCTGTGAGACCCCGCCAAGAGGTTACCTTCTGTTCATTCGACTCTAAACTCCCAGACGGGAGAAGATAGCTAACTACACCATGCAGGTTTCCGCAAGGGTTGAAATGGTGTTTTTGATTAAGCCCCCAGACAACTAGAAACTTCAACTGTAGGCAGTCCCTTGCATGTTCCCTGAGAACCTCAGGGTGTGATTAACCCAGAGAGCTCGCCTCCTGTCCGCCCAGCGCGCCCGCGTGTGCTGCCCGCCTGCTGCGTGCTGGACTCTGTGCTGGGTGCCCCCAGGAGCTGTGCATTCCCTGCGTGAGGGCCTCCTCCTGGGATCTCCCTCTTGGGGAAGCAGACATGGGCCCTGCCAACAGGCCTGGAGGAGCCGCAACAGCGAGCCCTCCACGTCTGCTTTGCTGCTCCCTATTTTACCCAAAGCACTGTTGGCACGGACTTTTCCTGTCCCTGTTTTTCCTGTTTCCTGTTCTCACGGTGGAGCTGTGATGACAGTGGCTTCCTCGGCTGCAGGGAGACCTTGCCCCGGCGCCTTCAGCAGAGCTGAGCCCCTCGTAGCCAGATGATCCTAATTCTTAGAAAAATGGTATACCATCCAAGGAACCACCCACGGTCCTTTGAAGCTGAGCTGGAGGACGCTGTGGGTCTCCTCCAGGCGCCCCTGCCCTCCCTCCTCATCCCTTCTTGCCTTCAAGAAGGTGCCGCTGTCAACTTGTCCCCTTCCTCCACAGCCTCTTGAACTGTTCTAGACTGTTCTCTGTCATTCAAGGGTCAGTGCTTGGGCCGGCCTTTTTCTGGCAGCCTCTCTCTTTCCGACTGGAAGCCTTGCTGTCTGCAGTTCTTAAATTTGTGCCCTCCCCCTCTGTTGGTCCCTCTGTCCGGTGTGCATCCTTGCCCACCCCAGAATTCTCTCAAAGGTGCTATTATTTTCTTGAAGCTGTTTCTGATTTTTTTCCCCCAAACAGAAGTAACCTCTCTTCCTTTGAACCCTTTTGCACTTACTCTGAACTTCTGTTGGAGCATTTAGTTTATTTTGTGATTCTTTTAATTTTTCCTTGTTTTTTTTTTTGTTTTGTTTCTAGCTTACGCTTTCTTTTGGCAAGTTCTGACTACAGTAGTCCCTCGGTATCCATGGGGATTTGCTCAAGTCCCTTAAATAATATGGCATAGTATTTGCATATAATCTTAAGTCCGCCCTCCCGTATACTTTAAACCCTCTCTAGATTATTTATACTACCTTACACAATGTAAATGCTGTGTAAATAGTTGCGGGATTGTGGTGAATTCTAGTTTTGCTTTTGGGAACTTTCTGGAAATTTTTTTCCTCGAATATTTTCAGCCCCTGGTGGATTGGATCCCTGGATGCAGTGCCCACAGGTACGGAGGGCCGACCACGATGTGCCCCAGCACCAGGTGAAGTGGGCAAAAACACTTCTTCCCAGAGCTTACAGCCTGTGGGGCGCCCAGAGTTAAACAGGCACCCAGGCCAGTACGGAATTGCAGACAGGCACAGTTTAGGGAGTCGGGTGCACACCTTCTGGGGCGGGAGGGGCATGAGGGGCAGGGGAAGCAGTGTTTGAGCAGAGATCTGACAGGTTCCATGAGAGAGAGAAGGGAAAGTCTTCCAAGCAGAGGGAAGAGCCTGTGCTGAGGGCCTGAGGTGAGTGAGGGGCCTGGTGGGCCCTTGTGGTCTCACCCAGACCCCCTGGGAAGCCCCTGAAGGCTTTTGAGCAGGGATGACAGGTCCCCTTTCCTGCAGGGTGCGTGTGTGTGTCCTGGTGACCTTAGAGCTGTGTGGCGATTCACACCCATGAGGGGGCAAGGGCGCCTTGGTCTGGCATCGAGGGACCCTCGTTGCAGCCCCCTGTACACACGCCAGCACCTCCTGCCATCCCGCCTTCGGTTGCTCTGCTTTTCTCCGTTTGTTCCCCTTTCCTGCACCGCCTGCCTTCTGTTGAGATTCTCCTGGGCCGCGTCCAGGTCCATCTGATTCTGTAGGACTGTGGCTTCCTGGGTGGGGATGCTGACTGCTGGCCTGCAGCCTGACATCACGTGACAGAACACTGTAGCCGGAATTCAGATCCTTGTATCGCCCGGTGGTGAATCAAAGACTGTGAGTGGGAAGGTGATGGGTAAGAATTAAGTGTCTGAAGGAACACTTGGGAGATATGGGGTCAGACTTGGTTCCCTGCCTAAACTTATAAACTAAGTGAGAACGTTAACGTTTCCCTAGGGAATTCTGCAAGGTTCTCCTTGAAACAGAGACCATCATCTGTCCACACACCCGGGAGCAGGACAAAACGCACTTCCTGCAGGACCACGTGAGGGCTCTGCTGGGAATGAGGCATTCATAGGCTCTTATCAGTCCTTCAAAGCCCACGTCTCATTATAGGGGGAAAAATGAGATTTTAAAAGATAAATGTTTACTTTTTAGGAGTGGTCATTACATTTACGTGTCCAAAATCCACAAGATACAAAAGAGGAGACAGTGAAAGGACCTCCCACCCCCCACCCCGGGCCCCCCGCCCATTCATTTTCCTCCCCAGTATGAGGAATGGCACCAGGATCTTGAACCCGGGGAGCCTTCCAGAGCGATCTCGTGTATGAGCACAGTGTGTGTGTGTGTGTGTGTGTGTGTGCGCGCGCGCGCACGCTCACAGTGGGTGTCCTGGTCAGTGTCTGTGACTTCTAACTGAACACAGTGTGTCCATTCTAGCCCCAGCCCCCTCTCAGCAGCCCTTTCACCACTTCTGTGCCCAAGCCAGCCTCCCCGGGGGACCTGACCTGGGTCCTGCTCCATCTAAGCCCCCTTTCATGGTCTCTGACAGCAGCAGTCACAACCAGAAGTTGTACTGGGGATTCGGTGAGGAAGACGAGGAGGAAGAGGTGGAGGGTGACCGGCGGACGCAGGCCGACCCGTACACAGGCCCCAGCCGAGATGGGCGTCTTTCACGAAAACCTGGAGCCCCTTCTTGCTGGCAGTGTGTCCTGCCTTATCTAACCTCTGCCTGCTTTCGTTCCACCACCCTGGTCCCCTCTGTCTTGTCGCTCTTCCATGCCTGCCTAGTTTCCTCAGCTGGACTGTGGGTACCTGGAGGTCAGGGTCAACTTCCAATTCACCTGTGCATCCCTGGAGCCCCCCGGCTGAGTTGGGGATACTGGTGGCGGAATGCATTCTAGCCTGAGGTCAAGCGTGTGGCTCTGATGGGACAGAAAAACTCCCCTCGATGGAGTGCTCGCCATGCCTCAAGGTGGACATGCATTGCCTTAGTTACCTCCCCAAACCACACAGGTTAGAAAAGGGGTGGGGCCTGGAATCCAAACCAGGGTTCTCTAAGGCCACTGTCTGAAGGGTCTCCAGATGTTCCGTGTAGGAGGCCAGGGAGGGGGTGATGGAAGGAGGCAGGTGGGTGGGCTTGGGCCTTTCACCCCTTTCTAGTCAGAGTAGCTTCCATTTGTCCAGCGATTCCATTGCAGGAAACGAAACAGAAAATGTTCCAAGGCCTTCTTCGTGCAGAAACCATGGCTGGCCTTCCCCTTTCTGCACAGGTGCTCTCTCTGTATTTTCCCTAATAAAGCCACTTTAAATTCTTATATAGGATTTGCTGTTAATTAGTTGACAGATAAGCCCTGAAGAAGCCTCAGATGAACCAACTCTTTGAGTCAAAGTTAGCGACAGTGAAAAGACAATACTTCACTCGCATCTCTGATGCAGTTGGCTGGTGTGTTTTCCCCACCAGCCCGGGGGCCCCGGGGGCCCCGGGGGCAAAGAGGGCCTGTGTGCATCTGCCCAGAGCAGGCCTGGCCTGGGGGCCTCAGGGAGAGAGGATCTCACAGAAATTGTGGCAGCATTGCAGACACACACACACACACACACACACACACACACACTCACACACACACACACACACCCGTTTAAAACCAGCAGCTAACCACTCACTTTAAAGGCGAGGGTTTCTTTGGGACACACTTCCCCCAAAGTTCCTTTTAAATGGGCAGCTACGTGGTCGCTTTTTACTTGTGTGTGTGTTTAGTGAGCCTTAGGCAGCTGCATGGTCGCTTTTTACTTGTGTGTGTGTTTAGTGAGCCTTTAATACTTGGCTGGGAGGCTGGGGTTCAGGCAGAGAGAAACTTCCAGTGCTGGGAGCTCTGCCCTCTGAGGATCTGTCAGAAATGGAGAAGCAGCATCGCAGAAATCAAAGCCAGTGAGGAAAACAGGATTGCAGCGTCCACAGCTCTTGGGGGCAGCTCCCCAGTTTCATGGGGTGAGGTGTCCAAAGCCAGAGGTCTTTCCCTGGACCTTGTCACCCCCTGACATCAGTCATCCCATGATGACTTTGAAAGAAAACCCCAGAGTTTCTGCAGCCAGGTGCCGTCCTTGCAAGATGCTTTGTCGTTACCATTTCTAGCTCTTTCGGCCTAGTTGGAAATGCCCCCTGTTCAGAGCCCATGGGTTTGCTACCAGTGTCCGTCACCTGGGACCTGGTCGCCAGGTGTTTCCGGCAGGAGGACAGTTGTGAACAGTTCAGAGAGGACGCCCTCCTCTGCCCTTCCCTGGGAAGGTTGGGGCTTGACTTGAGTGGTGTTTTCGGTGACCGGCCACCTCCTACTCGTCTGTAAGCCCTGAGACTGGCCAGCGTGCAGCACGTTGTGCAAGAAACAGCTGTTGTTTTGACAAAGGACGCACTTGCCTCACTTTTTGAATCACCAGAGTGAGTCAGGGGTCATCTATCCCAGGCCTCTGTTCCTGGGCAGGTGGACACGGAGACCACGCACACGCATATATGGGGACGCAGCATGTAAAATATGTTTGTGTAACTGTATGCGTGTGCGTTTTGTTCACATTAGCAGTTTTTAAATATGTATAAAATTAATATATATTGCGACTTTTCCAATCAGGTAATTCATATACATAGCAGAATAGCCAAAAGATACCTGGAGAGCAAGTCCCCTCCCCACCGGGCCTCCTCAGAGCCAAGCACAGTTTCAAGTTTCTCCATCTTTCTAGAGACAAGCAGAGCATATGCAAACATGTGTATAGATACTCTTTTAAACAATGTAACATTGTTTTGCCCTTTGCTTTTTTTTGCTTAAATATATCTTGAATATCATTCCATCTCATATTGTGTGTATGTAGGATTGCATTTTTGCAAAATAATTCTTGAGTGTATATGCCGATACACTATGTGCTATCGCTGGACATTGAGGTTGGTTCTACACTTTTTTTTGTTTGGTTGGTTTTTTTTTTGTTCTTTGTTTTTAAATACATTTCATTTATTTATTTGTTTATTTAGGCTGCGTTGGGTCTTCGTGGCTGCGCGTGGGCTTTCTCTAGTTGTGGTGAGCGGGGGCTACTCTTCGTTGCGGTGCGGTGGCTTCTCTTGTTGCAGAGCATGGGCTCCAGGTGCGTGGGCTCAGTAGTTGTTGCTCGAGGGCTCTAGAGCACAGGCTCAGTAGTTGTGGCGCACGGGCTTAGTTGCTCCACGGCATGTGGGATCTTCCCGGACCAGGGCTCGAACCCGTGGCAGGCGGATTCTTAACCACTGCGCCACCAGGGACATCCCCTTTGTGAATTTTTAATGCCTTTCAGATGTGGGGCCTCTCTGTGCTCCTTGTTACATGTGACCAGTGACTCAGGGGCTGAGGGTTCTGTATTTTAGACCCCCACTGCCACTCCCCTGAAACATTCAGTTCCCTCGTTAACGGATCATTATATGTGACATTTGGAGGATAGACTGGCTGGGTGGATAATAAAACAGTATTTGGCTTATGTTTCATAGCCATCTCCTGCCTTTGTGTTGTCCCCAGAGCCTTAGAAAGCCTTGATGTCCTCCAGGACTGAGACTGTGAGCCTTGAACCTGAGCAGCCAGACCCAGCGTGGCAGAGGCTCATGCTCGGTGGGTGGCGGCACCCGGTGCACTTCGGAGAGCCCTGTTGGTTTCTCACTCGGGCCTGCGTATGTCTGCACACATGGCGAAGGGGGTGTGGCATGCCCCCCGCGGCCCCCCGCCACCTGCGTCCCTGCATGCCAGTAGCAGGTCACCTTGGGTGCCCTGGCCCTGCTACCCCGCGATAGGGGTGGGTCAGTTTCCCTTCCATCAAGCGACCTGTGCCAGGTTCAGCCCTCCGCAGTCAGGCTTTCTGATGGATCTGCCCATGGAACCCCTTGATGCCGGGCTGGGACAGACCTCAGAGTGAGAGGTGGGGGGACCGAGGGGCCCAGGGAGGCCCACAGACCGTGTGCTCTTCGACATCTCCTGCAGTGCTACCCCCATGGTCCCCGAGTTCTTCCCACTAGGTCTGGGACCCTGCAGTCGGCCGTGTGCCTCCAGCATCCAGCACCTGTCGGCAGAAGTCACTAGACACCCTCTGATTAAGTGACCCCTCCCCCGCCGCCCCCCCACCCCCACCCCGCCCCAGGAAGTAGGGTCTTCACTGAAAGCTCTTTGTTTTTCTCTAAGTTTTCTGCATCTGTGTGTGATTGGAACCAAACATCAACTTTACTTTTTTTGTCGTATTTCAATATTGGCTTTTTACCCCCTTTCTTGAAATCTCCTTTTATAACTTCTGCTGCTGCTGCTTAAATATAGATGTCTAAGTCCTCCTCCTTACCAGATTGTTTATATTTTTGAGAAGCCTTCTGCTTATCTGCGATTGCTCTCTCCTCTGTCTCCATCCCCACGCTGCCACATTGGTTTCAGTTGCTCTTTTTTTCCCCCCCTGCCTTCACTTGACTGGGATGTGTTTCAAATGTGGTCTATCAAAATGTGCAGTGTTTCCCTCTTTTCTGCAGTAGCTTTGACATCTGTTCTTGAATCCGAGCCCACGTTATTCTTTTGGACTTGCTTGCCCAAGAATTGCCGCAATGCCAGAAGCGCGGAGGGAGGGAGAGAGTGCGGTGTGGTGGCATCTCCCCCACCCCCTTGTTCCTCCCCCCAACCCCCCACCCCTTTAAAAACTCTCTGCCATTTCCAAGTTGACAGCACCCTAGATGTTTGTTCCAGCACTCCGCCGCCCCGTCTGGCAGCGGCCCACCCTGTAGCGGAATGAACGAAGTGCTCAGCAGCAGGGTTCGCAGACGCCTTTGGTTACTTCCGCCAAAAAGGAAGCCGGGTGGGTGGAGGGTGGGCGTAGAAGGCCTCTTGGCTTCCTGGATGTCTGTGCATGGATCTTCAGCTTGGAGTTTCCTCGCCTCCCTTAGCTCTGCTGGGCCTCGGGGCGATGGGCTGTACCACTGAGAAGCCACTTGGAGCCGCCGCTCGCATCCTAAGCAGAATGTGCCCGTGTGTGTCTTCAGTAGCCAAAGCCACCCAGCACGAGAATGCAACTCTCGGTGGCTTCGGGAATGTGTCCTTGCACTCCTGCTGTCCGCCCAGGACACCACCCTCCTGGGCCCATCTGCCGCAGGCTTGTTTCAAACGGAGGCTCTTGGCTTCTCCTCCCAGAGCTTCCAACGCTAGGACCCAGGTTCTCTGACGCTCCGCGTGCCGGTTTGTTGTGTGCGACAGGGGCCCACCCGCTCCTGTTGGTTCTCAGAGGCTCAGGGGCAAGTCTAGGGGTTGGGAGATAACACTGTTCCCAGGTGCCTCGCTTCCCAAGTTGACACGGCGCTGGAGATCCTTGTTCTTGGGACTTGCCTCTTAAGGTCCCTTTTGAAAACAACTAACAGGTCCTGAACATGATGTCTGGCCTCTAGTAAGCCCACAATAAGTATCTGTTGAACAAAAGCAAATCAGATGTGACTACAGAAGATGCCAGGCCCAGAGAGTCAGACAGGATGCCCCGGGGAGCAGCCCGGAGTCAAGCAGCAGGACTGGGGCCCAGAGACGTGGCAGGAAAGACGCTCGTGAAGGGCAGAAGCGAGTGACTCCGGGGAGGGGTGGTGTTTGGGCGCTGGCCTGACTCTGGCTTTAGCCAAGAAAAATGCATCTGCGTGTCCTGTCACGGGAGCAGTCACTTGTGGTGCGCCTGTCGATACACAGCATGTCAAGCCGAGCGGGTTTGGTTTTTTCAAGCCAGTCAGCGCACGGGGGCGGATGGGAGCCTCCGGGTGGTGCCCCGGTCCCTTTCCGCTGGCCCCCAGCCCCTCCTGGGCCACGAGGTGGTGATCCCTGGAGCCACGGGCTCCCCCACCGCCCCGCCACCCGGTGCCCTGGTCGGGTGCAAATGTGCTCTCCTCCCGTACAAAGTGCAATTACGATCTCGCCTTCCCTTCTTGTTTCTCTCCGCAGAGGGAACTCGATGCCACCGCAACAGTATTGGCGAACCGGCAGGATGAAAGCGAGCAGTCGAGAAAGCGGCTCATCGAGCAGAGCCGAGAGTTCAAGAAGAACACCCCAGAGGTGAGCAGCGGTGTCTCCCTCCCCGGCTCTCGGGAGAGGGGGCGTCTTACCGTCCCAGCGCGCGTTCGGAGGCTGTGTCGTGAGCACTTCATTCCTAGCAGACGGGCCGTCTGCTCCTTCCTTTCGGCTGCCCTTGGCCCCAACAGCGAGCCCCTGTGCGGGCTGGGGACCAGATTAAAGCCCGAGTGAATTCTAGATGCAGACGCTGAACCAGCTGGGGAGCCAGGGGCGGGACCCCAGCCCCACCATGCCGTGTGCTCATGTCTGTAGGCAGGACCTCACCCCCGGTCCTTAGGGAGCGTGAGTACAGGGACAGAGCCGGGTGGCAGGGCCTCAGAGGGGCACCTGCAGGCTGCACGCATCCAAGGATGCAGTATGCCGACGCTTCTTGCGAAACAGACGTTTAGTCTGGTCTGGCCTTTCACTTGCCTCTGTGTTTCCTGAAATATGCTTTAAAGGGCACTGGAAATGTGCACTTCGTGAGCTCCTGATTTTTCTTTTTTGGAAGTATGTGTTCAGAGGACAGTGTTTAGAGTGGCTGGGGCAGCCTTTTCCTGCCCTATTTTCTTGGTCCCTTGTTCCCTGAGTCCTTATCAAAGGCTTCAGAAGAAATAAAAAGACAGGAGAGTTTTACAGACAGTTGAGCAGACGTGAGGATTGCTTTCCGTGAGCTTCTGCCAGTTGGACCCACAGTGATGCTTGTGCCAAGGGCTCGTACCCAGCCTCCTGCACCCTCCACTCAGGTGTGAGCGCGTGGCGGGTGTTCAGAGCTGCAGCCCTGGCTGCCAGGCCTCCAGATTCTTCCATGGAGAACAAAGGAACAGGCCTGGAAGAAAAGCTGCTTTCTGGGAGGGATGCTTCTAACTTTTATAATAGTCCTGGAAAATGATGTGTGAATTGAATTTGCTTAAAAGTGGACCCATTTTAAGTGCTCCAGAGGAGCTTGCTGTTTAAGGGAGTGTTACTGTGAATCATTTGGGGAAACAAGTAATTAACCCGCTATTTTCAGAATAAGTATTTTAGGAGAAAAAATCGTGGTAGTCCAGTGGAAAGAAGTAAGGCTGTAGGGGCAGACCCACCTGAGTTTTAGGTTCATTGCTTACCCTCTCCACCCACCCTGCCCTGAAACGTGGATCTTCCGT
The DNA here is from genome assembly GCF_964374135.1 of Grampus griseus. NCBI lineage: Eukaryota > Metazoa > Chordata > Mammalia > Artiodactyla > Delphinidae > Grampus > Grampus griseus. The sequence continues at coordinate 7,767,845 of NC_139008.1, forward strand.
GTTGTATCAGGACCAGACACGCGGGTCAGAGTGATTCAGGCTTGGGGGTTGCTGTCCTCCGTGCCGCTGGGGTTGGGAGTGGACTGCTGGTCTCCACGTTCCACCTCGTCATGTCATGAGCAAAGGCAGGATCAGAGAAGGCAGTCGAGCGACAGGCCACCTTCCTCCTCTTGGGCTGCTCAGAGCAGACCTTCCCGGAGGGTCTCGCCGCGGGGTTTCTTGCGCTCTTGTCTTTGACTTTGTTTCACTAGACCAGCCCGGGTCAGGTGTGTCTCTCGAGCCACCTTCAGCGCTGATCTAGCAACTAGCTGTCACCGCTGTCCCGTGTTCTCACTGTCCTTCCCTTGGTGACCATATGTCCACGGGTGGCCATAGAAAAATCTAAGAAGGAGGCGAGGTCACGCTTCTGAGGCGTCAGGCAACAGCAGGTGAATACAATTCGTCCCGTGAGGAAGTGCGCTGAAGAGAACTGGATGCCTGGGTGTTCCTCTTGGGTCCCAAGGTCCTGTCAGCTAAAGGTGGTGCCGGGGAAGGGCGTGTCCCCTCCAGCCCCCTCGGGCTCAGCGACCGGCCCGTCCCTCCATTGACATCTAAACAGGGCTCGTCGGGCAGGAACTGGCCGCCGGCCCCCATCCATGGCCTATGTTGAATCCCAAGCCAGTTACTTGATGAAACCTAGCCTCAAACTTTGCATTTTATCTCCTAATCCCAGTAAGTGGAAGAGGCTTGGGGAGGAGCAGCCTGGTGGGGAAGAGCCATTTGGGGCATTGCTTTCCGGGGCACGTTTTGTTTGTTTGTTCTTGATTTTTTTGGATTTTTTTTGGGGGGGGCTATAGGATATGGTGTTCTTGATTTTTTTTGTTTTTGGGGGGCGGGGCTGTAGGATGTGGGTTGGGAAATATCTCTGCAGGTTTTGCCAGGGCACGTTTTTAGACACCGTCTTCCACGGAGAAGGGGACGCAGAACCCCGCCTGGAAGGGATGGACGTTGCCATCCTGTTTGTCCCTGGCTCTGCCAGCTGGTCGGGGCTGGTGCCCTCTCGGGCTCCTCCTGTCACAGTCAGGAGGCCTCGCTGCGGCACACATTTCCCAGACGCGTGGAAGGGGGAAGCCGCTCACCGGCTGTTGCCCTGACGGCTCCCCTGCGTTTCCCAATCCCGGACCCATCCTTGAATTTGGTGTGGGGCTCCCATGGGAACTTGAGGCAAGACCCTGTGGAGAAGGCGGGCTCACCTGTGCTGCCAGCCATCCGGCGCCTTCTGCAGATTTGAGACCTCTTAAGGCTGCAGTGGAGGTGGGGGTGGGTAGCTTCAGCGAGGTCCTCCAGGGTACATGATGGCGGGACTTAGGGGTCCTGTGGTGTGGGGGTGTCTGGGGGCTCTGACGAGTGTGGGGCCCGGGACCCAGGTCAGGTATCGGGTCATCACCTTGTTTGGAGCTTCAGTCCAGAGGAGCGTGACCCGTCTGTGACATCAGTCATTTCTTCTGATTATTAAACAACTGAGGACAGATTAACACTTACTGTCGAGGGAATACTTCTGGAAATTGGACGTGTGAAGATGAAGGTTGCTTAGAACTTTGTTCTCAGGGGTAAAAAAAAAAAAGTTGGCTTGTTGATGGCGGGGGGCATCTCTGGGTGTGGACACAGACCAGCATCCTCACGCCTCACACAGTCAACCGAGTGAGGACCGGGCTGGCAGGGCAGAGCCAGTGCCACTGGTCTTGCTGGCGTCACACCAAGTGCGTTGATTCTGGATGAAAACCCTGATGTCCCTCTTTGTTCTGGGAAAGGAGTCTGTTGAGTGTCGAGTAAGTCTGTTAGGCAGGTTCAGGCTTCAGGGGGCAGTCAGAGGTGAGTGAAGCCGTCTGCCGACAGGGAGTTTGTGTTTTCCTGGACTGGTGCTGCCCAAGGGCAGCTGGGAAAGCCCGGGTCCAGGGGTGGGTCAGTGCCCACCCCACCAGCCAGGAGCACACGAGGCACCGCGGAGGGAGGCCGGAGCCTTGAAGACTTTTTGTTTAGAATGCAGTTCTTTCAGTTTCAGTTTTGTGTCATTAATGAATACATTCCTAGTCAATTGATAGTCTCGCTTCTGTCCTTTTCAACTCAAGATTGTAGTTAATCTGAAGGAGATGCAGTTACTCTGCATATGAAGTTCATGCCTTTCTTTGACTCAGAAAAGAGTCCCTTTCGAAGGAAAGCGTTTTGAATTTGAATTCTGTGACTAAACATCCGTTCCCTGTTGAGTTTATGATTGATAATTGAACGTAAAAGACGGGGGGGGGGGGTGTTTCTAGGTTGTTTCACTCTTTGTATTTATTGCTGCAGGTGACTTACTGGCTGGTGTCATTGGGCAAATGACTTAACCTCCCAAAGTCTCAGTTTCATCATCTGTAAAAAGTGTAATTGGCAGGGCCCAGCTCACAGGGTTGCTATGTGTGTGTAGTGTTTGTGTGTGTGTGTGTGGTATGTAATGTGTGTGTAGTGAGTAGTGTGTGTGTGGGGGGGAGAGCTCCACAGGCCCAGCACCGAGAGTCTAGTACGTGTTTGTTAATGAGCATTAACTTGGAAAACATACTACGAAACACATGAGATACAGTTGTCTTCTGCTCCTCAAAGCCAGTTCAAGGAACTTAAAAAAAAAAAACAACCCACAACAAATATAGGCTGTTTTCACCCGAAGTGTTCCAGAAGTTGATGTGTAACAACAGGTAATCATTTTACAAGTATTTTTGAGCTCCTTCCACGTGCCGGATGGTTTGGCCCTGGGGATAAAATCCTACCCCCGTTCTTAAAAAGTTCCTTATATTCTTACCAAGCAAGTACACCATCCTGATAAGGCATGTTAAGTATAGGACAGTGTCTCTGGAATCTTCTGAACGCAGACTTTCCCCCAGAAGCACTCTTAGATCAGTGCTGGTAAATTCCAAGCCGCGTGTGTCACAGTGATTCTTACTGTAGGTGAGCAGGGCTGCTTTTTGAGCCTTGGTTCTCAACCTTTGAAGCATTGGGGAAGGACCTGCCCCCTGAGAAATGCACACGTTTGCACATAGTTTAGTTTCTCCTGGACCCTCTGAAACTCATCCAGCAGCCCCTGGCTTAATGCACAGCTGCAGGGCACGCTTTGGTGGTCTCAGTGGTCTCAGCGCACCACCCTGGGAGCTCTGTACGTGTCTCCCCCTTCACCTTCCTCCTAGTTGTGCCCAGACTGGGGGGTGGGGGGATGAAAGATGGGGGAAAGGGGCTGCGTGACAGATGAATGCTGGGGCCTTGACCTCTGGGCAGAGGCCACTGCACTTCGGCCCCCGGGCTGGATTTTGGGGACCGGGAGGTGGTAGAGGAGCTGGGCCACCTCCGCTGATGCGGGGCCCTGCAGGCTGGCGGCAGGGGCAGGTGCCTCCACGCTGGGTGGCACATCCTCCCTGCCCGAGGCTGGTGAAGAGCATGGCTAGGCTGGCGGCAGCTTTCTTGAAGCTCTTGAAGCCAGAGCTGTGGGTTCAGTGCAGGCCAAAACCCTGTGCCTTTTGCTTTTCTGTTGCTTTGATCAGAGAGCCAGGGTGTGGGCGGGATTACCTTTGATGCCTCAGTGTTGATAAACCTAATGGCAGATTAGAGGACCAGGGATGTGGAGGGCCCTGCCCAGAACCCTCCTAGGGCACACGCGGCTCCTTACTCCTGGAAACTGAGTTACTTCCCATGGCGGGTGGGGACGGAGACAGGAACTGCAACGCTAGGGTTTCATGATTCTACCTAGGAATTGCTTTTTTTCTTGGTTTTCTGTTTGATTAACTTTTAAGTTTGCTCCTGGGACAAACGTTTGTCTTGACCACCATCTCACAGCTGCTACTCGCCAGGCTGGGACTTGAAACCAGGCAGCCTGGCTCCTGAGTTGGTGCTTTTAGCTGCCTCCTCGATGCGCTGAGCATCTGGAGTGGTGCAGGCCCACAGAGTCAGGTCACGGGAGGTGTGCAGGGGGTGCTGTCCCAGCTCAGCGGCTCCAGCTATTTGAATATGATGCTCAACCATCAGAAGAAGGGTCTTCAGTGTTAGATTAGACTTGCTTCCAGACGGAGCACAAGGGGTGGTTTTTGTTTTGTTGCCTTTCTTTTCAACAACAGAAGGACCATCCTTTATGGGGAGGAGGAAAGGAAAACCTCCGCCTGGAGATGCTGCAGTTTTATCATAGAACCATCTCTGGGCCTCATTTTTGTCCCGGCAGAGTGTCCAGCTCCTAACCCAGAATGTGTCTTAGGCACCTGACTGTCAGACTTCGCTGGATTAATCTATGCTTCTTATGAAAGGGGTCACATCTCTTCTGTGAGGTTTAAAACGCAGCTGCAATTCGGGAGCTCTCCTTGGTCATTTTTTTCCCCTGATGTATTTTTGCCTCAACATTTCTTGCTCTCTTGAGTGTTAATCCTCGTGACACCTGGTCCACCAGGCTCACATCCTGGGTCTGTTTCCCACATTTCTCCTGCGCAAACGCACGTGGCCTCTTTCTTCCGTCACCATCTCTCGCTCCCGTCGTGACAGACAGAGCTCAGTGCCCGCCCTGACCAGGGCTCGGCTCCCTGACCACCCTCGATCCCTGATGGAGAAGGTGGCCCTGGACCTGGCACCACCCACAGCCTCACAGCCCCGCCTCCCGGGTCAGCAGGCCTGGCTCCGTGAAGGGAACGTTCTCTTTCCTGCTGACATAACCGCCTGTTCGCGGGCGTTCATTTCCTGAGCGCCAGAATCTTAATTTGCCCTCTCTGTCTCTGGCTGGAGTGTTTTTCTGATTTTTACATTCTTAGGAAACAGTTATAGAATAGTCAGGAGTCGTCTTGACATACAACTCGGGAAGCAATCTTGCACCACGGCTGAAATGAACTGGATTTGTGGATTTCTCCCCAACTCTGGCAGGTGGGGGCAGAGCGAGGGCGCCTTCTTTAAGTCCCCAGTCACTTTCTTATTGATCAGGATGGACTCCTTCTGAGTGAGATAAAAAGTCACGTGCCCCCAGCCCGTCTCCAGCACGCGTGAGCCAGCTGCTCCCCTTCTGCGGAGGTGAGGGGGACAGAAGGACGGAAAGACGCTGCAAACCTTGTGGCTCCTTTTGCGCTCCCTGTGAGAAAGGAGTCAGCAGGCTGGGGGAGGGAAGGAGGGGGCAGTAATATAGTTGTGGCCCGGGCCCAAATGCATTTAGTCACTGCCTCTACAGCCTTTATATAGACACTGCAGGGAGTGACTCAGCCTGGAAAAAGAGCGTCACTTAAAAATAAAGTTGCAACTCAGATGGACACGTCCTGCACAGGCTGCCTCCAGACGGCGTGGCTGGGGATTGGTGAGAAACCTGGGGTGGGGGTGGGTGTCTTTGCCCCACATGGCCCTGTAGGGGTCCCAGGCCGGTCAGGTGGCCAAGGTGAGGATGGTCCTTACAGCTGCATCGTGGAATTGGCATGAGGATTGAACGAGCTCACGAATGACTCCCCAAGCTTTTTAAACTATCAAACAGTGTTCAGACGTTCTTCGCTACAACTGGACATGCTTGCGTGTTGAGCAGTGACTGAATTCTTCGCTCTTCTCTTGTTTTCAAGAAATGGACAGACTGTGGAGGCCTGTGTGGCTTCAGGCACATGGGAGACTAGAAGCGCGAGCTTAGTTTTCCTGGTGCCTCACTGGACACGGGAATACGTTCATTGACGACCCACTGCACTGATTTGACAAATTGTGACCTTTTTTACTAGTTTAATCCCACTTTATTAAATACACATAATCATACAGAGCCCAAAGCCTGGAGGGTTAATCACCAAAATGCTAACCTTATATTATTTCTGTAGGGAGTAGGGGAGGGGTACAGGTGACATTCATTGTCTCCTTCCTGTTCTTCTATACTGTCAACAAATTGTGACTTTTTTTTAAACCATAACTAGGACTTTTTTTTTTTTTTAAGTTTTATTGGAATACAGTCATGGTTTCTTGCTTTTTAAGTCTTATGTATTTATTTAGGCTGTGCTGGGTCTTCGTTGTGGTGCGCGGGCTTAATTGCGGTATGTAGGATCTTAGTTCCCAGACCAGGGATCAAACCCAGGACCCCTGCGTTGGGAGTGCGGAGTCTTAACTGTCGGACCACCAGGGAAGCCCTAACAAATTGTGACTTTTAAAGAGAAGGGCAGACCAGACGTGCCTCTAGGGACACGGGCCTTTCAGGAAGGGTAGTGGTGGGGAGGAGGCCTGTAAGCTTGAAGACCGGGGGATGCAGGCGGACACCATCCAGGAACACGGACACCCCCAGTGCCCCGCAGACCACTCACATCGGGGACCCAGGAATCTAGACGCAGCCCCTCTGCTGAGTCTGCAGCTCTGGTACAATGACTTCCTCCCACTTCGGAAGGGGAAAGGCCTGTAGGCCGGAGCTGTGGCTCCATCCATCATGTGTACTTAGCTGTGCACCTTGAGCACCATGGACGCTGGGTGACCATAATTATAGCATTAGTTTAGGAATCTTTTCTTTACAAAACAGAATCTTTGAAATATATATTAACGCATGTGTGTGGAATCTAGAAAAATGGTTCAGATGAACGTATTTGCAGGGCAGGAATAGAGACACAGACGTAGAGAACGGCCATGTAGACACAGTGGGGGAAGGAGAGGGTGGGATGAGCTGGGAGATTAGGATTGACATAAACGCACTACCATGTGTAAAGTAGCTAGCTAGTGGGAACCTGCTGTACAGCACAGGGAGCTCAGCTCAGTGCTCTGTGATGACCGAGGGGTGGGATGTGGGGCGGGATGGGAGGGAGGTCCAAGAGGGAGGGGATATGTGTATAGGTATAGCTGATTCACTTCGTTGTACAGCAGAAACTGACACGACATTGTAAAGCAACTATACTCCAGTTTTAAAAAATGTTAACTGTACTGCTCTACAAGATTCATTTCTCAAACAGGCAGATAAAATTTTACTTAGCACTTTAATTTTATTTTCTGTACAGAATTTTAAAAAAATTTCAAGAACTGCCTTTCTCTGGCAGTTCCTCAAAATGTTAAACACAGAGTTACCCTATGACCCAGCACTTCCACTCCTAGGTATATATCCAAAAGAACTGAAAACATGTCCGCGCAAAGACTTGCATGTGAATGTTTATAGCAGTGCTGTTCAAGATAGTCAAAAAGTAGAAACGACCCAGGCGTCCATCAAGAGATGAATCAATAAACAAAATGTGATATAGCCATACAATGGAATATTATTCAGCTATAAAAAGGAATAACGTGTTATAATATAGATGAACTTTGAGGCATTTTGCTCAGTAAAAGAAGCTAGACACAAAATGCCACGTGATTGCATTTATATGAAATGTCCGTAATAGGCAAATCCATAGAAGTAGATTGGGAGTGGCCGGGGGATGGGGAGAGACTGCTAATGCTTATGGGTTTTTTGGGGGGATGATGGAAACGCTCTGGAATCAGATAGTAGTGATGGTTGCACAACTTTGTGTATATGCCAAACACCACTGAACTGTACACTTTCTTTATTTTTATTTTTTTTTTTGGCTGTGTTGGGCCTTCATTGCTGCACACGGGCTTTCTCTAGTTGTGAGCAGGGGCTACTCTTTGTTGCGGTGCGTGGGCTTCTCATTTCAGTGACTTCTCTTGTTACGGAGCGTGGGCTTTAGGCACACGGGCTTCAGTAGTTGTGGCTCGCGGGCTCTATGGCGCAGGCTCAGTAGTCGCGGTGCACGGGCTTAGTTGCTGCATAGCATGTCGGATCTTCCCGGACCAGGGCTCGAACCCGTGTCCCCTGCATCGGCAGGCAGATTCTCTTTTTTTCTTGCGATACGCGGGCCTCTCACTGTTGTGGCCTCTCCTGTTGCGGAGCACAGGCTCCGGATGCGTAGGCTCAGCGGCCATGGCTCACGGGCCTAGCCACTCTGCGGCATGTGGGACCTTCCCGGACTGGGGCACGAACCCGTGTCCCGTGCATCGGCAGGCAGACCCTCAACCACTGCGCCACCAAGGAAGCCCTGAACTGTACACTTTAACAAGATAAACTTTATGGTATGTGAATTATATCTCAATTAAGGGTTTTTTTTTTTATAATGCCTTTCTTTGTGGGGTGTGGGAAATCCCTGCACAGGTGGTCTGTTCACTTGTTCTCTCTCTCTCTCTCTTTCTTTTTTTTTTTCTTTTGCGATACGCGGGCCTCTCACTGTTGTGGCCTCTCCCGTTGCGGAGCACAGGCTCCAGACGCGCAGGCTCAGCAGCCATGGCTCATGGGCCTAGCCACTCCGCGGCATGTGGGATCTTCCCGGACCAGGGCACGAACCCGTGTCCCCTGCATCGGCAGGCGGACTCTCAACCACTGTGCCACCAGGGAAGCCCACACTTGTTCTCTCTTATCCTCTGAAGAAATTCCCTATATAAAAGGGTCTTGTGGATTTCATTTGGGCAGTGGCCAGCTTGGTTTGGAAAAGGCTGCTCCAATATTTGGCCAGATTATAAAGCCCAAATAATCAACTTGGGTGTTTAATCATTCCAGAATCACCCACCGTTAAGTTATAAGAAGACTTTAACTAGAAAAAGTTTAAAAATTAAAAGTGAACTTTTAACTGTTACCAATTAAACTCTTTAAGCCAGTTTATCAACCCAAGAGGTTATTTTCTGGTTTCTTCTGGGTCCCTAGGAGAGAAAACCTGCCTTGAGAGTGATAGATAGAGTAATGAATGCAACACAAATGTCATTCAGCCCCCAGTCGGTAATGGCTGGTGGCCACGTTATTCCCCCTCATTCCAGAGAGACCCTGCAGTGTGCTCCCAAGGCACCAGGGAGGCCTCTGGAGCAGAAGAGGACTTAGCTCAGACTTGGCCACATGGAGTGAGTCTAGCTCCATGGCTCAGTGGCATTGGGACAGAAACTTAACCTCAGCTCCTCCATCTGCAAAAGTATATTCTGCTTACTTCAAGAGACCATGTTGAGGAACATGTGAGATTCCTGGGAAGTAAGTGGCCAGTCCTGGGCTGGAGTGGAGTGGACAAGCCAGTAAGTGGTGACCAGGATCTTTGGGCTAAGTTACCTTGACCAAGATCACCGGGCATTCTGGGACGCAGACCCCATGTGTATAAATGGAACTGACAATATCCCAGCTGCTGGGCAGGTGAAATGAATTCAATTGTAAGGAACATATAGTAGGTGCTCAATAAACACTTTTCTTCCTGCATTCTTTCCTCCCTCCCTTCCTTCCTTCCTTCCTTCCTTCTGAGCCCTTTCCTGGGCCAGGGGCCGTCTGAGGTTCTGAGATACAGCAAGACACCGAAAGAAGGTTCTGGCTCATGTGGGGAGTAGGCAGACAGTGACCACGTAAACAAGTGACACACAGGATAATTTCAGGTGGTGGTAAGAATGAAAACAGGACAGTACGGCAGTGAGTATGGATGGGTGGAAGGATCTTCAGGAAGTTAGGACAGTTTCTTGAATCAAAAAATGGAAAATGACCTTTTGCACAGCTCCCTGCTGCTACCCTTGCTGAATTTGGGCAGATTGCTTAGCTGCGGGGTCCCTGTAATTTCTTTCAGCTAAACGCCTGATGGCCTGTGTTTGCTCTTATCACTTAGTGACTTTGAGACACCAGATTCGGTCCCTCTGCTTCCTAAGACCGGGAGCTTTTCCATTCGGATTGTCAGAAACTTCAGTCGGTAAACATTTGAGTTGGAGGGAGGCCTTGTTTTGTTTGACTGCCTTTGGCCCAGAAAAGTGAATTCGAAGGTAATCAATGAAGAGTTAATCTCTTGGTCCGTGTTGGTTACACAGGAAGCAGGCAGAACTGCTCCAGGAGCCCTGACCTGGGGGCTGCGTGTGGCATCTGCAGAGCCCTCAGGACCCGCTTGCTTCCCGGGAGCGGCCTGTCCCAACTCACTCACTGAAATGTCGCAGGGCTGCCGTTCCCTTTCCTTCCTGAGCCCGTGTGCCGCTTCCTCTATGTGTCTAGCAGTTTTCAAAGGGCCATTTTAAGTATAACAGACAGATTCTCTGAGAGTTTAATAACTGTCAGAAGGAAAAGGCTGTAATTAGATGCATGTGGCGTGGAAGTTTAGTCGAGACCACTCTGAGTTGTATAACCTCCAAGCCTCCATTTTCTTATCCAGAAAATGGGAGTGATGACAACTCTTGCAGGGTAATTATGAGTCAGACAGAACGCTGTAGACGGACCAGAGTAACCTTGGCAAATAGCGGGAGCTCAATAAATGGCCTGTTGAGTGTATGTTATAGGAATCTAATCTTTTAAAAGGAGAAATTGTGTTCACGAGTGAATTTGAAAGCTATAAATGAGCACTAAAATTTAAAAAAACAAAACAAAACTCTTTTGGGGCGGCAGGGGGGCCTCGCCGCTCAGCACGTGGGATCTTAGTTCCGACCAGAGATCAAACCTGTGCCCCCTGCAGTGGAAAACACGAGGTCCTAACCACTGGACCGCCAGGGAAGTCCCCCCACACAAAAATACTCTTAAAGCATTAAGTAGATGTATAGGTCTATAAGCTATAGACCTAGTTTCTAGGGCAGACTTGAATAGATTCAGTTAAATTAAAATACACTCCTTCCATATGTGTCTAGATGGTCATTTTCTCTCCCTTTGCATTGGTGCTACTGTTCATGGAGTGGAAATACTTGCCTAAGCTCTCTCTTTGGAAGCTGTTCTTTGGGAGCAGCCCCGTAGCTTGTCTTTCTGGTCAATAACCTCAACCGAAGTACATTTTGGGTAGAGAATGTCATTCTACATAGGATGTAGTAATAACCCGGGTATAGACCGGAGCTCACAGCTCTTCTCAGTAAACATCCTTGCTGTGTGCAGTTTGTCAGGTATGATGGTTAAATGGGAAAGCCATAAAATTTGGTTGAAATTGTGGTGAACTGTTATTTATTAATATTTATCGAGTACTTACCAAGAGCCAAGCATTATGCTAAGTGCATCACGGTCACCCAAGGAGGTGGGTGTCCTTAGTGCCACTTTACAGAGTGCAAGCCAGCTGCCTCCCAGGCAGACAGACTCCCAAGAACGAGGCCATAACCATTGTGTCAGACTGCCCCCTTTTAGCTTCCAAAAGTCGATTTTTAGTCAGTTAATTGTAAGCGGTTTCTCTTCTGTTAGTTAAAAAAACAACCAAAAGAATATATATATATATATATATATTTTTTTTTTTTTTTTGAGTATCGCTCTGAAGTGACATACCCATTTAAAGGGTGTTGTATGTGCTGGGTGTGCGTTTTGCGGGATTATACCCAGGGAAGAGCGGTTAGGCTAAAATCTGACGTTTACTTGAAAACACTGGTTGCCTTACGGGAGTTTTTATAACCCAAAGCACGGGAATATCTCCCCTTCTGTTTTGAGATTTTTGTCAGTCAAGAAAGTGACAGATGACAGGTCCTGCTGACCCTGAGATCTGTTGTCTTAAGTTTTTCTTTCTTTGCCCAAGGCGGCTACGGGCGGGAATAGTTGGGGCTAATCATTGAACACTGTTTTTTTTTTTTGCCACGCCGTACGGCATGCGGGATCCCAGTTCCCCAACCAGGGATTGAACCTGGGCCCACGGCAGTGGCAGCGTGGAGTCTCAACCACTGGATCGCCAGGGAAGTCCTGAACACTGATTATTAACTATTGTCGGGTCTTGGTTTTAACTTGAAAATGTAAGTTGCAGAAAATGTAAGTTGCAGAAAAAGTAATCTACAGGGAGCATTATGCGCCTACCGTGCAGAGGGTGATAATTTTCTTTGTGGTCCAGTATTTTAGCAGGAAGACATTATGGTATTGTTGATACAGTTAAAAGGACAGTTGTATCGGGAACCAGGACACTTGGATCCTGACTCTGGTCCTGCCACTGACTGGATTTGAAGGCTGAGCAGGCCAGGTCCCCTCTGTTGTTTGATGGCCGTGCAGCGTGGCCGAGATCCGAGGGCGCTGAGCTGGGCCCACTCCCTCCCCGTCCGGCTCGCTCCTGTTCACCCTCCATGGGCCCAAGACTTCCGGGCTGCCCTTTCTTCTCAACAGGCCTCACCTACTTTACCTCTTGGGGTTTTTCTATTCAGAATTCATTCTGCACACAGCAGAACGTTATGGCGATCCCATTGTATGTGGGTTGGGGTATACCCGGGCAGCTCTGTGTTGAGGGCTCTGGTCACTGCAGGGACACAGCGGGAAGAGCTCATAACAACAGCTGACACTTCCTGAGCGCTTACTGTGTACCAAACACTGTTCTAAAGACTTTAACCGTATTGGCTGATTTAACACACAGGATCCCTGTGAAATAGGTACCATATTTTTCTCCATTTCAACGAGAGGAAAACTGAGCCCCTTAGAGGAGGGAGGAGGTCCACTAGGGCGTCACAGCTCAGAAGCGGAGAAGCTGCCTGGAGGTTGGGAATGCAGGCTCGCTGGTGGCAGGTCTGAGGCCCCTGGGGTGGGATGGGTCCCCGGAGCCGCCTTCCCTGCCCCACGCAGCCCCCCGCAGCCCCCCGGTAACTGCCTCCCTGGCAGCCAGACTCCCCAGCACAGTCCTGGGAGGGCACAGAGGCTGGATTGCTTCTCACATGGGTAACTTGCATCCTGGGCCACTTCAGCTGCAGGGCCCCCCCTTGGCGGTTCCCTACTTCACCTTTAAAAGGTCACTGTTGTAGTTCCGAAGTCCAGTTGGGGCCCCAATTTCACCCCGTATTTATTCATCCGTTCACTGTCTCCGCACCGTTGCCAAGAGCGTCTGCCGTCAGGTATCCTGAGATTGGACAGTTAGGACAGTTGTCTTCCTGGGGGACCCCCCCGCCCCCCAGCCTTGGGGAGGCGGGGCAACCTCAGCTCCTAACACCTCCCACTCCGCCTTCAACGTTGTGTCACAAGAAGCTCTTGCATTTGTAACGTACTGGGTAAATTTTAACCTGCAAACGTTTTGAGTCAAACAGACCCCGGCACACACATCTTCCAAGAACTTCTTGTGCGAGGGAGTGGCCCTTGGGTAGAAAGACCCAGAAGGTACGGCTGCCTTTGCCTCCCCTGGGTCCCACTCACAGGCCTCACACAGGATCTTACCTGCATGACATAGTTCTTTTATATGCAAAGCCGTGTGACCGGGTTTATTATTATTATTTTTTATATGAAGTATTTCTAGCATACCGAAAAGTATAAAAACAAAACACAGGTTTCTGTGCCCTTCATGACGACTGGAAAGATGTTAACGTTTCGTCCATTTGCTTCTGATGCCTCTTTTTCAAACAGAAATAAACTGTTATATTTGCAGCTAAGATTCCACCTCCCTGCCTTCCCCTCCTTTCTTCCTTAGATATAAATCCATCCTGAAACTGGTGTTTCATCCCTGTATGCTTTTTGCATTCGTAGCAATGTTTATGCACTCATAAACAATAGATATTGTTTTATATATATATATCTATTTTACTATTTACACACATGGTAGGCAAATGGTATCTTGCGATATCTGTATATATCCTCTGCCACCTGGTCTTTTAAAAATTCATTCCGCTGTGTGTGTGAGCCACAGATCCATTGCCCTCCTGAGACGGCACGTGGATTTTTGGTTGTTGTTGACACTCTTTCTTTATTATTATACCCGTCCTGGGGAGTGGGTTCAGGAATTTACCGAGGTGAACCCCCCAGAAGTGTGGTCCCCGGTCACAGCTTGGCCAGGTGGGTGTTGCCAGTTAGCTGCCCTCAGTGGCTACATGCTGTCATGCCCCCCCATCTCCCAGTACCTGTTCCGGCCACATCCTCGTTGGGTTTTGCTATATTTCCTTATTTCTAACGTGGGAGAACATCCTTTTGTACAATGACTGGCCTATACAGTTTCCTCTTTTGTGTCTTAACTGCTTGTATCTTTTGCCCATTTTCCTATCGGGCTGTTGGCTGTTTTCTTACCAACTTGTAGGAAATTTTCATACCCAGAATCTGGATCCTTTGTTGCGTGTGTACATGGCTGCTCTCTCCTCCTAGGCCGTGGCCTGTCTTTTCACTGTGTTTATGTTGTCCTCGGTCACATGGAAGATTTTAATTTTAATGCAGGTGGCTTTTATTTTTCCAGTTTTTGATGTAAAGTGTGGGTTTTTTAATCTTATTTCAGAAGTTCTCCCTATGCTGATGTCATAAAAACAGTCTCTGGTGTTTTCCTTCAACAGTTTTTTGGTTTTGCTTTTTACATCAGGCCTGTAAAGTATTGTGTGGATGGCGACTGGGTGAGGCTATAATTTTATCTTTGTCCATTGAGGGCCCCTCGACGCAGAACCATTTACCGTGGAGTCCCCCTTTCCCGAGGGTTAACTTCTGCACCTCCGCCAGGCACCACGCCCGCCCCTAGGCCCCCAGTCTGTCCAACCCAACACTGTCTGGATGGTTATTACTATATTATTACTATATTATTGCCATAATTATTTCCATACTGTTACTAGGTCTTGATATCTAGTAGAGGAAGGCCCGTCCTCATGGTTCTTCAAAACCATCTAGACTGTGCTTCCGTATGACTTTCAGAATCATTTATTCGGTGCCATTTGAAAAATTCTCTCGGGATTTTTATTGGAAAAGTGTTGAATTTGTAGATTAATCTGGGGAGACTTTATACGGTGTTTAGAGTTTGGGTGGAATTACTCTAGACCTTCTTCTTAGGTGGATTTCATTCCATGCCCGACTCCAGGGATCCATGAAAATGACACACGCTTAACTCACTCTGTTCGTCGTGTGGATCCAAAACAGTCAACACTGCAGGATTGATCATTGCAGCCTGGAGCCAGGCATAAAAATAAACCCCGCTCTGTTATCGTAGGTGGCTGTGATTACGATCAGGCGAAAGGTCGGCTGTGGGCCTCCTCACATTGACAGTTTCCTTCAGAAGATTAAGTGGTTCTTCATTTTTGGCCCAGGTCATCAGTAGCTTAAAGCCATTACTGTCTATTGGCTGTTTGGTTTGTCTGAAATATGGGGCTGGTCTCAGCCTGTTTCCCTGGGGTCAGGTGTGTTCACATAATCAAAGTGCCAGGACCCCATATCGTATGCGTGTGTGTGTGTACGTACACAAAGTAGCCTTCTCTGGGGAGGAATGCACAGCGCCAGGACACAGAGATGCCCTTTTGTGCCTTTGCATTTTAAAATGTGCGTCCTTTATTAGTAGAGTGTTTTCGAGCTTACTTTTGAGGCAGGCTTGTTCAGCCACAGTCACATGTGCTTTGGAAAATGACCGTTTGTGATGCTGTCAACCACATGCAAACTGAAGAAAAATGAAGATGGCTTTTCTGTTGATGTGTGTTCAGGGGTTTTCATTAGCCCAATGCAGTTCCCATGACCTGTTCGGGGAAGGGTGAAAGCTTCTGTTTCCTTTCATTAAAAGTTGATGATGAGAATATTCTTATTTATTTTGTTTACGTATAAACAACCCATGAAAAGTATTCCATGTATATTCAGATGATTACTTTGCCACAGTAAAGGAAAAAAAAAATGCTGGTTCCAACAGTGACAGGAGACCAGAAAAGGAAAAAATGACCTGTGAATAGGGATGAAGAAATTAAAGTGAAAAATAGGACCAGGGCAGGTTGGGCTAATAAAGTGAAGAGTAGAACTTGGGGTTTAATTCTTTTTGCTGGTATAAGGGAAATGTTTATCTTTCTTTCTCTCTTTGTCTTTTCCTTTCAAATCCATTCGTAGTTGAAACTAGATAAAATGTTGGACTGTATTAATTTTCTTGATTATAAGTGTGGGAAAGGAGTTCCGTGGTAACCCTTCTTAAGTAACTGAACTCATATGTTAGAACCAAAAGAGTTGAGAGTCATTTTTATTTAAAAATTCTTTTTGCATTAACACATCTGCAATGTTGAGGGATATATGGAAAATTGAAATAGTGCTTCTATCCTGCTGTGTCTCCAGTACATCAATAAATCACCTTTTTTTTCCCTTTTAAAATGTCTGGCCTTGTAATTTATGTTTGCATAACCCATTACTAAACTCATAGTAGGTGTTTTAGTTGGCAGGCATTATTCCAGGGATTCTGAGGATCTTAAAAAAAAAAACAAAAACTACAGAGCCTCTGTTAGTATTTATATGTAAGTGGACACTTCCCCGGAAAAAAAAAAAAAAAAAAAAGAATTGGATTAAAAAAAAAAAAAAAAGAACCTGGAGCTGGCTGTTTACCTTTTTCTTAAGCCAACAACATTAAAGCCCGTATTCCCACGTTATCGATAGGCGTGGATTTCTTAACAGACTTTATTGTTTTTCTTTCTTTTTTTTTTTAAAATGTTATGGAACCGCACTATTTTTTTTTTTATTTTTAAATTTATTTTTATTTTTTGGCTGTGTTGGGTCTTCGTTTCTGTGCAAGGGATTTCTGTAGTTGCGGTGAGCGGGGGCCACTCTTCATCGCGGTGCGCAGGCCTCTCACTGTCGCGGCCTCTCTTGTTGCGGAGCACAGGCTCCAGACGCGCAGGCTCAGTAGTTGTGGCTCACGGGCCCAGTTGCTCCGTGGCATGTGGGATCTTCCCAGACCAGGGCTCGAACCCGTGTCCCCTGCATTGGCAGGCGGATTCTCAACCACTGCGCCACCAGGGAAGCCCTCTTTCTTTTTAAAGTTAAAATCGGCAGAAGATAGTGATGTTAAGATCATACTAATTTCTAGACAATTTTCCATAGGTTTCATGTTGCACAGAAAATAAAAATTTGTTTCCCTAATTTTTACATTTCTTAAATGCCATTGACTATCTTAGTTATAAAGTGAAGATGAATGTATTCATTCATTTACACTGTTTGGTGCTTGAACAGAAATAGCAACGTTCAGGGTTAGTTCTCATACTTGTGGCTTACCGTTGAGACTTTCTAATTTTTAAGCAGACATTTAAAAATAATCATTGTGTCTTCTAGCCCTAGGTTAGGGAAACTTTTAGGGCCTTACTCTGAAATGATGAAAAAAAGTTATTTCTGTTTTGTATTGTAAAAAAATAAATAAATAAATAAAATTTTTTTACGTGATCTTTATGGTAGTTAGAAAGCTGGAAGGGCCACTTACGGTTTTTGGAAAAAGTTTGTTTTATTCGATCATTCTTCCCTTCTCTTTCCCCAACTCCCATCAACTGGTTAATAAAACGTTTTCAGTATAAAATATGTATTTCAGCGCATTGAAATCTCTGTGGCCACTCAGAAGAGGAATTGTTTCTCCCGCCGGGGAGCCTTAATATATTTACCAGGAAGTCTGTAGCCCCCTCAGTCTCTTTGTGAAACAGAATACAGGTTATTGTTCAAAGGATATGTTTAAAAATTCAGAGTTTAACCTGTTCAAACTCTCTTCTAAAAGTCCACTCGTGCTGTAGAAGTTTGAAAGTCTCTCTGTCTTCCTCCTACTTAAGTTAGGCACTAAAAGAAATGACAGCTTTCTTTTGTTTTTGTTTATGTTAAACATAGCTAATGTGACATTTTTAAAGTGCCTTATTTTCATTACAGTTTTAGCTCCTTATCAGAGACGTTTATTCTGGTGGTATTGCTCTGACAACCTTCTACACTTACGGAATAATTTCTTTTGGGTTCCAGAGGTGCCTCTTCCATTTCTGCATTTATTTCTGGAAACTTTGGGCTCTTATTCGCTCCTCCTGGCAAGGTGCAGGGTTTCGAGAATCTGTCCGAGTTCTAAAAACCCAGCTCTCAGACCAGAGCCTTTCCTTACAAGAACAATGAACATAGATTACAGAAATGGTATCGCAGCTTTCAGGAGACAAGAAACACACTTTCTGGCTTTTTGTGAGGTTTTCCTCCCCCGCCCCATCCTCCCTGGAGTTGGTGGCCCCGTCGTCCTGAACCCTGTGGTCGTGTCCCAGAAAGCGTTTCCACCAGGCAAGGGTGCTGAGCCAGAAGTCGGGAGAAAGGAAAAAGGAGGTGTTTATCGTCCCGAAGACGCCTTCCAACTTTTATTATTAACTCCTTTCCAAAGTAAACTTTCGGGTTTGTTTCAAGTCACTTCTGGCCAAAGTACAGTTGGGTTTGCTGTGTCCTCTAGGGGGAGAGGTGAAAACAGCATCACCCTGGGCGAGGACGAGGTGGCGGCCTGTTCGCTTAGGGAAGGGGGGGGATCCGAGTGACAGCTGGGGGCGGGGGGGGGGGACGACAGTTGAGATTGAGAGTCGGCTGCGGGCTGGGCCCCTGAAAGGCACTGGGGTATCCAGAGCTCCCCGCGGGCACCCCTGGCCCAGCCAGAGATCGGTGTGGAGTTAGACTGTTTGGATAAAGAGTAATAAGTGACCAAATGGTGAGGGCAGTGCCCAGAGGACACTTGGAGCAAAGAGAAGGGGCTCCGGGGGAGATGCAGGAGTCCTGACCCGGGCTGGGGCCAGCGTGGGGCGGTCACCAGGAGTGATCAGTCCATGGGGGTGGGAGGGGGTGGCACATGGTGGGGCTCTGGCCGCTGCTGGAGAGGTTCCAGAGCGAGGCTGCGGAACAAGGACCTTGCTCTGCCTAAGGCCTTGCCGGAGGGCCACAGGGTGCATGCCCAGGAGTGACCCGGCCTGGCCTACACGTCGCAGAGCTGGTGCCCACGCTGTGGCGTGGAGCATGGATGCCCCGGGAGCAGAGGTGGGACCGGAACCGCTGGGCCCCTGCTCTGGGGGGCTCCGTGGGAAACGGCTGCTCTCTCCACAAGCAGGTGATGTCATATCCATTCAACAAATACCTGTCGTGCACCTTCTCTGGGCCAGGCGCTGAGGATGCAGCAGTGAACAGAGTGCCAAGCCCCTGCCCTCGCAGTGCCGCCTTCAAAGGGAGGAGACAGACCACCAGTGAATAGATAGGACTGAGTTCCAGGCGGTGCTGATCGTGGGATTGGGGGGAGGAGAGACGGTGAATTTGAAAATGCTTGGCTGAGAAGGGCAGGAAAGAGGCGCGGGTAACTAGGGAAGGACAAGTTTTAAGGGGGTGGTTTTCCCCACCCCGAGGGGGCCGGAGCTTGTTCTAGGTGGGGGTAGGATGGGGGAAAAGGAGAATCCACGTGTGGTGGGGTGTAATTCCAGAGCAAGGTCAAGGTCACAGAGGTGGGAGGAGAGGGACTCTACGTTCCAGGGAGCGGCATCCGCTCTCCCAGAGAAGTAGGAGAAGTTGTCCTTGAAGGGTGAGCAGGGGGCTGCGTGCTAGGGGAGAGTGGACAGGCTTACTGTGGTCGTGAAGACGGTGGGATAGGGATTTGGCAAAGCGCAGCCAGGAGGATGGGGCGGTGGGAGGTCTCGGATGTGTGGTGGCACCTGGCCACCAGGTGTGCAGAAGGAGACGGTGGGTGTCCTGTTGAGGATGGTGAAGGACAGGTGGCCAGCCCTGCTGGTTGCATTCGGGCTTCCTGTCTCTTCATTGACTTGCTTCAGTCTGGATGCTTTTGAAATCACGCCAGACCAGTTACTTACAGGTCGCAAAGCCAAGGTTCTCGTGTCTCCAAATTTTAAAGGTTAAGAAATCAGCTTCACTTCTAGCCACGCAGGAGCCACCCTATGTCAGTATTTTCCTAAGTTAGCTAATTATAAAAGTCTCCTGGGTGTGTGCTTGTTAAATAAAACTACCATCCCTGGGCCTCACCCTACACGGAGCGAGACATAATCTCCCAGTAAGGGCCTGGGGACCTGCACTTAGAATCAGCGCCTCGAATTCTTACTCAGGAGCCTGTTGGGGCACCCAGCCTCCCTTGATCTGCCCACAACTTGGCTGATTTCTTCCTCCATGAGGATGTAGGATGTAGAAAGCCAAGGCTGTGGTTGGCACTTCTCCATCTCCCCACGGCGATGCTCGGGGAGCGTGTGTCCAGTGACCACCTGAGACCTTGGGTGGTCAGGGCGTGCGGGCGGGGTCAGCCTCAGTCGTGAGCGTGGAAAAGCAGCCTGTGAACGATGTTAGTGCTGTCACTCCTGGGGGAGGCTGGGAATGATCTCAGGGTTCCGGAAGGCCTGTGGAAATGAGCATCGTCACGAACGGGCAGACCTGGAAGCGTTCTCCAGGTTGTCTGGTCCAGTCTCCTTATCACGCATGTGAGGAAGCTGAGGTCTGTGGCCGGCCGAGGCTCCACTCTGTGCAGGGGCGGTGCCGGGCATCTGTAGGATTGTTTTTGACCAGAGATCACCAAGCTTTGGATTAGGCCAGGGTTGTTCACATGTCCGAGCCCCTGGTAGGCGGTGCCCCGGAGGGAAGTCCCACGACCTCAGCGGGCGAGTGGGCCGGCATCCTGTAGAGATGACTCTGCTTTGGAGTGTGGTAAAGGGTAGGAACCAGGTCTGCAAGGCCCCGCCCAGAAGAGGACTTGGTGGTGATGGTCTCTGTGGTGCTCCCTTGACAACACCTCCAAGTACGAGCGTGCTTGTGTGTGCACGTGCGTGTGTGTGTTCTTTGGGTGACTTAAAGCAGTTTCACAAGCAGAAAGTACGGTTTTAATACTGATCATGGGTGCTAGCGCTCAGAGCTCACGGCCCACCAGGCACTGTGCTCACATGCTCTGCACGTGTCTTCCACGCACTCCTCACAACAGGCCCCGGAGGCCAGCTGTCTCACCCCCGTCCTGCAGAGGAGGAGCCCGAGGTTGAAGTTGCCTGGGGTCGCCCGGCCAGGACGTGGCAGAATCAGGACGTCGGAGCCGGCCAGCCCGGCCCCAGAGCCCCCACTCTGTGCGCTCTGCTCTCCACCCCTGGAGTACGGGACCCTACGCCGCTAAGCGCTCAGGCCGAGCGAGTCTCCTGTCTTTTCCATTAATGATGTTAGTGGTTTTCTGCTTATTTATTTTATCCTCACGACACTTTCTAGCGGATTTGAGTTTAACGGGCACCATAGTTTTTTGTTTTTTTTGTTTTTTTTGTTTTTTTTTTTTTGCGGTACGAGGGCCTCTCACTGTTGTGGCCTCTCCTGTTGCGGGGCACAGGCTCCGGACGCGCAGGCTCAGCGGCCATGGCTCACGGGCCCAGCCACTCCGCGGCATGTGGGATCTTCCCGGACCGGGGCACGAACCCGTGTCCCCTGCATCGGCAGGCGGACTCTCAACCACTGCGCCACCAGGGAAGCCCCGGGCACCATAGATTTTTATAAATCATGGGAGACCGTCTTGAGAAAATTCTTTCTCTCTTCTACCCACACTTTTACCACCTACGCATCCCCACCTCCCACAGAAGCTGGGAGAAGGGCGAATAATAGTTATCATAGTGAGTATCCTGGTCTAGCTACTCACGAGGCTTTAAAGATACCGGTCAGTGAGAATGGTTTTCATCTTTCTGGCTGCACTCATTCCTTTTGCAGTACTGGCGTGGCGAGGTTAGTGGGAGCTCCGTCCTCCGCTTGAGGAGAGGGTTTTAGTCAGGTGTTACTCACTCACCCCTTTCTAGGGGCCCGCTTCTGGGAATTTTGGCAGATGCGTGCCTTTACGAACCACCACCACAGTGATCGCGTAGCACAGCGCCCTCGTCCCCCAGATTCTTCTGTGCCTCTTTATAGTCAGGCCCTTCCCTACCCCCAAGCTCTTGGTGGCCACTGATCTGTTTTTCTGTTCCAGTTCTGCATTTTCCAGGATGTCGCATAAACGGATCATACAGCCCCTGAGTCTGGCTTCTTTCCTTCACTGTAATGCGTTTGAAACTCAGCCGTGCTTGAAAGTACCTGCAGCTCCTCCCTCTTTAGTGCTGAGTAGAGTTTCTTTGTATGGATGTACCACAGTGGGGTGAGGTTTGTGCTGCACTTTATCTCAGGACCCCCAACATCCAGGCCCCCGGGGTGTTTAAAGCTGCACACGGCCTCACACCCAGTGCTGCCTGGTACCCTGATTGGTTTGATAGGGAGGCCGGGCAAGTGCACTTTGATCCCTGCCAAGAATGGTCGCGTCAGTGCTCTGCCGTTTCTGCTTGCAAACCCACCCTCCTTCTGAGCGCGAGGGGTCTTCCTTGAAGGAGGCGGGGTTAGTACTAAGTTGGCAAAGCTGACCGTTTTCTGGTCCTGTGCCCCAAAGGGGAAAAGGATTTGAG
The DNA here is from genome assembly GCF_964374135.1 of Grampus griseus. NCBI lineage: Eukaryota > Metazoa > Chordata > Mammalia > Artiodactyla > Delphinidae > Grampus > Grampus griseus. The sequence continues at coordinate 7,789,814 of NC_139008.1, forward strand.
AGTTGCTGGAAACAAGCTCACACAGAGGATGCCAGCCCCCTGTTGACGGAGGCTGCACCTGCGCTGAGGGCCAGGTGTAGCGCTTCAGTAAACCAGGCATCTCGCCCCCTTTGTGCTCTGAATTGTAGATGCTCTTCTAGTATTTCCTTATGTTGTTATTTCATCCCTCTGTGATGTGCTTTCTCCTACTTTGTATGTTCTGGGAAGGTAAGAACAATACCTCAGATCCTCCTCCTGCCTTGGTTGGATCTGGGGTTGGTTGATTGGTTACATGCTGTAATGCAGATGTGCAGAGTGATCCAGCACCCCCCCCCCCCCCCGCCCCGAAAGAATGCTGTCCTCACCGCTGCGGACGGGGTGGGGGAGGGAGAGGGGCTTAGCAATCACTAGCCCACCTTGTCATGTTCTTCTGGAGAAAACTGAGGCCAGAGAGGGACACCAGCTTGCCCAGAGTCACACGCCAGGTCAGCAGAGGGGCCGGGACATGGCGGAAGGGTCTGCTTCCCCGCTTCCCCCACCCGCAGTCCACTGCCCCACACAGCTCATCTCCACGCTGTAAATTCGAAAAGTCTGAAGGAAAAGGGCAGCGTGCTGGGCTTCCTTGAGGCAGGTGGCTCTTTTAAAGCTGGGGCTTGTTGCCAATCTGACCTCGTTTCCATGGAAGCAGCCAGCGGGGGCAGCTTGTTCCTGTCCCCCTGAGGTCTGGTGGAGCCTCAGCCCCTGACAGCTCGCCGGCTTGCTCCCTTGGAGGAGGGGACCCAGGAGCCCCGCCAGAGGCTCTTTCCACCTTGCTTTTTGCTGCAGGAGCTCGGCGGCGTGAAGGGAAAGTTAGTGCATCGCTAGCCCCAGCCTGCGCTTTCCCAAGGACTCGCACGGGGTAGACTTCGTCACTGCTCTGGGGAGACCTCCTGTGGGAGCCCTGCTTAGAGGTGGGCTCCCTCTGTAGACTATATGGCCCTCCCATCATTCCTGGAGAATCTCGAAGATGGAAAAAGAACTATCCAGTACGTTTATTTTGTGCTGCAAGCGAACTCTCAGTGGAATCTAGTTCTTGAAGTTAATTTCATCAAGCTACTGGCTTTTCTTTCTCGCTGAGATTGCCGTTCAGCGGTTGTGGTGTGATAACCCGATCGTGAGAGCAGATTTGCCTTCTCTCCTGTCCGGCAGTTTTAATGTTTTGGCATTCCTGAGCCGGGTCTGCTTCGTCTCATGCTGGGATCACGGCTCAGTAATGAAGCCTTTATTATATTCACTCGTCAACAGATAACATTCTTTGAAGAATCCTGAGTTTTTAATTACCCCGCTTAAGCCTTTGGACACACGGGTTCTAAGGGGCATTTTTGCATTGCTGAATTCCAGAGTTGATTGCAAACCTTAAAAGACTAGAAAATGCTAGGAGCAACTTGTAAAGTCACAGACCCGGGAGAGGTTCCCCGCTTCCTCCCCCTTCCTGCCCCTCCCCTAATCCTGTTTTTCATGCCTTTCGGTCGGTGGTGTAAGTGCACTTTTATCAGACGTGCCAGCACACATTGTTTCCCAGGTCTGTTTTTGCATTAAACGTACCCAACCTCTGTTCCAGTAGGTGGAGAAAGATGCTTCAGTCCTAGAAGCACCACTCACCTACCTTTTTAGGGTATTGCAGGTTTAGCTTGAGGGCTGGAGGGCTTCCAAAAAAGTATGACTAAGGGAGAAAAGGGCGACTCCCAGAGCTAACAGGGTGGAGCATTGCAGCCGGGATAGGAAAATTTCCCAGCAGGGAAACCGTCTTGTCTGTAATGCAGACACGCTGGGTCATAGATTTGCTTTCACAGAATAAGTGAAATGGAACAAAGTTTTCTGAGTTCTCATTCCCAAAGGCCCAGTTTCTGCAGGTGTGTCTTTCGGTCCCAACTTTTGTATCCGGTATTATATCAAACAGTTTACACTTCATGCCGTGTCTGCTCCAAACCAAACAGCTGGCTGGCTGGAAAGGGGAGTGTTGCCCGATCACTCTGCCAACCACCTGTCTTAGGGCAGAAAGTGAGCAGCATCTTTGCCCCCCTCCACCGGCCACCCCAGGACCCTGCTCTTTCCCTCCCCTGCTGTCGGTTCTCCTCTTCTCGTTAGCAGCTGGCGGCTGGTGATGCACCCCTGGCCCTCTGAGAGCCAGCGTGCGGTGTACGTTGTGTAGTGTGTGTGTGTGTGGGGGGGGGGCTTTGGAGCAACACAGTCCTGGGTCCAAATGTTGCCTCCACCAGCTGCTGGTCTATCACTTAACGTCTCTGCAACTCAGTTCAACCTGGATGGGAATCTGTCCTCCTTACGGTGGCTGTGATTAAATAATCAAGGTCGCTTCCCTGCTCAATGTCGCTTAGCACCCTGTGCACAGGTGTCTGGGGAACATTTGCTTTCCTTCCCAACCTGATAAATGCTTATATACTGAGCTGCAGGAAAATGAACAATTCATCTAATCTGGAAAAGTTAAGTGATGCTTTCCGACACGCATGTGGCTGAGCTCAGCCATTCTTGGGGCATCTTCTGGCCCAGTTTCGGTGTTTTCTCTCCGGTGGGCTCTTTTCAGTATTACGCGGCATAGGCAGGACGCTAATTGAGAGCCAGGCTCAGAGATATTGGGGGTGAAAGGAGTAGCGGGGCCAGATGTCAGTGGGAGCAATGTCCTCTAACAGTTTGAATTTTCGTTTTTTAAAAAAAGGCAGTGATAGGTTTGTGGGCACCTGTTGGCCTTTGGAGGTTCAGAATGTATTTTGGTCACTGCCGTAAACACAGCGCAGTGCCTGCCACATAGGCATTCAATAAATACCATTAAAAGAGATGAATAAGTAACTTGTGGAAATATGGCTAATGCTCTTGCCTTTTACACAGACACCTGATTGCACCTTTTTGTTGATTGTGTCTTCGTGCTGCCCTGCAGTGGTGCGTGGAAATCTGTATAGAGCACCACCTATAGAGCGCACCTTTGCCTTTTCAGAATGCGGGTGGGGCAGCGGGGGGAGGGAGTTTCGTTTTTTCCTCATCGTTAGGGGCCAGTTGTAAAACATTCAATTAATGAAGAAACAGAGTCACCCTAAATTCTGCCGTCCCGAGCTCGCCACCGTTAGCATTTCGCAAACAGCGTTTCGGACGTCTCTGTGCTTACGTGCACACCCAGGCTCAGTTCTGCTCAGTGATATTAAAAGGCGCCGACTGTGTGCCAGGGACCCCGGGGTCCTGCCGCTTACGTGCTCTTCTGCGAGCTCGTGTGTTGGGGACGTGTGTCCGGTGGGTCTGCCCTGGCCTGGCCAGCCTGCACTTTTCACGGCTATGTAGTGCGCCAGTGCTTGGCTCCCCCCAGGTGCATTTAGCCAGTCTCCTCTTGGTGGAAGTTCAGGTTGCTTGTTATTTTAAGTAAACCGTGTCTAATCACACAACATGACGGCGTGAGCCACCCGCGGGTTCTTGCCAAAACCTCCATTAGTGCCCTGACTCAGGAAAGAATGCTTGCTTTTTCCTTCGGTTACTGGGCTCGGCCATTCCCAGGTGTGAGTGACCCAGGCCCGGAGAGCAAGTAATTGACTGCCAGAGGCATGGGAGGGGGCCCTGTCCCCGCAGGAAGGGACGGCGCCAGCCCCTCCCGGTGGCTCTTTCCAGAAAGGGGGCGGTAGGCAGTAGGGCTGGCTGAGTGAGAGGGGCCTCCGTGTTAGAGCGGGAGGGGCCCTCAGAGCCTGCTGGTCTGCAGCTCCCGCGGCCCCAGAATGGTGGGAAACGCCTGCTTTTCCCGAGGAGGGTGTTGCTCAGTGATAGGATGGCATTAGCTGTAGGTGATGCACCCCCGCCGTCTTAGTGGTAGCAGTTACCTAAGCCTACCCGCTGGGAGCTGGGGAACGAGGCTGGAAAACACTTGGTGTCACAGGCCAGCTCACCGGCCCAGGGCCCCAGGGAGATGGGTGCTCTGGGCAGACGGACTCACGGCAGCCGAGGAGAGTGACCCGTCACTGTTAGGAGCTCTCTGTTCTGCCCAGACTCACCTCTGCTTTCCAGTGGTGGCCCCTGAACCCCCAGTTGAGCCCAGTGACCTGGTCCACCCCTCTTCCTCCACAGGTGAGGGGAATGGGGAGCTGCTCATGGGTGCACTTCAGTGAGTTATTAAATCGAGCCCTGCAGCTGGGCCAGAATCTTCCCACTGAGCGAGCGTGCTGTGCTGTGTGCGCACCCCCGCCTCGTCGTCATCTGCCTCCGTGTGTCTGTCTGTTGGTGATTCTGCTTTTGTTTTTAATAAAACCCCGTGCCTGTTGGTTGGTGCTCTGACTCTTCCAGGGTCCCAGCGGCCTCCAGCGGACACCCCGGTCTCCCCAGAGAGCAGGCGGCTGTGGCCAGGTTGCTCCTGGGAGAGCCGGAGCCCCCCACCCACGCTTGTGCCTGCCAGCTGCAAGATGAGGGAGCCTCTTTTCTGGAGCGAGGCACTACAGGCTGGCCTGGCGAAGAGCATGTGGGTCAAGGTCAGCCCCGCTCCTTCCATTACCCAGAGTTAAAGCCGAATGCCGCGTGGCTGCAAAAAGCAGTGCACTTTTGCAAAGTGCTGTCACTCCTGGGTGCCGTCCCCAACCCCCGAGCCAGCTTTGGAACTTCCCATTCAGCTCACAGTCGCCCGGAAACTACCGAGCCCTGGGGCAGGTGCTGGGTGTGTGCCAGGAAGGGGGTCGGCATGGGCCGTCCCGAGCATGCGGGGCAGAGCCACCCAAGGACTTGGACCACAGCCCGCTCCAACCCAAGCCGGGCCCCAGTTCTGAGGGTTTAGCTCCAGGATCTGTTTGCTTTCGACACATCCACTATCATTGAGATACAAAGCATAACACGGCTGAAGCTAGTCAATGGAATTTAGAGTTCATGCCAGGAAAATAGAATAAATCAAAACAGTCATTAATAATTTGCTTTAAATTGTGAGTAAATTCCCTCTCTGTTTGTTGCATTTTGTAAATTATATCCAGGAGTTAATTTATTGCTATTTAAAATTGCACAAGAACTCATGGGAACCGTGTCTCTAACGAGTGCCCTCTCTGTGCCAGGCGCTGTGCTCGGGGCTGGGGTACCAGGGGCTGATGTTCTGCCTGGGAGTAGGGTCTCCTGGGAGCATCCTGAGAGCCTGATTCTGGCTGGGGCTGGGGATACCGAGGGGAGGAACTGGACAGTGGAAGAAATGGGCAGAATCCACATGATTCTGAACCCCTGGGCTGCGGGCCTGAAAGAGGAGCTGCAGGGGCTGGCCTGGGCCAGGCTCAGGTAGGTCGGCGTGTCTGTGGTCCTGACCCGCTGCGCACAGGAGCACCGTTCTGACTCTGGAGGTCACGTCTGGGGCATGTGTCTTCCTTGCTTCCTTCCCTTGGGTCTGGGTGACAGTGTTGGCTGTGTCCCTTGAGGCTGGGAACACCAGAGGTGAAAGGAGTGGCTTGGGAGTCAAGCTGACACATTTGCTTTCACGAAGAATGAGTTCTAGATCTTTCCCCACTGGGCCAGAGGGCTGGGACTCGGAGGGAGGCAAAGTAGAGTTGTGGGTTTGGAAGGGGATGGCAAGGGAGGCCCCAGATGAAGCCAGTGGTTGGGGACCGGGGAGGGGCTGGCCTTTTCTAGCGTGAGACATAGACGCGAGAGCAGTGGTGAAGCGGCCGGCGAGTCGGGGGGAAGCTCTGAGGACCGAGGCGGGGCTGCTTAGGAAGAGGAGGGTTTCAGGAGGGTTTGCGGTGGTGGCAAACGCTGCAGAGCGAGTGTTAGATTTGGAGTTTTGAGGCGGGTGGGGAGTGGGCCAGACTGTAATGCAAAGGGGCAGGAGAAAGGAAGGGTCTCGTTTGCTGAGCCCCAAAGCCAAGGGCGGTGCTGGGCCGTCGCATGCATCCCCTGTGGTCATCCGAGGCGGGCCTTGGAGTCTTAGCTGTACAGAGAGAGCTTGCCCTGGGCCTTCAGCTGGAGTCCAGACTGGTTCCCCTAACCCTAGGCTGCAGCCAGGGACGGCTGGGGCGCGTGTCAAGTCAGCCCGAAGAGGCAGCGCTCCTGGACCAGTCTCCCTGCGGGCTCGGCGGTAAGCAGGAGGTGCAGAGCGAAGGCAAGCACGAAAGCGTCAGCTCATAGGCCCTGTGTGCAGCGGGGCGGGTTGAGGGGGCACGGTGCCGGTGGTGAGGAGGATGGAAGCAGGTCTGAAGACCAAGCACTCGATGACCAGCCTTTATTTCAGATGCTTTGGTGACAGACCTAAACGTGACTAACTTCACTCCAAATGATCTCACTCTCCCAGGAATGACCCCGGGCTTGAACGTTTTCCCTGCAAATCCATTAGGTAGTGCTGTGCCTGAGTCCACCCCTTTCCTGAAGAAAGGAGCTGATCGGTGCAGGGTGTGCTGATGGACCCGATAGGCAGTGCCTCGGGCGGAGGGAGGGAAAGAATCCAGTCCTGAATTTGAAAGGACACCGTAAAATCTCTAAAATTGAAAGAAAGGTGTATTATTATTTTTTTAAGTCTACAGTGAAATAACTGTCTCAGTCTGCGGATAGAGCTAATTTGGGAAGAATCCCCTATTTTGATTTCTGGAATTTTTTTTAAAGGCAACTTTTTAAGCCGTAAATTAAATATTTTTGGACGTAGGCTAAGATGACCGACTCAGCCATTCCATCAACAGCACGGAAAGTGTGAAGACGGGTTTGGGGTGAGCGAGGACACCCTCACAAAGTTTGGCCTCTGCAGATTTTTGACCCCTAGCAGGAAACTGTCTGTATTTTCTTAGGGCCGCTGCTCAAGATACTAATTGGGAATAACGTCTGTTGCACCAGGTCGCTAGCCAAAACATTCACGTTTTGCCTCATCTGTAGAGAGACCTGAGCAGTTTTATCTCTGCGTCTCTTTGCTAAGTGTTCCCGCTCCGTTAGCAGAGCTATAATTAACTCACAGGACCAGGCAGCCGGATTCGGCCAGGCGCCAAGAAATCAGCCCCAATTACTATATTCACATTGTCAGTAATGCCCACTTCACAGCTTCTGCTAATTTGAAATGGCAAGTTCCAACTTTCCATAGTAAAATTACCATTTTTGTGGTGTTCTATTACATGGCGATATTTGTCCATTATTTTGGCAATGTAAACTTGGTATTAGAACGACAATTAGTTGCCGAGCAGTTTCTGAGATGATTTGCAATTACGTCTCTTAAATGCAGCGCTCATGTCCGCCCCGATGGAGTGAGCAGTGCATTCCCTCTGTGCCCTAGGTTCACTGCAGGGATCAGCGTCTCGTAGGAGACCGAAATGCCCTGGGACTGTGTAATAAAGGTGAGGGTTTAAGATAAGGAGCAGCCTGCGAAGGTTGCCCGTTCTGTAGATTTTCGGCGTGCGTGCGTGCGCGCGCGTTGTCCCATCTCCTAGTGAGAGCGGGGAGCGGCCCCAGCCCTCTGTCTCCCTGAGGCCCCCTGGGGCGGGCGCTCTGGTGGCTTTGCCGGCCAGCGCAACCGCTGAGGGTCTGGTCTGCGCCCGGACGGGCGGCCACAGCTTCTCCTCCGACCTCCAGTCTGTGCGGCGGCAGTGACAGTTGGTTTTCCTGCTGGCACACAGCGAGGTCCCCAGCGTTCCAGAGAGGCTTGTCCCCGGGGGATTGGGCCGGCTGGCCTGGTTGGGTTGTACATTTTGCTCTTTTCAGCAGAGAAACTTCAGGAGGCATGATCTAGGCCAGTGTGCCACTCAAAGTGTGTCAGAGTGCGGCCCGAGAACCAGGAAACGGCCGTTATTGGCCTGCAACTAGATAAGCACAGGGGTTCAGAGCAGGCGTTAAGAAACGTTCACAGCCTCTCGATATTGCAGTGACATCCACGTGGCGTGTTTATTGTATTTTATAAAAATACCAGTCCACAGCAGATTGGAAATTTAGAAACCTGTGGCGCGTCCTTCCCTACAGATGGTTTGAGAGGCATTGATCATTATTCAACCCCAACCCCTGACTGGGTTGCGTGGTAATGGTTTATTTTGGATAAGACAGACTATTTTCTTTTTCTGCTAGGCCGGGGACCGCAGGGCACAGTCATTGAGGGGAGGGGCTTCTGAAAGGAGAAGGCAGGCGTCCCCAGGTGCAGACAGGGACCCTTGGAGGAGACCGATGACCCTCAGGGGCTGGCAGCCGAGGTGCGGGCCTGTCCGGGGGTGCTGGTGTCCCCCGTGCATGTCCATCAGGACCCTGCTTCTCTCTTGAGCCCCAGACCTTTCCTTTCACGTGCTGGCTGGGCATCTGGACCCCACCTGCCTGCTTTCACAATTCCCAGACCCTGATGGGGAGGATGGGGCGCAGCAGCCCAGAGACGGGGGCCCGGATTCCTCCCTCCCCCTCAGCTAGTCAGTCACCAGTTCCTGATGGGAGCTCCTGACCGGCTCTCACATCTGCTGCCTCCTCTGTGCCCACTGCCCTGTGCCGGGGTCGGCAAACCACGTCCAGCCCACCGCCTGTGTTTGCGTGCCCCACGAGCCAAGAATGGTGTCTACGTTTTTTAATGGTTAAAAGAAAACAAGAGTATGTTATGATATATGAAAACTAAGAAATTTAAATTTCTCGGGACTACCCTGGTGGTGCAGTGCTTAAGAATCCGCCTGCCAATGCAGGGGACACGGGTTAGAGCCCTGGTCCGGGAAGATCCCATGTGCCGTGGAGCAACTAAGCCTGTCCACCACAACTACTGAGCCTGCGCTCTAGAGCCTGCATGCAACAACTGCTGAGCCCCAGTGCCACGACTGCTGAAGCCCGTGCGCCTAGAGCCCGTGCTCTGCAACAAGAGAAGCCACTGCAGTGAGAAGCCCGCGCACTGCAACAAAGAGTAACCCCCGCTCGCCGCAACTAGAGAAAGCCCGCGCGCAGCAACGAAGACCCAATGCAGCCAAAAATAAATAAATAAATAAATAATCGATCAATCAATTAATTAATTAAAAAAAGAAATTTGTGTCCATAAAGTTTTTTGTTTTTGTTAATTGTGATAAAAGATACCTAACGTAAAATTTACCATTTTAACCATTTTGAGCGTACAGTCCGGGGGTGTTAAGAACATTCAGGTGGTTGTGCAACCATCGCCACCATCCATCATCCCAGACTGAAACTCTGTAAATAAAGTTTTATTGGAACGCGGCCACACTCGCTTGTTTGCCTGTTGTGTCTGCCTGCTTTTGTGCTGCCAGGGCAGAGTTGAGTAGTTGCAACAGAGACATCATGGCCTGCAAAGCCAGAAATATTTACTCTCTGGCCCTTTCCAGAAGAAGTTTGCTGAACCCTGCCCTAGTGCATATTCTTGTCACGTCCTGTGTAGTTACCGTAGCAACCATCTAACTGGTCTCCTGACCTCCGCTTTCATTCCTTTCCAGTCTGTCTGCCCTTGGGCGGTTTTCCTAAGAGACTAGTCTATCGATGAACCTCCGTTAAAATCCTGTAGTGGCATCTCACAGACTAATGTTGTGTTGCTGGGAACACCCAGAAAAGTAAGTTATTAAAGGCTCTGAAAAGTCCTGCAGAAAAGAAACCTGCCGAGCGTTGATTAATCCAGTATCATCCAAAATGAACTGGTGCAAAATTATCATTGTTTTTTCCTAATCACCTAGAACAACCAACAGCAGGGGTTGGTTGGCAAACTTGCACTGTGAAGGGCCAGGTGGTAAAATACCATAGGCTTTGTGGGCAATCCGGTCTCTTTGCAACTACTCAACTCTGCTGGGAAGTCGCCATAGATAATACGTGAATTGATGGCCATGGTCCAGCAATATTTCATGTAGAAAAGTAAAACAGGCCGCGGGCTAGATTGGGTATGCTGAGCCCTGCCCTTACACAACAGTGGTCCCCAGTGTGGTCCCAGACCCGCAGCATCACGTCACCTGTGCCCGCTCCAGACCTGATGAATTGGGAGCTCTGGGGGTGGCCCCACAGTCTGCATCTTAACCAGCCCTACCTGCCAGCTAAGGTGTGAGGCACCCCTGATGCAGAAGCACAGAACACACTTGAGGAACACCCCAGGAACAAAGCCAACATTAGCAGGGATGGAAGGCCCTTCGAGAGCTGGTCTCTGTCCAATGTCCCTCCCTCGCGAGCACATTCTGTGCTCCAGGTGAACTACCTGTAGGTTCTGGAACGTGGCCTCCTTTCCCCAACCCACGCGTCTGCGCAGGAGCCTTTCCATTTGGGGCAGCTCCGTTGTCTTGCTGCCGCCGGCCTCGTCCCAAACTTCTAGTCATTGATGACTCAACCCAGGTGTTCCCTGTCTCGGAAGCATGTTTGGTCCCGGCCCCACCACTGCCCCACCTGCAGGGTTTTCCTCCTCTGCGCTTCTGTACCTGCCCGTGCTTCTCCTGTGTGTCATGATGCAGTTAGTGGCTTGGATGGGGACTCCTCAGATGGCGCCATTTTATTCTTCTCTGTATTCCCAGCACGCAGTGGGCGCCCTGAAATGTTTGCTGAGTTTGCTCAATGAGCAAAGGAACCCTATGCTTGGGGCGTGGCTCTTGGTGTCTGACGGAGGCGCCTGGTCCCCAGGTGCGAGGACAGGGAAGTCGAGTCCCCACCAGGAGTTCCTGGCTCGGCCGGGTTCTGGAGAGGCTCGCGGTGGGAGCCTCTGGGTCATTTCCTCCTCTCCCCGCCTGTGACTCACTGATTGATTGATGTTTGGAAATTGTGACTCACCTCGTTACAGAAGAAAAAGGAAATTTTACTCTGCTCTCCCTCCCTCCCTTTCATAAAAGCAATAAATAAAAGCGGCTGACATTCTGCTTGGTGCAATAAGAAACATTTAAATGCATTTCTGGTTTTCATAATTGGTAGCTTCTTGTAGAAAGGTGCTTATTAGAAGAAAAAAACTTTCTTGTGTATCTGTTTTCAACCTTCTTGTCTGTAAAAATCATAAAGTGAGCTGGTGTGGGAATTGCACAACCGCCCCCCCCCCCAAAAGATATTTGTGGCAGTTCACGTTTTAGCAGTGGATGGTTAAGCTACTTCTCTTTTAGTAAGAAGTGTGAGGTGTACCCTCTCCGCCTTCAGAGTTTCAAAATGAATCCGCCGGGGTGGTGAGTAATGATGTCTTAAGCTGGTTTATTAAACGTGAAGGAATAAGATGTTCTGGGTTGACATCATGTACCAAATATAGATAAAGCCTGGATCAGCTGGACTCGAGGCCCCGGGCTCAGGCCAGTGCCAGAACACAGTTGAACCTGATGATGCCTGTTTTGTCTCATGACACTGACGACTGAAGTGGACGCATGGCCTTGACTTTTAAGAGTCTCCTCCTGGAAAATACAAAAAAAAAAAAAAAAAAATGGCGTTAGTTCACTTATCACTGTAGTATTGGAATTAAAGCTTGGCATCTCTCGTTGACCTTTTATTCTCTTCACGATCAGCACGTCCTAAATGTGTTAGGCTCTTGGTTCTGGAAAACTTAACCAGTGAAATGAGCATCTTTTCAGAATGTGACTCTAAGTAAGGGCTCAACAAATGTTAGTTGTAATTATTTTATTACTGCCATCCTTCTTATCTGCCAGGCATAATGCCTGGCGTCTAGGCAGGTACCTTGCTGTCTTATTTAATTTCACGTGCAAAACGGCCTTGCAAGGCAGGTGCCGTGCTCTCCCCGTAGGGAGAGGACGCTGAGGCTTAGAGGGACAGGGACTTGCTTCTGGTTGCACGGCGTCCGCAGGTGAAGCCGGGATGCACACCTGGGCCTGTGTGCCGCGCTCTCTGCTGGGCAGGACCCAGCTCCACGGCGCTCTGGCTTCCCTGGTGCTGATGCCAGGAGTCTCACCAAGTAAAAACTGGATCACACGCGAGTATTTTAACCGGGGAGCTGTTTAAGTGCAGAATCCTGGAAGGGAGAAGACAACGTGGGACCCACTTTGTCCCTTCTCCCTGCTGGGTCCCCTGCTCCCGGCTCTGCTGCCACCGGGAAGGGGTGAAGGAGGAGGAGCCTCTCACTGGCATTACTGCCTCTCATTGTCAGTAATGAAGGCAGTAAACCCACGCTGAGCCCTTTACATTCCTTCTCTTACTTAGTCTTGACAACTCCCTGTAAGGCGGGCATAGTTTCCTGACTACTTCACAGGTGAGGAAACCGAGAGACTCACGCAAGCCCCTGAGCTGGTGATCGGCAGAGCTGGGCCTCCCTCTGCCGTCCCCAACAGCCGGCTCGGCCCAGGGCTCCAGCTCAGGAGTCCCAGGCTGCAGCCGACTGCTGGCCCCATCACCAGGCACCCCGGCCCCAGGGCTCAGAGCGGGGTTGGCCTGGGAAGGGGCCGAGGAGCCGGACCCGCTAAGGGCAGCCATGTGAGGGAGCAACAGAGGTTGGGGGCCCAGGTTGGGACCTGGGATTTGAAGCTGCCCACGGGGGGCCAACGTGCGACAGAGCTGAGAGTCACGACCTACCCTCCACCCTAAAGCAGCCGGGACTTGCCAAGCAAGCCCTGTTTCTAAAAGTCAGAAAGGAAAGCGAGGGCGTCTCCCCACACCTCACAGGAGGGATGCTGTGCACACAGCCACGTCCGACAGGAGCATCGCAGGGCCCCCGTTACGCCGCGCCTTCGACCGTGCCAGGCTTAGGTCATTTCCATTTCTGGGTTGGGAATGGCCTTTTGCAGATACCGGTTATATTTATCACCAGCTAACTTATCAGCTTACAACACCAGATACACAAAATTGTAACCTGACTCATCAAAGAATAGATAGTTCATGACTTGATGGTAAAGTAGATCAGCTTTAAGAAATCAAATGGATTGTGGAATCCAGCTTTTCCCCCAGAAAACTTTGTGAAATGGTCTAATAGGAATGTTAGTTCAGACCTTTCTGGAAACTGTGACCTTAAACATACTCCATTGACTCAACAATCTGGTTTTCTTTTCCCCCCTCAGGGAAAAAAATTAGAAACGTGCTCAAAGCTTTGGGAGCAAGAATGCTCACTATAGAGTTGTTTATAATACAAAACATGGGAGCAGCCTAATGTCCAATAGACAGGAATCGTTAATTTATGTTAAATTCATTCAATGAAATGATTATGTAACTGATATTTAATAACATGGAAAATGATCATGATATAAACTAAGATACTATATCACCCTAGTTTTATGAAAGAGAAATGAACAAAAATAATAAACGACATGAATACATACACATTCAGCATAATATATAAAAATACCTATTATGTATACGGAAGGCCTCGTGTACATAGGTACGTAGAAGAAAGACTGGAAGAAGATAGTTCAGAGTCTTAGCAGGGATTATTTCTGGACGGTGTGAGACTGATTTTTTTTTGAGACTGATTTTTTTTTTTAAAAAAATTCTTTGTCATGCCTTTCTGTATTCTCCACATTTTCTGTAGTGAGAATGTTATTACTCTTTAATTTGAACACAATAAAAAAATGTTCAACTTCTTGCAGAAGAGAAAAGACTCTTTTTGGAAGGCTCTGGTATGTGGTGACCCGTTCACCAGGCATCTTTAAGTGGGAAACAGGTTAAGACTGGAATCTCAGCCTGCCATTTACTCACTGTGGTCCCTAGGCGAGAATATCAGCCTCTAAATCTCAGTGTCCCCATCTGTAAAATGGGAGTGTCCGCCTCTTAGAGTTGTTGGGGTGATGAAATGAGACAAGGTACTCCTCCAGCCCCTGGCGGGAACACGGGTCCAGACCATCTGCTGTTATCGCTCCTACTCTTGTCATTGTGGTTGAAGCCCCAGCCGTGCGCCAGACTCCGTGTGAAGTGCGACCAATGTGAAAGTGGGTAAAAACAGTCCCGCTCCCGGGAGCCTGGGACCTGGCAGTGGGAGGGGGCGCACGGGGCCGAGAAACGCAGCGCTGGAGTCAGGGAGGGCGTGCCTGCCAATGCGGGGGTCTCCGGGAGGGTGGAAACGGGGTGTCATGGGAACCCAGGAGGAACAGAGGGGTGAAGGTCGCCCCTGCCAGCCAGCTCAGGGCCGGCCGAGGCCGCAGCGAGAGTCCAGAGCATTGAGGAGACAAACTTGACTCGGTGGGAGGGGCGACCAAAAGGGAGCCTGTGGTGACACTGAGGCTTTCGCTGGGGCATCTATGCTAGAGAGCGTTCTTTTTATATCAGAAGGAGGTGATACCTTTATTTTAAGGAAAACCAGACTCTCTTTCAGAATGTTCACTGCACCTGAGTGTGTGTGTACGTGTGTGTGTGTGTAACAGGAGAGGGAGTGTGGCTGTGACAGGGCCATTCGCCTGGCGTCACCATTTCTGGGTCGCCCACTTTTTCTGCCCCCCCCCACTTTAACTCACCCCCCCCCCCCAGTGCTGTTTGCTATTCCTTGTCACCCCACCCCATCGAAGGAGAAGCTTCCTCTGTTCCCCCGAGCACCTGGCTTTTCCAGAGCAGAGGGCGCTCCTGCCCCGGGACAGGCGCAGAGGAGGCCGGGTGCCCTGCCCTTCCCCCCGCCCCCGGCGCCCCTTAGAGCAGGGAGCAGAAACCATGGAAGCTCAAGTAAGAGCTCTAATTATTTCTGTTGAAACTGATTATACTGAGGGTGGAGCGCATTGCCTTTCATTTCTTTGTGTGCCCGTATTTCCCCCCCCCTCACAAGAAGTATATTCTTTTCTTTCCTGTTTGTTCCTGCTTGATTCGGGGAGGCTGCTGTTTTCATTGCCTAATTAATGGGGAGACTTTCTGTGGAGGATTTCGTTGTGGACGGATTCTCTGTTTGAACATGGTACAACCCGTGGCCCCTTTATTTATTTATTTATTTATTATTATTATTTTTTTTTTGCGGTACTCGGGCCTCTCACTGTTGTGGCCTCTCCCGTTGCAGAGCACAGGCTCCGGACGCGCAGGCTCAGTGGCCATGGCTCACGGGCCCAGCCGCTCCGCGGCATGTGGGATCCTCCCGGACCGGGGCACGAACCCGCGTCCCCTGCATCGGCAGGCGGACTCTCAACCCCTGCGCCACCAGGGAAGCCCCGCCCCTTTAAAACATAGTTACATCCTTGACTCTTTATAGGGCAATAACTAGATTAATTCTGTAGTGCTTTTTGAATACCAATTTTCTTTTTAAAAGAATAGGTTTGCTGTTTTAATAAGACTCGAATGCCGTCGAGACGCCTTAAATTGGCACAGTGGCTGTGGAATAGCTTGGCCCCTTGCAGTGAACTTGAGAGAGCACTTTACGGCTGCCCGGTTGTTGAAGCCGGCCTCGGCTAGACGCCACTTCCGCTCTGGACCGTGGTCACTAACTCTGTTTACCCTAATGTGCTTGTCAATCGCATCGCTCACTATCTTTTCAGCTTAGAGTGAGGTTCACTGTGTTTGTCTTGCCCCACTCCAGTTTTCACTAATGAGATTCATTTTGTAAAGGAGAGTTGGAAATTAATTGGATGATTAATTGCGAGATTCTTATTCTTATCAAGAAAAGCTATGGAACTCGGGGCTTCAGATAAAATTCGTAATGAGCCCTTAATACTTCTTTAAAAAAAATCTTATATTTAAAGAACCTGGTTACGTAAAGAGAATTCAGTGCGACAGAGGATTTTTTTTCTCCCTGTGCGTTTACAACTTTACTTCCACTGTAAGGCAGTGTGTCGTGGTGACAGAGTGTGCAGTGTATGAAGATCCATCCCTCCCTCCTGATGTACATTAAAGGCCCCTTACTTGCCCATCACTGTGCCCTGTGACAGAAGATGAGCTCAGCGAAGGCCTTTCTGTGTAGTGGGGCCTGGGCTTTGGGGGTGGTTGGATGTAGGGGTGAGGGAGGAGGGAGCTTCCTGGCTGGGGCTGTTGTAGGTGGCACCATTAATGAGAATCCAAAAGGGATTATTTGGGGGCATAGATGTAGAATGAGCTTGGAATTCAGAGAGTTTGAAATACCAGTGGTATAGTAGATAGAGACATATACATAGAGACCTGGAGAGCGGGGGGGGGGGGGGGGGGGGGGGAGGAGGGAGGGAGGGGAGAGAGAGAGAGAGCGGGAGGGAGGGAGGGAGGGGGAGAGAGAGATATCGGGAGAGTGGTGACAGGTCCCACCTCTGTGTCCCATGTCACTTCTGGCAGTGTGAGCATGGGAACATCGTTTAACCCCTAATCTTTGGTTTTCTCTGTCCGTGAAGTAGACAGAAAAAGAGCTCCTGTACATGGTTGCTGTGAGGCTCGAATGAGCTGAATGCAGGTGAAAGTGCTTTAGAAACTCTAAGCTAGCTAGAAATATTAGTTATTATTGTTATTATCATTCTTACATTAAAATGTAATCTGCCCAAACCATTTGGGAAGCATTGCACACTAGCCCCACTTGGAGACTTGTAGTATGCATATTGTTGTCTGTTTGTTCAGTGGTTTGCTCACCGTACTGATTAATATTAGAACTAAAGCAGTATATTTCAGAAAGCAACCAGGAGTAGCCATTCTCGGAAGTGTTATACAAGCATTAAAAATTATGTTTGCAGAGGGAGTGAAGTGTCTGGGCAGGCTTCAACAAAGCAAGCAGCTTAGGGAGTATATAGGGTATATTATTACAATTATAAAAGAAACGCACAGAAAAAAATACTTGAAGGATCTATGCCAAAATAGTAAGTGGGTACCTTAGGGCGTGGGACTTGGAGTAATTTTTCGTCTTTGTTATACTTTTCTGTGCTTTAAGCATACATTGCCATGCCCTTACATTACTTCTGTAATCGAAAAGATAAATTCATGAACAAAACAACAGCCCCTCACCACCCCCGCTTCCCCACCCAGTACAGGTGAGAATTAGATGCTTGAAGAACTAAAAGGACAAACGTATTGATTTCATCTTTTTAATATTTTCCTGGTTCGTCTTCCCTTCAACACTGTTTTCATCTGGCAGAGAAAATGGGACTCTGCACAGAAACGGTAGTGACCAAAGCGAAATATCCCCTAGCAGAGTCTCGAATTGCTCTGCCCTCTTGGGACCTCCTGCCTAAATTTTTTGGTAATGAAATTTGATCCTGACTTCAGCTAGAGCTATTGTGTATTAATCTCGCATTTCTATGTAGCGTAGGATGTCTAGAATGTCTATTTAGTGTAGAATGTATTCGGCAGCCTGTAGAGACCAGAGATAACGAATTGTTATGTATCTTCTGTTTTGCCCTTGTGAGCCATGCAATCCGGTTTGCAGGCATGTGGAAGTGGATGCATTCATGTGTCCCCCTGGCACGCATAAGAGGATGGGAGAAGTGTGCTGAGTATTCTTTTCTAGGAGAAGTGGGTTTCTCCAGCTCTTTCATAATTCTTGACCCCTCCCTTTCATTACAAGGATTAGTCATCATTTCAGATTTCAGATTTGGCCTGGGGCACTTCCTGTTTAGGTGTGGCTGTCACGTGTGCCTCTTTTCTGCCTTTGGGGTCTCCCTCTTCACCCCCCTCTAGGGCTCTTGCTCCTACCTTGACTGTTGCCCTCTACATCCTGTGGTTTTTCCCAGTGCCTGCTGTGCTGTCACCTGCCACTTTCTCCAAAACCATCCCCTTGTCTCACCCCGCAGGAAAATTCTCCCTGTAGCCGTTACCCCTGCCACCAATTTTAGTGCCAGAAAGTGTGCTGGCCTCACTGTACGTGGATAGCCAGTCCTCTCCTTTTAAGTGGTACTGTGCTGCTGATCGGGTGGGGGAGAAACCATGTTGGTTAATTGCTCATCCCCGCGCTCATTTCTTCATCTCTTCATACTGGGTGCTGGGGCGGGGGCAGTGTGCGGTGGGAATGGCAAACAAGGCGGACACAGATCCTGCCCCCATTTTTGGGCCTAGATCCAGGGACTGGCATTCCTCTCGCCTCTTCTCACTCTTCAGAGGTCATTGCTGCCGCTTATGGGGTGGAGAGCAGAGGCAGGTGGACATTATGTGGAAGAAAGGAAAAGCTGAGGGTCAGGGCTGGAGTGGCAGACCGGGTCCAGTCCTGATTTGGTCCACTAACTTGTCAGTTTCCCTGTCTGAAATGGAACGGTAACCATGGTAAGGCTACCAGTTGCTTATTGCCCATCAGCACAGGCCAGTATCTTAACCGGCCCTTCACTCATGTAATTTCACTTTACCTTCTCTGCAGCCCTGCGATACAGGTTGGCTTATTTTGTCCCTATGTCACCTTCAAAGAACCCGAAGCTCACAGATAAATCACAAAATGGTAGAGCAGGAATTTGGACCCAGTCTTGGTGACCAAGGCCTGCACTCTTCTTGTTACACTGAACAGCAGACTGGCTTGGATGACCGTTTCCCAAAGTGTGTTCCAAAGAGGCCGAGTTGCAAAAGGCGTTCCTGGGAGAAAGGCTTAGTGACCAGGTGACTTTAGGAAGCACTGGGCGCCGAGGACCAGGGCCCGGTCCACGATGGTGTTAATCCTTCTCTCGGGGCTTTGTCCGTGGATTTAACACAGGCTCCCCAGATGCCCAGGAGGCAGTGCAGAGTTGTGGTTAAAGGCTGCAAAGTGGGGATTCTGGTCCTGCCAGTTACTGTGTGACCCTGGGCAAGCACTTAACCCCCTCTGTGTCTCAGCCATCTCGGCTGTGAATAATTTCCCTCTTTGGGTTGTTATGAGAATTAGATGGGTTCATACAAGTAAAGTACTCAGCACAGTAGCTGGCACCTGGTAGGTGCCTGGTGCCTGTTGGCTATTATTATTGCTGTCATTGTCATTGCTGGTATTGGCTCAGGGCATAGAATGGCTCAAAACACACCCGGCTTCTGAGAAGTCAAAGCAGAGAATGCTGGCTTTGTTTTCTCCAAAGTTTCCCCTTCTCTTTTGCCATCATACTCGTTTGATCACAAAAACACCCACCTGCATGTAGAAGCCTCAGCTCCACGGGACACGCTGTGGAAGTACTGGCACAGGTGGTTGTGACGACTTTGCACAGCCTCAGGATCCAGCAAGCCGACCTCAGTGCCTTCACACCGTCCCCAGGCAGTGGACTGTCGTTGTGTCAGAGTTGGAAGGGCCACAGCCGTCTACCAGCCCACCTGTTTGGTTGCAGGCCTCCCACGGAGGACAGTTTTATTTGGACCACAGCAGAAGAGCGATCTCTTTCCTACAGCCTACCAAAGAAATAGAAGGGCTTGTGAAGCAGGAGGAGAGGGGTCCTTTCCCTTCCCAACACGTGTGTGTGTGTGGGGGGGGGGGTTAGTGGTATTTGGGTGTGTGTATAAGTTTGATGGTGATGTGGGGTGTGCGTGTGCTTTAATGGTATTTAGGTGTACGTGTGGGTGTGTAGGGTTTAATGGTGGTGTGTGTGTGTGTGCGTGCGTGTGTAGGGTTTAGTGATGATGGGGTGCGTGTGGTTTGATGGTTATGGGGTGCGTGTGTGTCTGGTTTCATGTATTTAGGTGTATGTGTGTGTGTGTAGGGTTTAATGGTGATGGGGTGTGTGTGTGTGGTTTAATGGTGATGGGGTGTGTGTGTGTGTGGTTTGATGGTAATTAGGTGTACGTGTGGGTGTGCGTAGAGTTTAACGGTGGTGGGGTGTGTGTGGTTTCATGGTATTTGAGTGTGCGTGTGTGTGTTTTTGTGTATGTGAACTTTAATGGTGCTGTCATGTTGTGGTTTCACGGTGTGTGGGTGTGAGTGTGGGCGTGTGTAAGGTTTCACGGTGACGGTGGATTTCATCAGGGCCCTCCCCACCTTTGCCCTTCGTCAGGGCCCTCACACCTTTGCCCTTCGTCAGGGCCCTCACACCTTTTTTTTGTTTGTTTGTTTTTTTGCGGTACACGGGCCTCTCATTGCTGCGGCCTCTCCCGTTGCGGAGCACAGGCTCTGGACGCGCAGGCTCAGCGGCCATGGCTCACGGGCCCAGCCGCTCCGCGGCGTGTGGGATCTTCCCGGACTGGGGCATGAACCCATGTCCCCTGCATCGGCAGGCGGACTCTCAACCACTGTGCCACCAGGGTAGCCCACTGTCACCTTTTGTTCTATGTCAGGCCCACCCCAGAGAGCACGACGATGAACCTATTTCCAGCCGAGGAGGAGAGTCGTTCCCACGCTTTGCCTCCGCACGTCCTGGGGGACGGCAGGTCTGTGTGTGAGGAATCGTGTCCTCCTCACGCAGCAGCGTGTAGTTAGGGTTGCCTTCCTGCCTCAGCTTTGTGGATCCCACAAGAGCTGCGACGTCCGCCAGCCCCCCACAGCCGCCTGAGGTAATCAGCTCATGTTCAGGTTCGTGGGAATGGGCATCAGTGTTGTGTCCACAGTGAGTCCATGGAGGGCCCTGATGAGCTATCAATTATAAGTGGAATCCACAAAGAATACAGCTTTAATGCATCACAAATGTGACCTATCTAAAACAGGTCTGTTGGGACATAATAAAAATTAGGTATTTAATCATGTTGGGGGCTGTCTTCGAGTTTTGAGGTCTTAGCAGTCTCAAATCCCTGGGAAGAGAAGTCCTCTGCCGTCTTTATGCAGTGAAGATACAAGGTAGTTCTTCCAGTTTTTAATGTGCTTACAAAATTGGGATCATCCTTTTCAAAAGCGTCTTCCTCAGGCCGTGAACGGTGCCCTGTCCGTGACCTTCACTGTGAGAGTTGAGAGAGGAAGAATTCGCGGCACCTGGTTTTATTGGGACATTCTGAGCATTGAAGAGGGCGCTTGGTGCCGTCCGGTGTGGAATGAGGGGCCAGCTCCCTGGTTTGCACCTGGCTCCAGCACTTTCACTGCACAGTGACTTGAGGACGCCATGCCTCCGTGTCCTGAACTGAAAAAACGGGGGTGACCAGGACATTGTCACGCGCTTTTTTTTTTTTTTGCGGTACGCGGGCCTCTCACTGTTGTGGCCTCTCCCATTGCGGAGCATAGGCTCCGGACGCACAGGCTCAGCGGCCATGGCTCACGGGCCCAGCCGCTCCGCGGCATGTGGGATCTTCCCGGACCGGGGCACAAACCCGTGTCCCCTGCATCGGCAGGCGGACTCTCAACCGCTGTGCCACCAGGGAAGCCCATGTCACGTGCTTTTAATGAGTCCGTGCAGATAAGCATTTAGAGCAGAGTGTGGCCTAGAGTAAGGGCACGTAAGCATCGGTTACTGATGTGGCAGAGGCTTGACATCCACGTAACTCCCAGTGATCAGAGGAGGTGACGTGCAGAGAAGATGCACCACTTGCTACTGAGATTTAGGGAGAAGCCAGGAGCCCAGGAAGCACCTCTGGGTGCGTCTCTCTCGTGGACACTGGTGGTTGTCTGCGCTGGACACCAGCACTCTGGGTCCCAAATCGGTCCCTGCTCTTGGCACCTCACAGTGCCAGGCAGGGGGCAGACCTGAGAACAGACATGTGGTGTTTAAAGATACAATAGGGTACAGTACCAGTGTAAGCCGATAAAAGGCAGTGAGGGGCAGAATGAGAGGTTAATTTCAACTAGGGGATCTGAGAAGATAATATTTGAGTTCCACCCGCCAGGGTGAGCTGCCCCAGTGGGTGTTGCTCCAGTTAGGGGGCGTCAGAGGGTGTTATCTGGAGATATTGACCAGGAAGCGAGTCCACCCCCCCACCCCACCCCCAGTTGATCTCGAGCCGGCAGGTCCCTGGAGGGTAGATTCAGGCATCCAGACTCAGACAGGAGCCTCGCTGGCAGCCCAGTGACCCAGTGCCATTGTCAGCGGGTTCCTTCCCTCACCTCCTCCAGGCTGGCTCTCCCACCTTTCAGGCGGGTCCCTGACGGAAATCCATCCAGGTCAGCAGGCTTCGTGGGGGCCCGAGGGCCTTTGTGGCTGGGGGCCTGGGCTAGACAACTAGCAGCAAGAGCATCTCCCACCAGTGCCCACGCCAGTACCAGAGCCCCACTGCGCCTCCCACCTGCTGCCACCTGCTCCCAGAGCCCAGCGTGGTCAACTCACTTCCCATCGGGCCCCGGAGGCCACGCCCAGTTCGCCGCAGCTGGACTGACTGAGACTTCTCAGCCACCCATTTTTAGATCCTGGTCTAGCGTGAGTCCCTTTAATGGACGGCTCATCTCTTATTTTTTCCACGGTTTTATTCTCAGAGGGTAAAAGCTTACCTTCCGTAGTTTGGGGTTGTCTTGACCCTTGACCCTGTGTTTTTCACTGGCTACTAGCATTTAAAGTGGGGAACATTCTAGAGGAAGGGAAGTATAGTCTGCAGGGAGTTGTGAGCCGTCCTGTATCGCTGGACTCTCGGGCACGGGGAAGACATGGAGTAATGTGTGTGATGTGATCGAAAAGCTCTTTAGTGCTTATGGAGCAAGAGAGGGAGGAGGAGAGAGAGAAGACCGGTGCGTGGGGGGTGTCCCTGTGGAGGGCTGTCGAGGGAGGGAAGGATGTTGGTGGGACGGCTGTGCGGACGGCCGAGGCCCGCCCTGCCCCTCCCCCAGTGGGCGCCAGGGCTCCCCTCAGGTGGCACTTCCAGCAGGCAGTCTGTGTCCTTGGGAGGAGCTGGAGCCAGAGGGAGAAGTAATGCGAGGGGAGGACTGCCGTGCCTGGGTTTATAGATGCTTTTCCCCCAAGAGCTGTCCTCACGGTTTTCGAGGTGACTGTCCTGTGTCTGTGTCTTTCCTCAGACGAGCCTTTTTGCGCCCCAATGTCCCGAGCATTCATGGTGACCAGCGACTGTGCTAGGTGATCAGGACCCAGTTTCTCTCTCACGCGTGGTGGTGACCTGATCCGATCTGTGCCCCGGAAAGGCCACTCTGGGGCAGGTGGCGATGAGCAGCGAGGGGCTTGCCTTTTGTCACACAGCTGGAAACTGGCAGGGCCTGGCTGGCCGACTCCCCAGTCGCGCTTGGGGCCTCTCGGTGCTGCCACGTGCCCCGGCTTCGATATTCCAAAGTCCCCTCTGAGACACAGTTGAGAAGGGAGGGCATGGGTGGCCTCGGTGGCTTCCCCCTGTGTCTCCCAGGGCTCATCACCCACTGCTGCTCTCTACCTGTTTTAATCCGTGCTCCTACAGGGCTTCCCTCTGAACGGGTAACAGCACGCCATCAGCATGATTCTGGCTGAGATCTGCTGGGATAATGCCTAAGGGCGGGCTGGATGGACGAGTAGAGGGACCTTTACAGAAGGCCGTGACGTGGCCCTTTTCCTGAGCATCTACCCTGAGCTGGCCTCATGCCAGGCCGTCCCCACCATGAGAGAGGGACTTGACACATCTGTCCCAGTGCCTGCACCCAGTCCCAGGACTTGGGTCGCAGCTGCCTTTGAAAGGGCCTGTTTGGAATCTTTTTCCATTTAACACATTTGCAACTTAGCTAAGTGTCTTTTTCAAACGCTAATAAAGCCTTAACAGCTTCTAAGACACCGCACTAGACCTGAGATAGGCTGACAGTTTGGATTCCGTCTCCAGTGGGAAAGATTCGACACTGCAGGTTTGAGGAGCTTTGAAAAGCTTCTTGTTTGTGTAATGTTCATCGGACACAGATTCTTTTGCAAACAATGGCCTGCAAGTGCTTTAAAGAAATAAACTCCGCTTGCTTGGCCGGGGCGTGTATCTGTCAGTGGTAGAACCACAAACACACGTTCTGTTGGCTGAATTGTTTAATTAAACCACATCCTTGAAATGATCCGAGCCATGTGAAGGGACAGTATGGGCACCACACTTTCTGAAAAGATATGTCAAGGGTCCCCAGAAACAAATAACCAGAATTTATCCTAGACAAGTCATTTCCTCTCTCTGGACCTGTTTCCTCATCTGTAAAATGAGGTAGCAGGCCTGGGACACCCACAGAATCCTTAGGGTAATGCAGTGTGAACATTCGCTGTTACTTGGAATAATTGTAATGCCTTAGGGTTTTATCCATTTCCCCCCCTCTATCTTCCCTTGAAACGGTAGGAGATTCCCTTATCGAATGCAGGTTCAAAATATGAGAATCAAGGGACCAAGATGATGGCCCAAGTGGTTCTCCTGGTCAACCCTGTCCAGGCTTGGCCTTTGCTTTTAAAGTGGCTCAGAACCCTGGATATGTGGGTGGCGAGGGCACCGGAAGAGTCTTGAGAATCCTTCAGGCCTTTCCGGGATGTCCCTGCTGCCGGATGGGAGGCAAGGCTGTGGAGGAGGAACCCGGAGGCTGGTCCGGCTCTGCAGCCCGTCAGCTGTGTGGCCTTGGGCCTCCCTGTGTGTCCTTTCCCCGCCCCCTCCCTCATGGGGAGAGAGGGCTGGCCAGGCCCCTTCTGGGCCTGACAACTCCTGGAGCTGGAGCCTGGGGTGTTATGGGGAGCACTCAGCAGCTGACGGCTCTCATCACCCTAAGAAAGTCAGGCTACTGAAGCCAACTTAAATGAATAGACCCCCAGATTTCCCCCAGCCTTAAAGAAAGCTTGAGACTAGATTGGGAAGGCCCAATTCTGTTACAAACCAAAGTGACCAAATCATACTTTTGTAAATTCCACTTACTTTTTTTTTTTTTTTTTAAGTCCTAAATTTTCAGCTTTTCCAGCATGCAAGTTCGTAGAATCATTTGCTTTTCAGTGGTTGAAAGGAACTTAAGATGTACCAGTTATTTGAAAGTTGTGAAGCAGAGACTAAAATAGTCTGAAGCTGAATTTTAAGCCTCTTTTGGCGGGATCAAAGAAACCCAAACTTCTAAAAATACCAAATTAGCTTTTTAAGCATAGTTTCTATCTTTAGTTGAAAAATGTGTGCAGTGTGGGCTCCTGGAGCCTCCTTAAATGTATCCATTGATATTAGCATTTACCCTGAAAAATGAGGCGTTTGACCTGCGCTAATAAAGTCACTTTCTCTGCCGTTGACTTTCCCCTCCCCCGGTGTCAGGATTCCACAGGGTAGACCAAGACCTCCTCCCTTTCCCTTTCTTGAGTTCAGCCCTGTCTTGCAGGAGTTTGCTGTGGTCCAAGTTATATTCTTGAAAACCAAGATGAACAGACACGGGACTGAGCCTTCAGCTTCCATGTCAGAAGTTAAAATGGATACTCCTACTTAGGGCATAAGCTGAAATATTTGTATTTGGGTTGCAAATGTGTGATATGATGCTCTCTGTAGCAGATTGGCCTTTCTAATTGCCGTGCTTGTTAAAATTTAAATTAGTTTTAGCTTTCCTAACAAATGTTGACTGACAGTCACAGAAAATGGCCCAGAATCCTGGTGAATGGGGGGCCGGGCCGGCCTGGGGTAGGACAGACCATTCGGAGTAGCTAGCCTTGACTTTCAGTGCTTCCATTACAGATGTTTCAGAGACAGAGCTCCTTGCCATACCTAGCTGGCCGCGGGGCGCACGGGGGAGGCGGCTCTCCCACTGTGGTCATTGAGGGAAACACCATCTCTGATACAGGCTTCATGTAGACAGGCCAGACTCCAGCCAGATGGGGTACAGGGGAATGGGCAGTGGGCCACACACCCAGGATTGCAGACCCTAACCTCCAGGAGTGGGCCACGGTCCCCCAGGCCTCTCCTGGGAGTGCCGAGGTGCCCAGGGCTGTCCAGGGACTTTGGGTGGGATCTCTGCCAGTTTTGCCTTGTTAAGAGGAGAGGGGACAAGGGAACAGTACAGGGGAAAGAAGGGGAAGTGACTTTTCTTAAGCACGTACTTTGTGCCAGGCGCCAGGCTGAGCACATTCACGCGCGTCAGCTAATTAAATCGTCACAACATCCCTGAAAATATACTTTCCCCATTTTGCATCTGAGGAGGCTGAGGCTCAGAGAGGTTCCCGGCCTGCCCAGGGTGGTGCGGCCGGTAAGTGGTGGAGCTAATACTGCGTCCAGGTTCGTCTGACCCTAAAACCATGCTCTTGCCACTGTGCCATCCCTGCCCTGTTGGCTGGTTGTGTTCTGCCTACTTCCAAAAAGATTTCAGGTGGCTTGCAAAGGTGTAACAAGCAAGGCAGTGAGGCTGGGAGCTAGTGGGAAGGAAAAGAAAGAAAGGGGGGAAGGAAAAGAAAGAAAGGGAGGAAAAAAAATCCAAAGTCATGTTCCCCAGACACTGTATGCTTCATAGTGATGAGACACAGACTTGATTGTGAGCTTCCTAGCACCCAGTGTAAAGAGGGCAACCAGATGAGTCACATGACTCACAGACACAAAAACAAAGCATTCCTTTAGGAAAAGCACAGAGCCTCTAGTGTTGGTAAACTGTCTTCCCAGGATCCTCATAAAGAGTATTTTCTGCTCTTTTTTTTTTTTTTTTTGCGGTACGTGGGCTTCTCACTGTTGTGGCCTCTCCCGTTGCGGAGCATAGGCTCCGGACGCGCAGGCTTAGCGGCCATGGCTCACGGGCCCAGCCGCTCCGCGGCATGTGGGATCTTCCCGGAGCGGGGCACGAACCTGTGTCCCCTGCATCGGCAGGCAGACTCTCAACCACTGTGCCACCAGGGAAGCCCTTTGCTCGGTTTTATTGCTTACATGTTTCTGGCAACCAATGCCATTGGCATGTATCTTCTGGATTAATAGAGGTAGCGTTGCATTTATCTGAAAGATGAAGGAAAGAAAATTGCAGGCCCATTATTTGGAGTGGACACATTTCTAGAGGTAGAGACACTTCTGTCTGGATTTATGAGGTGTGGGTGACCCTTTGATTTCAGATACAGGGCAAATGCGGTGTGTAAAAATACTGATCATCGGAAGTGGAAAAGAAGCCCCAACCCACCTCGCTTGAATCGGCTTGGTTCTGAGTGGGGCTTGGGTGGTCTTCCGGAGCCCACACTACTGACAGCCTGGGAGGGGCCCAGAGTGCAAGGGGGCCCAGGGAGGCTGCGACCTGGGGGCACATCTGCTTTCTCTGACTCTGCCCTGACTTTAGCTCACCAGTGGCCTGTTCTGCCTCATTCGTGGCGGAACTTACTCTCAGCACATTCTTTGTAGGGGTTTGGGTTCAGCCACTGAACGAGAGAGAGAGATTCCTCCCTTCTCACAACCCTTAGTTCCATTTCCGAAACTCCTGGGAGGAACCCTGGCCCAGTGCAGGGCCCATGTCTCATTTAGACCGGTGTGCGGTGGGCAGCAGGCAGGTCGCGTGCTGACATGATGGGAGGGAGAAGGGGCATGTCCCAGATGAGGCGGCCCCCGGTGACCCAGGACCCCTCCCAGGCACTGTCTGTAGAGGCATCGGTGGGTGTCAGAGGGGGTGTCAGGAGGGGCCCAGGAGCCCCGTTGCGTGGTGACCAACAGATGCTGCCCCTTTTCCACACTCAGAGATGTCTGATGCCTGCAAGGAGCCACACCTTCCCGTCACCTCTGACCCCAGCAGGCTTCCAACCAGTGACCTTAAGGTGAGAAGCTCTGATTACCGACAAGTCTAGCCAGCTTCTGCCTTCCTTTATTTGACTCTAAAAATGATACCTGGGTTTTAGAGGATTGCTTCTCAGGCAGCTGAAATCACTGCTCCCACGTTCTGGTACATTTCAGGAGAGAAGAATCAGGTGGCTTCCTTTTGTCCTGGTCCAGGCAGAGTGGAAAGCCGGGCTGGCTTCCTCAGGCAGAGGCTGGGCACCTTTGGATTTTCCCTGTAGTCTGAACTCACCTGGGAGGTGAGTCTAAACTCACCAGGGACCTTGTGTATCCTTCCCCACTGGACACACAAGGCCTCTAGATGACATGACCCCCTCCCGGTGGCTCTGTGACCTCAGCGGGACTCGGCTCACGCTCACGTCACAGCCCCTAGGAGGCACGCGTTTTCCACCAGAGTCTCTCTCAACCCCTCCCCACCAAGCCAACGCCAGGATGCAGCCCGCTGATGGGAGAGTTGGGGACTGAAGGGACTAAGTCCTTTTTTTGCTTTGGCCGTTTCAGTTAGGGTTGATATACCTACAGGAAGATGCCTGCTTCATTAGGTACACACTCAGTCACCCTCCCCAAACCGAGCTCATCCGTGTACCAACAGCCAGATCAAGAGCGCTACCAGCACCCGCAGAAGCCCCTCTTTGGGGCCCCAGAATCGGAAAAAGTTTTAAAGAAAGAGGGAAAGGAAAACAACATTTACTAATTAGCTTTTATGGAACAGGCTCTGTGCATACTCTCCACATTGCCCCAAATCCTCATTTGAAAGATGAGGAATCAGACCCAGGAAGGGACAGGTGACCTGACCAAAGCCACGGCCACAGAACCAGGTCTCCTCAAATACCAACACAATGCATTTCATCTAAACCCTGCTCCTGACTTTCATTCTCTCCCTGTCTTTTATAGATTGTTGGGAAGTGAGATAGCATATTAATATTTCCAAAACTTCTTGTGAAATTTTGAAGTGTTGTGTAATGATTAAGATGGCAACTAGGAACTAGGAAATGAGAGCTTTTAATCCCAGCTTACAGGAAATTCTAACTAGTAGGAAATCTAATTCAGGCAGTCCTGGGAAACATCACACCGCTCTGAGATGAAAGTCAGCTAAATTGGGATCTAATTCTATAATCTAAATATAGATGTAGATATATTACAGGTTGGCCTTTTCAGCTTGGGAGAGGATCGTTCACTCTAAAAAGTGCCCTTTGTGTCATAGAGAAGAGCGGCTGACCAGGGTGACGGCCCAGAAAGGCAAGGAGGGGCTTTGACTTTTTTATACCTTAGTCTTTATTTTCTTAAATTTCGTAATAAGAATGTATTTGTGCATTACATGTGTAATACACGAATTTAAAGGGCCAGAGGGAAGACTCTTAGCAGAGTGTTTTCAGTGTGGACAGGAGGTTTGCGGGTAGCCTTTGCCTTTCCCACATTAGTGACGATGGAGGGTGAAGGTGTCAGCTGCTGTCGCCTGTCCCAGGGACACAGAGCCCCCCCCTGGAGCTGACTAGCTCATTGGCCTTTGCGTGGCAAGGGCTCTTTTATTTTAAACATGTTTGATTACAAAATTAACATGCTTATAAAAGTTAAACCATTCCAGACGTGCAAGACATAACAAAATTTAAAGTCGTCCCCCCTTCCCCCACCCCCACCCCCCAGTTTCAGAGGTCACCACTATCAGTTACATACTATGTAATTATTTGTTTTGATTATTGTTTCTTCCCTATGAGAACATTTTTTTCCCTATGTCTTGTTCAGTGATGCATCTTAGGCCTAGAGAACAGTATTTTGCACGAAGCAGGTGGTGTGTCGGTGTCTGTGGGGTGCGTGGACACCGCAGCAGACGTCTTTGTACATGAGTCCTTGACCATTTGTGCAAGTATGACTGCAGGACAGATTCTTGGGTGTGACATTGCTGGGCCAAAGGGTATGTATGTGTTTTCCTTTTCTGGTTCTGCCGATTTGGCATCCAAAACGGTGTCCTCAGTTGTCACTGACTCTTCACCAGGTGACAGACAGGACAGTGGGACTGTCCTTTTCCTCATGACCTCACTAGCACTGGATAAGTCAGTTATTGCATCTTCCACTGGTAAAAAATGTATGTATATTCCTTTAAGTTCATACTTCCTCAATCAACAGTGAGGTTGAACATCTTATACTATGTTTATCAGCCAGTAGTATCTCTTGTGTAAACTGTCTCAACGTCCTTTGCTAATTTTTTTAGTGGGCTGTTTGCCTCATCTTCTTGGTCCATTTTGGTGTTTAGAGAGTGTGGTATTAATATTTTCTCATATCTTATAAATTCCAGATATTTTCCCCAAGCCTGTCATCTGTCTTGTAAATATAAACATGTTTTTCTACATCCTCTTATAGTAATTAAGGAATTCTGGTTTTTCATTTGATTTTTTTTTCATCTGACAGCAGTTTTGTGTATGTGGTTTGAGGTGTAGGATCTAACGAGTTTTTTCCCCCCAAGTGGATAGGTGATTCTCCCCATGCAGTATTCTTTTAAATAGCCTAAATAAAAGAATAAAATTTTGTCTTTGAGAGATGGGGATTGTGAACCCAAAAACATGCATAGCAATTTTTACTTAAAAATCCAGACCGGCAGCAGGAGCAGGTCATTAAATTCATTTTAATGAATATTCCCTAAAAGCTGAAACTCGTAGAAGTAGTTGCCCGAGGGCTTTCCAGAAAGCTGTAACTGAAAGGTTTCTACCATCGGTCTTCCCTCCTCTTTCCCTTTTTCGAGCAGCCATTAAAGATCTGATGACGGGGGTGAATGTGACAGCATTTTGGCATTCAGGATGGTGGCGTAATCACACATATCGAAAAACTCTAAATTTACATCGCTTGGTCTACTGTGTCTCATTATACTGCAGGCGTAAAAATTTCATGGGCCTCTTTTGTACAGCCGTCTGGTTGTATCACGGTTCAGGGGAAACAAAAGTAACTAGAACTCAACGTTACCGAGAATTATTGAAATTAGGCTTTGTTCCATTTAGTCGGCACTGAAACTAGAATTTGAATATCCTTTTCCTTTTCTCCTTTTCACTTCCCATTAATAATGGAGTTCAGCTCGTACAGCCGCCCAGCTTGGACCCTCTGATGCCTTCCTGCCCGCCCTTCCCTGGGCTGCGGAGCGCCTGCACCATCACAGCCGCTCCAGCCCCGTTGGCATCACCTGACCTTGCCTGTCTGTGCCCTGTGGTTCCTTCTCCGCGGTACTCCCGGGAATCCCACCACTGACACCCCAATCTAAGGTCGTTATCCTGCGCTGGCCACAAGCTGTCTCTCCTGTCTACCCCGGCTTGAACGTTAGTCCCACAAGAGCAGGAACCCTCCGTGGTCATTTCACGCTGTACCTCCAGCCCCTGGCACAGAGCCTGGGACATAATAGTAGGTGCTCACTAAATATCCATTGACTGACTGGCTGGATATTCTTGTGGGGGGGATAATGACCAGGGAACACAAGTTACAGGGGGGCTACCCACCCTTTCCCACAAAGCCGGGAGGGTCCGTTTAATCTGCGAGGAACTTAACTCCTGGGCAAGCTGTACGTACGGATGTAAGCTCTCAGAGGAACATTTTTACTGCTCAGAAAATGTTCCAGCAGGCGACTAGAGAGACACTAACATGCCCCAGCCTGCAAGGCTGGGGAATGGGTTCCAGGCTGGAAGTGGGTTCTGGGCTCCCCATGAAGCAGGCTGGTACACGGGCTCCCTGGCAGAAGATAGGCTTTGAAGGGGAGGCCTTTGGGGCTGTCACCCCGGAGCAGGTCATCACACACAGAAGTGGAGCCAAGTTAAAATTTGGTAAGGCTCGAAAGTTTGAGTCTTTGGCAAAAGCCCAAGTTAATGAAAAGCCCAAGCACAGAAAATTGATGTTATTAGATCTTGAATTGCAGTTAGAGAAACCATGTAATTAATTATCAGTGTACTATGGTAAATCAAATATTGGGTTAAAAGGATCACTTCTACAGTCTTACGCACGTAACAGTAACTCAGAAACAGCTGGAAGTAAAAGAGACCTGGTGGGCCTTAATAAGCCTGTGAGTTTGGGCGAGGCAGCGCCCCCTCACTGGGTTCGGGTTTCTTTCGTCTTCATGCATTTGTTCAATCAGGAACTGTGATTTGAGCACCTGTGGATGCCAGGCCCAGGGGCAGGTGCCGGAGCACGGTGAGCAGGGCCTCTTTAGTGAGCTGGTGAACAAGGGTCTTCCAGACAGCGCCGTGCTAACGAAGCAGAGACCAGTGGGGTAACTGGGCCGCGGAGTCGTGATTAATATTGTGATAAAAAGAGGGCCGCCCAGGGCGGTGTTGCTGCCTCTCGAGAACAAGATCTTACAGCCTAAGAACTTTCATGTGAACATATCCGACCGTTCCCTATCTGGTGCTGGAGCAGCAAATGCCAGTACAAAGGAAGTGGCGGGTTGCTTCCCAGGGGCCCTGAGACTTCGGCTTTTCCTCTCCTCTCACCCAAGGGACAGCTGCTGTGATGTTGGCAGCCCCCTCCTGCTCTTACTCAGCCCTTTACTGTTTGCTTCCCCAGCCAGATGGGCAACGCCCTGGTCCTTGTGGTGCCAGAAGCCGTGGCTCCCTGCACCATGCAGGACTCTCTCTCTCCCCAAGAGGAACCCACATGCCCTTCCTCTCCTCTGTCTGAATCCAGCCTATGCATCGGTCTCCTAGGTTCTTGACTCCAGAGTTGTTGTTAATTTTTTTTCTTTTTAATTTTTTTTTGGCCGCGCATCGCGGCATGTGGGGTCTTCGTTCCCTGACCAGGGATCGAACCCACGCACCCTGCCTTGGCAGCGCAGAGTCTAAAAACACTGGGCTGCCAGGTAAGCCCTGCTGATTTTGTTGGTGTTGTTTCAAAGCCACCAAGTTACATGCTGTGTCTTTGGGAATTTTGAAAATAAACGGAAAATTAACGTGTGCCCATCAGGCTTGTCCCTGGAGCGCTACAGATGCCCCTCCCTTGCCACAGAGCTGAGCAGGGGTAGGCGTGTGGCATGGGCACTCCTCCCCTCCCTTTCGTGAATCCTGGCCCAGCACTATCTCCTACTCCCCCCCATACACACCCCCATTCCCTTTACTTTGCTGTCTTTTCTCCACTGCCCTTACCGTCTCCTGATCCATTATCTATCTTTTTGTCACCTGTCTCTCCCCGTTAGGATGTAAGTTCCATGAATACCAAAACTGGTTGCATTTCTGCAGCCACCAGAGTGGCTGGCACTGAAACCTCCGTTTCATGAATGATGACTCTCAGGTCAGAGCACAGAAGGTGGTCTGGCCTGGGCTTCCTGGAACCACCCGTTGATAAGTGGCTGGTAAGCCATTCCCACGAGGGGCTCTCAGTTATTCTCTTTGACAGATACGTGTTTATTGCGTCTAAAGGGTTCCGAATGGTGTTTAAATTGTGAAGGCAAAGTCGGGAACTCTGAAGTTTCAAGTCTTGACTCTAATGAATCCAGGGAGGTTTCTCTTAGTCACATAAGCAGGAGGGAAAGTCAACTGTTTTTTTCCGTATTCACCAAGATGACCTGAAGTAAGAAAGAAGCAAACGCAAGGAAGAAAAGCAAGCCCTGGGAGGTCGTGCTCGTGTACATTTGCAGGTATCTTCTTGCCTTGTTGACTGCTGGATCTTCTCTTTACCTGCATTTCAGGCTAAAAGCTATGACTCGGCTGTGGCCAATAACACACCAATAAAAAGTCGTTTACCCTTCGAGCTTTCCCTCCTGTAGTTGGGAGCCCTGGTTGGCTCTGAGGGCCTCTTCCTCGCCGAGGTCTTGTGGGCTGGAGGGGGAGGCCCAGAGCTGGTGCCGGGCGGTGGTCACACCCCCACCTTGGCCTGCTCTGCGCGCTCGTGGGTGCGGGAGCCCGGAGCTGTCGGCCTTCCCCTCCTCCACCACCACCACCACCAACACCAACACCAAAATCCCTGAACATGCTCCGTGCTCCGTAGACAGTGCAGGAGGGACTGGTGTCAGGAGAAGGAAGGAAAGGTCACAGGGCCCCTTGAGTTTCCTCATCTGCAAAACAAGGATGGTTAATCCCCTCCCTGGGCGGTGACAGGGCAGCCGCAGAGGATGCTGTGGGTGGCGGTGTGCTGTGCCCAAGTGAAGCCCCTGTCGTTTACCCAAGTCATTCATTCAACCAGTAGTTATGGACCTGAACAGGAAGAAGTATCACACAGCCACAAAAACCTAGAGTCGTGAATATGTTCACGCGGGATGCGTTGTGGGTGTTTCAAATACAAAATCTTTCATTAATGCTGTTGTTTGTGTTTTCCTTAAAATAATTATTCTTAGGGTGGCAACATCTCTTGTAGAAATTAAATCTTGAAAAGAAAGGGAAAAGCAAGGATTTGCAGAAGACTCAGCCCAAGTGCAGTCTCTCCCCGGGAGCTCCCCCTACCCGCCCCGCCTCCCCCGCATCACCTGGTGCTCCTCCCTCCGAGGGGTGTGGGCTTGAGCCCTTGTCCTCCTGCCCCTGCTGCTGCTGACCGCACTCAACAGTTACTTCTGTGTGGATCACAGCCAGGAGACTGTAAGGTGCTGGGTATGGACCCTGTGTCTTATTTCTGTTTATTTCCTCGTTGGTTAACATGTAGGTGTACCTCCTAGGGATAAGATAAGTTCGTGAGCCACCCTTCTAAACCTGTTTCCTAATCTGTAAAGTGTACCCACCCTGCAGGATGGTTGCAAGACAACACATATGAAAATCTCAGTCTAGGTCCTAGTCCACAAAGGACACTCAAGAAATATCCTCTTTGGGGCTTCCCTGGAGGTCCAGTGGTTAAGACTCCGAGCTTTCACTGCAGGGGGCATGGGTCCGATCCCTGGTTGGGGAACTAAGATCCCACATGCAGTACAGTGTGGCCAAAAAAAAAATCAATCCATCAGTAAATATCCTCTTCCATCTTCTGTGCCTTTCATTTTCGAGTGCTCAGATTATTCTCTTAAAAAAAAAAAAAAGGCCTGTAACCAGAACCCGCCCTGCACTCAGTCAGGCTTTTTTTTTTTTTCTTTTTTTTGCCGTACACTTGCCTCTCCCTGTTGTGGCCTCTCCCGTTGCGGAGCACAGGCTACGGACGCGCAGGCTCAGCGGCCATGGCTCACGGGCGCAGCCGCTCCATGGCATGTGGGATCCTCCCGGACCGGGGCACGAACCCGTGTCCACTGCATCAGCAGGCGGACTCTCAACCACTGCGCCACCAGGGAAGCCCAATCAGGCTTTTACTTAACTGTTTTGTGAGTGTCCCACAGACCACGCACTCCCTGAGCTGCACTTTCAACACGGTGCCCTGCGCAGCCCAGACCCAGCAGGGGGAGGCGGCTGCAGCCTGGGAAAAGTAGATGTCAGTGAAAAATGCCAGAGGCGGTTGGCATCCGCCACACCTGGTCATAAACCCGGTGCGTTCTCAGTACAGAATGAGCACTGTTAAAAATAAAATGTACAAGAAGCAATATATTTGAATACAAGGGCACTGCAGTTTCGCAAGGTACTAAGAGCACATTAATTTTAATTTTATTACATATTAAAGTTTGCAACTTTTCAAATAATGCCGTTTTCGTTGTTTCAAAATGGCTGAGAATTATAGAGCTATTTGGTGTGGCTGTCAGGCAAGGACTCATGTCATTTATTGGGGCCCTGGTTTTATTTAATAGCCAGATGAATGGAACAGTTAATAAAAGAAATATTGCTTTATTCCCTGACATTTATGTCCTTGGTTTCCAATAAAGAATTGAAATTATGAATAGTTGATGGTTTAAATTGATGTTTTATGTTGAACGCTAGCTATAATTTGCCCTCTGAGGATTGTAATACCGAGAAACAGATGGTTTTTCACAGTAACAAATTGCTGTGTGTATACAGTCTCCAGTCTTGGCTTTCAGACACTTTCACCTTTGGTTCCGAGCTGCCCTGCCACTGGCAGCCGGTGCGGGGGAGTTGGGGGGAGACACAGCGTCTCTGGGAAGGGGCTTCCTGCTCCGGGGGAGACCCAGCCAGGCCCCCCAGGGTTTCAGCTGTGGTTCAGAATCAGATCACAGGCAAGTGCTGTGCCCCAGACTCAGCCGGTACCTGCAGGTCAGGCCGCGCGTTGGGAGCCAGCTGCCTTTGGAAGCGGCTCATCCAAGGTCACGGTGGCGGCTCTGAGGCAGCACCCGCAGCCTTGCTGAGTGTGACAGCCCGAGACCACGCGCACTGCAGACCTCACAGTCCCTCTAGAGCAGGCAGAGAGATGCAGCGGAGACGAGTTGTGTGCGCCCTGCAGGAGAGAGATTAAGAGCTGGGGTTCTGGAGCCAAGTGGCTCGAGGCCCTGGCCTGACTGCCCTTGACCGGCTGGGTGACCTTGGGAGAGACCCTGAGATCCCTGATCTCAGTTTCCTCATCTGTAAAGTGTGAATGACAGCAGAAACCGCCCACCCACACTCCCCGACACACACACACCCCCGTTATGGGGATTGAATGAAACGATCCCGTACAACAGCACTTAGCGCAGCGCAGGGCACAAAGCACAGTGCCCAGTAATGGTGGTGCCGCTGAGCGTGAGCAGCAGAGATTACAAAGCAGATCGGAGTGGGGTGATTCTTAGCGTTACAAAAGCTTTTTTGTTCTTTAGGGCAGGTTCCCACAGGGGTTCTTTAAACGGGCTGCGCGTTAGGGCTGCAGAAATTTACTTTCCAGAACCTTTTAAAGGAACGTGGCTTCCATGGAGCTAGGCACCTGACGCAGTAACACTGCCAAGTGTCTCTGTGGTGTTGGCCTCAGAGGTGCCCTCCCGGGAGGAGGACCACGGCTGTCTCTGGCCCGATGGCCACTGAGGCCAGTGCATCTCCGACAGAAGCCTGGAGCTTGTTAAACTGTTGACACGTGAACCAGAGCCCCAGCTAGACAATTCGGGAACCCTTACAGGTAGGAAATGGTGTCTGGTTTTATGTGTAATTTTGCACAAGCGATAATAACGCTTGGTAGTTGGAATTGGTAATGATGTACTTAGGGTTTGATCTTAAGCTTTTTGTAAAATTTCATCAGTTGAGAGCGGTGGTTCTATCTTCTCCAAGAAAAATGTTGAATTTCGTGTATTTCCTTGTTTAGGTCGTGATCCAAGAGCTTGTTTTCAAGGCATGCATTTATTACTTAGAATACGAAGCTCCTTCCATAAGGAAAGAAAATATACAAGTGTTTGAGCTCTCGATTGATTGGATAAAAAAAACTGCATCTCGTGACTCACTTAAGAGAGAACCAGCAGTGTTTCCCAAACACCTATTATGTGCTGCACTTTGTCCTTTTACTCTGTCCTCCCAAGGAGGGTGAGAGGCGGGGCCCTTCCCGAGGCCCCATCCCTGTGCCGTTGAGTGACAGGCGCCATCTCTGCTCGTCTGCCTCCGTGGAGGATCCCAGGGATGAGCTCTGGAGGCCGGCCCCGTGGGCACCATTGCCTGCAGCTTGGGTTCAGGCTGTAGCACAGAACTGGTTGAGTGGTCGTTCCCCTACAAGTTCTTGTCAAGCGGGGGTGGTTTGGAGATGAGAAGTAGTACTGGGTTGGCATATGGAGACCAGGGCCAGACGCTGGACCATACTGCTCCAGAGAAGGTATCTTTCTAGACTCTTCCCCATTTAGTGAGCTAGAATGTTCTTTCTCCAGCAGTAAGCTCATCCCCTCAGGGCCCTGCTCCAGATCTTTCGGCATCTCCCTGCAGCCTGAGGCCAAGTCCGACTCCTTCCCTGGGAGCCATGGTGACTTGGCCCCAGCGTGTCTCCAGCCTTGCTGGCCTCCGTGGAATCCCAAGTCCATTTCTCTGGGCACTTCCTGCGCCCTGGTCCGCCCGCCCTCCGCCCCTGCACCCCACTTTGCTTCGCCCACAGCTCAGCTGAGACGCTGCCACCCAGGAGCCTCTGGAACACAGGGGGCTGTGATCCTGTTTACCTTCGGGTCAGCTCCCTCTCCTCCTGCAACAGCACCCGGCACCCAACAGGTACCGCATGCGGGGAGTGGAGGCGCCTGCGGATGTGGGTGCATGAGCCCTCGTGGCCTGAGCGGTGCTGCTTTTATCCCAACCATGAGATTCTTCGTGGGGAGGGCGTGCGTAGGGCCTGCCGATCTGTTACAGCTCAGATACTCTGAGAGCACAGTAGTTTACCGGTGATAGTTCCTAATAGATTTTCATGGACGAAATGACGCATCCAGGGCCACTGCTTGTGTTGAAGTCCGTTGTAGATCTGCATTTTTTTTTGAATTAAAGAGAATTTTGTTTTATGGGTCGAGCGTTAGGGGCCGTTATCCTGGTTGCTCCATATGACGGTGGAGACCCTCGGGCTCCCCTGCAAGAAGCAAGGGCAGGGACAGCGTCTCTGGGTCACTGCGTTGTCCTGGTGACTGGAGGGGACTTGGGAGCACTTGTCAGACAGGAAAGAGCAAGTTAACAGAATCGCTCTGGCCCGGTGTCATTCCTCACGCAGATTAAAAACAAACATACAATGTACTTTGCCTCGGAAAGAAGCCTTAACTGTTGACAGGGAAACGCCAAGGTCAGGAAAGGGGAAGGTCTTAGTGGCAGAAGCTGCTCCGCGTGAGTCACCCGGGTGTCTGCTAAGTGTCCCCAGCTCATTCCTCACAGCTCACATCATCCCGTTAGGGGGCTGGGGTGGGAGGTGAGAAATCCAGGCTGAACCCTGAAGTTCTCGGTGAGCCGCGAAGAAAGGGTCACCTCTCCTGGCTGTGAAAGCTCGAAGCTCTATTTGTGGTGTCGAAGCCCCGGGCGCTCCTCTCAGATGAGTCAGCGCCTCTCTCCCCCACCCCTCCCGCCCCATCTCCCCAAAGTCCCAGGGCTCTTGGCTGCTGTTTCCTTTTCATGCCCAAGTCCACAGCGCTGCTCAGGCTACCCTGCAGCTTGCAAACAGCCTCCCGGTCTCTGGATGTGGCCTGGCCAACCCTTTCCGTCACCACTGTCCCCAGGATCTTCCCGCTTACCAGGGCCTTTGGAATGAGACCTCCACACTCTGCCCGCACCCCGAGCCTCTTTGAGATGCATCCCGCACGCCGGTACTAGACAGACACAGCCTCTGCTGAGAGCTCAGGCATCCCGGGCTCAGGACGCTGGGATCCCCTCTGGAAGCAAGGGCTCCCGTATTCCGAGACCTTTGGGCTTTCCTCCTCCTCCTGTTCCTGCCCGTCAGAATACTGCTCATTCATCCTCCAAGGCCCCTCTGTGAGCCTTCCCAGACCCTCTCTCCTCCTGTAGCTCCTTCCTCGCTCCGTCCTGCCTCCCTGCAGTTGTGGGCCCCCCCTCTTCCCCCAGACGTGGAACCAGAGACCCCAAATGGTGTTTGATCCCAGCGTTGTCCCGAGTGGCCCCTTGCCTAGGACTTTGCGTGCACTGAGCACGGTAACGGTGACGTTAATAGCCTGCATGGCTGGCGTTACGCTCAGGCGCAGTGCTCAGCCCTCTACAGCCATTATTTCATGTAACCTCGCAGCATCCCAGTGCGGTGGGTCATCGTCTCTTGATTTCAGGTGGGAATCAAGACACGATAACCCGCCAGGCTCAGAAGCCCTAGGAAAATTTCCAGGCTTCTACAGAAGGTCACAGAACTGCTAAGGGGCAGAGCCCAAACCCAAACCCGAGCTTTCCACCACTGGCCATGCTCAGTGTTGGTTCCAGCTGAAGGCCCTGGTGTTTAAGAGTTACAGGCACTTTGGAGGTTGGCGCGGCACTGTGGTTTGATGGAGGCTGAGGCTGGCACGGTGATTCCCTGGGTTCCCGAAGTGATAGGGCGCACCCAGAGGGCAGGTGCCGTCCTGACCTCCAGCACAGTTTCCTCCACATTCTCAGCTCCTGCCCCGGTCCTCTGTCATCCCTGCTACGCTGGTTCCAGGGGTGTGGAGAGCAGGAGGGCAGCTACATGAGTAGACCGGGGTAGACACTGGAACGTAACGTCTGTTTGCACGCACTTTCTGTGGCTGTCATTTGCGTGTGGGGTCTTATGCTCTGGGGATCAACTCTCAGTGAAATGACAGCCTCACCACAGTGGAGACGGGACGTGATGAGGGAGGCTGGGAGGCGGAACGTGTCCCTCCACACCATGGGTTCCTACAGCCTCGGCCCTGCCAGGAGGAGCAGTACACGTGGCAGTTATGTAAGCCCCAGTCTGCATATGTCCCCGCTCA
Source organism: Grampus griseus (assembly GCF_964374135.1). Taxonomy (NCBI): domain Eukaryota; kingdom Metazoa; phylum Chordata; class Mammalia; order Artiodactyla; family Delphinidae; genus Grampus; species Grampus griseus. The sequence continues at coordinate 7,829,118 of NC_139008.1, forward strand.
TCAGCCCCATAGCTTGTCCGAGCACGGATCCTTATGGCCCCCTTTGACAGATGAGGACCCCTAAGGCTTCGACGGGCCCAGGGCCCGATAGTTGGTTGGAGAGGCAGCCTCTTTGGCCCCTGTTCTTCCCTTTTCGTGCGTGTTTCTGGGTGCGTCTGCTGTAGATAAATGCAAACACGGTTTTGTGTTAGAATAGCATCCGCATGCAAATAAGACTCGGGGGAGGGGGCGGTAAATGGAGAAAATGAACTTGAGACAAGACCAGGTAAGTACAAGAGCTGCTGCACGGGAGTCACAGGAACGGGGATTTCCCCGCGTGTGGTCAGGGCGCTGGGGGGGAACCTCTTGGCTGCCTCTCCTCTGCCATCATCCCCAGCTCTTAGCCTTTGCACCCGGGACCCGCGGGGGCGGGGGGCCAGTTGCAGCCTCAGGATAAAGGCCACAGGAGGATTCCAAAATTCCCTTTTCCCTTCAGTATGTAGTTTTTCATCGCGACTGAGCCCATTCAACGTTTTTTACACCTCCCGCCGGATGTGAACTAGTGCATGGAGACACAGGTGGTGCGGCAGGCCATCTCCATCCCCACCCTGGGGTCAGAGGGGAAGCACTTTCCCGCGGCGGGGCGGTGGGGGGGTCTCCTGAGACCCAGCACCTCTAGTCTCACGTCATTAAAAAGAAAAAGGCTGAAACACTGGGCTCCCCACCAGCACCGCAAGCAGCTAAATGTTGTACCCAAGAGATGCCAGGCACGTGGGCCTCGTGGCCAGGGCCACTGGGGCTCAGGGCGGAAAAGGGCCCGGGGATTTCACGCTAAGTTCCTTGACCCTCAAGGGCGAGTGGGGAGGGGGCCGGCCTAAAACCCACCCGTACCTGTCTCCCAGCAGAGCCGCTCCGTTCTCATCCGTTCCGCAGTTTTGTGCAGCCCTGTAAAGTTTCGCTTGAAAACAGTCTTCTACCACTGAAGACACAAAAAAGTTTGAAAATCACTAACGTAGGCTCCAGCCTGTTTGTTTTTTGATTTGGGAAACTTGAGCCCACAGGAGGGAGGTGACCAGCTAGTGAGCTGGGTCTAGGCTGTCACCTCATCTCAGATGCCACCCGTGGCTGCTGGGTCCCCGAGGGCAGGGCAGCGTCCTGTGTGCCCAGTGCCCAGCAAGGTGTCCGTCCATGTTGGTAAATGAAGTAAATGGGTGTCTCCTGGGGGGCCGTGTGGACCACAGGGTGACAGTGATTTAGGTCTTGTGTCTTCAGAGAGGGAAACTCAGATACAGAAGAGCACGAGTCTGACCTCGGTACTTGCTCTGCAGGAGGAGCATCGGGCTGGGGCTGGGCTGCCCAGGCTTCAGTCTTTGGTCTTTTCTTGCATCGAGGGGTTTTTTGTTTACGGCAGCTACATACTTTTAGAAGAGGAAAGTTCCAGTTTCAATAGAGAATGATAAAAAATGCACAGGTATGTCATCCCTCCAGTCTTCGGGTCTGGGGGTCCTCTGAGCACCCCGAGGAGGCCCGGGCTCCACGCCAGCCACATCCAGTTCAGGATCCGCCTCCCCAGGGCTCAGCTTTTCCCTGTACGACAGAAGGGCTTGGCCTCAAGTCCTCACACTTTCTGACGTTCGCCAGCTTCTGTGCGTGGTGGTAGGTCACACGAAGGCCGTCAGATGTGGAGAATACACTTGGCCGGTCCAGGGCAGGTTTCAGGGAACTCGGAAGACAGGGGCCCAGCTCGGAAATGGGAGGTGGGGGCTGAGAGCTGCAGCTGCTCTGATGAGGGGGAGAGAGGCCTCCCCAGGGAGCACATACTTTTCCATTTCACAGTTTGTCCGAGAACTGCTGACGCAGGAAAGAAGCAAATTGCCACTCAACGAGACTGGGCCGCTGGTTTGTTCACCCACTCATTCATTCATTCATTCATTCATCCATCCATCCATCCCTCCGCACACCCAGGGCAGAGTAGGAGCAGCTCCACACTTCCTTGCTGTGTGGCCTGCACAGGCTTCTGAACCTCTCTGAGCAGTTTGGGCGGGGTTGGTCCTCCTGGCTGTCATCCCCTCCTCGCCGCCCACTCTTTCCCCAACCCCTTCCCTCCGGCCTTGGCCACTGTCCCCGAACCCTGTCTCCAAGCCCAGAGGACACTCTCAGGCCTCGTCTCCGGCACCTTCACCTGGAAGATGCTCTCCTCCCTCTGGGACCGCCCCTGCCTGGCTTCTCCCCCACCTCATCACACCCTCCCCGGCTTCCTGGGGTCCCCAGTCTCTGTCTCCCTGATGCTCCTGGGAGCACCACGCAGCCCTTGGCACCTTCCTTCCCTGCAGGAGGCCGGGCCCTTCCCAGAGCTCTAGTTAATCTCTGTCCTCTCAGCTCCTAACCCGCCCAGCTCTGGGTCCACCTACCCAGCTGCCTCGTGTGCCTCACAGCCAGCGTGGCCGCGGCTGGTGGAGTCCTCTCTGCTTGCTCGAGCTTTCCGCCGCCCTGCTGGCAGCCCCATGGCCCACAGAGCTGTGCCCGCCTGAAGCCTGGGAGTGGCCTCGTGACAGCTCCTCCCTTACCAACGTGGTACCAGGACTTGCCGACTCTAGCTCCTAAGGGCCTCGGTTCGTTTCATTTTCTCTCCATCGTACCTTAGGAGTCACCAACGTTTTATGTTTTATTATTATTTTCTGTAGAACTCCTAGATCTGCTAGTCTGACCTTGGCAGTAATCTCCCTGGGACAGCCTGGCCGCCTGCACACCTTGAATCGGCCTTTTCTGCCCAGAGACTTGCCCTTGGACCTGCGCCGAAGGCTTCGGCTTTCTCTGTCGTTGCCTTGAGGACACTTGTTACCTGTCTTCCAGGGCTGTTGCAGAAGACCTTGGTTTGGTTTCTGGAGGGCATTCAAGACCTCAGGGTGCTGTCTGGTTTGTGCAGAAGAGAAACGTGGTGCTTTTAGCACCTGACTGAGGGCCGTTGTTGGGAGCTGTTGCGGTTTGGGGTCTCCAGGCACACTGCCCCCACCAGCTCCTGCCGTTTCGCTTGGATTTCGTGGGACCCCGCCTCAAGACCCCTTAGAGCCACCCCGACTTGCTTATTCCCGCCCTGTAGACTCTAGAAGGCAGACCGCCTGCACAGTGACCAGCACGTTGCCCACTGCGTCAGGCTCTTCCTGTTCTTTCTGTCGTTCTTTTAAAAATGAATGAGTCTGCGTCCCTTCTTCTTTTTTTTTTTTTTTGCGGTACGCGGGCCTCTCACTGTTGCGGCCTCTCCCGTTGCGGAGCACAGGCTCCGGACGCGCAGGCTCAGCGGACATGGCTCACGGGCCCAGCCGCTCCGTGGCATGTGGGATCCTTCCGGACCGGGGCACGAACCTGCGTCCCCTGCATCAGCAGGCGGCCTCTCAACCACTGCGCCACCAGGGAAGCCCTTGGGTCCCTTCTTCTTATAAGACAACCAGCTGAACCTGCTTGTGTTAAATTGTGGCCTTATGCCTTTTGATTAAATGACCTTAAATATCTCTGAGGTAACGGTCATTTAAGATCAGTGCTGTCAGAATGTCAGATCGTGGTTTACTTGGGAAGTAATTTTGGTCACAAGACTCAAAAGTGCAAGAAAGAACCCCACAGACTATTATAAAATGTCTTAGATGGTACTTGTAAGAGGCTCAGTTTACATGTACAGAACTCTGGTCGATGTTGAAAAGCACATGGGTCTGGCCCTGGTCCCACAGGCAGGCCGACATCCTGGTGAACACAGAGCGACTTGTGTTTACGGGGACTTAGCAGATTGGTGGGTAGTTTGCAGTAAGCTTGGCAGTGCTTGTTCATATTTATCCAAGAGCTGCGGGGCCATCTGCCTCGTTTGCATTTTGGTGGAGATGTCTGACCTTCTCGTGGAGGAGAGTTCCCAGGGAGAGCGTGCACGTGAGGGTGGCTGGACGGTGACTGCGGGCAGGGGGCCGGGAGGAAGGCTGCTCTGAATCGGGTCCCGAATCGGGTCCCAGCTGACCCCCTTCTGAGTGGACAGTGGCCCTCGCCTCTCGGCAGCCGGGCCCAGCTGCTCAGGCATTTTGCGATGAGTCATTCTTTCTGGTTTGTCTCTGCCTCACCGGGTGTGACCAAGCCTGGGGGCCCCGAGCAGGTCTGGAGGTGGCAGTACCACAGCGAACACAGCAAGAGAGAAAATGAAATGACGATCCCCAAATCCACAGCTTTCATTATGACTCCCTCCGTCCCTCCCTCTTGTCGACACAGCCTCCTTGCTGTCTTCTCTTTCTCCTTTACTGTGGCCCTGTCCTGACCTTGCCCTCCGCCGTCCACCCAGAAACACCGTGCACCCGCTTCGTGTGCCTGCCCAAAGCAGCCTCCTATAGAAACTTCTCTGACTCACCCATCTAGATGGGGCCGCTCTTCCTGGGACCTCTCCTCAGCACTGAGTGTGCTTCAGCCCTGCCCTGGGTTGTCCCTGTCTGGGCACTTGTCTTATTTCCTCCCCATCTTACAGGCGAGAGAACAGACTTGTGATGAGGAAGCTGCTGGAAGCACCAGCCCGTGAGTGGAGGAGGCGGATGAGCGTAGCTCAGAGCCCAGCTTGGGGGCCAGGCTTCTCCCTTCCCAGGACGAGGATGTCAGGGAGGCTCACTCTGGGTCAGAATGCCTGGTCTTAGTCCCCCCCCCCCTCCCCCCCCCCAGCTCTGCTGGCCCTGCTGGCACCCACGCAGCAGTTCTCACCGGCCTGGCCTCCGCCCCCAGCTCAGGGATTCCAGGCCACGGGAGCACATGCTGCCCAGTCACCGTGGCTTAAATCACCGGGCTCAGGCTTGGGGCTGTGTGTTCCTCTCCGCTTCATCCCGTTTCCTGGGCACCCACGGTGCCCACTGCAGAGCAGAGCCTGGCCTGTAGAGACGAGGCAGCCGCTCCTGCCCCGGGGGGGCTGGGGGGTGGTGTCCCAGCCCAGGACGTACCCCTGGCCGAGGGTCACCCAGGACTGCCTGAAAGGCATCGTCATTTCATCTGCCGCCAGCCCCGTCCATCCCTGTCCCTGTCGTGGGAGAAGGAGGTCTGTGGGGTTTCAGGAAGGAGAGAAAGGGAGGGGTTGGCTTTGCCCACTTCGGTCTTCCTGAAGGTGAACCCATCCCTGGTGAAAAAAATTGTCCTTTTGGAGCCGCGAGGCGGCCTCGGCACCTGGTCCCCAAGCAAGCCCAGGAGCTTCACGGGGCTCCGTGGCCCCGATGGGCAGGGAACTGCTTCCTGGTCTGAATGCCTGTGTCCAGCTCTTTCTTCCTCCTTTTCTGAAGTCCAGGGAAGCTGTTATGTCGGGGGACGACAGATAAAGGCCCCTGACCCTCCCAGGTTTATGGCAGGGCTTTGAAGTGTGTTTCCTCTCGGCCCTTGGGCCACACCTCTGCATGGCCTCCTGTGGCGCTTCCCTCCTGAGAGCCTGGCACGCCCCCGGCCAGCTTCCTCCAGGCCCTGCAGACAGGCAGGAAGGACGCCATGGCTCACGGCCCATGGCTCATGGCTCCGCTGCGCCACCAAACCTGCACCTTGGAGCATCTGCTGTCCCATGCCAGCTCGAGGTGGGGAGAGCTGATTGCCGGGGAGGGAAGGGCCAGTTCCTAGGGTGCGCCATGGCTGTGCTCGCCTGAGAGGTGACTCCTCCCCGCCCCTGGGCACCCCCCCCCGCCGCCCACCCCCATTGGCTGCGCCTCCACACACCCCTTTGAACTTTACTGATGACAAGCGTGTTAGAAGATTACTTTGAAATCTCAATTCTCCAGCAAAGACACCAACTCGGGGGCCGGCTCTCCTCTGATTTATGTCGGCCGCATCCAGACGGCGGGATTGCCACCCTTCCCAGGGCAAACCCCACAGTTAGAGCGTTTGAGTGTGGTTTCTGCTCCCCTGAGGCCTGCGACAGATCGCCCGAGAGGACCTCCTGACAGTGTGATGCGTTCATCGCGGCGGGGCCACTGCAGCCCGATCGCTTCCAAGGTTAACCATCCCGTGGGGTCTGCGCTGCCCCGTGAGCCGTCGGGCTGTGGGATTAAGATTACTGGTGAACGTATGGAGTCGGATCTGGTTTGAAACTGTCTAGGTTTTGAAGTTTTTAGGTTTGGTAAGGAAATGAAACCTTTGGCCCAAACCGGGGCCCGTTGGTCTTGTCAGCGTCACGTGCGTGCAGCGTGTTTTCAAGCGTCTCTATTTTGAGCTGTTTGGAAAAGCAGCTGCCCTGATTCGAGACACATGTGTCTCCAGCTCGCTTCCCGACGTTAGCACTAAAATAGAAACCAGTCTCTGTCTGCAGCCTCTCTCGCAGGCAACTCATCAATGAAACCGCTTCCAAATGTTTTCCCCAAGCACGTTGGTTCCACCGGCTTCTGTCTCATCCGCCTCGTGTGGAAGGTAACATTTTTGGTTCTAAAGAGTTTTCAACACTTTCTTCTCTGGAGAGCAACATCTATTCCATATACAGTGAACTTAGAAAAATTCCTGGTAGCATCAGTCACCCCCGTCCTGCATTAGAATCCTCCAGAAACCACCGGGCTGTGGGCCCCTCGAGGCCACGGCAGCGCGTGCACCGTTGCTCTGTGTGCACCTGGCTTCCTCCTGCAAACGTTCGTTTGCACTTTAGCAGACTGTTTATGGGATTGGGTCCGTGCAGTTCCCCGGAACGCTGACAGGCTGGGTGAGGGTTCGCCAGTGTTCAGGGAAAGGTGTTTTTTTTTTTTTCGGTACGCGGTCCTCTCACTGTTGTGGCTTCTCCCATTGCGGAGCACAGGCTCCGGACGCGCAGGCTCAGCGGCCATGGCCCACGGGCCCAGCCGCTCCGCGGCATGTGGGATCTTCCCGGACCGGGGCACGAACCCGTGTCCCCTGCATCGGCAGGCGGACTCTCAACCACTGCGCCACCAGGGAAGCCCGGGAAAGGTGTTTTTAAACATGATTTACTTTCGGCCAATGTCCTGCAACCTTCAGTTGCAAAATTCACAGGATAGCTCGAGGTCTTTTAAAAATGACAGAGCCTACCCACCTGCCAGCCTCAGGCTGGAAGGACCTCCGTGAGCATTTATCTCAGATACTCCCTATAGCTCCAGCTGACCTCTCCCTCTTGAACAGAATGATGTTTAAGTTTTGGGTTCCTTGTCTTTTAACTGAAAAGCCCTTGTTTATTAAGCTGTGATGGTGGGGGGAGGAGGAAGCACGGGGAGTGGAAATCCCCTTTCTCCACCGTTACGTTCTTTAATAAACATCTGTATTAAATGCGTCCTATTTGCCAGGCCCTGCGCTGAGAGTAGAAACATCAGCAAGGCATTGCCCAGCCCGCAGGAGCCTCTCAGGGGGGCCTCGGGCCTGGAAACAGGGTGCCTTGGGGGCCCAGGACCAGCCCTCAGGCCTCCGTGGGGGGCGGTTGGGCGGCCTTTCGTATAGGAGGTTACCCAGCTGGTGGAGCTCTAGGGCAGCCCTGCTGTGTGGTAAGGCCCGCCCTCCCCTTAACTCTGTGTCTTAGACCTGCTCTTGTTTTGCCTTTTTCACACTATGTTGCCATGATTTGCACGTTTTTCCTCCTTGTGGAACTCCAGCTGTAGAGGCAGGCGATCTTCCTGGCCGTGCACACGCAGGGCGCACAGCAGACAGTGAGTGTGTGCTGAGCAAATCCACTCCTTCCTTTGGAGAGAGTTGTCACCAGTTACCTCGCCCCTGCTCAGAAGGGGCTTAACTGCTTTTACTGAATCTCCTCCAGTTTGAGACATCACTGTTCATTCTTTAGTTGTGTCAAAGGAAAAGTGGGATTACTTTACAAAAATTTGACTAAAAAAGGTGGTTTGAGAACCATCGTATAAAATGAGGTAGGATGGCGTGTGGTCTTGAGCTCTGCACGTGGCCTTGAGCTCGGGGCGGGGGCGGGGGTAGAGTTTGGGTTGCTGGCTTCCCTCTGGCTCCCACAGCCCTGGGGTTTGGGTTGGTTCTGTTGCTCCGTGGCTCACCCGCGCTCACGTTTCCTCGCAGATCTTGCCCCCGTGGGGTCTCGTCTGGCCCTTGGCAGCTCGGGTAGAATTCCAGGTGGTGGCCTCCCCCGCTGTCCCAGCCCAAGGACGCCTGGAGGTGGGGTCACAGTCCTCTGTGAGCTCAGCTCCTTCCTTGCTTGAGGCTGACGCAAGGTCTACTTGGTTGTTTGGGATGGGGCTCCCCGTCGTCTAAGAATCACAGCGTCTTTGCGGGCCTCCAGGGAAAGGGGGGTGCACTGTGGATCTGAGCACAGCTGTGGGCCACCCAGCCTCTCCCACCCGCAGCATCTGAGTTGGTAACAGCCTGCCCCGCCCCGCGGGGAGGGGGGAGGTCTTTGATGCTGCCACCTGTGAGCGACTCTCCAGATCCCCGGGTGGGGAGGCGGGGCGTGTCTCTGTCCCACCTCCTGTCACACTCCGTGACTGGGTCTGGGGGGAGCTGTCCTAATAAAGGAGGTTACTTCTCAGCTGCCCAGAGAGGGACCTGGAGGGGCTGACCGCCTGCCTTGTATTTGCAAATAGTAGAGTCCATCCTCCGCATCAAAAGGGGCCTGGGATCGGAGGGAGGGGGAGCTCATGGTCAGAGCTGGGCGTCCCGGGATCCGTGCCAGCCCCACCCTCTGTCAGGCCGCCCGAGGCTTTTTAAGCCGCAGATTTCTCACTCTCGGGGTGGCATGCTTGTCCATCATAGGCCATTCCATTAAGTGACCGGGATTCATGAGGTAGTAAGGTCACCACGGTGTCACTTAAATTAAACCTAAATTGCGACCCCCGATTTCAGAATGATCTCAGATGTAAAAATCACCCGTCTCCCTGGATTGCTCCCTGAGTTGCTATCCAGTGCTTTATGGATACGATGTCTAGATAGTCTGCATTTCCTAAAAAATATGGCTCAGTCCTGTGTCTCCCTTCACACACGTCTGGATGCAGAGTCAGAAAGATTTTCCAAACGGCAGGGTGCAGGCCAGCACGCTTTCCCCGGGGAGGTGGGCTCAGCCAGGGAGGAGCGGGGAGGTCAGCCTGACCTGCTGGTGAAATTGGATCAGGGAGCCGCAGGATAGACAGCTCGGGTCAGCTGAGCGAGGCCCCCGCGCGCTCTGTATTTGTGTGGACTGGGAGAGAACGTCAGGCTTCCACGTTTACGAGAAAGGAAAAGAAATTTGGCTAATAAACCAGCTCATGTATAACCTCAGATGACAATAGGCTTTTATCCCCAGAGTCTTCTGAGCTTTGAAAAAAAAATGCATTCATATCCCACAACTCATATGATGTTCACAGCACCCTTTTAGCTGGAGTCATTGGGTGGGGGGTGGGACTGAGGCTGGGGCCGGGCGCAAGGCCTACCCGGGTTCCACGGGGAGAGAGTGATGAGACTGGCATGGGCTGTGGTCTCCTGGCTCTGTCCACGTGGCCTGGGTTCCTGGATGTGAAGCAGCGCTCATCCTTGTCACAGGTGCACCCACCTGTGTTGGGGGCATGGTGAGGCCAGAGGAAAGGAAGAGAAGGACAGGATGGATGGAGGCCCCAGACTTTCTCTTAAAGGGCCGGTTACTAAATATTTTAGGCCTGGCCATCCAAGAGGCAAAATCAGGATATTATGTACGTACTTATCTGTTCATTTTAAACGCAACCATTTAAAAGTGTAAAAAACCATTCCTAGCTCAAGGGCCATAAAAATACTGGCAGGGCAGCCAGCTGGGTTTGGCAGCTTTCGACCCCTGGGTGGAGCCACCTTTGCATCCAGCCGGGGCTCATTTAAGACCCAGGTCTGGACTGCTGGCCTCTTTCCTTGTGTGCAGTTTTCCTGCCCATGTGGTTCCCAAAGCCCTGCCCCACCCATTCAGGGTCCGTCTCCGCTCCCTCCACTGTGGACGCCGGGCCGCCTCCTGACTGAGCCTGGGGGCTCTTGAGGAGATAGTCAGCAGCACAGGCTGTGGGAAGCACATAGATCATTTGGCCTTCTGGAAAGATCGTGCTCCTTCTGGAACCTGCTCCTGTTAGGCCCTTTCCCAGAAGAAAGATCATCTCCAGAGGTCCCGGAGAGAAAGGGAGTGAGGACGGGCAGAAATGGGGGTGGACGTGTGGATGGGTGTTACCAGAGCGATCTTTTTCATGAAGAGTGGAGAGATGATGGAAGACTAGCTCCGGAAGATAAGGCCCCGGAGTCAAAGTCTCAGATCTAGGGAAGCAGTAACGTTCCCGGGAGGAGCTGCCGCCTTTCAGAAAGAAAGCCACATAAGTTTCATTTCAGCATCTCTCCTTTTAACCTGGGAATGGAGAAGAAAAAAGCCTGGCGGGGGTTGATTGGCACACAGGGGGCCACCTCCGTTGGTTTAGACCAGCTTTAGAAGCTCCAGTTGGGAACCTGTTTTTTAACCACCAGGACAGTCGTCTCATTACTGTTTAAACAGGGAAACCTTATTAGAATCGCTTGTTGCTAAACACACCACACTCTTGCCTTTAAGGGGAACCCTGGAACACCGGCGCTTGTTAGAATCCAGGTAGAAGGGATTTGTTTTTTCAGGCAAAGTAATGTTCTCAGTGAATGAGTTTGGCCCTCCATGTTCAGAAACTGATTTAATCTGGAACGAGATGCGTGTGGCAGAGATGGCATAAAGCCATCCAGTCATCAGATTCAGCATCACTGCCTCGACCACAGCAAGAGACCGCTGTGCACTGGGGGCACGAGGCACCGAGCAGCAAGGAGACGAGGCTGCAGGGGAACCTTCGCTTTTCCAGCTTTTCCACCAAGAAATGTATCTCTTTTCGATTTTGTTGTCATCCTCCTCATGGCAGTGGCCCCCAGGGAGCCACCTTGGGGCCACGCTCTGCACCTCTGCTACTGACCTTCCAGAGGAGCAGACTTCCTGTTCCCCAGGGCAGAGGTCAGGGTTCCAGAGAGCCGGCAGAGGACGCAGCTCGGGAACCCCTGGGCTGCGTGCTCCAGCAGGTCCAGGGATGTCCCGAGTCGTAGCAGCCAGGTGGGGCCTGCTACGGGTGGCAGCTTTGGGTGAAATATAGCTTTGGAGACAGCACGGCGCAGCGGCTTTGGCGCCAGCCGGGCCCCGAGTCTGCATCATAGCCAAATGGCCTCAGGTGAAACACAGCCTCTCCAAGCCCCAGATTTCCTCTTTACACGGTGAGGATAATCGCAGGCACCTGCAGGGCTGTTCCGACGCAGACGGGAGATGGCCCCGTACAGTGCCAGCCACCAGGCTGGCCTCAGGAGCGGTGCCCTGAGCACGCCTCGGGGAATGCGGCCAGGTGTCCCCATCACTCTAAGGGACCTGCGACAGAAAGGCGTGCGGGGGCAGCAGGGCCACTTAGTCCAGACCAGGGAGCCGAGGCTTTTTCCATAAGTGAAATGATTCAAGCGAGCTAGGACCCAGGCTAGGCCTTGGCCTCTGCCCTCTGCCCTCTGCCCCTTCTCTCTTACCCCGGGGTCGTTATGCTTCCCCACACTAGGGTGGGGGACACGGTTCGCCCAGCCTTTCTCAACCTCTTTATCTCTAGTGTGTGCTTCTATAAATTTAAAGTTCCTTCGTTGGGTAAAAGCTTTAGAATGACTAAGATTCCTTTTGTATTGCATAACGTTCTTGCCATTTAAAAGATTAGCAGGCGTCATTTCAGCGCGCCTTCGCGAATGGCGTGCCTCACTTAGCTTAATCTCTCTTCGGTACATGTTACAACATATGAAGAGAGTGTCTCCAGCACACATGGGGAGCTTGAAAGCGAAAGATCCCTCTGATCCAAACTTTCCGAATGGTGGGCCTCTTAAAAAAGAAAAAAACATGGTGAACGGCCTCCCATGCTGTCAGCGCCAGCTCCCTGACATAGAAATGCCGGGTGCCCTCGGGACGGGGATGGGAAGTCATTCCATTTCCTCTGGGGGAAGAGGGCAAGGCGCCGAGTTTGGGGTAACACTGGAGGAAACCGGCCTTCCCTGGCCGCAGAGTAGCAGGCAGGCATCACCTTTGGAAATCTCTGTCTGGGAAAGCCCTGTCTGCCAAGCCCTGCGGAAGATGCCATGAGCCGCACTTGGCGGCCTGAGGGAGCGGCTAGGGTAGACCTCGAGAGCCCGGGGGTTTGAGAGAGCGCGCTGGCCACCCCGACGTCAGCAGCCTGGAGGGAGCGCCCCGTAAATGCCAGTCCCTCGACTAAGTGCTGGGGAAGAAATGACAGCCTTGTTGTCAATCAGGCGAGACTACCTGAGTGCCCACCTGGAGCAAGGTACACTTTGCAGACCATGTAGAGGTTCAGGGGCTCTGAGCGTTGGCGTCTGTGGACGCGGACAAGGTCATGATCTTTGTCGCCATCGTCATGGTAACAGCCACGTTCGGGACCTACTGTGTTCATTCATTCAGAAATGTTTCCAGGCTGCCTACTGTGTGCCAGACAGTGTTCTCATAGGCTAGCGACATCCTTCCTACCTAACAGGAGGGAAGGCTGAGGTGCAGAGAGGTGGAAGTTTAGTAAGCAGCCTAATTCACTCAGCTATTCAAGGGCAGAGCTGAGATTCCAGCCCAGGTCAAGTTGAATTTTTCTGTGAGGATGACTTTGCAGATGTACTTACATAAGAAAGGGAGATTTCACGGAGTGACTGAACCGTGCACAGCATTTCGTGAATCAGATCTGCGTTCAGGCAGTAGGGTATTGGGCGTCTGTTGTTTACAAGGCCACACCCAGGGGAGTGTGTAGTCTGGAGGGAAGAGGAAGGAGACAGGTAGTGATGGGGTAGTTGGTTTGTTGGCGCGTGTCCCTGTGTGTCTGTGTGTGTGTGCGTAGCTACATGAAAAGAGTGTCCAAAAGAGGCCCCGGTGAAGCACTGATGGAGCTCGGGGCGGGGGGGGGGGGGGAATCGTGTGTGTGGACCCCAGTGACTTGCTAACCTGAGAACTCTTCCAGAAGGTACCATTCAGACACTGTCAGTTTACATTGCTTGGCCCAAGGCATGTATTACATTTGAATTTATTGAAATTTATTTCTATAACTCCTCCGAAGGATGTTTTGTCTAGAAGCCCTCTCTGAATATATCATCTTATAGCAGATCCACAGTGCCACCTATTCTCACGGCATTGCTACCACGTCGGGGGGGCTGGGTAAGAGCCTCGTGTTACAAAGAAAGAATCCTAAGATGTCCATCAGAGCAGGTGCATCAGAGCTCTGCGAGCCCAGGCGTGACGTGGGGGGACATTCGGACGAGGGCGTGTGTGATCCCATGATCCCCTGTCCTGCAGAAACCATTCATTCCCCTGAACTCTTTCTCCAGGACCACCAGAAAGAAATGCCTTTCTCAAAAGGTCTGACCTGACACTTCCTGAGGATGGCGCTGGTATTTGGGAGTCAGAGGCGACCTCTTCTGTTAACCCCGTCTGGGAGGGAACTGCCGTGTGGAGCTGGTACGAGGTCAGGGCAGGAGACTGAGTTATGCCCCCTCACTCGAGGGGGGAGTTTTTATTATTCTGCCCAGACACTTGAATTTGAAATACATACTTTGTTACAGGTAATTTTGGACGACTCCAGAAAGGACTCCTCTAAGGGGTCTTTCAAAATAATTTCACCACATTAAGTTTTAAGCTTAGGTTACCATCTTGTTGGTTTTGTGTGATTTGTTTTTATAAATGGACCTTCCAGTGGTCCTCCAGGTATATGAACGTTCCCATCAGACACCTTTTGTTTATGTAGCGTCTCAAGGAGCCACCTGATGAAACGGAGTCACGTGTCTTAGGCTCCCGTGCACATCTGCAGGCGCATCTTTCCAGCCTCAGGTTGGGCACCTGAATGTTTGAACGCCGTGCTCTCCAGCCGGTTTTCTTCACTTCTCTTTTGTGGGCCTTCAGCGTCTTTTAAAGGTTATGTCTGAAGACTTTGCGCTTCGGAGCTTCCCTGGTGGCGCAGTGGTTAAGAATCCACCTGCCAAGACAGGGGACTCGGGTTTGAGCCCTGGTCCGGGAAGATCCCACATGCCACAGAGCAACTAAGCCCGCGCGCCACAACTACTGAGCCTGCACTCTAGAGCCCTCGAGCCACAACTACTGAGCCCGCGTGCCACAACTACTGAGCCTGCGTGCCACAACGACTGAGCCTGCGTTCTAGAGCCCTTGAGCCACAGCTACTTGAGCCTGTGCTCTGGAGCCCGTGAGCCACAACTACTGAGCCCACGTGCCACAACTGCTGAAGCCTGCATGCCTAGAGCCCGTGCACTGCAACGAAGAGCAGCCCCCGCTCACCGCAACTAGAGAAAGCCCGCGCACAGCAACGAAGACCCAACGCAGCCAAAAATAAATAAATAAAATTAATTTTTTTTTAAAAAAAGACTTGGACTTCCCTGGTGGCGCAGTGGTTGAGAGTCCGCCTGCCGATGCAGGGGACATGGGTTCGTGCCCCGGTCCAGGGAGATCCCACATGCCGTGGAACGGCTGGGCCCGTGAGCCATGGCCTCTGAGCCTGCGCATCCGGAGCCTGTGCTCCGCAACGGGAGAGGCCACAACAGTGAGAGGCCTGCGTACCGCAAAAAAAAAAAAAAAAAGACTTGGCACTTGCAAAGCTATCTCTCTCTGAAACCTGATGCACTCTGTCGTCCCCGCCCCCCGCCCCCCACCGCCCATGTGTCCTGCTCCCACTCTGTCCTCGGGGGTGGGCAGGCCTGGGGCCGCTCATCTTCACATCTCTATAAGCTTGATTCTCAGTACACGTTTATTGGGTGAGTGAATGAATGAATGAATGAATGCATGCACGCAGGAAGCGTCCCACCAGAGAATTCTTAAACTCTTAGCCAGTCGTGGAATTTCCCCACAGCCAGCTTTTAGAAGCCTGAAAATATTTTTGATATTTATCTCTTTAACGAATATGTTAAAAAAAAAAAAAAGCGCCAACCACTGTTTCTCAACTGATTCCTGAACGTGTGATGAGAAGCACGATTCCTTGGGGGAGAAAACCTGTTCAGGTTAAATTCTTACAGCCTCATATTGTTCAGCTGAGATGTAGCAAGACTCTAAACAGCCAGGTACTTTGACCTACCTCAAGTATTCGCTGACGTGAGACATTCTGTCCTCGTACCAAAAAAAAAAAAAAAAACAAACCAGAAAAAAGCACAACCGCCCCAGCCCGGGGTTACGTCAGGACTGCCACCGGCCGTACTGTCTTGTGTGGCCAAGCTGTAGGTCAAGAGAAAGTTTTAAGAACAATAATAAGGTAGGGAAAACACCAAAGCTCAATTGGAGATGCTGGGAGAGAAATCGATGTATATTTGCCATATATGGTAATAAAAGAAGTCCAAGCAGATGCTCTCGGCATTTATGGACTTCTCAGTGATTCATCAGCAGGACTAAAGCCTTCAGCCAAGAGATATAGAATCTGTTAAACTGATCTCTCTCCTGAATGGTTTCACTACAGAGAGGCCATGCTGTGAATTCAAAAGAAAATTCCACGACTGTGTAAAAGTATTTGGTAACAGGCCTGAGAAAGAGGGATTCCAAAAGTATTGGAAAGCCATTTGTTTACCAAAGCAGAATCACTCTCTAAGCGTTAGCAACTTTCTGTAGATTCTCTGTAGGTTCCCGCAGCAGCAGCTCTTCCTCTCATGCCAGAAACAGGGGTCTGAGCTTTTGCGGCTGAGCTGCTCACGGACACACCCTTCTTGCTGAGGTGTGTAGGTAGGTAGGTGTAACTCAGGGCTCCATTTCCAGGGACAGGGTTACAGATGAGCACCTAGGCGTGTACCTCCTTCCAGCCCAGCGGCTTCCGAGCTGTGCCTGGTTCCTGCCATCCAGGCCCGCAGCACTGGTCCGAGCAGCAGACCTGGACGGGCCCGACCTCTCTGGACTTCTCAGTGGGTTGCTGCTCCCCACGCCTGTAGAAGCGACATTACAGCATCCCAGAGAGCAAGCGTGAGGGACACTGGGTATCCCCACGACACGGCAACCGCATGCCCCCCAGGATTTCCCGTGAAATGTGCTAATTTTGAAATGACACACGTGCTTCGGAATTACCAAGAAGATGTCGTTTTAAACAGGGTTCTCGAGCTGTGCAGACTAACCAGACGGGAGAGTCACTGGATGAAGTCATCTTCGAGGCCACAGCTCGATCAGCGGGATGGGTAACTCACCTTTCCTCCCTGCCCTTGCCGGGCATCATAGCCCTCATCCCTGACCTCTGGGGTCTCTGAGGGCCTGCTGGAGAAGCCTGGGTGAAACTAAGGAGGTGCTTCCTTGGTGCTCTCGAATGGACTTCCTTTGCTGGAGTGAAGTCGGGTCCCCGCCCTGGAGCGTGCTAGCCGGGCCATCCGGGATGCCGAAGTGTACCCAGGCCAGGAAGCCCCCAGGGAGTCTCTCTTTGCTCTGGAAGCTTTTGTTTCTCCTCAATTGCTAGGTTGGGGTAATCCCTTGGGAAGCCTCTGAGCATCTTTAAACATAAAGTCTGATTCCAAAGGTTTAAATTCCCTGGTTGCCACTGAGTCACATGTTTCTTAGGCTTGGTTTTCAGCCATATGATATAAATAATTCCATTTAGAAATTAAGAAATTATGGCCTGCATTTCATATGCAGTAGTATTTTCCAAAAAAGAAAATGCATGAAAAAATTATAATATCCCTGTTTGGACCCCTTGTCTGTGGGGCTTTCTGGTTGCCCGGGGGGCACTAGGAACCTCGTTCTGCTGCTAAAGCACAGGACCCTGTGGCTGAAGGATCCTGCCTTTGTTTCCACGTGTGCGTTTGAGTGGGTGTCTGAAAAAGCATTTACAGTGTGCTCTGCATCTGCTAGTAGATTTTCCCATCGTACATTATTAATTATTCCTCTGAGCAGCTCTATGAAGGGAGTAAATGTTAGTAAACAATATGTACTGATTTTTAAGCCAAGACAAAGGTATATCTTCTCCATGCTGCTTAATTTTAGGTAAGCTAGTTGCACACAGCTGATGAATAAACTTGAAGTAAGGCCTTCGGGTGGGAAAACAAAGAAAACTGAGATCAGATCCGGGAAAGAGGGACTCTCCTGGTGGTCCGGTGGCTAAGACTCCGTGTTCCCAATGCAGGGGGCCCAGGTTCGACCCCTGGTCAGGGAACTAGATCCCACATGCCGCTACTAAAGATCCTTCAGGCGGAACCGAAGGTCCCACACGCCGCAACTGAGATCTGATTTTTTTTTAAATTGAAATATAGTTGATTTACAATGTTGTGTTAATTTCTGCTGTACAGCAAAGTGATTCAGGTGTGTGTGTGTGTATGTGTGTGTGTGTATATATATATATATATGTATATACACACACACACACATTCTTTTTTTAAAATCCTTTTCCATTGTGGTTTATCACAGAATATTGCATATAATCCCTTGTTCTTTACAGTAGGACCTTATTGTTTATCTATTCTGTATGAGATCTGATTTTAAACCTTTTCTTTCTCGGTCTCCCTGGTGAAATCTGTCCTTGTTTTACGATTTGCCTGCTGAGTCCAGGATCTGTGTGTAGGGTCTGTCTCTGCCCCTTTGGTGCTGGTTTGAGGTGATGTTTTGTTTTGTTTTGTTTTGTTTTTCATGGTTCTGACTTTTATTCCTTTTTGAGTAAGTTTGGTAGCATACATATATTTTTTTAACATCTTTATTGGTGAGATGATGTTTTAAGTGTCCCCATTATTGTCTGAGATCTGAGACTTTATCTTCTGATTTACAAAACGTATGAATGTTCATTACAGAGATTTGCATTTAAAGAAGATAGTAATCAATCACCTGTAATCCAAGACATAAATGTTAGCGCTGATGCTTTAGATCTTTCTCATCTTTTTTGGTTCATAAATATTACATACGTTAAAACAATAGAGATTATGCTGTACATATCGTTTGTAGCATGGTTTTCCCGCAACCGTAGTATCTTATATAATGAAAAAAATGTAAAGCATGTGGTGGGCCAGTAGGTTTCCTGCTAATATTTATTGTACTTATAAAATAATTCTCCTTTGGAGACATATGTCTAGTTGAGCTATGCATTCGCAGGTACCGTATTTATTTTCTTTGTGGGCTGAGCACAGGCTGAAATAATGCCTGGCTGTTTGCTTGGCCCTGTGGACGGCACCGAGTCTGGGGATTCTGCCACCGGGGAGCCACAGCGGGGGGTAACCCAGTTGCTCTGTAAACCTTAAGGTCATCTTACTTTTTTGAGCTATCACTCAACCCTCATCCTTAATTTTTAAAAGAACGCTTTTGAGGTTAAAAGGATATAATTTATTTTAAGCCGAAGAAGTGAAAAATAAGCCCTAATCCCATTCATCTACTGTTTAACCCTCACATAGTTCTCACCATCCTTTTCCAAACACGTACAGATGTGCGTTTATCCATTTTTACAGCGTGGGGGTCGTACTGTAAACCCATCTTGCAGTTTGTGGCTTCTTTTCCCCTCTTTCTCCCCATTTAACCCCTGATCATCCTCCAGATCTGGGATCAGGCGCCCCTTCCTCCGTCCTGCAGGAAGTGCCTGCTGCCCCAGCCAGGTCGGCTTCATAAACGGACCCCCAGCGCCACGACCCTCCTCCTTACAGGGCTGACCGCGTGGAGTGCACTCCTGTGGGTGGTCAGTGACTGACGTCCCTCTCCCTGCTGAACAGGCGCCCCACGAGGTGCAGGGACCGATTGGTTTCGCTCATGATTGAAGGAGCACCTGTAGCGGTGCCTGGGGGCCTATAACATCTACTTGACAAATATTTGTTGAACAGGTGGCAGTCGTGTGCCTTAGTCCGTGGTATCAGCCGTCCTTTGAAAAATAATCTTACTGACTACCTAATGTGCCGCTGTATTGCTTTACGAACGTTTATGTAATAAGTAACCCCCTACTGTCGGCATCTACATTATTTCTGGTTTTTCTCTCTTCCAAACACATGCTAAGCATTCTTATACATAGATCTCTGCCTACATCTCTGATCTTCCTGATGGATAAATTCCTAGAATTAGAAGCACTAAACTGAAGGCTTAATCTGCGTTCTAATCCAAAATAGCTCGTTTGTCTAAATGTCAGCAGGGCCGAAGGTCCAGAGTAAACGACACGGTGCGGGTGTGCGGGGAAGTGAGAGTCACGCTTCCTGGTTCCTTCCGGAGGGTCCCAGGGTAAAAAGGCACTTCAGGCACGTCCCGTCTAGCACGTGGATCCCCTTTGCAGCAGGTCCCGTGAAGGGTCAGCTTGGCTGTGATTCTGGGAAGAGCATCTTTTGTTCACTCATTCGATCCACAAGTATTCACGAGTGTCTCCTCTGGGCCTGGCACCATCAATGGTCCCAGGACTGGAGTCGGGGTGTGTAGGCCCCTCAACAGTCTACTGGGCATCTGTCTAGACTTGGTTCATCATTCGCACTAGGAGGTAAGCCCCAGGAGGGCAGGGACTGCAGTGAGCTCATTCACTGCACGAGTAAATGCTCAAATGGTTTTATAATACATTACGTGTATAATACGTGCTTCTTCTCTTTGACAAACTCAAAACCTATTGATGTGTAGATACATAAAGAAATCACAGCAGTATTTTCATAGTTCTGAAATAAAACTCAAGGTTTAGACACGAGCATTTTTTTCAGAAAGGGACCTGGAAGAATATTTTGAAATCAGACCTAAAGGCAAATCAGACATAATTAGAGAATTAGAGGAACCTGAGGTGGCCTCCTTCCCGGCCCCACCACTGAACTCCTGGCCAACAAGAGTCCTGCAGGAAGTCTCTGCGCCACCGGCAGGCGTGATGCCATCTCAGGCCAGGAGAGCCAGGTGCCACGAGACGCAGGGGAGGGTTCCAGGGCCCAGAGGTGGCTGGCTGGCCCAGCTGCTTCAAGGGACGCCAGCAAGTCATCAGCGGACCCACAGGCCTGACCTCTGGACAGCGACCAGTTCTCCGCTCCGAGACTAAAACCTTAAAGCTGCTATTTCTCAAACATTTTGGTCTCTTAATATTGAGGGTTCCAGAGAGCGTTTGTGTCCGTGTGGATATCTATCAGTAGTGACCATGTTAGAGATGTTTTTAAAGCACAAGAAATCACAAGCACACGTGCCACACTTCAGGGTGATGACATCATCACACGTGACACAGTGTCTGGAAAACTCCACTGGGCATGTCTATGAGAATGAGAGCAGAAAAGGAAAACAGCAAAAATAGTTCTGACCTCATGGACCCCTGGAAGGGTCTGAGGCATCCAGTGGTCCCAGACCCCACCGTTAGGGGCATTCGGGCTCTCCCGTACCACTGAGCTGCCGCCACGTGCTGCCTTCAAACCAGAGCCTCTGTGCATCTCGAACCTGTGTCCCAGGCACCATGCTCAGCCTTCATCACCTTAGGGCCAGGTTTGGGCATCACCCGTCTGATAAACCTGCCACTTTTCATCGTCAAACGAGTCTCGCTAAAGAAGACCGCCACTGGCTGTCACCCAGGAGCTCAGCGGTCCTCTGCGCTGCCTGGCTCCTTGGGTGTCCATCCTCTGCCTGCGGATGCCCTTAGCTGGTCCTTGCCACTCAAACCCAGGAACCCTCCGTGCAAGCCCTGCACGAGCTCCCCTCCGCTCAGCTCCACAGAGCCAGGCCTTCCCATTATGCAGTTTTATTAGGCACAGCGCTGAAGACACATCCATCAGTATTAGAGCCTTTCTGCCGAGATACGGAACATGTTTTAAATGGAGCAAAGAAATTTAAATGGGAAGAAATTATAGCATGAGTGAGTTTATCCCTTTCAAGATAATCTTATTTAATAACCAAAAAACTCACAAAGATGTGCATTCTATCCAGCTACAAAGGCGGCGTGGCAGGTTATATATTGTGGTAATTACATGTTTGGGGTTTCATTCCTCCTTTCAACTCGATTTCTATTATCTCAGAAAAATCAACCATTGTAGAAAAAGGACTATTCATTTATTTCATTGCCGGGCGGCCCATACACTGTAAAAATAGGTCAAGAACCATAATCTAAATTGACTGCTGATAAATAATTAAAGCTAATGGAATTTTCTCAAATCTGTGAACTAAAGTCTTTGAGAAATTGCCAGGACATACTGTCTGCTGTTGTATAGAAAGATATTTTTTATTTAACACTTCAGCTTAAATGCCATTTAAAATTACTCTTTTCTATCACAAAGACTGGAAGGAGTATGTGTTCATCTCTAAAAGTAACCAGAAGTAGGGTGCTCCATTGATAGCTGCATGACTCATCTCCAGATGATGAGGGTGGGAAGCGAAGGTTTCAGGATCCTGGAACAAAGAGAAACTTCACTTTCCACTGAACTGCATTTTAAGTTGAGTTCTACGATGCGTGCATTATACAATATATATTGTCTTGCCTGAAAAACTTCATACCTGGTCTGTGCTCTTGTATACACGATAAAGGGAGAATTCCAGCCATCTTCAGTGACATAAGTACCAAGAACTATCTTTCTTTTGTGGATAATTATGATTCTCTCATTGATGCCATTAGGACCTTCTAAAAATACACTTGACAGATATGCAGAGAGGTTAGTTTAGGAACAGATGGCTTATCAATAAGAAAGCAGGTTGGTGTACTGCAGTCAATAAGGCTGGCCCTAGATGTGACACACCGGTAGGGTTTTCTTTATTCATAAGGATGATTCGGCCATCAGCAGGATATTCTAGAATCCCAAGGACATCCGAAGGGAGAATCAGTAGCTAGATGCTTTTGAACAATATGTCTTCAGTGTTTGGGCTCTAAGTTGCAGAAAGGGGGTCGTTTTCTTGTTTCAGTTTGATTAAATATCTTGGTTGAAAAAAAAGTCACCAATTTGCTATTCTTACTTTTTAGCAGAGCTGCAGTTGTTAAACTGCAGTACTTATATCCAATGTTGTATTTACTGTGTTTTAATGTATTTATAAATGATGGACCCCGTTTCTGAAATTAAACTTTTTTGCATTTCTCTTTATGAAAACACTCTCTGTGGAAATTTCTTGATTTAAAAAGAAATTATTCCATTCAAATGCTCCTATCTGGCATCTGTATAATCTATATATCTAGCGCCTAGAACCTTTATTCTGGGGTAGCCAAGGTCTCTGGGAGATGCAGTGAGTATTGTCCGTGGCCGTTTTGAGGACCCCATTGCTTTCTTCTTCTCTAGAACTTGGTTCCAACACGACCGAGGGCTTCTTAGGTGCTGCTCGTACAATGTGTCCAGAATGGGGAGCATGAGACCCTGGAGCGAGGACCCCAGCGAGGGCTGTGCCGAGATTTGTCACACAGGAGTGGGGAGAGTGGCACTTGGTCCAGAGAGAAGATTCGGGGCACAGAGGGAGGTGTTGGAAAGACGTGAGCTGGGCCCTCAGATACCTGCAGGGCTCCGTCACCAGGCCCAGAAGAGGGAAGGCTCAGCCATTCTCGGTCCCCTGCTCAACCCGGGGGTGCGGGGAACTGCTTCTCTGATCTCCCTAAGAAAATGCGTTATTAAGCAAGTCAGTGACAGTGCAATCACTTCGAATCTGATCTTTCTTCTTTTCTTTTTTTTTTTTTAAAGTGATTTATTTACCAACAAATTGCTACTAGTAATAACATCATTTGTGCTCAGGAGAGCTTCCCTCTGAGCGTCAGCCTTTGGTAGGTGGTGCCTGGAGCCGGTACTTGAAAACTCCCCATTCCACAATGAGGCACAGTCTCGCACCAGGACTGTCCCGGGAGGGACAGTGGCCTTGGGAGGGTGAGCCGTGTGGCCAGGACACCACGGGTCCCCTACCTCGGGCAGGAGATTGGACCAGACGACCCTAGATTTCCAGGTTAACCCGATGAAGGAGACAATTAACTAGTTGCTTGGCTGTAATTTAAGAGCAGCAGTCCCTCACCCCAGTCTCGTAATTCTCTCCGGGCCTGTCCTATGCGATTGGTCAGCGGAAAGCTTCGCGGGTCTCAGAGTGAAATACAGTGTTTTGGAAACCTTCTATATTTCAAACATACACAGGCCAAGGTGAAGAATACAATGAACCCCATGTCCCATCCTCCACCTATAACAATCATCCGCCGATCAACACACACTTGTGTCATCCTTATTCTCACCCGTTACCCCTTCCCATTAAATTATTTTGAAACAGAAACCATATTTCATCCATAAATATTTTAGTAGGCGTCTCTAAAAGACAAGAGCCCTTTTTAAAACACGCGGCTGCACCACCTAAAGGACAGGCCACGTCATTTAAAAACAAAAACAACTTGGGATCTGTTTTAACTTTAGTTCATTGTGTGGCCATATTTTATCAATTATAATACATACACTTTTACACATTTCACCGTCTTCAACATTAGAGCGAGGATGAAAATCAATGACATCACAGTTGAATAAGCAGCATTTTTTTCCCCTTGGGGTGGCATGAAATAACAGTACCTCTTACACTTGACGGTATCAAACTTAGTGAAATAGGCTATGTTATGGAATGATTTTCTTTGAATAAACACCTAAAACATTTTCCAGTCAGAATGTCCTTGTTTTGAGGCCTGAGTAACGAGGAGGGATTAGTGAATTCATATGGAGCTATTTTCAGCTCCGGGCGGGTTTGTAGCACGGGACCTCCTCATGCATAAGCATTTCCTAGGGTTTTAAATGCCGGCCAGGCTTATATTTTTGCCTGGCCCCGGTCAACGGTTGAACTCCTTCCGCACCTGAACACAGTGAAGGAAATGCGAGCTAAGACCAGGAGAGGGGGGAGGCCGAGAGTTACCCGGGCCGAGGTGGTTCTGAAACAGAAGCCGGAGGGATGAGGCCACTTCTGCAGATGCCGCAGGGCTGGGCCCCTAACGACTGCCGTACCCGCACGGGGCGGGGATGCTGGCAGCCCTGCGGGAGCCGCAAAAGAGAGCCTTTAACAGGTTCCCTCCACGCTGCCCCCAGTGCTCTCGGGGAGACCCTGTTGTCACCGAAGAAAACAGGGCCCCGCTCCTGGTCTGTGCCACAGAGGACAAGGTGCCACTGAGATGCAGTCAGACGGTCGGAGTCTTCAGTGTAGGCAGAGTCGTTCCAGAGAAACACACCTGAGTTACAGAGAAGCAAAAGGGAGGGGGAAAAGGGCATTGTAAAACTGAGTAGAACATGTCGGGAAATCTGGACTTTAGAATCTTCTGGAAATAGAGATCATTTTATGGCTTGGAAGACGCATTCCCCCCCCCCACCCCCGAGCCACGTGGCTTGTCCCCCACCAGGGATTGAACCTGGGCCCCGGCAGTGAGAGTGCCAAGTCCTAACCACTGGACCGCCAGGGAGTTCCTGGAAGATGCATTTGTAATTCATAGCCTCTTTTTGTTTACACGTGAGGCCTGGCTATTCCCCTTCATCTGCTTGTCCTTCCAAACCTAAACAGCCATGTCCTGGGCACCGTTCCTTCCAAGACTCAGAGGTGGGCCCGGGTGGCCACCAGATTTGAATCCACGGTATGAGATTCTGTGATGCCGGCCCTGGCATCACGTGTCAGTGTGGATGGGAGAAGTGTCATGGGTATTGGGAGTGCCAGGTCCCGAAGAGGGAACAGAGCCTTCCAGAGACCACCCAAGTGCTCCGAATGGGCAGAGAGTCAAAGATTCAGGCCATCTGGGTTCAGAGACTGTGTGTCTTGTGTTACTCGCTGCCACCTCACAGGTGTGACTGAATCCTGCGTGGTGATTTCATAATTTCATTTCTGTTTTGCTTTTAAATCAGAATGGTTTCTCCAGCAGTAGTCATTAGACAGAAAATTCCTCAATAGCATTTTACTGTTCAGTTTTCTGACCTGAAAAATGAGTTGTGAATCAGTGGTTTGGAGACTAATGAAAATGCTTTTCACATAGAAGCTCCTCTCGATAAACATCGCTTATTATTTGCCACGTGCTCCAGGGAGAGAAGGTAGCAATGCAGTGCTCTGGTTTTGCCAACAGACATCCGATATTAATAATCTCAAGGGCATCGCTGTCTGCGTGTTAAGATGTTCGCTGCTTTCTGCTCAGTAAATGATACAGAATTGAAGAAAATTTGAAACAGCACTGAAAACCTGTTGCTGAATTAAGTGTGGTAATCCTACATTTAAGTTTCTTGACCTTGTGTTAATTTCCTAATTCTCATTCACGCCAGTGGGTTTTTTGTTTGTTTGTTTTTTTAAATTTATTAATTTATTTATTTTTGGCTGCGTTGGGTCTTTGTTGCTGCGCACGGGCTTTCTCTAGTTGCGGCAACCGGGGGCTTCTCTTCGTTGTGGTGCGCGGGCTTCTCATTGCGATGGCTTCTCTTACTGTGGAGCACAGGCTCTAGGCACGCGGGCTTCAGTAGTTGTGGCTCGTGGGCTCTAGAGCACAGGCTCCGTAGTTGTGGCTCAGGGGCTTAGTTGCTCCGCGGCATGTGGGATCTTCCCAGACCAGGGCTCAAACCCGTGTCCCCTGCAATGGCAGGCGGATTCTTAACCACTGCGCCACCAGGGAAGTCCCGCCAGTGGGGTTTTGATTGGCGTGGACCCCGTTTTCTTCAGTTTGCAGTTGCACAGAAGGGCACGTGGTCCCCTGCAATGACTGGGAGTGGTAACAGCCGTAGCTTTTGGTGCTGTTCAGAGAGCAAAAGAGCACCCTGTTCTAAAAGGACAATGCAGGGACGTCTCTGGACGTCTCTGGACGCTATCTCATGAGGCTGGCCCTGTGCAGTCTGGCGGGGCTTGGGGTGGACCCGGGCCGAGCCGAGTAAGAGGCACTCTTTTGTGGGCTGAGCGCCAGGGCTCCCGGGTGCCTGCCCCCAAGGCTGCACCTCCACTCCGGCTCTCCCTCCTCTTGTCTTCGCAGGGTCTCAAATGCCTTGGCCCCCTACCAGCTCTCACATTCCATGACCCCATCCAGCTTCACCGTTTCCCCTCCGAGTTTGGGCCCATTACAAGCCTTTTGAGTGGTCCGTGTGTGCCCCTCACAGTGCTGGTGTCCAAGCTGATGGATTCCTTTACAAAATGTCCGTGTGGCGTGGGCCTTGGGGAGAGCTCTGGGTTCACATCCTGACTCTTCCCGCTGTGCGACCTTGGACAAATCTCCTTCCCTTTCAGAGCCTCGGGCATCCCTGTCTGTGACGTGTGGGTACCAGTCCCTTTGGTTGGCAGAGTTATAGTGAAAAGCAAATGAACGTCCTGTACCTGAAGCCCCTCACTCAGACACTCGCCAAATGGGAACTGTCATTAACTTCCGCCCGCGACCCCCTTCCCCGTGGGGCTCCCCAGCCCTGTCTCGCTTCTTCCTCCACCTCACTCACTGCAGCCTCTTCCTCAGCACCTCACACGTTGGTTTCCGGCGCTGCCTGGATGTTCGACCTGACGGTGTTCCCAGGCCCGGCGTCTGTGGCGACATTTGACACCAGTACCTTTTCCCTCCTGAAACTGCCTCCTTTTGACCTTGTGTTCCCCCGACTCTCCTACTTTTCCGGATTCTGGCTCTTTCACCGCTCGCTGCCTCTGGCCATCAGGGGGTGGGGGGCTCGCCGGCCTTAACCGTCTCCCCCAGGAGAGCCCTGATCCGTGAGCACATCGCTTAGCCCCGAGCTGCCCGACGTGGTGGCCACCGGCCATGTGCGGCTACGAGGGGCCACTTGACGTGCAGCCAGTGCAAACGGAGAGGCGGGGGATGCGCCCCTGGTTTCAAAGACTTAATGCCGACAAAGAATGTACACTATCTCATTAATAATTTTTATACTGGTTACATAGAAAGTGACAATATTTTGGGTATATCGGGTGAAGTGAAACTAAAATTGATTTCCTGTTTCTTTTTGCATCTCGAACGGTGCTGTTGAACGTCGTCAGTCACGCAGGTGGCTCGCACTCTGCTGGCAGCGCTGGCCTGGGACATGGACCCCAGCCTTGAGGGCTCACATCCAGGCGGGGCAGTCTCTCACTTGCCCGGTTCTTAACACGCTTTGAGAGATTGTTTGCTCTTTAATTTATTTGCTCACGCACCCATTCCATGCCCTGGGAGTTCCCCCTCGGTGTGACCAGCCTGTTCTAGGCAGAGGCAACAGAGGTCTTTCTGCTGACCGGCCCGTGGCCTCAGAGGGTGCCTTGTGCACCAAGCCCAGGGCCGCCCTGCAGCCCTCCCTGCTGTGCGCTGTGGGGAGCAGACTGCGTGGGGGGCCTCTCCGGGACAAGGGCCCTGGCGGGACTACAGCCAGCTTCCACAGTCCCCACCCTTCTGGATTTCAGGCCCCTCGGGCCTAGGTTTCCTCAGCAAAATATCTCCCGGCCCCCGCGTTGGATGCTGGAGTTTGAGGGGGGGGCGTGACCAAGACCCATCCCCTGCCCTCACGCGAGCCCCAGTCTGGAAGGAGGAGGGCACGTTCCTCACTCTGATCACAGCCCCCTTCACAGACTCGGGGTGAGAGGGGGCGGGAAGCGTATCCCATGCCTGACATCGGAGCCTGGCTGCTTCCGGTTCTGCAGTAGCCAATTCAGGTGTGTCGGAGGCCTTAGGGGTCCCCCTTTCAAGAGCCCGAGGGCCATCAGGTGCCACCAGCTGTCAGGTGGAGCAAGACAGGCCCTCAGCCCACGCCCAGGGCTCCCAGACCATCTGAGGCCTCCCTGGTAAGTCAAAGGCCACCCGAAGCCCATGGCTTCCCACCAGCAGTTGGGAGGCAAGCACTGCGTAGAGGTTCTTATCCTTGACATGTTCATGTCTTATTTTTAAATTCGATTAATATGAGTCTGTGGCCTTTTGAGGGGAAGACTCGCCACAGCCCCGTGCGAGCGAGGGCGCACACCATTAACGCTCTGTACCCCCCACCTGTGGTCAGTGTGGACCCCGGGGATGCCTGACACCTCATTCACGAGTCGCCTTCCTCACAGTCAGCCTTTTGGGCAATCAAACAGCAAACTCCATCCATCGTCTTGTGTTTGCAGTTTGTGACCAAAGTACCTCAGTGCAGTCATGCTGCCTGCTTGTCCCCTCCTGAGGG
This sequence comes from Grampus griseus, assembly GCF_964374135.1. Lineage (NCBI taxonomy): Eukaryota > Metazoa > Chordata > Mammalia > Artiodactyla > Delphinidae > Grampus > Grampus griseus. The sequence continues at coordinate 7,856,979 of NC_139008.1, forward strand.
AGGCAAGGGGACTGGCCCACCCCCCTCAGAGTCCTGAGGGCTGTTTCCACCTTCACGTCCCCCCCCACACACACACACAGAGAATCCAGGCCATGTCACCCCCTCCCGGGGACACAGTGAGCTCCCTGTGCGTAGACCTCCCAAGTAGTCACCTGCAGTGGCTGAGTTTCTCCCAAAGAAGCCAGGCTTATTCCTCGTGATGGAAACGTAGGCTTTACTGACCCTGCCTGGGGCCAGCCCGTAATCTTTCCTCCACCCCCGGCAGCCTCTTGCCCCTCACTCTCCCTTTCGGTGTTCTATCTTATCGTCTATGTTGCCAAAAAGCACAGTGGGCTAAATGAGATAGTGCATTAGTTTCCTATTGCCGCTGTAACAAACTACCAGACTTGGGTGGCCGAGAACAATGGAAGCTTGTCATCTGACAGCGCCAGAGGTCAGAGTCCAGGATGGGTTTTACCGGGCAGAGCTGCGTTCCTGTAGAGGCTCCAGCTTCTCAGGCCGCCTGCAGGCCTTGGCTTGTGCCCTCCGTTGTTCCGACCTCCGCTTCCATCTCACATCCCCTCTGACTCTCACCCGCCTCCTCTCTCTCATCAGGACCGTTGTGATTACATCAGGCCCACCTGGATACTCCAGGGTCATCTCCCCAACTCAGGGTCCCTAACCTAATCACATCTGCCGAGTTCCTTTTACCACGTAACCTAACAGAGTCACAGGTTCTGGGCGTGAGAACATGGACACCTTTGGGGGCCGTTACCGTGCTCACCGCACATAGCCTTATTTATTTAAGAAGAGGCTGGCAAAGAGTTTGATTATTTTTTTGCCATGGAGTTTGGTGTAAAAATAGAGAAAATGACCCAATGGAGGAACAAAAGGACTTCTCCAAGGAAGTCACCTTTAAGGACGCAACCTATAGGAAAATGAATAATCAAAGGGGAAACTATAATTCCTCTTGAGCAAATACTTTCACAGGTTACAATACAAATCAGTGTGGGTTAATTATGTTTGGCAAAGAGCTTATGGTACAACCCTGTCTGTTAAGTCACTCTGCAGTGGTGGAGATGTCCTGTGTCTTTGCGGTCCAGTGCCGTGGCCACCAGCCTCATGTGTCTACTGAGTACTTGAAATGTGGCTCCTGCAACTGAGAAGCTGAATTTTTAAATTTAATCAAGTTACATTTGAACATAAAGAGCTGGTGACAACTGTATACAACCGCATGGGCTGGAACAAGGGAGCCTCACCTGGGTCTGTAGGTAGGCGTTAGGAAGCCCTCAGTGAAGTAATTTGCAGAGTTTTCTCCCAGAGGCGAAGGTCAATAGCTGTCCTCAGATTCTTAGAAGGGCTTCCTGACACCAAAATGTCACAGGCCCCTGTCCAGAGGGAAACCACAAAGAACAGTGGAGCACAGGATACCTGGAGCCGTCGTTCTTCCTAACGCCGCAGAGCTGTGCGCTGTGGTCTCGAGCTGGATTCAGAGCGTGGGATGGAGGCCCCTTTCGTTTGGGTGCTTGGCCAGAGGAACACAAAAGGCAGTTACCAAAAGAGTAGACGCCAGCGAGCCCGTGTGTACACACAGCTCAGCTCAGGGCCTGAGTAGGCCCAGGGCCGGAGCTACGTAGAGAGCTGCAGCGTTCCAGAGGCAGAGAGGCCGAGGATTCGTGTCCCGAGCCCTCTCCTTGGCCCCTACAAAAATCCTACCTGTCTTCCCAGCTCAGATGCTGCCTCCTCTGCGACACTGCTCTTCATCTCTTTAACCTGAATTTATCCTTCCTCTTATGTTCTCCCACAGCACAGGGGCTCTTCTTCTGAAATAATGTTTTACTTTCTCCCCATGTTATGGTTGGATTGGTACACCTTTACCAATACTAGTCAGTTTTACTTGGGCGTCTGCATCGGCCTCGGAGCTTCAAGAAAACGTAGAAGCTTAGGCCTTGGCCCAGACTTGCTGAACTGGGTCTGGCACATAGATCAGGCTCAGTAAATACCTTATATGCCCCAGCTCTCAGTAAAGGAGATGTTGCCTTATACGAGTCCTTTCAAAGTGTTTGAAGTATTTTCTCCGTTACTTCATTTTTTTCTATTTTTTAAAAGTTGAGATAGAGTTGACATGTAAGATTGTGCAAGTTTGAGGTGTACAACATGTTGGTTTGTACAACCACTTATGTATTACAGTATAATGGCCATAGTAGCATTAGCTCACACCTTTATCACGTCACGTCGTTAGTATTCCTTTTATGCTGAGAACAGTTAAGATCTAATCTCCTAGCAACTCTGAAGTTTATTATACAGCGTTGTTGACTATAATCACTATGTTGTGTGTTAGTCAATTACTTCATTTTAAATAAGATAAAATGTTCGCAGGTTCTGAAACGGGTACTGGTGGCTTAGGATAAAATTTCCAGTGACTATCAGACATGGCTTCAAAATCCATGTATCTCCCATGCATCGTGCCCCAAAGTAGCAGCTAAAATGCAGGATGGTGACCCCAATCCACTTCAGATACGAGCAAATCGAACCTACCTTATAATATTCGATGGTATTCTAAGCAAATTGTCTTAGACTGACACCAGCAAAAACTGTAGTCCACAGCACATTCAGGGAAAATAAAGCTTAGTGGTGTTCTTAAGTGAGTTCATTTAAACAACGGGGCACAGTTGGCATTATTTACGTGTATGAGGGAGGGAACGGGGCAGGAGAGGCGCCGGGATTGCTTTATGTAATGGTAACCAGCACCACATTCGAAGCAGTTTTTAGGAGACCTTAACGAATGTTTCCTTCTCTTTTCTTCTCCCATGGCTGCTTCCTGACCCACCTTCTCACTCCAGGATTTGCGCAAGCAGGTAGCGCCGCTGCTGAAGAGCTTCCAGGGGGAGGTAAGCATTTATGTTTCTCTCGCATCCTGAGCCGCCTTCCTGTTCATCACGCTTTCTTTCTGTTCTCGTAAAGTAAGTGCCACTGGCGGAAGGTGCTTGCTTGGAGGGAGCCTCCCCAGCCGCCCCGACCCATCCACGTGCAGGTGACGGGCTCCTCAAAGTGAGGTTTCCACCGATTCCTCCATTAAAGCCCACGTGGGAGGGGAGGCGGGATTAGGGATGTCAGAAGCGGCGGAGGAATCCGGGGAGTAGTGGCCGGCGTATCGCACTTCCCACGGTGGATTGGGCTTGTTCAGACCCCAGCCTGGGAGCCCACAGACCTCCCGGAGCTCACTGGTCCCCTGAACTGGATGGGGGCTGCAGCCACGAAGTCTCCCACACAGAAAGGATGTGCTCTGTCAGTCTGGTGCCTTCCTGCACAGCCGTGGGGGAAATAGGAACTTCACAGGCAGAAGCCACGGGGAGTAGGTTTGGGCTCAGTATAAGGAACGTTTTCTCGTGGATCCTTCCAGAGAAGGGCCAGGCAAGGTGGCAGGCAGGCGGCCAGTCATCTGAGACCTGTGTGCCCTGAATGCTGTTCGTCACAGGTTATGCGGGCGGTCTGGGTGGGTGACACGCCTGCTCCTTCTCTGCCGTTTGTGTAGACACTCGGTGAACTTCAGAAAACCAGAAACGATGTTAGTGTCGGGGGATTATTCGCTCCCCGCTTCTCCTGTAGGAACGATGACCTAGTAACAGCAGCGAGGGGGAGCAAGGCTGTTTTCAAGCCCTCTAAGGAACCCACGCCGGTGGGGCCTTAGAAATTTCGTGTCCCTGCAGCTTCCCAGCTCACAGAGAGCCCGGGAGGAGGGGCTGGATGCGGGGAAGTGAGGGGGCGAGTTGGGGAGTGCCGAGAGGCTGGGATCCCGGCCCCCCCGAGCTCCCAGCAAGAGATCGGGGCTGCCGTTTGGCCAACTCTTCAGTGCGCGGGTGACAGCAGAAGGTGCGGGATCCAAGGAGGCGGCGGAGGGCGGAGGGGCGATTCCCGGACGGCGAGGGTTGCATGTGAGGGCAGCAGCCGCTGCAGATTTGAGAGCAGTGCAGGCGGGGCTCCTCTCTCTGTTTATCATTTCCTGCCGCAGGAAGTCGTCCCCCGTGCCTGGCTCCCTGAGGCACAGAAGGACATCAGTAGCCCAGGTCTCGGAAGGACTTGAATTGCCCTTTCCTCAGAATTACATGTCCAGACCCTCATCTTCTGAGTAAAGCCATCACCTTACACCTGCCCACGTGTGATCGAAGCTCTTCTTCTACCTGTTCAGCAGCTTTTGTGAGACCCATCAGCTTAGTGTTTCTCTGGTTGAAATAGCTCAGGGTGCTCTTTCTGTTGGTTGCTTGTTTTTCATTCTTTCTGAAAAATTTCCAACCTACCTAAAAGTAGAAAGACTGGTATAACGAAGGGCCGAGCGCCCTTTACCCAGACTCCTCACCTGTCAGCGTTGTGCCACTTTTGCTCCCCTCCCCCCACCCCTTTGCTCAACATTTGGAAGTGAGTTGCAGCCAGCCGGCCACCCCACACCCTCAGCGGCATGGGCGTCTCCTAAAATTAAGGGCATTTCCACAGTAACCCCGAGTATCACAATTGGGAAAATAACACGAATTTCATAATATCTGATATTCTATCCAAAATCAAATTTCCTGTTACCCCTAAAATGTCTTTTATAACTGCTCGACATTGCATTTGAGGGATATATATATATATATATATATCTTTTAATATAGACACTCTCTCCACCCCCTCACCTTTGTTACTGATTTTTTTTTTAAAGAATCTAAGCCAGTTGTGTAGATTATCCCACATTCTGTTGGGGCGATGGGCTTACTTCTGGCAACATATATTAAATTAAAAATGCCTGTGAGACATCTAGGCTTCCTATTTGCCTGATTTTTTTTTAAGGCTATTTGAAAAGTAAATATTTTTATAGCACCGTTAATATCTACCAAGCTGCTGCTAATTGCTATATTTATGTTAAATAATGTGTGCTTTCCAATAAGCTGATTTGAGCAGAGGGGGCTAAATCCTGCTCGTTTCTGAAGACTGAGCTTGCATAGCAGCGGGTAACTGCACGTGGGGACCACGAGTGCAGGGATGACCAGGGGCAGCGTGTCCTGATGCTTAGATGGGGCGGGACCCGTTGTTTTTCTAAAAAGCCACCTTCTCTAGTAACCAGAGGCTCATTCTCGTACCCATCACTCGAGTGTCTGCTGCTGCAGTTTTATTTATCAGATATATTCTTTGAGTTCATCCCGATGTGCTTGAGTTCCCCTAGAAGAAAGTACCGTGTGAGTGAAAAGGTAATCTTCGCCTCAGAATTTGTACAGATTTCTTCCTTACTTGAGATCCCCAAAAGAAAAAAACAAAACAAAATCAAAATAAAGTTTTCGGACAGCGAGAAATTCACAGACAGAGGCTTTTAGAATTCCCGCGTGAAGACTTCTTTATTGTGTGTCATAACGTCACGGGAAACGCTAGCCGGGCCAGGGTGCCGTTTACGCCCTTAGGTGTTTTCTCACGGTCCTCGGTGTAAATCCAGACGCCCCCCTGCCTGTGGTTTGTGGGGCCCACGTGGTTCACTAACTGCTCACCTCTCTAGGGTCCGCTCACTCCTTCCTCCTGTCCCAGCATACGTGGCCATCCTGAGTCTCTGACAGGTCCTTGTGCACTGGGCGTCCTCACTGGCCCCCAGGCCTTTGCACGGCTGACCTGCTTCCTGAAACGTTCCTCTTCCTTCCTCTTTACCTGGCTCACTTCCTCAAGGAAGGTCTTCCCTGAGCCCCAAAGGATGGGCCAGGTACCCCCCCATCGTGTGCTCCGAGCTATTTGTGACACATTTGTCATCATACCCGAGAGCCACCTGTCACTTTGTCTCGGTTCTCCTTTTGTCTGTAAAATGTGTGAAGGCAGCCACTGTATGTTGTTCTGTTGGCCCTTGTGTTCCCAGCACCCAACGCAGCAAGTGAGAAGCAAAAAGTGTTTGGGCTCTCAAAGTGGTTATTGATAAATGATGGGACAGCCAGGTTCCCCCGGGGGCAGTTTCTAAAGCACTTTGCCTCTCTCCTTTCTTCAGGATCTGTTGCTGTTCATAAGGTGAGAGGGACCCTGGAAGGTATGCTCGGGAAATACCTTTAGAAGAAACTAGGAAATAACGATTTGTTGCCCTTGATTGAAAGGTTTGGGATCATACAGTCATAATGGTTATTCATAATTGTTATAGCAAAGTCATCAAGTTTAACTCTTACACCCAGCCAGCTGATTGGCGAGGCAGAGGTGGGGAGGGTCAGTCCAATTTAAGGTTTATTTTAGTCCAGTAATCAGGCAGTCCCTTCAGTGAAGTGACAGTCACACTGTCTAGGAAGACGCTAAGTCTTCCAAATTGCCTCCCCCGCTCCTGGCTCCTGTCCCTGAGGAGGGTCCTCGTGCAGAGGTTGAGGGGTGAGGAGTCGGCTTAGGCCCCACTTCTCTTGGCTGTAGGGGAGCTGCGTATTTAACCCACGTGTCCTCAGGGAGGAAAATCCTCTTAAGAAATAACTTAGTTGCTTATATTAGAGGGGAAATAAAAGACTAAAAATCCATGAGCTTAGCATCCAGCTTAAAAAGTTATAAAAGCGTGATAGAATGAGCTCAAAGAAAAGAGGAGGAAGTAAATACAAAGTGCAGTAATAGTGTATAAATTAAACTAAATGAAAAAGAAAGAAAGACCCAAGAAAGAGCCCAAAAGTTGGTTCTTTGAAAAAACTACTACAGTAGACAAACCACCTTCCTAAATCAAGGGGGAAAAGGTAGGAAGGAAAACAGGGTAACTTCGCAGCTGCAGCAGAGATTAAAGAGATAGTAAGGGAATATTATAATCAATTTTATGCCAATGAATGTTAAAACCTAGGCAAAATAGACAAATTTCTGGTATGCTGTGATGTACCAAAGCTGATTAAAGAAGAAGTAGAAAATCTGAATAGCCTTATAACTATTGCAGAAATATTTCCACAAGGTCTAGACAGTTTTATGGGAGAGTCCTATCAGTCATTCATGAAACAGATAGTTCTCTTCTTTTGCACTTTGGGAAAATTTCTTTTCCTTCAGAAAACAGAAAAAGAGAACACTTCCTAACTCATTTTATGAAGCTAGTGTAACCTTCATACCAAAACCAGACAGGAACAGTATAAGAAAAGAAAATTAAAACCTGTCTTGTTTATGAATAGATATGCAGAAGTCTTTAAAAAAGTATCAATAAGTTGACTCCATCAAGCCCCATGTATCCCAAGAACGCTGTGTGGTTTAACAGAAAAAATTAGTTATGCAAGTTAGTAATAACCATTCTCAGATTAAAAAGGAAAAATCTCAAAAGTTACAGGAAAAGAATTTAGTAAATTTCAACATTCATTCACGATTTAAAAAAAAAAAAAAACTACCAGCAAACCAGGAATAGAGGGGAAATTTGTTAACCTGGGAAAAGGCATTTATCAAAAACCTACATCAGTCGTCATATTCAGTGATGTTAAAAACATTCCCTATGAAATCAGGAACAAGACAAAAATGGCTACTGTTGCCACTTTTATTTAACATTGTACTGGAAGTCTTAGAAGACTAGTCTTCATGGAAGACTAGAAAAGGAAATAAAGTACAAGTATTAGAGCAGAAGAAATAAAACTGTCATTTTTCAGGTGAGCCTCAATTATGTAACAAGGTTACTAGATACAAGGTCAATATAAAAAAGTAATTGCATATCTCTACATCAATAGGAAACTGAAAAAGGATACCACTGCAGATAGCAACAAAAAAATAAAGGATACCTAGAAGTAAATATGACAACACATAGGAACTCATTCTGGAGAAAAGTATAACATTCTTATTGAACAATATTAAAGAAGAGTTAAATGGAGAAAGTCAAGGTGTTCAAGGAAAGAAATTCCCACTAATGTATTATTAAAGACATCAGTTTTCCCCAAATGGATGATAGAGTGAGTCATTGTAGTTTCAATCAAAATTCTAACAGTATTTTTCATGAAACTTGAAAAGCTGATTCCAGAATTTATATGCAAGAGCAAATGGTCAATAATGACAAAGATAATAGTAAATAAGAATAAGACAGAGAATTTGCCCAACCAGATTATCAAAGCTACAGTAATTGGCACAGGGACAGATAAATACACCAGGGGGACGTAGTAAAGAAATCAGGAACTGACCTGTGCATATACAGAAGCCAAATATATTGCAAACATGGCATTGCAGATCAGTGAGGAAAGCGTGGACTTTTCAATAAATGGTCTCCTGACCATTGGTTATCCTTATGGAATTAAATGAAATTAGATCCCTACCTCACACCATATGCAAACACAAATTACAGGTAAAGACTTAAGGTAAAACTTTCAACCTTTCAAAAGAAAATATAGAATATGATGACCTTAGGTTGGGTAGGATTTCTTAAACAGGAAACCATAAAGGAAGACATCGTTACATTCAACTACATTAAAATTTTAAAGTAATAGCTTTCTTTTTCTCATGGAAAGACAGCCTAAATGAAGTGAAAGGCCAGCCCAGTGCTGCTAGCTCAGTTTCACCTTTATGAACTAGGAAAGGGCGCCACCTCCCTCAAGACATTTTCCTTATCTGTTGGAAACTTATCATAATAAAGATTCAAACCTATCTGAACGTTTTTTCATAATAAAGATCAAATGCCCCTGATGTGAATGTTGCCCCCTTGGACCATACTGTGAACCCATCATACATGGGGTAGTTGCCATGCACATAGCCGACAAAGGATTAGTATTCAGGAATTTTTTTTTTTTAAACTTTTACCTATTAATAAGAAAAGAAACATACATCCCAATAGGAAGATGGGCAAAACCATGAACAGCGTTCTCAGAAGAGAAAATCAGGATGGTCAGTACACACGTGAAGAGGTGCTCAACCGTATAATCAAGGAAACGCAAATTAAAATAATCTAAACGCACCTTATGCATATCTACCAGGCTGGCCAAAATTCAAAAGTCAAGATAAGTGCAGAAACGGGTGCAACCTTTTTGAAAACCTATCTGGCATCAGATTCTCCAGCTGAAGAAGTACGTATACTTTGACAGAGCATTTCCACTCCCAGACATACACCCTAAATGAACTCAAACATGGGCCCCAGGAAACAAGGTGAGGAATGTTTGCAAATGATAAACAAGTGGAAACAACCCGCTTTCCATCAGCAGTAGGAAGAATAAGTAAAAAATGATGTAGTCGTACGGTGGAATACAACACAGCAGGGGAAAGTGAATGAAATGCAAAATGGTGCAATACTGAGCTGATACTGTTTAAGATGCATTTGTATTGTTATATAATAGAACCATAACGAGAAGGTTAAACAGGAAATCCAGAACAGAGGTTGCCGCATACAGGCACAAAGGTGGTTTCAAAGGTCATGGGAATGTTGTCACTCACAGGTGTTCATTTTGTGATCTGTAATTTACGTACTCTTTTGTAAGTATGAACTACTTCTTTCCAAAAGAGAGAATCGTGCTTACAAGGCAGTAGCTACATAATTCTATTTTTGCATGTCAGAAGCTGAGTATTATTTTCTCCCATCTCTTTGCATTTTTCTTCTGTGATAAAGCACGCTTGTGAAGCTGTTCAAAATGGCATTTGTGGGACAGTTAGCAAGCGCTGTGTTCAGCGCTTCTCAGGCATGTGCTTCCCGGTCTTCGCCATCCCGGAAAGGAGCCGCTGCTTTGACCTTCCTGCCGGCGGATCTCCAGAGCTGTATCCATCTCTCCTGTTGGCTCCCACTGTGGGAGGACGTGCCCCTTCCTCAAACACTGGTTCCCCCACCACCCCGGGGCTTGGAGCCCAGCTCCTGCTTTCTCAGGAACCACAGTCCTGCAGGGACCCCCTCCTGTGTCTTCAGTCTCTGCTAGTTCCTGGAGTGTTGTCAGCAGCATTCCTACAAGTGGAGGTAGGGAGGGAGACAGACTCCTTTCTCCCCCAGGCGCTCAGCCAAGCTTCTCCAGAGAGCCGTCCGTCCATCCTGTGCGTATACCCACCCCTGTCTGGCGTCCACCCCGCTCTTCCTTGACCCTTTAAGTCCTCAGCTCTCTTACCCCAGTGACATTCAGCCCACCCGACCCTCTCGTGATAACCTCTTCTTTTGATATCCCGTGATGCTGTGCCCACTGAGTTTTCTGTTCACTTCTCTGCCTATTGATTTTTAGTCTCCTTGGGCTGTTCCTCCTTTTCCCTTCAGACCTCTGAAGAACAGCCTTCTTTGCTGTATCATCTCTCAGGATCTGCCTGCGGAAAACTCAGCTTTCTCTCTCTAACTTGGTCTTCTCTTTGGAGTCCCAGCTCCTTCGAGAATGCCTGTGTGACACGACCTCGCCGTTTTCCGCAGGAAAGACTTCTTAACCCACAACCCACCTCCCCTTCTCTGGCTTCCGTGCCTGCTGAAGTTCCCTCCTCCTCCGACCTTCACCTTCTTGGGCATAACGCCCCAGGGGGCCTGGCCGCCTCAGGTGGAAATCCAGGCCTCCTCTCTCCCATGCCCCCACCTCCTCCATCCCATCTCCAGAGTGCACCGTCGCCGTCTCCCACATGCTTGTCCAGTGCCGTGTCGTGTGTCACCGAGACCAGTGGTTCCCTAACTGGTCTCTGTTCCCCCTCTTACCCACCCTACCCCCTCCTCTCCTCTGTGCATCAGCAAGGATTGGCTCTTTCCTTGCTTCCAGGGCCTCTCCAGTGCCCTGGGCCTTCGGGGTGCCCTGGCCTGGCCGCTGCCTGCCTCCCAGCCCCAGCTGTTCCCCCAGCCCCCCGACCGGCCCTCTCCTACTCATCCTGTAGGTGTCACCCCTCACAGAGGTGTCCTCTGACGGTCAGTCCAAACTGAGGCCCCTTTATTTCTCTTGTAGCAAGTTGTTCCGTTCAGAGTGCCTTCCTCTGTGCATGTGAGCTTTCACGTCCGCCACTCTCTCTAGATTTTCCATCTGTGTTGGCCTCCTTTCTATACCTAGACCTGGCCCCGTTGAGCATGCGGTAGGTGCCCGTTGGATGGGTGGGTAGAAGCAGCATCCTCATTTCACAGATGAGGAGACGAAGCCCAGCAGGTAAGTAAGGCACCCATCGTCACGTGGGTGATAACGGCGGGCCTGGGCTGTCTGGCCTCCCAGACCGTGTTCTCCAGTGATGGTGCTTGGGGAGCGGGGAGGTGGCGCCCTCTGCCCCTCCCTCCTCTCAGTCAGCTCCCTGGGCTTTGATAAGGACAGTTGATGTTCATTTAGCGTAAAGCGCTTGGCAAACACAACGTCAGGCTCCCTCCCCTTCCAGCCAGCCCCTCCTGTATCAGACCTGGTGCTGCATGCCTGGTCCCCGTAGACATACACATCCATAACTGTGTGCAGATCCTTTGGTGCAATGCAACCTGTGCCCCTTGGAGGAGTGGGGTGCGTGTTAGCCGATGTCGCAGTGTCACCTGCTGACGTGGCCACGGGAGGGACCAAGCCATCATTTGGAGCCTTCCTTTATACCGAAGGTCCACTGTATACTTAGCGCCAGTGGTATTCAGAGCCTCAGTCTGGCCGTGTGAGACCCCACATGGGCTCTGATGCTGAGTTTCACTCTCTCTGTTCATTTCTTCATTCAGTAAAACCCCCGAGAGCCGACTGCGTGCAGCTCTGGGCCAAATAGGAGCTGAGGACGCAGCCGTGGATACAGCTGACAGGCGCCTGTGTCCTAGTGAAGGGACCCAGGAGTGATGTCAGATGGTGACAGTGCTGTGGGGGAAGTGACAGGAACGGAGAAGCGCAGGCTCCTCCAGAGACGGTCCTCATGGGAGGTGACGTTGGGGGAAGACCTGCGTGATGAGAAGGGCCAGCCAAGCACGGAGCTGGGAGTGTCGGGCAGAGCGGGGAGGTGCCAAGGCCCCGAGGAGGGACAGTGCTCGGGATGAGTGGGGACCGGAAAGGAGGCCCGCGTGCGGGGGTGGGGGGGCTGGGCCGAGGGAGCGAGGAAGCCAGGCCAGAGCAGCCAGCGTGCGGCGGGTGGGCAGGGGTCTCACGGGCCACGAGATGGGAAACTGCCTTGAAAGGCTCTCGTCCAAAGACGTCTGAGTGCGGTATAAAGCAGAGGACTGTGCACACCTGCAGGTCCGTCTGATAGATTTAATAAAAAAGTAGACGAAATGGATTGAGTTGTGTAAATAGTCCATGAATTAGTTAAAAGTGACTGAGTTTCCAGTGTGCCCTGTGGCCTGGGTCTGTTGTCCTGTCACACATTTATGCGTTCAGCTCTAAAGGCCACGGCTAAATAAAGCCAGGAGGTCCGAGTGCTTTACTCCCAAGGACAGTTCGCAGGCGGTTAGAGGCACTGCGTGCCGGCCCAGGCGCTGCCGCTCCGTCTGCTGTGACTCTGCGCATCTGTAAAGCAAGTGGGTGAACGAGGGAGTCGGCAGGGGGCCCCGTGGCTCTGAAGTCCCGTGTGGCTCAGTGGCCGGGTGCGTGGGTTGACCATCAGCGGAACGGAAGAGGGGACATTTTCCAGCAATCACATCTGTTCCTTGAAGGAGCGGCCGTTCAAGGTAGCGAGTTTCCCGTTACTGGGAGCGTTCAGACAAAGGCCGGGGGACCCCCTGTCAGGGATTTTCAGCTCCTACCCAGTCTTCAAGGCCCAACCCAAACTTTGGAGCCTCCGAGTCATCTCAGGGTACCCTCGCCAGAAACAAACCCTTCCCTCCTCATCTCTGGTGGGGCCTCGTTTGTATCTGTCTTGTGATTTTTGAGCCTGGAGACATTGTCTTTATTTTCTAGTTACTGGAACACAGTTTAACTAGCGCTATACTAAGCCTTATGCTTCTGAAATCTCGATGATAGGGACTGTGTGTGTTACACATGCACACACACGCGTACTTATGTCCCCATCATACCTGTACTCAGCAAGTACCACGTTAAGCGTTGTGGGCAGGCTGGTAGTCGAGAAAATTGGGCCAGACAGGTGGGTCCCAAAGCTGGTCCCCGGATAGCCCAGCCGGCTGCCTGAGAATCACCCACACGTTTCCAGAAATACAGCTCCCCGGGCTCCTCCCTCCAAGGTTCTGATTCAGCAGACTGGGGAGGGAACCTAAGAATCTGTCCTTTTACAAAATCCCCACTGATTCTCACGCGTGGCTGATTGTAGGACCCACGGGCTAGGCTCTCCCCAAGGGCAGTTCCTCTAGGTCAAGTTCTGGTTCTGAGCGCCCCGCTCAAGCACCCTTGATCCGTGTGTCAGGAGCTCCGTGATTTCGCTTTAAAATGTATTTCCAGGCGTCATGCCCTTGGCTTCTGCTCCGGCCAGGCTGGTCTATTTACCGTCACCGAACGTGCCTTGTGGTTTCCTGCCTCTGCCCTTTTCCTAAAGTCACGGCCTCCGCTATTATAACCTTTTGCTCTTCCTCACCTATAAAGATCATTTCCATCCTTTAAGACCGAGCTACAAGTCCGCCTCCTTCGTTCCTTTTGCAGACCATCTCAGCCTGCTGCTAACTTTTTCCTTTCAAGGCACTGCATCTTCTCCCCGACTGTGTACCTCTCTCTTTGCCTGACCGAGCTGGTTGAGGGAGGTATTCGCAGCTGAAGTTTCCTCCCTCTTACCTTCTCTTCGGCAGCAAAGACTCACCGAGTCCTGTGTTTGAGGCTTTGCACCAGGTTCCTAGTGACCCACAAGAAAAGTAAGGTGGCCTCCCCTCCCTGGGGCCCCAAAGGCATCTGCCAGTTTGAGCCCAGTGTCCCTCCCCTTTTTTTTTTAATTTTTATTTTATATTGGAGTACAGTTGATTAGCAGTGTTGTCTTAGGACTTCCCTGGTGGTGCAGTGGTTAGGAATCCACCTGCCAATGCAGGGGACATGGGTTTGAGCCCTGGCCTGGGAAGATCCCACATGCCACGGAGCAACTAAGCCCGCGCGCCACAACTACTGAAGCCCGCACGCCTAGAGCCCGTGCTCCGCGACAAGAGAAGCCACCACAATGAGAAGCCCATGCACCACAACGAAGAGTAGCCCCTGCTCACCACAACTAGAGAAAGCCTGCGCGTACCAACGAAGACCCAACGCAGCCAAAAATAAAATAGATAAAATTTATTCACAAAACAAAACAATGTTGTCTTAGTTGCAGATGTACAGCAAAGTGATTCAGTTATACATATACATGTATCTGTTCTTTTTCAAATTCTTTTCCCATTTAAGCTACTACAGAATATTGAGCAGAGTTCTCTGTGCTCTACAGTAGGTCCTTGTTGGTTATCTATTTTAAATATAGCAGTGTGTACATGTCAATCCCAAACTCTCAATCTGTCCTTCCCCCCTGGTAACTGTAAGTTTGTTCTCTAAGTCTGTGAGTCTGTTTCTGTTTTGTAAATAAGTTCATTTGACAGGTGAGCACAGGGCGGGCCAGGCACCCTGAGGACACGGCAGGCTCTGGCTGGAGGTCAGGGGAGGCTGCCGTCCTGACCCATTTCCAGGGGAACTTCCTTCTCAGCCAACACGACCATCTTCAAACTCTTGGGCCTTTTTACGCGCCTGGTAGTCAGGGTGGCTGTGGTGGCAGTGGTGACGGTCGTGGCAGTGACGACGACCGTGTGTTTTAACTCTCTTCCTCCGAAACCCAGCGGCCTGGTGGCTGCAGCGTCTTCCTGTAGGCCCTCTCCATGATGGCTCAATTAGGGGAGCAGTAGGACTGTGGTTCAATATTCAGGCCAGCTTCCTAATTGAAAACACATTTTCTCCTGCAAAGCTGCAGCTGGTTTGGTTCTGCTCATGCAGAAAAGGATATAACCTTGCATAACATAGGAAATGAACGGTTGAGAGAGAAGCCAAATTCAATTTCAGTCAGATACGTTGAGGCTAAGCCCGTGATCTATGGAAGCCGGTGAGCGAGCCGAGCGCACGTGGAGGGGGTGCGCTCGGCAGCCCATTCATCACGGCCGCCCGCCCGGTGCTGCCTCCGCCACCGCCGCCTGCGCCACCGCGCCCGCTGCGCCTGGGCCGTGGCTGGACCGCAGCCAAGCGCTCCAGAAGTTAACCTCTTAAAGACCTGGGGCTGCTTTCTGTTGAATAAATGTAATTTTGTGGTCAGAAAGAAATGCTTGTGATGGAGCCGGAGCTTTGAAAACAACAGCCCGCCAAAGCTATTACAAATTGCTCCGCGCCGGGGAAGCCAACAGCACACATGAAGATTCCGAGGGTACGGCAAATTGATTTCGGCCCAGAGCTCTGCAGCTCTTCAATAAAAGTCCTATTAAGCCATTGTATGTAATGAACAATCCAGAGCAAATCTAATATTTTCAGCAGATAATTATTTTTAACATCCTCTCGGTAACCGTCGGCAGAGTTCGTGGATGTTTACAGCGCACAGCCGCGCGCGGCAGGCCCTCCCCGGCCTTCCTTGGCTTCTCTGCCAGAGGACCCGCGTCAAGTGCCCTTGGACGTGGTGCTCCCTGAGGGTCCAACAGCAGACCCTGCTCCGGAACAAGGCCACGGAGGGCTCCGGGCTGCTCTCCCAGGGCCTGGCGCCCAGTAGTTGCCTGGGAAATGTTTGTTGAAATGAACTGAGTTGAAATGCAGAAAAGGGAGCTCAGAGAGCTCTAGAATAAATTAGTAAGAAGATACGCTGGCAAAGCTGACTCAGAACCTGAGGCTCTAGAGATCACAGGGTCACAGGTAATTAATTCGAGGCCCCACGTGACAGAGGGACTGGTGCCAATGCCCAGAGGAGCCCCAGGACCTGCCCAATTGTACTTACATTCCCTGACAGCTCGGGAAAGAGGGTCTGCATCAGGGAACCCACACCGATGGAGCCACCAAAGTGATCTTGTAGCCAGCCGGGTGGGGGTCACTTCGGCAAGGGCCACCACACGCTCCTGGACCGCTCCACTGCTCTGTTTGTAGCCAAGCTGTGATCCTGGTCATGCCGAATTATGTCTTTCTCCCAGACCGTGAGCTTCTGGAGGACAGGGTCTACTCATTCATTCTTTCATTCAGTGAGTGTTTACTGAACATCTACTGTGTGCCAGACAAGACCCGAACGAGACCCTAGTATGTGGTTCTAGGTAATTAACTCAGATGCGGCTTTCATGGCGCTTAACAGTTGAGCAGGATCTGTATCCCCACGTGGCACAGTGCTTGGCACATAGTAGGCCCTCCGGAAACAATGGATGGATGGGGATGGATGGAGGGATGGCTGGATGGAGGGATGGGCAGGCGTGTAGACGGGTGTGCGGGTAGGTGGATGGATGGATGGATGGATGGGCGTGTAGATGGTTGGGTAGGGGCAGGTGGGTGGAGCAGGGTGAATGGCTGGATGGAGGGATGGGCAGGCGTGTAGACGGGTGTGCGGGCAGGTGGGTGGATGGTTGGATGGATGGGCGTGTAGATGGTTGGGTAGGGGCAGGTGGATGGTTGGGTAGGGGCAGGTGGATGGTTGGGTAGGGGCAGGTGGATGGTTGGGTAGGGGCAGGTGGATGGTTGGGTAGGGGCAGGTGGGTGGTTGGGTAGGGGCAGGTGGATGGATGGATGGATGGATGGGCGTGTAGATGGTTGGGTAGGGGCAGGTGGATGGTTGGGTAGGGGCAGGTGGATGGTTGGGTAGGGGCAGGTGGATGGATGGATGGATGGATGGGCGTGTAGATGGTTGGGTAGGGGCAGGTGGATGGTTGGGTAGGGGCAAGTGGGTGGATCAGGGTGAATGGCTGGCTGGATGCATAGATGGATGGATGGTTGAATGGATGGATGGATGGATGACGGGACAAGTAGATGGATGGGCAGGGAGGTGGATTGGTGGATGGATGAGGATGGATGGATGGCTGGTTGAAAGGATGGATAGATGGAGAGTTAACACCCCTCGTGTATAAATCAAAAGCAATCTCTATTGATTAAAAAATGGCTCAATTCTGTGTGTTTACATTCCCAACCCCATTCAGGAAATCATGTGATACCAGGAGGCAGTTGTGATATGAAGGTTAAAAGCACTGGACCTAGAGTTAGAAGGCCTAGGTTTGAGGCCTGACTTGCCAGTGACCTTGACCTTCACCAAGTCAGCTGATCTCTCTCAGTGCCTGTTTCCTCATATAATACATGTGAAGAATTGGGGGCAATAGATCCGAATGGGGATTAGAAGTAGTATTTGTCTGGAGAGTAGACTGACTCTGATAGTTTTTTTCCTGGACTAAAATTATCCAGCTTGTAACATTTGGTCATATAATATTTATTTGAATACCGTGGAATTTAAATTATTAGGGTATTTTATTTTCTGCAGATCTCCCTCCCCTTGGAAAAACTCAATCTGGATGTTAATTAGGTTTTACTAATGCTCCATCAATTTAATGCAGTAATTCCTAAAATGACACCAGGACCAGATGGTCGAAAGAAGGACTGTGAACCCATGTGCGTGACTTGGAGCGGGGGAGCACGGGGACACCGATAATAGCCCAGGGAAGTTCTGTTGCTTGAACGTGGGTCATTCCACGTTCCACTTCTCCCAAATCTTCAGACTGTGCCCCTGCTCTCTTGGCCAGTAATTATTTGCATAGCATTTTGCTTCTACAAATCACCATCTCCATGATCTCACGAAGCCTTGCCCCCACCCCACCCTGTTCAGGGGACATTATCGCCACCCAGAGTGAGTGGGTGGGAGGGCAGTAGTGCGAGGAGTGGAGTGGGTTCCTGGGGGGAGGTCTGCACCCCCAGCTCCAGGCTCTCGGCTCTCCTCGCCTCTTGCCGCCTCCTGGTCCCGTTGTGGGATCTGTGGCTCCCTCGTGCCTGTGATCCTCAGGGAGCCCCTGCAGCTACTGGTTCAGATCCCACCCTGCCCCCTACTACCCTGGGGCCCTCAAGCCCCATTCATCTTCAGGCCTGAGACCACGGCTGTCTGGGGACTTGGGAGGGCAAGTGTGGGACGCAGGGCCAGGCATTGTCCCAGGGCAAACCTCTGAGTGAGTGTTCTCTTGAGAAGCAGCAGATGAGCATCACTGCCCTGGGAGCAGTCGTGCCCCGCGGGACACGCAGGGCTCAGAGGCCCAGCTGGGAGCACCTCCTGGCGTCCCCATCCGGGGCTGCACTGTGGGCTGACACCTCCAGGGGTGTGGCAGCCTACTCGGGGTACTGGACACACGCACTGCTCCTTCCTGCTCCCCCTGGCTTCTCTCCTGTGTGACCACCCGCTCCTCTGGCACCTCCTCTCCAGGGTGACAGCTTGGAGTAGCAGAGAAAACCAAACAGACACGTCCCAGATTTTGAGATTAGACAGATCTGGATGTGAGTCCTGACATCGCCTTTTACCAGGGTGACCTTGAATGAGTCATTTTAGCTTCTCCGTGTCTCCTCCTTAGAATGGAAAACCCACCCTGCAGGGCAGAGACGGTGAGTGTATGTGTATGTATTTAAAGATCATGGCGTAAAGCAGGGCTGGAAAAGTGGAAGTTCTAGGTATTGATCACAGAATCTTCCAGTTCCTTCGCCCTCTTAAATTCCCCTGGGAATCAGCCCCAGCTCTCGGGGCCTCTCACCACACGCCTGCCCTGTCCCTGGTGAGGTTACCCTCTTTCCTGGACTGTGCTGCCACCTGCCAAGGTCTCCTTGCCTCCTGGGGCGTGGCCTTCCGGTCCAGAGCAAGCTCGTCACTTCCCGGTTGACAGCCTCTGGGACTCCGGTACCTTTCTGGATAAAGTTCCCACCCCCACCCCCACCCCCTGCTTAGCCCCCAGGCCCTCCCACTCCACCCCAACCCCCAGCTAGGCACCAGGCACAGCAGATCCTGCACTTCAAACAGGCCACTCTGTGTTTGCACAGGCTCCCCTTGCCCCAAAGCCCTGCCCCTCCCATCACGAAGGAAGCTGACCTAAAGTGTGCAAAAAACACGAGATGCAGAACAGTATCTATAATATCCTACTGTGTGCGTGTGTGTGTGTTTTAAGGGAGACAAATGTGTGTATAAAGATGCTTGTAACCGCATAAAATATTTCTGGAAAGATACTCAAGTGAGTCTTTGCCTCCCAGCCAGGCAGCTGAGTGACAGGTGGACGTGGATGTGAAGGAGACCTACTTTTCACTGTATAGTTATACTTTTGTTTTTGTCTCTCTTTTCTTTTTTGCAATTAAATGGGTTTGATTATATTCACACAGTTGTGCAGCCATCACCACAATCCAATTCCAGAGCATTTTCATCACCTCACAAAGAAAGCCCCTACCCGTTAGCTGTCACTCCCGCATTCACTCCACCCCCAGCCCCGGCAACCACTGATCACCATGCTCGACATTTCACGTAAATGAAATCATGCAACATGTGGTCTTTTGTGACTGGATTCTTTCACTTAGCGTGTTTTCAAGATTCATCCATGCTGTAGCATGTATCAGTACTTTTATTCCTTTTTATGGCTGAATAATATTCCATTGTGTGGATATAACACATTTTATTTATCCATTATCAGTTGATGGCCAGTTGGGCTTTTTCTGCCCTTTGGCTCTTTTGAATAACGCTGCTAAGAACATTCATATACAAGTTTTTTCATAGATACACATTTTCATTTTGGGGGGTATGTACCTAGGAATGGAATAGGTTTAACGTTTTGAGGAACTGCCAGGCTGTTTTCCAGTGTGTGTCATTCTACATTTCCATCATCAGTGTGTGAGGGTTCCAATTTCTCTACATCCTCTGTAATGCTTATTAACTGTCTTTTTTATTATAACCATCCTAGTGGGTGTGCAGTGGTATCTCACGGTGGTTTTAATTTACATTTCCCTAATGACTAGTGATATTGACTATCTTTTCATGTGCTTATTGGACATTTGTGTATCTTTGGAGAACTATGTATTCAGAACCTTTGTCCATTTTTAAATTCAGCTTGTCTTTTTATTGTTGAGTTCTAAGAAGTCTTTTTGGATTTGGATACTAATCCCTTATCAGGTATATGATTTGCAAAAAGTTTCTCCCATTCTGTGGGTTGTCTTTTCATTTTCTTGATAGTGTCCTTTGAAGCACAATAGTTTTAAATTTGGTAAAACCCAATTTATCCATTTTTCACTTGTCGTTTGTGCTTTTGGTGGCATAGCTAAGGTCATGAAGAATTACACCTGTGTTTCCCTTTTAGAGTTCTGTAGTTTTAGCTTTTACATTTTGGTCTTTGATTCATCTTGAGTTCATTTTTGTCTCCAGTGTGAGATTGGGGTCCACCTTTGTTCTTTTGCACATAGATAACCACATGTCCCACTATCATCTGTTCAAAGACTCTTCTTTCCCCACTGTTCTTTCTCCCTTGTCAAAAATCGGTTGGCCATAAGGTCAGGGTTTACTTCTTGACTCTCTACTCCGTTCCATTGTTCTGTACGTCTGTCCTTAAGCCAGTGCCTCACAGTCTTGGTTAATGTAGCTTTGTAGTAAGTTTTGAGATTGGTGTAAGTCTTCCAACTTCGTTTCTCTTTTTCAAGATTGTTTTGGCTTTTCCACATGAACCTTAGGATTGCCTTGTCTTATTCTCAGTGAAGCCAGCTGGGATTTTGATGGGCATTGCATTGTACCTGTGGACCAATTTGGGACTTTTGCCATCTTAACAATATTAAGCCTTCCAATCCACGAACACTTCTTAATTTCACTTCCAGCTTGTTTTTGGCTAGTGTATATAGAAAGACAGCTGATTTTCGTATATTGATCTTGTCTTGTGCAACCTTGCTGAACACTATATATGTTTTTATACCTAAACTTTTTTTTTTCTTTTCTATACACATATCATCTGTTCACAACATAGTGTTTTTAAAATCTCGGGTAGGCATTCGTCCTCTGGGAGGCTTCTCCACAGCCCTGCTGCGATTTGCCTATGGGGGGTAGGGGGGGCGGCACCCTCCACCCTGTGTCCTCTGGGGGCAGAAGTGGAGGCTGTGGCCCCGGGGGCTAGGCTAGCACACCTCCTGGCACGGTTTAGCCACTCCTTGAACGATTGTATCGACAGAGTGAAGGGATGCACAGACTAGTGAGTCACAGTCCTCCTCTGAAGCGCTGTGCTGTTTGCAGAGGTTTTCCTGCTGTGTTAAGCTGTGATCTGCCTTCCTGTAACCTCTACCTGTTGATTCTGTTTGTGCTCCAGTGGGAGAGAAGCCGGCTAATCCTTCTTCCCCACAACAGCCCTTCAGGTATATGTCGACAGCCAGGATGTCAGACGTACGTGAAAGGACGTGGTAAACTGTGAAGGAAGAATGTCATGCTTGCGGCTGTTGTATTGTCTTTACTCCTCCCTTGCTGTCGCCTCTGCCACAGGCCTTCTCTGTGGTCCCGCGTCCCCACTCACTCTTCGTGGTGCTCTCTTCTGGAATTCTCCAGGCTTCTTCTCTTAGGAGCTCTGGGGTTGGGGGCATAGTTAAGGAATATGCCGTCAGTTTATATAAGACGTGATTTTGTGTCATTACCCAGGTCTACACTGCACTGCCTTTACGACCAAAACTGTCCTCTGGGCTTTGTGCCCCCTGCTCTGAGCAGTGTAGGGATTTGCAACAAGTCCTGTTCAGTTCTCTGCGATGGGGAGTATCTCCAGCATGATTCTTCCTCCCTGCGCTCTGTGTGCGGGTTGGAAGTCATGAGGGAACGTGACCTTGAGAACCGAAGCTGGTGGTGGCAGCCGGGCTCCCACTCCCGTTTCC
Source organism: Grampus griseus (assembly GCF_964374135.1). Taxonomy (NCBI): domain Eukaryota; kingdom Metazoa; phylum Chordata; class Mammalia; order Artiodactyla; family Delphinidae; genus Grampus; species Grampus griseus. The sequence continues at coordinate 7,878,509 of NC_139008.1, forward strand.
AGTCTCTCTTCTCTACACATCACTCCAGAGGTGGCCAGGGGGCCGGAAGAGGGTCCCCTCCCCTCTGGCGTCCTCTCTCGTCTCCCCATAGAGCTCTCACGGCAGTAGCAGGACCGGTACTTGCCAAGCATTAAGTAGATGTGCACTTAGAGAAGAATTACTGGGCTCTCGGCTACTGCGATCTTCTTTCAGAAAATATGTTCCTCTCTTACGTGGCCGGGTTCAGTTAAAATTAGAACTCGGAAGCTGTGGCTGCGTCCGCTTCTGCTTTGGACAGGACCTTGGTCAGCCTCATGCCTTCTGGAATTCCACGTGGCTCTTCACATCATGTCTTGCTCTGGAAGGAATTCTGCAGCCAGACGTAGAGACAAAACTGTCCTCTCTTTTCCCTGCAGCTCTCGCTGCTCCTCACTGGCCCATCGTCCAGCATTGCACATCGATTTGAAAATTCCGTTAATGGTCTGTGTTTATTTCTACATCATTAGCTTGTAAGTTCCCAGGGTGTAGGCTTACGGATTGTTCCTGAATGTGCCATTGCTACCGTGGTATCTTAAATGTTGTTTAAGTGTCTCTGTCCTCCAAAACCTTAAGCATTTTGGCTTCCTGCTCAGTTTGAGGGGGGGATGGGCTGTGGTGTAGTGGGAAGAGTGCTGATTTGGATTTATTCAGGAAGGCAAAGATGTTTACTCACCTGCTGCAAGCTCCCGAGCATACAGACACTCACATTTTATTTCACAGCTCAGCAATTCACCAAACAGATGAAGAGACAGAGGCATAAATAGTTTAAGTGACCCGCCTCCAGATCCTCCAGTAACCAGCACCAGGGCTGGATTCAAACCCAAGTCTGCGTTCCTTCACAGCACGCATTCTTTCCCCCGGCCGTGCAGCCCCCAGCCTCAGCGCTGTGCTGGGGTGTCATCATATGGGGAGGAGGGGTTGCTTGGGGACCTGGTTCTGAGTGACTTGGTCGGTTTCTGCATCTGAGAAGTGGCGCTGCCAGCACAGCGGCCCCATCACCATTGCACAGCACAAGGGTTCTCCCCATCTTGCAGACAAACGGAGGCACCAAGAGGTTGACTTGGGTTGAGGTAGCGTACCTCTGTTAGTGCTGGAGCTGGGGCTCGGCCCTGCCCTTCTGGCGCCGTAGCCAGGTCCTGGCCCGGGTGCCTCTGCCCTGCCTGCCACCTGTGCGTGGCAAGGCTGGACGACGCCCTGAAAGGATGAGCCATTTCCATTTCAAAATACGCTGCACTGGGCAGACATCAAGACCCGTCATTCTGTTCGGTATCTTTTTGGTGATCCCTGGGCCCTTGCACCAAGTCCACGCCGTTGTCCGTCTGTGCTGCACAGCTGGTATGACAGGGCTCTCTGTGTGTGGCCGGGGCGGTGGGGGGTGGGTGTGTGGCCCAGCTGGACTGTGCCCGGTGTCCACAGCGCTCCGCTCAGGGTACCCAGTGAATAGCATCCCTTTCACCATGAGCTGGGTGAGCAACAGGCGTGGCCCCCAGACTCAGGCCACCCCCGGGGAGATGCTAGAGTCACCGGCCCGCAAGCAGAGCCTCTGCGCTAACAGCAGCCGCCGCAGGGCTCCGTCCCTCCCAAGAGCTGGGCCCACTTGCAGGCACTTTGCGCACGTTTCTTTAACACTTACAAAAAGCCCATGAGGAGGTCTAATTTTCTCCGTTTTAGAGACGACATTCCCTGGCTGGTCCCTCTCCACCCGCAAAGCCCCTACCTGCCCTCCCCTCCACTGACGCCGCCTCCCTAGGGTCCTCTAGTTCTGACAAGGGCAGTTGGCTCCCCTAAACCAGATCAGAGCTGGACTCTCATGACTCCCCTCTTCTTGGACTAAAGTGCGGTGGATAGCAACAGCCTTCTTGAAGCTCTCGAGGGTAGGAAACTACCTTCTCCACCCTGAGCTTCCACAGTCATCGATGCTGCAGGAGTCACCAGTGAGTTTCGAGGAATCCCCTGGCCTGGGCAGCCTGGAATCTACCCTCGTTCATTCACAGACACGCCCCCAGGCGGTCTCCTGTGTTAGTCAGGACCTGGGTGCCGGGAATCGAGAGACGAAGGTGCCGCTGGCCTGGCCTGGGACGGACCACAGGGTGGTGGAAAGGAAGCTTCCAGATGGGAGGCATCGTCGCTCGGTGCGGGAAGTGGGCAGAGAGGAATTCACAACAAGCTCGGGTGGCACAAGAGCCAGGCGACCAGCAGTGTCTGGGGAAGTCGGGAGGACCCCCCAGAGGAGGTGTCACGTAGGCCAACCCATGAAGGGAGCACTGGGTCCCCTGTGCCTGGGGTGAAGAACGTTCCAGGCGGGTGGAGGACCTAGTGTATGAAGACCGGAGGGTTAAGGGGCAGGGCATTGGCGGGCGGGCGAGGCCTGGTGTGGAGAAGCACGGGCAGTGGTGGGATTTGGTGGGAGGTGAAGGTGGCAGCGTAAACAAGGGCCGTGTTGGGAAGGGATCTGGAAGCGCAGCCCAAGGAGTGTGGATTGTAGTTGGGGAGCCAGGAGAAGCCATTAGGGCAGGGCGGATGCGTGTTCCTTCTGGGCTCTGGGACGATGACCCAAGGCCACCATGGAGGACACCTCACGCTCCATGGCAAGGAGAGGCTGCCGTCAGGGAGATCCTCTGAGTACTGGTCTGCAGTGTCCAAACTGGAAGTCACGGAGTGGGGGCTTCAATTAAGGCTTTCCCTCCATCAAAGGAGAGAAAGAGACTTTAATTGTGAAATTGATTTCTAAGGCCGGGTGAGCAGGACTTCTTGACCGATCAGTGGTTGAGGCTGGAAGAGGAAGATCTACACGTCTGTCAGTTTTACACTATTTGATCCTTTTCTCAGTTCTAAACAAAACATCTTCCAGTTAATATTCAGGCTTGTAGGGCTTCCCTGGTGGCGCAGTGGTTGAGAGTCCACCTGCCGATGCAGGGGACATGGGTTCGTGCCCCGGTCCGGGAAGATCCCACATGCCGCGGAGCGGCTGGGCCTGTGAGCCGTGGCCGCTGAGCCTGCACGTCCGGAGCCTGTGCTCCGCAACGGGAGAGGCCACAACAGTGAGAGGCCCGCGTACTGCAAAGAAAAAAAAAATTCGGGCTTGTATTTGATCTCCCCACGTTTCCTTCCTCTGCAGAGAACTGGAGACTCCTACTGAAAATTCGAGTAACAAACCCCAGAGCCTCAAACCCATTCATGTTCTGAGTTATAGGTGGGTGGGGGAGTTTCTGCAGGGAATGTCCTTTAAGACATAGGTAAGCCCCTGAAACGTTGCAGCGACCCTCTGGAAATGCTGTGTAAGAGGCGGTCTCAACAGGCTAATTCTTTTAAAAGTGGTGATTTCTTTCATACCAAAACTAATGCTTTGTGAATTCTCCTTTAACCCCCTGAAATTTTGATGCTTAATTTAGTTGTAATTGTGTGCTGTTTCTCCTCCTATATACAGCATAGGTCAGTAATTATCACCAACACTGAAAACCAGCTTGTGACTAGCTCTGCACTGTTGTCACATCTTCTGTCTCATTCGATTCTCTTAGGGTTCCTACGGGGCAGGTATTCTCATCAGTATCTTTTCCTAGACACATAGAAAATGAAATTCATAGAGGCATAGGGTATGTAGCTGGCCCAGTATTTATTCCAAACTGCATGATAGAGCCATGTCTTAAATCCATTGTCCTGATTTTAAATCCTGTGCCCTTTCCCCCTTGATCACATACCATCTTCACCCCTGCCCTGCCCCTGGCAAAGATAAACAGTCAGGCTTCACAGCAGACAAAGAGAAATCCTTTGGCCCTCACGATATTGGTCGTTTATTCCTTATTTTTACTTTGTGCTGTCATCTTAGAGACGTCATCACCTGTTAGGACTTGGAATAGGCCGCTCTGCTGGATCGCTCTGCAGTAACAAGCAGCCCTAGATCCCAGCGGCTAATGGCAACAAGAGACGATTTCTCGTTCGTGCTACATGTGGGCTGTGGGTTGGCGGGATGGCTCTGGAACCGTGTGTTGTCTTTACTCAGAGATCCCAGGGGAAGAAGCGGCTCCTCTAAGGTCACGCTATTCTCACGGCAGAGAAAGAGAGCACACCGGAGCTGAACCACACACACACCCTTAAATCTACGCTCAAAGTGTGCGGCACCACCACTTATATTCCACGTGGTCAAGTCTGCCACCCGTGGGCCGGGAAGCCCCCCACAGGTCACGTGGCAGTGGGCAGAGACGTGCAATGCCCCCACAGGGAGGGTGGACAGTGAGGAGGGCGGTGACTCGTACTGCACACAACGCCCCAAGCCCCACAGCACAGTTCTGCTGGCTCCCAGGTGGTCGGGTGCTCCCTCACCCCTTCTAAATCTCGGGGGTCTTGCAGTCGATTTCCATGAACTTGGCCTCTAACCCTGGCCTCTGACTTTTCATCCTGTTGGAAGCAAATATTGATTGAGATTCGGAATAAGATAACCTTTCTGTAGACCTTTCTCTTGAATTTTCATCCTTATTACAGAAGAACCAAACTCCGCATTATAAAAGTGATGCTGTTGAAAGGGTAACTGTTGGATCCAGGAACCTCACGACAGAAGCACTGGGCCTCTCTGTAGAGTGGGGACACGGAGCTCCCTGCAGGAGGCTGGCCAGGGCTCGCCAGGCATGCGCGGTGGGGAAGGAGGCCTCCCGTGCGCTGGCTTCAGCCAAGCCGCCGTCATCATAGGAACACGTGAAACACACGCCGAAAATCAAAGAACTCTACGTGTTGAGCATTTTCATAAAGACTTAACACTGCATCCCTTAACCATTCGATCACTTCTGCAGGTAAAACAGTTGACCAATTTAGGTAAATTTTCATTCACACAACAAAGATGTATTAAACACCTACTACGTACTGGTCATCGGAAGGAAAGCCTAGGGTGGGCTCTCAAAGAATCTAAGATCTCCCAACGGAGCCTTGTCTGCAGTCCTGGACCTTCCGGGCAATCCCATATGGTGACGGGAGTGGCCGGCAGCCCAGAGATGGATCAACTGAGCCTGGAGGATCAGAGGAACATTCCAAGGAGGTGCCTTCCAGGCTGCGGGGAAATCGCTCTGCTCTCGTGTATTCAGGGAACAGGGAGTAGCCGGGCGTGGCTGAAGTGTGAGGCGTGGCAGGAGGTGAGGTCGATCCCCGGAGCAGAACAGGTTTTACCCAGGGCCTGAGCGCCGTCAGAGCTTCTGCAGATCTGTCCCAGCTCCGCTGCCAGCAGCCCCTCTGTCCTTTGCCGCCCCTCACAGTGGCCTTGCGGGTCTGGGGATGGTAGAAAGGATCTCTCCCTCGGGTTATCTTTGCACATTAAGCAGCCAGAATGTTCTAACCTAGGATCCGACTTTCAACCATCTGTGCCTAAGACCTCACCCCAAACCTCTTCTCATTCACAAACCTCTCCCCCATGTGAGGGGGTGCCGTGCCGAGTCCTGGCTCCAAGGTGGGCGCAGAGGGCGTGAGGATGAAGATGACCCCATCTCTTTCCTCCCTCACTGAAGGATAAGGAGGACAGACAGGCTCTACTTCCCTGCGCCAGGCACTCAGCGCTTCACCTGCCCAGCCCCGGACCATGCAAGGCCGGCCAGCCTGGCCCCAGGGGAACCCGGCACACGCATCCTGGGGCCAGTGAGACCTGCACTGGCTCTGGAAGCATGGCTAGGCCTTCTAGGGAAGGCCCACCCCAGCAAAGGTGGGGCTGGGAAGGGGAGAGGACAGACCAAAACTCAGAGCCCGAGGCCTGTTCTTGGGCAAGGGCAGAGGCCGTGGGGGGAGTCAAAGAGTGAGCGAGCAGAGAGCCTCAGAATCACCAGAATCAACAACTTCTTCCGGGCTTGGAAACCTTAGAAGGAGGCTTGGGAGACCTCACGAGGAGCAACTCACCCACGTGTGGGGTTCTCGCCAGCTCTCTTAAGAAACCTCAGTCCAGTCGCCTAATGAGTTAAACTCAGCAACCTGGCCTTGTTCTCTCAGGACTGGGTCGAATGTTCCTGCGTCTGTGGAAAGGGGACGGGAGGACGACGCAGATTCATGGTTCCCGTACTAATTTGCTAGAGCCGCCGTAACCAAGTACCGCACACTGAGCAGCTCAAACAGCAGATGTTTGCTTCTCACAGTCTGGAGACCAGAAGGCCAGGGTCAAGGCGTCGGCAGGGCTGGTTCCTTCCGAGGAGTGTGAGGGGCTTAGAGGCCCCTCCAGGCCCCACCCCCCGGCTTCTGAAGGTTTGCTGGCCATCTCTGGCCTTCCGAGGAGTGTGAGGGGCTTAGAGGCCCCTCCAGGCACCCCCCCCGGCTTCTGAAGGTTTGCTGGCCATCCCTGGCGTTCCTTGGTTTGTAGGTGCGTCACCCCAATCGCCGCCTTCACGTTCACGTGGGCTTCTCCTGTGTGCGTGACTGTCTCTGTGTCCAGATCTCCCCTTTTTAGAAGGACAGGTCCTGTTGGATTAGGGCTCCCCTTAAGGACCTCATCTTAACCTGGTCATCTGCCAAGACCCCATTTCCAAATAAAGCCACGTTCGCAGGTACTGAGGGTTAGAACCTTCGGGGCAGGGCACAGTGCAATCTGCAACGGTCCCAAGCGTGTGCGTAGACTGCCGATCCCACTTCCCCCTCGACAGCCCGTAAGGGAGAGAGAAGACAGTGTTCAGGATCCTTCCAGATCCCCTCTGCCCACTCTAGAGGCAGCCGCCTTTGTGGGCTCAGAACCCCTAGGGAGCAGGGGGCCCTCCCTAGGCAGATCCGGAGCCGAGCAGAGAACCCTCTGGGTGTTGAGAGGCGCAGAGAGCCGCCAGGGCCTCTGTCTTGCTTCCTGGGCAGACTGCTGCCCGTGGCACCTCTCTTAGGAGGTGGCAGAAAGGCCCGGAGCGCAGGGAAAGCTCCGGACGTCTGGAAAGGCAACTCCAGATACCCAGTTTTACTCTCAGCATCTATGTAGGTGGTGGTTAGGTACAGCTGAAATAATGCTATTAAGACATTTCCCAAATTTTGTAATAGACATTTGGAAAGACTTTACATGTTCATGAAAGCACAGTACAGAATTTTCCATATGGTTTGATTTCAAATATACACGCAGACATTTGTGACAGCTTTATTGAGATGTAACTCACATACCATGTAATTCACCCATTTGAACTCAGCAGTTCATTGACTTTTACTACAGTCCCGATCAATTGTAGAGCTTTTCATCACCCCAGAAAGAAACCCACACCCCTTAGCCGTCATCCTCCCAGTCCCCAACTCTAGACAACCACTAATCTACCGTCTCTATAGTTTGCCTACACGCCTACATTTCATTCAGAATTAAAGGGACCTAGAGACAGAAGCATGACTTCCACTGGTGAATGGCAGGATTATGGTATTAATTTTCTCTTTATTTTTTGATATATTTCTAATTGTACAATGAGCATGGACTGCTAAGAATCAGAGGGGAAAAGAAAAAAACATTTTAAAAATAGAGAGCCATCTTATCGTTTTTAAGTAGTCCTTGTGGATTTTTCAGAAAACATGCCTAAATCACAAGCTTATTTTATCGGGGGGTGGGGGGACGTGGCAGAGTTCTCAGCGACTGACTTCAAGTAGGAACTTTCCAGCACAACTTGGTAGAAGTTGGAAATGCATGCATTGCCCTTTTTGCTCTGTATTGGATTTCCTGAGACCTGCCCTGCTCCCCTTCCCACAGCCTTTGTGTCCCCCTCCCCAGGGTCTTCCCATCCTTAATCAGGTGACCTCTCTCAGCCCTTAACAAATTGTTGGTTGGCTCAGGTGAGAGGCCCTGTAATTACGCCACTTCCTTTTGCCTCTTTAATAAGGTTGGAGACAGAGTATAATTCCGTGAGGGGACAGAGGAATATATAATTTAGTGTCCTCTTCCTGAGCCAATGTGAACTCCGTGCATGTGGCATCTTGCACGCTTCAGGGGTAAAAAGTGATCTGTTGTCTCAGCACGCATGTTATGGGAGCAAAATACATACTGAGTCCATCCAACCACAGAAGCCTCTTTGGATGTGTGTCCAGCTTGCTTGGGACGCGTCACCTTTCTTTGACGAAGAGACTTTTCACTGGAGGGAAACCAGCTCAGCTGGGTTTGTTTATGAGACACACTGATCCTGGCCACCGTCACAGGAACTCGCCGTTGCCGAAGCTAGAAACCTGGGCACCGTCCTTAACTCACCTGGACCCTCCATGTCGCACATCAGCTCAGCTGGACCTAATCTCTCTGCTTGGCCTCCTTCCCTCAGTCCCCAGCGCCACTGCCCTGCACATTCTCACCAGGGCAGCGGCAACAACCTAGGAATGGTCACCTCCTTCCTGGCCCCTCCTGTCCTCCTTCCACTCTGACTCAGGCCCAGACGGTGAAGGTCATCCTCCCCCACCTGCACCGACTCCCTCACCTGTCCAGTCTCACACCCATGTATCCATGTCCACCCCCCTCCCCCGAGCAGCCCCACATTCCCTGGGGTTACAGCCCGATCCACAGTTCTTAATCGGATTCTATGAACAGAACACACGTGGACACGTGAGTGTCCTAGAGTGTGTAACCCTGTGTGTGTGTGTTTCTAGGAGAGGGTCCTCAGCTTTCATAAAATTCTTTTTTTTTTAAATTTATTTTACTTTAATTTTTGGCTGCTTTGGGTCTCCGTTGCTGCACGCGGGCTTTCTCTAGTTGCGGTTTGTGGGGGCCACTGTTTGCTGCGGTGCGAGGGCTTCTCCTTGCAGTGGCTTCTCTTGTTGTGGAGCATGGGCTGTAGGCATGCGGGCTTCAGTAGTTGTGCCACGTGGGCTCAGTAGTTGCGGCACACGGGCTTAGTTCCTCCGCGGCATGTGGGATCTTCCCGAACCAGGGCTCGAACCCGTGTCCCCTGCATTGGCAGGCGGATTCTTAACCACTGTGCCACCAGGGAAGCCCCGGCTTTCATAAAATTCTTAAAGAGGACCTAAGGACCCCCAGTTTCAGAACTTTGGTGTTTGAATGTGTTCCTCCCCTTTCGTGTCGCCTCTTCACCAGGTGCGCTGCTCTTGAGGACTCTGCTCAAGTGTCACCTGCATTCTTGCTTGACGTCCCCTTCTCGGTGTCCCCACGGCTCTGCTTACCGAGCACTTTCCCAGCTGGGATTCCACTAGTCATTCACATCACCTGTTCCCCTGCTAGATGCCGAGCCCCTGGGGCTGAGCGCTGTCCCTCTGTGTCCCGCCTCCGGCACAGCGTCTGGCATGTGGTCAGCTCGTAGTCTACACTGGTGGAAGAAGGAAAGAGACCACATTCTCCGTGGAGAGTCTCCACTCTGTCAAGCCATGGGACCGCTCCTGCCTCGCTCCCCCCCACGGGGGGGTCCGCGTGGGTTGCCTCCCTCTTGCATGTTTGCAGACGTTTAAGAGGTTGAAGGCCCAGCTGTCCGGCATTTACATGGAGCAATCAGACTTGCATTTGATGTGTGATGATTTTTAAATTACCTCTTGACAAATTTTGAGCTCTTTGTTTTTCTTTTCTTTCTCCCATTCCTTTTCAGATTGATGCACTGAGTAAAAGAAGCAAAGAAGCTGAGGCAGCCTTCTTGAATGTCTACAAGAGATTGATTGATGTTCCAGGTAAGCCCAGCGCTTGTAGCCCACCTGTGGGCATTGTGTCTGGTGAGTCAGTGGGCTTCTGGCTGATTCTTCCCAGCCTCCCTAAGGCAACTTCCCCAGGAAACTGGGGAGTTCTGGGAATATGAATTCTCCAAAACCCAGACTTGGGATGAGTATGGAAATCAGATGCGTATTTGCTGAAGTAATAGAGTTGCCTCCAGGGGATGCCTTTGGAACTGCAGAAACCCAGACCTGCGGGGCTACCTTTAGCTTTGGTTTAAAATGCTGCACGTTTCACAGAGAAGAAGGAGAACCCGTGTGTGCGCTATGCAGACGTCCTGGATAGTCACTATTCTGGGCTGACCAATCCCACGTTCAGGAACGGCCCTGATAGGGCACCTGGAATGCCTGGCTCCCCTGCCAGGTCATCCAGGGAATCAGTGGCCTCTGGCCAAGTCTTTCACTTAATATCCAAGGGCAAGCGGTAGCCCATCTAACTACGGTGTATGTGGGTTGTTTTTTCTTTTGAAGGAACTAAAGAGTTAAAATTTTAATAATGCTTGCTACGCATTCCGAGAGAGAATGGCTCCCCGTTCCTTATTCTAGAAAAGTGAGGCGGAATTTGGAGCACCCGCTGGTCCCATCGATCCTCTGTTCTCGGTGGTCCACTCACCTAATCCGTGGGGAGGTGATGGACACGATCACATGGGTCCCAACTCAGTCCTGAAAAGACTCAGATCTGAAAATTAGCCACTTGAATGTCATCCTCCGCTGACCAAGGAAACCCAGTTACCACCACCCTCCCCTCCCCACCCATTAGAGCTGCGCGTTTGCCCTCATTAGGAATCCTCTGCGCGCCACTGATATTACTAGAACTGCTTTAACCAAGCGAAGCAGAAACAAGTCTCCTTGGTTTCTGTATTGGATTCTAATTCAGGTCCACTGAGGGCTTCGCTGTGCCCTCTGGGAGCCGGGGTTAACAGAGGCCACACCAAGCTACGGACAGCAGAAAGTACCTTAGACACTTCGGACAAGGGGGTAGGGAGATCCAGATTCTCCCGCCAGGGCCTTGTTGTGAGGTCTTGGTCACATCCCTTTTCCCTCTCTGAACCTCAGTTTTCTCATCTGTAAAACGGAATAAGGTAGGGGAACAGCCTAGTGATGGACAGGATTTGTCTTTGTTCTAACCTTCTGCTGTCTTATGAGCTTACCCTGCTCTTAGTTCCAAATGCTGCCCCTTTGATTTTCTGCAGGACTTCGTATCCACCTAGGGGTTTCCTGAACACTCTGACGTCCAGAGGCTCACGTGGAGGCTCCTTCACAATAAATGGACCGTTCAGGGCTCTCTTTCTCAGGCATCAGCAGTTTGGTGGACCCACTTGCATTTTCTTGTGCAAGTGCTAGTTTTGTGTTGGTGACTTAGTTGAAAGGCGCCTGGTTTATTTTGCCTTTGCCCAAGACCCAGAGAGCCTGCCGCTACCATTTTCTAAATAACCTACACTCTTTTTAAAAGTCTGATGTGTCTCTGGGTTTTCCCTTAGTGAGGTTTCTCCACCGGGAAGCCACTTGAACGACTCGTTGGGTTTCTTCTGCAGTTATTTTCCATCTTGACTTCTTACAGACAAAAACGAGACCACTTTTCTCATCAACACTTGTCTGCCTGAGCGGTCCTTATTCATATACATACATAATTCTTATGGAACTCTGATCATAACATGACTATATCGTTATAGTCTGCTTTTTTCACTTAATGTTATCCCATCAGCATTTTCCTTACGTTGGTGGTATTCTTTGTAATTATCATTTTTGGCTGGCAGTTTTAATTTCAGGTGGTGGGGGCAAATAATGTTTGACGTTGTCTGTAATGATGAGTTAATCAGAGTACATTTGCACACCACGTAGATCACTTTTACCCACCTCCCAGGTATCTCTCTTACAAACACTGTGGTCTGACACATCTAACAGCTACTTGAAGAGCAGGAATGGAGCTTGGAGCCCTCAGCCTGTGTTTTGGAGTCCGCTCATCGCTCAGATGAAGTCATCGTGTGGCCGAGGCTTACAGGAAGGGCCTGGTCAATAGCAGTGCATTCACTGACGGTCAGCCACACCGCTGGGGAGACTCGGGGGGCCTTAACTGTCTGTGTGCTCCAGGCTTCGATCCAGCTGAATCCAGAAATGTAGGTGGGGTGTGTCAAGTTCTGGTTTCAAGAAACAGCAACTTATGCTATCTCGGGAAAATAGAGGAAGCTCTTGGAAATAATGGGAAGGGTATTTTGGCCATGTGGCCCAGCTCCAGGAGCCCGGGAGGAGGTGACCAGTCAGCCCTAGCACATCACCACCACCCCTGCCACAGTTCTGGACATTTTATTTACCTGTGTGTTTTCTTGTTCCTTATCTGCTGGTCCTACTAGAGTGAAAGCTCTCTGAGGACAGTTTTGCTTGATTGCTCTGCGCCTAGCACCTGGAGGAGGGCCTGGCACAGCACCACTGTTGACATGTGACATGAGGCTGTTGACCCAGAGCCACCCAGGGTCCTTGGCAGCGGAGTGCACCAGGGGTCACGCTGGTGGCTCCTGGAGCTTTGTTTCAGTTCGGTTCTCGCCCCTGAGTGTCAGCCTGTATATTCTCCTGGACGTCCCCGCTGGGCTGACTGAGGGGCACCTGAAACAGCCCAGTGTGTCCAGAGGAAACAGTCTCCTTCTCTTGGCGAGCGACACCACCTGCCACCCAGCTGCTCACGCCAGAGCACTGGGTCAACAAGCCCTGGCTGTCCTACCCCCAGAAGGTCCTCGATTCCATCCACTTCTCTCCATCCCAACCTCCGCCCTCCACTCTGCGGTTCAGGCCACCTCTCCCGTGTCCACAGTGTGGCGATGCCAGGCTTCCCACCGGCAGGAATGGGTCCTTCTCCTCGCCGTGGGCAGGCCCAGCCCATTCTGAGCTGATCTCTTCCAGCTCCTCCAGATTGACTTGTTGAGACGCTGCTTCTTGACCTCCCAGGTCTGGCCTGGGTGTGCCCTTCGCACACACACACACACACACCCCACTCCCCACACCCTGTGTCTGTTTACCTCTGTTACAACTACAGTAAGTCCCCTACATACGAACGGGTTCTGTTCTGAGAGCACATTTATAAGTCCAGTTTGTTCATAAGTCCAGTGAAGTTGGCCTAGGTACCCAACTAACACGATCGGCTGTGTAGTACTGTGCTGTGATCGGTTTATAATACTTTTCACACAAATAATACATAAAAAACAAACACAAAAAATAAAAGAAACCGTTTTTAATCTTACAGTACCTTGAAAAGTACACAAGTACAGTGCAACAGCTGGCACACAGGGGCACGTTCGCATCTTTGAACGTTCGCAACTCGAAGGCTCGTAGGTAGGGGACTCACCGTACTTGCTCCTCAGCCCTTTTCCTTCCTGGCTGGGCGGACACTGGCGCAGGGTGGTCTCGTCCCTGGTTATGTGCCTGGTCTCTACCCCGGCGCCTGTCACGTAGCAGAAACTCGAAAAATATTTGTCGAATGAATGACTAAACTAATGGATCCAATTATTCCTTCAGGATCTTCCTGAGGTTTATCGGTGTCGTACCGTAATTGTTCGCATCGAACCCTATCCTGAGATTGACAGCTTGCCGTTGGGGAAGAGCCCTCTGGCACACCTAACCACCTAAGTTACGAGAGAACCGAGTGTATCTTTCCTGGAGGTGGAGCAGTTTACTAGCTCTCTGAACTCTCCCTTCGCCTTGCTGTCACTCTGTAAAGATTTGCCTGCCTGCAGGGACATTTATATGAAGCTTAGCGTTCGGGGTTCATCAGACCAGCGTGTGCGGTTCAGAGGCCTTGGGTTTTGGTGGTCAGTACTGACGTCCAGAATCTGTGTTGGGTTGAGCAGCTGTCCGGCTGGCATCCCAGGCTTTACACACCCAGCCCTGAGCATGGAGCAGGGGGCCCCCCTCCACCCCAGCCCTTTCCTTCCCCCGGTGGTGCGACTCCATTGTTCAAGGCAAAAGAAGCAGTGGGGTCACCCGGCTCCTTCCTCTTCTCATCTTCCACGCCTGAAAATCCCAAGTAGTGTTATTTCTCCTTCCAAAGCCTCCTTCAGATTAAAGACACTGAGTAGACATTGAAAGACCTAGTTGTCCTGATGCATCCTCTGAACAGTTGCCATAGTTAAGACCCCACGTTTACCTCTTTCTCACGTGTCAGCAGATGCTCCTCATTCCCTCGTCAGTTTTGAGGGTATTTTAAGATGCTTTTTATCAGAAATGTCCTGCCGCTGCTTCCCCGCTGCTGTGACCCTCGGCTCTGTGGGGCTACCGTCCAGCACTGGAGACACTGTCCCCCCCCCACCCCTGCTGTGTCTCAGGAACCCTGCTGAGTGCTGGGGGTGGAGCCGGGAGCAGATCCACTGAGAGCTTCCTGTTCTCGTGGGCTCGAGAGTCTGGTGGGAATGTGGGCATCCAAAAGTCTTCACACAGGGACTTCCCTGGCGGTCCAGTGGTTAAGACTTTGTGCTTCCAATGCAGGGGGCACGGGTTCCATCCCTGGTCGGGGAACTAAGATTCCCACAGGCCGCACAGCACAATTTGGCAAAAAACAGCCCTATACTTTCTGCTCTTTAAAATACCAGCCAGGGACTTCCCTGGTGACGCAGTGGTTAAGAATCCGCCTGCCAGTGCAGGGGACACGGGTTCGAGCCCTGGTCCAGGAAGATTCCACATGCTGCGAAGCAGCTAAGCCTGTGCGCCACAACTACTGAGCCCGTGCGCCACAACTACTGAAGCCCACGCACCTAGAGCCCGTGCTCTGCAACAAGCGAAGCTACTGCAATAAGCCCGCACACCTCAATGAACAGCACCCCCCGCTCGCCGCAACTAGAGAAGGCCCCGCGCGCAGCACAAAGACCCAGTGCAACCAAAAATAAATGATAAATTAACTAATTTAAAAAAATAAAAGTCATCCTGACTGCAGTTTGGAAACAGATCGGAAAGGGGTCCAAGGTGATGTGGGGCAGGAGAGATGAGGTCTTCTGGTTTCAGCTGGTGGTGGTGAAGTTGGAGAGGAACAGACGCTTGAGGAAGGCGACTTGGATGACTCTAACCCAGGACCCAGTTAACGCAACAGTACTTCCTCCATCTTTGGTTGCAGTATTGTTCACATCGTTCCATCTGGTTTACAAAATTAAAAGGAAGGCCAATAAAAAGTTTGCCAAATTAGCCTCCTGTCCCTAATTCGATTATCATCCCTCGTTGTTCTAGTTGAAAGTGCTCTTTGCCTTTATTGTCGACATTCACGGCAGTAGGAAAGTCGTTCTACAGTTCGATTCATAAAGTTTTACATCATTAACCCAGATGGCTTCATCTGTGATTCTCATCACAGATTTTATATCGTAATTTATATGATCAACATAGCGATACCTTACACTTGCAAATATTTACATTTTTTATTTTAATAACCTCTGATAGAGATTTATATGCATTCATTTGCTAATGGTGACTCACATGAGGAAAAGCATCGTAGGCGTCTGCTAACAGCGGGACTTGGTTGAGGACCCCTGGGCGAGGCCCCCTGGGATGGGGAGCCCTCTGCGACTGACTCCCTAACCGGGAGACCAGCGTCCTTCTGCACTGGAATCTGTATCTGTGGGTGAGAGCAGAGGTCAGTGGCTGTTAGCCACAGTGACCCCTGGCTGTGCAAGAAACAGTTCAAGGTGTGCTGTTCAGAAATCATTCCCTCGGCCAGCACTTCTGGTGCCAGGCCCGGCACCGTGCACCCAAGATGCAAATGCAGCTGAGACGTGGCCCCTGCCCTCCCTCATGTGGCTCCTACTTGGGGGTGGGTGGGAGGCTGTACAGCACCTTTGAGAGAATATCCCATAATTAAACAGGTGAAATAGGCAGCCTTCTTCCCTTACTGTAATGGAAGGAGAAATAAGTGTCTCGAGTCTTAAAGTGTGACCCCCTCAGATAGCTGGGAAAATTCTGGAATGACCTCCTCTTAAAGGCCCTTGCATAACTGGAATTTTACTGTGTTCTGAGCAGAATTACCACGGTATGCATAATCTGCCAGGAATTCACGTCGCGTGGGTGACCTGCTCTTGCTTCTTGATACTTTTCAGATTTTTTACAATGAGCATGTCTTTATCTCTACAGTCGGGGGGTGCGGGGAAGCATAAATTTGTAAAATATTCAACTTGCAATCTCAGTTTCTGAATAGCCTTTAGTGATGGATTCCAGATAGGACCGTGAGCAGTAGTCGGTGGAGTATTTGTCCACACTTAATAATTGGTATAAAACACAACTGTGCCTTTTCAGTCTCAGAAGCATCTTGGCAAAGGTATTTTTGGGGGACGTTCCTAGAAAGGAGACAAGGTTGGTGAGCTGGGCATTGGTGCTGCAGAACTTCTGTTCTCTGGCTGCCGAGTCCATTGGAAGAGGCCCTGCTTGTTCTCATCACCTCCTGGCCTCTCTCTGGGCACCCCCACCCCCAACAGAGAGTCATCTTTCACTCCTCGCTAAGGTGTAGTTTAGGTCCTACAGACACAAACCCTTCAAACACAAAGGCAGTGCCCAGAAGGATTGATTTTAAGATTTAAATCTAAGGGAGCACATGACCAGTGATATAAAATATTCATGGACTCGTGAAACTCCACTGGTGCTCAGCGTTCCCTGACTGGCTCCGCTCACTTCATTTCCCTCGGATAACTGGCCTGCGATCAGAAGTAGAAGGTGTTAGTTTTCAGAAGCCTTGAAAGAGAACCAGCAGAAGGGAGCCCGTTTTGTAGGCTGCTCCGTTTTCAGCACCCACGCCAAGATGCCCCCGCTCCCGGGTGCTGCTGAGGGGCGGTCGGACGTTTCAGTCGGGATTTAGGAAAACCTTCTCTGCTGGAGAATATCGCCATCAGCCCTGCATCTGAGGATCCAGAAGTGAAGAGGGACATCATCAGTTCTGAGAGCTGCTCGCTCTTTTGGCCGCACCGCGTGGCATGTGGGGTGTCAGTTCCCCGACCAGGGATCGAACCTGCGCCCCCTGCACTGGAAGCGCAGAGTCTTAACCACTGGACCGCCAGGGAAGTCCCGAGAGCTGCTTTTTAACGTTTCTGCCTAAGACTGAAATAGTGAGCCGGTCCTTTGTGCCTGTCAAGCTGTTTTAAGTGAGGACACGCTCTCAGTTAAAACCAGAAAACACTGTTCTCTCCATTCTTTTTCTTTCTTCCCCGTCTGTCCCCCGATCAAGGCTGTGTAGTAAGCACTCCTGGCAAAAAGGGACAAAATCTTGTGATTAGTTAGAAATATCCCTTGCTTCTCATACCAAGCTTTTCACGGACATGCGTCCTGGCGGCGTTTTTGAAGGCTGTGCCGTGTGGCCGCCCCAGCCTGCTCCCGTGAGGCTGCTCCAGTCCGTGTCTTCTAGTCGCCCGGGTTGGCGGCTGCTGGTGACCAGGCCCCTCCAGAGAGAACTCTTACCTTGGAGCCCCCCTTTGCACGTTTTCAGTTGACCTTCCTGAGACATCTTCATTCACACGTGAGAATCAACCACCAGCACCAAAACGGACAAGAGAGGGACCAGGGCCGTGGCCATGGGATGAAGCTGTGGGCTGCAGGTGCCCCCCCCCCGCCCCGCCCCGTCCCCTCTGCTGGGCTGCAGGACCAGAGCTGGTCCAGAGCAGCCTCGGGGGAGGAGGGGACAAGGGACAGTCACACTCTGACCAGTGCTGGGGTAACTGCAACCCAGATGAGCCGGCAACCTCTCCACCCTCCTTGATCAGCTTGAAAAAAAACCTGGGGCCCAAGGAGCTGATCCTTCGCAGGCTGAGGCAGCAGCTCCACGCGTGTTAAACGAAGGCCAGCCTGACGAGATGGGCGTCTGAGTCGCCTGCTGCCCCACCTTCAGCGCTCTCCCCCGGCCTCCTGTCCCGGGCCCCCGACCCATCTGGAGAACTCACGGGAGGTGACTCGGTGACTTGGCTTTCGGTGTGGCCCGGCGGGGGGTGTGGGGTGTGGGGCTGGCGTCTTCCTCCCTCTGCTGTGACTGTGGTGGTCCTGGCACACGCGCTATCTAGACAGCTTCTCATCAGTTGCTCATCAGCATGCTAATTGCTGTATGACTAATTATGCCCTGAATTCCAGTTGATTTTCTTAATGAGACAGCTGGGTTAATTATGTAATCGTATGATTACATTAGCCTAGAGTGCCCTGGCGGAGGGGAGCGTCTGCCGCGCTCTGATGTCATTGCGGGGATGGCGCTCACGGTGCTGTCCACACTCTGGCCGGTGGCAGGGGCTCTGTGCACACGTGGGCAGGGGTCCGGGGATGGTCCTTGCGGTCCTCACGACAGAAGCAGCCACCACCGCCTGCCCGCCCTGCACACACACGCCCCGGCACCCCACGGCCCGATGGAATCGGAGCCCCGCTCCTCAGCCCCGCTACCTTCCATGCGGTGCAGCAGCGCCTCTTCCTCCTCCCGGGATGTCCTGCCCCGGGACTGTTGGTGTGACGGTGATCCAGGGCGTCCTCACCAGTGTCCCAAAGTCCCTGCAGGACCACACTGCACTGGTTTACATAAAGTCAGAACAGCCCAGGCTGGCCCCGCCCTTATTGCCGCCATCCCCCTTACAGGTGCTGTTTCACACCTTCTTTCCTCCCTGATCTCTGCACACCTCGTATTTCACTGAGAAAATACATGTGCTCGGAGGATGACGTCTCTCTCCGCTGGCCAGCTGTCTCCTCTGAGAGTCCACTGGGCCTGCAGAACCCACCTCCCCCCTGGTTGTGCTCCTCCTCAGACCCTCTCTTCCTCTGTAGGACTCTGAGTGTGGGGTACCCTAGACTCCCCCTGGGTGACTCTGATGTCTCTTTTTTTTTTTTTAATTTTTGAATTTTATTTAATTTATTTTTTTATACACCAGTTTCTTATTAGTCATCAGTTTTATACACATCAGTGTATACATGTCAATCCCAATTCCTCACACCACCACCCCCACCACCCTGCCGCTTCCCCCCCTTGGTGTCCATACGTTTGTTCTCTACATCTGTGTCTCAGTTTCTGCCCTGGAGAACCGTTCATCTGTGCTATTTTTCTAGGTTCCACATATATGCGTTAATATACGATATTTGTTTTTGTTTGTAGATTTTCTCATCATGCCCATTCTAACTGGTGTGAAGTGATACCTCATTGTAGTTTTGATTTGCATTTCTCTAATAATTAGTGATGTTGAGCAGCTTTTCATGTGCTTCTTGGCCATCTGTATGTCTTCTTTGGAGAAATGTCTGTTTAGGTCTTCTGCCCATTTTTCGAATGGGTTGTTTGTTTTTATGATATTGAGCTGCACGAGCTGTTTATTTATTTTGGAGATTAATCCTTTGTCCGTTGATTCGTTTGCAAATATTTTCTCCCACTCTGAGGGTTGTCTTTTCGTCTTGTTTACGGTCTCCTTTGCTGTGCAAAAGCTTTGAAATTTCATTAGGTCCCATGTGTTTATTTTTGTTTTCATTTCCATTACTCTAGGAGGTGGATCAAAAAAGATCATGCTGTGATTTATGTCAAAAGAATGTTCTTCCTATGTTTTCCTCTAAGAGTTTTATAGTATCCGGTCTTACATTTAGGTCTCTAATCCATTTTGAGTTTATTTTTGTGTGTGGTGTTAGGGAGTATTCTAATTTCATTCTTTTACATGTAGGTGTCCAGTTTTCCCAGCACCACTTATTGAAGAGACTGTCTTTTCTCCATTGTATATCCTTGCCTCCTTTGTCATAGGTTAGTTGACCATAGGTGCGTGGGTTTATCTCTGGGCTTTCTATCTTGTCCCCTTGATCTGTGTTTCTGTTTTTGTGGCCGTACCATATTGTCTTGATTACTGTAGCTTTGTAGTATAGTCTGAAGTCAGGGAGGCTGATTCCTCCAGCTCCGTTTTTTTCCCTCAAGACTGCTTTGGCTATTCGGGGTCTTTTGTGTCTCCATACAAATTTCAAGATTTTTTGTTCTAGTTCCGTAAAAAACGCCATCGGTAATTTGATAGGGATTGCATTGAATCTGTAGATTGCTTTGGGTAGTATAGTCATTTTCACAATATTGATTCTTCCAACCCAAGAACATGGTATATCTCTCCATCTGTTGGTATCATCTTTAATTTCTTTCATCAGTGTCGTATCGTTTTCTGCATACAGGTCTTTTGTCTCCCTAGGTAGGTTTATTCCTAGGTATTTTATTCTTTTTATTGCAATGGTAAATGGGAGTGTTTCCTTAATTTCTCTTTCAGATTTTTCATCATTAGTATATAGGAATGCAAGAGATTTCTGTGCATTAATTTTGTATCCTGCAACTTTACCAGATTCATTGATTAGCTCTAGTAGTTTTCTGGTGGCATCTTTAGGATTCTCTATGTATAGTATCATGTCACCTGCAAACAGTGACAGTTTTACTTCTTCTTTGCCAATTTGTATTCCTTTTATTTCTTTTTCTTCTCTGATTGCCCTAGCTAGGACTTCCAAAACTATGTTGAATAATAGTGGTGAGAGTGGACATCCTTGTCTCGTTCCTGATCTTAGAGGAAATGCTTTCAGTTTTTCACCATTGAGTATGATGTTTGCTGTGGGTTTGTCATATATGGCCTTTATTATGTTGAGGTAGGTTCCCTCTGTGCCCACTGTCTGGAGAGTTTTTATCATAAATGGGTGTTGAATTTTGCAAAAGCTTTTTCTGCATATATTGAAATGATCATATGTTTGTTCTTTTTAACCCTCCATTTGTTAATATGGTGTATCACATTGATTTGCGTATATTGAAGAATCCTTGCATCCCTGGGATAATCCCACTTCATCATGGTGTGTGATTCTTTTAATGTGTTGTTGGATTCTGTTTGCTAGTATTTTGTTAGGATTTTTGCATCTATATTCATCAGTGATATTGGTCTGTAATTTTCTTGTTTTGTAGTATCCTTGTCTGGTTTTGGTATCAGGGTGATGGTGGCCTCATAGAATGTTTGGGAGTGTTCCTTCCTCTGCAATTCTTTGGAAGAGTTTGAGAAGGATGGGTGTTAGCTGTTCTCTAAATGTTTGATAGAATTCACTTGTGAAGCCATCTGGTCCTGGGCTTTTGTTTGTTGGAAGATTTTTAATCACAGTTTTAATTTCATTACTTGTGATTGGTCTGTTCATATTTTCTATTTCTTCCTGGTTCAGTCTTGGAAGGTTATGCCTTTCTAAGAATTTGTCCATTTCTTCCAGGTTGTCCATTTTATTGGCATAGAGTTGCTTGTAGTAGTCTCTTAGGATGCTTTGTATTTCTGCAGTGTCTGTTGTAATTTCTCCCTTTTCATTTCTAATTTTATTGATTTGAGTCCTCTCCCCTTTTTCTTGATGAGTCTGGCTAATGGTTTATCAATTTTGTTTATCTTCTCAATGAACCAACTTTTAGTTTTATTGATCTTTGCTATTGTTTTCTTTGTTTCTGTTTCACTTATTTCTGCTCTGATCTTTATGATTTCTCTCCTTCTGCTAACTTTGGGTTGTGTTTGTTCTTCTTTCTCTAGTTCCTTTAGGTGTAAGGTTAGATTGTTTATTTGAGATTTTTCTTGTTTCTTGGGGTAGGCTTGTATAGCTATAAACTTCCCTCTTAGAACTGCTTTTGCTGCATCCCATGGGTTTTGGATCATCATGTTTTCATTGTCATTTGTCTCCAGGTATTTTTTGATTTCCTCTTTGATTTCTTCAGTGACCTCTTGGTTATTTAGTAACATATTGTTTAGCCTCCATGTGTTTGTGTTTTTTACCTTTTTTCCCCCTGTAGTTCATTTCTAATCTCATAGCGTTGTGGTCAGAAAAGATGCTTGATATGATTGCAATTTTCTTAAATTTACTGAGACTTGATGTGTGACCCAAGATGTGATCTATCCTGGATAATGTTCCACGCACACTTGAGAAGAAAATGTAATCTGCTGTTTTTGGATGGAATGTCCTGTAAATGTCAATTAAATCTATCTGGTCTATTGTGTCATTTAAAGCTTCTGTTTCCTTATTTATTTTCATTTGTGATGATCTGTCCATTGGTGTAAGTGAGGTGTTAAAGTCCCCCACTATTATTGTGTTACTGTTGATTTCCTCTTTTAGAGCTGTTAGCAGTTGCCTTATGTATTGAGGTGCTCCTATGTTGGGTGCATATATATTTATAATTGTTATCTCTTCTTCTTGGATTGACCCCTTGATCATTATGTAGTGTCCTTCCTTGTCTCTTGTAACATTATTTTAAAGTCTATTTTATCTGATATGAGTATTGCTACTCCAGCTTTCTTTTGATTTCCATTTGCATGGAATATCTTTTTCCATCCCCTCACTTGCAGTCTGTATGTGTCCCTATGTCTGAAGTGGGTCTCTTGTAGACAGATGTATGTGGGTCTTGTTTTTGTATCCGTTCATGAAACCTGTGTCTTTTGGTTGGAGCATTTAATCCATTCACGTTTAAGGTAATTATTGATGTGTATGTTCCTATGACCATTTTCTTAATTGTTTTGGGTTTGTGTTTGTAGGTCCTTTTCTTCTCTTGTGTTTCCCACTTAGAGAAGTCCCTTTAGCATTTGTTGTAGAGCTGGTTTAGTGGTGCTGAATTCTCTTAGCCTTTGCTTGTCTGTAAAGCTTTTGATTTCTCCATCGAATCTGAATGAGATCCTTGCCGGGTAGAGTAGTCTTGGTTGTAGGTTCTTCCCTTTCATCACTTTAAGTATATCATGCCACTCCCTTCTGGCTTGTAGAGTTTCTGCTGAGAAATCAGCTGTTAACCTTATGGGAGTTCCCTTGTATGTTATTTGTTGTTTTTCCCTTGCTGCTTTCAGTAATTTTTCTTTGTCTTTAATTTTTGCCAATTTGATTGCTATGTGTCTCGGCCTGTTTCTTCTTGAGTTTATCCTGTATGGGACTCTCTGCACTTCCTGGACTTGGGTGGCTATTTCCTTTCCCATGTTAGGGAAGTTTTCGACTATAGTCTCTTCAGATATTTTCTCGGTCCTTTCTCTCTCTCTTTTCCTTCTGGGACCCCCTATAATGCGAATGCTCTTGCATTTAATATTGTCCCAGAGGTCTCTGAGGCTGTCTTCATTTCTTTTCATTCTTTTTTCTTTATTCTGTTCCACAGCAGTGAATTCCACCATTCTGTCTTCCAGGTCACTTATCCGTTCTTCTGCCTCAATTATTCTGCTATTGATTCCTTCTAGTGTATTTTTCATTCCAGTTATTTGATTGTTCATCTCTGTTTGTTTGTTCTTTAATTCTTCTAGGTCTTTGTTAAACATTTCTTGCGTCTTCTCGATCTTTGCCTCCATTCTTTTTCTGAGGTCCCAGATCATCTTCACTATTACTATTCTGAATTCTTTTTCTGAAAGGTTGCCTATCTCCACTTCATTTAGTTGTTTTTCTGGGGTTTTATCTTGTTCCTTCATCTGGTACATAGCCCTCTGCCTTTTCATGTTGTCTGTCTTTCTGTGCATGTGATTTTTGTTCCACAGGCTGCAGGATTGTAGTTCTTCTTGCTTCTCCTGATGTCTGTTAGACTCTCAAACTCCACATGAGCACAAGAGAGCAGCTGATCCCCCCCAGCCTCCCCTACCCCCGACCCCAGAAAGTAAATGGCATCACCATTCATGCAGTTGCTTCGGCCACAAAGGCAGGAGTCAGCTTGCTTTCCTTTCCCTCCCTCACACTTTAGAGCTGATCTGTCAGTAAGTCCTGCTGACCTCGCCTCCAGAAGGCACCCCGCATTTGACCACTCACCCTGTCAGCCGCCCCTAGTGCAAGCCTCCGTTACCTCTCACCACTTGAATCCACTTCCTCCGCCCATCCTTTGCACACAGCCCACGGGTCTGAGTGGTCTTTGAGCTACTTTTGTTCGTGTCCCCCAACTGTAAAAAATTTCAAATGTGTACCCCCCATATATACTACTTATTTATTTAAATGATGTACATGTGTAACTGTAGTAGTGTGAAATACATTGCAAATCATATACTAAAAACAGAATTAAAAGGACATGATGAAGAGTAAAAAAGGACTTAAAATTTACATTTTATTAGCAGTGCAGAAAACATTTTGCTCTCACTAGAAAAAAAATTTTTAAATCCACCTCATTGAGGCATAACGTATATACAATAAAACACACCTGTTTTGTGTACAATTTGATACAGTGGCCAACCACACAATCAAGATATAGAACATTCATAACCTCTCGAAAGTTCCCTTACGATCCCAGATGCCGGCAACCGCTGATCTGCTTTCTGTTGATCTAGCTTAGGTTCATTGTTTCTGGAGTTTCACATAAATGGGGTCCTTGGGGAGGTTCTCTGATGCGTCTGGCATCCTTGACTCAGCGTGGCGTGTTGGGGATTATTCACCCACGTTCACTGGGGAGTGGTATTCCACTGTGTGGATGTATAACGATTTGCCTACCCATCCACCTCTTCATGGACGTTTGGATTGTTTCCAGTTGGTGGCTATCGTGAATAAACCTGCTATAAGCGTTCATAGACAGTTGTATATGGACATTTGTTTTCATTTCTTTTAGGTAAATACTTAGGACTAGAATTCCCGAGGCGTGGGGCAGGTGCATGTTTAGCTTGATAAGAAACCGCAAACGGTTTTTCCAAGCAGTTGTGTCGTTTTACCCCCACCCCCACCCCCAATATGCGCGGGAGTTCCAGTTGCTCTGTGTCTTCTTGTCAGTGTTTTAGATTTTAGACATTCTAGTGAGTGTAGAACGTATTGCGCTGTGACTTTAATTTGCATTTTTCTTGATGACTAATGATGGTGAATTTTTATTCATGTGCTTTTGGTCCTTCATAGATCTTCACTCGTAAGGTGTCTGTTTAAATCTTCTGCCCGTTTTTCTTATGGGGTGTTTGGCTTACTATTGAACTGTAGCTTTGCTGTAGTCTAGATACAAGTCCTTTGTCAAATACATGCACTGCAAATATTTTCTCCCATTTTCTTGTCTTTTGAAGAGCAGAAGTTTTCATTTTAATAAAGTCCAGTTTATTAATTTTTCCTTCTATTGGTTCTTGCTTTTTATGTTCTAAGAAATCATTGCCTAGTCCAAAGTCATAAATTCTTTTCTCCTTCGTGTGTGGGTTTTGTGTGTGTGTGTGTGTGTGTGTGTGTGTGAAGTTACATAGTTTTATCTTTTACCTTTAGGCCTATGATACATTTTGGGTTAATTTTTATGTATGATATGAGATAAGGGTTGAGTTTCCTTGAAAATTAATGGATGGTATATGTTTGAGTCTTTTTTTCTGGACCCTCTATTTATTTCACTGATCTGTATGTGTATCCTTATGTTAATATCGTACTATCTTGATTCTTGTAGCTTTATAATCAGTCTTGAAATCAGGTAATACAAGTCCTTTTTCTTTGGTCTTCTTTTTCAAAATCATTTTGGCTAATTGAGTTTCTATGTAAATCTTAGACTCGTCTCATCAGTTTTTACGAACAAGCCTGCCAGGATTTTGATCTGGATTCCACTTTATCTATAGATCAATTTGCGGAAAATTGACAACACTATTGAGTCTTCCAGTCCAAGCATTGTATATTTCTTTATGTCTTTAATTTCCCTCAGCAGTATTTTGTAGTTTTCAATATACAGGCCTGGCCCATAGTATTCAGTTTATCCCTAAATAGGTCATGTTTTCGGATGCTGTAGTAAGTGGTATTTTTTTTGGTAATTTTTTTCCAATTCTTTGATGCTTTTATATAGAAGTGTGATGATTTTTTTTTTTCTTTTTTTTTTTTTTTGTGGTACGCGGGCCTCTCACTGTTGTGGCCTCTCCCGTTGCGGAGCACAGGTTCCGGACGCACAGGCTCAGCGGCCATGGCTCATGGGCCCAGCCACCCCACGGCACGTGGGATCCTCCCGGACCGGGGCACGAACCCGCGTCCCCTGCATCGGTTGAGGCAAACTCTCAACCACTGCGCCACCAGGGAAGCCCATGATGAATTTTTATATAGTAATATTATATTTGTGACCTTTTAAAACTTACTTCTTAGTTCTGGAAGTTTTTTTGGAGATTCCCTAGACCATTCTATCTTGAATGTCCCTTGTGCCCTTGAAGAGATTATGCACTTTACAATTGTTGGATGGAATGTTCTGTAAATTTCAGGTCAACTTGGTTGATAGTGTTACTCAAGTTTTTTATGTCCATATTGATTTCCAATCTGTAATATCATGTATTTCTTTTTCCTTTTCTTTTTCTTTTTTTTCCACACTGGCCAGGACCTCCAGTACAATGTTGAATAGAAGTAGAAAAAGCAAACATCCTTGTGTTGGTCCCAACCTTAGGGAAATCATTCGCTCTTTCAACATTGAATAAGATGTTAGCTGTAGTGGGTTTTTGTAGACACCCTTAAAAGTTTGAGAAAAGTCCCTTTTAGTCCTAGTTTGCTGAGAGTTTTTGTCACAAATGGGTATTGAATTTTGTCAGATTTTTTTCTGCCTCAATTGAGCTAATCATATGATTTTTCTCTTTTATTCTCTTAATATGATGAACTAGTTTACTTTTCTAGTGTTAAACCAACTTTGCCTTCCTAGGATAAGACTTACTTGGTTATGATGTATTTTTAGAATTTGCTGGATTTAATTTCCTGATATTTTACTAAGGATTTCTGTATTTAAGTTCATTAGGAATATAGCACTGTTGTTTTTTGCCTGTTTTTTTTTTTCCTTTTAATGTTTTTATGAGTTTTGGTATAAAGGTAGTAGTGCTGGTCTTACCAAATGAGTCAAGTGCTGAAAGAGTCTATGTAAGATTGCCATTACTTCTTCCTAAATCATCTCTAGTTCACCAGTGAAGCCATCCAGGCCTGGGATTTTCTTTGTTGCAAGGTGTTTGTTTGTTCTTCCATCGCTTCCACACCCCCTCTCCCCATTGTGAACCACAACTCTGTTCTCTGTGTCTCTGAGTCTCTTTCTGTTTTGTAATAACTTCATTTGTGTTATATTTTAGATTCCACACATAAGTGATATCATATGGTATTTGTCTCTCTCTTTCTGACTTCATTTAGTGTGATAATCTCCAGGTCCATTCATGTTGCTGCAAATGGCATTATTTCATTCTTTTGTATGGCTAAGTAGTATTCCATTGTATATACGTACCACATCTTCTTTATCTATTCCTCTGTTGAGGGACATTTAGGTTGTTACCATGTCTTGGCTATTGTGAATAGTGCTGCTATGAACATAGGGGTACATGTATCTTTTTGACTTCTAGCAAGGATTTTAATTATAAATTTTACTTCTTTAACAGATAGAGGTCTATTAAGATGTTTTATTTCTTCTTGAGTCAGTTTCGGTAATTTTTCAAGGAATGATCCACTTCATGTAAATTTATTAGCATAATGTTGTTGATGATATTTCATTACCTTTTAAATATCTGGGCTTCCCTGGTGGCGCAGTGGTTGAGAATCTGCCTGCCGATGCAGGGGACACGGGTTCGAGCCCTGGTCTGGGAAGATCCCACATGCCTTGGAGCAACTAGGCCCGTGAGCCACAACTACTGAGCCTGCGCGTCTGGAGCCTGTGCTCCGCAACAAGAGAGGCTGTAACAGTGAGAGGCCCGCGCACCGCGATGAAGAGTAGCCCCCGCTTGCCGCAACTGGAGAAAGCCCTCGCATGGAAACGAAGACCCAACACAGACAAAAAATAAATTAATTAATTAAATATCTGTAGGATGGGTAGTCATGTCCCTTTTTTCATTCCTGATCTTGGAATTTGTGAATTCTTTTTTTCTTTCTTTCTTTCTTTTTTTTTTTCTTTTCTTCATCAGTCTGGCTAGAGCTTTCTGGAGTTTCTTAAAGTGGAGGCTTAGGTCACTGATTTATTTCACTGTGGCCAGGGAATGTGCTTGGTATGATTTCTGTTCTTTTAAGTCTATTGAGACTTGTTTTATGGTCCAGTATATTTCTATCTTGGTGAGTGTCCCATGTGCACTTGAAGGGAATGTGTTTTTCTGTAGTTTGCTGAGTGGAGTGTTCTATAAATGTCAATTAGGTCAAGTTGGTCAACAGTGTTGTTCAAGTCTTTTGTATCCATTACTGATTTTATATTTAGTTGTACTATTAATTAGCAAGCACAGCATTTTGAAATCTTTATTATTGTGGATTTTTCTTTTTCTTGTTTCACTTATATTAGTTTTTAATTCATGGTTTTGAAGCTTTGTTTTGTAGTACATTTACTTTTAGGATTGTTATATCTTCTCAATGATTTGATACTTTCAAGTTTATACACTGATTTTATTTTTGTTAATATTCCTTGTACTAAAGTTTGCTTTGTTTCATTTTGATATAGGCACTGCAGCTTTCTTTTGATTAGTGTTTTCATGTTATATCATTTTCTATCCTTTTACTATTAACCTATCTTTTTGTTTTATTTAAGTTGTATTTCTTGTAAACAGCTCTGTCGTGTTTTTTTTTAATCCAGTCTGACAATCTGCCTTTTAAGTGGAATGTTAGATATTTTATGTTTCATGTAATTATGGATAAAGAGAGGCATAAGTCTACCATCTTACTATTCGCTTTCTTCTTGTCTTACCTATTTTTTTGTTGTGTCTTTCTTGCTTTATTTTGATTATTTTTTGTGATCTTATTTTATCTCCTCAGTTGTCTTATTAGCTATAGCTCTTTGTTTTATTTTCTTAGTGGTTACTTTAAGGTTTACATTAAGTGTCTTTAATTTATCACACTATACTTTCAAATAATATTATACCACTTCACATACAATGTAAGAATCTTACAGTACACTTTCACTCTCTCCTTTCTGTGCTTTGTGTATTGTTATTTATTTTACTTCCCCATATGTTATAACCCTACAATACATTGTACTGTTTTTGCTTTTAAATGGTCAATTATCTTTTAAAGAAATTAAAAATGAGAAAAGTAGTACTTTATTTTTACCCATATATTTACCATTTCCAGTGGTGTTTATTCCTTTGTGTAGATGCAGGTTTCTGTCTGCAATCACTTTCTTTTGGTATGTAGCATTTCCTTTAACATATCTTATAGTGTAGGTTCACTGGCAATGAATTCTGCCAGCTCTTGTTCATTTGAAACACACAAACAAAATATCTATCTCACCTTCATTTTTTTAATTAATTTTTTTAAAATTTATTTATTTATTTAATTTTTGGCTGCGTTGGGTCTTCGTTGCTGCAAGTGGGCTTTCTCTAGTTGCGGTGAGCGGGGGCTACTCTTCGTTGCGGTGTGTGGGCTTCTCATGGCAGTGGCTTCTCTTGTTGCAGAGCACGGGCCCTAGGCACACGGCTTTCAGTAGTTGTGGCTCATGGGCTCTAGAGCGCAGGCTCAGTAGTTGTGACGCACGGGCTTAGTTGCTCCGCAGCATGTGGGGTCTTCCAGGACCAGGGCTCAAACCCGTGTCCCCTGCATTGGCAGGCGGATTCTTAACCACTGTACCACCAGGGAAGCCCTCACCCTCATTTTTGAAAGATATTTTTTGTTGGGTATAAAACTATATATTGGCAGTTTTTGTTTCAGTTTTTCTCTCTCTGGACTGACTGACATCATTTCTGACAGGAGATCTTCATCACCCTTATCTTTCTTCCCTAAGAGTCTTCTTTTCTCTGGCTTTTTTTTTGGCTGCATTGGGTCTTCACTGCCGCGTGCAGGCTTTCTCTAGTTGTGGCGAGCAGGGGCTACTCTTTGTTGCAGTGTGTGGGCTTCTCATTGTGGTGGCTTCTCTTGTTGCAGAGCGTGGGCTCTAGGAGTGCAGGCTTCAGTAGTTGCAGCATGCGGGCTCAGTAGTTGTGGCATGCGGGCCCTAGAGCATGTGGGCTGAGTAGTTGTGGTGCGCGGGCCCTAGAAGCACGCAGGCTCAGTAGTTGAGGCGCGTGGGCTCTAGGGCATGCGGGCTTCAGTAGTTGTGGCGCACGGGCTCAGTAGTTGTGGTTCGCAGCCTCTAGAGCGCAGGCTCGGTAGTTGTGGCACACGGGCTTAGTTGCTCCACAACATGTGGGATCTTCCTGGACCAGGGCTCAAACCTGTGTCCCCTGCCTTGGCAGACGGATTCTTAACCAATGCACCACCAGTGAAGTCCCTTTTTTCTGGCTTTTAAGATTTTCTTTTTATCCCTCTTTTCAGCAATTTGATTGTGTTTGTGTTCTTTGCATTTATTCTGCTTGGATTTTGTTGAGTTTCTTGGATTTGGGGGTTTATAGCTTTCACCAAATTTGGAAATTTTGCCACTTCTTTCCAATACATCCCTTGCCCCTTTCTGGGACATGTATGTTAGATTGCTTGATACTGTTTTACAGGCTGCTGAGGTTTAAGTAACTTTTTTTTTTCAGTCTCTTCTCTGTGCTTCTATTTCGGCAGTTTCTGTGACTATGTCTTTGAGTTAGTTCTCTGATCTTCTCGATTTTGCAGTGTCTAATGTGCTTTTAAGCCAATCTAGGGAATTTTTTTCATTTCAGATACTGTATTTTAAGCTCTAGAATTCCATCTGGGTCTTTATAGCTTCTGTTTCTCTCCTTATTGTGTTCATGTTTTTCTTTAAATCCTTGAACATGCTTATAATTGTTTTAGTCTTTGTCAGCTACTCCCATTATGTCTTGTAATTTCTGGTTCTGTGTTTATTAACTGATGCTTTTTTCCCTTATTCTCCTGATTCTTTGCATGTCTAGTAATTTTTGATTGGATGTTGGACATTGTAGTTAACTGGATTTTGTTGTCTTTCTTAAGAGCGTTGAAGTATTTGGGGCAGGCAGTTAAATTGCTTGCAGATCAACTCAATTATTCTGAGACATGTTTTTAAGCTTTTAGGGACAGGTCCAGACTAGCCTTTACTTTAGGATTAGCTTAGCCCTCCACTCTGGTGTGGCCCTCTGATGTCTTCTACTGAATGTCCTGCCTGTTCAACAAGCCTCTCTTCTCTGGCTGGTTGCAACTTGAAAGCCTCCCAACACTGCGAACTCTAGGAGTTGTTTACTTAGACCTTTCTTGTAGTTCTTTGCGCAGCCTTGTGGAGTTTCACCCTGTGTGTATGTGTGTACCTTATCTTTTAGCAACAGATTTTATATGACTCCTCTGCAGATTTCTCTAGCTCTTTCTCTGCATATCTCCCTCCTTTCCAGGGCTCTGCCCTATAAATTCCAGGTAACTAAATCTCCTGATCTTTTGATCTCTATCTTCTCAATCCAAGAAGACCATCATCCTCTGCTTGAGTTCCCCCTTCCCTGTGCTGCAGTCCAGAAAGTGTTTCCTGGCAGAAAGTCAGGGTGATCATAGGGCTCACCTTACTTGTTTCCCTCTTTCGGGGATCACCATTCCTGCTCTGCTGGTTGTACAACACCTGTAAATGGTTCTTTGTTTCGTTTAGATTGCCTAGTATTCTAGTTGTTTATGGCCAGAGGGCAGCTCCAGTGCCAGTTAATCTGTCATGGCCAGGAGTAGAAATCTCCCAAGTTTTGTTAACGTTGTTCTTGATTTTAATGGCTGTCATAAATGGCTGGAAAAGATAACTCACAAAGATACATAGATCCAAACCAAAGCGGTGCATTATTAGCTAACTTTACAAAAATATGATTCATATTTTTGAAACCTGTATAGCAGTTATAAGAAAGTATTAGTTGAAATTCAGCTAGTAAATTTTTATTTATCATGGTATATCAATTTTTCTTGCTAACTAGTCAGAAGATACTGTATTTTTTATATATTAACAAATGGGTTTGAAACTCCTTTTGGCAAATATTTCATCAGGTTTGAGTCGGTTGATAATAGGTAACATCTATTGGGTGTTAACTCCGTGCCTGGTGGTATATCACATATTATCATAGTTAATCCTTACAACAACCTAATGATATTGGCACAATTATTATGCCCAATTTATAGATGAAGAAAGTAAGATACAGAGATATTAAGTAGCTTGTCAAAGGTTGCACAACCCATAAGTGGCAGAGCTGGGATTCAGTCGCATATAGTCTGGCCCACACTCTAAACAATGACCCTCCACTCCCTCTTGTCTGATATGAGGCATTGAGGCATTTTTGTAGGCAGTGTTATCTTTGCCCATAAGTTTATATGATGATGGGAACATTTCCAAATATCCACTTTTAGAGTGCTGTCACTGTAGATGAGTTTCATTCAAGTAGTTTTTTTTTCCCACTAAGTATTAAAACATCACATTTACTTCAAAGACATAGATTACGTGTTTATATTTTTTAAATGTCTGCCAGGCAGCATATTACTGATAGCCATCTGTCATCACAGAACAGGGCAGCTAATTTAGAACACTTAGCTTTTTAAAAGAAAAATTGTATAACTCATCTTTAAGCTTAAAACTCTTAAATACTTTGCAACTAGAAAACCAACAAACATTTTCGTGGTTCAGAGTACTGCAGTTTTCTTCTCGCGCCACAGTGGCTCATTTTGCAAGAGTCCTATTATCTGGTGGCTTTTCCCATCAGGAGTAGAATTGAATCCAAACTCCATCCCTTAGCTCACTGTAGACACTATTTTCATGAGACTGACCTGCTACCTACTGTGCAACAGGACGCCTCCGACATTGTATTTTCAGCTCTAGAATTCAGTTCGATTCTTCTTTATATCATCTCTTTCTCTCCTTAATTGTGTTCATATTTTTCTTTAAATCCTTGAGCACAGGCCTCCCACTCTGACCACTTGTCCTTGGCCGCTTTCCCTTCCCTTCATCATACCTCACTGGCTTCTCTCTATGCCTTGTATGTGCCCATCCTGGCACCCAGCTGTGGACCTTTGCACTGCCATTCCCTCTGCCAAGAGTCTTCATGTTCTCTCCTCTTCGACATTCAGATCTCAATCCCAGGGTCACCTCCTCAGAGGCCCTCCCTGTCCTTCTGTCTCCAGGACCCATTCCCCATTCTCCACACCCTGTCTCCTCTCTTTTTCATGCTTGGCAGTACTGAGAGCATTCTGATTTGTTTGGTTTTACTGTTCGTCTGTCTCCCTCACTTCAGTGGAATGTCAAGTCTCTGAGAACAAGGATTTTCTCTTGTTCGCCACCGTGTCCCCCCAGCACCTAGAACGGTCCTGACGTCATAGAATGTGTACGTGGGCAGCGGCAGTTGGACCGAAGTATTTTTGTGGCTGTGCCTGACCCTTCGCTGCTTCTTGCTCCCCTGCATGCTGTTTCTTCCACAGGGATCGACTGCCCCACAGTCTCTACGGGTCTAAACACTGACTCTTCTTTTTAGAAAAAAAAAAAATCTCCTTTTCCCAGTTTCTCTATGTGGGAATGGTCTTCCATGTGGCCCTTCTTGCTTTATCTTAGTTATTTGTGAACATGGTTTATCTCTGTGAAGTTGGGCCCAGCTGACTCTGCTGAATGTCCATCCCAGTGAATCAGTGCCTTGCACAGGGCAGACAGATGCTTAGGACCTACTTGTTACATTAGTACTCGAAGAGACAGTATAATTTCGTCGGCTGCCGGCTCAGAAGGCAGAAATCTTAATTAGACTTTTGCATACCTGTTTGCCTGGCCGACTTCTCTCCTCCCCCTGTCCCTGGGTGAGATGCCAGCGCCTGACTCGCTGCAGAGCCCCCTCCCCCCACCCCCACCCCGACCTCTGGCTGTGATGGCTGGAATCAACGAGATGATGTTCCATGTACTTAGGGGAAAGTGCTGAATAAATGCAGGTGACTTGTTGTTGTTTGTTATAATTATGTTCTTTGAGTCCTGTGTTGCATAGTGAGCTGCGGAATGCCTCAGAGTGTTTTAGGAAAGAACTACGAAGTGATTGTAGAGCACTTGGCAAGCTTGTCGCATCGGGTGCATGGCACTGGCAGTAAGGCATGTTGAATTGGAGGCGGCAGGGAAGATGGGCTGCAGGTTTCCGTGTGATGCTGTTCCCCGTATGGGTGTGTGCTCTTGCCTCCCCCAGACAATTCCCTAATTGAGCTGCTGAGATCAGAGGCTTGTGACGTTCAGAATAAGACCTAACAATACTTGTGTGGGGTTTAAATGGCATTGGGAATCATTAATGAGACAAAAAGCTATGATTTCCCCTAGATTAACATGCAGGCTGGGGTTTGGCATGCCGAAATTCACTGTTTTGGTCTCTAGCCCAAACATGCTAGAGTCATTATATTGTCATGTGGTAATTAACTGTTCCTTTAATACAAGTAATAAATATTAAGCCTGAGAGGTATTTAGCAACGCCTTTTACATAATCCAAAACGATATTCAAATGCTGTAGGCGTTGAGTCATTCAACTGTACTATAGTAAAGTTTGAAGTTTAATACATAGAGATTTTTGAACGTTCAGTTCATTCTTTATTCTATGACCAGTTCTGCTACTTAGGCATTAACCTTTAATCATGTTCAATTAAATATATATGCCGCAATGAATAATTACAAGATTGCCAGAATTTTCATTTACAATATAATGCTTTGAAAATTTGTCTAAAGGTCCTAGTTACCATTCACTTGATAATGTGCGTATTATTTTTACATGTTACTGAATTCCTTGCTGAATCTAACGAGGGAAACTAT
Organism: Grampus griseus; assembly: GCF_964374135.1. Classification (NCBI taxonomy): domain Eukaryota; kingdom Metazoa; phylum Chordata; class Mammalia; order Artiodactyla; family Delphinidae; genus Grampus; species Grampus griseus. Next base: position 7,912,593 of record NC_139008.1, read on the forward strand.
TTTTTATTCGAAGCAGACACAGTGGGTCCTGGCCTCTTAAAAGGAATGGACTGGAAAAGTTGTCAAGAGAAATTTGGGGGATGGAGGGCAGCATACTAGCTTAGCTCTTTAAAATATAATTTGTACTGGCAGTTGTGCTGGGAAACCTACAGCGATGAACATTCATAGAATTCTATAGAAGCACAGTGGCTCTCCTTCTCCTCAGTTCTTCCCTGACCCCTGTTTCAAGTTAAAGCTGTCGTTCTACATGGACGGGGCCACGGGCAATACTCTCTTTTATCTCCTTCACGTCATTTGCGCAGCATAAGGCCATGTGGGGAGTGGGAAGAGGAGTGTGGGTGGGAAGGTGTCCAGAGAAGATACTGAAATTAAAAAAAAAAAAAAAAAAGCTGCACCTGGAATGTTCTGAGGATGTCCATTCTGTAGCGCTATTACCGCTCCTACTTACAGGGAACCGTCTCCCCAAAATAGCTTTTGAAATCTAATTTAATATAAATATTTCAATGCTGATAAAAATAATAATGAGAGGCCACAAATGAGAAGGCAATGAGGTAGTCATAAACTGTATATACGCACAGAATCAGTGCCCGGCTGCCGGGGTTTCGCGTGATGGGCGGTGCTAAAGGCTGTGCTGGACGTGCCGCGGGGCCTGCCTTTTGTAAACCCCACCAAGACGCTGGCTCCTCAAAGCGCTCCTGGCTCCTGGCTCCTGGTGGCTCCGCCGACTGAGGCGTGGTAGACGGAGCCCTCGTCTCCAGGAACCAAGGGTGGTCTGAAAAATGAACTGCTCTGGTATTTGAAAATTCAGTGCGCGCCTGGATATATACCCTTGTTGATCCACTGGGCTCTGTGTTTAGCATTCCTCAACCGGAGACTAAATCTTCGCAGCCGTCTCACAAGTGACGCTGGCGTCCATACCAGAAATACCTTCCGTAATCTCTTCTAAGCCCAGCAGACTCGGGGATGCTTCTACTCCGACAGGGCCCCAGAGTCCCAGAGGAAGTGCCCCACTGGGGCCCGGCAGGTGGATTATAAGTGCAGCAGAAATAAAATTAAAGACCCAGCTGATGCCAGAAGAACATTGAATGTCTCTCCATTTTGTGCTGAATGAATGGTAAAGGCAAAGTCCGCGCCTGTACCCCGAATTCCACATCTGCAGTGTCCGATTTTAGGTCCAAATCTGTTGCAGGAAAGGGGACCCCTTCCATGGCCCGAGAGTGGGCTCTTGTCTAACACTCGGAAATGAATTGTCCGAGGAGACACAGGTGCTGGCAAAACAAGAGACTTTATTGGGAAGGGGCGCCCGGGCGGAGAGCAGCAGGGACAGGGAACCCCGGAGCACTGCTCTGCCACGTGGCTCCCAGTCTCGAGTTTTATGGTGATGGGGTGAGTTTCCGGGTTGTCTCTGGCCAATCACTCTGACTCAGGGTCCTTCCTGGTAGCACATCCGTCGCTCAGCCAAGATGGATTCCAGCAAGGATTCTGGGAGGCTGGTAGGACTTAAGGACTGGCGTCTCCTCTCTCCTTTTGACCTTGCCCGAATTCTTCCGGTTGGTGGTAGCTTGTTAGTTCCGCATTCCTTACCAGGACCTCCCGTTGTAAGAGAACTCATGCGAGTGGCTACTGTTGTGCCTGGCCGGGGTGGGCGGTTTCGGTCAGTGGTTCCCCTCACAAATCCAGTTTTTCTGTAAGTGAATCTGATGGTGGAGAGCACATTGAATTGGCTGCAGGACCTCTCATGACTGGCCCAGATGCCCTTCTCCTGCTGTTTGTACTATAACCAGCAGTGTGGTGGCCTCCTGGCGGGCTGGCCTGCTGGCGCAGGACGGGTCACAGCAGCTGGGTCACCAGCTGTGCCTCTGAGGAAAGACAGAACCACCGAGAGCAGAAACCCGGGGTTCTCCCATCTTTAGGTCACTAGCTGGTAAGCCCTGACTCTTTCCTGAGCATGCTTCATCAGTAAAGGAGGGCCGTGACAGAAAGGGGAGCCCGCCCCCTCAGGGGACCTTCCTCTTTGGAAGGACAGTCACTGGATCTCACAGACTTGGGTTTGAGATCTCTCTGCCCAGCTAACCAGCCGGTAACCTGGGCCCATCACCCCGCCTCAATGAGCTTTAGTTCCCTCTTCTGTGAAAGGAACATGATCTGTGTGTCACACCTCTCTCCCAGGAGTGTCCTGGGGCTCAAATGAGAAAATGTCCGTAAAAGTGTCCTGTGATGGCCAGACGCTCTCCAGGTATCAGGTGTTATTTCCAACTTCTTAAGAATTACTGGAAACTTGAGGCCTTTGGCACCTTCCCACTCGCTGCTTCCTCCGCGTGGGCGCTAGGTGATAGGTGATTTTCCCGGGCTCCTCCCCTTGCCGCCGCGTGTATCTTTCTTCCTATCAGATCAGGGAATGGAAAATCCTTTAAGTGTCACATTAGGCCAGGGAAGTGGGCAAATCCCAGGGAGCCCGTGGCCATTCCCACCCCGTTTTCATGTACTGGGTCGGTCTGCGTGCACATCCCTTAGCAGCCGCAGAGAAGCACCCAGTCCATCCAGCCGCGGGGCCTTGGGGAGCTGACTCCCTGGGAGCTGGGTGACCTCCTCCCAGCGTCCTCGAGGCCAGGAAGGTGGCTCGAATGTGTCCAGAGGGGGGTGACGTGTGTTTCCCTCTCGTGCAGATCCTGTTCCGGCTCTGGACCTCGGGCAGCAGCTCCAGCTCAAAGTGCAGCGCCTACACGACATTGAAACAGAGAACCAGAAACTTAGGGAAACTCTCGAAGAATACAACAAGGAATTTGCTGAAGTGAAAAATCAAGGTTGGTGGAAAATGTACTCATTCCTTGCTTTTTCTTGCTTTTTCTTTTCTTCTCTTTTTTCTTTTCTTCCTTTCTTCTTTTTTCTTTTCTTTCTTTCTTTCTTTTTTAATTGCCTTCCCCATACTGTTGGAACTAGCTCTGATTGTCACCTTCATCATAAAGTCGGGGTGGGGCAAGAATCAGAGTCATGAAAGAGAGATAATAATAATGCTTAGCAATTGAGAAGGAAAACTTTACCTCTGCAAAACGACTGCGTATGATTGTATTGCCCTCCCTCCGGACGGATCAGGATTCTGTTAAAGTTCTTCCTGAATCATCATGTGATAGGATCTGCCTTTTCAAAGATGGATGCGTTGCCTGCGGGTGACACCTGTCAGAGAGCCAGCTTATGATCAAAGGGTCACAGCCAGTAAGTCCTTTAATAACTGAGGCCATACAGTAAGGCTTTAGGCGCAGCCTCCACATCCCCACGCATAAGCCCCGTGGCGTCCTGGTCACTGTCACCTATTCGTGACGAAGTTAACGAAGGAAAACAAAACAGCTTTCTGGCAACAAGGAAAGAGGGCAAAGGTCGCCTGGCTTTTCCTGTCAGGGAAGAACAAAGAAATCTCTCCCACACCTAAAATCCAGACGTGTCCCAGTCGGGAACCTCGTGGCTTCCTCGTCTTGAGGAAAATCACTGCCCCATGTGACAGCCGCTCTAGGTTTCTCAGCCAAGTCCAAGTAGAAGTGGGCCTGTTTGGTTTTGTTGGGGGTGTGGGTGAGGAAGGTGACAGAAAAGAGAGCAAACGGCTTGGGGGACTTCTGAGGGCTGGAGAAAGAATTACCTGATGACGATTTTTTTTTTTTTTTGCTGTGCTGGGTCTTCGTTGTTGTGCACGGGCTCTATGGCACATGGGCTTCAGTAGTTGTGGCGCCCAGGCTTAGTTGCCCCGAGGTATGTGGGATCTTCCAAGACCAGGGATCGAACCCGTGTTGCCTGCGTTGGCAGGTGGATTCTTAACTACTGTGCCACCAGGGAAGTCCCTGATGACGATTGTTAAAAGCATCCTTGGGGCTTCCCTGGTGGCGCAGTGGTTGGGAGTCCGCCTGCCGATGCAGGGGACACGGGTTCATGCCCCGGTCCGGGAAGATCCCACATGCCGTGGAGCAGCTGGGCCCGTGAGCCAGGGCCGCTGAGCCTGCGCGTCCGGAGCCTGTGCTCCGCAACGGGAGAGGCCACAGCAGTGAGAGGCCCGCGTACCGCAAAAAAAAAAAAAGAAAAAAAAAAAGCATCCTTGGGTTTTGAGACCTTTGGACACCAGCTGGCAAGGAGGGGTCGTGCGCAGAAAGGACCCGGGAAGAGGCAGGAAGGTCCAGGCCTGGGCAGTGAGGACGGCAGGCCCGAGGGCCCCTTCCTCGGGGATGCCACCTCGTTCTGGCCCACAGGGAGCTGTGAGCCTGTGGGACACAAGGGACAGTTTGGTCCTGCTGGGGAGCGAGGTGAGGACTTAGGAGCTTGGGGTCCAGTGAGAGAAATGCTCCCTTCCCCCTGCGGGACTTGGCTCTGGTCAGAACCACCCAGCGCCCGGGGGAAAGAGAACCTGTGGATTCTGGTTCTGCACGTTTCCTTCCGGTGGCCTCTGGCATCTTGTTTTGGCGGCTCCACCGCTTGGGTCTCCTTCAGCTTGATTTGGTTTTGTTGTAGGACGCGGTCGCCTTCCCCCCTCTGTTCTGTCAGCGCCCCAGGGCCAATTGCCCAGTGCAGGGTCATTGCCTCCCCAAAGGCCTCACCTGATGGACATTTCTAAATGAAATGCAGAGCCTAAGGGACTTCCCTGGCTGTCCAGTGGTTAGGACTGGACTTGGCGCTTTCACTGTAGGGGGCACGGGTTCGATCCCTGGTTGGGGAACTAAGATCCCACAAGCCACGTGGCGTGGCAAAAAAAAAAAGAAAAAAAAGGGAGAGCGAGAGAAAGAAATGCAGAGTCCAAGATTCAAGAACAAAGGCTCCAAAGGCCAGCAGACCGGGCCAGGGTCCCTTGGTTGCCACCACTTCGCTGTGTGACCTGGAGCAAGTGGTCTCACATTGTTGAAGCCTCGTTTTCTTGGGTGGGGGCAGAATTCTCGTACTAACCCTGAAGGGCTGTTGTAGGATCAGATGAGATGCGCTGTTCCCAACACTCAGCAAATACCAGCTGCTCTTACCTCAGCGCTGTGGCTTTTTCCGGAAGTCGCCCCCCGTCCTTCTCTTTGTTTATTGGCGTCTTTACCGATTTCCCGCTGCCAGGAACATGCGCTTTCCTCTCTTCTCTCCCCAGTATAAAAATGATTTGAATTTGGAAGGGGTTGAGGCGCACATCACTTGTTTTAGTCATCACAGCTGTAGTGTGGATGGATCAAGTGTTAGAGCAGGACAGGAGTTTCTTTATCACATGCTGTAACTCTCCCCCACTCCATGCAAAGGTGAGTGAACGGGGCCCAGGCACAGCCCGTGGGAGCAGAGGTCTTTGGTGTCCTCTCCTCCACGCCGCTCTCCCTTCTCCCCTGCTCACACGGAGGGGACCCAGCTGGGACACGCCCAGGGCAATGTCCTGGACCTGGGCCCAGGTGCCAGAGGAGAGACCGAGGCTCCAGGACAAATCCGCCCCTGGCTCACTGAGCAGCCCACCTGGGCTGGATGTGACCCTACTTTGATCATGAGCTGGCTCTCTGACAGGTGTCACCCGCAGGCAACGCATCTGTCGTTGAAGGCAGATCCCCACCAGACAGAGTGGGAGCCCCAGGCTAGTGCCCCAAACTCCTCTGGAAGGAGCATAGATGGGTCACACTGAGAAACCCATTGGGTTGAGCACCAGGGCCCAGGGGCTGCCCAGATGTTTCCAACCCATTGCTCAAGGCAGAAATGCTGCGTGTTTACAGCCGCACTGACCATCGACTAAAAAGAATGTGCAGATGTTTCCAGAGGTGACCTGTCGTGTCCGCTTTGGACGTGTTCCGCTCTCTCCCAGCCTGGGCCCCGTCACTCCATGTTAACCATTGTGCTCACAGAGTGTTTCTTCCAGGCCCCAAACACCCGGCCCGAGAGGCAGGAAGCCCCCTGTTCGTCTCTCAAATGCCCTGCCAAGGTCATTGGTCTTAATTCCCTCTCTCCTCCTCTGAGGAGAACCCTCTGGTTCCACTGGATGAAAAAGGCCAGTTTCTTATCTTAACGAAGGAGCCCCTAGCTTTTATGCGCCAAGCCACGTGGGTACCAATGCCCGGCTGCCTGGCTCCCGCTCGGCCCGGCGTGTCGGTGCAGCTCAGGGAGCAGAAGCTGACGTGAGCTACAGCCCGAAGGAACAAGGGCCGCCAGTCCAAGCACTTACATGGGCAGAGACCTGGCAGGCGACATTGTCGCGTGGGCCTGGAGCCCCGTTGTCACAACCCCGTCGAGGCCTCACCCTGCTCAGCCCAGCCTCATGCCCCAGCCACTTTCCGAGCACCCACTGTGTCAGGTGCTGGGACGACCAAGAAACTCAGCCTTGCCTCCCACGAGATGGACCCACGCCCAGGCAGGTGCGGTCCCCCAAGAGCTCCACCAGCCTTGGAGCCGGGGCCTCGGTGCTCTGCCTGGGGCTGGCTGGCCCGCCCAGGGGGGTGGGGGTGAATGGGGCAGGAGCAGGTGGAGTGGTCCCACCCCAGAGCCACTTACGAGTCTGAGTTAGGACCCTGCCCTGTTCGTTGCATCTGCTCTTGTGTTCCTGTTTTGGGTCACTGAAGCAACTGCTGTAAACACGCACTTGGTGGTGGGGGAACCTGGGCTTTCCAGGGGCGGCCCTGACCCCCAAGGGACCCTGCGTCCTGAACACCGGGCACTGCAGGGCTTCGTCACACAGCACTGCTTCCCACGCCTCTGGCACTCCCCCTCCCTCAGCTGCGGCTCCCCTGGGCCCGTCATCGGTTCTGCACACGCAGCCTGGGTCTGCCAGACTCTGGCCCCGGTGGAGGGTGCTCTCAGCACCCAGGCTCTGGGGCTGGTCCCTTCCAGCCGAGGAGACAGGTGCCCCATCCACTTAGCGCACCGTGTGTCTCATCACTTGGGAAACAGCAAAGCTGCAGCCCATGGCCAGGGAGGTCAGTAGGCTTCTTCCAAAATGTACGCACAATTATGAACCGTTTTCTTTGTAAGAAAGTACTTAAACCCACACTAAAATGTTATTAATCTCCCCTCAGTAGAGGACTAATTGAAGCCTCGTCAGTAGGATGATACTGTATTTTACCGTTGATTTCCCCCCTCTTTTTCTTAAGTTGTATTAGAGAGACATAGTTCTTCTTCCCAGCAAAGTCCATTGATCCTCCTCAACCTAAATGTTTAAAGTTCAATTTAACATTTAGGGAGTAAAAGGTCTCCGAAGGGACTTGTAACCATTGATTTTGTGTCAGAGTTGAAGAGCTAAAGTTTAAAACACACCAATCCTCCTAGGTTATGAAAGCCTAGTATATATAGCCACATGGAACCATGCTTCTCTTACTGGAGTATTTTTTTCCCCCTTCTGCAGAGGTAACGATAAAAGCACTTAAAGAGAAAATCCGAGAATATGAACAGACTCTGAAGAACCAAGCCGAGACCATAGCTCTCGAAAAGGAACAAAAGTTACAAAATGATTTTGCAGAAAAGGAGAGGTGAGCACGTGTTGGGATCTGCACGCACTGGCGTGCTGACGTAACGTTTTACTTGTACACTTCACATCACAAGACAGCTTTTTTTAAATGGACCTGTGAAATAAGCCCAGGTTGGAAACCAAAATCCTAGGGGCTCTAAGGCACAATTTTGTTTGAAAAACAAAGGTGTCCCTTGTTCTGTAATTTGTGAGATTGTGAGATGACCTTGAGTGAAATGTACCAGTCTTTCCCTTTGGTGGGTAGTGTCAGGTGTGTCAAAGGGCGTGTCTGTCGGGGCCACATGGTGCCGGGGCTTGAGCACAAAATGTGTGTGGTTGGCACATAGGGGTGGTACCCGAGGTAAGATGAGACGGGTGGGACTGTCCCCTGCCGTGTGTCTTCTCTGGGAACCCAGGGCGATGCTGAGCTCCTGATACCTTCTTAAGTGAATTTTGATATTTAACATCTCTGTCTGTCTGTCTGTCTGTCTGTCTGTCTCTCCCTCTCTCTCTCTCTCTCTCTCTCTCTCTCTCTCTCTCTCACACACACACACACACACAATATCTTTTTTTTTTTTTAATTTTTTTTGTCTCTTGCCTCTTTTCATTACCTCACAGTGCTCCATACACCAAGGAGTTAGTATCAGCAAGATATCTTAATGCACCATTCAAGGGCTGTGAGTGTTAGGTTTCCACGGGCCTGCTTCCCCCAAAACTTTGCCACAAATAATGAGTTGCTTTTTCACTAGTGTGATGACTTAATGAAAGTTAGATTTCTTATAAAAACCATAGGAGTGTCGAACTTACCAATTCAAACTGCATTAAGTCAGATCTCTCAGAACTCTGGTGAAGCTAAGGTTTAAAAATCTAAGCCTGTCATGAAGAAACGTGAGTCCATTAACGAGAGGCACTAAAAGTCTGGTTACAAGTTAAGAGGCAGGCCCCGTGGTGGGGTTTTGTGGGTGTTTCCCGTGGACTTGGAATGCAGCTGCTCGGACTTCTATGAGGCAGGCTCCGTGGAGATCTCGGGCATCACCAAGGCCTCTCTGGGCCACCGTTAAACTGGCTTCATTTAGAAAAGAAGAAGAATGCCCGCTACACTCATTGCCGGGCCCTCTCGAGATGTTGTCTCAGCAAGTGCCCAGGATAGACCTGTGGAGCAGACCATCTCATTTTACAGATTAGGCACCTGCCCACACTCTCCCAGCGAGGTACCCAGAGGTGGGGGCAGAGCCTGACCCACCGCTATGGCCCTGGCCTCCCTTTGCGCTCAGACTTGGCCTCCCAAAGCCCTCACTGCAGGACCAAAGCCAGTCCCTCGGGGCCAAGCCCAGATCTACAGGGGATGTCGCATCTACGCTGCTGGGAGAGCAGGGCTGGGTACAGCCCCTGGGAAGAAAGTGAGCCCCACAGAGTCGGGGTTCTGTGACCCAGCAGATGTGGGTTCTTGACCCAGCAGCCGTGGAACTGGCACTAAATATGTCTCCTAGGAAAGCACTCTGTGCCCAAAGAGATTTCTCACCATATTACTGATAATGGAGGGGAGGGGGGAATGCAAGCCATTGAAATGCCTCGCCAACAGGAAATGGGTGCGTAAAAGTGTCCACCCCTAACGGGAACGTTATACAGCCATTATAAAATAATAGTTTTGTTGAATTTGCAATTATACCAGAAATGTATCCAGCATAATGCGAAGTGAAAAATGCATGATACTGAATTATAGACAGCGTGATTACATCTGCAGAGAGCAAACTTATGCATTACAAAAGTAGGGAAATAAATTTCTATAGGACTTTAATATTATTAAGTTGATTTTTCAAACTAGGTAAAAGGATTGATTATATTAAAAGATGCAAATAACTGACCACTGGGGGTGGGGGATGAAGCTAGATCTTTATCTCATTCTTTACACCAAAAAATTGAAACAGATTAGGATTTAAGTATTAATAATTAAATCATGTACGTATTGGAAGAAAACGTGTGCATTTACTTTGTTTTTAATAATTTTGGAATCGAGAGATCTTTCTAAACATAAAAGCAAAGGTATATAAATGCAGCTGCCTAAAATTTCACACAGACTTTTGAAAACAGGTAACAGTGGACAACATTTTTAAACCATCAAGAATCTGGGAAGAAATATTTGCACCACATAAGAAAAAGGGCTAATTTTCTTTATAAACAAAGAACTCTTACAAATTAATAAGGAAAAAACCCAGCGCTGCAAAAAATGGGTAAAGGAGTTGAGCAGACAGTTCATACAAAGAGAAATTCTCAGCTTTACTCCAGACTAAAACTAAGTTTAATTTTATCCAGTGTTGGCACAGCAGAACACTCTCAAATGCTGTTGGCAAGAGTTTAAACTGGTGAGGCTTTTTGTTGGAAAGTTTCTCAATATCTATCAAAACAACAAAAACAGTTGCACATACCCTTTCACCAGTGTAGTTCCTCTGTTAGAATTTTATCCAACAGATTCATTGTCAGAATTATGCACCAGTACCTATGATGATCATTGTGGAATTGTTCAGTAGAAAGGGGTGGTAAACCATCTAAATGTCCATAGAGGCTTGGTTAAGTCAGTTGTTTAATAAGAATGAGGACGAACTATATATGCTGGGGTAGAACAGTTCCACAGTACGGAGATAAGTGAAAAAGCTAGCTGCAGGATACCATGTGTGCTCTGATCCCTTTAGTATTAAAAGAAAGGGGCGGGGAGTGTTTATTACACTATAATATATCACATCTGAGTTTATATTATGCTACAGTATGTTACATATTACATTGTATTTCTATACGTATAGAAAAATTCTAGGACTTCCCTGGTGGCGCAGTGGTTAAGAATCCACCTGCCAATGCAGGGAACACGGGTTCGAGCCCTGATCCAGGAAGATCCCACATGCCGCGGAGCAACTAAGGCCGTGCGCCACAACTGCTGAGCCTGCGCTCTAGAGCCCGCGAGCCACAGCCACTGAGCCCGCGAGCCACAGCTACTGAAGCCCACGCACCTGGAGCCTGTGCTCCGCAACAAAAGAAGCCACTGCAGTGAGAAGCCCGCACACCGCAACAAAGAGCTCTCCACAGCTAGAAAAAGCCCGCACGCCCCAACAAAGACCCAACGCAGCCAAAAATAAAATAAATAAATAAATTTATTTTAAAAAAAGGAAAAAAAATGAGGAAGCCCTTTATTGTATTAAAAAAAAAAGTAAAGAAAAATTCTAGAGAGCTACAAAAGAACTTTGAGGAGTGCCGGTGGAGCCCAAGGGAAAGGACATTTTACCTTCCATGCTCTTATGGTATTTGTGGTGGTGGTTTTTTTCGTTTTTTTTTAACGCAGAGCATCTATTAGTTTTATAATTGAAATATATGCAAGCGCAAGCAGTGCTTTTCCATAGATTTCCATAAATTTGGGTGCCTTTTTTAACTGTACCATTTCTGCTTTTCCGTATTCCCAGGTTTCTTCTTTATGAGAGCATGTGTTATATTCATATGATGTAAAAATAATAAACTTATTTTTAGAGATTTTTCTGCCGATGAGGAGGAAGGAATGCTATTTATTGACCAGGGAATTCATTTGGAGATCATGGGAAATATAAATACGTGGAATGTGGCTGCAAACATTCCGCATGTCCCCATTAGGTATTAGAGTTGCCTTTGCATTCCATTCCAACAGAAACGGAACAGCTGTCGAATCTCTTCAGTACATCCTTTATTCCAGCAAATTCCTTCATTGTGTCAGCAAAATGTAAATGTATCGTTCTTCTTGGGCTAACTTCAGGAAACAATGAGTGCGTGATGATGGTTTTTCTTCCTTTTTTTTTTTTAATATCTGGCATTTCAAGAACAAGCTACATTTAGGATAACCTTCTAGATCAGTTGCCTCACGTCAAGTCCCACGGGAAATACACCTCCCCTCGTGTGATGTGCGGGTACAAAGTCTGGGTGTTAAAGAGCAAGGCATCAGGGCTCCTGGCATTACGAGTTGTAACCGGCCGCGAGCCTCTCACCAGCCGTGCGAAGATGGCTCATCGCCGTAGCTCCAGAACACACAAGATGTGTGAGTTGCTAAACAAGATGACCAATCTGGCTTCTTCCTCTTCCTTTTCAGAAAACTGCAGGAGACCCAGATGTCCACCACCTCAAAGCTGGAAGAAGCCGAACATAAAGTCCAGACTCTGCAAACAGGTGTGCTATTCTGCCTGCCGGTCAAGCTGCTACAGGCCGGGCTGACCTAGGGCAGGTTTGCGCCACCTCCCAGTCCCTCCAGGTCCCCTCTGACACCTGTCACCGCCGCCGCCGTGGTGAGCCTGGAGGAGGGAGGGAGCCTTCGCCCCAGCGTGCCTCAGACCCCCTCCTCCACAGCTCCCCACCTCGACTGCATGAGTCACCCACACTGAGTCGTTGAGGTGGGAGGCTCTGAATCCCATTTGCATCGCTGCCACAAGCCATCCTTTCTTCCTGCTCTTTTTCCAACAAACAAGTCTAAATCACCAAACTGTCAAGGGCTGACATCTCATTTGGAGCAATAATGAGGGCAAAAAAACCCCTTATTTCTACCCTGTGAAGTTAAGGAGAACAGTAATAGCAGACCTTTAAAACTTTAGATGCCAAAAAAGGTTATGCTTGAGTTTTTATCGCTTCTTTGAACTTCTTCCTGCCTTTTTTCTTTTTGTTCTGAAAGAGAAATGGCGCTATATATTTAATTTAAATGTGGGGAAAAAAATCAGAAGACATCAGAGTCCAAGTTTTAAAAAAACACAAGTGACAGAGTGGGAGAAACTAATCATAACAAATTCACAGTCAAATAATATCCAAAGAATGTAAAGCTCACCTACAAATCAAAAAAAAATAGATAAACCGTCCAGGAGAACAATGGGCTAAGGATGAAAACAGGCAGTTTGCGGAAGACGTACACGCGGCCAATACACATATGAAAAAATGTTAATTTTGAACAGGCAGGGAAATGCTAATTAAATCAGTAAAAGATTGTTTTGCCTGTCAGACTGTCGAATTTTTTTTTTAATTGATAATTTACAGTGTTGGTGGAAGTATAGGAAAATAGTCACACTCTTAGTATTGACGTGGATGTAAATCGACTCTTGGGAGGCCAGCCGAGTGAGATTTATCTGAAGTTGAAACATCCATGCTCTTTACCCAGCACCTTCCTTTCTAGGTGTCCTGACTCCCCGGGCGTGTGGCAAGCCCTGTACAAGAGCTAAGTTGTTACTGTCATTGCCAATGTCCCAGCATGGAGAGATGTCCATATGCCTGCTAAGGGCAAAGGGCAAATCTCAGAAGATTTTGGTATCATCCTATTTATGAAGGGGGAGGGGTGTGAAATATATATATATACACACACATACACTTAAATATGTATGCAGTTAGGTATGGAAATACTTTTTAAATAGTGAAGTTTATTTAAAAGCAAGAAACTTACACAATAAACTAGTAACGGTGGTTATCTCAGAAGAGGCGCATGGGGTGAGGTGAGGTGGCAGTGGAAGGGGATTTTTCTGTTGGATGCTGTGTATACTTTTGCAATCTTTGCCTCCTTTGAAATGAGAATGTATTACATGTATACTTTTTCTTTCTGACTTAATGTGAACAATTAGTATATTATGGTTTTATGTCCTCTGCCTTTCAGCGCTGGAAAAAACTCGAACAGAATTATTTGACCTGAAAACCAAATATGACGAAGAAATTACCGCCAAGTAAGTCTCTGCCTGGCTCCCTCCATTGGCATTATTTGGTCAGGTGTCACCCGATTTTGCTAACCCGTGAAAGATTTCCCTGCGCCACCCTCCTGTTTATTGACTTTGCAAAGCGGTACGGGGTTTCGAAGATGTTCGGCCTCTGAGCTGCCGTAAGGAACAGGGTTTCACTCCCATGACTTGCTTGCATCAGTTTAAAACCCAAGATGTGACAGTAAGCTCTATCTGGTGCTCTCAGAACAAGCCTTCCAACTGAAACTCCTTTCCTTAATTATTGTGAAGCCTGGCCACCACTGTGCCTTTGTCTAAGAAAGTTTGAAAAAGAGCCAGTGTAGAGAAGATGTGATACTTGGGACATTTTGCGGAGCTTGGTCTGCGCCAGTAGCATCCCCTCTTACCTGTGCCTTCACTCCCACACAGGTGCATTTGTTCAAATCCCACCTTATGGTGCTGGGCGTCCGAGTGCGGACACACCCAGAGGGGGCGTGTATCTTTGGGCAGGTGTATCACACAAGGGTCTTGTGGGGAGGAAATCAGTGATGCACTGCGGGTACGCTGTGGCTAGCCTACCCTCCACGCAGAACACCAGGAAGCAAGAAATAATGCTGACGTAAATCAAGAAAGATGAAGGAGCAACAGATCATCCCCTGACAACACCAGGCTAGAGTCCGAACAACTTTTTCCTGTCCCACCTCCCCCAGAAACCCATGCGTCCCCAACACCCACCCCACCCCAGCCCTGACAGCTGTGTCTCCAGTGAGAAGCATCTCCTGCTGTGCTCACACCGGGCCTCAGTGGGCGCTGGCGAGTGGGGAGGTGGCTCTGAACAGCGTCGCCCTCCTCCCCGGCGCCTGCTCCGTGTGGGGCTCTGGTACTCTGCACCCCTCAGTCCCATCACCTTTGCCCTTGGCCTTTGAGGTTGCTGCTGGGCCAGCTCCTCTCAGGGCACGTTGAGGGGGCAGTAGGGCGGCCCTTGACCTTTGCTCTGGGTTGTTTAGCAGCTCGAGATCTTGAGAGCCCAGCTACCCAGGTCTGGTGGTCAGAACCAATTTTGATCATGAGCAGAGATCTTCTGCGCAAAGACTAAAACATCCTGGTCCGTCTTGGCGACTCCGACTGACTTGTTGGCATGTCTAATCCCGGGGGACCCCGCCAGATCACTGTCCCGTTTCGGTGTGCTGAAATGAGACTTCAGGTGGTACAGAAAGAGCCGGTTCTAAGGTCCCGTGACCGTTAACGTTGCGCTTTGAAAACTGGTGGTTCTGGTATTAACGCTTCCGACCCCGGGCATCACTGTCAGTGGGCCGGCAGGCGCGCGTCTCCGCCCTCCTCTCTGAGCCCACAGCCTGAGAGTTCCTCACCTCCCAAGACGTACCCTCCGAGGCACCACGCCAGCTGCTGTCACCCTGGGGTTCCTCGGTGTCCGTGTGCGGGTTCCCTCTTCTGCCCGCGTGTCATCCTTGTTTTTCTACTGTTTCCGCCTGGACTTTATTCTACTATGTAGGTTGTTTTTCTCAGTAAATTCGATTTTTTTAATTATAATGTTTTAGTCTGATACATAGCTCTAGCCTTAAGTTTATAGCATTTCTTTTCTAAAAGACTTTGATCTGAAGTTGCTGTGCTAGTTCCCTGATTCATTCACTCTTATCCACCTCATCTTACTTGCTGACAAAATTCATGATGACTTTGGGGGTGATAAATGGGATTATTTCATTAGTTTCTGTTAATTTATTTTTGTTAAACCACATCTCTTTCTGAAAGGCATAGATACATCTTGCATATCTACAGTCAACCAAAGTTGGCTCTATTATACACTTTAAAAAAACTTCTGTGAACGCAACCTCTAAGCCCGTCTAAGCCCATGGTTTTCAAACTGGGTCACAATCGCCAAGTCACTTTAGCGAGTGGCGACTGGCTAGTTGGGTAATAAATAGAATATAAAACAAAATAATGGAATAGAATAGAAAATGTCATGGCTCGTGGCACACAGTAAAGTTAGGCATTGTTTTGTGACCCTTTTAGCTCGTGTGTAAATCTGAAAGTACAGAGTTATTGAGCCACCGCATAAAATGTAGTTCTTCCTGTGCATCTCAGTCAAAAACCATTTTGAAAGCCTCTGCTCAGAGACTGTCACCAGAGCTCAACTTCCAGAAGCCAGTGTCTCCCGCCGTGTTCCCTGCGTGCACGGGGCGGGGAGGGGGGGGGCACCTACCGCCTGGTGACACCAAGCATCTGCAGAAACTATTGGGAGTTGACAGCCAGGAATGCCACCTGTCATATGATGGCTAAGTACTGGGCCCTGGCTGAGAGCCACAACTTCTTCCTTCCTTCTTGGCCTTCCAAAAAGCCACACAGAAAATTTGTGTCCACGTAACTGGTGTGCCTTAGGGCTCGAGGCAGCAACGGCACCGAGAACAGCCGTCTAGGAAGGATTTAACCTTCCCCAGCTCACAGCTGTAGGTCTTCTCTAGGGAGGGCACGTGGCGGCCAGGAGTGCCTGGGAGACAGAGAGAGGGAGGAGGGGCCATCTTGTCTCTGTGCCCACCCTCTCCCTGCCTCCCTGTGCTCGGGGCCAGGGTGATGCTTGGGGATGATTCCCGTCTCTCAGCCAGCAAAGAGCTCAGTCACCTGCTCCCAGGTCATCCTGCTTCCTGGGAGGGGTCAGAGGTGCCTGGAGATGTCGGGCTGATTTTCAGTCTTCAGTCTTGTCCTAAGTTACCATCTATAGATGCAGGGACCCTAGGCCGTTTCTAAGCCGCCAGCTCTGTCATCTGACAGGTAAGATCATTAAATCTCGGGTCACCTGCGTCAGCAGGGCTACCCAGGGGAGCACCAGAGGCCGGGCCTCCTGCCCCCAGACCTCTCCTTGAACTCTGAGCCCGCCGGCCTTTGACGAGAAGCGGTGGTGGTGGACAGGGCTCGGGGAGAAATGTCTCTAGACTGTTTCCCGTCACATCAGCGTATCTTGAGTCCAGAAAGCTTCTTTTCCCTCCAAATCCAGATGAGTGAAAACCCACACGTTACTTGCTCATTTTCACTGAACTAGAGTAAACGGAGAATGGAATAAAAAAGCATGGGGGTCAGTTGTTCTGTCACGTAAAATGCTTTGCCTCTGGACTGTGGCTCTTGTTACCAACTGCTGACGGGGCCATGGGTGCTCTCGGGGTGTGTCCCCTCCTGTGATCATAGCAGGAGGTCCTTGTCTCCACAGACAGGCGGGGAGGCAGAGGTGTGGCGTGCACGTGGGCGCAGAGAGAGAGCGAGCCTCATGGGCACACCTCAGAGCCACTCGTCAGCGGCGCTAGCATTCCTGGAGGCCTCCTCGGGGAGGCTCGGTGGAGGGGTGCGGGGGAGAAAAGCTGTTGTGAGCCAGCGTGACCCCTGCTGTGATGGAGGGGACGTTAGTTAGCGCAGCACCTGTGCCGTCAGGGTGTCCACAGAAGACAGCCCACTCTAGCTATGTCGGTCAGAAGAGAGTTTAACGTGGACACAGCGGGGACGAGGGAGACCAGCGGGGTCCGGGCACCCTGAGCGAGCACTGGCCGGGCCTCACCCCACCTCCGTTTGGAGGGGCCACCTGGAGAGGAGCTGTGACCTCTGGGAGGCGATGGGGATCCCGGCAGCGCCAGCAACCCCTGACCTTACCCTCCTCCCCTCCCCGGCCAGGGGAGGGGCAGGGGGAGAGGGAGCTGGCGCCGGGGATGGCGGGTCTCCAGTGCACACGACCCCACCCCGCTGGAGCCAAAGGAAGGGACTGGAGGAAGCCTTCCTGAAAGGGATGACCAGGGGTTTGAGGCGTTGCTAGAGGCAAAGGAGGAGCGCCCTCTGTGAAAACACCAGGCGGCGAGGCCGATCTCCTGGAGGACCAGCCCCAAGCTCCGGCGGGTGGACCTGCCAGGGCAGGTGGGCATGGTGGGCGCAGGGGCTGGACTGAGGCTCGGATGGGGATCGGCATTTCCCAAATAGATGGACGGCTACCACAGGGCAGCCTAGGGCCAAACCCTTACTGTAAATGGTTCCCAGAATAAGTAAGCCACAAAAAATGTAGAGAATGGCCTGAGATAATAATTGCTACTTGCTTTTAACTTCGGAGACAATCGCTTCGATCTTGGACATCCCACACGGAGCTGCCCCCTCCGCATTCCTCCCCGCTTTCATTTTCTGGGAAAGGTCTGTCACTTTATCATCTGCTTCCGGCCCGACTGACGTACACTGTCTTAGACTAGACAGCTTTTCATTAATACCTACGAATATAAGCCCCCCAGGGGCAAATCTCACAAATGGTCTTAAAACATTTCAAAACGGTGTTATCTTCTCCCTTCGAAAGGAGGGCTTTTAAAAAAATGTGTTGACAGAAAATGCAGGAAGGGGATGGGGGAGGCCCTGTGGAAGGTGGGCTTTGAGTGGATTGCCGGGGTCCGCTGCTCACCCTCTGTGTGTCCCCGGATAAGCTAATTGACCTCCGTGACTCTCTTTTCTCGCCTGTACAATGGGCATAATAGTAGTCAGGACGCCGGGTGGCTGTGGAGAGTAATGAGGAGGTGTGTGTGCAGCGCCCAGCACGGTGACAGCTGTGGTCACTGTCACTAATGGCTGTAAGCTATTCTATTGTCAACGAGTAGAAGCTGTTCCCAACAAGCTTGCCCTGGGCTCGGGTGCGTGCGTTTCTGAAATTAGACGGGCCTGAATGGCATCATCTCCACAGGAGTCTGGAAGAGCCCACGTCGCCTGTCCGTCCCTGGGAGATGTCACTGGGGTGACCATCCCCGCCCCCACTTGGGACCGAAGCCTGCAGGTCAAAGGCAGCGAGGCCGTCGGGAGCCCCCGTTGACTGGGTGCAGCCCTCGGCCTGCGTCAGCTGGACCGGCCCGGCTGGCTGTGGCGGGTACAGCAGCAGGAAAGTTTTCCATGTGTAGGCTTGAAGCGAAATGTAATTAGCCTTTATGTGCAGAACAAGGCCTCATTGATGAATACAGCTGGTCTTTGTTTTGTCCTGTCATTGAGAGTGGGAGGTAAAGTGCTCTTCTTCATGTTTATTAATGCAAGGTCCCTTAGACAAACGGCAAGCACAGTTTACTATTTGTTGGAACATTGGGGGGCTTGCCAAAACAGTTGCTGTGGAAGAGGATTGCAGGGTTTCAGATTATAGCCATTTCTGGGTTAAATAAATGAATTATTTCTCAGCTTTTTTTTTTTTTAAGTTAAAAACGTATGTCCTCCTCAGCTGGTCAGGCTGTGTACAGATCTTCTGCCTTCTCTTAGCAAATAGAGATTTAGCACCCCACTTGACATTAACGTGGAGATTCTAGCAACGTCGAGCAGGTTGGATTTTAAGATTTCAGTGGTTCCCCGGGATGGCCTTGGAGAAGGAGGGCAGACAGCTTTTTGGGCCCCGGGAGAGAGGCCTGGAAGCTCCCCCTGCCCCCCGACTCCACGCCTGTCTCCTGCAGCTGTTCGCTTGTAGTTGCGCTTAGGTGGCCGCTGCCCACGGTGGGAGCAGTGTTGCCCTCCCAGCCAAGATACCAGCATTCTGGGGGAAAGTGCAGGAAGTCCCATTTTCGCTCAAGTCCACGACCACCTCTTTGCTCTGTCCCCCAGAGTCCTGGTTGCAGAAGGAGCTTCAGTTGTAACACACACAGTCAGCTTATTACATTCCTCTTGACTTGTGGGCGGAGGCTCTGAGCCTCTGATGAAAGAAAATATTGAATTGCACTGAAATGCTGCATTTTTTATAGCTAATGTTAGTCTTAGAAGAATTTGCACCTCCCAAACCTTTCCTGCCGGTAAAATTCATATTTCTTAAGGTTACTCATGTTGTATTCCTTGCCTGTATGCTTTTTAAAAAGAACCACATCGTATGCACACATACTTACATAGTACATTACAAAAGAGACGTTCATGAGGAACTTCACTTGGGTGCATTTTAGAGTATTTACTCTCTAGCATGTATATAAACCGATGTATAATCACCAAATGCATTATGCTCTGAGAAAGCAGGAAACTCCCAGGCGAGCTTGGCTCAGGGCTTTACTGAAATTGTTTAAGGGAGCCTGTACCCTGCACCCCGTGTTTTGGAGGTAGGGGGTGCGTGTGTGCCAGAAATGGGCGTGGAGGACCTCAAACGAGATTTGAGAATGTGAGGATGCCCACAGTTGAAGATTCGACGGGGACCAAGACGGTGCACGCATCCGGGTCACTCTGCACTGTGTCATGGCACCTTTGTGCATGATACCTTGTCTGTTCTTTCCAGCAGTCGTGGAGGAAGTGTTTGTGGTGTTCATTGCATAGACAAGGAAACAGTGCTGGGAACACAGAGGCAGGCCTCAAATCCAGTCCTTTGGACTCAGAATCCAGTGCTCTCTGCACTCCCACCGTGGCCTAGAAAGTCTCTTCCTGTGCTCTCTTCAAAGGGCTGAGTTAGGGAGTGCCGGCTCCCTGGGTGACCGGCCTTCTTGAAGGGTTTCACGTCTTCTCTCCCTCCCCACGAGCCCCGCGGTATGTACCCTCGCAGACCGATTTCTCTTTTATTTATTTTTATTACAGTTCCACATGCAAGACTCAGGAAACTGGGCCAGGTAGAGCTCAGTAAGCGGCATACGCGCTTAGACAGATTGTGCTTCCCCGGCTGCATTTACAAAGACCAACCTCAGTGTCCGGAAGTGGAGTCTCCCTGCTGTACCTTTAAGAATGTAGCATTTTCTGTTTCCTGGCTTTCTGATGAGTCATCAGTTTCCAGTAGGGGTTGCTGTAATTATCCTGGTTAGATTAATTTCCCTAAAAATAGAGAAGCAGCTACTCTGATGGTTTCGAGGGGATGGACTTGAATAAAGAAACCCCTGTCCCTTAAACCTGAGAAAGAAATCAAACTTGCTGGGAACAAATGATGCCTTTTTTTCCCCATACCTTATCTGCAAAAGGGTGTGTGCATTTTGTAGAATTCCTGGGATTTTCCCTCTCTGTCCGGGCATTTTTCTTCACACCTAAAAGTCAGTGCCTGCAGGAGCCCTAAAGGGCTTTCCTAGGCTTTTGCACTGACTGAATCTGTTTTGCCTTTTCCAAGCAGTACAGCCCTGATCTGGAGTTTTCCCCAGTCTGGGAACTGCGTAGAAAGAAGGGCGTGGCTTCATATTTTCACATCCAGTAGAAAGACCTCTGAGTGCCAAGGATTCTTCACCTGTTCCATGGACTCCGTGGTCTAGAAATTATAAGGCGTCGGTGAGAACTGGCAATCTTTACCTTTCCTCCCTTCAGCTAATCTTTTTATATATATATATATATGTGTGTGTATATATATATATATTTATTTCTGGCTGCGTTGGGTCTTCGTTGCTGCGCACAGGCTTTCTTTAGTTGCGGCGAGCAGGGGCTACTCTTCGTTGCGATGCATGGGCTTCTCATTGCGGTGGCTTCTCTTGTGGAGCACGGGCTCTAGGTGCGTGGGCTTCAGTAGTTGTGGCTTGCGGGCTCTAGAGCTCAGGCTCAGTAGTTGTGGCGCACGGGCTTAGCTGCTCCCTGGCATATGGGATCTTCCCGGACCAGGGCTCGAACCTGCGTCCCCTGCACTGGCAGGCGGATTCTTAACCACTGCGCCACCAGGGAAGTCCCCCTTCGGCTAATATTAAAACTCTGTGTTAAAATGCGGGCATTGTATCAGGTGCTAGAACTACAGAGTAAAGCGGGCAGGGAGAGTTAACAGGTGTGATATGCACACAGACATGGCTCACACTCTGCACACAAAAACACATGCCACACATGTGTGCATATAGCTGTCCTATGTGCGTGTGTGTGCAAACATGTTTATGAAGATGGAGATAGCAATCACATTCATCCAGCGTCCTTGGAGGGGGTAGTGTAGAGAAAAGTGTTCACAGGCTGTCACCTGGGTTTGGCGTGCTTTTATACAAATTTTGGGTTTTTGTTTTTTTGGGTTTTTTTTTTTTTGTGGTACACGGGCCTCTCCCCGTTGCGGAGCACAGGCCCCGGACGCGCAGGCTCAGCAGCCATGGCTCAAGGGCCCAGCCGCTCCGCGGCATGTGGGATCTTCCCGGACCGGGGCACGAACCTGTGTCCCCTGCATCAGCAGGCGGACTCTCAACCACTGGGCCACCAGGGAAGCCCCCAAATTTTGAGTTTTTAATGATCCTTGAAGTTCTTCTGATCCACTGTGAAGGACAGTCTTGGAGAACTCACAGTTTGAGGCTAAAGGAAACGGGTAAGGGACTGTTGGAGAAAACGTCGATTTGTAGAAGATCAAAGCACAGCAAATGAGCTGCAAAATGGGCATCATCAGGGGCACTTTCCTGCTTGTGGGGCTCGAGGAACAGGATGGGCGTGTCCCTGCAGACCGCCCAGAGTTGGCAACGTCGCCTGACCTGCCTCAGAGGAGGGCCCTCACCTCGGTCCCTGCACACCACGGGCCCACTGGCATCATCGACACGTGGGGCTTTTGTTGAATGAATCACTCCGCGGGTGCCTCCGCTGTGGAGACCGGTGGATCAGGGGTGCAGCCAAGGGACCAGTCTCGGCAGTGCTGAGAGCCCGACCAGCAAGTCCGTTTGCTCTCTGGAAGGGCAAACTAAGGAAGCTGTTGGGGTCTAGGAAGAAGGCAGGAGCCACCTGAACCTTTGAAGTGCTTCATGAAGACAGAATTGTAATGGAGGCCAGGCTGGAATGTTCACGCTGCCTTCTGCCCTCAGTGAGATTCCTCCCGAAGCCGTGCATTTCTGACCCCCACCCCCGGGAGTCCCTGGCTGCAGTGGGGGCCGTGGCCTCACTGGTCATTGTGACACTGCACATGTTTGCTTCCACAGTGTCGGGAAGAAGGGGATTTGACGCACTCTGACCAGTCAAGCGCCCTTTGAAGGGAGGCAGGAAAGCTGGCGGAAGTGGGAAACTATCTTTCGCTTGGAATCGCCCCACATCAGTGAAGACTAATTCCTTTTATGTGACATGTATTATTTTTAATCACGAAAGCCACACATGTTTATTATATGAAATTTAGAAAATTCTAGATTTTTAAAAATAGATCATCACTTATATCCCACAACACACAGATAACTTAACATTTTGGCATATTTCCTTCCAGTCTTCTTTCTATATGGTGCTCTATTTTTTTTTTTTTTAACTTTTTACCAATGGCATCAGACTGATACTCAGTTTTCATTTCTAGTTTGTTTTTTTTCTCTTTTTACTTGCCATGTGAATATGTCTTTCTTGTCGTTACCTGTTCTTCAGAAATGTGATGTGCGCCGCACAGTGTTCCCATCAGTAGGTGTACCATGAGACGGTTACCCCTTGAGTTCCCTCTCGTTTGGGAGCCTGATTTGTCATACTGCCGTCATTGCCGCACAGGTTTAAACTAGGAAGCTTCACCCTTGCCCTGTCTTTTTGTGCCTTTACATTCTGCCAGCGGCCGTGGCATCTTCCGGTGGCTTCCCTATGGTATCATCGGACGAGGGAGTTTGGGACGCCAGAATTCTCTGAGGGCCCCGTTCGCAGACTGCTGTTCGGTGATCTAATAGATGTCCCAGCCTCCCCTGGTTGGTGGACAGTGGAAGGTGCTGGGCCTAGAGTCAGGAGACCCTGGGTCGGATCCCAGCTCTGTCACTGCGTGTGGCCAGCACAGCTCCCTGCCTGGGCAGCGGCAGTGTCCTCATTAGCAAAACGGGAAGATTGGACTAACCCACAGGCAGGTTTGAAGAGCCTGACCGTTTCTCGGCCTCTTGAACTTTATCACCCAGGTTCTTGCCAGAAGCTGGGATCTCCGATCCTCTCCCAGCAGGGCCTGCACAGCCATCCGCGGAGGGGCCTTCGGGGAAGGGGCTGTCCAGCATGTGGGGGTGGTGTGAGCCTCAGGGGAAGAGCCCAGGTCTCAGGGTCACTACAGGGTTTGATTCCTGGTGCTGTGAGTGCAGAAACCTTGTGCAGGGCTCCCTTGCCTTACTCTGGCCTTAGTTTCCTCCCGAGCGGTGTGCAGTCCGCCGCAGAGAGCCGGGCGCAGCATCTGAAGGCATGCCCTCGGGAAACAGGGCTGCGGCACTGCTGTCAGCTGCAAGGCCCCCTGCCTGGCCCACTGGAAAAACGCTCGTTCACTTCCCCCACCATCAGGTCTCTTCCAACCCTAAAGAACCCCGTCATTTTCCATGTGTGACCTGGGAAGATCAGTCTGTCTGCATCACAAGACCTCTGTCTGTATTTGCATGCCGCAGCTGTGGACTGAAGTGCACTGTTTCATGTCACATCATCATCCTAAGAGACTGAATTTTAAAATCTTAACCAGTTACCATTTGGGTGCTGCTAACACTGGGCGTAAAAAGTTCTGAGTTCAAATGATTGCAGGACCGTTAGTGCCTTAACCATGAAATAACCACCTTCAGAAATCTACGTGCCATGTGTGTGTGGGACCCACTTTCTAAAGCGAGAACAGCGTGGTCCCCTCCAGCCACACATCGGGGCAACTCTTAGGTTCAGCAGAGACCTGACTCCACGCGTCCTGGAGAATTTGGGGGTCCCTGGGCTGGTGTAAAACAAATTAAGAGAGGTGCCCAACATCTGGGCACAGGCAAGGATGTCTGGGGCTTTTGTCCTGGGATATCGTATTAAAAAAAAAAAAAACTTTTGGGAACCAGCCTTCAGAATGAGAAGTTTCCTATAGGAAAGCGCGAGGGAGCTAGATAATTGAACTCACTGATTTCCTTCACGGCTTGTTTGCCCTTTCATTCTCTTCCTGAGGTGCTGTTTGTTGAGGAATGTCTCCAATTGCCAGAAAGACAGTGGGGTGTCTCATATTTCCCCACCAGCTCTCCTTTCAGCTAGAGCCGAGCTCTGAGGCGAGCCTGCAGTATGAATTTTTAATGCAGAGCTTTATGGCATCACTCTGGCAGCCCGGCCGCATTGCTCTCCTGAGCTTTGAGATTTCATGCTCTGCTGAACAGAGCAAAGACTGGGGGCATTCAGCGTCAGTGAGGATTAACCCCCAAGTGACCACACGTGTACCCTCTGATGTCCCTCAAGGTAAACCTAAAGGAGTTGCGAGAAAAAAATTAGAACTATGTAGTGTTTGGAATGTTATCAACATAGCCTAGGCATAGAAACAGAGCATAATCTTGAAATTTCATGGGATAGCGTATATTTTTAGCTTTTCATTTATCTTTTTTAAGTTGGACTGTTTTCACTTTGATGCATTTCTGTGATCTTTCCAACCCTGGAAAAAAAGCCAGTTTGTAGGATTTACAGAACATAAAGATTATTAGACACTTCTGTTTTCCATGGAAAGCCCCAACGTAATTAGAAATTTAGAATTTGTCGTCGATAATGGAAAAAGGACCAGTTACGTAAGTGGTTAATTCTGTGTGTAGGCATATGGTTGATTGGCCCTTTCTTCTGGTAGCTTTCTGTATTTTTGAAAGTTTCCAAATTAAGGGGAAAAATTTTTAGAAAAAGTTGTCTATAAAAATGGCTTGAGTTTAAATGCGTTAGGGAAGGATGAAGCCTTCGATCAGCGGTGGTGCTAGAATAGCTAGCTAACACCCAGAAGACGAGAGTCAGGGCAGAGCCCCGTGCAGAGTCAAGCCTAGGTGTTTTCAATATTTACATATGAAAAACAAAGCCATAAAAGCATTAGGAGAAATTGTCGATGGATATTTTTATAATGTGGGGGTGGGGAAACCCTTTCTAAGCACCATGGCAAAGGTAGAGCTCACACAGGAAACTCACAGCCTGCTGGTGATTGATGACTGACTGGTAGATAAACTGGCAAAAATATTTGCCTTGTGTATGACAGAGAGTGTGTGTGTGTGTGTGTGTGAGTGTGTGTGTGTGTGTGTGTGTATACAGGCACACCTCGTCTTATTGCACTTTGCTTTATTGTGCTTCAGAGATAATGCATTTTCACAAATTGAAGGTTTGTGGCAACCCTGCATCGAGCAAATCTATTGGTGCCATTTTCCAAAAGTATTTGCTTTACTTTGTGTCTCTTTGTCACACGTTGGTAATTCAGACTTCAAAATTTCAGACTTTTTCATCGTTATTTTATTTCTTATGGTGATCTGTGGCCAGCGATCTTTGATGTTACCATTGCAAAAATATTACGACTCGCTGAAGGGTCAGATGATGGTGAGCATTTTTTTAGCGTTCAAGTATTTTTTCAATTAAAATATGTACGTGTTTTAGACATAATGCTGTTGTGCATGTAACAGACCACAGTCTAGTGTAAACATAATTTTTATTTGCACTGGGAAACCTAAAAATTCGTTTGATTCACTTTATTGCAGTATTTACTTTATGGCGGTGGTCTGAAACCAAGACCTCAGTATCTCCGAGGTATGCCTGTATATATAAAGAGCCCTTACAAAGCAATAAGAAAAAATTTAATACCCAAAGAGAAAGCTCTCCATTTTCTTTTTTTTTTTTTAGTTTTTATTGGAGTATAGTTGCTTTAAAATGTTGTGTTAGTTTCTACTGTACAGTAAAGAAAGCTTTATATTTTCAAATCCAACTCCTTGCTAGACATAGGCATCTCAAACTCAAGCAAACTCATGATCCCTTCTGACTTCCCTCTAACCTGCAGGCAGCTTCCCTTCCATTTTTTTCCCTCCCTCGAGCATACGTGGTCTTCCTTTATTCCAGAGACGGAAGGTCCTCCTTGTCCCTGCTGTCTAATCCATATTAATTACACTTCCTTGAGACCTTCTCATTCCTCAAGTCTTTGTCTCCACTGTCACTGCAATAACTGGGCTTTTTTCATCCCTTGGCTTCGCTCCTTCAATATCTTAACATCGGATCTCCCTGCTGCCAATTTCTCCCTGGACTAAGCCATCCTCCAAGTATCTGCTAAAAGTATCTTTCCAAAATATAAATTTGATTCTGTTGAAATGAGTCCTTAGAATCTCCACGGTTCTTTCTTGCCACCACTGAAAAAATGATGCCACGGCGCCCGAGATGCTTCATGACACAGCTCTGCCTTCATAACCTCATTTCCTACCAATTCTGACCCCCTCTGTAGAATCGTGGGCCTTTCCCCAGCTCACCATGCTCCCACATCCCGATATGTAGCTACCAGCCTTTCTTCACAAGCACATCCCTGCCCCTCCACCCCCCGTTCCTGCATCCCTCTCCCTGCACGCCCCATTCCTGCGCCCACACTGACAGCCTCTGTGTGCCTGTGAGAGGGGGGCTCTGGTCTCTCCCATTCCATGGAGAGAATTCAGGGGTCTCGATTTTCACTAAATCTGACTGCAATGTAGCATTTCTTTCCATTGCAAATCAAGTCAACAGACCAGAACAAGAACAGACCTGTGACTTTGCTGCAAGCGGAAATCCTAGTATTTTCACATCACATCACAGTCCTTGCAGATACCTCAAAGACTGGTTATCTCCATCGCTGCTTCAAAATGTCAGTAGTTCTTAGACCTGCCACGAGATTCGTTATATGGCGCATCAGAAAAGAAGAACGTTTGTTACGGGGACTTCCCTGGTGGTCCAGTGTCTATAAGACTCCACGCTCCCAATGCAGGGGGCCCGGGTTCGATCCCTGGTCAGGGAACCAGATCCCACATGCGTGCCGCAACTAAGAGTTCGCATGCCACAACTAAGGAGCCCACGTGCCGCAACTAAGGAGCCCTGGAGCTGCAAAAGGAGCCTGCCTGTCACAACTAAGACCTGGTGCAACCAAATAAATAAATAAATAATTTTTTTTTTTTAAAAAGAACATCTGTGGGCTTCCCTGGTGGCACAGCGGTCGAGAGTCCGCCTGCCGATGCAGGGGACATGGGTTCGTGCCCCGGTCCGGGAAGATCCCACATGCCACAGAGCGGCTAGGCCTGTGAGCCATGGCCGCTGAGCCTGCGCGTCCGGAGCCTGTGCTCCGCAACGGGAGAGGCCACAACAGTGAGAGGCCCACGTACCGCAAAAAAAAAAAGAACATCTGTTACTAGATCACAGACTTGGGGGTTTTCTAGTATTGTAGTAAATGCACTTCCAAATATTTACTTTCCCCAGTAGACTGATGTATTTAAAACATTATTCCAGGAAGGAGGTCCATTCTCTTCACCAGAGGGACCACGGCACCAGAAAGGTCAAGCATCCTCGTCAGATTGGCGGCGTCTCGAGGGTGGCAACTGGACCTTCCTAATTTTTTGCCCTGGCACTTTGCACAGTGCTTCCTACATTACACAGGCTCCCAGTAATAGTTTGTTCACGTGGTTTTCATAAAACCTACCTTTTCCGGGTAGGAAATGGTTGGGGCTGAGATGGGCCTGGGTCAGATCCACACATGCACGGAAGCAGGTGGTCCCTGCTGGCTCTGTGGTGTGAATGCTTCCTTGAGGGACCGAGGATGCCTGCTGGCCCCCCGGGGTCTGCACCTCACACACCTCGACCCCCGTGTGAGGCAACGTGGGTATTTAGGTCACCGGAGGGCATACACCATTAGCATGACATGGGCCGTGACTTTAAGTCAGCCACGGGAAAAGGACAAGCATCAGAGAGCCTGCGGCCAGCAGTGGTAATGAACAGGAGGCGTTAAGTGTATTTTCAGTCCAAGCTAAGGGACATTTCTCCTTTCATAAAAATGGAGGCAGTGCCACCTATATCAGGCCGTGTCACCTATGTCATAGGTGTCAGTGCCACCTATGTCATCGATTCAGTAAGTCTCTCCTGAGGGCCTCCTTTGCACAGGGCACTGTTCGGGCACTGGTGGGGTCATGGTGCGTCAGGGCTCAGTCTTTGCACTTGCTTAACCCTCTCCCTGGGAGGCTCACTCACTGCTGTAACTAAATTCCATCTCCCTGGCGCTGACTCCTGTGTTCATGTTTCCAGCCCAAACCTCCCCCCTTCACCTCCAGGCTCAGCAGCTGCCCTTAGGCGTCATCTCAGCTTCACCCAGACGAAGACCAACTCCTGATCTTTCCCATAACACCTGGCAAAGGAGCGGCCAGAGTGATCCTCCCACATTGTAAGCTGGTCCCGTCACTGCTCTCGGATCCCTGATGGCCTCCTCCTGGCGGGCTCTGTCCTCTTTCCCACACCCTGTGTTTCCTGGTGTGCTGAGCTCTCTCTACTCACCAGGCTCCAAGTTCCGTGAATCGTGTTACCGTGTTCACCACTGTGTCCCCAGTGCCTAGCACAGGGCCTGCTGGGCACTTGAAAGATGTTCCCTGGATGAATGAAAACAGAGGGCCTGCTCTCCTGGAAGCAGTCTCTGAGCAAAAAGCCGGCTGCCACATAATAATAAAAGTTGAGTTAGTGTCCAGTCCTGCCAAGAAAATTAAAGCAAGTAGAAGGAAGGGGGCGTGGCATGAAGGGGACGGGAGCGGCTGGCTGAGGTGGGTGGTCAGGGAGAGTCACTTGGCTGAGAATTAAACGTCACAGCCTGTAGCAGGGGCTCTGCTCTGTGCGGTGTTTAAATGGAACCCGTGTGTGCTTGCTCTGCTATTCGTCTTTATTATGGGCATCTACTCAGATTATTTTAAATGAGCGGGAACCTTGGGCCCGGCCCCGACGTGAGAAGGCTCGTGCTGAAACAGAACTCCCCCAGTCCGGTCAGACGAGAAAATAGATGGCAGTTGCAGACGCCTTCTAGAAGGGCGGGGTGTGCGGTGCCGGGGAGGTCCCGCACATCTGCAACCTGTGACACTGCAGCTCCAGCCCCTACTTTGGAGGCACTGGAATTCGGTAAATCGCCCCTCGTCACACAGGTCAGTGACTCCTGGACTTGAGTGGATTCCTCAGAGCATTGGTGTAGAATGCTGATCCCTGGGCCACACCCCGGGGTGTCTGACTCAGTAGGTCTGGGAGGGGACCCAGGACTCTTCGGCCCTCCACGCACGTGGGGTCTGCTGACCACACTGTGGGAAACTCCGATCCAGTTGCTCTTGTTTGATCGTTGATTTTTGGTTTAAGGAAAGAGTTGTCCAAATAAGGACAAAAGGACAGCGCTCTGATGGCCCCCCTGGGACCCCTTATCTCTGTCCCAGTGCTCAGGTGCTCACCTCTACGGGCCACCAGGTGTGTCAGACCCAGCGTCTGATCTTCCCGTCTGACGTACCAGAATGGGAGCTCCTCGGGGGCTCATCTCTGGGATCCAAGGGTCTGGGGCTGTGCCTGGCACACAGCAAGCATCTGAGTCATCCTTGAGTTAATGTGCCGGGATGTGCGGACACCTTCCCCTCATCGTCTCGGGTCATTGCCTTTAGGGCTCTCACACAGCCGCTACGTCCCACCCCTTACCCAAGGGTCTAAAGAGCGAGATTCTTGGAACATTATTTGTTAGAACGTGGCTTTTTTTTTTTAAACATCTTTATTGGAGTGTAATTGCTTCACAATGCTCTGTTAGTCTCTGCTTTATAACAAAGTGAATCAGTTATACATATACATATGTTCCCATATCTCTTCCCTCTCGCGTCTCCCTCCCTCCCACCCAGAACGTGTCTTTAGAGCCAGCAAAGGTGAGGGCACAGGTGGAAGGTACACGCTCACGGCGTGGATGATGGCTGCAGCCGGCGCGGCCACCACGCCTGTCCCCACCGCCTGCCCATCCCAGGCAGCTCTGTGAGCCTCTGCTGTGTGGTCTCCAGCACACCTTTGAGGAGTCCCAAGGCCAAGTGTGAAAATACCAGATGAGGGGTTTTCTGATTCATAATTCTCAGGAGGCAGCCAGGTTGCTGGTTCAAGGCTGGCAGAGTTCACTCGGTGGCCTGGGGGAACCCCAGGGTCTGAGAAGCTCCAAAGTGATGTGAAGGGCTCGCTGGGCCAGGGCTGGGTGAAGACCACTAAAGCCCTCTGCTCTGGTCTTCTAGAATCCATCTGAGTTTTAATTTCTAGGTTAGTCTGTCTTTTATTACTCTTTAAACAATGAATGCGGAAGCTCTTATATAGTGCTATGGAAAGGTCTTTTACATATGTGATTCAGTGAAAACAGCCAGGTTCAGAACTGTGTGTCTAGTATGCTACATCTGCTTGTGCATTCACACACACACAAAAAATTTGAATGTCTAGAAGGAGATCTGGGGGACAGGGAGAGAGACGCTCTTTCACTGTAACCTTTTCTGAATTTTGAATATCAGATTAAATTAGAACCTATTGGACTTCCCTGGTGGTCCAGTGGTTAGGACTCCTCGCTTCCACTGCAGGTGGCACGGCTTCCATCCCTGGTCGGTGAACTAAGATCCCGTGGCCAAAAATAAGTAAATAAGTAAATTGGAACCTATTTAGTCCCTCCAGCCCTGGAGCCATCAGGAGCCCCTCCTCTCCGTAGCTCAGAATCACCAGGATTAAACAAGCAAGCACTTTTGAACCATCTTTGTGAACGCGCGTATCTTTAAAGCAATTTGTGCTGGATTTTTAGTTAAACGTGCCTCCAGACCCCAAGAGAGGAGGTACGATGTGCGGGAGCCACATCCGGGGGTGCACCTGCTTCCACCTCCCTTCCGACAGCGGCCCCTCGGGCAGGTCTCTTAACCTCTCCTGGCCTGGGTTTCCGTCCTGTAATGGCGTCTGCCACCCCATGAGTTCCTAGGAGTGAATAAAGTGCTCTGTGGTCCCCTTGCCAGGGTTCAGGCCATATTAGCTGCCACTATCATTATTAATATCTGATACCCTCCAGGCTGACTCCCGTTGGAAAGCTGGCAGTGACCACGAATGCCAAGTGCACGTCCACTGGACCTGTCTCTGTCGTTTGCAGTTAAATAATTAGCCATCCTTGTAGCAAAAAAGAAAATCTGAGATGTGCTCTGTCACTACCTAACCAGTTCTGTGACCAGGAACACACACGTTTGTACACATCTCGGATGCGCACGGCTCTGCACGCGTGTGTCACGTGGCCGTGCCCACTTTGCCACTGCGGCTGGACGTGCTCGGGACATCCCACTCTGCTCACTCCCCTTTGTCCTTTCGGCCTGATATTATTTCCTACAGTTTTTTGTTTGTTTATTTGTTTGTTTTTCAATTTTTGGCTGCGTTGGGTCTTCGTTGCTGCACGCAGGCTTTCTCTAGTTGCGGCGAGCGGGGGCTACTCCTCACTGCGGTGTGCAGGCTTCTCATTGCGGTGGCTTCTCTCATTGTGGAGCACGGGCTCTAGGCACGTGGGCTTCAGTAGTTGTGGCACGTGGGCCCAGTAGTTGTGGCGCACGGGCTTAGCTGCTCCGGGGCATGTGGGATCTTCCCAGACCGGGGCTCGAACTCGTGTTCCCTGCATCGGCAGGCGGATTCTTAACCACTGCGCCACCAGAGAAGTCCCTTTCCTACAGTCTTTAGCACCCCTGCTGATCTGCTGATCTGTCGCTTTGACGGCAGGATTTTGTTCTCCTCTCCCGATGAATTGGACTTCACGTAACCATTCTTGATTTGCCTGCCAGCATTTTGGTTTTTTCGGTTTTTCATAATGAATTTTTTGTTTAGAAAAATAATTTTTTAAGATACTTTCCAGGGGACTTCCCTGGCGGTCCAGTGCTTAAGACTCCTCGCTTCCACTGCAGGAGACACGGGTTCAATCCCCAGTCAGGGAGCTAAGATCCTGCATGCTGTGTGGCACGGCCAAAAACTATATTTATATATTTTTCAAGAAGAGAGATCATTGGGGCAAAAAGGGTGCTGTTTCAAGGCTCCTTAGCGTGTCCTTTGCAGGGGGAAGAACCCATTTAAACAGCTGCAGCAGGTGCTACAGGCTCTCTCCCCTCCCACAGCCCCAATTTCCAAGGTGTACCCCGAGCTCGGCCTGGCCTGGGCCGCTTACACTGCTTGTCTCGGACTTTTGCGCCAAGTCCAGGAGATGGGCTGCAGTGGGTGGCAGCGATTCCCGCCGTCTCTCTGCTGTGCCACGCAGATGCTCGTCGGTGCTTAACTTGATACTCGTTAGCACAAGACTCGACATTCTCCCATCTGCGTATTTCCTCTCCATGTGTTTCTTTATCACCCATGAACGTGGGTACAGTGGGAACAGCGTAGTAATTCTACATGTATTCTGTATTTTAACTACTCACTCGCATTTATCATTACTTTTACCTAGCAATTGATTTTCTTTTGAGTTTTAGTGATTTCATTGTTCAGTAGTATAAATATATGAGATAGGTCCCATCAACCTTGTTGTTAATCATTATTAATATGGTTTCAATAATAGAAAATGGGGGCTTCCCTGGTGGCGCAGTGGTTGAGAGTCCGCCTGCCGATGCAGGGGACACAGGTTCATGCTGCGGTCCGGGAAGATCCCACATGCCGCGGAGCGGCTGGGCCCGTGAGCCATGGCCGCTGAGCCTGCGCGTCCAGAGCCTGTGCTCTGCAACGGGAGAGGCCACAACAGTGAGAGGCCCGCGTACCGCAAAAAAAAAAAAATAAATAATAATAATAATAATAAATGGTCTTTCCTTCCCAATCCATTTTCTTATGTTTTTTTTATGATTTATTGTATCTTTAACCTGGAATTTTTTATAGCATATGAGGTTAAGGTATGTGTCTGTTTATTATTCTTCATACTAATTCTGTTTGACCAACAATGTTGATGATTCCTTCCTTCAGTATTTAACTTTGGACAAATCAGATGTAAGTAATTACATGTGTCTCTGGATTTCTGTCTGAAGTTTCATTCCATTGATCTGACTTTTCATTCTCGTAAGTACCAAACTGTTTTAATAATGTTTCTTTGTTTTCTAGCTTAATACCTACAATTAGTTTACTGCTTTGGGGTCACCTAATTTTTCTATACGCATCTTGTCATTTTACCAAGTTTTATAAATCAACTTGGGAGCTAAACTTACATTTATTTATCTTTAACGCAACCGCAAATAGTAAATGTCATCGTTAGCTTTCTTTGCCACTAGCATTTTGTAATTTGATTTTATATAGATGGAATTTATACCATGTTGTCTTAATTCCCACATGTTTAATATTTGTATCCCTGTTGTAGATGAGATAGTCTTTTATTTCATTTTCTAGATATTTATTACTGGTACATAGGAGCTTAGTGTTTTGTCTTTGCCAAAAAACGTGGGACTCTGCTGAATTCTTGGGTCATCTGTGCCCATTTGCTCAAGTGAATCCCTTGGATTTGGTGAGCATGTGACCATATTACCTACAAGGAGTGAATTTTTGTGCTTTTGTGACAGCCAGGATATCTGATCTTCATCTTTCCTGGGCACCTCTCTTATTTGTCTGTGGAGAGCAGTGGAGGCTCTTGGTTTAAGTGTCTGTCCTATGTGAGACCCCGCACTCTTGTGATCCCCGTTTAAATTCAGATGTGACCTGGCTTTCGGGTTCCATGTGACTGGAACCCCTTACCTACATCATATGGTGTAGTTCGTTTTCTAGTAGGATGATACTTCTATATATTGCATTTCTTTCCATTTTTATATTATGTATTTTATAGATTTTCTCGCCTTGTGACTTAAGACAAGTTCCAGCTTGTGGTGTTTTATTGTTTACTGTGCCTCTTAGTATGACTTCTTTCTCTGTAATGTTATTTTGCTACATACAACATTGGTTAGTGTGGCTTTAAAACCTTACCGTAGCCTTTTGAAAAAATCTAGTTAATCATTTCCTCTTTACTTGAAGTGTGTTTCTCCAACATTTTGTTAGGTTTAGGATTTTCTTCAAATATGTATTTTATTTTTATAGGTGAATTTGGCCTAGTTACATTTACCAGTATCACTCTTCTCTTAACATTTTTCTTTATTCTTAATCCTCTTTTTTTTTTTTTTTTCTAATTCACAGCATCTCTGTCATAAACTTTCTGATCTATTTAAGGAAGATGGACCACAGAGCTTAACTGACTCTCTGAATGTCCTGAGCCTTCCAGTCCAGCCCTGCTCCAGGTCCCCTCTTTTTACTGAAATTCAGTGTCAGATGCAGAACGATTGAGCCCTTCTGAAACCTTCTAAAAGCCATATATTTATTTTAAAATCTCTTACCGTACTGTACCCTTACCGCATTATATGTCAAGCACAGCAGCGAGTTGTATTCCACTACATTAACCTCACCACCGCCCTCTGCAGTGAGACACAGTCCTTTATAGAATACTCTGAACCTACACATACCTGCTGGTGAATTCCTTAAAGTTATCTGGATTTTCCAAGAGTCTTCTATTGCCTTCAGAAAGCAACTCCTGCTTAGCAGGATCATCAGCTATGGGGATAAGCATCCTTTATTCCCTGGCGTACAGTAAAGATTTTGCACAAACTTGAGGCTTGCCAGGCAGACCCCAAAGCACAGAGATACGTTCTTATCATCACATTGTTTAACTTCTCCTAAACTCAGAAATATACCACCTGGGTCCTTCCATAAGGATTAAACCCAGGGAGCGGCCAACCTCGTCATTTGGGAAGTGACTGGATCCAGTTTCCTGCCCAGAATCCCAGCTGCGTTGTACCTCAGTGGTCACGAGCACAGCTAGCTGAGCTGTAAGACAGTTATTTGCTGACTGTGTCTTCCCGACCGAGGATCCTCGGGGTTCCATCCACTGAAGGTTCCACCCAACCATGAACGTATGGAAGAGGGTTTGACTTGTCCAGTAAGAATCCTTCCAAAATGAGTTCTCTCATAAAACCGGGAAGGTTGTTTGTTTGTTTAACTTCAAATTTTCATCACACCTACGTCCAAAAAGTATTCCAGGTACCTTTAATACAAGACACAATCAGTGAGGCTCTCAGAGCAAAACCCGGGAGTTCGGGCTTCGAGCTCCACGGGGAAGGTACTTCTTTAAGGCTTGGATTTGAATTAGAAGCTCAACGACTCAATAACCTGATGTGACTAAGACATTCCCCACATAGGATTTTCAGAGTTCAGCGTTCCTGTGACACCCTGATGTACTGTTTGCTTGGCAACGAGGGAAAACTTTATGTTGCAGTTAACCTTGCTATTTTTTTCCCTATGTCTAAGTATTGTGGACTTCCTTTGTGGTATTTTAGTGATTAGACAGGATGGAGGGTGTTCTGAGAGATTCATGGCCAAATCCGATGATGTCAGACCAAAGGGAAGGGACGGTCTTTGTGGGGCCAGCAAGTCTGGCCCCGTCTGAATTGTTTGTCTAACACTTCACAAGCAGAAGAGGAACCGCTGAATTATTCATTCTCAAGTTGCCCTAAAAAAGGCACTTATGCTGCCGAAATGCAGACTTTCGGTGCCAATGAGAGGAAGAGGAAGGATGCCGTCTTTCCTCGGGATGCGCTGCTGCCTTTGGCCGCCTGGTTCTCCAGTTTCACTTCCCAGCCCTGCGGGGGGAGGGAGACAAACCACCAGCTGCCTTAAGTGCAGGGCAGTTAAGGGGGCAGGGGCTGTGGACAGATGCTGCGAGGGCCTCCGAAGCCACAGGTGAGCTGAGCACCGAATTGACCGGGGAAAGACCAGGTGGAGGGGAGGCTCTGGAAGCAGCTTTGAAGGACCGGCAGGAGATGTGTAGTCAGAAGGCCCCGGGGTGCAGGTGTGATCAGAGAACAGCCCGAGCCTCTAGATGGGCCCAGGAGGGCCCAGGAAGTCATCTCGGCCTTAGGCTTGGAGGGGAAGGGACCTGAGTGTAATAACTAGAATGCAGCTGGAGAGCTTTTCTTATTCTTAGTTTTAGCTTCTCTGCCACCCAGCCTTTTCTTAACAGCCCCTATCAAGTAGCACTTAGGGGAGAAAGGGGGTAATTAGAATCCCTCACACTCGGGCATAAAAGCAGCGTTCTTACCCTAGACCGCTACTCGCTGCAGCCTTGAGCTCCTTGGCCACCACTCGGCCCCGGCCTCAGTTTCCCCACCTATGAAATCCGAGCAGTGTCCTCCTGTCCACCTGTGGTGGTGGCACGTCCCTGTCCCGCGGGAGGCGTTAAGAGCAGCAGGTTCGCTGCCCAGGATCAGAGGCACCTGTCGGCCAGAGGCAGAGCGCTTACAGGTTAAGTCAACAGGGAAAGGGAAACGAAATCTGAAAGGCGGTTTGAAAGAGCAGAAGCTCAGGTGGGGCAGGCAGTTCTCCAGCTGCCAGAAAGACATGCTGACAAACTTTACACTAAATATGTGAAGTAGAGCTTGAAAAATACGTGTAGGTGGCGCACCAGCAGCCCTTCCGGAACATTTCGTCAAAATCTGGAGGAAAGAAGCAGCAACCTGGGTCCGCAGCCCTGCTGGCCGTGTCCTGTGCCCAAGACTCCCAAAACCATCAGCCAGCTCCTGGGGTCCGGGCGCTCAGGGTGGCAGCCTCGGTTCCCTCCAGAGCCCTCACGGAAGCCGCTCCTCCTGAGAGCCCCTTTCGCAGTGGGATGCAGGGTGGGCTCGGCTGTCCCCTCCAGGATCCACATTTTCTGTAGCAAAGACGAGTATCCACGGATGATTTTTCAAGCATGTTCTCTTTGCAGAGATGGGCTTTTCGTGCCTGTGTTTTTCCCTCCCCTTTAATGAACACACTGAGGTTCTGAGAGGTTAGCTGACTTGACTAAGATTAGCAAAGTACTCCTAATCGGTATTCTTTCCAAGGGGGCCCTCTGCAGCCTCGTCCCAGGCACAGGCCTGCCTGTCGCCTCATTTCTGTGCAAACAGTGGTCAACGTCATACATACCGACTTTATAGTTGACAAGCACCAATGGAGAGACACAAAACTGTGATGGTCTATGCTTTTTTATCACCTTATACTTTTGTTTGTTTGTTTACTTTTTGTTATGTTAAATTTCCAACAGACAGTAGAGGACAGAGCCCCTGGGTTCCTACTGGGCGATCCCAGTCATCCCATCCCTGGCCTGCCTGTCCCCACCCCTACCCCCATTTTCTCTTGAGGCTTCTTCAAGAATCCTTTCCTTTCACCTCTAAATGGTTTAGCGTGTAGAGCCTCACATTAAGGACTCTTTAATATAGCCACCATACTATTATCACATTAAAAAAATAATTTCTTAATATCATCAATGCTGAAATTTCAAACTACCCCTAAGCATCATAAATGGGATTTTTTTCCTTGTTTGGAGTTAGCATCCAAATAAGACCCGCACGTTGCGATTGGTTGGTATATCTTTAAGTCTCATTCATCTTATAGATCTCCCTCTGTCTCTTTTTCTTTTCCTTTCAATCTGTTTGCAAAAGAAACCAGCTCACTTGTCCTGGAGAGTTTCCCACAGTCTAGATCTTGCCCTTGGCATCCCCAGATGTAGTTTAGCTTATTCCTCTGTCTTCTCATTCCTGCGAGTTTGTAGTTGAACCTAGAGGTCTGATCAGATTGAGGCTGGAGATCTGGGGGGGGGGGGGCGGGGGGGGGGGGCAAAACCCACTTCACAGGTGGTTTTGATTATCACCTAATGGTCTTGGATGTTG
Organism: Grampus griseus; assembly: GCF_964374135.1. NCBI lineage: Eukaryota > Metazoa > Chordata > Mammalia > Artiodactyla > Delphinidae > Grampus > Grampus griseus. Next base: position 7,949,984 of record NC_139008.1, read on the forward strand.
AAAATTAGCTCTGACCAGAAGAGAAAGATCCTGATTTTCGTGCACGACAATAATAATGAATATGTGCGTGGGTTTACGAAGTTTGCTTTTTTTTACTCTCCATCAGTACTCTTATTTTAGCCTCGTGCCAGTTTCTTTGAGAAAGGCCACATTATTCCTCCCGTACAGATGGCTGTCGCGCGCCCAGATCTGCGCAAGGTCAAAGGACCAGAAGGCAGTGGGGGAGGGTCCGGCCCGTTTGCGGTGCCAGCCACACTCTGGTGGCTCTAGCCCTTGGTTTCCCTGATTTTACCTCCAGTCACTCCATCCCACTTAGGACCTCATGGCACTTGATTTAAGGGAAGAAAAGGATTTTCACATCCAGCCTGCTCCCCACTGCTTTTAGAGCAACGGTTTTAGAGAATGTTAGAGAAATGGCGAAAAGCATCGAAGAGTAATCCAGACGCTTATCCCAAGAGGCTTCCATGATCTCAGAAGCAGCAGCTTGTAAACTAACTCTCCGGCCACAGCTGTCCTGGGTCCCTGCCCGGAGAGGACTGAAGCCTGAGTGATGGTCACAGGCTGTTTCTGATCACACCAGGGTCATACTTCAGGGAGTGACCAGCCTGCTGGAGCTGCCCTGTTGGTTTGGCACAGGTGGGAAATTTGCCTCATGTGGGCAGTAGCAGACCACTTCATTGGTCAGTTAGAGACTCAGATTAAACCAAAGTAGGATTTTATTTAAATTATTTCATGTAAACAAGTCAGTTAAATAGTGGGGCGAGAAGGGAAATTTTCTTCCCATTCGGGGTTGATGAGGCTTAACAAACATTGATTTTTAACTGTTACTTGTATCATTTACATTTAAATATGATGGTCATAAAAAGGAATAAATTGTGGTCAATTTCTGAGCAGGCAGAGGTGACCTTCTGGCCATTTAACTGTCTCTCGATACAGTTTCACTTCCAAGAAGAGTAAAAACCACTTTTTTTTTTTTCAGAGGGTTTCAGAGGGTTTTTTTTTTTTTTCCCAGAGGGTTTGACAGCAGTCAAGCTCTACAACCGTCTCTGCCTAGACCTCGATTTGATCAGAGAGGGAGGGTCGGCTCCTGGGTGACACATTGGATCGGGGGCTTGGAAGGATGCCAGGTAGTTTCACCCCCCCCCCCCACAAGCAGAGGTGGCTTCACTGGGTGGAAAATGAGAGGGAGGACCAATCATACAGCTGGAGGTTGTCAAGAAAACCCTTCCACAAATGATGCTTTCTCCTCCTGCCTCCCCGGCCAATCTGTGTTGAGTCCGATTTGCACCCAGCTCCGTGGGCACGGGGAGGATCGGGGAGCTAGGCCGATGGGCCTGCCCTCCGGGAGCTCACAGTCCCATGGACCTGGGTCTATATATACTTTTTCTTCCAGGGAGAGTGTTGCCTCTTTTTCAAGGGCTACAAAAAGTGGTAAGAAAAGCGAATTATTTTTCTTCTGCCAAAACAACTTACAGACTCTTTCCTTGAAAGTCATATTTACAATTTGGCAAAACAGGCCTATACTTTCTGCTCTTTAAGATACCAGCCAGGGACTTCCCTGGTGACGCAGTGGTTAAGAAGCTGCCTGCCAATGCAGGGGACACGGGTTCGAGCCCTGGCCTGGGAAGATTCCACATACCGTGGAGCAACTAAGCCCGTGCGTCACAACTACTGATCCTGCACTCTAGAGCCTCAACTACTGAGCCTGTGCTCTAGAGCCCGCGAGCCACAACTACTGAAGCCCGCATGCCTAGGGCCCGTGCTCCACAACAAGAGAAGCCACCGCAGTGAGAGGCTCCCGCACCACAACAAAGAGTAGCCCCCGCTCGCCGCAACTAGAGAAAACCCATGCGCAGCAACAAAGATCCAACGCAGCCAAAAATAAATAAAATAAAATAAATAAATTTATAAATTACCAGCCATTGAGTTGTTGCCTGTCACACGCCGGGTGGACTTGAGGAAGCAAAGCCGTCGCAGGTCTGCATCGTTCATCAGCCAGGATTTAGGGAGCGCCTGCTGTGTTCTCTGGGATCATAACCGTGAATAAACACGTCATCAATATCTGAACAAGGTACTCAGAGGCAGGAATAAGTGCAGTAAAAATAAATGAGCAGGGCTTCCCTGGTGGCGCAGTGGTTGAGAGTCCGCCTGCCGATGCAGAGGACATGGGTTCATAGCCCGGTCCGGGAGGATCCCACATGCCGCGGAGCGGCTGGGCCCGTGAGCCATGACCACTGAGCCTGCGCGTCCGGAGCCTGTGCTCCGCAACGGGAGAGGCCACAACAGTGAGAGGCCTGCGTACCGCAAAAAAATAAAAACAAATAAATGAGCGGACAATGCGGGGCAGGGCTGCCGGGAGACCCTCAGAGGACGACGGCCCCTGGAGCTGAGGACCGGATGTAGACAGCAGCCCCCCATGGGGACCTCAGCAGAGGGGACAGACGTGCGGGCAAGTGTGGTGGCTTCAAGGAACAGAACAAGACTGAAGAACCCATAAGGGTGTATGCTGATTGAGCCGCCAAAGGAGACATGCACAGAATGCGTGTCACTAACAGGGTGAAGGCTCAGCCCCAGCTCAGCAGCTCTGAAGAAGCAGTTCTGCACTTAGGCCTCCTTGTCTGAAAGACTGGAGGGTTGGAAAAGTGGGAAACGAAGCTGGAAGAGGAGTGAGGTGTTGATGGGAGGTAGTTCTCTAGTGGGTTCTGCTCCCTGCAGGGATCCTGGCCCAGAAGACACTTCGGGTCTAACCAGCAGGGAGGGGGCCAAGGAACAGCTCGTGGAGCCCACCGCGCCATCGAGGGCACACTGGCTGTGAGCCCTGCCCCAGGAGAGAGCAGGACAGTCAAGTGCAGGCAGAGGAGGCCGCAGACCAGGAGGGGAGGTGGGGGCCCAGGCTCCGCGGGCCTGGGGACGACGGCGGGAGGCGGCCGAGGGGAGCCAGGCCTGGGTGCAGACTCCGCGGGGCTCGCCTCGCCTGCCAGGCGACGTGTTGAGACCATACAGGTGGGATGTGGGTTCAGGTTTTATAGAGTAACGGCAACCAGTCTGTGACAGCTTCACTCTGTCTATGGAAAGAAGGAAATGCCTTCCAAGTGTTTCGTGTGACTAGCTGACAGAGAGAAGACCAAAGAAACGAGAGGCGATCTCATCTATCAATACTTATGGGGAAAAAATGTTCAACAAAATACTAGCAGATAGAACTCAGGAGCACATTAAATGCATAATACCCACAACCAAATGGAAGCAGGTGACTGTCAGTATAATTTACCTTTTCAGCGAGTCAGAGGAGGAAAACCAGCTAACTAGCTCCATAAATGCTTAAAAGGTACTTAATCAAATCAATGTCCGTCTTCTATTAAAAAGCCTCAATAACATAGGAACAGGTGGCTGTCACGTTAACAAAATACAAACATATGTATCTAAAGTCCAAAATGATTAAGGTGCTTGACGGTGAACCATTGGAGGCATTGCCCGTGACGTCAGACAACAGGCAGGGTTTCCACTGTCACCCTCGCTGTGTGACAGGGCTCTGCATGGCTTCTGCCATCACGAGAGAAAGAAAGAGGAAGCATAGAAGGGGCAGAAAGAGGCTGCCCTGTGTTGATGGGCGGGGAGGGGGCGGGGGGCTCGACGCCATGGAAACACAAGATTGAAGGGCCCCCACCGCGTTGTGGTCTGGTTGTCCGTCCCTCTGCCCTGCTGTTCTCTACCCAGCAGACTCATCCTCCAGGATGCAGACCAGATGTCCACTTCTCCAAGAGGCTCCCTCCTCCTGTTTGCAAAGCCCGCTGTCCCTTCGTCTGGGCTGTCACTGGACCAAAATTCCTTGGGCGCCTTCACCTCCCTGCGCCCACCCTGAGCAGGCAGTTACAGGGTCTCATGTCTTTGAGCTCCTGGGATGGGCATCCTCTGTCCCGTGTGCTCCCGATAAGGCGAATGCCATTGCCCAGTGCGCTGCCAACCTGGCACCTGGGAGCTTGGGTCCCGCCCCCCATCGAGGAGATGCCAGTCCCAGAGCCAAGAGACCTTCCTCACCCCTGGTCCTCTGCCTCCTTCTCTTCGTTTTCCCACCTGCTCTTTCTGTGCACCGTCCAGTGAGCCCTGCTTCGGGGACTCAGAGTCCCGCCTGGAAAGTGACCCGCCTTCCTGACGGCCCAGGCGTCAGACGCAGCATCCGTTGGTGGGGGGAGCGTTTGCTTTACCAAACATACTAAAATTTTTTGTTTGTTTTTAAAGCGGGGAGAATTAATCTTTAGATATTCTTCCTTTTTTGGCCGTGCCTCGCAGCTTGCGGGATCTTGGTTCCCCGACCCGGGATCGAACCCGGTGCCCCCTTGCAGTGGAAGCGTGGAGTCCTAACCACTGGACCACCAGGGAATTCCACATATTTCTTCTTTTGATACCTAAGAACTTTACAATCTAGTACTGAGACTACTGGCTCTTGACCTGGGTCCAAGAAGGTACACTGACCTTTGAAGGTCACCCTGGACGCTTTTTCAACTGTCTTGTAGACGTACTTTGTTTTAACAGCTCCCGATGTCGTAAGATTGGGGTTGAAATAGGCCCCACCCTTGCCCTGGGGCCATCCCTCAGCACTCGGGAGGCTAGTGTGAAAGGAAACACAGGGTTTCCATCGTGGACAGTGGACACAATTTCCCGGCCGTTGGCCTTGGCCGTGTCCTTTTAAGTTCCTCATAGAAATCACATGCCAGCCCAGGGAATACCCTGGAATGATCTGTGGGGAACCGATCGAATGAACTGCATATTCCAGCCCAGGCCAAAGTGATCCGCGGTTTGAAGCCAGAGCAGAGCATACTGCAGCACAGGTTAATAGATCAGTGAAAACTGTTCTGTCAGCTCATAAAAAGGTGAGAGAACTAAGTTTTTATAATAAATAGTTCTGCTGAGCAAACAATACCTGTGGTTATTACGGACTTTGGAAAATAAATGATTTAGACTAATGTCAGGCTCCAGATCCTGACGTGGTAGTTGAGCCTGCGAAATGAAAAGAATGAAAAGCCCCTCGGAGTCTTGTTGACGATCCTGCTGTGAAAGCACATGCCGTTTAATTCATCGCTGTACTTTTCAGATAACGTTTATAGTTGGCAGTATTAACCTCTGCGCGCTTTCATGTTACTTATTGAGGGCAGCTGTCTGGTAGGAGTCGTGTTGTTGAGGGGCGGGTGCGAGCCGCAGTTTGGCGAGAAGTGGGTCGTACAGGCCCGGTGGCAGACGGGTTCTGAAATGCAGCCGGCACCGGCGGGTCGGCCAGCACCAAGGGCTGCGCTTCCCGTCCCCAGAAGCCCTGATCACATTTCAGTGCCCAGCCAGTTGTATTTTCCTCTCACCTTTTAAAAAGCGTGCCCCTTGGGAAAGTGAATCACGAGCCTACAGACTTTTAAAATGATCATCTGAACTTTTCCTCACCCGCTGCATCCCTGCTTCCTTCCACTGCCTCCTTCCGGGGCTTCTGGTCCCATCCGTGGAGGGGAACTGCAGCCCCTCTGGGCCCCACAGTCGCCAGGGTACCTGGTTTTGAACTGCCCGACTCTGTAACAGCAGGGCTCAATGTGGGCATTATCGGCTGAAAGCTCTGGAAATATGAGACTTGCTCTCGTAATGAAAGGTAAGGGCCGCACTTGTTATCACATTCAATATTTTGGTCAGCTTAGCAGTTGCTTAGTAACCAAAGTTAAACTGATGAGAAGATGGAAAAACTTGAAATTCATTTCCAGGGATTGCCTCAGACTGCCAGGAAGACACCTTCCTGTTTAAATGTGACTAATTTTTAATAAGTGACGTGACATCTTTTGGAGATGATACGTTGTTTTCTGGATATTAAGCATTGTAATGACCATCCAAAGCCATTCACCTGAGGAGGCGCTCGAGCCCACCCAGGCCCCCTGACCCTGGCCAGGTCTGGGTGCCACTTCGCAGACCCGGCAGGTCCCAGCTTTGCCAGTCTAGCCTCTAGGTGAAGCCAGACCCCTGGGAATCCCTCTCTTTTTTAGCCCAGGCCTGTGTCTGACCCTGTCCTGGCCCCATGGCCAATGGCAGTGGCCAGGCAAGGAGTGAGGAGTGGATAAAAACAGGGGAGGGTGGGCCCCCAGGCAGCCACATCTCTGCCCCTTATCTCCAGAGCAGAGGTTGGGGAGTTGTACCGGGGGGATCCCCTGCTCCTAATGCTGAGAACTGAAGGTGAAGCTCTGGCCAGAGGATTTTTCTGGTGGAGGGGAGCTATCAGTGTTTACTCCGGGGGCCTGGGGTCATCCCCTGCCTCTCCTCCTTCACTCGGCAAAAGACATTGAACACTGCTGTGTGCCTTCAGTTCATCCTGAGAGACACACAGCGGGGCTGCCTCTCTGTCCTCCCTCCTCCCCCATATACACTGCCAAGAAGAGTAGCTGGCTCCCCCGGGGAAAACAGCAAGGCTCCAGAGGAGCACACCCCTGTCTGGAAGACAGACCCCCAAACCCATCAGCGTATGTGATCTGAAGACAGGCAGATGGGCCCCACGTACAAAATAAGCATGAGAAATACACTCGAGGAAACATAAAGCAAAACCAAGGAATAATTTTAATAATGAACGGAGTGGGAATGACAGGTATCAAGAACAGAATAACTAAACTAAGGAAGCAGAGAGAAGAGATGGATCACAGGTTGAGCACAGCTGCAGGGGGGTCAAGTTGAAGAACCACCCAGAAGGAGCAGGAAAGGATCAGGACATAGCAAATGTAAGGAAAAGTTGGACGACATGGAGGACGGAAGTAGACGGGCCAACAGTAGCCAGATAGTAGGAGACCCAAACCAAGCAGCAGAAACATCTGAATGACGAAGATAAATTAGCCAGAATTAAAGACGAAAGGGCTCACGAAGGACCCAACAGGAGAGATTCGGAAAACCCTCCCTGAGACCCCATGCTCGGGATCTCTGCTCCCCCAGCCCAGGCCGTTCCCCTGGCCACCAGCTCCCTGACGTGCACCAGAGAGAAGAAGATGGGGCACCGGGAGGTCTCGTTTCAGGTGTTCAGCAGCCACGGCGGGGGGCTCCTGTCCCCCTCTGTAAACGCGGCACCGGTGGGCTGTGCAGGAGCCACGTCTGCCTGCGCCTTTCCCGTGGCCCCTGCCGGGGCCAGGGAGCTTGTAGGTGTCGGAAAACATTCACGGACCGAGGGGGAGAGTGCTCGGATGACGCCAGCCGCCGGCAGGCTGGGCGGGTGGCCGTGTAGATCTGGACTTTGTAAATACCTAGTGCATAACTGTTTGATTAAAGTTCAAAACTTCACTTAACAGTTGTGACTTGCCTTAAAAGAGAAGTTTGTTAACTTTTGATTGCCTCTCATACGCAATGAAATTTGCACTCCATCAGCAGGTTGTCAAGAACGCTTTCTGTCCTGGCCGCCGTCAGGTCCCCTTTTCTGTCACTTGAAGACCAAACACTTTCAGTGACGGTTTTACCCTCTGGAGTCAAGGCAGTTTCTCTCTGAGATCTTGGAGGTTTCTGTTTGCCATGGTGCATTAAGATGTTTTGTAATTGAAGCCGCCCCCGGCCCCCAGCATTTCTCTGCGGGGGCCCAGTTTGGGTGTTTGTCTTAGAGACACTGCCTGCTTCACGAAGTTGTCCTAAAAAGAGCTTCGTGTAACTAGGCCATTTGATGAGTTGTTTCGGACTTTTCCCGGACGAGTCTGCAAGCAGGATACTATTTCAAACAGATACGACGATCGGTGAACCTGATCACAAGGCATCTGTTACCCCGTGTGGGCTGCTGGGAGTTGACGAGATGGCCTTGAATCGCAGGGCGCCGTGAAGGCTGGAAAAGCCTCGGGGCCAGAGGAGAGAACACACGATGCAGCAAATGGCAAAACCGGACCGGCCAGGGCCTGGGTAGTTTGTCCCACTCTCTATGTTAAGGGTGGATGGCCAAGACCAGAGAAGTAGGTTTGGGGGACAGAAGAACCCTGGAGTCGGCCCGTCCGAGTGCCCCAACCTGTCCCAGGGAATAGACTGGCCCACTGGCCCGTTGCTCGCAGGACAGGCCGCGTTCAGGACCCTGGCCTCCAGCTTGATGCCAGGCCCTGTGCCGGCAGGGATGAGGGTGAAAGAGACGCACCCTGGCAGGGAGGGAGAGCTGTGCTACCTCCTGAGATGGAGCCCCTGGCAGGGTTGGAGGAGGGCTGGGGGGTGGGGGTGGAAGTAGGGGATGAGGTTCCCAGGAGTGGAGGGTGACGGGGCAGACGTCCAGGCTATGTAGGGCCCGCCACGTGGTGGGAGCTGCCTGAGCACAGGGCTGCGGGGGTGGGAGGGGGGCAGGAGCCTCGGCCCCGAAGGGCAGCCAGGGGGATTCAGCAGGCAGAGAGGCCGGGCGGGGAGGGGTGGAGCTCAGTCCTGCAGGCGGCAGAGCCAGCTCAGGTCCCCGTGGGGCGTGGAATGAGGCGGCCGCAGCAGGAGGGGGCGCACACGCCCACTGCTGGTCTGCAGCTGTAACATTCCGCCCCCCCTTCCATGGGTGGGCTGAACCTTCCTCGGGCAGCAGTCTCGGCCGTGGCCTCCTCGTCACAGGGGCCGTCATCGAGACTCGTCTGGGGCAGTGACTTCCCTGGGCGTTCTGTTCAAACCTGCCACAGACTTTTGGAACTGACCTTCTCGGTAGAACTCTGAGCATTCCTCTCTCTCTCGTGCTGTTGTGTGTTGGAAGCATGTATGTGCCTTCAAATTACTCAAGAAAGTACTTTCAGAGCAGAAAAAAAGAGAAAGAACAAACAACACCTGGAAACCCCCTGTGTGTGAGCAGGCTGAGGGAGGATGACGGAGACCCAGGTAGTTTTATCGCACAGACTGCGGAGCCCCCCAGCCTGCGTCCCCAGCCTCCTCCCGCCTCCCCCACCTGCTCGTGGTTCTCTTGGTCCTAGCAAACTTCTACGCATCCTTCAAAACCCAGTTCACACATCACCTCCTCTGAAACCTTCCTGATTCCCTCCCCCCAAAGAGAATTCATCTCTGCCACCTCTGTTTTTCCAGAGCATTCTGTTCAGAGTTCTGTTCACTCTCTTGGCAGGAGGCGCTGTCTCCCCAAAGAGACTGGCGCCCCTCAAGGGCAGGCGGGCTCTCCCGCCGATGCAAGCCCACCTCCTCCCAGTGGGTGGCAGAGTCCCCTTCTGCGTGGCCCCTCTCCCCCGACACCAACCTGCGTGCCTGTGGGTCATGCTGCCGAGTTGGAACCGCGGTGGCCCCCGAGCCTCCCTCGCCGCTGACTAACGTGCTGTCTCCCTCTCACCTCCCCAGGGCCGACGAAATTGAAATGATCATGACGGACCTTGAAAGAGCAAACCAGGTAGGACGTTTGATGGCTTCAGGCGCGCAATCACAAGAGCGTAGCCCTTTCTGTTCTCTCACAAGAGGCTTCTCTAAGCTAGGAGGCCGGTTAGTCTTGTACCTTTCACATACAGCTGTCCACGTTGACGCTTTTTCTGATGTCATGAGAAATACGTGAAAAGTCCCAGGCGTGATTTCCTTGGGAAAGTCTCTGACGTGGTCCCAGCATCCCAGGCACCCTGTGGTGATGCTTTTTCTTTTCCTTAATCCGTCTCTTAAATCTCCGCTCTGTTCCCGTGACAGCCGTTATGCCATAGAGTTTGTACCAGTGCGTTACCCCGTAGCAAAGTCTGTCTCTCCACCTTCTGACGGGATGAAGCCACTTGCTCTGCAGAGGGCTGCCAGCTGACAGCCCCTCGTGGTTGATACTTAGTTGTCACAATGCTCTGCGCAAAGTACCCCCAGCACCGTGTCCGGCATGAAGTAGGCACACGGTATCCAGTGGCTCTAAACACTCAGCTGCCTGGGAAATTTGGCCACCCTACAGGGCCCCGCCCCTCCCCAAGGACTCTGCAGAGCAGGAGAACATTCTGCTTCAGCATATGGTGCTCCTGCTTTGAGAAGAGAGGGGTCTCTCGTTTTAGTTTATTTATTTGCAGGGAGAAGCAGCCAGGGCTGGGTTGCGTGTCTCAGCCGCAGAAGGCCGGGGCAGTGGTGGCCTCTCCCCACTCAGTTTTACAGCTGGGTCACTCCAGGCACTTGGAAGCTTAGCGGTTTGCCTCGAGTGGCCCCATGGGATGAAAATCTTTCTCGGATCCACGGTCTCAGCTCTCCACCTTGTGAGGGTCCCACGGGGTGCCTGTGCCCCTGACTGGCATTGCTAACCCGGACCTTGGCAAACACTCAGCAAAGAGCGGCCCTGTCCATTCTTTGGCCCATGAAAATATCCTGAAATCTGATTAAAATATGAAAGTCAGTGTATGCATAAGAATGATCATGGAACGTGTGGATTCCTTTCTTCTTTAAGGAAGACTTTGTGTGTTCGGTGTTGCACACTCAGACTCACCCCTGAGTATCCTGGGCCTGGTCCATAGGGGTTGCTCAGTAGAGATGCATGGACTGCACCACCCGAGGTAGCATCTTTGTGTAGTAGCTATGCTGGTCACGGTGAGAAGAGCTGACCGTTGTCGAGTAACTTATTTTGTACCGATTGTACCGAACTTCACACGAACCAAGTCACTTAAACCTCACTGTTTTCCACCAAGGTCAGTGTAGTTATGACTCCCATCTTACAGATGAGGAAACTGAGGTCAGTGGCCGGTCAATTGCAGAGCCAGGCCTGGCGCCTGTGCCATTCACCACACTCGGAAGCAAGGATAGAGCCTGGGGGCTCACTTGGCCTTTCTTTATGTCCCAAATACACCCATTCAGCTCCTTGCCCTAAAGCACTACTTCGCTTCACCTCATAGAGGTGCCTAAGCATTTATTTACCTTAATTTGCTAAACGAATTTAGTTTGGCCCCTTTGTTCTTACTCAGGTAGCACTGCTCAACTTTGCAGAAACCTTATTGGTGAACCTTCCCTGTCACGGGATTATCATTCGCATTTCTCAGTTTCCACTCCCCCACCCTCTCCCTCCCTCCAGGCCCATCGCGGGCTGCTTCCCCTTTTGGCGGCACTTTGGGGTAAGCTCTAGCTTGTTAGACAGATGAGCTGACTCTGTGCATATCAAGTGGTCAGGCTCCATCCAGTTAGGCCCCAGGTACTAGGACGTTTGGCACAGTTGATGTGCTTCTCAAAGTGCTGAAGGCCACTGGGTGGATTCGGGTCCTCGGAGACACCAGACAGGACCCTGAAGAAAGGTGCCGTCTCCACGGTGACAGTTGGTTCAGGTCCGCACTCGGTACTTCCTGGCCATAGATGGCCTTGGACAAGTCTCTCCACTGCTTACATTTCTTTTAAAAAAAGGAAAAGAAAAAGATGAACTTTGCAGACATTATGCTAAGGAAAATTAAACCGGTCACAAAAAAACAGACTGTGTGATTCCACCTACATGAAATCCCTAGGGTCGTCGAATTCATAGAGACAGAGAGTAGTAGAAGGGTAGGTGGGGGGGACTTCCCTTCCCTGGTGGTGCAGGGGTTGGGAGGCCGCCTGCCAATGCAGGGGATGAAGGTTCGAGCCCTGGTCCGGGCGGATCCCACATGCCGCGGAGCAACTAAGCCCGTGCGCCACAACTACTGAGCCTGCGCTCTAGAGCCCGCGAGCCACAACTACTGAGCCCACACACCGCAACTACTGAAACCCGCGTGCCTGGAGCCCATGCTCCGCAACGGGAGAGGCCACTGCAGTGAGAGGCCCGCACACCGCAGCTGTGGTGGGTGGCCCCCACTTGCCACAGCTGGAGAAAGCCCACGCACAGCAACAAAGACCCAACGCAGCCAAAAATTAATTAATTAATTAATTAATTAATTTTAAAAAGAAGGGTAGGTGGGTGTCAGCGGCTGGGGGAGCGGGGAATGGGGAATTACAGTGTTTAATGGGGACAGAGTTTCAGTTTTGCAAGTTGAAAATTTCTAGAGATGGTTGCCCGACAATGCGAACATACCTAACACTACTTTAAACTGTGCGCTTAAAAATGGTTAAGATGGTATGTTTTGTGTGACTGTATTTTACAATTCCATTTTTTGTTAATTTAAAAAAATTGTTTATGTACGAGAGAAAGGGAGGGAGGGAATGATAACTCGTACAGGCAGACCTCGGAGAGATTTCAGGTCCCAGACCACCGCAAGAGTGGGTATCAGGATGGGAGTCACACAGATTTCTTGGCTTCCCCGTGCATATAAAAGTTAAGTTTATGCTACACTGTAGTCTCTTAAGTGTGCAATAGCATTATGTCTAAACAAGCAATGCACATACCTGAACTTTAAAATAATGCTGTTGGAAAAATAGCGCCAGTGGACTTGCTCAACACAGGGTTGCCACAAACCTTCAGTTAGTAAAAAACACAATAAAGTGAGGCGCAGTAGAACAAGGTCTGCTTGTACGTCCTTCACAAGATTGTTTCGCGGATTAGAGGTAAAACACCTGTTAAGTGCGTGCTTAAATTCATGCTCTGTAGTTGCCAAGGAAGCCTGGGTTCGCAGGGAGAATTCTGAAGTCCTGCCCAGGAAGATACCAGCACAGTGCGGGTGGGGAGAGGTATAGGAGAGTCTCACCAGCCACTCAGGCTGCATTAGTAGAAACAGTCTCTGGAGTGAAGGGGGTGGTGATTCTGCAGCCGGCTGTAGCAGTTAGTTCACGCCCGGGGAATTATCGTTTGTCCTGGAAAACCACACACACTAGAAGGAAACCAGGCACATGCAATGCATTCAGGCTCCACTCCATGGCCAGGACGGGGAAGGGGCCCTCACACGAAAGAAACAGGGAGGTCTGAGGACATCCCTGTTCTTTGGGGAGCAGGGAAAGAAGACAGAAAGACTTGACACATCAGGAACTTGGGATGTTAAGAGATTAGAAAGGGGAAGGCCTAGGGCAGCGGTTGTGGATTCTGGCCTTGCAGCTGTCCAGGGCTGGCCAGGGAAGGGGTCGGGCTTTCTCACGGCCAAGTGCAGAGGCTGATGGGAGGGAACTTCCTCCCGATGCAGAGGTGCCTGGAGCTGCCTCCGAAGGGAGTGAGCTCCCCGTCACCAGAGCTGTGCAGGCAGATGTGGGCCAGCCCTCGCTGAGAGTATGAGGTGGAGGGTCAGACACAGAGCAAACAGAAAGGGGCTGACTCGGTGGCTCAGCGGCTCAACAGGGATGACTCAATGAGGAGAAAAACTCCCCCGGGGGACAAGGAGGAGGGCAGCGCCCAGGCAGGCAAGGAAGGGCCTGTACGGAAGGGCTCCGTGAGCTCTGGGGGCTCCAGGCTGTTCCGTAAAGCCCCTGCGGAAAGGTGGGCCCAGAGGAGGGGGTCTAGCCAGGTGTGGGGAGGGCCTCACCCTGAGAACAGTGGAGAATCACGGGCGGGAGTGAGACGTCAGATTCGAGGTCTAGAAGGATCGCTCTGGCTAGACATCCAGAGAACAGAGGGGAGTGAAAAGCCTGGAAGCCGGGGGAGCAGTAGGCAGCTGTTGTGATGTGTCAGGGCAGGGATGAGGCGGGGCCCATGGCGACTAGGCGGAGGCGGGCCGGGCCGGAGGAGGGGTACCGGGGCCGGGCGCCGCCAGACGTCTGGTTCCGTGCCTTGCCCATCAGGGGAGAGCCCCGGGAGGAGCAATTTACTACTGCATTGGCATATAACATTATTTTTGCACTGGTTTATAGTCAAAATGTTCTACTGAGACCTGAAGCTCTATCTTATCGCTGAAGTACTTGTGTTTCTAGCGAGGAGAAGTGGAAGAGAGTCCGACTGGTGACGGGCAATTAGGGCTGGGTCTCACTTAACACCTCTTTGTCCGACTTGGAGGTGCTTGTGTTAATACTGTCTTAGTTGGTGACAGTAAAGGTTCAGAGCTTTTCGGGGAGGAGGGGGTAGGGAAATTCGCTCTCACGGCTTTTCTGAAATCGTGGCTCAGCAGCCTGTGGGCCGTAACAATCTGCGTCTATGCAGGTGGTGTGATGCTGGGGGAGGTCCAGCTTTCAGCCTGGCCGACCCGAGAAAAGAAATCCAAATCAGTACCCATCGCGTCCCCCAGAAACACAGGCGGGGGGTCCAAACGGGACTCCGGCCACCAGCACGGGGCCGGCTTGGGATGTGTGGCGGTAACTCTCTCGGTGGACCTTTCCGACCTCTCTCCTGCAGCATCACTGAAGCGGGTCCACCTCTGGGCCCTAGCTGTCCTCCGCAGTCGAGTGTGGGTGTTGATCTGGGAGGGTGACCGGAGTTAGCTGTGCACTTTCCACAGCGATGGCATCTGTTCCCTTGGAAGGTCGCTTGCTGGTCTCCGTAGTCGTGCTCCCCTTTTCTCTCCCTCCAGAGTCCGGGGCTTTGAGGGGAGCGGGTTGAGGAGTCATCCCCGAGGAGAGCTTGCCTTCTCCTGGAAATGGTCCAAATGTGTTATTTGTCCTTGAGGACTGCGGTGGCCAGAAGAACGGCCCCCAGAGGTGTCCACAGCCCAATCTCCACAACCTGTGCATAGGTCCACTTGCCTGCAGAGCACAGTTAAGGCTGTTCATCTGCTGACCTTGAGATGGGAGGGTCCCTGGGGTTATGCAGGTGGGCCCTCCATAATCACCAGGGTCCATAGGTGCAGAGAGGGAGACAGAAGAGTCGGAGCGATGGGATGTGAGAAGGATTTGACTGTGGCCACTGTGGGCTCTGAGGTTGAGGAAGGGGTCGCAAGCTGAGGAATGCGGGCAGCCTCTAGGAGCTGAAAACAGATCCTGCCCCGGAGCCTCAGGAAGGGACCGGCCCTGCAGCGCCTTGATCTTACCCCAGTGAGACCCACAGCGGATGCCTGACCTCAGAACTATGACGTAATAAGCTGGTCTTGTTTGAATCTACTGAATCTGTGGTCGTTTGCTCCAGCAGCCTTGGGAAGTTACTGCAGGAGGGACAGCCCGCCAGCAGACCCGTGTGCCCAGCCGCGGCCTGTCTCCCTGGGGGCACTGCCCTTGGCCAGCTCACATGGCTGCTGTGTCACTAAAGGGACTTGCTCACCTCTGGTGTCCCCAGAGGTGGGCTTTCATGGCCACACATATAAAAGGGACAAGAGACAAAGCCTAGGGCCAGGTTGGGCAGAAGGCTGGATCAGAGACACCCCCCCACCTGCCTCCACCACCACCATATAAAACCAGGGGACTCAAAGCCACACCTTAAATGGGTAAACTGGGGAAAGCCTGCCCGACAGGGGAGGTGGTGAGGATTCCCTCACATCCCAGCCTTGGTGCTGGGGGAGAAGGAAACAGCCCCCGCAAGGGAACCCCTGAGCACAGCCCCCTCTCCCTGGGCCCCGGGCCCAGGGCTGTGACCGGCCTCACCCGCCGTCCCCGGCAGGCTGCAGCCGCCTGGGCCTCTGCCTTTGCCTCCTCTGTCTGCCCCACCGGCCGTGCTTCTCCACACTTTATGACTTCCTGGTGACAGCTGAAGGAAGCTGGAGTTTAAGCTGAAGACCAGCTACAGTCTTTAGTAATTTTCCCCTAAAAATTTTAAGATTTAAAATTTTAAAATTTTTCCTCGGGACTTCCCTGGTGGCACAGTGGTTAAGAATCCGCCTGCCAATGCGGGAGACACGGGTTCGAGCCCTGGTCCGGGAAGATCGCACATGCCACGGAGCAGCTAAGCCCGTGTGCCACAACTACTGAAGCCCACGCGCCTAGAGCCCGTGCTCCGCAACAAGAGAAGCCACCCAACGAGAAGCCCGTGCACCACAACGAAGAGCAGCCCCCGATCGCCGCAACTAGAGAAAGCCCGCGCGCAGCAACAAAGACCCAACGCAGCCAAAAATAAATTAACTAAAAAAAAAGTTTTTCCTCATTTTAAGATAAGGAAAGAATCGTGGCCACCCGAGGAAGCACACACCAGGGCCCAAAATAATAATAATAATTCTTCACTGGACGCCTGTCGCCGCGTGGTGGCACCGCTGGGCACCGGGCTCGTGTTATCTCACTGGTCCCCAGTTGTCCCGTAGGGCCGCCCTTTCTATCTTTGGAGTTACCACCAAAATGCAAAGCAGCGCCCTCACTCATTCACGTGCGCTCTCCTTCCCCTCACGCTTCCAGCATTCACCCTCCCTTCTCGGCAAAGGACAGAAAGTAAGAAACAGCCAGCAAATCTCTCAGGAGGGCAGCTCAGGCTTGGCCAGGCTCTGTTCTCACCGTGGGGTGGCCGCTAAGTCACACCCACGATGCCGCCAGCTGCCCACCGGGGCCCTGGCCGCGGTCCCCAGGCTCTGCCTCTGCAGGGACAGGGGAGGAGGAGTCCCATCAGTGGAAACGGGGAGCTGGATGTCTCATGGCAGCTACGGCCCCGTGTCTGGGCGTCCAGATCAGAAACCAGCACCAGAGCCTGCCCCCTCCCCACGTTGATTCCAGTTCTAGAAACACAACTTCATCTGGCCAGACTGTGGTCGTGGGGAAGATAGGAAACCCTGGCAACGAGGGAGGCTGCGGAGCCAACCCAGCACAGCACCCTCTTCCTTCCGCCTCAGCCGCCAGCGGCTGGGCTGCATTTACAGCGACAGACTCACCGCAGCAGCTCCCGGCGTCCAGTACCCGCTCCCTCCTTCAGCAGCCCTTAGGCCCACTTTGACTTTCAGCTGTTCTGCTTTGCGCACGTTTAGCGGCACAAACACCTCAACTCGTTTTGTTTTGTTTTGTTTTTGATGTACTCAGGCTATAAATCCTGAATAAATAATAAAAATCCTAAACAATCAAGAAGTTACGGGGTGGGACTTCCCTGGTGGCACAGTGGTTAAGACTCCGCACTCCCAATGCAGGGGGCCGGGGTTCGATCCCTGGCCAGGGAACTAGATCCCACCTGCCGCGACTAAGAGTTTGCATGCCGCAACTGAGGAGCCCGCCTGCCGCGACTAAGACCCGCCGCAACCTAATTAATTAATTAATTAGTTAATTAATTGATTTTTTTTAAAAGAGTTACAGTGAAGCAGCCGAGTCAACTTAAACGTGATAAGAGGCTGTGACCACCGAGGACAGGCCCCAGGTTCATGACTGGACGTGAACTTGGAAACTGAACAAAGTGCAGAAGCTCTGGAGAAATTATGAAAACCGAGGATGAAATCATCCACAGCTAAGATCCCTTATTCTGTGAGCCCCCAGCCTTTGATGGGGCAGCACTCTGCTCCCAACAGCGAAATGCCCACATGAGATCCTGGCCACGAAGCCCCTGCCTGGGCTGCCTCAGCTCTGGTGCTTCTGGAACATTTCACAGCCAGTGTTAGCGGGCGGGGGCGGGGGGATGCTGCCTCATTGGCTGCCACCAGAACTGCTTCTCCACTAGGCTAAGCACTGTTTTCCTTAGTCAGAAAGGCTAGAAATATGTCAAAATACACCTTCTTCCTGGCAGAGCCATGGAGGTTTTATGCCCAAGAGTATAACTGACGAGAAAGACGAGAGTAAACTTTTCAGTAATATGACTCGATTATCAGAAAAACGTGGAGTGGCTCATCTGGAAACAAACTAGGGGAAATCTTTTTCACTGAAGGGGAGAGCTTCCTGCAGTTATCGTGAAGCAGAAGTCACCCCTGGCATCTTGGCCATACCGGTCACATCACCGCCTCCTGACACGGGCGCCTCTAGACGGTTTGCAGCGGAGGGTGGGAAGTGGCTGCTTGAGCACAGACAGGCCCGCCCAGGCGCCAAGGGAATTAGATTGAGTGCAATTCCAGGAGCTCCTGGAGCGGCGGGGCGGGCAGCCACCAGCACCACCCTGGGCAGGAGCAGCTACTGTTAGAAATACCCTAATATGTCTGGATGCAGAGCAGATAGGGCCGCGCCGCCGTCGTAGAACCACTTAAGGCTGCCAAACCCAGTCGTCGTACAACTAGGTGGATTGGCGAGTACCGGGCAGGCTAACTTCTTCTCTTTTCCGTTCGTTCTTAGCAGTTAGTAGGCACGCACTGTCACACCACAAAATAAGAACACACACGAAATAGCCTTAGTCAGCCAGGCTTTTCTTGTTCATCTTTTCTATGAGCAGAATGTACGTCTGGTAGAAAGAAGCAGTGATCGCTCCTCAGTCCACGTGCCCAGTGTCAATTAGCTACAGCTCCCCACCCATCCTTGCATTTCGTCTCAGTCATTGTAAAATCAGGACAAGCCCGTTAACAAAGCACTTATGAATGAGGGCGCTTCTGGGTGTTAACCCTCGCGAGGTCCCCGGGAGGGAGACGGTGTTCCCATTTTACAGACGGGAAGGTGGAGGCTTGGTGAGCTGAGTTAGGTGACCTGCTCTCATCCCTCTGGTCCCAAATGCCCGGCTCCTGCCCCCTGCACCACGGTGTCCTCTTGGGAGGTGGGCACTGGAGTGACTGTTCTCGCTGACCAGTGGGAAATACTGGTTTGCTCTCCGGAGCGCTGGTGTCCTTGTCCGGGAATTACAGCAAATGACAGCAGCGTCCACTCGTTCCTCTTGCAGCCTCCTCCCTGTGGCGGCTCTGTTCGGCCTCACCCCCTCAGCAGCCCCTCGTTGGCCTGGCTGGCTGGAAATGCCAGCCTCAGCATTAGAAAACTTGGTCGGGTGAAGGGTTAAATACGTTGAAATAAGCCTGGTCCTCACAAAAGAAGTGGTATTTACACCCCGTCCGTTGATGGAAATACTTGCTGGAGGAAAACAACCACAACATTGTGCATGTTTTTAGGAGGAGAATGGCCAGAGTGTCTTTAATTCACTGTTTACCCGTGAGAATTACTCCCAGGAGTAATCCTGCAATAAAATCTTCTTGGGCTATGAGAATAGAAAGAAATTGAATCAAAAGACTCCATTTCCACTTGTATTTATTCAGTCTGGGAAATTCAGTGGGCCGGAGCGCTAGTATCAGCAGGGGATTCCTTGCTCCTAGCGTTAAATTACTGTCATAATCGCTCAATTATTTCTTCCTTGTACTGTTTAAAATAAAAATCCATCACATTGTCTGTTTTTTTCTAGCATTTATTAGGTTGAGTGTTTAGGAAAATCAATTATAGTCAGTCAGGCATGAATTGATGAATGTTTCTTGTAATAATTGTCAGTTGTTAAACTGAATGTACTTTCTCTTTCCACCCTTTTCACTTCCTTCAGAGGGCAGAGGTGGCTCAGAGAGAGGCGGAGACCTTGAGGGAGCAGCTCTTGTCGGCCAACCACTCTCTCCAGCTGGCCTCCCAGATCCAGAAGGCGCCGGACGTGGTGGGTAGCCCAGCCCCGCGGGGACCCCGTCGCCTCGCATCTGTACCTCTGTGTGTTAACAGCCGCTTTCTTCTTTGGCTTTAGAGCATCCCTTTTCGGGGGTAACGTTTGAAACAGTCCTGCTGCCTCGGTGGGGAGTGCGTGTAACAGTCTGGGGATGGAAGCCAGTAGCGTCAGAGGGAAGAGCTTTACTGGTTGTGCATCGGTGCCCGGTGGTCAGCGTGACGCCCACCCGGTGGAGAGCCCCTCACCAAGAGAGCATCTTCCCAGTTAGACTGGTGGGTGGACCGCTGGCAGATGGGTGGCGATCCGAGGCTGGAGGCTTGCAGGACTGCACAGGAAAATTGGAGGTTTGGTCTTCTGGATGTGTCCTTCCAGAGTGGAAAACAGTTCATGACGTGGGAGGAGCGGGGGAGGTAATAACACAACCCGCTCTGAGTCCGCGTGATAGTCAGGGTCTCGCCTGACGTGCGGGCATTCAAGAGGAGCCAGGCACACATCTCAGACCTTTGCCTCTTGACTTTTCTAAGGCTAATGAAAATTGCTCTTAGCTGGAACTTGCCCAGCTCGATCAAGGCGGCTTTGAACTGTCGGACTCCAGACTTTCCTTCAATGCTGTGCAGCAGTACAGAGCGGCGGTGTCATTAAGACCGTGGCCACTGGAGCCAAACCCCTGGGTTCCGAACCCAGCTCTGCAGCTTATCAGCTGTGTGACTTGGGGCAAGTGGCTTAACCTCCCCGAGTCTCAGTTGCATCATCCATAAAATGGGTTTTTACAAGGGTTCTGGAAATTACTCTGAGCGAAGCCTCTAGAGCAGGTCCTGCCACGTAATCCGTCCTCAGCCAACCTTAGCGGTTAGGCTGGCTGTGGTTGGCATCAGCGCTCTGGTCCAGGAGCCCCGGTTTCAGAGCCAACTCCGTCACTAGTTCACATACAGTGATTAACTCAGGTGGTGGCGCTTACGAGGCCTGGTGTGCAGAATGAGGAGGAAGTAAGTGATCCTGAGGTCCCTGCAGCTCTGATGGCCTGTGATGGGTGAATTGCACTTGTAGCTGTCCTTTTATTTAATAAAGGGTTGGAGAGCCCTTGCTGTGTGCCGGGACCCGCAGTGGATCCTGGGAGAGCCAGGAGGGACGAGCCAGGCCCTTCCTGGAGAGAGGACAGTCCAGTGGGAGATGTGCTGCTGTAATAAGGTCACACATCAGTTTGACTACCACTACCCCCACCCGACCCATGAAGCAGGGCATTGTTATTTCTTTATATAGATGAGGAAACGGAAGCTCCCTGGATGTAAGCCCCTCGCCCCAGAACGCTTGGCCCCAGCGGCCAAGCCAGGACTCAGCAGGGGCCTCTGCCGCCCCAGACCGGAGCTTTTAAATTATTCCCCAGGAATGGGTCCAAAGCAAAGTTTTAGTGTGAGGACCCCTTTTAAGACTGGATTTTTGTTTTCTGTCTTTAAGTTCACCTTAACTAAAACATGACTTAAGTGTTTCAGGCTACAGAGAAAAGTTTTCCATTTAAGGAACCATCACAACCTTTATACTTCATGGACTCTGGTATTAATTTTGCCTGAAATGTCCCCTTGGCTGTGTCACGGTGCCCTTGTCCAAGTTTACCTGGACTGGACCCAGCACCGGAGCCGCGGCGGGAGGAAGCCCTCGAGGATGGAATCAGTGCAGCTTCTCCTGGCCTCTGTGGTCGCTCAGGGTCCTCTAGAGAAAGCCGTGCATCCTGTGTCTGCCCGGGGCTCCTGAGCTAAATGTTTTGACTGAAAGGATTTCTGGCACCAGCCTGGACTGCAGCAACCGAAACATTTCAGAAGGAAATGAATGTTTTCGCAGGTAGAGCAAGTTGTGGGTCCTCGGGGTGCTTAAACACTGCGGCATCGGCTAAGTGCAGTGTTTACATGGTCCCGCTTCAGCCTCCCGCGAGCCGGCCCTGCCAGGGCTCCCCTCAGGGACACGTTCCCGTGTAGCCCGGCAGCTCCAGCCCCAGCCCCAGCCCGCTGGGGAGCAAACGAGCAAGCGTAGGAAACCAGGCCAGCAGCACGATGTCTGTTGGGCTTGGCTGGCAGAACTAGGTAGAGAAACGGTGGAGTCTGTAGATCCAGCAAAAGCCAAAACCGGGCCATTGGGCCACTGGAATCACCAATTCTGGAAGGCGAGCCGCCAGTCAGCCAGCCCCTGCTCCGCATCAGAGGCCGGGCGGGACCCTGTGCGGTTGTGTCTTTGCTGCGTCGTGATGCCACGGTCGTTAGAGCACGGTTTTATTACCTTCATTTTGTAGGTAAGCAAACAGGCTCAGAGGAGCTGAGTAATCTGCCCAAGGTCGCACAGCTAGGGAATGACCGAGCTGGGGTATGATCCCGAGTTTGTCCTGCTCCCACGCCCACTCTTTACCCCTCCATCGAGCCACCCCTGCTTCATGCGCAGTCAAGGAGACAGGAGGCGTGCAGGCCCTTTGTCAAGTATTTACAGGCAAATGTTAGTTTGGGGCTCTGGTGCACCACACCAGGCCGCCTTAAACCTAAACGTCTGTCTGTCCATCGGGTGAATATACTGGACACAGTCGGCATATGTTGGCCACTTAGTGTTGGCAGGAATAGCGGGGTGATGAGAAGGAAGGAAAACTGAGCCTCTCGTTCCCTCAACCCTCCCCGGGGAGATTAGCCTAGACTCCGAGTGTTTGCCTCGTAGGCTGGGGTCCCGGCCCACAGTCACCGCACATCAGATTTCCCTCGTGTTCAGTGATCCTCCTGCATCTCGTGTGAAAATGGCTGCAGGGTAACAGAGATCATTATCTGGCTTCTTCCGGCCTCGGTGTTCTGGTCTCTGTAGGAGGATTTACGTGACCTGTGATAGTTCACACAAGCGGTTTGGCAGAAGGGGGCGGGCGGTTCCGAGGGACAAAGTTTAATGGGGTACTCCCTCAGCGACTTCGGTTTCTGGGTTCATTCTCCCCTTGGGAAACATGGGGCACCGTGAGGAACGCAGGCCCTTACCTCTGAAGCCTGGAGCCTGGGCAGATCCCCCTGGGACAGACTCTCGGGACCCCATTCTGGTGCCCACCGGGACCTGTTGTCAGACTGAGGGAAGTCAGTTTCTGTTCCTTCCTTCCAAGGCTTGTCCGAGCCAGGGTCCTGACCCTGGACCCCATCAGAATGACGAGGGAGTCCTTGGGCCCTACCCCAGCCCCCTGAACCACAGCTGCCAGGGCAGGGCCCAGCTCCCAAGGGGTTTGGGGGGGGCTGAGTCGAGGCCTGGACAGACACGAGGGAGCCAGTGGTCCTGAGTCCCTGAATCCACCTTTGCTTCCCTTCTCAGTAATGATCTCAAGGGCACCTGAACTGCCAGACGCCGACCCCCCTGCAGTTTTCCACGCCCCACCTCACCCCCCCCCCACCCTACCCAGCACCTTGTGCACCCTGTCGTACCATCTCCTTTTAGCTGGTGCCCACGGACCGACAGGCCCAGCTCCATCACCCAGGTGCGGGCCTCTCCCTCCACCCGCAGCCCCTGGTCAACTCCCGGGCCCTTGTCTGTTTGTTCCTCCATTTCCTGCTGCGTCTTCACGGTGGGACAACAGGACGCCCTCGTGTTGCAGGTGGGAGCAAGCACGTTTGGGCTCGGAGTAGGATGGTGTCTTCTATCTTAATTCCAAGGTCTTGCTGCTTTGGGGTATATTGTCTCACCTCAGCTTAGTTTATGCGAGACACAAATGTGTCTGCTCTGTTATGAATGAGGAATCTGTGGCCCGGGTTCGTGAGTTAATTGATGTGCCTGAGGTCACAAGGTCAGCTTGTGGCCAGACCAGGCTGGGCCCCAAGAGTTGAGCAGCCAACTGTACCCTGGGACTGCCCGTGCCCCGGTACCCATCCTGGACCTAGGGCCACACTGAGAGCTCCTGTTTTTACGCAGGTTCTCTGAACCCTCATCCCTGCTGTGATTTGCACTCGCCCACTGAAAACCCCAGATCACCTTTGGGCTTGTGTTACAGATTCTTTCCCTAAGAGCACTTTAAACAGTTGCTATGGCTGCCATCCCTCAGGTTGGACGATGGATAAATAAGTTAAATTAGATACCGTGCCACAGCCTAGACGCACCATGAGGCCAACCTCCCTGGGTATCACTTTCATCGTGTCCCCCTGCTGAGTCCAGGCCCCTCCTGCCACCCTCCCGAGCGGTCACTTTCAGGTGCCAACATGCTCAGTCCTCTTCGAGCCAGCCTCTCGGCATTGATCACCCCGTGCTCGTGCCCTGCTCCCTGCCCCTCCCACCCCTGTGCCCGCCTGTGGGGACCCCGCCCTGAGACGGAGCAAGATCCACCAGCCCGCCTACACCCCCCGTCCCTCCTCAGGACCCCCCCCCACGCGCTCCTCCCCTGTCCTCACTGCTGGCAGGACTTGTCTGCGGTCCCTTGGCTCCTGACCTGGGTTCTGGCCAGAGTTGTCTAGGGCGGCGCTTCCTAAATTCTCTGTGGTGAAGGATGGTTTTATTTGTTTTGTTTTGTTTTGTTTTGAATTTCCAATCTGTTGCAGACTGATAGTTTTACAAAAGACAATAAAAACGTCACAGCAAAGTCAGATTGCTATAAAAGTTTCTAAACACTTACTCTCAATTTCCGTGCTTGTCTCACTGTGTACCAGCCACGGTGTGTGAGTTGGCACCAGTCCGTGGAGCCCACGCTGAACAGAACGGGTCTGGACAGCATGTGCCTCTTTAATAAGTTGGCGGGAAGATGCTCACTGGGGCCCCAGGGCCACGGGCAGATCCACCAGAAGTTAGGGGAAGTGAAGGACTTACTCTATAACATTATACAAACCAGAGACAGACGGGCTCCCTTCTTCGCCCACAAAACTTCCCATTCTTACATGGTAAAGGCCTTAATTTCCTGGGAGGGAGACGTGAAAAATTATTTCCATGGTGACTGGCTGTCCCCAAATGGTGAAAACCCTGTGACAGGCACATCATGCATGGAATGGCAGGGCTGCCCCTGCCAACTGGGGCTGTAGCTGCCACTGTTTCCGCCCCAGTATAGGCCAAATCAGGGTGTGCAGCGGTGCACTTCCGGGGGCAAGGGGACAACAGCGAGGAATGGTGGCGTTCTACGCTGCAGTGTGAGCCGCGTCCCCAGGTCGCTGCCGTCACAGGGACCTTGCGGTCCTGCCCTTCCTGTCCCCCTCAGTCATGCCCAGAAGTGCTCCGCCCGGCACTTCCAGACAAGCTTCCAGACAAGCTTCCAGAACCATTCAGGAGCTATGATTACTTCTAAAACTTGAGAAAAGTACTGCTTTCATCCTTGGGAAGTGGAAATAAGAATTTGACTTTAAAAAAAATACCTTTTCCCTGTTTTGCATTTTTTCCAAAATGAGCACATCTGAGGGGTGGGGAGTAAGTTTTTTAAAACAGCAATTATCAAAAGAATTCCTGCGCAAAGGAACCCAAATATGCACCTTCCACGTCTTTTAACTCTTTTTTTTAAAATGCTAACTCTGAGAATCAATTTGTCAAACAGTATCTCAGCTTCTAGATAACAGAGTAATGAATCAAAAGGACATTGCATCTCATCTTGTGGTAAAAAGTCCGAATGCTTTGGAACATTCCAGGAGCTGTCCTCAGAGCCTTCCCCTCTGGCGTCCCCAGCCATCAGCAAGGCCCTTTCCACCACCTCCTTCAGGTCTCTGCTCAAATGTCACCATCTCAATGCGGTTTTTCCCGACCACATTATTAAAAGCCCCAGCTGCCCCTTCCCTGCTTCAGTTTTTCCGTGGCATTTATCATCATCCGACACACTCTCTGCTACTAATAAGCATATTTAAGGCATCTCATCCCTGCCCCATCCCACTGGACCAGAAGCCCTGTGAGGACAGGGACTCCTGTCCTTTTGTCCCCTGCTGTGTGCCTGCTACATGGTGGGTACTCAGTAAATGCTTGTCGAACAGACGAATCCAGGTGGCAGCTCCCCGTGCAGACGAGAAGGTCGGGGGGAGGGCGACGGGCAGGTGCGGTCCAAGCAGAGGCAGGACGTGATGCCGTATCATCCACACCACCAACCACATCCTTCCCACTGCCTGCTTCTCGCCTCGGTTGCCAGCACCAGCAACCCCAAGCGCCCGTCCGAGGCCGGCGCGGTTTTGTCATCTCCTTTCTCCTCCGCAGGAGCAGGCCATAGAGGTCCTCACCCGCTCCAGCCTGGAAGTTGAGTTGGCCGCCAAAGAGCGGGAGATCGCACAGCTGGTGGAGGACGTGCAGAGACTCCAGGCCAGCCTCACGAAGCTGCGCGAGAACTCGGCCAGCCAGATCTCCCAGCTCGAGCAGCAGCTGAGTGCCAAGAACAGCACCCTCAAAGTAAGGGCGCCGGGGGCCCCAGGGGCCGGGGGAGGGCCGCACGCGCACACCCCGCCTCCCTCCCACGTGGCCCCGGAAGGAGCCCGGGCTCGGCACGGGGGGTCCGGCTCCCCGCCGACACCCCGAGCTCTTCAGCGGGGCACTTCGGCCCCCAGTGTAGTGACCACGGCAGGGGGGTCTCGCCTCAAAGCCAACTAACTCATTTGCCCCGCCGTAGCCGTTGCACACATGGATCTCGTTTTTGTCGTCTGCAAAGGTCATGGTTAAAATTCCTTCTCTTTTGAAAGCAGAAGTGACTGTTGGGGTTTTATCTCAGGTGAGCTCCAGCCATCAGCTAAGTCTTTCCCTCCAGTGAGACCAGTATAAGGAGGCGTGAGGTCCCCTGGACACGTCACTCAGAAGCTCCATCAGGGCTCTTGTCTGGAGAACACCTTGTCCTGACTGACAGCAGGCATGGCAGCCTTGACCTCTGTGAGGCAGCCAGAAGCAGAGCCCTGAAGCCCAAGGCAGCGAGGCGGGATGGGCCGTGACCCCTCCCGTCAGCCCCTGCCCAGGCGGCACGTCCCTCCTGGTCAGCTGTCCTCGCACACAGGCCATTGTAGAAACCCCGATCCTAGGTGCCCACCTGCCCACAGCACGCCGCCTGGGCTGGAGCCCCGTCGGGGCGCAGGCCATCCGCAGACGCGTTAGTGCAGCTCTGCCAGCCTTCCCTGGCTCCTGGAGAAGGTGCCGGCAGGAGAACCCAGCACACCGAGACCCCAGCCCGCCCTGTGCCTAAACGACATGAAAGCCAGGGGTTCGTGGAGGGCACATCTGACCGAGCCCCGTGGGCCCTGCTCCCCACCTGCAGGGATGGTTTTGACCCTCAGGCCTGTCCAGGCGCCGGGGCCCGGAGCGTGGTGTTGCTTCAGCACGGGGAGCTCCCACCATCAGCCGCTGGTCTCCCTCCGGCGTCTTTAGCAGTCTAGCCAAAAGCTAGATCCTCTAGGGGCTTCTCATAAATTGGTGTCCCACATTCAGAACCCAGAACCTTTTACATTATATTTTTTTAATTACACTTTATTTAAGGTATTCCCAATCTGTTGAAGTTAGCATAATGTGGAGATAGTCGTGGCACCCCAGATTCACACGTCAGAGCCAGCAGGGACTCCTCGGTGGTATCTTATTTGACAGGGAAGAGACAGGACCGGCGAGGGCGCGGCATCGGCTCTGCCATCCCCGCTCCACCGGGCCCCCCCGCCCCCGCTCAGCGCCCATTCGAGGCGGGTGTGAATGGATAAGTGACCGACTGCCAATTGTAGTCTCTGTGCTCTAAAGAAAGTGGATCAGAGTTGGTTGTAAAAATGTCTGGAAAACTTTTTCTCATGTAAGGTAATTCCAGAATGTGGTTAGGCCCATTTTGATTTTTTTTTTTAATTGAGATTTTCTTTTTTCCTCCACGCATGACCATGTTTCTGAGGCAGAACTCAGTCTCCAGCAAGTCTTGTCCTCCCGGCAGCCCCCTGGCCTGACCTCGCTGGCGCCGGGGCACCCACAGCTCAGCCTCACTAGATCCTTCTCTGCCTCTTTGGGTGGATTTCATCCACTGTCTGAGAAACTGCCGGGTGCCCGGGCCCCGCGGAGGAGACGGTCCTGCCGGGATGGGGAGATGCTTGAGGCCCGGTCACACTGAGGCGCTCATCAGCCCGCCCACTGAGCGCCAGTACTCACTTTTTATTTCCAGATTCAGTGTCATTTCCTCGCGTTATAGCCATTTCTGACCCCAGCAGTGGCCCTGCTATTGGATAATTGGCCTTCCCCTCCTTTGTTACAGTTAAAGGCTTCGACTCAAGTGCATGATGCGTTTGACTACATGAGAGGGAGGCTGTAGGCCTTACGTTTTTTATTACAGAGCAATTTCTTCTAAATCAGTTAAGGTTTTAATGTTTGCCTTCACCAAAAATGAAACGCAGTTTCACAAATTAATGTTCTTTATCTGTATCTTGGGGGAATTCTTTAATACTGTGCAGTTAATGAAACAATTCGGCAATACTTCTTCCAAAATTATTACTCCCTTATCTTCATCTGATCTAATAATCAAAACATGTCCTCTAGTAACAAGACTTCTCTGATTTTAATTATCTTAACCCCTTGTCGCCAGGAGTGAAGCTCTCCCTGATAT
This sequence comes from Grampus griseus, assembly GCF_964374135.1. Classification (NCBI taxonomy): domain Eukaryota; kingdom Metazoa; phylum Chordata; class Mammalia; order Artiodactyla; family Delphinidae; genus Grampus; species Grampus griseus. The sequence continues at coordinate 7,977,631 of NC_139008.1, forward strand.
CGAACCCACACACAGAAGGTATCCGCCTTCCCCAAACGGGCCCGTCAGCCTCCCTCGCCCAAGGGAATAAGGTTAATTGAATGAGATACTTCCCTGGGCTTTTTTTTTTCTCCTAACGTGTATAATTTGTAGTCTCAAATCTAAACTAAGCAGTGAAACAATTACTAGAAAAATATTTTACGAATGAGACCTGCCAAATCGACCACCTGGTGCTTTTGTGGCGGGGGCCTGGGGCCCAGCCGTGGTGGCCGCTGGAGGCAGCCGGGAGCCGCCCCTGAGCGTCCCATTTCCTCCTCCTCCCGCCTCCACCATCCCCAAACCCCCGACACCCCGTCTTTTCCATCTTGGACGGTGCTGTCCAGCTTATGGGCTCGGGTTGGGATCTACGTCTGAAGATGCTCCAGCCTCCAGCTGTCTCTCCGCATCCTGGCGTGGTGGGTGGTTTCACCATGGACGCTGACCATGGCCTCGGAGAGAAATGCTAATGTGCTTGATGCCCGTGACTGAAGGGGTGCGGGGCACTGGTCTCACAAGGGCAGGAGGCATAATGGACAAGTCTTTTTTTTTTTTTTTTTTTTTTTGGCCATGCTGTGTGGCATGCAGGATCCCGGCCAGGGATTGAACCCGCGCCCGCTCCCAGTGGAAGAGCGGCGTCTCAACCACTGGACCACCAGGGAAGTCCCACGGACAAGTCTTGAGATTATGGAGTCTTGAGCTGACTGGGGGTCTCCTCCACCAGGACCCCCTGGGGGTGCACTCTGTAATGGAACACGTTTGGGGACTAAGTGGTTTGCTTTTCCGAGCACCTTGAAACACTCCCTCTCTTTGCGACTAATGCTTTCCTCCCTTCACCTTCGTAACTGATTGATAATTATGAGGATAAATTGCCAGTTGGCTGTTTACCAGTCTCTCTCCCCATACTCTGCTTTTTCAAGCCAAGTTCACCATCACTAGCCGCATACAGCGGTGCATCCTCTAACCTTCAGATAGACATGAAAACCAGCTCAGAAGTGGGAGCTGTTTCCTCCCGCCTGATCTGACAAGTACTGCAGCACCGTGCCGCTTGTCGAGGATAATCCTGTGTTCATAATTAGTGAAATAACGCGACTGCCATTGCGAGGCTGCTGCTTTTGATAACACTATTCTGGGGCCTTCTGTTGGAACGCTTCAGTACAGAGGCAGTGTGACGCGGCAGTCACCTGCGCTCTACTCGCTAGGGCACAGGAGACAGTGCTACCAATAGCTCAGGTCTAAGATGGGTGTTCGTAAGGACTGACTGAGGCCCATCTCCCCTAGGGAGAAATGAGATTTTCTGCAGTTGCTTTAAAGATCAGTACTTCTCACTGGGCGGGTGGGCGGGTGGGCAGGTGTGCTCCATTCACCTGGGGGCCTTTTTCCGAACTGCACAAGCCTCCCCAACCCTCCGCACCCCTCACGCCACCTCCCGAGGTTCCGATGGGTCCTTTTGAGCCACTGTGGGGCACACTGTGTCCCTCGCGGGGTGGGAACAGGACCAAAGACCGACAAGCACTTCTCTGCACTCGTTCAGCGCCTTTAATTCTGGACGCTGCCTCTTTGGTTACATAAGTTCCCTCACCGGCCGTGTGTTTCCTCTGCACCGGGGCTGCCCTTGACCGCGTTTTAACGAGCATCTCATCATCGTCTCAGGGTGTGAAGCTCCGACATCCACGTTCCGTTGGTCGCTTGCCGTGGGTGGGCATGATGATAATCGCTGTCTCGGGGAGGGGGTGCCAGCCAGCCCGTGGCTGTAGCGGGGAGGCCTGTGTGTCCCTCCATGGCCCCTGCCCTCCCTGGACGGCACGAGTGAGTTTTAACCTCACACATCCCGGTATCGGAGAGCCCGGGAGCCGAGCCTCCCTGAGCCTCGTCCTGGCTGCATCTTGAAGGCACTGTGAGCACAGATTGAAGGAAGCCATCTGTGCAATTGAAGGAAGCAGTGAGCCTTCCACGGGGAGGAGGGGGGCGAAGGGGGCCCCGGGAAGGAAGGCAGCAGCGGAGATGCCCCAGAGGGAAGAAACCGAGGGCCTCTTCCCTCTGGGGCATCGTGCTAGAGGCCTCAAGACCAGTTATCTGCATCGAGGTCATAAGTAAATCGCTGCAAACCGGTGGGCATTACTGGAAATGCTTCAGGGAGCTAATTGTGGGAATCTACGGTGAATCCTCTTAGACACACGTGCCCCTGGTCACTGGGTGAGTAAATCTAGATACTCACCTGCAGGTGATCCCCAGCTTGTAGCCCACTTAGCCAACCATACAGTGTCCAAGTAGCTGAAATATTGAGCCAGGACCTTCCTGGACGATGGTGGCACGATTCCGTGAGAAGGAGCTGCTCCCGTCCGCCCTGTGCCTGGGTCACAGTTCATGGAGGTTGGAGGTGACTTGTGATGGGGTTGCCACACAGGGGTCCCCCTTGTGTCTCCAGAGCCACGCTTCTCCAGCTGGCAGCAAGGCCTCCAATGTCATGGTCGCTCTCCCCACCCCCTGGCCTGGGGGCGGGGGGGTCTCCCCTTTTTGTCTTGCGTTCTCAGCCTTGGGCGTCCCTGGGCTTCTCCCCCAGGCCAGCCTCAGCAGATCCTAAATTTACGTAACTGCCACCTCTCACCAAGGAACAGGGGAGACCTGAGGGGGTCCCCGTTCAGGTGAAAAGGAGGGGCACGCTGCCTAGTTCCAGACCCCAGAGAGGCAGAGTCAACCTCAGACCCCTGCCCGGACCAGGGAGCCCAGTCACACCCGCTGGGTTCTGACTGGTGGCCCCTCAGCCCCGGGGTCCACGTCAGGGTGAGGGGTCACACACCGATGCCCCTAACCTGAGCTGTGGGTCTTCAGACAGCACTGCCGAAAGCCTGGCTCCGATTATCCCAGAGGAAGAAGACAGAGCTGCCTGTAAACCGCAACAGTCGCCTCTCCGGTCCCGTCCGTTGTGTGGCAAAGGCGTGTTGCTACCTTGACCCCTTGCTGTGCAACCCGGAGGACGAGGTCTTTCGAGGGTCTTTGCATTAGTCTCTGTGCCAGAGGTCCCTTAAGTTGGTAGCCCTAGGCCCCATGTTATAACTTGACTAAGACAGATATCTTTTATAAATTTAGTACCTAATTTGCTGCACACCAAAATGCTTTGCATTTTAAATTAAATTACCTCATTGTTTGAGTCGTAGCCAGGATTTTAAGAACTTCAGATAGGTAATGCTTCTAGCAATTCAAGAACCATTTGATGAGCTCCTACTAAGTCTGGAACCACATACGTGCTCTATAGTATTAAACGTGTGTGATTAATGTATCATAAAACCACCGTGTTTGAGGGGTGCTTGCAGCCTGCACTTGTGCATCCGACATTTCCTCACCACTGTCCTCTGGAAACCCTTCTTCTTACTCTTCCCCCCTTCCCATATGAGGAGCGTGGGGCCCGACAGCCTAAGCCCGTCACCCAGGGTCACAGCAAAGTGGGACTGAGCTCGAAGCCCAGCTCCGCCCTAGACCTTTCCTCCCCTCTCTATACAAGGTCAGAGTGGGTTCCTTTACAAGAGCCCCTTTTCAGGAAGGCGACCCGCCTGCCAGATTCTGCATTCATGGCGCAGGATGTGGGGCTGCCTTTCCTGCCATCGGCATCAGACAGCCAGAGCTGCTCTGGGCCTCCGTCCTCCTCCATGGATCTGCCAAAGAGCCGCAGGGACGCTCGGAGGTGGCAGACTGGGCTGTGGAGAACTTCGTAAATGGAGCGCCTGGATCGAGGACCACAGAGTGTCTTCAGAACCCTTTCGTCGTATTCAGTACCACCCACCAGGGATAAAGTAGTCATAACTACAGTAGTAACAGTCACCATCGTTACTGAGTGCTTTACCACAGGCTAAGCCCTCAGTATTGCAGTTGGGGCTCTTGTCTCTGCACGTTCCACATCCACGGACTCGGAGGGCCAAGTGCCCTGCGCCATTCTGTGTAAGGGGCTAGAGCATCTGCAGACTTGGTACCACAGGGGTCCTGGAGCCAGATCCGCCTCACTGCTTCCTGCACTTGCTCTGGGCAGCCTCGGGCTCTGCCACGGCCTTTGGTGCAGACCCCCTGTGGGTTTTTTTTTTTCTTTGTTTCTCTGGACGGACAGACAGATGCTCTGCAGACGTGTCGCGATAACTGGATAAGATGACATGTGAGGTGCGGAGCCGGGCCTGGGATTTAGGAGCACCTGCTGCCCTTTCCGGGCAGGACCCCCTGAAACCAGACGTTACGGGCGCCCAGCAAGGAGTTTCTGGCCAAAGAACAGAGCTGAGGGCACTTGGGCTCTTGCCTGTGGGGGCCCACGCCGCCTGCCGCCTGCCTCCTGCCCCGGCCCACCCCCAGCCTGCCGCCACACGCGGGGTCCTGAGACGGCGCTCCGCTGGGAGCTCGGTGGGGACGGGCTTTGTGAGGCGCCCCCCGCCAGGCCCCCGTCCAGGTGTCTGCTCCACAGAGGTTTGCAGCCGCCATGTTGATTTCTTCCTGACTATGCTGCCCCCCAGGCAGATGGCAGAAATTTCAGTGGAAGCTGTTTGGTTCTCAGTGAAAACTCATATTTAACCAGACAGATTCCAGCCCGAAAACCTTCTGATCTGGGCTGATCGAAGGCCTGCAGCCGTGCTCTCAGGGAACCCGCAGCAGGACCTGGCAGCGACAGTGGTCCCGCATCGAAGGCCCCTCGGCGCCAGCATCTGCACCGGCTCCTTGTCTCGTGCCCCTTCGCTCGGTACTCGGAGGTCACCGGTCTTCCCGTCTCACAGATGAGCCGCTGATTGACGTGCCCAAAGGGCCCGGCTCGTGAGTGACAGAGCTGACTCCAGGTTCTGGGCCGTGCCAGGTCCAGAAGCTTCGTGTCTGCCGTTCTTCCTGCCCGTCTCCTGTTCTCTGAACGTGACCGCTTTTTATGCGTGCTCCGCGTGCAGCGTCAGTGAGTCCCACCCTCCGAAGGTGCTTTGCGTCCCGGCAGCGCTGGGCAATCTTGTGTTAGGAAAGGCTTCCCACTCTCCGACCACAGGGAGGAGAATGAAAGAATCGTGTCTTCATGAGCACCTTCTCAGCATCTTTTGTCGGAAAATGAGTGCATGCTACCCTGTTTGATTATGAGGAGAAACCATTGTAATACAGGCAAGAGGTCTTAAAAAGGAACTAGGGCAGAGCAATTCTACACAATGGGAAATACACACACAAGAAACCGCCAGCAAAGGCAAAAGGAAAAGACGGGCTAAATGGGGCCACGTGGGGTTCAGGTGGGAATCTTCTCCCCAAATTCTAGAATGTTCTCAGCCGGCTTTAAACTGTGATCATAGACGTGGCTGGTCAAGTAGAGCCTAAAAAGGTAACTAGAAGCCCTGGGGATGGGAAGGGCCTGTTGATTCAAGAATCGGAATTTGTTCGCCCCAGGCTTGGAAGGATGCTAAAGGGGCAGGACCCCCTGCTGGCTGAGTCTTTGCGTTTTATGTCAAGCTGTCTTCCTTCCCACAGAGAACTCCTTTGGTGGAGGGGGGAAGGGCAAAAACAAACTAGGCCAAAAGCACCTTCAGAGAAGCAAGCACCCTCTGCCACCCACTCTACAGCAAAGGCTCTTCCTGGCAAGAAGGCCCCGCAGGGCTCCGGGCACAAACAGCCACGTGGGTACCACGTGAGCTCACAGAGGTGAATGGAGCACAGCAGAGCATCACTGCACCTGGGAAGCTTGCCAGAGGGCCCCTGACCTTCCCTCTGAAGGGCATTCTAGGGCCAGGGAGTCAGCCATGCCCAGCCGTGGCCCTGCTGGCCAGGGTGCCCTGCCAGGGCCCTACCTGCAGGACCATCTGTCGGAGAAAGCAGTGACCACCCAGCGGACCGGCCTCCGCTGCTAAAATCCCCCGCGTCTGGGGGAACCCTTCCAGAAATACAAACGCATTTTCCCTGGTGCCTATCTGATGCTGACCTCAGTGACAAAAGGGCCGTATCTCTTATCAGCAGGGTCCCACCAAAGGTGTTGATAACTAACCATACGTGTCAGCTGGCCTCACGTAGTTTGTGAAAAGCCACACGCTGCTTTTCAAACACCAGGAGAGCGTCTCTTCATCCTGTTGGCCATTTTGTGGGATTTCATACAAAATGGCCTTTTCATTGTTCGGTTTTCCACTTCTGTAAAGCCTTTTCCTTCTACTTTCATTGGGGTTTGTTACAACCTTATGGTTGCCGTGTGTCTGTGTGTGTGTGTGTGTGTGTGTGTGTGGTGTGCACGCACGCCTGTGCCCACTCAACATCAGGCAACGAGCAAAGGACAAGGGACGACTCCACAGTTGTCACCTTTCACTGTGCATGTCTGGGCTCCCTCGGGGCTGCTGGATGCTTTACAGGGGATGTAGTCAGTGAAGGGTCTTAGCCCGTTGGGGCTGCCATGACGGGATACCAGAGACCAGGTGATGTAAACAGTTCTGAAGCTGGAAGTCCAAGATGAGGCTCCAGCATTTTCTGTGTACGTTGAGGGCTCCCTTCTTGGTTCACAGACTGCCGTCTTCCCGCTGTGTCCTCACATGGCCCCGAGAGGGGCCTCTCAGGGGTCTCTTTTAAGTCACTAATTCCAGTCATGACCTCGACACCTCCCAATAGCGCCACCTCCTGATGCCATCACCGTGTTGGGGGTTAGGATCTCAACATTGGAATTTGTGGGGACACCACATTCAGTCCATGGCAAAGCCCAGCAGCCTTCTTCAGACACGACCACTAATAAAATCCCTCTCTGTTTTCAGCAACTGGAAGAAAAACTCAAAGGACAGGCTGACTATGAAGAGGTGAAGAAAGAGCTAAAGTAAGTTTGGAGATGCAGCTCGGCCATTCACGAGCCAGGGCTCGTTGGGGCCATGTGCTAAGGAAACCCCGTGTCAGCGGGGGGGCAGCTGCGGGGCCCCTGGCTCAGGCTCCACCACGGGGCCACATCCGGGGCTACTCGCCGTGGCGGGTGTTTGCACTCAGGCCTGTGCCTGAATTCTTTGGACTTTTTATGGAACTCTGTGCATAAAAGTTACCAGTCTGCACGGAATCAGGGGAGATACTGCCTTTGTAGGAAATATAAAATACGAGCTTACTTTTTAGCTGTAAGTCCCCCAAACAGAAGGAGAACAGAGCAAGGAAACATTTTCCAGTTGAGGCCTCACGCCTCCCTGGCTTAAACTATGGGACTTTGATCCCCCGGCCTCCACCCGAGAGGCAGCAGCTGAAAGCTTGTCACCCTTTGGAGCTGATGCTCACGTTCCCACGCTTAGAAGCTCCCTCCTCGGGCCCCGGCGCCCAGCCTGACCCTCCCGCCTCAAACTCCTTCCCCTGAGCTGCCCTTGGCCCGCCTAGAGCTCACGGGCAGTGCCCCGACAGTGCACACGGCCGCCCCTTGCCCTCCCTCGCCTCGAAGAGTCTCACCCGAGCTGCCCTCTCCTCCCCAGCCAGGTTGGCAAACACTGCAGAGGGGTCCCTGGGCCTGGGTCCCTGCAGGCTCCAGGCCTCTCCCCTGCTGCTGGCCGCCTCTGCTTCCCGGGGGCCTTGCCACGCCCTCGGCATACCCTTCTGCCCCCAGCTGCACCCCGACCCCTCAGCAGACCCCCCAGTGCTCTGCCTGACGGAGGGGACAGACGCCCGCGGCTCCCGGAGCCCCTGCCTCGAAACGACTCCTCTGGTCTCGGCTTCTCCCTCCCGTCTCTCCAGGCTGACCCCGCCACGCTGGTCCCTTCCTTCCTACTCCTCCCATCAGCTCGTTTCGCTCTTGCTGACATTTTTAATTTCTCCTTTTAAAATAAGCCTACACCCACTCCCCATGCTGTTCTTCGGATTCTTAATTCCATTCCCTCGGGTTTGCTAAAAAAGCCCACGTGAAGGCCTCTTCGACCTTCTCGCCCCCTGCGTCAGCAGCCTCCTCCCTGGCGGGGTGACTCCCGGGGGCTCCACTCACTTCTCTCCCCGAGCATCCTCACCCCCCTGACACAGCGGGCCTCTGCACGCCTCCTTGGACACCCCCTCAACTCTCTGCAGGTCCAGCTTCTTTGAGCTCTGTCCTCTCCCCCACCGCATTTCCGGGAGGTATATTTTTTACTTCTCTACCCGCCTCCTCATCCCTTTCCCTCTTCTTCCCGCCTCAAAAGAAAAAAAAAAAAGGGCTTCCCTGGTGGCACAGTGGTTGAGAGTCCACCTGCCAGTGCAGGGGACACAGGTTCGTGCCCCGGTCCAGGAAGATCCCATATGCCGCGGAGTGGCTGGGCCCGTGAGCCATGGCCGCTGGGCCTGCGCGTCCGGAGCCTGTGCTCTGCAATGGGAGAGGCCACAACAGTGAGAAGCCCACGTACCGCAAAAAAAAACGAAAACAAAAACAATGTGTGCCCTCCCTAGTGTTGAATCGAAAAAACTGACTTGAAGGCCTTCTCCGGAGCCCCCGCCCTTCCCAGGCTGAGGCCAGGCCCACACCCCCTCCTCTGAGCTCACCTCTCACCGAGAACCAAGGCTTCTTGGCCCCAGGCTGCTCCCTCCCAGGTCCGCCTGCCCGGCCACTCGCCGGCCCTCACCCTCTCCCAGGACAGCCGCCCATATTCCTGCCAGGGCTTCTGCTACATCTGCCCAACACGGCCCCAGCGCAGCCCCATTCAGGTGGCTCTTCTGCTAGAAGGTGTCCCTGGCTTCCCAGTTCCTGGTGATCCACACGCCCTCTGGATGCACGCCAGCGCCCGTTCCGTCCCATCTCTTCCCCTGAGGTCCCCACCGTGCCCCACCCCAGGAGTCTGTAAAGCATTTTGCTCCTTCAAGGCCCTTCACAAACACTGACATCTCATGAGACACACCCGTCTCCTGCCCGGGTTTTCTCCCGCTGGTGCTGTTTGGATTTTGTCTTCCACCCAGAATCACTGTAGGGTCCCTGAGGATGAGAAGTGGTTCTGAGTCTGCACAGCGCCAGGCACGTAGTAGGCTGTCGGTAAACTTGGTGAATAAATGAAGAGAGGGCTTCCCTGGTGGCGCAGTGGTTGAGGGTCCGCCTGCCGATGCAGGGGACGTGGGTTCGTGCCCCGGTCCGGGAAGATCCCACATGCCGCGGAGCGGCTGGGCCCGTGAGCCATGGCCACTGAGCCTGCGCGTCTGGAGCCTGTGCTCTGCCGCGGGAGAGGCCACAACAGTGAGAGGCCCGTGTACCGCAAAAAAATAAATTAAAATAAATAAATGAAGAGACACTGATGTTTTCAGTATAAATTCAGACGCACTTAGTCTTTTCTTACATGATCCTAAAGAGGCCCTCAGACAAGAATATAGCTGCAAACAATGTGACAGCCACAAAGAAAAGACAGGCTTGTCCAGACTGCTCGCCTCTTCTCTCCTGGCTGATGCAGTGCGGCCCGAGGCTCTTATGATTCTCGGTAGCAGCTCATCATAAAACAGAATTATGAGCTCCTCGTTCCCGTTTTGTTAGTTTACACGACAGGGGCCACTACAAAGATACAACCACGGGGGAGCTAAGAGCGGTCGGCTCCTCACTGAACCTCCCGGGGGCCGTGGCACAGAGAGCCCCCTGGGCCCTGGGCACGCTGTGCTCTCCGGATGGCACTGCCATTGATCTTGTAGAAGGGCCGAGGCTAGAGTCCCAGCTGGGAGAGTGCAGGAGGCCCGGTGCCCGGGATGGAAGCTGCCCACTTTCTCACCTTCCCGCCTCGAGCGTGAGGGGAACGCCTGGGCTCCTTGGGGCCACATGGACCCACAGGAAGAAAGGAGTGTCCACGTGTGCGGAACGCTGTGAACAGCAGTCCTGGGCACCCGCGCTCACTCAGCTCTCGGACTTGTTGACACAGGCCGAGACCGGAGCAGTTTCCGTGGTAAGGAGAACAAAGGAGACGTGAGCCCTCGCGCCCACACCTTGGTAGTGGCTCCTTCCCCAGCCTGGGCTGCAGACGGTCCGCTGCCGCCTTTGAGCCACCCAGCGGTGGGACCTCGCTCCTGGCCCATCCCCGGGCGGCAGCGGCCAGGGGCATCGGTTCCTCTCCCCGGCTTCCTCGTTACAGCTTTTTCAGCCCTTCTCAGCTTTACAAATACATTCCACTTGCAGCAGTGTTACGTCTGCGTTCAACTTAACTTTAAAATTATACTCTGAACAGACCTGGTGTGATTCCATATGGAATGATTTACATGCTGGGCAAGAAACTTTCACTGGCCAACTGCTAGTCGAATAGTTATTCCAGAGACGCTATCAGATGATAAAGCTGCCAGGGAAGTTGTTAAAGTTGTCAGCTCCTCGGTTCCTGGAGAGCAGGAAGCGGTGACGTGGCCGCTCGTTAGCGCGGCTGCCCCCAAAGGTCCGAGCAGGGCTAACGGCTCTATCTTGCTCTCCGCAGCATCCTGAAGTCCATGGAGTTTGCTCCGGCCGAGGGAGCTGGGACGCAGGTACATGGTCTCCCTTTGCTTTCCGTGTGCGTGAGCATCCGCGTCACTGCTTCGCCGTCGCGGTGTTTCTCCTCAAGGATATTTCGCCAAGTTAAAGCAAATTATCTTTAACTTAAAAGGGGCAAGAAGAGAAAAGTTAGTGTCTTTGAAACTGGTAACCGCGTTCACGTGAAATTGCAATTTAACTTGGGCAGGTCCTGAGAACGTGGGTACAAACGATTTCAGGTTGTGTTAAACGAGCAGCCCCAAGTGGACTGACTGACTTAGGAATTTTTATTAGCTACTGCCTCACGTGGACAAGAAACGGGCAAGATGACAATGGCGCACGGTAACCCAGCGGCCAGTTAAAATTTTCAGTCATCAAGCGGAAGCCCGCTCCCGATGCCCAGAAGGCAGCCTCTGACTCTTGGTGGCTGGCGCCCAAAAGCGATCCCCTTTGCAGGCCTTCCTGACAGGGCTGTGGCTCCCTTGCCTGACAAAGCAGAGGTCTAGATGCGCGGATTTGGGTACAGAAGAGGGAACGAGGAGCTGTCTGGAAGCTGTGTGAGCCTAGAAAGAGAGAAATTACTTCAGCCGGAATGAGTTATCTCAGAAAGGAGCTCGAGTGTTCTCCACGTGCGTGGAGCATCTTCGGGGAGAGGGCGGGCGGTGGTCAGGTCAGAGCCGGGAGCCTGGGGGTCCGGCGGCCCCGCAGTGAGCCCCGCTCTGCCCCGTCTAGGACTCATCCAGGCCCCTGGAGGTACTCCTGCTGGAGAAGAACCGCTCGCTGCAGTCCGAGAACGCCGCGCTGCGCATCTCCAACAGCGACCTGAGTGGTAGGTTGACAGGGTCTCGCGTCCGCTTGGCCCCTCCCGGGGTCGAGGAAGAAGAAGACGAACCGTGAGTCTGGGCCGATGCATGGCGGGCGTCACCGGGCGATGAGAACCTTGACTAACGAGTGTCCGTCTCCTCCTCACCCCCCACCCGCCCCCACCCGCTCCGAGACGGTCCAGGCGAGGCGCGAGGCCGCAGGGCGTCTGCGGAGCGCAGGCAGGGCCGTGCTGCGGGAGAGCCCACGCGGGCGCTCGCTCGCGGACGGTGGCTTTTCTGGTCTCTTCTTGGTTGTGCGGCCTCTCCCGTGGTGTTTCCGGGGCTGCTTCCAGGGCCAGGCCCTGCCCTTCCCGGCTCAGTGGAGCTTTTCTTCCTTTGTCAGGTTTTCCTTGGGAACGCCTCCCCCATCCTTAGCCTTTCTTTGCTCGTCCCGAAGTGGTGGCGTCACTGACTGCTTCGGGTTTGGCAGCTGGTAAAGCGTTTAAGAGTGTCTCGGGCTCCGATGATATTTCATTCTTAAAATGTGCGTGCCTTCGATCGAGCGGACTCGGTGCGGTGCGTTCGCCTCAGAGCAAGTGGTGTGAGAATCCGTTGGTCCCAAAATGTCAGTGTTTGCTGCTCCTCAGGTGGGGCCCTTCTGGTTATAGCTCAAACGCTAGAGGCCCGATGAGAGGCCCGCGACCTGCCGACTCTTTACTGTGTGTGGTACCGGCTCCTTGTCACGTTAGGAGTTTGAGTCTATGTCAAGGGGAACTCTCCAGGCTGCAACGTACAAGAAAGGTGCAAACATGAAATGCATGTTGCTTGTTTCCGGGGGGCCTCGTTTGGCTAATTTAAAAATTCAATTGAAAAACAAACCAACACACCTCATTGGCCCTTGTTAAAAAAAAAAAAAAAAAATCTGCACTTTTTTTTTTTCCCTTTTGCGGGGCAAACTTTGCATCCTGGTCTTGGTTTTTTTTCCCTTTTGAATCCCCCATAATGCATTATGTTTGCCCTTCCTTGTAGGGTCAGCCAGGAGAAAAGGGAAAGACCAGCCTGAGAGTCGGCGTCCTGGACCTTTGCCGGCCTCCCCTCCTTCTCAGTTGCCCCGCAACACGGGGGAGCAGGCTTCCAATACTAATGGTACACACCAGTTCTCACCAGCGGGGTTAACGCAAGACTTTTTCAGCTCATCCCTGGCAAGCCCCAGCCTGCCCCTGGCTTCTACGGGAAAATTTGCACTAAACTCTCTCCTCCAACGACAGCTAATGCAGTCCTTCTACTCCAAGGCCATGCAGGAAGCAGGAAGCACAAGCATGATTTTTTCAACAGGTCCATACAGCACAAACTCCATATCTTCCCAAAGTCCATTACAACAAAGCCCAGATGTAAATGGCATGGCCCCGTCTCCCAGCCAGTCAGAAAGTGCTGGGAGCGTCTCCGAGGGCGAGGAGATGGACACTGCAGAAATCGCCCGGCAGGTGAAAGAGCAGCTCATCAAGCACAACATCGGGCAGCGTATTTTCGGACACTACGTCCTGGGACTGTCCCAAGGGTCCGTGAGCGAGATTCTGGCCCGGCCCAAGCCGTGGAATAAACTGACGGTGCGCGGCAAGGAGCCGTTTCACAAGATGAAGCAGTTCCTCTCGGACGAGCAGAACATCCTGGCTCTTCGCAGCATCCAAGGCAGACAAAGAGGTGAGAGACTCATGGGTTGGTGCCCATGCGTGAGCCCGTCATGGAGAGCTGTGTGTGTGTGTGTGTGTGTGTGTGTGTGTGTGTGTGTGTGTGTGTGTGAGATGAGACATCTGTTGTGCATCACACATCAGGTACAGCTCTCAGTCCTGCCATTGCCGGAGCTCAGGGCCGAGGGGCATGAGCTAAGGCTGTTAGACTTGCGGGGGGGGGGGGGTCTGGCCTCTGAAAATCGTTCAGCACCTCACGCGTAGTAGACTCGCTATTTCAGTACCACGTACTGAGTCGGAGGGAATTACCTCACGCTCGACGTTCTGATGCGTTTCGTGTCCAGCGATCCTTCCGGCCTTAGGTGCCGGCCTCACGTGGGGAGGGGCCCGTGGGTACCACCCGGCCCTAGAGCAGCAGCATTGGCCGGGGGCTGTCCTCACGCAACGCTGGGTCCACGCGGAGGGCAAGCCGACCACGTGCGCCCCCCTCCTCCCTCCGCACCAGCGGGAGCGAGGCCCACGGTCACAGTCCCCGTGTTTACGTCCCGCTGGCGATCTGTCTAGCGTTACCGGCGAAACATGCCTGCCTTGAGTAAAATACATGAAAGTTGCATTAAAACACGCTTCCTACCCCCCCCCCCGCCCATAAAAAGATAAAAAGTCCGTCCAGTCCCTAACTGCCAGAACTCCTTCCCTCTTTAACGACAGGGGATCCTTCTGCTAAGTCAGCAGCGATAGAGAAAAGGGCTCTTCTCAGACGCACTGGAGATGTAGACTCGGAGAAGGGAGACGCTTCAAACAGCGTCCGTTCGCACGAAGGGCACCGAGGCTCTCACGGCGATGTTAGCCGAAATTGACTGTCTCTGCATGATTTATGCGAGCTTTGTTCCGGGGCTGGTGGGCGATCCGCTTGGCGGCCCTGCTCCCTCCGTTTGACCCCCATGGCGCTGGTGCCGCAGGCCGCCACCTAGGTCCATCTGATCCCCTGTGGTGGCAGAGCCGTGGCCTCTGTGAGCCGGTCAGCCAGGGAAGGGCCTCTCCAAAGTTTCTAGCGACTCCCAAGTGGCACAGGCAGCCCTGAGCCCTCTCTGTAGTGACAGCGGCTCAGATTTCATATCACGCAGCCCATAACGTCAACAGCACCATCCCCCTGATTGTTTTGTTCTTACCACACTTGTTTTTCAACAGAGAATCCAGGCCAGAGCCTGAACAGACTATTTCAGGAGGTACCGAAACGAAGAAATGGGTCTGAAGGTATGTCGCAGGCAGGTGTTTTTCTTTGCAGTTAGTAACCTAGGAAGCAGCATGTCCTTAGCTGTGTATTTGGGTTAAAACTGTACAGTGTGATTCTGGCCTGGAACCTGATGGAAAAACAGAGCTAGTAAGTATAAAACAAAGCACGGGTTCAAGTACGCACGGCCCCTTCCCCCTGAGCTGCCCGCGCTCTACCGAGCGCAGGAGGGGGCGGCACCACTAAGATGAGCCCCAAAACGCGAATCCCACACCCGCCCCCCTCTTAGATTCAAATTACGCCTTTCCCCATTTCCCAAGAAGCAGGTGAAAGAGTAATTTGTTGCTCTGAGAAGAATCAGGTGACTGAGTCAGATGAGATACTGCTGCTTCCTTGTACCTTCCCTGAACTCTGAAATGTGTCGAGGGCATGACAGAGGGGACAGATCCCAGATGGAACCTGCTCGCCAGCCCCCGTGGCACTCCTCGGAGTCGCAGCTTCGATGGGGTTTTGTCCCGGTGGCTTGCCTGTTTTTAAATGGTTTAATGTGGCGGTTCACACTGAGTGAGGTAGTGACCGATTCAAACACGTGGACGGCTTCCGGGAAGAACCGGGCCAGCCCCCGGGCCGTAGTAGCTTCAGCGCATCTGTGCACGTGGCTGCGCGGCGGAGCATCACCATGTGACCGAAAGACGGGATTCTTGTCCTTTAGGCATGTCCGCAGGCCTCTCTCCTTGTTCATAAATTTTAAAAAGATAGTATGTGATAAGAGACCCGAAAATTTTAACTTAAGCCTTCAGCCTCTTCACCTTGTAGAGCAAACGATAGCGACAGAATCAGCCTCCACCCCTTGCCCTCTCTGCCCATTTTTCCGCTCTGGGATACTGGCCTCAAGGACACGTACAAAGCCTTGAACGTAGTCCCAAGCCAAAGCAGCTGCTGGAGTTGTTTTTAAATGACTCACAAACAAAGCGTTGCCTTTTAATCCTTCATCTTGTTTCTTATACCGGATTAAATGATTCGCTCTCCCTGGTCCCACCCCACGGGTGACGTCCAGCTTGGATAATGTGAGAGCTTGTCCCACTGGCCGAGTACTGTCTGACGCCAGGTGGAGTCAGTGGGAAGCCCTTCCTGCCCCGGGGCCGCGGTACCTGCTGTGGAGTTGCACGCACAGCAGGTACAGGTAAACGGGAGGCCACGCCTGCCTCCGTGTCGTCACCGGCCTCCACTCGGCCGCTGGTTATCAGAATGACGTCTTTGTGCAGCCCTGAGTCTTGTTCCAGGTGTGGGTCTGATGTCGGTGGTGTGGTTTCTCCCTGCAGGTAACATCACCACCCGGATCCGAGCCTCAGAGACCGGGTCCGATGAGGCAATCAAGTCCATCCTGGAACAGGCCAAAAGGGAGCTGCAAGTACAGAAAACCGGTACGGAGTCCAGGCCTTCGACCGCTGTCTTCCACACTTAGTTGAAAGAATTGTCATGAGCGTTCTGGTCAGCAGTAATTAACTTTGTTTAAAAAAAAAAAAATTGAATGTATGTTTTCAAGCCTTTAGGCAAGCACAGAGGGGAGCAGGTCTGTGTGATGTCTATTTTGCTAATAGTTACCATTCTAGGTCATTCCCTAGCATTGACTCAAGAATGTACCCCTGGCCTAGAATCTCCGTGACTTAAATTAGCAAGTACTTTGTATCAGATTCCCTTTTTTTTTTTTTTTTTTTTTTTTTTTCTTTTGCGGTACGCGGGCCTCTCACTGTTGTGACCTCTCCCGTTGCGGCGGGGCACAGGCTCCGGACGCGCAGGCTCAGCGGCCATGGCTCATGGGCCCAGCCGCTCCGCGGCACGTGGGATCTTCCCGGACCGGGGCACGAACCCGCGTCCCCTGCATCGGCAGGCGGACTCTCAACCACTGCGCCACCAGGGAAGCCCCCAGATTCCCTTTTTTAAATGCAACACAGGCTTTTGCTACTTGGGTATATACTGACCACAGCTGCTTTATGGAACAGACGTTGCCAGAGAGGAGCAGGAAGTGTTAAAGGGTGGATGGCCCCACCTCTGCAGTCAGTCGGCTGCAGGAATCGGCCCTCATAGCCCCCTGAGAGCTGCCTTGTGTAAGAGAACACCCACATTTCAGCTTTCCTGCGGCTGAACTTTGCTTGAGAGGCGCGCCAGGCTGTAGATTCAGCTCAGACCTTCCGCTGGAGAGGAAACCTGAGTGCTCTACCCGGGGCTCAATACAGACACACCCCTGCCCTGTGCCCACGAAGCCCCTGCTCTGTGGAGTCCTTCCGCCACAGACGTGGCCGCGAGGCCCCACCAGGCCTGGCTGCAGGCAGCTGTGACTGCTGTGACTGCTGTGACAGCTGCTTAGCACCTGCCACCACCTGGTCACTCCCCTGGGTTCCTGAGCTAGGGCCTGCCCACTGCCCCACACACACACTGGCCCTCCCCCTCCCCCTCCCCCTTGGTGGCCACACCGTAGTCACCCACCCGGAAGGGGATCTGAGCTAACAAAACCACTGGAATTTTGGGATATAGCACATGAGAATGTTAAGTCTAAAGTGATCCCGGAAAGAGAGTCACAGAGCATTTGCACACGTAACCCCCCCGGCCCCGCCCCCCATCACACTCGTGATCATAACTTACCCCTTCGGCTGGTGTGTCGCGGAGGCCGTGTGGTCGCACAGCAGGCGCGTTGGCCCCTCTATCACTGCTCGGACAGGGTGCGTGAACGTTTCACGACGGGGGAAAGGTTGGAAAAACAGAGCCGTGAGGTTCTCCCCAGTAACCTGCATGCGGTGGCAGGTCGGGTCAGGATGAAGTGGAGTGAAAAAGCACGGGGCGGTGCCGCCACCGTCTCACCTCTGTGTTTGCTCCGCAGCAGAGCCGGCCCAGCCGTCCTCGGCGTCCAGCAGCGGGAACTCCGACGACGCCATCCGCTCCATCCTGCAGCAGGCCCGCCGCGAGATGGAGGCCCAGCAGGCCGCCCTCGACCCCGCCTTAAAGCCAGCGCCGCTGTCCCAGACAGACATCGCCATCCTGACCCCCAAGCTAATGCCCCCCTCGCCCATTTCGTCAGTGTCCGGTTACTCTCCATTAGCCGTCTCCCTGAAGAA
This sequence comes from Grampus griseus, assembly GCF_964374135.1. Taxonomy (NCBI): domain Eukaryota; kingdom Metazoa; phylum Chordata; class Mammalia; order Artiodactyla; family Delphinidae; genus Grampus; species Grampus griseus. The sequence continues at coordinate 7,994,853 of NC_139008.1, forward strand.
GCCCCCCTCGGCTCCCGACTCCAGCGCCCCCGCTCTGCCCAACCCCCCGGTCCTGAAGAAGGAGTCCCAGGACGTGCCCGGGCCAGACCTCCCGGGGGCGGCCGACTCCGCACAGGGGGTCCTCAGACACGTGAAGAGCGAGCTGGGCCGCAGCGGCGTGTGGAAAGACCACTGGTGGAGCGCCGTCCAGCCCGAGAGGAAGAGCAGCGCTCCCCCCGAAGACCCCAAGGCTGAAGAAGCCAGCGGCGGGAAAGAAAAAGGCGGCGGCGGCAGTGGCGGGCAGGCGCGGGCCGAGCGCGGCCAGCTCCAGGGCCCCTCCTCATCAGAGTACTGGAAGGACTGGCCCAGCGCCGAGTCGCCGTACTCCCAGAGCTCAGAGCTGAGCCTCACCGGAGCCAGCCGCAGCGAGACACCCCAGAACAGCCCTCTGCCCTCCTCCCCCATCGTGCCCCTGTCGAAGCCCACCAAGCCCTCGGTCCCTCCGCTGACCCCTGAGCAGTACGAGATCTACATGTACCAGGAGGTGGACACCATCGAGCTCACCCGGCAGGTGAAGGAGAAGCTGGCCAAGAACGGCATCTGTCAGAGGATCTTCGGGGAGAAGGTAAGGGACTCGATGTGGGAGCCTGGGTCTTCCCATCTCCCTTCACTGCTTAGGACTGCGTATCTGTCTGGAGGGTGTGGCCGTCACCCACTTAGTTAACCAAGGAGCATCGTGGCTCGTCCACTCCCAAACTTCCGGGGAGGCTGGCCGGTGAACGCTCCATTTGCGGCATCCCCGTTGGGGGCCAGGTTCTGGGTGAGGCCCTCTCACCCTCCATGGTCCTTTAGACCTCTTGTCTCACACTGTGAGGGGGTGGCAAAGTCGCCATTTGACAGATGAGGAAACCGAGGCTCAGGGAAGTTAACTATGTGCCCCAAGCTAGCAGGTGACTGAATCGAGTTCTGTCCCCCCAGCCAAGTGGAGCCCAGAGGCGCCTCTGTAGGCTGTTTCGGCCAAAAGGATCTGATCTGATCACAGAGAGAGACGGCCAGCGTGCAGAGAACCAGAAGGCACTCGATAGAAACAGCAACGTAAAGCGTAGTTGTACCTCTCTCATAATTCAGAACGTGCTTGGGGCACCAGAGGGGTGAAGCAACCTGCCCAGGGATGCACAGCTAGAGGTGGCACGGGCAGAGCTGCACAGAGCCCAGGCTGTGCCCAGGACTGGCCTCGAAGACCCTTGTTTCCACATCGGCCTTCCCTGGCTCACGAAAGGCCATGGTTTGTGGATGGGCTACCAGACCCTTTCTGTTCTTGGCACTTCCTGGTCACTGAGATTCTGGATAATGGAGATTTACCAGGCCTGCAGAATATAAGATAAACGTAATACCCCGGGATAGTCTTAGATTAAACAATGAATTGCTGAGCATAATGAGAAGCGCTCCAGTCCCCTAAAAGACAGCCTCCCCGGGACTTCCCTGGTGGCGCAGTGGTTGAGAGTCCGCCTGCCAGTGCAGGGGACACGGGTTCGAGCCCTGGTCCGGGAAGATCCCACATGCCGCGGGGCAGCTAAGCCCGTGCGCCACAACTGCTGAACCTGCACTCTAGAGCCCGCGAGACACAACTACTGAAGCCTCCGCGCCTAGAGCCCGCGCTCCACAACAAGAGAAGCTGCTGCAATGAGAAGCCAGCGCACCGCCACGAAGAGTAGCCCCCGCTCACCGCAACTAGAGAAAGCCCTCGTGCAGCAACGAAGACCCGATGCAGCAAAAAAAACAAAAGACGGCCTCCCCAAGGGCCACGTGGCTGGGTCAGCAGGGGCCTGCCCCGCACCTTCCTACCCGCCTTCCCAGGTCCTGCCTCGAGTTCAGTGTTTGCCACGTACTGTGCTGTGAATCCTCGAAACACGGTTGTGAGCTCTTTGTCCCAACTTCGCAAAAGGTGACGGGGTGAATAGAAATGAGGATGAGAATTGAAAGTCCCTTGAAATTTCTAGTTCAGCGTTGTAAAAATATCATTTGAGAACATTTAAATAGACATTTGTGCTCATGCCTTAAATTTAGCAGAGACTTAATAGCATTGAACTTGTTTGGCCCGTGAGTGCAGTTTATTCTGGAACTTGAGAACTTTTCAAAGAGTGATCGGATGCGGCCCCTAAATATCTCTGGGCTGCATCTGTGTCCTGTGGGGGGTGTTTGTGCCCATACATATGTATGGCCATATGTGAGCGTAACAAAGTCGGGTATGTACGTGCAACTTGTCGATCGTCTGCAGTGAGCTTCACTCCCAGGCTGGCTCCTTGGTTGCCACCAGCTCACCTCTGGGCCCCTACCATCGAGCAGGATGTGATCAGAGAGAGCAGACCTTTCTAAATGCCAGGCTGGCCCGGCGCCGGCAAAGGAGACGGGCGCCCGCGTCCCGCCAGCATCCGTCGCTCCTGCTCTAAAGGGGTCCTTGGCCCCCAGCACCTCGGCCTTTGCTGGCGCCACCAGGCAAAGAGCAACAGAGTTTCAGTGCTTCCTCCTCGGGCTGTCAGGACGACAACCCTGCAGGCTTGGCAGGATCGAGACCCTGGAGGGAGCCCCTCCCCTCCGTTTGCCCACCCTCCTCTCCCTGGGAGCTGAAAGCTGGGACTGACCGTGGCTCCCCGTGTCAGGGCATCAGCCCACTGGTGACCTTGAAAAGCTTATCCCCCACCCCAGGCTGTTGCCACCCACCCCCAGGGGCCGGTTCCGTGCTCGGCCCCAGGAGCGCTCCCCACGTGCCACCCATCCCGACCACGCCTCCGCATGGCCTCGCGTGTACCACTAACATTCTGCGGCCTCACACCGAACCCGGGGTGCTGATGCTGTGTGTCTTTGGTCGCCATTCCAGGTGCTGGGCCTGTCCCAGGGCAGCGTCAGCGACATGCTGTCCCGGCCGAAGCCGTGGAGCAAGCTGACCCAGAAAGGCCGCGAACCCTTCATCCGGATGCAGCTCTGGCTGAACGGCGAGCTGGGCCAGGGCGTCCTGCCTGTCCAAGGACAGCAGCAAGGGCCAGGTAAGGGCAGCCCCGCCCTGGGCTGCTGCAGGCGGTGGGGGAGGGGAGCCTGTGCTGGGAGACCACCCGCCACGCTGTCAGCTGCTGCCTGAGAGCCGCCCCCCTTCCTGCACCACCTGTTGCCATGGGACTGACTCAGTTTTTGGGAGAGAGAAGATTGTGCCTAGCTAATTTTATAAGCAGCAGAAAATGCGTTACCAATTAGGAAAATGCTGTTTATACATAAATATAGGTAAGAGTCAAGTAGCTAAATCAGGGCAGCAGGAAAGGAAATCAGCCAGAGGAGCAGAACGAAGGGTCTCGTGGGTGACGGCCTCCGCTGGCTCGCCAGCCAGTGGCCAGCTTTCTACCGGCAGCGCCTCGCCTGCCAGCGTGGACGCCCACCCCCCGCCCCGTTCTGGCCCTCCCCGGAAGGAGTGGGTGCCCTCCCTTGGGCCTTTGGGGCCCTTATTGCTGTGCTCCGGGTATTAGGAAGCTCTAACCCCCCCCCAAGTTTGTTTCCTCGTTTAACTGTACCCATTTCTCTCGTTTAGTCCTGCACTCCATGACGTCACTCCAGGACCCCCTGCAGCAGGGCTGCGTGAGCTCAGGTAACTAGCCATGTCCGCTGTTTTGAATGAAACATTTCCCTGCCTTTTGTGTTTTCCTCTGGTCTGTACTGGGAAGACTTGAAGGATCCCTCGTTCTGGATCCGGTGAGCTGAAAACATGGTACCCTCTAGGCAAACTGGCTTCGTCGAGGTCGTAGTTTCTAACGAAGAAGGAGAGAGTCTACGGCCGAGTTCAGGTTCCTCCAGCGTTTTCTTGTTCCTCACCGTGGGCTTTCATCAGTCCCTCGGCTCCTAGGTGTGAGGCCCTGTGTTCGGGGCTGGGGGCTGGGGTCCGAGTCAGAGACGGATTCTGTGCTCAGGGGGCTTCCAGTCTCATAGCAGGGGACAGGGGACAAGGAACGGGCATTGCAGTTCAGGGCGTGACACTCAGGAGAGTGGGACTGAGGTTGGGGTCCAGCCTGGGAGCAGGTGGTGGAGGACCTGGAGCCCGGGCCCAGGAGCTGGGGCTGCTTCCGGCGGCATCTGAGAGCCCCGAGGCCTGGTCTTTGAGGTCACATCTCCACCACGCGGACTCCTGGACACGGCAGCCCGGGCTGGCCCACACCCCTGATTCCTGGACCCCCTCCTTGTCCTTCCTGTGTGCCCGCCTGTGCCAGGCTTTTCCCACCCAGCTCCCAGGAGCAGCCAGCATCGTGAGCTGTTCCTCTGTTTTTCTTTCTTTATTTTTCTAAACATGTTGATTAGTCTCCACATCCCATTGATGCATTGAAAACACAAACAAAGCTAAGTGCGGAGCGTGGAGCCCGCCAGCCTGCTGGAAGTTTGACGAGGGAAAACACGTGTCGTGAGGGGAACAGCTGGGCGGCAGCGGCCTCCGCCGCCTCGGAACTCCAAACCCGCACACAGATGCAGCCAGTGCCGGGCGCCGCTAAGCTCCCGGCTGACGTTCTCTTGTATTCGGGGTGTTCCGTCTTGAGGGGTGGAAGGCTGTATCTAGCCCAAGCTCTTGGTTCTCTTGGCTGGACCTCTAAATGGAGCGGTTGGCCCTCTGAGAAGGATCAGGTGTACTTCCTTCTCCCTGCCTTTCTGCGTTGGCCAATTTCATTAGCAGGTACTGGAGAACTTACACAGCACTGGCGCCCGTTCAAAACACATTAGAGAAAATAATGGACGCGGTTGCTTGTGCTAGAGTTTTGCGGACGTTTGCATGGAAAGTTCTCCTTGCCTCTTGCTCTAATGGAAAGCTGGGCCCTGTTAAACTCTCCGAGTACCCGCTGCCCCATCAGAGTCAGGACCCAACTTGGCAGAATGTGACTAACGGTTTTTAGATCAAAACCCCTCGTTCCTAAATAAAAGAAGAAACCTCCTGCAGCCCCAGGTCGGCTGCGATGGATGCCAGAACCTTCCCCGTGTCGGAACAAATCCTTAAAGAATGGCTCTTTGCTTTCTATTGTATAGCGAGCACTCGCTGCTGTGCTGCAACATTCCTATGACAGCCACGTTTCCAACCTGGGAACAGCTCACAGGGCTCCTCGGAGGGACGTAAGTGATATTTGTGAGAGATCAAATTACTTTATAAAATAAGGAGATCTAAACTCTTGGGGAGCCTGCAGATTGAAGGAGGGAGGGAGGCAGGAGGCAGTGAGCCCCTGGGTACAAGTGAGTGCTGCAGAACTTTCCCCTGCTTTCTGTGAAGAGGCCCAGGCAGGCCTCTCTGTGTCGTCTCCGCAAGACGGGAGGTGGATGGCCGACCTCTCACTCGACGCGCCTGTTGTGAGTCAGCAGTTGGGAAGCCATCCGTAGAAGTAATAATTATGGTGATTGTGGAGAAAGGTGGAAAACTTATTTCTTACATTCTAGGAAAATAGAAATTTTTTTTTTTAAGTCACGATGGTAGCTAAGCGCAAATGTTTCTCTGGATCAGGAGAGACTAGAAAGTGCTTGTCAGAATGAAAAGACAGATGATCACATAGCGGCAAGACTGTGGGTGGCAGCTTTCCTTGTTTGAAATTTCTTTACTATCAGCGTTATCCTTTCAGGAGTGTTTCTAAAAATTAAAGTAGCCGTGCCTTTCGGTATGTGGAATTCAGATTTGAAAAACAGAATTCTCTTATGATGATGAGTGTTGGTAAATCAGTGGGATGAGTGACTACTGGAGACGCCGGGATCTTTGACAGCCTAAAAAATCAGTGTCTGGACTTCCCTGGCGGTTCAGTGGTTAAGACTCCGCGCTTCCAACGCAGGGGGCGCAGGCGGGGAGCTAGGATCCCGCATGCCGCGCAGTGTGGCCAAAAAAAAAAAAAAAAAACAGTGTCTTGGAGGAAGCATTCAGCATTGCCCCCCAAAAGGCAGGGGAGCAACGCCTCTGGCCTAGGATTTCTCCAGGATTCTGATTCCCTGCTCTCGCCGTGGCTACCACGGAATCCTTCCAAGAGGCCCCCAGACCCAGAAAGATGCTCTGTCCTTGGTGGCTCCATGAGGCCTCTGCCCAGGGCAGCTCAGCGTGGTGGCAGCAGATGGCTGCAGGAAGGTAATTCTGACCCTGGGTTGGTCTGTTCCTGAATATTGGTGAGAAACACTCAGTGTCTGAGAATCCAGGCTGCCGAACTGGCCCGGCCATCGGTTCAGCCTCCCAGGTGTGGAAGGACTTTGGAAGACCCACCTTCTGTCCACAGCCTCGGTCTGAGCAGAGATCGCGTGGGTCTAATGCAGGGCTCTGTGCTTAGTTTCCATGGCAATGAGGTGCCCCGGGGGTGGAGGGCCTCACTCAACTAAACAGCAAACTGCTGACACGGGACTCTGTTTTCCTCGCTAAGAATTCCTGTCTGCCTCTTTCTGCCCAGCCCTGTTGCCCTCAGCATCTCCATTTTCCTTAATGATTTCTGTGTCAAACTTGCCGATCAGGTTCATGATAAAGGAGAGAGAAACTGAAGTTTCCAGTGCCTCATCACTTTTTCCTCCTGGTGGTTGTAACCATTTCTGAACGTTCCTTTGATGATTCGAGACATGGGGTGATGGCCTTGGACGCTGAGGAGAACTGATGCCACTTTCAGTGAGTGACCTGCGCTGTTGAGGCCTTGAGGAGGAGAATGGAGGGTTCCATACCGGTCATATGAGTAACTTAAAAAAAAACAAAACCGGTTTTTAAAGGACAGAACTTCAGATCAGTTACCTGTTCCTGTATTTCCTGGTGGTCTAGTTTCACATTTTTTTTAATATCAATTTATTTATTTTTGGCTGCGTTGGCTGTCCGTTGCTGCGCGCGGGCTTTCTCTACTCGCGGCGAGCTCTTCGTTGCGGTGCGAGGGCTTCTCGTTGCAGTGGCTTCTCTTGTTGCGGAGCGCGGGCTCTAGGCTCGCGGGCTTACTTGCTCCGCAGCATGTGCGATCTTCCCGGACCAGGGCTCAAACCCGTGTCCCCTGCATTGGCAGGCGGATTCTTAACCACTGCACCACCAGGGAAGTCCCTCTATACACATGTTTCTGTTGGCTTCTTTCAAAGTCCCCAGTGTCTTGGGTTGTCGTTAATAATATGGCAAGACAGGTGCAGGTAGTCCTTTGGGATTGGTTCTCCGAGTCTCCCATTTGTTTGTCTCCCATCCCAGCTATCACGCATCAGCTACCCTCGCCCTGCGTAGCAGTAGCAGTGCTCAGGAGAAGCAGAGGAAGCGCTCAGAGAAGGAGAAAGGAGGGACCAAGTAAGGCTTCTTTTCTCTGAGTGTGGCCTGTGGTCATTGCCTATCAGTTAGGAGGGTGTTTCTCTTTTAAAGAAGAAAACCTTGAGATGTAATGAAGGTGTACGGGTGTGTATCCGTGTAGGTAGTACGGAGGTACCTAGTTAGATGTGATCTACAATTGGATTTTTTTTTTCCTTTTCATTCCTTAAAGCTCATTTCATATTCATGGTTCCTTGGTGTGATTAATCTTTTTGCCCCAAGGGAAAGAAGGAGACAAGAGACAACTCCAAAGCGGGGAGAAAGAAAGGGGAAGGAACAGATTTTTCTAAATGCGACTCAGTCACTCATCACCTTATGGAGAATTGACAGGAGTTGCCCATGCGCTCAGCTTTGTAACTTTTTACTCTGGGAGCACTTCGTTACTGTAGCTCACAAGCTTCCACGCCCAGACGGATTATTGCAAGCCATACCGACGAAAGGATGGCCCAGTCTCCTCGGATTAATTATAAAATACCCAGCTTTTTCCCAGCGTGTCAGGCAGGAACTGCGGGTTCCGGAATCTTCTCTGGCTGTGGAGAATTCCATGGCTCCTCGTCACTGTTCTCACTCAGCCGACCGCCAGTTCCCTCTTGAGAAGGTAGCAGCTGCGTCCCTCTCCAACGTGGGTGGTCCCACGTGTGCCCCCCCCCCCCCGACATGAGCACCACGGGGCTGTATGCTGCACATGGCCTTACGCAGCCGGAGAGTTCCAGGGCCACAGCTCCCAGTTAGGGACAGGCCAACTTTCCTTTTTAATGTGCGGCTCTTGCTCGGTACCCATGAAATGACCAGGAGAACACGTCCACGGTTTTAGTGCTTTAAACTCGGCTTCCTTGAATAAGCAATCAGTTCCTCAGTTTTGGTGACTAAGTCAGGGTGGGGCACTTGCATAGCACGTTAATAAGAAGAGGAAGGGCTGGTCGAACCCCCAGAGAATTCCGTGGCACCATCTAAAGGAGGCAGAACGCTTTGTTCAGTGCCCTAGACTAGAACTGAGTTGATTTTTTTTTCCTTTCTTTTTTTTTCTTCTCTTTCATGGAAATACGTCAGTGAAAGTAACTATTGGTGCTCTCTGAAAAGAACTCTTCTAACTCGTCATTTATTTTGAATACCTGAAAAGATTTGTATATACATAACTGATGTATACATGGCCGTAGGCAACAGATCAAAAACAAAAGAGAATTCTGGAAAGCCACGTGTGAGCTAGGAAGCGACCCCTCCCGAGCAGGTGACGGCTCCGCTCATCGTTAGTTCTGGGGCTCAGCCTCCGCCCCCCACTCACCGGCCATGAACTTGGCGGCCAGGAGAACCAAGTGCGCATTCCTTTCTCTCTTTCTTGGTCGTGCCCTGTACGATGGCATTTCAGTGTTACCAAGAGTGCCACGATAAAGGAGTTGTCTGTCCTAAGATCAGAAAAGTCAGGTTTCTGGAATCAGACGCAACCTACCTTAACGTTTGTCTGTCATCTAGTACATGTGGGCGCAGGCCGGTGGGGAGGCCCGTGGTGCTGAGGGCGCCCCAGGAGGTGGCTGGGCCGTGAAGGGCGAAGGGGTCAGGGCGGAGAACATTCCAGGTGGAGAGCTCTGCGGGTGCGAACGTTCATCGATGGCTGAGGACGGGGCACGTGCGGAGCCTTTGAAAAAAAGCGAAAATAGTAGAAGCCCCGACTTAGAGGCCTTCTGTTTTTCTTTTAAAATAACAGGAGGAAGGTAGATTACGGAGGAGTTTTGTCTTTTCTTTATGTAGAATAGGGTTCCTGTTGCCGCCTTAAGGCCCGTTATGATAAGAAAAAAAGTATGGCGATCGGGACAGAAGGGGGCCTCCTTGCTCCTCTGAGGTGCCCTCCGTCACCTGCCCCCGTGGCGGCACTGGGCCCCAGGATGCCCAGCTGCCGCCCCGTGGGCGGCTCTTCATTGAGAGGAGGTGGGCTTCCAGAGCAGGGAGAGGCAGGCTGGGACCCAGCGCCCCCAAGAGCGGCCTCGGAGGGCAGGGCGGGGGCAAGGCTGTAGCGAGGTAGGACGGCTTCTCGTGAGCTGCCCGGAAGCTGCGCCTCCCTGCGTCACCTCCGCGCCTGCGCTGCCTTTTCAGCTCTCCTAGCGGTTCCCGGCATTTGTGGGATTCCTTGTGGCGCCTGAGCACGACCCTGAAACTTCCTTCCCTGCAGCATGAACCAGGAAGGCAGAGGGAGCACGGAGAGGCCCTTTCACTCCTGGGACGCTGCGGGGTGGGGTGGGGGGTGGTGAGGGTGGTGGTGGAGCCGAGCCGGCCCAGCCTGCCCTCCCCTAGAGCACACTGCGCCCGCAGGCCCCGCACAGGCATCCCTGGAGCAGCAGCCACTGAGCCAGCCAGCCCACTCGACGTTTTCGTCTCAAAGCAGCAAATGCTGTCACCAGGATCCCCGGGAAAGGCTGCTTCTGCACAAATCAGCCCCCAAGGGTCTCTGTTCCTTAAGTGGGATTTGTCACTGGGTCTCTCCAAAAAAAGACGAGAGAATCAGAGTAACCCAGAGTAAGAAACTTTTATTTTTAATTATGGTTTGTGGGTTTGGGGGGTTGTTTTTTTTTTCTTTGAATAAGTAAAATGCATCATGGCTACAAAATGCAGGATTTAAAAGAGCTTACACCCTTTTTCAAAAATAAATCGCCCTCCTCCCTCATCCCCAAGCCCCCAGGTGCTTTCCCCCAAGGCCCTCCTGTTCGTTTCCTTCAGAGAGTCTCTGCATCTAGATGTTCGTTGCACACAGAAGGGAGCACGCAGTGCTCAAGGTGTGCTTTGCTTTTCTTACCTGGCAATAGTCTGTAGAGACTGCCCTAGGCTGGGACATAAAGAATTTCCTCCTCTTTTCACTGCTCTAGGGAATTCCTGTATCTGGACATACCATACTTTATTTAACCAATCACTAGTGAGAGATATTTAGATTAATTTTTTTTTTTTTTTTGCGGTACACGGGCCTCTCACTGTTGTGGCCTCTCCCGTTGCGGAGCACAGGCTCCGGATGCGCAGGCTCAGCGGCCACGGCTCACGGGCCCAGCCGCTCCGCGGCACGTGGGATCTTTCCGGACCGGGGCACGAACCCGCGTCCCCTGCATCGGCAGGCGGACTCTCAACCACTGCGCCACCAGGGAAGCCCCCTAGATTGATTTTTAACAGCAGAACCTAAGAAACGATCCTGCGGCGAGCAGCCTTGAGCACGTGTGAGCAGCAGCAGGACGCGGTGGCTCAGAGCCAACTGCAGAGGGCTCGTCTCATCTCGGCCACTGAGCACCTGTGTGGCCTTGGGCGAGTGACTTGACCTCTCCGTGTCTCCGTTTCTTCTTTAAAATAGGAAAAATAAAGTACCTATCTCCTAGACCTTCAGGAGTTTTAAATGAGTTCATGTATAAAAGCCTCCAGGGCAGTGGCTCGCACAGAGGAAGTGCTAGTTGAGTGTTTGCTTTCCTACTGCTGCCCTTGAAACCACTGCCATTATGTCATTTCGTGCGCACACAGATAGCTATAGAACAATGTACGTGCACACATGAAACGTCAGGCTCCTGGCTTTAAAGCAGAAAGCCGGTCCAGCACTCACTCCTTGGGCGGAGACTATCAAGGGAGAGCCTTGCTGGGTGGCAGCCGGCGCAAAGGGTCAGCTGCAGGATGACCTTCATGCAGTTCTCCAGATTCCTGGCTTCCCTGAAATGCCGTCCATCTTTGAACATTGTCAGTCCACCTGCCATTCCATGAAGTTCACCCAAAATCTTGAGCTTCAAGAGTAAGACTACAGGGCTTCCCTGGTGGCGCAGTGGTTGAGAGTCCGCCTGCCGATGCAGGGGACGCGGGTTCGTGCCCCGGTCCGGGAGGATCCCACGTGCCGTGGAGCGGCTGGGCCCGTGAGCCGTGGCCGCTGAGCCTGCGCGTCCGGAGCCTGTGCTCCGCAGCGGGAGGGGCCGCAACAGTGAGAGGCCCGCGTACCGCAAAAAAAAAAAAAAAAAAAAAAAAGAGTAAGACTACAGGTCATCGCTCAGGCCATTTGGGGCAAACTAGTGCCGAGCCAGGCCATCTCGTCTGGATACAGGGGTGGCTATGGGCACAGGGGAGCGGCAGCGCCGTCCCGCTCGGCTGCGCTGGGCTGCGTGGCCTGGGCCCTCGGTGCTGGCACGCCCCAGCTGCCCGTTAGGAGAAGGCCCCGGCAGGCCTTCGTCACGGGCCTCTGGACACGGCTCCTTTCTCTTCCCCGTAGACTTTCTTTGGAGAAGGGAATTTGCAGTACATTGGGCATTTCAGTCCAAGAGGCAAAAGTAGGTCACAGGTGCAAATGAGGACTTCAGTTTTCAATGGTTTGCTTCCAGGGAAGGATGAAGAAGCTTAAATGCTTAAAAATCCTCAGGTAATTTTTAAAAGGCGGTAAGAGTACAATGAAGAAACTCATATACTTGCACCTTTTATGTGCCAAGCGCAGCACTAATACCTTTGATCCCTAAGTGGATCAAAGTGGAAATGATTTATAAATAAATTTATTAAATAATAATAAAATAAAATCAGATCCAAGATGAACACTTAACAGGAAATCAGATGCCTCAGTTACCCCAAGAGGCATGCCCTTGTGTTCAGGCTGGGAGCTGGGCAGAAGGGAAGGGAACCCAGCAACAAAACAGTGGCATAGTCAGAGCCCAGTTTATGAAGTTTTGCAACAGAAAGTGTTGACCCATCTGGCCTGTGATGTGGGTCCATGCTGCTTTGAAACCCCTTCCAGGCTAGATCCAAGGAAGGTATGCGCAGGGGCCCAGGGTTCTGTCCCTGCAAGGACAGCCCCGCCCTTCAGCTTCATGCCCTCTCCCTGCTAGTGGCCCTCAGCCAGCCCAGGACCTGGGGCCCAGCCCCCTGCTGACTGGTCCCTGGGCCAGGGTCATGCTCAGGAGTGAGAAAGGGCGTCCCAGAGAGAACGAAGCGAGCCAGGCGGCTTCCGTCACCGGCTTCATCTTGATTTTGTGTTTTGTTCTTCCCTGTGGAACTGGATTCCTAAATATAGCCCGAGTCTGAATTGGCAGATGTTGGGTTTGTCCTTTACAAGAGGGCCAAAATTAGTCTGTCATTTGGCACCTAAATAAAGCAGCCAAACTGCCTTTGTACCAACTTTGCGATGAGGAGGGACTGAAGTTGCCGCATTTCTCTTGACAAGGAAACTTTCTCGGAAGCTGGAGCGGCACCTCTGAAGCCAAGAGGCTGAGTCCAGAGGGATGCGCTTTCCTCCTGGCTAGACCCTCTCGTCTCTGAGTTACAGTCAGTGTGTTCCACGTAGCTTAAATACCTCATGAGATTGGAAGAGGAGGATCAGTACCCCACAGAAATAGCACTTGGAGAGAGCAGCAGTGGTGACTTTGATTTGGGGAGGAAAAGAGCAATCTGTCCAGAGTGCCTGGAGCTGGGTGAGCAGAGGGGCTCCCCAGGGGCAGCAGAAAGATGTTATAATCAATTACCACATCATAACACTGATGTATGATAATTACTGAGTGTTTCTCCTGAGATAGTGCAGCATTTGGCTGGGATGCAGTTCTTTCATGGTCCACTGCCTGATTAATATGCAAATAATAGGCTGATTGCATGATGAATGCAGAAAATGAGTTCGCTGATAACGTGAGCACTGGAGCAGGAAGATGATAAATTACTTTTACTGACTGTCGTACATTAAGTACCCTTTCTCAACGATTTCATCACAAATTAAGTAAAGCAGTATGGAGAGATTAGGAGGATGTGTAAAATAATGTACCTTAATAGCTTTTCTTTCTTTTTTTTTTTTTTTAATTTATTTTATTTATCTGGTTTCGGCTGCGTTGGGTCTTCGTTGCTGTGCGCGGGCTTTCTCTAGTTGCAGCGAGCGGGGGCTACTCTTCATCGCGGTGCACAGGTTTCTCGTTGTGGTGGCTTCTCTTGGTGCAGAGCACGGGCTCTAGGTGCGCGGGCTTCAGTAGTTGTGGCTCGCGGGCTCAGTGGTTGTGGCTCGTGGGCTCTAGAGCGCAGGCTCAGTAGTCACGGCGCACGGGCTTAGTTGCTCCGCGGCACGTGGGGTCTTCCCGGACCAGGGCTCAAACCCGTGTTCCCTGCATTGGCAGGCGGATTCTTAACCACTGCGCCACTGGGGAAGTCCCCTTAATAGGTTTTTCTGATACCATCACATACAACGAAAATGTCACTTGGTTCTGCTCGGCATGGCCTGGGGCCCGTGTAGGGCCAGATCAGTGCACTCAACCTGTGTGTTGTTGGGAAGGCGGGAAGCAGCAGCCCACCACACCAGCTATTCAGTCAGCGAAGGATTCTCTAAGGAACATCCCATCACAGGCCAGACATCACCTGCATGCCGAGCTGCCTGGCAGGGTTATCGAGAGGGGACGGGCTGCTCTTGGGGCCAATGCTGGAGCCTCTGCGCAGATGGGCACTTGCAAGCCTGCTGTCCACCAGGTGCCTGGAGGGAAGGAAAGTTGCTGAGCTGCAGGCCTAAAAGGCTCAGAAGTAAAACACTATTGAAAACCGCCTCTTAGCTCCTCCAAGCCTTAGAAATCTGGGGAAATGAACGCCACCGTCAGAATGGCAGTATGAGCTGCCTGCCAGAGAGAATCGCTACCGGTGAAGGATGGGCCGGCCTGCCCAAAGCCAGAAAGGAACCCTGGAGGAAGAAAACACACGCACACGGGTGCGCGCGCACGCACACACAGTGCTTAATCTTTGATTACAGCAGAGCAATTTAACTAGAGAGTTTGTTTTTACTCATCTCAGTAATATATATTTAGACTGTTTGTATGACATACATTTTCTCTTAATGCACAGGGACGCGCTGATAAGTGTTCATACACACAGCTGGTTCGGTGATAAGGTTATTGACGGTAATTTGAAAGCGTTATTTCTAAAGTATGGATCTGCAGCAAAGCCAGGAGCGGGGGGGGCACTGCCCCTGAGGCCGGCCCCGCGGCCTCGCCAGCCTGGGGGTTAACTACCAAGGTTGAATTGTAACTTAAGGAAGGTTTTTAATTTTCAACATTCCCAAACTCTGCTTTGGACACGCGTATTTCCTTGAGAGCCCGTAAAAGATACACAAGAAGAATCATGGAAGCCTGAGGGGCAGCAAATGTACAATCCCGAGTGCCCGGCTGCGCCCAGCCCTCGGGTGAGCGCTCCTGGGCTCAGGACCCCGTCACCTGGGCAGCTTCCCCAGGTGCTGAGATCCTTCCCCGCCATGTGCTTTCCTGGTTCGGTTCAGGGAGAAAAGAGGAGGGTGAGAAAGCACCCCAAGAGTGAGGGAAGCGCAGGTGGCACAAGGCGGTGCCTGACGGAAGGGGCCCCGACAGACTCGAGAATCACAGCCTCACCCTCTGCCCCCCGTGCTGCGCCAGGACAGAGGCGACCTGCCAAGGACGGCCCTCCCTCCTCCTCCCTCCCTCGAGCGCCGACTTCCCGCCACGGGTTCGTCGTCCCCTCCGGTGAAACGCAACCAAAATGGAGCTCAGCCTTTTCTCCCCAGAACTGTGAAAGCACCGCCATCCCCGTGGGCACCTGAGCCAGGGCCCGGGCAGCTCACCTCGATCCCCCTCTCCCTCTTACACCTGCCGCCTCTGCCCGGGCAGCTCACCTCAATCCCCCCTCCCTCTTAACACTGCCCTCTCTCTCTCTCACACACACACACACTCACACGCTCACACACTCACACTCACACAGTTTCTGTTTCCTAAACCTCCAGAACCATCCCTCCAGATCGCACATCGGGCTTGGGCCCTCCCCTCCTTCAGCCCCTTCCCTGGGGTTAAAGTCCCGCCTTCTCAGTGTGTGACCCTGCCCGCCGCACACACCCCCACCCCGCCCCGCCACCTCTGTCTGTTTCTTGTTCCCTCCTCCCCAGCCTCAGCTTCAGTGCCACAGCGCTGTGAGCTGCCATCACCCCCTGGACGTCCCCCTCCTAGATCTTTGTGACAGCCAGCTGCTTAGTGATGTCTGCCTGGGTCACCACTGTGCCCCACCTCCTAGCACCCCGCCTGGCACTTAGAAGTTTCCCTTAGTGAATGAAGGGCACAGGCCCTCTCTTCAAGTGGCTTGGAAGTCAAGCTCGGGGATGTAAGCTGGCACAAGTTAAATACAAACCTTGCTTTTATTAAACGGGTTTTCGTTGTTGATAAGTAAACTGTTGTGGCTTTTAAGTCACTATAAGAGTTCCTTAGGCAGACTTTTTTAAATGTTCACACACATACACCAGCACCTACTGTCTCCTTTTTACTATTGAAACAAAGAGTGAGTGATTTGGTAGGTTTGCTGGGATTTTCAGTGACTTAAGGCAATGCCCAGGCTGACTGAGGGCCAAAGAGTACTGCCAGCCCGGGGCCAGCAAGGAGGGCAGGCCGGGCCTGGCCGTGGGAGGGGTGGGCGCCAGTGTGTGATGCCGCCTCTTTGGGATCGGGCTTTCCCCGGGCTAGGGGGAGACCCGCCCAGGCCCTTGGGGATGGGGCCCGAGACCCCCCGTTACCCCCGCACCGGCGTCAGGCGCAGGCCCTTGGAAAGCAGGCTGTCCTGTAGTGGGGCCACATCACGCGCTCCGACGTGCCTTAGTGTGTCGTTAGGTTACTTCTGTTCCTTTCTCCATAGCAAGCATGCAGTGGCGTGGCGGGAGGGGTGTGAAAGGTCCTGCGTGTCTCCGAGACGTCTATGAACGTCTCCACGTATTTTCTTTCAAGCCTCTGCTAATCAGTCCAAAGACCACACATACGCAAAAGCAAAATGCTCCGTGTTTTACGGGGTTTTTTGGATTTTTACTGGAGTGGAGTTGAATTACAACGTTGTGTTAGTTTCAGGTGTACAGCAAACTGAATCAGTTATACACATACATACAGCCGCTCTGTTTTAGATTCTTTTCCCGTATAGGCCGTTACAGAGTATTGAGTAGAGTTCTCTGTGCTCTACAGCGCTAGTCCTTACTAGTTACCTGCTTTATATGTAGCAGTGTATATATGTCAATGCCAATCGAAAACTCCATGTTTTTATGTTGGCTGTGCCTAGCGGAGATATGTGGCTGGAGAAATAGGATGGGGGTCCCGATGGGTGACGAGCATCTGCTCGGAGACTCGGAGGCAGGGAGCCCCCCCCCGCCCCCCAGGAAAGGTTTGGTGCTCGGGGATGTTAGAGAGAGGGTCTGACGTCACCATGTGGCACTAAAACCCAGGCGGGCAAATTAGGCAGCCGTTCACTTTCGACACAGAGAAGCTCGTTATTTCTAAAGAGGCCCAGCGGCCATGAACCCTCAGGTGGTGGTGGGGGGGGGGTCTCTTCAGACAGGAGCCGCGTGAGCCGTGAGCACGTCCCTGTGTTTCGGCTTGGGTTCTGTGTCCCCTCCACGATCTCCACATCTGAACTCGGCTGGGAAGCGCCCCGGGCGGGCGGTCACCCTGCGGTGGCCTCTGAGCTGTCCTCCCTGCCGAGGCCCCTCAAGCTGGGCAGGGTCCTTCCAGGCCACCAGGGCTCCCGCTGGACCGAGGACGCCAGCACCGGGCACTCCAGAACCTTCTGTAGGTCCTTGCACGGCCGTGCCGCTCGCAGCGCCGAGGCTCCCGTCTCCCCTCGGGCTCCGTCTCCGCCCTCTGCCTCCCTGGGACCCCTCTTCCTCCCTCCCTCAGTCATGTTTCCATGCGCCAGGCCGTGACCCCACTGCTCCCCCAGACTTCTCCTTCTCTCTCCCATCTTCCATACTTGACAGTCTGTGGAGTCGCTTGGAATTTCCTGGCTTGGCGCGGGCTCAAAGCCTAAACTATGGACATAATGAAAAGCGGTGCATCAGACCAGCCGCCAGTTAAATAATGTTTGGGTTCTTGTCAGAATGTCACAGAGTACCCTGTCATTTTGTTTCAGCAACTTGTCCTTCTGAACGCGCAGTGCGCCTTATGGCATGCCAGCAGTAAAAATGTCACTTACAATAATTACTTTTTGGTGAAAATGCTTACTGACTTCCTACCTTCAAGCTGTTTTTTACACAGTGGGGAGATAATAAGAAATGACTTTATCCTGACTGCTCAAATGAACACTAAATGGAATTGGGGTTATATTATTACTGCAGATAGAGGTCTGGGTATGGAGATTTAAACAGAGGATTGGGTAATCTGCGGAGAGATTTGTCTCTGAAAATCATGGTGGGCGTGGATTTTCAGATGGAAGTCACGACGGGCGTGGATTTTCAGTTGGAAGTGACGGCGGGCGTGGATTTTCAGTTGGAAGTGACGGCGGGCGTGGATTTTCAGTTGGAAGTGACGGCGGGCGTGGATTTTCAGTTGGAAGTGACGGCGGGCGTGGATTTTCAGTTGGCTTCTATGAAAACCTAAGGCAGCTGTTGTTTGCCTGCTGTTTTTGGAATATAATATTTTTCGTAATCCTTTTATAGTTCCTGAAAGCTCTGTGTATTTCAGAGGGCCTTGAGTCACTATCTGTGTCTTACTAACCGGGCTACTCTTCTGCAAGATTCGAAGCCTTCCCCCCAAAATTCATCCACACAGATCACTTTTTAAATGTAACGCCTTACTATTGCCATCAGAATTGGATAGATGGTCTGTGTAGCTGGGCTCTTAAAGCGAATTGTGCATTTTCAGTTGCCCCAGTCCCGCAGGCTGCAGACTCTCTGAGAGCAAGGTCTCTAATTTCTCTTATCCTTGGGGATTTCCCTGGTGGTCCAGTGGTTAGGACGCGGCCCCTGGTTCAGTTCCTGGTCGGGGAACTAAGATCCCACAAACCGCGAGGCACAGCCAAAAATAAAACAAAATAAAGCAAAACAAAAAATTTTGTCTTATCCCCACTGCTGAGCAGAGTGTACGACACAGAGCAGGTGCTCTAAAAGAGTTTGCTTGGGCGAGTGAATGAATGAATGAAGGCAGAGGCAGGCTGTTGTGATACCGCAGTGACTGGCCGGTGGGGGCTTTCCACTCCTGAGCTGGTCAGATCCTCGCTCCACCCAAGTGGCCTGGGCCAAGTCACAATGCCCGTCGGAGCCTCAGTTTCCTCGCCTGGAGCGCCGGGTTTATATTTCCGCCACAGGACTACCGTGAGGATCGAATGAACCAGCGTGTAAATGCCCTTAGCCCGCGGCTGCGTTCAGGCGAGGTTGTAAAGGTGCTTCAGTTCCCTTCCCTCATCCTACAGGTGGGTTGGCTTTGAGGGCCTCACCGTCGCATTTCTGAGGTCCGGGCACGTGGATACGTGCCTCAGCAGTGCCTGGCGCACAGTGAGTGTGCAAGAAACGTTTGCTTGAGCACTAGCTGCTGTTACAACAGGTCATAGGATAGGGTTTCTTTTATTTATTTATTTATTTTATTTATCATTGGCTGTGTTGGGTCTTCATTGCTGAGTGCGGGCTTTCTCTAGTTGCGGCGAGCGGGTGTTACTCTTCATTGCGGTGCGCAGGCCTCTCATTCACTGCGGTGGCTTCTCTTGTTGCGGAGCACGGGCTCTAGGTGCACGGGCTCAGTAGTTGTGGCGCACGGGCTTAGTTGCTCCTCGCACGTGGGATCTTCCCGGACCAGGGATCGAACCCGTGTCCCCTGCATCGGCAGGCGGACTCTCAACCACTGCGCCACCAGGGAAGCCCAATCCTGTATTTTTAAGAAATAAAACATCAGCCTCTCCCTAGTCTCATTCCTCCTAGAAGTCAGCTACCGTCCGTCCTGAACGTGCACTTTGTCTTTCCTGGACGTGATTTTATACCCGCACTGCGGGTCTAACTGCCACACACAGCACATAGCGCATGCAGGCTTTCGGCCTGTGCACCAATGTTGTCACCTGTTTCGTTCTGCGCCTTGCTTTGTAGGCTCACCATTACGCTTTCATGCTGGTCCACGTGGCTGTAGTCCTGACCCTCTTGCCGCTGTTTATAGCACGTGTTATATCGTATGAACGTGCCCTGGCTCCCGACTGCCCCAAAATTAAAACAGACACCTTAACCAATTCAAAGGCCCTGCACAACCCAGCCCCTGGGGACCACCTCTCTTTGCCTCATATTCTTTCTACACTCAATTTTATTGATGACTGAAACCCACCAGGTGTCTGGAACAATCTATCTCCCTTCCTTGTCACTGCTACTCCTCCCAACTTAGCTGGCTAATTCCTGTTCATGCCTGAAGTCCCCCTGAAATGTCACCCTCCCAGGAGGTCTCTGATCCCCAGGCCACATCAGCGTCCCCACCCCCCTGCTGTGTGCTGCGTTCACTGCCGTATTCGCACTGGCCTGACTCCACACACTTAGGGAATGAGTGAAAGAAGTATGGAATAATGCATCTTCACTCGTTCTTCCTGCTGGCGCTTTTGTCCTAAGTAAGTTGATAATGACACGTAATTCACATACAGTAAAATTCACTCTGCCCGCATAGAAGCCTTCTGTGCATCTCAGTAATCAAGATATAGAGTAATTCCATCAGCCTCCCAAAATTCCCTCGTGCCCCTTTGTAGGCAACTCCTTCCCTTCATCCCTAGCAACACTAGGGATGTTTTCCTAAACTAGATCTGTTTTCCAAATCTAGATCTAGATTTTTCCAAATCTAGATCTAGATTTCCAAAACTAGCTCTGTTTTCTGTCCCTGTAGTTTTACCTTTTCCAGAATGTCATCTAAATGGTATCACACAAGCTGTAGCTGTTGAGTCTATCACCAGCATCTCAGTCGTGCGCCAGGAACTATGGAAGAAACAGCAATAAATCATGAGATTTACACTACGTGCAGGGGAGACCTTTTTTTTTTTTTTTTTTTTTTTGGCCGTGTTGGGTCTTCGTTGCTGCACGCGGGCTTTCTCTAGTTGTGGCGAGCGGGGGCTACTCTTCGTTGTGGTGCGTGGGCTTCTCATTGCCGTGGCTTCTCTTTGTTGCAGAGCACGGGCTCTAGGCACGTGGGCTTCAGTAGTTGTGGCACGCGGGCTCTAGAGCGCAGGCTCAGTAGTTGTCGCCCACGGGCTTAGTTGCTCCGCGGCACGTGGGGTTTTCCGGGACCAGGGCTTGAACCCGTGTCCCCTGCATTGGCAGGCAGATTCTTAACCACTGTACCACCAGGGAAGTCCCAGGGGGCCTTTATATAGACAAATATGTTCAATTTAGTAACTACTCTTTTTTTTTTAACATCGAAATCAGGTTTCCTTAGCGCTGACCATGTGGCAGATTCGTTCCTCATTACAACCCTGTCTGCATTTTTCAGATGAGGAAACCGGGATGTTGCGGGAAGTTAGGAATCCTATTCAAGTTAGCACTGCCAGCTGGTAGAGGCAGCCCCCGTCCCCAGGCTCAGTGCCTTAGTGCCAAGCCCAGGGCTCCTCCTTTCTTTCTTGTTTAAATTATTTTTAGTTACACGGAAGAGCACAAAGCCTTGTTCTTTCAAAAAGTCTTGTTTTAATCAGAGGGCTCCATTTGCTAATTTTTGGAAAAGAAAATATTTCTTCTTCTCTGTTGACCATGTTTTTTGCTCTGTCAAGATGGTGAATCATACGGGCACCTGTCCTCCTGGCATCGAGGGGCCCGGTCCCCTCCCCAGGGGTCGATGGGAGCTGGTTGATGGGTCTGGTTTTGTGGTGCTTACTGGAAGTAGCTTTCTAGAGAATTGAATTACTTTCCAATATGATGTTCCAAGCCTGTGGATTCGTGGTGTGTCCAGCGAGGCCGCTCCAGAAACGTGGGCCCGATTCTGCTCCCGGTGACCTGAGACCACGGTGGCACCTGTGTGCACCTGTGTCTGTTGGTGAACAATTGTCACTCAGCCAGTACGGTTTAGACACAGACTCAGGGTGGAGGTGCAGATACCAGCCACCCAGTACGTTCCCAGGCCCAGTGGGGTGTTGATCTCGGCGGGGGGGCGGGGTTACCTTTGTCTGCAGTCACGGTTGGGAGCACAGAGGGACACGAGTAACGTGTGGCGAGCACCTCTGGTCGGTTCTCTCAGAGGGTTTTCCTGGCAAAAATGCGTGTGAGTGTCTTGCTGAGGATGCCTGGAAGAAAGAAACATGCCTCCACTCGAGCTATTCAGGGCGCCCGCCTGCGCCGGTGCCCAGAACAAAACAGGGGTGGTGCGGGCAGCAGTGCCGGCCGGTATGTTCTCCAGGCAGCCATGATTCTGACCTTGCTGTGGGTTAAAGGACACAAACCTGAGAAGAAATCTGTTTATCATGTGGGGAATTCATGCCATCCTTGACAGTATACAGTGAGCAAGATAAATGATCTGCCAAATTGGTCCCTCGCCTGGGTGACTCAGGGCAAGTTCACAGTGCAATTCCATTGCTGCTTCAGATTCAAAAATAACGTTTGCTGGGTTTTATATCCAGTTGTACGATGACCTGGAGGTGAGCCGAGAGGAGAAATCCGATTTGTAGGATTCAGCTTGCCTTAAGGATTTATATGGACCATTTCTGCTGTTTACGTCTGTCTCCTTCACAGCTTCACAAACCAGTGTTTTTTGGGGGGGGGGGGTTATTTTTAACCTGATTTTCCACGTTGAGGACATAGCCTTATGTGATGGTGGAACTCTGTCCTGGTTTAGGATGACAGATGGGTTTATCGGTTGAATTGCAGTTGTTTTATTGGGGATTTTCTCTTTCTAGGTATTTATACAAAATATCCCTTGTATCTGGAATACAGTTTCCATCCTCTTGAGTTGAGAATAGGTTGTCCTCCTGGATATCGTATGTCCATCGAAGGACCCTCCAGTTATACGATCAGTTACAATTCAGTTGCTCCTTAGTTTTACATTTTCTTTAGTCAGGTCGCGGGTATTGGGGGTGGGGGGGGCGCCCACGTGTGCTCACACTCAGTGCGTGGCCCGGCCTCATGAGCTGTCATCTCTCTGGAGCTGTAGAGCCCTGTGACAGCGCCCGGCCTGGCCCCTCACACAGGGTGCTGTGGGATCTCCCCGTGTGCCGTGCCTGGTGGGAGCGGGGAGTGGGGGCAGAGACTGAACCCAGACTCTGGGCCAAAGGCAGGTAGGACCGCAGTGCTAGGTCACTTTGCGTTTTCTCTGTATTTGGAAATTAGGAAATGGCAAAAGCCCTTATTCCAGGCATCCCAAAACTAGAACGGATGTCAGATTTTACGGGTAATGAGAGGCCCGAAGGGACCACTCAGCAACAGAGCACGGTGGCACTCCCTGCCGGGCACCTGCAACAAGACAGCTCCTTCTTACGAAAGGAGAGCATGGAGACCTGACTGCCCACGCTGGCCCCGTCTCTTCCCGTGTTGGTGACAGCATGGCATAGACAGAGAGCTAGGCTTTCAGAAGCACATCCTGGGCTCTGGCAGAGAGCAGGGTGGGCACTCCTCTTCCATCGGTTCCCTCCAGGTAGGGCGCCATGGAGCCCTCCGGGATCACAGTGAGAACCGACCTGGGGTCCCAGCTCAGCACTAGGCGGCCGAGGGCTTACGTCTCATCTTCAAGGGTCTTCATCGCTGTGGTGACCATGCATCGTAGGCAGCCCTCATTTAAAATACTATGTCTATTCATTTTGTGCTGGAAATTATGGACAAAATACGTATGCAAATTATAATCTAGCCAAGGTACTTCTGAATTATAGAATTAAGGGGTTCCATCGGAAGAAATCATGACAGTGATAGCACGTGACTAATAGGACGTATTTTTTAACAGAATGCCCTTTATTGAGCCTTCAGACCTTCTCTTTAAACCCCTAGTTCTTCTTCTGTTGCTGTTTTTTATTTTTTAATACAGAAAATGAAAGGTTAATTCTCAGCCAAAAAACTAAGAAACAATTCATTTAAATCCATAGACCGCCATGCTGTCTCCTTCTTAAACAGACGTTTAATTAGTAATTCCTAGATCAGGAAAGTAGACGCACATGGTGAAAGGCAGCTGTTTTCAGCCTCGGTTTTCTGTGTGCTTTGATTACAGAAAGCACTCCAAAGACCTCTGCCAGCTGCAGCCCTGCACCCGAATCACCGATGAGCTCTAGCGAGTCAGTGAAGAGTTTGACTGAACTGGTCCAGCAGCCCTGTCCCCCCATTGAAACAAGTAAGGACGGCAAACCTCCAGAACCCAGCGACCCGCCCGCTTCAGACTCCCAGCCCACCACGCCACTGCCTCTCTCCGGACACTCGGCTCTCAGCATTCAAGAGCTGGTGGCCATGTCTCCAGAGCTGGACACCTACGGCATAACCAAGCGGGTCAAGGAGGTGCTGACCGACAACAACCTGGGTAGGTTCCCTCCCCCGCTGCTGGGTCAGGAGGTGGCAGGTCGTCTCCCGTCGGGAGTTCTCAGGAGGAGAGGGTGGAAGGGGGGCCTCAGGCTGAGCCAGCCAGAGGGTTTAAACATTCACAGGCTGCCTGTAAGAACCTAAAACGTCCTACAGTTGTGAGCAATAAGGGTTCATGAGGGTGTTAGAGGTCTAAGGTCAGTCCCAGCCCAGCCCCGCCCCGCCCCACCCCTGCGCCCCAACCAGGACCTCTTGGAAGACAAGCATGCCGGCCGGAGCCAACTCAGGCCATACACTCCGACCACCGATGGGGGCGTGCCCAGTGGAGCTCTGAATCCTGGGGGAGGGGTACACTCTGACCACCGATGGGGGCGTACCCAGTGGAGCTCTGAATCCTGGGGGGGGGTGGGGGTTGTGCAGAGCAGGGCAGAGTCAGCTGAGCCCAGGAGCATCTGGATGGCGTCACGGGAGAGCCCGGCAGGCAGGGTTCAGATTTGCTGTGAAGGCAAATCTGTGATCTGAGGGGTGAAACTTTTCACACCAGGGAGACGACCTCCTCCTCTTTGAGCAGAAGAGGCTCCATCGCAGCGTCACCCTGGATTTGGAGATGAGAGGCATCTTCACGGTTGCTCAGCTGGTCTTGGCTTCTCCGGGAAAGAAGATGCCTCCACTCCCAGGGTGTGTGAGAGGAGTAATAGCCACGAAGGGGGCCAAGTTACAGATGAGTTAGGCAACTTGGTCAAGACTCAGTCATCCTCTTAACCTTTGACCTGGGATCTTGAGGGTGTTCATGGGTTAGTCTCTTAAAGTCATAGCAGGCTGTGTGTGTGTGCACACTTTTTAAAGGATGAGGGCCAGTAGCTTTCTTCAGGCTCTCAAATATGTCTGGGACTCAAAAATGATTGAGAGCCACTGCTGTGAAACCTCTAAAAGTAATACAGATAATTTTCTAAGAATAATCTCTTGATTTCCGCCCCCCAGCCCCACCCCCCGCCCCATGCAACTGGGTGGGTCAAGCAAATAGTAACTAGCTGTTCATATATATCGCTTTCCTGAACATAACAAGCTCCTTGGAATGAAATGAGATTCACTTGCCAGGTTAGAATTAGGTAAAGTTTGTTGGAAACTACCACAACGACAAAATGGTAAGGACCTAGGATGTGTTTATAGGTTAAACTGAGAGTTTAAAAAGCAGAGAAACCACAGGTTTACCAAAATCAGTAAATGTATATCTCAGTTAAAATGACTGATATCAGAAAAACTTCACTTCTCAAATCCAAAGCTTTCCGTACAGTAAACTTTTGCTTAGAGTCCCGCTTCTTACGAGGCAGTGCTCTTGTAACTGCTGTGAGCGCAGCTGGGGGTGTTTCCCTCTCACAGATGGAGGACATGAGCCGCAGGGGGAACAAGCCGGTCGTCCACGGTCCCCCTGCACTAAGAGGCAGAGCCGGTGTCGTGATCCATAGGCTTTATGGTACCAGACACTGGCCTCTGATCCCGGTCTCCACTTCCACTAGCAGTCCTGTTCATTTAAGTCCTCCCGTCCAGGCCTTCAGGTTGTGCCTGGTTCTCGTGCGTACCTTTAAAAGTGGTGGGGGCCTCCCTGGTGGCGCAGTGGTTGAGAGTCCACCTGCCGATGCGGGGGACACGGGTTTGTGCCCCGGTCCGGGAAGATCCCACATGCCGCGGAGCGGCTGCGCCCGTGAGCCGTGGCCGCTGAGCCTGCGCGTCCGGAGCCTGTGCCCCGCAACGGGAGAGGCCACGACAGTGAGAGGCCCGCGTACCGCAAAAAAAAAAAAGTGGTGGCCGCTCTTCACTGGCAGCTGAATGGCTCTCAGAGAAGAGACATTTTCTTTCTAAGCCTCCGACGCACATTGCAGACCTAACGGCGCTGTGCTCTCCAGAGCGCAGTAGCCTCTGATCAGCCTGGGGAGCGGGCTGCTTGAACTGCGGGCACAGACTTTAGAGTTGGAAATGGCCTGCTTTTCAGGAAAATAAAGCTGAGGAGCTCTTTCTTCTTCTCTTTCCTGCTGTGACCTTGGGTCAAGTGGCCTGTTTTCTCAGCAGGACCTGGTAACCTCACTAATCGTGAAGGGAGCCAGTGCAGACGGCCCTGTGGTTTGAGGCTGTAAAAGGAAGGTCTCCCCATGAGCTGCTCAACTTCCCGAGCTCGGATTTGGGATTAACCACCTCTGATAAAAGCCGCAGGTGTCCTCTAGGCCTCGGTTCATCCGAAGCCCAGAGGCTTTTTTGAGAGAAACCTTGTGTGTAGCTAGAACGCAAGAGTAATACTGACTCCATCACCAGTGGAGTCTGGTACCAGTCTGGTTGAGGAAGTGCTTCTACAAAGTGCTCACTCTAAGCCAGGACCCAGCTGATCAGACTGTGGGTCTCGAACCCCCATTTCTGATTTTCACCTGACACATGCTTCTTCCGCCAGATCTCTGGGTCTCGGCAGTGACATCGCTCTTGGTTGCGTTCTCTCTCTAGGTCAGCGCTTGTTTGGGGAGACCATCCTAGGGCTCACCCAAGGCTCCGTCTCCGACCTCCTGGCTCGCCCAAAGCCCTGGCACAAGCTCAGTCTGAAGGGGCGGGAGCCCTTTGTCCGGATGCAGCTGTGGCTGAACGACCCCAACAACGTGGAGAAGCTGATGGACATGAAACGGATGGAAAAGAAAGGTAACTCCCTGCCGCCTGCCCCAGCCAATCGCTTTCTCATTTATAAACGCGCTGTTGCTTTTAAAGCCTTCACACCGAGCTGAGGAGGCACACTGGTCCATGCCCAGGGGACTGTAAGGCAGGGTGAAGGATCTTCTGACGGTCATCCACCGATGAGGACCGAAAAGGACTGGGAAGATTTGTGGCTTTTTCTGCCCAGCAGCCTGAGCCCAAAGGCATTTAGCCCTGGGGGGGGCTGTGATCATTCCTCAGTCACCCTGGCGACCAGTGTACCTTTCTCTTCTTCAGGAGAATAAGGCCACTTGGTGGTGGCTCCTTTGTTGTCTTTTGTTCTGTTGGATGGGTGGGGTATTAAAACACGTCATCGCACGAGTACCACATGGCAGGGCTTCCACAAAGAGGTGGTTGACAAATGCATGTGTAAATAAGAAGTCTCTGGTTCAGAGAAGTTAGGCGCCTCCTTGGAGGCCACCCAGCCCGGAGAACAGCAGAGCAAATTCCTGCCAGGACAGACCTCTCTCTTGCCGCTACGTTATAGTCTCTGGGTCTGTAGAGGATGCGACCTCCTGGAGAGCTAAGAGCAGCTCTCTTCTCCAGATGCACCCTGAGCCCTCTCAAATGCTGAGCAGCGTTCTGCTGCAGGTTACGACACAGGAGAAACCCTGAGGGATTTCCTCGGTGGCAGGAAGTGACACCTGCTCCGTGTCCTGGTTTGCACTGCACGTGCCGCCCCTCGTCATTGAGTCCTGCCCTTGGAGGGGACAGTCCTGGGTCGCCTTTAATGCTGCGAGCTCACCTGGTGGCTGCTGAATCCCTTAGATGTGGAAGAGTGGGCACCAGCTGCTGGTCTGGCCGTAGGCAGCTGTGACCGCCCCCCTTCCTCAGCTTCCGCAGGGGACCTCACCAAAGAGTGGGCATCACGACCACCCGCGCGACTGTGCGCGGCCCCACGGCCAGCGCGCCTGAGCCGGGGGCGGGTGGAGCCCAGGCTCGTACCCTCTGAGTTCACCAGGGGCGTGTGCTGCTCACCTCCAGCCGGGCACCACCGTCCTCACCCAACCGGGGAGCGGGCTGGGCTCCTAGGGGGAGGGAGAGTCTCTGCTCTAGAGACTTCTAGTTTCAGAGTGCCTTCTACTTGCAGACACTGTGCTGAGACTTCACTCAGCCCACAAAACTCCATCCGGTAGAGATGTTATTATCCAGGGAAAACGGGGCTCTGGCATCACGAAACTTACCTGACTTCAAGCTGGCCTAAGCAGGAATCTAAACGTGGGCTGTTAGGCTTCACAGCCAGTGCTCTCAGATATGCATGTGTTCTGCTGCCCTGGGCCGAGTGCCTGCCACGCCGGGACCACGTGCCCAGGCAGCGGCTGCCACGCCAGCCGGGGCCCTCCGGGGGGCTCCTGCCCTGCCCGCCCTCAGGCTGCAGACCAAGGCTCTGACACAGGCCGCAGCCGTGGGCAGCTCCAGGCAGCTGCCGGCAGTGCTGCAGGCTCCAGAGGCCTGGTGCCACGTCTCACACACACACACACACACACACACGCGCGCAAAACTTTGTGACTTTTTATCATGGGAAATTTCAGACGTAAAAGCAGAGAGAATGGTATCATGAACCCAGTACGTCCATCACACTTTCAACAAGAGCCCCACGCGGCTCTGGAGCTGCTGCTCTGCCAGAAGGCGTCCCTCTCGAAGCCGCCTCCTGTGCTCGGGCCCTGGCCGGACCACTCCCTGCTGTGCTGCTCCTGGGCCAGCAGGAAAGGACCTCGGCCTCCACAAATAGATCTCTGGGGGCTTCCTAGGCCTCCACTCCCTCCTGCACAGGCTCTGGGCGCCATCTTGTGTCACAGAAGAGTTACTGTCTCACTGGGGCCCAGGCCCCTCCTCACATCCCAAAGTCCCTGAGCAGCTGCAGGGCCCCCGTCAACTCTCACTGGTAGGGATGCTCATAACCAGCCCCCGCGGGAGGCCGAGGCATCTGACCCCTCAGACACAACAGCGGGTGACCCAGGGCACAGCACTTCTGTGATCTCCACAGACGATCGGTCACCCGCCCAGCGCGGGGGGCTGGCTGGACAGACCGGGCTCATTTCTTTGTAGCCTCTTGACTCTTCACCACGTTCATTTTAGGGGGAGAAGATCATCTTCTCAATTCTGTCTGAGTTCTAATCATAAAATGGCGTGTTAAGTAACTCCCTAGTCTAAGTTGCTGCATCTGTAAAATGGACGTAATGCTTTTTCCAGTTGTAAGGATTAGAATGTACCTAGTATAACAACCAGCACATATAAGCGCTCACTAAATGAGTTATTAAAATAATTTGTATCCCTTTAAAATAGATGAAAATAAGCTTTGCCCCCCAGTCTAGCCTACGTTAAAAATTCTGCAGCAGGCAATGCAGACTGTACGATTCCCACGTGTGCTGCACTTCCTCCTCTTCCGTAAAGCTTTTGCTGCTTCTCCCTTTAGCGCAAATCTTTTATTGTTCTCCTTTCTTTCGTTCTTGTAAATCTCTTTCTCTACCCTAGTCCGCCCTCTGCTTTCTGTTCCCTTCACGAGATAGCCCTGAACCTACCTGTTCACACAGTTCCAAGCACGTGGAGACACACACACGCAGCCTCAGCTAGCTCGGGGGCTGGGCTCCCCTCCCCGGAAGCTACAGGTGGACCCTGATAGTCTTCTGAGACATTTGAGACCCACATGTCAGTGCTGCTGAAGTGTGTCTCCCTGACTTCCCTCGGCTCCCGTGGACACAGCCCCGGGCCCCGCTCCCGTGCCGTGGCGGGGCAGGGCGGAGGCGGGGAGCGGGGCTGGCCACCATCTGGCCGCACAGGGCAGGCAGTGCTTCCCAGAGCAGACTTAGGTCAACCTCAGTTCTGTCACTCACTAGCCGTGTGACCTCAGGTGAATCACTGAACTCTTAGGCTTCAGTTTTTCCGCCTGTAAGTAGGGATGATACCGGTCTGTCTCCCGTAGGGTAACTGTGAGAACTAGATGACCAATGTCTGCCCCTGCTGACACACACTGCTCTTATTACTCCGTGCCGTTGGAGTTAAATAACACTGTTTCTCAACTTTCGTCAGTTGTAAGAAGTTTTGAGGAATTTTCAGACCGTATTCCAAATTAGTTCACTAGAATGACCTCTGTGGATTATTCGTTTGCTCAAGAAGTCCAAATGGTTTTTAAGTTGAAGCGTAGCTGGTGATTAATGACACGTAACAACAGAAAGGAGCAGACGAAGCACACGTAGCACTGGTAGAGCAAATATCTCCCGGGAATCACCCCCCATTTCCCTCGCAGCCCACTCAGCACATCCCCAGGTGACAGTCGCCCCTGAGTCCCTGAGCCTCGTCTCAGCCCGCTGCCCACCGCTCCTAACCCTTATTCCACAGTAAAAAGACACGTGAACAGCACACGTCCTCCCCTCGCGCCAGCCGCTCTGCCCTCCAGGCCACTCATTTCCTGACCTCTGAGCCCTGTTCTGGCCGCTCCTCCACTCCTGGGTTAGGAGCCTCCTCCAAGCTCGGTCCAGCAGGTTTTCTCGAAGGCCCTTCCCACCTCCATCCGCCGACCTCCTGCTCCCTGTCTACGTTTTCTCAAGACTGTGGCCCCTGGATCAGCGCCTCCCTCCACGCCCATGTCCTGCCTCATCCAGGGGAATTTTAAGACCCATCTGACCTGTGCAGCACTCAGGCCTCAAGTTCTTTGACCTCCTCAACCCCTGATTCCCCAAATTGCATCCTCGCCCACAACTACTCTACCTCTCGAAGCCTGAGTTCAGGTGCCCCGTCACTGACCACATTCCGCTGTCCGTCCACCTTTCCACGTTTCTCCGTTCATCCCACCTGACCCCAGATGGCCTCCAGAGCCTGGATATCCCCTCCCAGGCTTTCCCCCAGCAGCTTGCCCTCTGCTGCCCTTCTCTCCTTCCCCAGAACACCAGCCCCCGCCCTGATCCCCACTTTGGTTCTCTCTGCAAATCCCAGCCTTGACTTAGCGCCCTGCCCGTCTTCTTCACCCAACCTCCTTGGCGTCTGGGACCTACGCGGGTCGGTGCCGCCTCAGATTTGTATCTCCGGTTTCAGTAGGGTCCTCTGTGCTTCTCCCCACCCCCGCCATCACCCCCTCCATCCCCACCACCATTTCTCACCGACCTGTCTCAAGACTCCATTTCCATCTCTTCAGATCACCTCTCCTCCTGCCTTCCTACTTCATAAAGAAAACCAAGGCTGTCAACTCTCCCCACCTCAGTCCCTATAAATGTGTCTGTATGTCCCCCGCTCCTGCTCCTGTATTCAGGACCCACCTCATGCGCCTCCGGTGGCCGTCTCCTCCCTCACCTGTAGCCCCAGCTCTCTCTGTCTTCTCCCCCATCAGCTTGGAAACATCAGCTCTCTCTCATCTTTAAAGGGCCACCCTCGACCTGGGACTGCCCTTCTAGAAGCCATCCTGTCTCTCACTTTTCTTTTACAGTTAGGCTTCTTAGAATAGTAACTCCTGCCCACTACCTCCACTTTCTCACCTCCTGTTCACTATTAAGTCCACTGCAGTCTGGCTTCTGCTCCCACAGCTCCGCTGTATCTGCTCACCGAGGCCTCCAGTCACCTCCTAATGTCTAAGCACCCAGGACATCCTGGGTGCTTGTTGGACCTTCCTTTCTGCAGCACTGACACAGGGACCCTCACTGCTCACTCATCCCTTCCTCACACTGCTGTCTCCTGGTTTGCCTCCCGTCTCTGTATCCTTCACGGCTCCTGCTTCCTGGGGTACCCTCTGCATGTGGGGCTTTTCCAGGATTCCATTCTCGGCCTTGCTCTTTTTCATCAAGGTCGCTGACTTAACTACAGGTTCTGTTCTAGTGGTTCCAAGTTCCTCTCTCTAGCCCGGACCATTCTTCTGAGCTTAACACCTGTCTTTCCAACTGCCTACAGAACATCTCGACGTGGGTGACCCAGAGACCTCTCAAACTCCACGTTCCCAAGACGAACCATCATCTTCTCCCTTTAATCTGCCCCTTCTGTGATACCCAGCCCAGTGACACCAGCACGCACCTCACCTCCCACACCTGAGCCCAGGGGGCCGTCCTCAGCGCCGCTTACTCTGGTCCCTCGCCGAGTCAGCCACCACGTCCTGTCAGTCCCACCCCTCACAGCTCCACCATCTGCCTGCTTTTCTCCGGCCCCATCACCGCTGCCTTGGTGCAAATCTTTATTCTTCTTTCCTCCCGACTGGGCTCCTTCCTTCCAGTCCTTCCCACTCCACCCTCCGAGCTGTCGCCAAGGCAGCCTTTCAGAAACAGAGAGCTGATCACATCATTCCCCTCATTAAAATCTTTTCGTCTCTTCCCACTGCTTTCTAGGTAATGTCCAAACTTGTGGCCTACCCTGGCCGCCCATCTCTCCACCTTTAGGTCCAACAACTCCACCACACCCCACACCCCATGTGCACACACGTGCGCGCGCGCACGCACACACACACACCACACTTTGACCGTGCTGTTTCGTGCCTCTGTGTGTGTCTTTGCACACACCATTCCCGCTTTCTGGAGCAGCCTCCTACCATCTTCACTTCGCTGCCTAGTTTTTCTAGTTAATCCCTTTGTCCTTCAAGATTCAGTTTATAATCACCACGTCTCCCAGGAAGCCTCCCCAGCCCCCTCCCCAGGCTGAGCTGAGTACTCTCCCTCAGCGCCCACCTCCGTGGCGCCCCACGCTTGCCTCCCTTATCACGCCTTACTGGGGTCACCTATCTGTATACTTCTCTGTGTCCCCACTAAACCATGGGTCATGCAGGGACAGACGGGGACCTCACGTCACGACAGAGCAGGTCCTCGATGAGCGTGTGTTCGGTTTCAGAATGGTTCTAGCCCAGGTGTTTCGAGATGCTCTCAGAAGAGCAGGGAGCTGCCACAGTCCACACGGCAATGTCTGGGAGTGGAGGGCGGAGAGTGGAGGGTGGAGGGCGGAGGGCGTACCGCGTAGTGGCGGGCCGGGGCCGGGGCGGGTCTCCCCGCTGGGCCTGCCCCTCAGTCTGCCTCCTCTCCCTCCCTCAGCCTACATGAAGCGGCGGCACAGCTCGGTCAGCGACAGCCAGCCCTGCGAGCCCCCCTCCACTGGCATCGACTACAGCCAGGGCGCCAGCCCCCAGCCCCAGCACCAGCTGAAGAAACCCCGAGTGGTGCTGGCTCCCGAGGAGAAGGAAGCTCTGAAACGAGCATATCAGCAAAAGCCATACCCGTCACCAAAAACCATCGAGGAGCTCGCCACCCAGCTCAACTTGAAAACCAGCACCGTCATCAACTGGTTCCACAATTACAGGTACGGCCCTGCTCTCACCCAGTAGGTCAGCTGCAGCTTAGAGGACGCGCGCTGAGCCCTCGGGAAGAGGCCGACGGGTACTGCAGACGCTGGCTGATCACCGTGCACAGGGACACGTGCTGGGGACTGATAACTTGGTGTTTGGTCAGTTAATTGGCTTCTTATTCGTATTGGCGTTGTAAACCCCAAAGACGTAGGGTCATATGGTTAGAGACCAGAACAAAAATCTCTCAGGGCTATCATTTAAAAAGGGAGAGTGTAGTCATTCATGGTTCCACAGTAGTGACCGTGTATTTGGTGATTTTTTTAACGCTTTCTCAGGGTCTTGTACAGTATTGTTTTCCAAATTAGTTTGATTAGTTTTGTAATTAAATCAATTAGGTAGTGTAAGACCCTTTCTTCTGGGAAAGTCATGAGTTAATGAAGATTTATTGAGCATCTACTAGGTCTACAGACACTGAGCTATGTGTTGTAACCAGCACTGTATCACTTGATCCTCACAACTGTGTAAGAGATATAGTTTTTTCCACGTTTTATAGATGAAAACATAAAGCGCAGAGGGGTTAAATAACTTACCTGAGGAGGGAAGGGCCCAGTGCTCTCCTCTAGAACAAAGGACTGGGGTAAAATGTTTGGATTAGATAACGGAGATCCACTGACAGATAATGAATTGGCGATCACCGCTAAAACCAAGACTCCCTACTGCTAGAAACCAAGAACTCTCAGTGGCCTGATGGAAATTCCTGCCTGTTTAGTGCCTTGTATGCGGCCATCTCGATCGCTAGTTCCCATCAAAACATCATTTTCCCTAGGGCTCAGCAGAACTGGGGTAGGTGCTCCTGGTTATACCAAGGTGACAAGTACACATGTATAACCAGTGCAGGCGGAGCCCTCATGGTTCCTCACCTGAAGTAAGTGGCAGGTAACAGAAGATCACAGACGGTCAGGGGCTAGAGGGAGGAGTTGTGTCTCAGACTGGGGCCTGCCTCATCGGATAGGCTCTGCTGGAGCTTCTGACAGGGCACAATTGTTCCCAGGTTCTGAACAAATTGGAAAATTTTTAACTATTAGATGGGAGCCAAAATAATACCTTTATTGCTGATGAAGGCCACGTTAGCAGATGTAGCTTAGTGTGAGAGCCAAACAGCCTTGCTCCCTGACCCTGAAAACCAGGCCAGTTTATCCGTCACGGCACCACTGGCCCCCGCAGGCCTCCCCGTGTGTAGGCTGGCTCCCAAGAAGACAAAGTACATGAGCGGAGCACGGCTAGCTTATCATCCTAAACTTACCAATCCGATGAAAACAGAGGCAGAGTAAGGTCAGCAGTTACAATAACGGAGAGCTCCCTCTGCACGGAAGGAAACCTCCGAAGTAGTAAACTAAAGTGCCGTGAAGGCTAGTGAATGGAAACGTGGGCAGAAGCTCACCCGAGCCTCTCCTTGCCAGGCGTCCTTTCACTTTCTAGACACAAAGGTGCGTTTGAATGTGTACTTTTGAGTCTTCTGCGAGTTATGTCCATTTTAATCCAAGAATCATAACCCTGGACAGGGGTGCCGGGAGCTGTAGATGGCTGAGTATCTGGGTAAAGGTGCTACCAGTCGCACAAAACATCTCCAAAGCCATTTCCCCCGGCCCTGCTGGGGCCACCTTTTTTTTTTTTTCCAGATCCTCCTACAGGCCTCAGTCGAGTGGCAGTCACTGCCTCCTGGCCAGGGCACGTGCTCTCCACGTTTCCCAGCTGGCCTCCTGACCACCACAGTAATGCCAGCTGGTCATTGTGGAGATGCCTCGCTTGAGCATTTAAGCAAGTTCAACTATAAAGAGAGAAGGGGGAGATGGGAGGAATAGCAGTAGAACCTCAAAAGCTAGCCATGAGCTCAGGTCCGGACCTAGAGTAGGTGGATGCGCAATAAATGCTTTCTGTCAAACATACTCCACAACAAAGCAGGCTGGGAAGTCAAGTGGCACAACCGAGGGCAGAGGTGAGTTTCACCTGCAGAGATCTGGATGGAATATCCTGGAAGAGGTATGATACGGCAGAGTCTTGAAAGAAGAACTGAACTAGAGAAGAATTTTATAAGCCACAAAATAGGCTGGATGAGAAGCGACACCAGGTCATTCAGAACTGGCATAAAGCCCAAAGAATTGCAGTCCCTTGCCTAAGGTCACCCAAAGGAAGAGTGCAGAGCAGAGATTCCAGCTGAGCGAGCACTCTCTCCGTGGCTTTAGCTCTTCCGCTTAAATGCTTAGACTAGACCCGCTTACCTGGTACATCCCTCAGAGATTCACACGAGGACGAGCGCACAGTAGCACTCAGCACACGTGCGCTGAACGCGTTTTAATTCCTAAGCGAGAGGGCAGTTTCTTAGGTTCTTTCCACAGGAGTTAAACAGAACTTGACTTATTTTTTACTGCGCCACTGGAACCCTTCGTAATGTTTGGGGTCGATTTTTGCCCCCATCAAAAAAATAAAATAAAACTTTACTTCCTCTTATCCTTTCACCCTAAGGAACTTAGAAGTACTCTAGGGTGACCATTTACCCAGGAATTTCAGAGCAACACAGCACAGGACACCTGGTCTCCTGCAGAAGAACAGGTCCATTAGAAGAAACTCTTCCAAGCCCTAAAAGCCATGGCGTCCTGTCAGCCTTGCATGACGTGTGTCTGAAAAGCAGATTTGTTCCTGGGACCTGATCTTTCTAGACCAGAAGATAATCCTCCTCAGGGACATGGAGACAAATCTAGGCTAAGAAGGATGACGTCTCGTATCTGCTGAGCATATAACATGTGCCAGGCACCAGGCCAAGAGCTTTGTAGATGTTATCTCATCACTTCCTCTGATCAGCAGTCGAATTCAGTGCTTGCTGCCAGCCCCGTTCTACAGAGAAAGGTTATTATACACGTTAGCCGAGCCAGCGAGGGTGGCAGCCTGGATCCCAGGCCCTGGGCATGAAGTTGTCCCTTTCCTCCCTCAGCCCTTCTGTCTCAGCCTCAGTGCTTACAACGGGGACTTTGTCGTTGAAAAGGCAGCTAGATGGTAAGAACAGAAGAATAGTTCCTTTTTTTTTTTTTTTTTCTGGTCTACTTTGTGTCCTGTAGTATACATCAATATTTAATTGTAACATCTCTGCAGGGAAGACACTATTCTCCATATTTTTCTGCTAAGGAAACTGAAGCTCATAAAGGTTAAGGAACTTGCCCAAGTTGCCCGGCTAGGGAGTGACAAGCCAGATTTCAAACCCAGGTTTTGCCTGGTTCCAAAAGGCCTGTTCCCCAAGCCGGGCCAGGCTGCCCCTGAGACTCAGAGTTAGTCCAGGGTGGGCCTGTGGCCTGGATGGGACCAAACCCTCAGCTGCCCGGCTAGCCTCCCACCTCCGTAACCAGGGTGGAATGGGCATTTCTGGCTGCCAAAGGGCATAAAAGCCAGTAAAGAGCAGGTTCGCCCTCCCAGCAAAGTGCCCAGGAACCCGTTTATGGGAGCTGCCATTTCACGGGCTCCCAAGGGCACCCAAGGGAAGGAGAAAAGTCTTCCGTTATCCCTGGGAACTTCTGGGGGGCCTCAGGATCTCACCCGGGTAGCTCTGGCTCAGGAATCATCTTCAGGACAAGGGTCAGAGCTCACCCTATGCGTGGAGCAAAAAACTATGTAGCAGATAACCGTGACCAGAGTTCTGATATACTGGACTCAACTACAGCCGGATTCTCCCTGGCCCCAGCCTCCCTACGTCCAGCACAGGAGCTGGCATATCGTGGGTTCTCAAAAAATGTTACCTTTATTGAGTTATAGGCACCGTATAAAATATCTTCGTGTATGCCTAACCCCAGGGCTTTCTGCAGGCCCAGTCTCTGCAGGACACTGGGCTTGGTGCTCATTTCCCTGAAGATGCTTTTCCACGAACAGTTGGCTCACGATCAGAGGCTCTTTCAGCTCTTTGGAAGAAACACCTAGGGAGACTTCTGATTGAGCCCAGTACTGTGAGCGTGATGGGAAGAGAAATTCCAACACAAGACAAAACAGACTTAACAACAGCCCTTTCATCACGTCACAAAGGCTCCAAAACAGGGAAGGCCAGGCCGTCCCTGGTGGCGCAGCGGTTGGGAGTCCACCTGCCGATGCAGGGGACGCGGGTTCGTGCCCCGGTCCGGGAGGATCCCACATGCCGCAGAGCGGCTGGGCCCGTGAACCATGGCCGCTGAGCCTGCCCGTCCGGAGCCTGTGCTCCGCAGCCGGAGAGGCCACAACAGTGAGAGGCCCGCGTACCGCAAAAAAAAAAAAAAAAAACAGGGAAGGCCAGGGCCCTTCTGTAGCTGTTTCCTCCAGACCCCACAAAACAGTGAAGCACACTTTCCACCGTAGGCTGAACTCAGCTTGATTAAAACATGCTTGGTGCGTTGGAGCACGTTATTTGGTCTCCTTCCTGCTTGATCAGAAATGACCCTTTCCTGGTTTTCTTTTAGACGAGGGAGTTAGTTGAAATACATAATTTGTCAGAATCCCGCCTCAGCCTTGACCAGAGGCCCTGCCTGGCCCGTGGCTCAGAGCGGGACACTGAAGATTTTCACTTTGGGCGCCGTCTAGTAATTGGTTCTCTGTCACAAAGTCCAGATGAGGAAGCAGTGGTTATCATTCATGCTCTCCTTCCACATATGAATTCAGTCGCCCTTGATCACTGTACACCAAGCACCATGCTAGCCTGGGGTGTGCTAAGAATGGGACCTCGCCATTCCCAGCCTGGTTGGAGGTCGACTGGCACGGAGGTGGAGGAACCGTGCCATTAAATAAGTAACGCTGGCGCTCCATCCTTGTGAAGAGGGGACTGGCGTGCCAGCCAAGGGACAGGTTACGCAGAGGCACCGAGTTTAGGAAACCGCGGGGTCTTTGCTGGCTCCTGGCTGGGAAGGGCGGGGCGGCTTTAAAGAGGGGCCGCCCAGGAGCGGGCCCTGCTCTGCTCTGGGGCCCACAGGGGCCTCAATGGCTGTTCGGCGGGTGGGAGTGTGAGATGCGGTGCGGTGGATGGAGAGAGGGCGTCGGGGCGGAGATGGCAGGAGGCTCAGGCCGCAAGGGAAGGGGCGCAGAGCGCCCGTGCGCGGCGGCCCCCCTCATGGCGCCCCCCTGCTTGTGTCTCGTAGGTCTCGGATCCGCAGAGAACTGTTTATTGAGGAGATTCAGGCCGGGAGCCAGAGCCAGGCCGGGGCCAGCGACTCGCCGTCGGCCCGGAGCGGCCGGGCAGCGCCCAGCTCGGAGGGCGACAGCTGCGACGGCGTGGAGGCCGCCGAGGGCCCGGGCGCCGCGGATGCCGAAGAGTCGGGCGGCCCCGCGGCCGCCGCCAAGTCTCAGGGAGGAGGGCCGGCCGAGGCGGCCGCAGCCGCGGCCCCGGAGGAGCGGGAGGAGGCGCCGCGGCCGGCGGAGAAGGCGGAGCCGCCGCCCTCGGGGACCCCGGCCCCGGACGCCGCCACCGACGAGAGCCGGCCCCAGGCGCCACCGCCGCCGCCCGAGGGCCCCGCGGACGGCCCGGGGCCCGTGCCAAACCCCGCCGCCGCCGCGCCCGCGGCCGGGGAGGACGCCGCTACCTCAGCCGCCCCGCCGGGGGAGGGCCCGTGCAGGGCCCGGGACGGCGCCGACAGGAGTTCCGCTTTGCCAAGCACCAGCGCGCCCGCGGCCGCCCGCAGGCCCAGCTCGCTGCAGAGCCTCTTCGGCCTCCCGGAGGCAGCGGGCGCCAGGGACTCGCGAGACAACCCCTTGAGGAAGAAGAAGGCCGCGAACTTGAACAGCATAATCCACCGCCTGGAGAAGGCCGCCAGCCGGGAGGAGCCCATCGAATGGGAGTTCTGAGAGGGCCCCGCCCGCCCGTCCCGCCGAGCCGGGCCGAGTCTGGCCGAGCCGGGCCGCGCCTGACCGGGCAGGGCAGAGTCGGGCCGAGCTGGGCCTAGTCGAGCCGAGCTGGGCCGAGTCGAGCCAAGTCTGGCCGAGCCGGGCCGAACCGGGCCGGGCAGGAGGGGGGGCGCCGACTCCGCGGCCTGGACCTTGTTGCGCACTTACCGCCCTGCGGGCCACAGGGCAAAATCGCCATAGGCCAAGGTGCATATAGAAAACAAAGGAGCATTAAGCCCAATCTATGTCGTGTTTTCAAGGAAGAAAACGGAAGTGTGTAGTCGAGCTTTTTTGTACCCTGAAGTGTTTTTTTTATTGCCCTAAGTGATTTCCACAGGTTCTGGAATAACTCTTACAGCTTTGCCTTGCGCCCTCCTCTTTCGTGTGGGCTTTAAAAAAAAAAAAAAAATCAAACCCACATATTAAAAGGGGGCTTTTTATCTGCCATCTAATGGCTTCAGAGCGATAATACACTATTATCTTCTTAAACCAGGAAAAAAAGGGGGGGGGATTTTTCAGAAAAATTTAAAAAGAAAGTTTTTGTAGCTGTTCAGTTGCCACTAAGAGATTGCACAGTCAAACCGACTCTAAACACACTAGTTTGGATTCCTAAATATTTTCAAGCAAAGAATCTTCTCCTTTGAAACTTTGAATTAAAGTAAAACACATTTACTTCACATATTTTTTAACAAAAAGAAAAGTCACATCAGGAAACTCTCTGATTTTGTGGTAGCTGACGTAGTGTTTTCTCGTGCGTGAATAGAATCCTGACACGTAGTGCACATTGATCCATAGCTTTAACTGACTCTGGGCTTTTGCTGACCAGGGTTTGTTCAATACACTCCATTCTAGGCCAAATCAGGACAAAAAGAAAAGATCCGAATCTAGGTATTTTATAATCTGCTTTTTAACCTCTAACCGCAGAGCACGCTGATCAGACCTCATATCTCGGAGGTGTAGGAGACAAGTTAGAACTGTAGCATGTACCCGTTCATTTTGTTTAATTTATGGTGTCTTACGTCTGTGTTAGTGCGTCCTGCACACGTACGAGCGTTGAAAGAAAGGAGGAAAGAGTAGGCCGCGAAGGTCGCCGCAGGCAGATCTGGGGCCACACAGGGCCCCTCGTAGGCAGCAGTCTTTCCACGACACAGAAGGCACCGCACCTCACACCACTCTCCCGGGCACCTGATGGACTGAGCCCCACCAGGGGACGCCGCTCCCTGGGCCTGGGCAGGGCTTGCGCATGCGCACACGCGCTCTCTCTATCTCTCTTTCTCTCTCCCCCCTCCCCCTCCCTCCCTCCCTCCTTCCCTCCCTTTCTCTCTTTCTCTCTCTCTCTCTCTCTCTCTCTCTCTCTCTCCCCCTCCCCCTCCCTCCCTCCCTCCCTCCCTCCTTCCCTTTCTTCCCACCACAAGCACTGATGACTGTTGACGTCGTGGGAAGCCTCCTTCCTTCCCTGCAGAAGAGAGAACGTGGCAGTCTGGGCTCGGCTCCCACCCCCGTAGAGATGGCCCAAACTCACACCAAAACGCTGATGCTCTTCACTTCCAGACCAGACCGTTGGCCCTCCATTCATTTTGCCTCTTGGAACGTTCTTTTATGCACAGTTTAGGGCAGTCTAAG
The DNA here is from genome assembly GCF_964374135.1 of Grampus griseus. Taxonomy (NCBI): domain Eukaryota; kingdom Metazoa; phylum Chordata; class Mammalia; order Artiodactyla; family Delphinidae; genus Grampus; species Grampus griseus. The sequence continues at coordinate 8,034,798 of NC_139008.1, forward strand.
TACAAATCAAAAGTCTAACTTGTCTCTGATTCCTCCTGTCGTCTATGTGTATATGCGTGAGAACAGAGGTGGATGAGAGTGTGCGTGTGTGCGTGTGTGCAATTTTATACGTCTGTGTATTTTCTTAAGTACCTGTGCACACATAGAGTGCATTACTGCCACCTTTTTTCAATAAGCTGTTTTATCAGTTATGGCTTCTACAAGTTTGCTAATTTAGACTCCTTTATTGCCATATCTTTAAACTAACAATAGATGATTTCGGTATATATATATATTTTTTTTTGCTTATTTATAGGTGCTGTATTTTATTATCTGATTGTTAGGAAGGGATGAGAGGGGCAAATATTCTTTAGCGGGATAGACTGCCGGCAGTATTGGGTATAATTTACAAGATGTAGTTGTCATACTGTATATTACTGATTGAAACCTTTTTGACCGTATTGTGTATCATTGAAACCTTTGTCTTAGGTCAACATCTTTGGATGACATTTTAATGGTGCATTCATTATTTCTTAAGTTTAATTAATATTACCTTTTTTTTGATTTGGGGGGGTGGGAGGGAGTTCTAATTTTAAAGGTATGCTCCCGCTATTACACCTCAGTGTGCTTGTATTAATTAACTTGTAGGACTTTGACTGTAAGATGTGAAACCACATTTCTTGCATGATGTTTTAGAAATTATGTATTTCATTTACAGTCTTTTAACCTGCAACTGCAGCACTTAGTTCAAGTTTTCACAAGTTTAAGAGTCACTACACTAAAGACTATGCCTTTTCATGAATAAGAAGTTTGCAGAAGGCTCTAGGAGGCTGGGAGGCAGGCCGTTTGTCTTTTGATGGTTGCATATCATCTCTGAACTTGAAATCTGGTTCGGTGAGCAGAGAATTCAACATGGAGGAGCTTAAGGGGAAAACGGATTCACATCTGGCTGAATCCAGGTGCGGTGAGAAGAGCGAGTTTGCATTCGTGACCCTCAGGACAGCAAGCAGCAGAGCCCCTGACAGCACTGTGTGGCCCTCTCCACGAAAACCTCGCGGAGGGATGCGGTCACCACGTGCGCTCAATCTCCAAATGCCTGATTTTCATTAGAACGAAAAGCAGGGCGTTAACAGGGAATACTAGGGTAGTATTTTCGTTTTAAAGGCATGACTGTTACCTACTAAGGTGTGAAATCTGAGGAAATTGAAAAAGTATAAATCTGTCCATCCTAGTGGCCAAATAGTACCGTCTAAAACAGCCGCTTTGGCTCTTTCAGGCAATTTAGTCATTTTTGTTGTCGTTTCTTTGTTTTTAAACTAGGTTATTGTTGATTTCCATTCTATCTTTCTTGCCAGGCTTACATCTGGGTGCTCGATACAATCAGTTGGTTAAATTTTGCTTGCAGTTCCATGTTTGTATTTTTTCTCTATTTATTTTTTTTTTTTTTTTTTGATTGCGATCCCAACACTATGATCTCTTGTGTTAAGCTGTCACTATAATACTTTTAAGAGCTGCCACTAAATAACAGAAACCTGGCGGGGGGGAGTGTCCCCCTCCTCTTTGCGCCCCTCATTCTGAGTCCAAGGGTTGATCTTTCATCTTGAGAAGCAATATTCAAGTGCCTTGAACAGCATCCTCTCCGTGGGCTTTACCTTCAGCTGGCTGGCGTTCCAAGCAGTAGCTCCCACAGGCAGCCGACCTCTTCCTCTTTCCGCTCCATCAGTTTAAAAAGCTGATTTGTACCTCTCCCCTGGGGAAAACGGTTTCGTATAAAACACTAACACTTAATTACAAGCTCCATTATACCATTTTAAATGGCTTCTTTTTGTTAATTGAAGGCAGTGTTCGTAAGTTAAGGTTTCTGCCATTACTTGGCTGGCTGAGTGGAGGCTCCGCATACAATCAGTGTTCACGTTCAGCCTCTCGACCCTTGGTTCCCGCCCACATTCTCCTGTGGTGTCTGAGGTGGAAGGGGTGTGGGTTCTGTCCCAGCCCTGCGGTTGTCTGTGATCTCTGTCTACCAGACCGCCCTTCTTTAGGAAGGATTACCGCAGCCATCTAGCTCTAACTCGGTTTTCCTCAGAGCCTACCTTCCCAAAGAACATCACGACACAAGGTGGCTTACGGTCAGCAGACTGGGGAGAAGTCTCCAGGAAATGCCAGGATCTTGTATGACTACTCTCAAGCCATGGCCACTACGTCTGGGAAAGTGACCGAGGCAAAAAGATGAGAGTTCATGGCCTCCCTGGGACAGTTTCCCTGAACTTCCAAAGCACAAATGCCTCCCTGCTCACCTCCCTCCTGTGGGCCTCTTTGTTTTCCCCCCGTTTAAAAGCCAGATACGCTGGTTGTTGGTCCCGACCCACAGTACGACAGAGCTTTGGGTTAAGTGTGCGTCTGTTCTCCCTCTGGCTGCGAGAGACCCTCCCCAGCCAGCCCCAGGCCCAGCCGCCAGCTCCAGGAGGAAGGAAACACCCGAACGCCTCCATGCCTGGGGCCACATCAGCCCACGGCCCTGAGCAGACCAAGCAGAGGGCAGGTTGTACGCAAGCTCTGGCATCAGCTAACTACCCTCAGATCACCCAGCAGTCGTGCCCTAAGAGGTCGGACGAGAGTCACCGGACAGCTCTGTCCGCAGGCAGGTGCCTTTCCGGCTAAAGTTGGCCTGGGTTTCTTTGTTCTCCCTGAATTCATGTCCTTACATGCAGGGGTGATCAATGAACTCTATTGACTTTCTATGCAATGTTTTTCATTCCTCTGATTGTAGGAAAACAAACCTCCCTGAAAATAGCAGAGGAGCCAGGGGGAGCATAACGGGCCGTCCTTCAGGGATGAGCACAGAGTGAAAGAGCGATGGTGATTTACTAGGTCTTGAACTTGGGGACAGTAGCCTTTGCCTTAAATGCACTGTGGCAGGCACCTCTCGACGAGCCGGTGAAAACAAGAGTCTGTCCTTAGCCGTCCCAAGCTGCTCCTCTCTGAGGCCAGTAAGCCAGCTGCGTGGAGGGAGGGGGTAGAGCAGGGCGAGGTCCTGGCCAGCGTGGTGGGCTGGTGGCCGCGCCCCTTCAGCCTGGAGGTGTGGCTCCCTCCCTGATGTCCTTTGTTGTCACACTCATGTGTCCCCTTCTACCTCACTAACCATGCTCCCACTCGATCTCACCCCTCACCCCTCAGAAGCGTGTGGCAAGTGGGATCCGGGAAGGGAAAACCTAGAGGCGTGGCGTCCGTGAGTCCAGGCGGCTTCGCTCTTGCACAACACGGACAGACAGCTGTTCTCTGTGAGGCACGGGGACTCTCCTCGTGGCTTCCACCTGTTCCTGAAGCTCTCACAGCTGTTTCCTTTGCAGGCAGGGGCCGTCTCGGGCCTCAGAGGGCCTTGCCTTTGGCCGCCTCTGCACTCTGTCCATTCCTGGTCAGCTGTTAAGATCCGTCACAGCCATTTCCCTTGCCCTGGGCTGCCCCTCCATGGCCACGTGAGGTCACTTCCCCAGGATTCCCACTTGGCCTCGGGGAGCTCTGTTGTCTCTGGCACTGGGAGGTTATCGTTTCAGCACCTCCGTGGGAATCTTCTGAAGGACAGGAGAGAATACGGCCTTCTCCAGCCCTCATGCCCAGTCTTCAGTCACGTGACCCTTTCTTCCCCAGAGAATAGGCCAGTTTCCGCCCCGTGCTGAAGAAAACCAGCTCCTAGGGCTGCTGGTTAGGTGTGGTGGCCAGAGCGTTCTGATGGAAAGAACTTGGAAGCGCTCGCCAGGAGGAGCTTACATTTAGAAATCCCCCGGCTGCTGCTGCGGTCTCGTTTGGGCCTTGATGGCGTTAGGGTAGCCTTTGTGACCCCCGAGGCAGAGCTCCTGCCCTAAGTGTCACGGTGATGGCCTGGGACTCCAACATGCCGTACGTCTGTTTCCCCAGTGCACTGAATGTCGGTCCGGCCAGCACACCTGCTTGCTAAGAGGATGGTCCAGTTTGGCAATGTTCATTCCCATTCCCATCCGTCGCTGCCTTTTGGTAGATGAAAACTACCGGGAAACGAAGGGAAAGCAAGTTAAAGTTCCAGAAAGATCAAGGCTTTGAGACCCTTAGAGATGTGCAGAAAACCGAGCCCAGAGCGCTCGGGGCTGATCGAGGTGGCAGAGGAAGGGGCGTGGGCAGTGCCGAGCTGAGCATAAAATGAGCCCTGCCTTGGAGTCTGCCCTGCCCTAGCAGCCTGGGAGCCTCATCCCTGGGAAGAAGGACATGCAATTCCCCACCACCACCACCACCACCGTCTGTCCCATCGCAGGAAGTGCCCCCACCAGCCCAGGCCCTGCTACCACCCCTTCCGTCACCACCTTCCCTCCAAAGAGACTGTGTCCACGCTGTCAGTGGCATCCTCCCCATTTTCATTTTTGGATGAAGTGACATTTAGCTTTAACAAGACATTTCCAAAGCGCCTAGTCTCCTCCAAAATGCTAATTTTAAAAGTTGGGCATTGTAGGTGAAGGACCTTAAAAAAAAAAAAAGGCTAGTGAGAGAAAGACATTAGGCTAGGCATAAATACGCACTTCCATCCCCGCCATTCAACATCTAAAACAGCTCTGAGTTGCTTTTCATGGATCATCTTAGCTTATCCAATAGTGTAGAGTCTGTGTTACTGTAATTTCTGTAGTGTTTAGGCTTTCATCTCTACCACAAAATATGCTATATGCTATGAATCAAGCTTTCTGTGATCAGAAAGGAAAGGTGCCTTATATCCCAATGTCATGGCTACATCCCTATGGAGAATAATCAGAAGCACAGTGTGTACGGAAGCATTGGGACTTCCGTTGGTGAAACCAGACACCAGTCAGCGAGATGCATTGAAGTGGCACGGGGCTGCTTTTGTTTTCTGGTTCCCTTTTTTCTCCTTTTCGTTTTCCTTTTTTTGTTCTTTTCTCTCTCTCTCTTTTTTTTTTTTTTTTTTTTTTGCCTACTTTGCTTTAAACAGAAAGCACTTAAATAGATGACTATGTGTGAAAGCTCTGTGCAATAGAAATCACTTTTCTTCATTTTTAAGAGGTAACGTATTGCACACCAAATGAACTCAAAGTAAGCTTTAGACCAGGGCGATTCAGGTTGTGGAGGAGTAGGACAAGTTTGTCCACTGTAGTTCCGTGTGTTCATGAACTGAAGGGAAAACGGGCCTCCCCGGCATCCCCCCCCACCCCCATCTCAGCTTGCCTCTTGCTGACCGCCAAGCTAGGCGTGTAGGGCCCACGGGCACCCACCAGAACTGGCTGGGTGGCAGGGCGGGCGGAGGGGGTCTGTGACTCAGCAGCTGAGAACCTTCCCCAGTGTGAGACCACAGCTATCCCTTCCAGCACTTAACCTTTTCTTGTTGAGATGGATTGCTACTGACCCGCCAGCGTGCGTGAGGATAATTATAAAAGGATGTTTCCTTGAGAAAAAAAAAAAAATTATTTCTAGCCTCTTCTATTTATTATTAGGTTAGTCCTTTAAGTACTTACCAGGAGTATATTGTTATTTTGTGTCGTTGTTGTTGTCATAAATGCTTTTTGCTATCACTCCAGTGGTTACCGTCTTCTGCCCCCTGCCCTCCCCCGCCCCAAAGAACCCAAGGGTCTGAAGATGCGGGGGCGGGGGGGGGGCCAGCGGGGGCTTCTCCAGCAGAATCAGACATCTGTCTCCAGGGCAGCCACCCAAACACTGGTGGTCTCCACACGTCTAACTTTTCAAAATGAGAGAGTTGACGAACAAAAAAAAAAAATGTACCAATGTAAGGAAACGCGGGTTGAAGGACGCTTGCGTGAGGAGCTACAGAGGAGACTTAGAAAAAGCAAAGCTCAGTTCCCCAAAGCCTCCTAGAGCCTCTGGTCAGACTTCTGGGTTCATGACGTTTCAGGAGCCCCGGGCAGAGCGGGTGCGGCGGCCTGGTCGAGCCTGACTTCGGGTGAGAGAGGTTTCCGGCAAGGCTCACATGGGCTGACAGGTTTCGGTTGGCTTTTGTTTCTGTTGTTGTTGTTTTCCTTGCCTGCAAAGTTGGTCAGAACCTTCTTGAGGAACAACCGTGTTTCTTAGTCCGGCTGCGGCTTAAGGACCCACCCCAGGGGGGTGGGGTGGAGTCCCTTATCCCCTTTCACGTGGTCAAGTGCGGAGGAAGTTTGGACCAGGGGCACAGCTTTCTGTGGCTAGAGGCACAGCCAGCAAGACACCCAGTTGCTTGCTCATCGGGTGTTGGGGTGCAGTGGGACTGGTGGTGGAGGCCAAGATGGGGCTCCCAAAGGGCCCACCGACCGCCGACTCACTCTCCGTGCCGTGACTTTCCCTCCTCTGACGTCATTTGGGGTCCTGCTTCTGTCCTTGTCTCTTTGAAAGAAAGCCCTCTGATGAAATAACGGCCCCCATCCCTCCCCCGCCAAAGGGTTTTCATTTCCCTCCAAGTAGTCTATGCATCTCTCTCTCTCTCTCTCTCTCTCTCTCTCACTCACTCACTCTCAAACCGTTTTCTGCCTCCTCGGAAAAACGGGCATCTCATGTCCCACCCTCTGAGACCCCCTCAGAAAATGCTGTGCAGTTTGGAGGCATGAGGATTCGTTCAAACTTCCAAAAGCATTTGCGGATAGCTTGTTATAAAATAAAAGCGGGAAAAAGCAAAAGAAAACGCGGTGTCCCCCACGTCCCTTTCCACTGAGTAAGACCTAGCTCTTTGCGATTGTGCAATAAACTACTTGCCATGAGAGCGGGTGGCCACGCTCCTGCCCAGACTACTAACTAACACAGCGCAGGACGGCCGGCCGCACGGCGGGCCTCTTCCAGATGACTCCTAATAAGCTCAGCTTCCCCCCCGCACCCCGTGTCTTGTGGTGTCTTACATTTTAGCAGTATTTTATATTTTCTGTAATGCACTAAGTCTTAGATGTTTTTAGAGCTCATTTGTTCATACTCACAATCACAGACTTTTTTTTTTTAATCCTCACAACGACCCGATTGACCAAAAAAAAAAAAAAAAAAAAAAACCATCATTTTTGTACAAATAGCTTTGAGAAGGTCTCTGTTGTGTTGCTGTGAGCCATCTCTAGTAACATTTTATTTCTGCTATTTGTTTTCGACACGGTAAGTCAAAAGTTGATCCGCCTGGCATGGGGGTGGGGGGAGGCACCCGTCGGCCCCTGGGCGTTGTCCCTTCTGTCTTTGGTTAGCCATACGATGTTTGTTCTCAGCACTGTACAACGGTCCCTATATGATATGGAGAAGCAATATCACTGTATGAAACTCACACCATGTATTATTATTATTCACTAGCACCGTAGGTGTGATAATTGAAGTAAATATCTTTTATACAAACACAAGAACGTGTGGGTCGTTTTTATTTAAAGGGCTCTGGCCTGAGGAGGAGCAGCAAACACTTTGATTTGGGGTCCAAAGGGCACCTCGAGAATCGCCTTCCCGTGCTTCCTGGGGCGTGTGGCGTCGGGGCAGGCGTCGGCCGGAACCTGGGCCGGGGGAAGGATGCGCGGGGATCTGGGGACCAGCAGGCCCTGCGGTCCTCAGGTCGCCGTCTGGGCACACGGTGACGTGCCCCGTCGCGGCCTGCATCGCTGCTTGCTGTTGTGTCGCCCTTACCGTTCGGGTACCTTTGAAGCGCTGGCCCTCCTGGCAGCCGCCTCCTTGTCTGTGAAATGGGGGTACCATCGCGAGTCTCACAGGACCAGGAATGGCGGGCGACCGTGTAGGGTGTGGCGCCGGCGGCCTGGCCTCAGCCTGCTCTGTGGGGTCTCTTGCTTCGTCCCTGACTCCTGTGACGTGAAGAAGGACAAACTCAGGGCACCTGTGAATACAGGCGAATGGGTGGGAAGACGGAGGCAGGAACCGTGTCTTGTGGGCTTCCAGCATGATCGGCTCCTGAGAAAGGGCCTCTCCAGCCAGCGCTCGGGGCTGGAGGTGGGAGAGCCCTGCAGAGTTGGCTGCTATGCGCTTGTGACCGAGGAGGCTTCTCGTCTCGAGATTTACAGGATTGGAAAAGCATTGCCATCCTTACCAATGTATGACTGGTGCGGGGGGTGGAGGGGGTATATTAGTTCGTTGCGCCTTGATGTGTAGGTTTCAGCATGTGAAGCTGCCACACGTGATACAGAACCGTGAGCTAAACGAGACTCAATTTCCCCTCCATAGGAGACCCCAGAGCAGGGAGAGTCTCCCACCCGCGCTAGGGGCTCCCAGCAGCCCCTGTCTCAACCCGTCACTCGGGTGTGGAAGTGTAGAGCTGTCCCCGAGTGTCTGCCCACCCACCCTCCATGGGAGAAGTTGGCATAAAACTAGTAAGGCTCTCCCAGGTTGGCGCTGAGAAACTTAAACCTCACTGGGAACCTTTTCTGTTTCTAGTTGAGGCACACCCCCACTTTTTAAAGACCCTTTAACTAAATTAAAAGATATAATGTAAAAAAAAAAAAAAAGCACTTAGCACAAACTCCTTTTACCCAGAAGATCTCCCCAAGTGCTTTTGCCGTGAGATTTAATTAAGCAGAACTGCAGTTGCACATGGTTTTGCAGGGCTGACTCTTGTTTTTGTAAACGGGCAGCTCCAGAGGCAGAAGAACAAGCAAGATTTCACGCTCTGACTGCAGTCGGGTGCTGCCCCCACGGAGGCAGAGCGTTCCGCCTCCCTGTGCGCGGCCTTTCTCCTTTCTCTCTGGTTAAGTGGCTCTGGGCAAAATTATGTGCCTTATTTGATGCACTGGGGAATTGCAGGTTTATACGGGGTAAGGCGACACGATGATGTAATTATTAAAGTGCGTGAGTCGTCCACAGCAGTCGGTCTGCTGGTGTTTCAAAGGGCTTTCAAGTGGCTGCCTTGGGGTGTGTTGCTATCTCCTCCATGGCCCTAGATGCTGGATTTGGGGGGCACGCAATTTGCAGGCCCACGTGTGGGGAGCCAGGGTGAGAACCCAGAGGGCTGTGGAGAACTGTTGTGACGTTGGTGGGCACTTGGGAAAAGGCTAGCAGATTTCACCAGAGTGGCCTTGACGTGGGAGGTGGCATTTGTGATGGACAGGCAGGGAAGACACCCAAATCGAGGGGCAGCACGTGCACAGAAGAAGGGCGACAACCTGTCGGGTCAGTGGAGCAGGAAGCCGCGGTGCTGCGGTAGGGCGTGCGAGGTGGGAGGCGGATGACCGTACTGTTCGTAAGAACAAAGCCAGGTCTGGAGGGATGCTTCCCTAGGTGATGCTTGTTCTCTGATGTCAGGAAAGATTCGGGTGCAGCCGACAGAGTCTGCAACCATACTTGGAGTGAGGGGGCCCCAGCCAGGGAGGACGTGCCCTCCACCCCCTGTAGCCCCCCAGCAAGTATGCACTCACTGATTGGGGTGCAGGGTCGCCCTGGGGCTCTGCGCTGGCAGATCTGCTGGCCCAGTGCCAGGGCACAGCCTGGAGGGATCCGGGTGAGGCCTGAGCAGTTATCAGGTGGTGGGTCCAGCAGAGGCCAGCTGGCCCTGCCAGGCTCCTGCCGCCTGTGCCCAGCCACCTCTGCCCCAACCTGGGACACCCTGCAGCCCTGGGGATCCCTGTGCAACCTCCCACCTAGAGGAAATGGTGCTTCCCCGCTGGGCGGAATCCACCAGCGAATCGCACACTGAGGGTTCACTGTGGACCACTGCTCTGGGCGCTGGGGTTATAGCAGGAGACAAACAAGGAGCTGACCTTCTAGTGGGGGGAGGAAGATGATAGACATAATCAATGAATAAGTGAATCACATGGCCACTTAGACAGTGCTAAGTGTTATGGGAGTAAAACAAGGCAAGGGGACAGGAAGAGCAAGTGGAGGGGTTAAAGTTTTAAACAGGCGGTCAGGGTAGGCCCCACTAAGAAGGTAACATGTGGATGGAGTCTTGACAGAGGTGAGGGAATGAACCATACAGACGCCCAAGGGAAGAACGTTTCAGGCAGAGGGAACAGCAAGTGCAAAGGTCCTGTGGTACAAACGTGCCTGGAAACCAGTACAGCTGGAGCACAGTGACCAAGGGGAGGGGCGGGAGGCGACGAGGTCGGAGCGGCAAGGGGGAGGCGCGGCAGGTGGGGCCTGGCAGGGCTCTGGCTGTTGTTACCCTGAGGGATGCGGGGGCCTGTAGGATTTGGACAGAGGGTGGTCTGATCTTACTGTTTAAAAGACTCTCTGGCTGTTGCTTCGTGACTAGATTGAAGGGGTGAGGGTGGAGGAAGGGAGGCCAGTGCGGGGGCTGTTGCCACAATCCAGATGGGAGGTTGCGACCCGGACCAGGTGGTGGCAGTGGTGAACCTGATTGGATTCTGGATCTATCTGGAAGAGAAAGCCAAAAGCAGGACATGTGACAGATGAGATGTAAGGAGTGTTGGAGAAGGGCAAGGATGGCCCCAGGGGTTTGGTCTGAGCCACTGAAGAATGGCCTTGCTTCTGCTCCTCTCAGCCCAGAGGGCCATGGGACTGGGACTCCTGCTGGGGCGAAGCAGACTGTGGGGCGGTGTGGGGGGGGGCGGAATCAGGCTTCAGTTCGGACCCGTTAAGTTTGAGACGTCACTTAGACAGCCAAGTGGAGGATAAGCCCAGGAGAAGGCGTAGACTGGGGATGTGCGTGCATTGGAAGGTCATCGGCTTATAAATGGCGCCCGAGGTGGCCAGAGTGAATGAGAGGAGAGAGAAAAGCGTGCAGGGGCGGCGCACTGGGCGCAGCACCGTTCAGACCTTAGAGGGGAGAAGGGCCAGCACAGGAACCTGAGAAGGAGCGGCCAGCAGGGCAGGAGGCCCGGGACAGTTCCCTGGAAACAGGTGCTGATGGCTCAGTAAGATGAGGGCTGAGAAAGGAGGACGGAGTGAGGTGTGAGGCCATCAGGGACCTTGGCGAGGACGGTTGGTGGAGTGGGCGTCCAAGTCTGACGGGGAGGGTTTACGGAAGTGGACACTCGAGACGAGGCACCTTCTTCAGGGAGTTTGGCTGGAGGGGTCAGTGGGGTCAAGAGAATGGGAGGGTGTGCATTTCAGATGGGAGGATAATGTGCTTGTGTGCTTGTGGGGAGAAGCAAGGGCCGCAGGACACGGAGGAGACTTGCTGAGGACGCACAGAGCGAGGCGCTGGCATCTGCAGGCACAGGGAGGCATCTCTGGCCGCCCGTGGGGATACCCGGGCACAGAGGTGGGGAGGGGGCGGGTGTGCTAGCCGCTCACCTCCCCTCAGATCCCTCCAGGCACAGAGACAGTGCACATCTCCCGCCTGGCTCGCAGGTGGCTGATTTAATAAAGGGGTCCCCCGTGTTCGGGAAAGCCCTGGGTATGACACCACCCGATCGCGATTGGGGTACGTTTGTGCATTTGATCGCCCTGCACTCAGAAATCAGGCCTTGACCCGCAGTCGTAGTCCTGTCTTCTTAAGTCTTGACCTTGACGTCGCTTTGCTTTCTTTCTCCCCTCTGTGAAATTGAAATGCACCCCCTAGAAAGCCCTTCCCGGATTCTCCCAGAAGGACGAGGTCCCATAAAGCTTCAGACCCACCTGACGTGGGCCACCTTTCAGAGGCGAGGGGTCTCTCTCCACCACCCCAGCCCCAAGCCCCGCGCTCATCCCTCTGTTGCCCCTCCCCCTCCAAGACGCAGCCTGTCTCTCTGCACAGGCTTTTCCCCGGGTTGCAGACACTCCATCCTGCAGCATCTCTTGAGCATGCCGCCCCCCCATCTGGCGTCCGTCCAGAGCGGGCTTGTCCCCACCTCTGCACCCCTACTGCTCCCCCGCTCCGCCACGACCCTGCCCGAACGCTCCAGCCTTTCTTGAGACCCCGGTGACCCCTCCTTACTCACTGACGGTCCCTGTTCAACTTGGTGTCTTAACACGCTTCCTCCTGATCTCCCCGCTGCTTCCTGCTACCTCTTCTCCGGGTCTTTTCCGGGACACTCCTGAAAAGGTCAGCATCCCCAGAAGTTCTGGCCGTTCTCACGCAGCACGCTCTGGGCATCCACGTCCGCTGCTGGGCGCTCAGTCACCCCAAGACCCAGAGGTCTCCGCAGCCTGCATCTGCAGCCTGTGGGTCCCGCTCCCCGCCATACACGTCCCCTTAGCCGTTCCCCTAGCGCTTCAGACCTGCCATAGCCCAACCACCCAGCGGCTCGCCCCTTCCCCATCTGGGCGGCCACTTCCAAGCACGGGCCTACCCTCCTGGGTTCTCCGCAACAATGGGGGTCACGACTCTTTCCAGGGCCTTCTACTGCCTTGCCCCAGGGCCAGAATTCAAGCCCAGGTCGGCCAGACTCCAGCTCAGGACGCTCCCTTGACACCAAGTGGCCACCCAGAGACGTGATCCCAAATCTGGGTCTGCGCGTTCCCGCCCCCAGCAGAGGAGACGGAAGAAAGTGAGGGGAGGCGGGGCCCACCCAGCGCCTTCCCGCAGCCTTGCCCCATCACCTCCGCTGCCCCGCCTTTGCCCGGCTTCTTCCCGGTGCCCCACGGGCAGCTACCCCCGCACGCGCCGTGAGGGCACGCCAGCCGGCCCTCAGGTTCACCCAGAGCCACCTCTTGGGGAACAGCCACCGCCATCACTCAGCCGTGCACCCCCGGAGGTCTCCTCAGCGGCTCACCCGCTGCCTGGCAGCATCTGCAGCAGTGGCTGAGGCCGGCCCTCTAGACCAGCCTAAGCGAGTGGCCTGGCACCCACTGGCTGGGGCAGCCTAGCACAGAGGGCTTGCTGGCAGGGCCGTCACACGTGCTCAGGGTGTCACGTGTGCCCGGGCAGGGACCTGGATACCCACCCCCCAGCACCAGACAGGTACAGACATGCAGGGAACCCGGCCCGGATGTCCCCTCGTCTCCCCTCCGCCCACGGACGGCTCCTGGAGCTTCAAGCCGCTCCTTACCCAGGGGCCTGCCGAGGAATGGTCTCACTGACATTTTAGCCAACGTTTGTGCCGTGCTTGGGTCCCCTCGGAACCACGCTGCGTGCACACCTCCCGGGACTGAGCAGCAGGCCACCTCTCCACGGGCTCCCCGACCTCCACCCCGTCCCTTGTGTCCCCGGGGCCCTCATCCCTCAAGGTGGGAGGCTGCCCACCTGAGCCCTCTCTGGGCTCTGCACCTGCCACTCATCCCCGGGGTGGGGGGGTGGGGGTCTGTCCACCCAGAGCCATTTTTGGACGTGGTCCTGTTTGTGGCTGTCCCTATGGACGCCCGGTGCCCAGAACTGAACCTGTCGCCTCCCTCAGTCCAGGTCCTTCACCTCTAATAATGATGCCCTCAGACTTCCCCGGCAGTCCAGTGGTTAGGACTCCACGCTTCCACTGCAGGGGGCGTGGGTTCGATCCCCAGTCAGGGAACTAAGATCCCACATGCTGTGCGGTACGGTGGAAAAAAAAAAATTCTTTTTAATTTTTTAAAATTAATCATGATGCCCTCTCCCTACATACACCTCACCATGACTCCCGTCCACCTTCCTCCTGTGCATGTGGGATGGTCACCAAGGCCCCGTCGCCCAGGCTGGCGGGTGATGACACTTGGGGGGCCTCTCTGGGCCTCTCCCCTCTGGGCTCTGCTTAAATCTCCTGGAGGCCCCGGCCCTGCCAGCCACGCTCCTCCCCCGTACCCCAGCCCTGCCCTCGGCTCCAGCCTCTTTCCCCAGCCCCACTGGACCCCTCACTTCAGCCGACACCACCTACCCGCCAGGTACAGAAGGAGCTCAGTGGTGTCTGATGGAAGAAATCCACTCAGAGCCTGAAGCGGGGAGACCCTGATGTGGGGAGGGCTTAGACAGAGTCGGCGGTGCACACCTTGGGGTCTGGACGGTCCCAGGCCGGGAAGCCTCGGTTCCTCCATCTGTAAAATGGAAATCATCTGATCTGACTGATGGGACTGTCGTGAGGTGTGTAAAGGGCTGGGTGTGCAGCAGGCACCCAGGAGATGGAGCAGGTGGGGGCGAGGCTGTCCAGTGAGCAGGCCACACCGTGAGGGGTGCGTCTGCCCAGGAGGGCCCGGGGCCAGTCTCCTGGCACTGCCCACAGCCTGAGGCCTTGGGGCATTTCTGAGGCAACAGTGCCCCCTGGTGGCCACCCAGTCTACCCCAAAGCACAGCACTCCAGGCCTCAGGCCTCAGGCCTCTGCTACCCTCTCCGCGGCTCTGAGCAGGGTTTACTGTCGCCATTTTATAAATTAGGCCCAGAAAGGGCAAGTCGCTGCCCAGCGTCACACAGCCAACCAGAAGTAGGGCCAGACCTCAAACTCGGGTCTGCCCAGCTGCCAGGCCACCGCCGTCCGCCCTGCCGACAGCAGCTGAAGGCGCCCACGGGGGCTGTGCTGGGAGACTCGGCAACATCTCCCACCCTCCAGAAAGGCAGGAAAGTCCCCACACAGAATTATTTTGGATTCGCTTTGTTGTAAAGACACCTGGCACCGGGCTGGGAGAGAGGGACGGGGCTGTGGGCCAGGGGAGTCCTGAGGGAGCTGCTCCACCCCTAACGCTGCGCTGAAGGGGGCCGTGCAAGTCTGGTGTCAGTGGGAGCCCTCACTCCCCCGGCCCCTGCTCGGTCTGAGGGAGGCCGGCCTGCGCCCCTCTGCACCTCCCTTACCTTTCTCCCCACTCCTACCCCCACCACGGCCTCTCTCTGGTCATTATCCCAGGGGGAAGAAACTTGGGGCTCGTTGGGTTCAGCTTCCTTGCCCTGCTTGACAGAAGCAGTGAAGCCTGGAGACGGAGAGGGGCTGGTCACAGCGGAGCCGGGGAGGGGGCTGCCCATTGCTCCTAAATCTTTGACATGGGCCCCTTCCCCTACTCAGAGAATTCCATGAGCAGCTCATGCCAGGAGTGCCCCACCCCTGCCGGCTGGGCTAATGCTGGTCCCTCGGGCAGGGGCACAGGCTGTGGGCTGGGACGCACAGAGCCGGGAGAGCGCCGCGGGTCCCACCAGGCTGCCTCTGACGGCCACGTCTTCCTTTGGCACAGGGCGCTGTGCAGAGCTGCAGGTCCACGTCACTGAGGTCATGGCCACAGCAGCCGAGCAGAGGGACCTGATCGCCCGCCTGGAGCAGGACCTCAGCACCATCCAGTCCATCCAGCGGCCGGACGCCGAGGTGAGCCCACCCCCCACCCCGCCCCCTCACCACCTGCCCAGGGCTCTCTCGGCCTCACTGGATACGGGCCCGTTCCTCAGGCAGCTGGTGTCCGCCTGACCCGCCCCCCGCCCCACAGGGACCGTCACCTACAGCCTCTGGGTTTCGTCTGCTCACCTCACCACAAAGGCCCAATTCGGGATGCCCAGCCACAGGGCACAGGGCACGAAGCCCCCTGCGTGCGGGCACTGGCTTGGACCTCTGCCCTGGGAGCTCTGGGCGAAGCAAGGCCGGGATTATCCACCCATCTCACAGCTAGAGGACCTGAGGCCCCGAGGTCAGGGAAGGCTGGAGCCCTAAGGACCCTTAGAGGTCATCACATCACCCACCTCATTTTACAGATGAAGAAATGGGGCTCAGGGAGAGAAGCTGGGCTGGCCCAGGGCCACACAGCAGGCTGGCTGGCAGGGCCCGGTTCGCCCGGCCTCTGACGCCCGTCAGGGCCAAAAGACCCGGTGTGAACCCCACCGCTGAGCTCTGTCCTTGGGGTGAAGCTGGGGCCCAGCCTTATCTTCAGTGGCCCACATGAGGCATCCTCTTAGGTCCTGCCACCGCTGTGCCCAACCCCTGCCTCCAGCCCGCCCCTTCTGCTCCTTGCCCCCTATTTGCTTGGCCCCCTGGGAGGCTGTGCTCAGTGCCCAGTGTGGAGGCGCCCCCCTGACCTCTTCCTCTCACCTGCAGGGCGCAGCCGAGCTCGGCCTGGAGAAGATCCCCGAGCCCATCAAGGAGGCCACCGCCCTGTTCTATGGTGAGGAGGGGCCTAGGCAGTGATGGGCAGGGCGGGAAGGGAAAAGAGGTGGTATGGCCTGGGCCCTGGGCCCTAAAGAGCGCTCTCCTCCCTCAAAGGTCAGGCCTCGACGCCAGCAATGCAGCAGAAACCTAAAAGAGGGGGTGAGCCCCCCACTTGCCCTTCTAGGCCTCACCCCCCCCACCATGGGACCCTGACGCCCTCGGCCCTGCCAGGGGCCATAGAAGGCTGGTGGGCATTGGCTCCCTGGGGAGGCCTCAGCCCTGAGATGCAGCCAGAGGGCTGGAGGGGAGGTGCCTCCTTGGGTGTCGAGGCCAGAGCCCGGGGCTGCTGGGCCAGGACACGGTGGCGGTGGTAGGGGGTACCCAGTCCCCTCCGTGTCCCTTTGCTTTCCCCAGGAAGTGGGGGCCCAGTCTGACAGATACAAGGGTCTCAGATCCAAGTATAGAACGAGGGGAAGGTCACTGGCGCCTGGCCCTCGGACAGTGCAGGCAGGAGGGGCCCACCTCAGGGACAACCCCCTCCCGAGGCCCCTATTCTCATGCCCCACCCCTTGCTGCTCCCCTGGCCCCTCTCCCCCTTCCCCGGCCTCTCAGCATCTTGTGGCTTCCACCCCATGGCACTTGGCCTGAGCTCCCTCGGGGCTGGTGACCCGAGGGCCCACTGCTGAGCTGTGCCTCCCGCTACTCCAAGCCACTGTCCCCTCCCTCCTAGGACCCTCAGCACCAGCCAGCAGCACCCTCCCCGAGGGCCAGGTGGACTCGCTGCTCTCCATCATCTCCAGCCAGAGGGAGCGCTTCCGGGCCCGGAACCAGGAGCTGGAGTCTGTGAGTCACATCCTTCTCTCCCCTACACTCCTTGGACCTGAGGACACCGTAGAGGACACACAAGCTTGGGGGAGAAAGATGTGTCACAGACCATAAACCTCAGTGGGATTAGATTTGTTCTGTGCAATCAGGGAGGGCTTCCTAGAGGAGGTGATGCCACGCTGGGCTTTGAAAGAAGATTCAGACATTCAAGGTAAAGGAGTGAGTGGAAACATGGGGCCAAGGAGCCGGAAGGGAGTGCAGGGACAAAACAGAGAGTCACCAGGCAAGGTCCCTAGTGCCAGGCTGGGGCGCCACCGAAGGGTTTAAGCAGGGGACCAACACTGCCAGGATGGATGGTAAGAAGGTCACTCAGGCAGCCAGTTCAGGACAGAAGCCTGGCCCAGGAAGACGATTTGGGGGTGGTCACCATCATCCAGGAAGAAACATCTCAGTCAGGTGGGAGTTAGCAGGGGCAGGTCCCAGGGAAGAGAGTCTTTGAACCCTATGAAGAGGAAGAGCGTACAGATGCCAGGAGCTCTGTGGGGTCTGAGAGAGCTTGCTGGCTGCCAAGCACCCAGCTGGTGGCCCTCCTGGAGGAGCCCCGTAGGGAAAGGGGCAGTCTAGTCCGCAAAGGTGACCGTCCGACTGCACGTGAGTCTCTCACACACACTGCCTCCTTAGGGACTCTGCAGACCCCCCCACACCCCCTGCATCCCACAGAGCCAGCCCAGGTCCCCCGATCACTCTCCCAGTAGAAAGAGGAGTCAAGAAGGTTTCTGTCTTCTCAAAGAGTCACGGCTTGAGTGGTTGGTGGAATGTCTAGACCCTTGCTCTCCACACCCACAGCTTCCCCCATGGGGTTTCCAGGCTGCGGTCCTGGGGAGGGAGACATTCACTGAACGCCCACTGCGGGCCAGGCCCAGTGCTGGTCCGGTGACAAGGGTGGACCAGATCCAGTGGGACCCTCTGTGATGTGGGCTCTGGAGCAAGAGGCTTCAAATGAAGGGCCGTCAGGACTGCTCCCCTCACAGCTGCCTTCATGGACAGTGGACGGGGAATACCCACACGCACCTGGGGGACAGGGGACAGTCACTGTGGAAGGCCAGACAGCCCTTAAAAGAAGGTCTTCAAATTAGATCAAATAGGGAGGAAAGAGTATTTCTAATAGTCTACCTTTTGCTTTAAAAATCTAGATTTTTTACCATGTACTTGTATTAAGTCATGGTAAAGGACACATCACTTAAAATTTACCATCTTAGGGCTTCCCTGGTGGCACAGTGGTTAAGAGTCCGCCTGCCGATGCGGGGGACGTGGGATCGTGCCCCGGTCGGGGAAGATCCCACGTGCAGCTGAGCCTGCGCGTCCGGAGCCTGTGCTCCGCAACGGGAGAGGCCACAGCAGTGAGAGGCCCGCGCACCGCAAAAAAAAAAAATTACTATCTTAACCTTTTTTTTTTTTTTTCTTTTGCGGTACGCGGGCCTCTCACTGCTGTGGCCTCTCCCGTTGCGGAGCACAGGCTCCGGATGCGCAGGCTCAGCGGCCATGGCTCACGGGCCCAGCCGCTCTGCGGCATGTGGGATCTTCCCGGATCGGGGCACGAACCCGTGTCCCCTGCATCGGCAGGCGGACTCTCAGCCACTGCGCCACCAGGGAAGCCCCCATCTTAACCCTTTTTAAGTGTACAGCTCAGTGGCATTAAGAACATTCACATTGTTAGGCAACAGTCACCACCATCCATTCCCAGAACTTCTTCATCATCCCAAACTGAAACTCTGTACCGATTAAACACTCACTCCCCATTTCCGTCCCCCTGTCCTCCTGTAACCACCATTCTACCCTGACTCTATGAATTTGACTATTCTAGGCATCTCATATAGGTGGAATCATAGAACATTTGTCTTTTTGTGACTAGCTTATTTCACCCAGCATAATGTCCTCCAGGGTCATCCATGTCATAGCGTGTGTCAGAACTTCCTTCGTTTTTCAGGCTGAATAATATTCCATTGTATTGATGGACCACATTTTGTTTATCCTTTCATCTTTCCATGGACACTTGGGTTGCTTCCACCTTTTTCGCTATTGTGAATAATGCTGCTATGAACACGGGCAGGCAAATTATCTCAAAGTCCCTGCTTTCAGTTCTTTGGGGCGTATGCCCAGAGTGGAATTGCCGGATCATATGGTAATTTTGTTTTTAATTTTTTGAGGAACTGCCACACTACCACGGACTTTTCTTGTCCTTTTGAATTTTTCGCAGTGTGAAGAAAACACCTGTTTAAGCGTTTTAATAAGTTGGAAAATGAGTTCACATTTCACTTGGCCCCTAGATTGGCAGACATTAAAGTCACGTATTGTATGGTTCCGTTTATACTAAATGTCCAGAAGAGGCAATTCCACAGAGGCAGGAAGTGGATCAGTGGTTGCCGGGGGCTGGGGCAGGAGGGGACGGGGAGCGACTGATGACGGGTGTGGGGTTTCTTATTGGGGTGATAGAGATATTCCGGAATTAAATAGTGGGGATGGTTACATAACACTGTGAATATACCAAAAAAAAAAAAAAACTGAGTTGTACACATTAAAATGGTGATGTTTATGTTATATGAATTATATCTCGGTAATAATTTTTAAGCTGATAATACCATAAACAAACAACGTGAAGAAAGTGATCCGATAACTGTGACTTCTGCCTGGTGCGGGGTCTCCCCGAAGCAGGCAGCTCTGAGCAGAGGCTGGCAGGTCAAGGACATGGCCCCGGGCCAAGCAGGGGTTCCAGGTAGACAGAGCAGGACCTGTGCCAGCACAGAGGCCTCTCCCCACACGCCTTCCACTGCTGGCCCTGCCCACCTGCCCACCCGCCCACCCGCCTGCCCCCAGGAGAACCGCCTGGCGCAGCATACCATCCAAGCCCTGCAGAGCGAGTTGGACAGCCTGCGTGCTGACAACATCAAGCTCTTCGAGAAGATCAAGTTCCTGCAGAGCTACCCTGGCCGGGTAAGTGCCCTCCACAAGTTCAGCCCCAGGTGTACCAGGCAAGGGAGAGGGGTGGTCCGGGCATATCCAGGCGGGAGGCTTCGGGGCAGTGACCTGCTAGGGCCCTCAGAGGGCATCCGACCCCCCCACCCCCCGTGCCTGCCAGCTGTCCTCCCTAGGCTGGGGAGAGCCTCCCACAGTGGAGCCCTTATGGAGGTTCGTTCCTCAGAACCAGCCAGGAGGTGGTGAGGTCCAGCAAGAGGCAGGGGTTCACAGGACTCAGGCCCACAGGAGTCACAGTGACTCCTCTGTGAAATGGGGGTGACCCACTAGTTGACCCCAGGATGTGGGAATTTAACCCCAGGGATGTTGAACATACAGGACAGGCCTGGGGAATTCTTTTTTTTTTTTTTTAATAAATTAATTTATTTATTTTTGGCTGCATTGGGTCTTCGTTGCTGCGCACGGGCTTTCTCTAGTTGCGGCGAGGAGGGGCTACTCTTCGTTGCGGTGCGCGGGCTTCTCATTGCAGTGGCTTCTCTTGTTGCGGAGCACGGGGTCTGGGCGTGCGGGCTTCAGTAGTTGTGACTCACGGGCTCTAGAGCGTAGGCTCAGTAGTTGTGGCACGCGGGCTCAGTAGTTGTGGTTCACGGGATCTAGAGTGCGGGCTCAGTAGTTGTGGCACACGGGTTTAGTTGCTCTGTGGCATGTGGGATCTGCCCGGACCAGGGCTCGAACCCGTGTCCCCTGCATTGGCAGGCGGATTCTTAACCACTGCGCCACCAGGGAAGTCCCTGGGCCGGGGGAATTCTTATCTTTTAAACTTATATTAAAAAACAAAAGAACAGAATTTGGTCCAACATTCCAAAAACCTATCAAGAGAATGCAACAGAAAGCTACCCATTCTGCTCTGAGCTGGAGGGCCCTCCCTGGCTTCTCTCAGCCCCCGGGCCTCACAGGGGACCACCTTGTGCAAGAAAACCCTTCTGAGACTGTGGGGAGGCAGAATGGGCAGTAGAAGGATGGGGAGCGGTGACACGCTGGCTGGGGGCCTCCCTGGGACAAGACTCGGCCACCGGCCCCCAAACCACCGGTTGGAGCCGTTCTCAGGCCACCAGAGGGCGCCCAGACTCCGTGCAAACTACACCGTGGGTGGCCCGCTGCGGGTCTGGGGCTCCCTCCTCTCCCAGGTGCTGGCCTGGGCTCCACGGCGACCCTGCACACTCCCAGCGAAGCCCCATCCAAACCCACCTCCCTGTACGGCGCCCCGCCCTGTCCATCTTATACATTCCAGCCCCCCTCTGGGCCTTAGTTCCCCTACCTGCCCTGAGGCACCGTGGCCCTGACCCCAGGCGGAGACCTCTGACCCTGGGCAGTGCCCCTGGACACGTGGCACCATCCATGTCACACTGTCACCCGGGGCCTTCTCCCCGCCCCCACCGTGCTAAGGAGGAAACTGGGGTTCCCTATGATGCTGTCGGCCTGCACTCCTCGGCCCTGGCCTTCCTGTTGGGTCCCTTGACTGGGACAGGGGTCTCTCCTCCTCCTTTGCTCGCAGGGCGGCGGCAGCGACGACACAGAGCTGCGGTACTCGACCCAATACGAGGAACGCCTGGACCCCTTCTCGTCCTTCAGCAAGCGGGTGCGTGGACCCGGCCGCCACCAGCTCACCTGGCCTCAGCCTCCCTCCAGACCCACCCCCCGCCAGCCCCAGTCTCACCCTGCAGCCCCCCACACTGCACCCTGACACACCAGACCATCAGGGCAGCCCCCAGGCTCGCTATGGTACCGTGAAGGCCCGGGGTCCACCCCGGGTGGGCCCAGAGTGCCAGGAACACACGCTGAGGGCTATGGGAGGGTGTGTGACAGCGACCGGCTTAGCCCTGGGTGCACACTCTGGGGGTAGGCAGACAAGCAAAGAGCTCCCAGTGTCAGGTGACTTAATGGTGGGGGGGCGGGGAGCTTGTAACTCCCCCTCCCCCTGCCCTGAAGACCTTCCTGCTGTAGGCAGAATCGGCCACTGCAGAGGGGGCAGCAGCTCCCGTCACTGGCCCTGCTCACACAGAGGTTGGGGGAGCCTAGGATGTCACCCTGAGTGGGGCTGGGCACCAGGGAGCCCCTGGAAGGCCCCCGGGATTCTGCAGGGACAGCAGGGCAGGGTCCCTCTCTGCAGTGAGCTGGAGCATTGGGGAGCCTTTGGGGTCCTCTCCTCATCCCTCCTCCTCCTTCAGGAGCGGCAGCGGAAATACCTGAGCCTAAGCCCCTGGGACAAGGCCACACTCAGCATGGTGAGTCCCCCCCCCCCCCGCCCCCATGCCCTCGCCGTGTCAGGCCTGGGCCTCTGACTCTGGGCACCTTGTCACCTGCCCTCCAGCCCAGTCTGGAAAGCCCCAGGGACCCCGCTGCCCCTCACAGGCTCCGTCAAGAGTAGCTATGCGAGAGCTTCCCTGGTGGCGCAGTGGTTGAGAGTCCGCCTGCCGATGCAGGGGACACAGGTTCGTGCCCCGGTCCGGGAAGAGCCATGGCCGCTGAGCCTGCGCGTCCGGAGCCTGCGCTCCGCAGCGGGAGAGGCCACAACAGTGAGAGGCCCACGTACCCCAAAAAAAAAAAAAAAAAAAAAGGAGTAGCTATGCGACCCGAAACAGGGAAAGCAGCATAACTCATGGTAGGTTCTGGAACTGTGCCGCAGGGGGCGCCCTTCCCTAGAAGTCCTGTGGCCCAAGTTCCCAGCCTAAACACTGGAGTGAAAGGCCAGCTGCCTGCCCTTCCCTCCCCTTGCTGCCCTGGGATGGGTGAGCCCTGCAGGGCCGGGTGAGGCCTGCCCCAGCCCTACTCACGCCTCGCTTGTCCCCCAGGGGCGGCTGGTTCTCTCCAACCAGGTGGCCCGCACCATCGGCTTCTTCTACACGCTCTTCCTGCACTGCCTGGTCTTCCTGGTGAGTGTCCAGGCGCGGCCAGGGGTGCATTCACCACGCTCCCCCCATCTACCCCCAGGCACAGCGTCTGCTCTTGGCTACTTCTCTCCCCATCAGGGCCTCATCCCACCCTGGGGACCACAAGCCCACCCATCAGGCTCTTTGGCCGGGGCAGCAGCCCGGCTGACTCCACCCAGGGCCAGTCCCGGAGGGGCTTGGTAGAGGGAAGGGCCGCTGTGGGAGGCTGACAGGTGGGAAGACAGGTCTAATTGACTCTACTGAGGGACAGCCAGGTGGGCTGCACAGAGAAGGGACATCTTGAGCTGAATCTCCTCGGGTACAGAGGGGCATTCCAGTTAGTGAACACAGCACATACAGGGGCCTAGTGATGCCTGCGCGTCCACCACGTGCGGGGAGAGGTGGGGGTAGGGCACGCCTACGGAAGGCTCCAGCCTCAGGGATCCCCGCCCCCAGCGAGGGCAGTCAAGATGGCCCCTACGTGGCTAGCCTGGGCTTCCACTCTGACCCCAGGGCCCAGGAGGTCCTGGCCCTGCCAGTGGTGCACCCAGCAACACTAGGGGTGGCAGCTGCGTCCCCAGGCCTGTCTGACCATCTGTGAAACCGGTGGGCCCGAGAGCATCTCTAAGGCCCACCCATCCTGGAGCCTGGGCCACGAGCAGCTTCCCGTGTCAGGAAGCCAAGCCCAGGGGCCACAGGTGGACTGCAGGAGCGGCCGTGAGCAGCCCAGGCAGCTCACCATGTCTCTCCTTGGGCAGGTGCTCTACAAGCTGGCGTGGAGCGAGAGCGTGGAGCGGGACTGTGCCACCTTCTGTGCCAAGAAGTGAGGACCCACCCTCGGCCCCCAGCACCACCGCGTTCTTATGTTCCCTGCCTTCCCCCAGCCTTCTATCACTGCCCCCATCTGGTCCACCCCACGGCCCCTGCCAAGCCCACTGTCCCCGGCCCCCATGCCAGCACAAGGTGCACGCCCCTTGGAGATCTCCGTGGCCCCCACCACCCCCTACATTTCTCTCTTTTTCACACTCGGCCTCAGCAAAGGTTTCTGTGACCCACAGGTTCGCCGATCACCTGCACAAGTTCCACGAGAATGACAACGGGGCGGCAGCCGGTGACCTGTGGCAGTGATGTCCCGGGGCTTCCCCGACACGACAGCGATGGCTGTACTCCCCACCCCTGCTTGTCCAGCTGCTTCTAATGACTTAGGCTTCCCTGGAGAATCCCCAACGTAGACTGCCCTTGCCCTCCAGCCACCAGTGCCAGAGGTCCCCAGGTCTCCTTGGACTCCCTTAAAAGATGGTCTCAGCCACATCCGGCTCCCTAAATCCAGAAAGCTCCCAAGGCCAAGCCAGATTGAGCCAAAGGGACCCCTTCAGGCCCATCTCAGGCTGGTGACCCAGCCTGGGTCTCACCCGCAGCCTGACCACTAGCCCTGGTGGCAGAGACCTCCCAGCCATGATACTGCTTTCCCACTGATTCTGGCTGTGGTTAATCCAGTTGGGATCCCCTGGGCCTCTCTGTGCCAGGCCCCGGGATCCCCTTGGGCTCCCCTAGGATCCATCACCATCCCACCAAGTCATGGAAGCCCTTCCTTGCAGGCCGGCAGGCTTTGAGTCCAGCCCCGCCACCTGCCTTTATCATGGCCCCACCCCACCCCAAGAAGAGAGGGAGCCCCAGAGGGCAGGATAGTTTCTCTTACCCGCTCCCAGCCCCTTAGACACACTATGATTTTTGCTTTCTTCTTTAGCAAGGTATTCTTCTGGCTTTTAGGTGAGGAAGAGCACCCACGCCCCAGGCTCTTCAGACCCCAGGACTGGCCTGAGGGGCCCAAGTGCTTCTTGGCCAAGCAGAACTGGCTGTGGGCCATCCTAGCCTGGCCACCCTGGGGCCACTGGCAGATCTTCCTAATTTAGATTTGCACTTGCGTGTTCAGCTTTGCAAATTTTGAATAAACCCATTGTTGCAGCCACACCGGTGTCCTGCCCACTGTGACTCTGAGTGTACAGGAGGCTGGTGGGCAGGTTCCTGCAGCGACACCCCCAGGAGCTATGGCTAGACCTCACAGCTGCTCGGCTGACATGGGGCACAGTCCCCCACACGTGGGAGGCCTCTCCCCCTTTTCTCATCCCCAAGAATTCCCTGAGTGGGTCCAGAGCTTTGCGGAAACCCAAACCCACAGTGTCTGAGTTCTCTTTTTTTTTTTTTTTTTTTTTTGGCCACACTGCGCGGCATGTGGGATCCTAGTTCCCCAACCAGGGATCAAACCCGTGACCCCTGCAGTGGAAGCGCGGAGCTGCAACCGCTGGACTGCCAGGGAATTCCTTGTCTGAGTTCTCTTGAGCAGACAACCCAATCAAAAAGAGAAATCCATTCCTTTTTTAAGAACTGCCTGTCAGGCTGTGGTTGGATGTGTGATGTCAACTCCTAGGGAACACCTGCTTCCCTTTCTGTGTACCCTGGAGCCGTGTACTCTCCCTTTCCCTTGGGCCCTGCCTGCCACGCACTGCAGAGCCCATGCCCACCAAGCCCCCTGTGCCAGGCTTGCATGGGGACACCGCTGAGTCACAGGTTCTAGGCCACCTGGCCTCCAGCCCAGCCCCACTGGTGTGGGTCCCCTCCCACCCAGACACCGGGCTTCCTCTTGGTCTGTGGTGGCTGGCGTTATCCCACTGGACAGGTGGCCCATGAGACTGGCGCCACACCCAGCTCCCACCCTGCAGTCCACCAGGCCAGAGTCCCCCATGCTATCCCTGTCTGAGCTTTAGCCCTGAATGCTCTAAAGTTTGTGACTCCAGGGGTCCCCTTTGGGGTCCCACCCCAGCGTCCCTCATCATCTATCCCATCAGAACGTCCTCTAAGGCCACAGAGCCTCCTGCCCTTGGGGACACCAGATAGACCTCTCCTCCCTGACCCTCGCTCCTGTCCCCATGACAGAGCTACCCTTGGTTAATCACTCCCCGCCCGCCCTTTCCCCACCCCAGCCACTTCCACTTCTCCCACCAGTTCCTCCTTGTAGGTCAGAGTACCCCTCACTTCCTCCTCCCTGGCGATCAGCGCTCTTGTCCTGCCCGGGGCTCCACACCCCACGACCCTCCCTGGCCAATGACAGCCCACCAGTGGAGCTCAGCCCACTACTCGGAACCAGGTTAGTCCACTGGGGGACCAGGCTCTCCCATCTCCCATGAGGGTGGGGTCCACAGCCAGGCCGCAGCGTGGAGCCTCCCTCCCTCTCTCCCACTCTGCAGGCGGTCACGCACCCACCCCTACACTCCCACACGCCTCCCAGCCCCCTTCATAGGTCAGGTTCCCAGACAGATGTCCAGGCCTCTGTGCAGCTCCAAACGGTGTTTGGTCCGCACCTAAGCTTTCATGAAGTGTTTGCTAGCCAGGTGCTGGCGAGAGAGCAGCCGGTCTGTGTGTGGAAGGGTAGGGGCCGGGTACCAGGGCCTCAGACCAGGCCTGCCTTGCTTTAGAGCCCCTGTGGAGGGCAGCCCAGGGCTGGCAGGCCGGAGGTGAGGACTCCGGGGCAGTCTCCACCTTCACCAGCCCACCGCTCCTCTCTAGGCCCCACCCTTTCCATCCACAAGACTGGGAAGAAAACCTTCTTTGCCTGTCCTGCTTGCTGGGAAATTAGAGATGCGAAATGGCTTTGGGAAAGGTTAAAGAGCTCTCTACAGGTCAGAGGTCACCATGGGTGGGGGAGGGCAACATATGGAGGCACTCCCAGCTAGCAGGAAGACCATGGTAGATCACAGAACGGCCAGAGGTGGGGTTGCAGAGAGTTTAGCAAAGGCAGGGAGACGCAGATCTAACTGCCTGTGGGAGCTGAGGGCCTGGGGCAGGGGCAAGAATGGAGAGGAGGGGAGGAGTCCGGCACCCCCCAAGGAGCAAGCAATAGGTCTCATCTCTGAGCAGCCCTTCCACACTTCTGCTCACACTGATGCCCTTCTGCTCCTCTTGGGCGCCTTCCAGGCCTGCTGGAGCCCCTCCATCTCTTCTGGGAAGCCTCCTGGAGGTCCCCAGCTCCCCAGGGGTTAGTCCACAAGCTTTCGCAAAGGCCAGCAGCAGTCTTTGTTCTTTCAGCCAGACTGGGATCTGCCCTAACCTATGCCCCGGGTTTTGGAGTTGCAGAACCAAGCAGGGGTGAGGAAGACAGGGCTGTGTTCCCCTCCCCCCATCAGCCCTGTGTGACCTCTGAAGACCTACCCGGGTGGCGTCAGTGTCCCCATCACTGTGAAGGTGGGGAGGTGGGACCTGTGCTCGGGTCTTCCCTGCCCTGTAGCCCCGGGGCTATTTCCTGCACCGGAGCGCTGGGGGGAGGGGGCGTGGTGCTCGCCCTTGGGATTTATGAGAACCAGACGTTGACTTCTCCCGTTGCGACATCTGGGCTTTCTCGAGACGCCCACTGTCCCCACGCCGGAGGGTCTGGGGCCCCCGCCGGGCGCCCACGCCCCATACACCCCACTACCCTACTACTCAGGCCACCCACCCGGCCTCCACCCGCCACGCTCCCGGGGCCACCACCCCCGGCTCCGGGGGACGCCTCTGCACGGCGGGGATTCCGGAGCCTGGCTTGGAGCCTGCTCCGCGAGACCCGGCAGCCGCGGACTCTCGCCCCAAATGCAGCGGCTGCAAGCCAGCTCCTAACCCCTCTGGGCCCCAAGTCTCGGCAGTCCAGCCGCCGCCACCGCCGCCACCCGGAGGCAGCGAGCAGCAGCGGCGGGCGCCGAACAGGCTCGTGCTGAGGGCGGGGGGCGCGGCGGGGGCGGGACCTGCGAGGGGCGAGGGGGCCGAGCCCGAGGCGGGGGCGGGGCCGGGAAGGCGCGCGCCGCACGGGCAGAGGGTAGGAGGGGGAGCGGGCGGGGCGCGCGCTGCGCGGGGCTGGGCTCGGAGCGCGCCGGGCTCGGCCGCCGAGAGAGCCAAACCGGGGCCGCGCTGGGCCAGTGAGGAGCGCACGAGCCTTCGAGGTTGTGGACGACGGAGGGAGGAGCCGCCGCCAACGCCAGCTCCCTCCCGGAGGGACCCCGAACCCCCCGCTGGCCATGAGCCGCCGGGCCCCGGGAGGCCGGCCGCGGTCCGGGCAGCGCTCCTCCGGCGCCCCGGCCCTCCCGGCCACAGCTGCGCGCCTGTAGGTATGGCCTGCTTGTCCTCAGTTCCCTCGTCCCCCCGTCCATCACCCCGGACTCCATCCGTCCCTGAGGGCGCGCGTGTGTGTGCGCACTGCTGCTCTGGGGAGCGCGGCCGCACGCGCCCCGGTCCGCGCGTGTTGTCTTTGTGTGCGCGGGTGGGAGGGAGCGCGACGGAGGAGACGCGCCCCCCGGCGGGGATCGGCTCTCCGACCCCCATGCCGGGCCGGGCGGGAGTGGCGGGAGGGGCCGAGCCGCCTCCGGAGCAGCTGCGCCCAGGCCCCTTCCCAGGGCCCAGGCCCCTTGGTGGGGCGAGCGCAGCGGGCCCCCTGGAGGAGGGGTCTCTGGCTGGGGGCTGGGGGGGCTGGAGCGCTGGGGTCTCTTCCCTAGGCTGCGGGGGCTGGGGGAGGGCCAACCTGGAAGGAGGGTGCCGGCCACGGGAGGGACCCTACCCAGACCACCGTCGCTGGGCCGGCACGCCCTCCATTTGGCCCAGGCCTTCTTTCTCACGGTCTCCATTCTCGACCCGCCCACCCTGGGAACTCTCCTGCAGCTCTCGGTAGGGGGGAGGATCGCTGAGGGTGCCGGAGAGGCCGGCGCCTTTAAGAAGGGGCGGGTTCATGCCCTCCATTCAGTCCCTTCGGCCTCGGCCATTGATGAACCTGCGGGCAGCGCGGGGCCCGGCACCGCGCCAAACCAGCGGGCCAGGACCGGGCAGAGGCAGGGACCCCAGCAGCCCACGAAGTGAGGTCTTCAGGGGGAGGAGTCTGCAATGACTGGGACCCCTCAGGAGCCGCGCGGGGCTGACTGGACAGCCCCAGGAGTGACCGTGGACAAGGTGCAGGGGAGAGCCTCAGGGCCGGGAGTCAAACCTGGACTGAACCCTACCTCTGCCCTTTGAGCCTCCATTAAATACCCTGTGAAATGGGGATGGTGCTGCCTACCTCCTAGCTGGGTGACCAGCAAGAGCTGCCCCCTCCAGCACAGGTCGCTGAGCATGGGTGAAAGGGCACCCCTAAGAGAACGGAGGAGCCAGGGGATGCCTACCCTAAGACACTTTGGCTGCCTCTGTTGGGGGTGTGAACTGAACCACCCCCCAACCCTGCCCCCCACTTTGAACAAACCTCTTCCATCCTGGCCTCCCTGCCCCATCCAGGAGGCCGTCGGCTGGGAGTGACCTAGAACCCTTCAGCTCTAAGAACTTTGGAGGAGGTCTGGCCGTGGGGGCAGTGGCAAGGTTCAGGGCGTTTATGGGGTTCTCAGAGACAGTTTCCCACAGACTGCCTCCTCTCCCCCTCTAGAGGGCGTCAGTGATGATGGGCAGGAGATCCTGATGCGGGATAATTGAATGGTTCTGAGGAATCGAGTTAATGCATATGCTTTTTTTCTTACCCTTACTGTGAAAACTCTGTCTAAAATTTCTAGACCCCTCCTCCCTACTTTGTGGGTCTCCCAGGGAGAACCCCCTGCACATACCCAAGAGTGAGCTTCCCTAGGAGGTGGGACCCCCCACTCAGGTGGAGCCTGGACCCCCAGGGCTGAGCATTTGGTTTCGAGCTGACTCGTGCCAGGCTAAGGGCCTCTGTGGCGTTTCTCATGTAATCTTCACAACAACCCTGGGGGTTTGGTTCTATTATTATCCCCATTTTGCAGAGAAGGAAACAGATTCAAGGAAGTGAAATGACTTGCCCAAAGTCACTCAACCAACAAGCCAGGCTTCCAAACCGCTTCTCTCTGACAAGAATCTGGTTTCTACCTCCTGCACTGCTTGTCTATTCTGGGTTGTAGGGACTTGGGAGTTTAGGTATACTGGGCCTCCTGGCAGCTGTCCCCATGCCATTCGGGTCCAGTCTTAGAGCCTGCCTCGCTTCCTGCTCTTTCACTGTCCACGTGGGGCTGGAGGGGCGGCGGCAGCTTTGGAAACTGGGGAGGTTTCTCTTCCCCACTCACCTGTGTGGGTCTGTTTTTTGGGGTTTTTTGTTTTGTTTTGTTTTGCGGTACGCGGGCCTCTCACTGTTGTGGCCTCTCCCGCTGCGGAGCACAGGCTCCGGACGCGCAGGCTCAGCAGCCATGGCCCACGGGCCCAGCCGCTCCGCGGCATGTGGATCTTCCCGGACCGGGGCACGAACCCGCGTGCCCTGCATCGGCAGGCGGACGCTCAACCACTGCGCCACCAGGGAAGCCCGGGTGCGTCTGTTTTTATGGCTGTGCTCTGTCCCAGGGGAGAGCAGGGCTGACTCTTCAACATCTAGAGGAGGTCACGGCCCACACCTGTTTGGGCAGAGCAGTGTGTGGGAGTACGGCATCTTTTGGCTCCTCTGGGTGAAGCAGGGTTTGGGCTCCATTCTCCAGATACTTCCGACCCTCTGTGTCTAGGGCCCACCTGGGGGCGGGTATAACACCCAGCTGGGGACTCACGGTTTGGTAGAGAAGACAGGCCACAAGCCATGTGGTGTTGTAGAGGGACGAGGGGCAGGGGGGGCAGAGTGGAGGCCGGGACAGGACAAAGGGGGGCATTCCCGGGGCCCCCTTGGGCTCAGGGGCCTGCCAGCTACTGGGGCAGAGAAGCAGGTGGGGCAGTGCCGGGCTGCACGTTGAGACTCCGAGCAGTGGACAAGCAGGGGTTGGAGGAAGAGGATGTACTAAAACTTGGATGTGGGGAGTTTGAGGTGGCGGAGCTCAGCCAGGCTGGGAGTTCAGTTGTTTGGGAAAAGGCCTGGGGAAGCTTTATAAGCATCTGCAGTACCGAGTTCTGGGATACTCAGAACCGAGGGGAGGCACTGGAGGTCTCAGTTAGGAGTCGCTGGTATGTGTATCGTGAAAAAAGCCGGAAGGCAGACTGGTGGGCTAAGGGGTTGACGGGGTGTCCGGCAGATTTGCGGGGCTGAGCCATGGCCCAGGGAGGTCTGGGAGGGTTATGAATCAGGGCCTAGGTGAGATCCATGACACCGGGAGAGAGGGAGAGACCGCGAGGCTCAGGCCAAGGATGGAGAGGGGTTGGTGCGTCTGCTCTGCAGTGCCAGGATGGCAGGGCCAGTGCAGCTAGAGCCATCCCAGCCTGCTCTCCACCTACAGAGCCTGTCCAGGAGCTGTCCAGCACCAGGTGCTCCTGAAGGAGGATAGGCTTCCCTCCTGAGCCCCCAGGCCCCGGCACAGCTTATTGTCCTGGGGCCCCCGCTCCCTGCTCATCTGATGTCGACTTCCTGCAGGGCCCAGCCCTGGATTCCCCTGCCCTCCAGCCTGTCAGAGAGCCCTCTCCTCTGAGGATGGCCATCTCCTTTCCCCAGGCAGGGCCTGGGTCCCCCTACTGTGCCCTCAAGAGTGAGAGCTCCCCAGTGACAAAGCCCTGCTGGGAGTAGCATGTGCTACAGAAAGGGACAGATGTGAACTTGGCTTCACACTCCCCCCCTCACCAGTCTGTGGCCCTGGACCCGCCAGCATGGCTCTCGGCACATGGTGGGAGTTCAGTACAAATCCAGTGAATGATGGGCTCGTCACCTCCCTCGCCAGAACCTCATTTCCTCATCTGTATGACGGGAGAATCCTCACTTCCTGGCAGGGAAGATGTGAGGGGAGAAGGGCTTTAAACAGGGGCATAGCCCAATTGGATGTGAGTCCTAGAAAGTTGACCTTGGCCACACTGTGGAGCCTGGATTTGTCAGGGGTTGGGGGGGATCGTGAGAAACAAGGAGGTTTGGGAGGAGTCCTCCGCCCAGAGGAGTGGGAGGAAAAGAGGGAATGAATACAAGACACTTAGGAAATAGAAGCAGAGGAGCTTTGATTCTTAAACAAATCACTTGTTTAATCCTCATGACAGCCTTTGAGGTCATTGCTCTTTTACCCTCTGTTTTAACAGATGAGGAAACTGAGGCCCCAGGAGGCTGAGTCACACGGCTAGGAAGCAGGGGAGCTGGGATGCAAAGCCAGCCGGTCTGGCTCCAGATCTCAGGCTTTTAACCACTCCACTGTCCCATGTGTCAGATGGTCAGATGTGGAGGAGGGGAGACGCCCCGGCCACGGGGCCCCCGTGATGGAAGCAGCTGTGGGGCCCCCTCGGACCAGGGGTCTGCAGGTCCCAGAGCCAGAGGGGCTTGTCAGGCTCGGGGGCATCAGTGAAAGCTCGGAGGCTCAGCAGAAGGGCTTCCCCACTCCCACGGTGGCAAAGGCTGGCAGTCGCGTGGAAGGCGTGAGGGCACAGAGCTGCTCCGCCAGCTTTTAGCAGCCGCCTCCCAGCGACGCTCCTCAGCACAGGCCTTGGACCACGAAGCAGGCAGGCCTAAGTGGGCGAGCAGGATGGTCCCACTTTACAGCTGCGGAAACTGATACTCAGAAAAGCCAGGGCCAGCTGAGTCCCGCGCCACCCCTCCCTCCCCCCACCCCGACCCCCACAGACAGGGGCAGAGTCCCAAGGGTTCTTAATCCACACCTGTCCCTGTCGCTAATCAGCTCCTCCCCAGACCCACGCTGCAGCAAAGACCCAGCCAGTTCAAGAGTATTAAGACCAGAAATCACGCCCACTCCTGCCTCCTGCCAGGGTCATGGGTCGAGCACAGATATTCTGGGTGGGGAAGGTCAGGGAATTCCAGCCGCACGTCCTTCTTGCAGGAGGCCTTGGTTCAGGGCCTGCCCTGTGAGGACACTTTCTGGGGGGGGGAGGGGGGAGGGAGTAGACTTAAGAACCAACGCCCAGGCGCCAACAGTGAAACAGACTGAGCCCTGGGTACTCTGCCTCCGTCGCGGGCCAGAAGGTTGTCTGTGTGCTGCAGGGGGCGGGGTGCAGAGGGGCGACCGGGGGTTACGGTCCCACAGAGGCCAGGACGGCAGCTGGGAGGAGGCTTGGTGGTAAAGTGCTCAGTCGGCTGGGCTGGGCCGGGCCGGTGGTCCTGAGAAGCCTGGAGGACAGGACATCGGTGAGCGTGGTAGGGGCCAGCTTCCTGGAGGGCAGGGGGCAGCCGAGGGAGGCCTTCTTTCCTCTCCTTGTGTTGGGGGGGGCCCCAAGAAGAGGCCTCGGTTTCCCCATCGGGAGTGGTTCGCGGTAGGGCGGGTAGCACTGTCCAGCCCAGCCCGGAACACAGCACAGAGGAGGATGCCACTCAGGCCTTGCCCCCCACCCAGAGGGCAGCCTTTCAGGTTGCCGGGCGGCTGGTGTGCTCTGCAGGGCCTCCTTCCCTCCCTGGGGGCCTCCTTCCCTCCCTGGGGGCAGGAGACTGTGGTAGGGAGGCCAGCTCCAGCTGGGGCTCCCTGGAACACTCCCCCTCCCCCGCAGGTGTGGGCCTGGACCACGCCGGTGCCTCCCCGCCCCTCCAGGCCGCTGCCCACTGTGCGCTGGATCGATTGGTCACCGGCCCATTAGCAGGGTGGCTAGGCCGCCTCATTAATATTTTAAGGAATGACCTGGCCATGGGGTCCGGAACTGCGTGCCACTGGGGGCTGATGGCTGGCTTTCTTTCCTCTTTTCCAATTGTCAGTGCTATTTTTACCAGCGGAAGGCCAGCCGCCCCCTCTCCCAGGCGTCTAACCGGGTGGGGGTTGGGGGATTCTCCCGTCTGGTTCTTGGCAGAGGGGTTAGGAGAGTCCATGGCTTGGAAAGGCAACAGGCAGGGACTGGATTATGCTTCCCTCCCCATCCCACCCCCTGCCCTGCCTCCCTGAAGCCCCATCCCATCACCCTCTGGCCCTGGCAAGATGGGAACAAAAAACATTGCTCCAGGAGGAGAAGCCAGACAGCCCAGCTGAGCCTGGAAGAACCCCAGGGTGATGGATTGGGGAGGGTAGTTTGCCCACCCAGGGCCGCTGGGGGGCCACCACCTGATCCCCAGGCCAGGCGGAATGGGGGTGGGGCTCGCTTTGTCTCCACCGGAGTCCTCATAGAAGAAGCCCGTGAAGGTGAGAGGCAACCTCCTGCCTGCCTCTGGTCCCACTCCTGGAGGGACTGTAGGGCCCCAGTCTTCAGTGTCCAAGGGCCATGACAGGGGCCGCTGGAGGCCACTGCTCCAGCCCCCCATGGGAAGCCGAGGCCTCGGGAGACATAGGGCCTAGCCCAAGACAGAGCCCACATCTCCCACCGGCCAGTCCATTGCTGTCCTGCACGGACTCGGCAGGTTTCTTCTGGCTCCCTGGGGCCAGAGGAGGGGGAGCTGGGACCCGGCCCATGGAAGCGAGAGGGCCAAGGACCACAGGGGCCATGGGAGCTCAGGATGGAAGGGCCAGTGTAGGGGGAAGGCTTCCTGGAAGAGGAGAGTGTTTTACATAGCCTAAAGGTGGGGCAGAATTTGACTAGTCAGCGGAGTGAGGAAGAAAGTTCCAGCCGGCTGGAGAGTGACACAGGCAGAGACTCGGGCGGAAATTCCCAAGGAGCCACTGGAGGAGGGAGAGCCCAGGGCCTGCTGGAGTCAATCCATAAGGCTTCCCGGACAGGCCAGACAGTAGGAGCCCGGTGAGCTCGTCTACCCTGCTTCTGGTACCTCTGGGTTCCCCTCCCCCTGAAGCTCTGCTTTTCCCACATCTGGGTCTGTGGTTACCTGCAGAATGATTGATTGGGTGTCACACTGACTGGTCCCTGGAGACCTCCTGGCTCCACCCAAAGGTTTGGAGAGCCCTAGTCCTGCCCACAGGTACACATGGATTATAACACAGCAGAGACCACTTCCTGTGCTGTCCTTCCAGGAAGGGGCGGCCCCTCATCCTCATTTTTTTTTTTTTCTTCACCATGCCACGCAGCTTGCGGGATCTTAGTTCCCCGACCAGGGATCGAACCTGTGCTCCCTGCAGTGGAAGCGCGGACTCCTAACCACTGGACGGCCAGGGAATTCCCTCATCCTCATTTTTAAAGTGAGGAAACTGAGGCCCAGAGGCTGGAGTTGAGGTCAACGTCCTTCACCCAGAGAGCAGTGGGGTCAGGCCTGGAGCCCAGGTCAGCAGAGTACCTGCACTCGGTCTCCTCCCCAGTTCTGGCCCACGGCCCTCAGTTTCCTCACTTTAAAAATGAGGGGGGCAGCACACCCGTGCCCTGCTGGGGCTGAGCCGTCTTCTTCTTGGCTTGCGGCCCCCCCCTTTACAGAGAGCCATGCCTGGGCCTGGGTCTGTAACTAGGGCTGGGGCTCCCGGGCTGGCCCGGCTGCTTGTGACTTCTAGCCCTGGCTGTACAGCCCCTGCCACTTCTGTGTAGCCCCAGCTGGACCCAGGGGACAGTGAGGGCTGCTGTGCTGGGCATCGGGCCCATAGGCTCCTGGCCAGTCAGCAAGAGGGCAGGGCAGGGGAGGGGGGAGGTCAAGGCAGCCCCAGCCTCTGTGCATCCCAGGCCAGTGCCTGCCTAGGGCATGTGCCCCCTACCCTTGGCAAATTCCTCTCCGAGTTCCACCCCTGCCTCCAGTGCGGCCTAGATGGGACCCTCCCCCTGCCCCTCACCCAGTGAAAGCCTCTGCCCTGGGTCCTGTCCCTCCGCTCTACCCCTTCGTGCCAGGAATATTCTCAACCAGCAGGAAGGGTGGGAGGGACGGGGATTGACGCTTGAGGATGTGGCACTGGGACCGACTTCCTCCCTGTCCCCACCTGCCCCATGGAGGGCAAAATTATGGCAAGTGGGGCACACTTCGCTGCTGGCTCCAGTGCTAACCCTTCCCAGCTGCCCTGTCACCTAGTCTGACCCTCCTGGTGGTCTCAGGAGGGAGAGAGATGGCCCCTGTGGGGAGCACTGCCCTGCTGGGTAAATGGATGGGCTTGGAGCCCAGGGACGGGGCTTCACAAACTCAGCTGCAGGGCCTCGTCCTCGCCCCACCCTCAGAAACGCCCGCTCTCCACAGGTCAGGCCAAGGCCTTGGTGATGGTGGCAGGTGCATTCCTGCCTCCACCCCCATTCCGGGCATATGACTCAGGCCTGCCTTCTGCCCCCAAGGAGTGCCTGTGCCAGGTGGGAGACAGACATGGAAGCAGATACCTGGGGCACCCTGCAGTGGGCGCCTCGTTAGAGGGGTGCACAGGCAGGGACTGTGGGAGCTCAGAGGAAACACCTGTCTCCTGGGCTGGGGAGGCAGGGGAGGTCAGGGAAGGCTTCCTGGAGGAAGTGGCCCCTGGATTCATTCTTGAAGGATGAGTAGGAGTTAGCTAGATGAGGAGGAAGCGCAGGGCAGGAGAGAGGCCCAGAATGAGCCATATTCATGGGTGCCTCAGCCCCTGTTCTCCCCCAGCCCCTCCCCCATGTCCTGAAAAGTCTGCCTCCGAGTTACTGCTCATGGCTGCAGTGAAGTCACTCTTCATCCTCTTTGCCAGCATGAAGCCCAGTGCAAGCCCCGCCTCCTCCAGGAAGCCCTCTGAACTCCCTGCTACTCTCCCGCCAGTGCTGGGGTGAGAGCCTCTGAGGAGACCTGCTGGTTTGGAAGGAAAACTGTCCTCAGTGCTAAGTGGCCTGTTTCCTCCCTGGGGCTGTCCTGTGGTTATCGACTGCAGATCGATGGCCGAGGTTGCCCCAAGGTGAGAGGGAACTCCCACGGTACCCTATGGCCCAGAGGCCCCACAGATGATCTCACAGAAGTGGGGCAGCTATTTTCACCTGGTGATTAGTTACAGAGTTTGGATCCCAGAGGAGAGAGGAGATGGTGCCAGGAGCTGTGAGGGAAGGGCCATGCTGGAATTGTGGGGATCCTGCAAAGGCAGGCGAGGGCATGACCCCCTGTCTCAGTTCCCCTAACACTGGCCGGCCCCCTCAGACAGGGGCTCCCTAAGGCAGGGCAGGACCGCAGCACCCCACTTCTTCTCCACCAGTAATTTTCACCCTGGCCTGTTGGGGAGGAGATGCATAAACAGAATGGCTGGGCCTGTGCCCCCAGGAGTGATGGGGCATGAGGAGGCAAGGCCCCCAGATGACTAGACACACACCATGCAGTTTGGCGATCCGGAGTGAGGAAGCGTGGGGGCACCTGGGGACAGGAGGAGAAAGGTGGGATTCCCCGGTCAGGGCCTCTTCAGGAAGGTCCGGTTTGGATGGGAGCTCTGGAGGGAACAGGGTGCCAGGAGGGGGGAACATAAGGAGAGCAGGCAGCCAGTCCACGGTGAGGGAAAGGAGTCTGAAGAGGCGGCACCTTCAATGCCAGTTTGAAACACTGGTCATACTGGATCCACACTGGGAGGTGACGCCCAAAGTCTCAGAGTCAGCGTGAGAATCCCTGGTGTGTCACTAACAAGCTGTGTGTTCTCAGGCCCCATGTGACGGCTTGGGCAGTGACAGCTGTGACATGCCTGGTGTGCTGAGCACATTCATTTGTTCATTCATTCATTCATTCAGCATTTACTGAGTGCCTGCCATGTGCCCAGCACTGGGGACACAGCCACATATGAGACTGTCAAAACCGCTGCCTTGTGGAGTTGGTATTCTCCGGGGAGGGTGTGGTGCTTGGGGGGGTGGCGGTCCAGGGGGGGGGGTGGAACGAGACGAAGCAAGTGGATAAACAGACTGTCAGATGGGGATAAGCACTGTGGAGAAAAGTAAGCAGGCAGAGGGCACGGAGACACCAGCCCTGGGTGGAGAATTTCTTATTCTAAATAGAGCGGTGGGCAAGGAGAGCTATCGGACAAGATGGTATTTGAACAGAAACCTGAAAAACGTGAGGGGGTGTGGGGAAAGGACATTCCAGGCAAATACAAAAGAAAATCGCAAGTGCAAAGGCCCTGGGGTGGGACTCAGGTGTGACCAGAGCAGAGTGGGCAAGAAGAGTGGCGGGAGATAAGCTCAGAGAGTCAAATGGAGGCAGATCACGTGAGGCCTTGGGGGCCATGGGTAGGACTTTGGCTTCTACTCTGAGTGGGGTGGGAAACCATTGCAGGATTCTGAGCAGCGGAGGGCCTGATCTGTCTTATGTTTCAGAAATGACTGGGTTCCTGGGTGGAGAACAGGCTATAGGGGGTGAGGTCAGGTTCCGGGGGACCAATGAAGAGGCTGCTAAAATACTGCAGGCAGGAGAAAGGGTTGTGTGGGTCCCAGGCCAGCAGCACGGGTGGCGAGGAGCAGCGGAGGGGTGGGGTTCCTGGTATATTTCAAAGGCAGAGCCAAGAGGATTGCGCATGACTTCTTTCTGTCCACCAAACTTTGGGGACCCTCAGAAGAGGGTACTCAGGGAAGCGAGGTCACTTGGAGGCTCATTGGGGACCCCACTTGAAGGCGTCTGTCATCCCAGCCTCCCTCGCCAAGCCCAGGAATGACCTTGGGGTTCCCTGAGACTGCTGCTTGAAGGAGAGTGCCCCTCTTGCAGACACGTGTCCCCCCTGCCTGGTTGTCCTCACACATTGAAGCTTGCACACAGCCCTGGGGGAGTGGGGCTGGTGGGCGCTCTGGACATGGGTCAGGAATTCACTCACTCGCTCCTCTCACCTGCAGCCTCCGGGGGCTGCGATGGGACAGGAGCCATGAATGGTGCCGCCCCCGGCCCCGCCGCCGCCGCCCCGGTCCCGGTTCCGGTCCCGGACTGGCGGCAGTTCTGTGAACTGCACGCGCAGGCGGCCGCCGTGGATTTCGCGCACAAGTTCTGCCGTTTCCTGCGGGACAACCCGGCCTACGACACGCCCGACGCCGGGGCCTCCTTCTCCCGCCACTTTGCCGCCAACTTCCTGGACGTGTTCAGCGAGGAGGTGCGCCGCGTGCTGGTGGCCGGGCCGGCGCCCCGGGGAGCGGCCGAGCCCCCAGACGCCATGGAGCCCGAGCCCTCGGGGACCCCGGCGCTCAAAGCCGCGCCCTACGGCCACTCGCGGAGCTCCGAGGACGTGTCGGCGCACGCGGCGGCCAAGGCCCGCGTCCGCAAGGGCTTCTCGTTGCGCAATATGAGCCTGTGCGTGGTGGACGGCGTGCGCGACATGTGGCACCGGCGCTCCTCGCCCGAGCCCGACGCCGCCCCGCGGGCCGCCGAGCCCCCAGCCGAGCCGCGCGACAAGTGGACGCGGCGCCTGCGGCTGTCGCGGACGCTAGCGGCCAAGGTGGAGCTGCTGGACATCCAGCGCGAGGGCGCGCTGCGCTTCATGGTGGCCGACGACGCGGCCGCGGGTCCCGGGGGCGCCGCCCAGTGGCAGAAGTGTCGCCTGCTCCTGCGCAGGGCCGTGGCAGGCGAGCGCTTCCGCCTAGAGTTCTTCGTGCCGCCCAAGGTGAGTGCCCACCGCCACCTGGGGGGACCGTGGAGGGGCTGGCTTCGGGGACCGCACTGCCTGATCTGATGGGCAGGATGGAGTATTCAGGGTCAGGAACCTGGGATGCCAGGGGCCCCCCTCTGCCTCTGGGATGAGTCACCCCTCAGGCCCTCTTTTTCTGCTTGTGAGGTGTCAGAAGGGCCCTCTGGCTACAGAAGGGGTTCTGGGTACTGTTCTTGGAGGTATTGGAGAGCCTGGCTGCCTGGACTCCTCTTCCTCACCTGGGGCCCCTGGGTGGCTGGAGCCTCCCCAGAGAGGAAAGGAGGCAATGACATTGGCACACTCACAGAGGGCCTGCCGGGGGTCTGCATCCTTCTCAGGGGAAATCTGCTTGTCCCCCAGCTTAGCTGCCACGCTCCAGCCCAGCCCCTGCCCAGGTGGCCCCTTTCCGGCCCAGATTTCATAAGCTTCTCCTGGCTGTCACCAGCATGGCCGCTCACCTGAGTGCACCGTGCCCTCCCCTCTCTTGGGGGCTCAATGTCAGAGCCCTGAGGGCAGCTTTGGGTCTCCTCCAGCAGAGCAAATCTGCCTTGTTTGGGAAGAGGGAATAACTAACAATAGTGCCCGCTTTCTGAGAGCCCTCATCCTCCCAGTTGCCCCGGCAAGGCGGGCAGCATGGTCCCCAGGTCACAGAAGAAGAGAAGAGAACGAAGGGAGGGGGTGTGGGCTGCCCAAAGTCACGCAGCTCGCAGGAGGCAGAGCTGAGCTAATTATACCCATCACCCTGGTGGTCTCGGGAATGAAAGGAGCGTGGAGCTGGGAGCTCCTCGTGCACTGGGAGGTTTGGAAGAGTGCGGGGTTGTCCGCCCAGGGCCCTCACCCACCTCTGGGCCCATTCTTTCCCCGCTGTCTTTAGCCACCCTGCGTCTCGCCTCCTTCTCCATCTCCCTGTCTGTCGGGACGCTGGATGCTCCCCCTTGCCTTTCTCCCCTGGAGGTGCAGGATGTGGGCTCCCCAAGGCGGGGTGCCCATGAGCCGCATGAGAGGTGATCTCCCAGGGACACACTGACTCTCTGAAGAGCTTTCTCCCCAAGTCCCAGGATGCCCAGACTCACCAAGAACTTTTTGCCTGCCCAGGCCCCCACCTTTAGGTCCCTGAGAGAGTCATGGGCCACTAAGCCCAACTCCACCGTTTGTCAGACAGGGAGAGCGAGGCCCATTGAGGGGTGGGAAGTGGGGTGGGGCTTGCCCAGGGTCACCCACAGGGCAGGGCTTCAATGCCTCTGGGCCCTGAGTGGCAACCACAGCTGCTCAGCTGTAAATAGCATGTCTGCTGCCCTCGAGGGAGGGGACACAGCAGCCGGTGCCCCCTGCAGCCCACCATTCACCGCGGGCAGAGGGCAGGCTTCCTGAGGGGTCACTTTCCCAACCTCTGCGAAAGGCAGGTGGGTTCCTATCCCAGATCTGGCCTCAGACCCTCCTTTTTTCGTGCAAATGTTTGTGAATTCAGGAGTGAGCCAGGTGGGAAGCATGCCTGGTGAGGGCTCAGGTCCGGTTTCCCAAATATGTTTGGTTCCAGGGTGTATGAGCCCCACGGGGAGCCCCTGCTGACACTCCCCCTGCCTTTGAGTCCTGTTCACCCATCCGCAGTCCAGATTTCTTCCTCCTCTCGCCCCTGAAGGCCTAGCTGCACCCTTGGAGCAGACCGGGGCTTGGGGTCTGCAGGCTTAGGGGCTGTTTTGGGGACCCCCAGCCTGCTCTTTCATACAGCCCCGTGTGTCAGGCTTCCAGCATCCTGCCCTCTCACTCACCCTGCAGGAAAAGTCTCCTGGACCCCAGGTGCCCTCATAGCCCTAGGCCGGCCAGCCCTGGGGCCCAAGGAGCAATGACGCTGGCCCCCTGCCATTAGGGAACCACCAGACAAGTGATATTTGCTGGACTGGATGGTAAAATAAACCTCAGTGGGGTGAGCACAGGATGCTCGGGGGGCCACAAGGAGGAGAAGCTTCATGAGTGCTCACCAGGTGGCAGGGCCCCAGGACAGGCATTTCTGGAGACTCAAGCTGAGTGAGCCAAGGTCTGGGGTCGTGAAACAGCCTGATGGCTCCGTCCAGGGAAGTGGTAACAGTGAGCTGGAGCCGGGTGAGAGGCAGCTAGGCCAGGACAGACGGGCCTCAAGTGCAAGGCAGAGGAATCACCGCCTGTGGCCAGTGGGAGCCCAGCGGTAGTTCCCAGACCAGCCTTCACTGCAGACCTGTCCGCTCCACCCACTCCAGGACCGCGGCCCCTGCCCCGCCGGCTGGCTTGGTGGCCTGCCATGGTCAGCCGAGCCTCGCAGTCACCGCCCCAAGCGCAGCCCTGCTCTGCTGGATGGCAGCCAGTGCTGCCAGGAATTCCCATCCGCCTGCCCACCCAACATGTGGCCCTTCCCTTTCCTCCTAAGAAAGCCCCTGTCCCAAAGCCCAAGCCCTGCCAGGAATCTCAGTCTCAAGGCAGCCCCGGGGGGCCTTCAGGCCAGGGCCAGGAGCTTTGGGGCAGAGGGCCGTCCCCAGGAGTCCTGCCAGCTCACCTTGGTTAAATCCCACACTGGTCCCTTTGCCTCCACCTAGAGACACGGCCTGCCCGGCTCCAGGAGTCCTGTTCTGAGTTGAGGCTCCAGACCTGTGCTGTGGAAAATCTAGTCTGAAGGGGGAGATGAGCATTTTTTTTTAAATGAACTAGAATAGAATAGAAAATCTCACACTCCATCACACAGTCAGGGTAAATATTGTCTGGTGAAACATGTGTTTCAGAGATATTTTTACCTGTGTGTGTGTACTGGGTCACAACGTCAAATGTATTTCTTACTATGGGTCAAGGAGAAAAATGTGAAAACCACAGATCCGGTAGGTGCGCTGGGCGGAAGGGCAGCTGGGGCAGAGTTCACCCCCTCATGGCTCAGAGGTGGGAGACTTATGTCAGTCCCAGCTCTGTCCCTGACTTGCTGTGTGACTATATGGGGAGGTCCCTCTGTTTCCCAGGAACTCCCTCAACTTACCCATCTGTGAAATGGGGATTGGGACACCTCTGTGCCAGGGCTGCCTGACATCCTAAGCTGAGGGCTGCTCTGACCTCTGGGAGTGGGGACGGGGGAGAGGGCTTCAGGAGGCCCTGGGGCCGCTGTCTCACTGCCCTTTCCTCTGGCCTCCCAGGCCTCCAGGCCCAAAGTCAGCATCCCTCTGTCGGCCATCATTGAGGTCCGCACCACCATGCCCCTGGAGATGCCGGAGAAGGACAACACGTTCGTGCTCAAGGTGAGCCCCACCCCGGGCCCCACAGATCCCTCATGGGTGGCAGAGCTTGAGGGCAGTGTCGGGGGAGGTGAAGGTAAAGGACCAGCAGCAGGGCAGGGGGAGGGAGCCCTGGTTGGGGGTCCCAGGATCCTACGCAGATGTCAAGCACATGGCTAGGATGTGAATCCTGGCCTGGGCTCCAAAGCCAAATGCCCCAGGTGTCGTCCAAGTCCACCATGTGCGGCCCCGTTCCCATTTCCTCCTGCGCCTGGGTGAAGGTCCTGAGTTTCACTTCCTCCCCTCCCTTCCCCCACTGGAGTCAGCGAGCACCCACCCCACAGACAGGAACTGGTAGCCAGCCTGCAGCAGTTATGCAAATGCTCCTGTCGCCAGCACTGGAGTGTGGGAACCTGCCTGGTCCCACAGAGGGCACAAAGGCCCTGAGGGTGGGCAGGGGGGCACCCCAGTGAGTCTGGGGGCAGCTCCTCTTTTTCCCAGGCTCCACATCGCCGGGGTGGCCTGCTTGGGTTGCTGAGGACACGGCTCCGGGCTGCCAGGGCTGTGGCCCTGTGCCTCCTTGGAGGATTAGAGCGTGTTTGTGAGGCCAAGTCCCCAAGGAGGCCTGGTTCTACCCACCCGAAGCTGCATGGAGGCCCCCCGCACCTCCTCTCCAGGCTCCCGGTTGGGTTTATGTTTTTACTGTCCCTGTTTGTTTAGTCATGAACTCTCTTATTCATTTAGCAAACGTTTGCCAACCCCATACCCTGAGTCACCCCAGGCGGGGGACTGAGGACACGGCCCCTCCCTGCCTGGCACTCTCATCTGCTGGATGAGACAGGTCAGAGCCTCGCCCCCGACAGCTGGGTGGCCTCTGTGTCTCTGATTATGCTCAGGAGCCCTGAGGCCAACGGGCTCACCTGCCGGCCCGCTGTGGGCCTCAGTTTCCCCATCCATTCAGAGAGGGGATGAAGGAAGTTCCGAGGACCGTCCCAGCTCTGAGATGCTGGGAGTCCAACTGCTCTTTACTGAGACACGTGACAAGAAGCTCAGAGCCCAGGCCTTGGCCTTAGAGACCTGGGTTCAGGCCCCAACACCTCCACCGAGCGCTAGTGTGACTTTGAGCGAGTTACCTGAACCTCTGAACGTCAGTCTTCTCATCCGTACGATGGGGAAAGCATCACCCCCCTCACGGGGCTGTTGGGAAGAGTTCATCAGACAATGTATGTGCAGGATCACACTCTGGGCCCGGCTTTCTCCTCTTTGTTTCCCTTCTGGAGGCTTCTTATCCCAGGGGCGTGGCCACAGAGGTGGAGTTCCAGGCGCAAAAGCGTGTGGGCCCTCAACTCGCTGCTGGGCCAGCCGGCCCCTCACAGACTTGAGGGTTGTGATGCCCTTCCACCCCACCTCCCCATCCCTTGCCCAGCCAGCATGGCCTCCTCCAGGGCCTGAGGACCTGAGCTCAGCAGGGCTGGACATCATCTCCATGATCCCCAGTGGGGGGCCCAGGAGGAAGGGGCTGCTGAGAGTGTGGGCTCCACCCAGGGCCCCCATTGTCTTTCCTGCTGCCCTCACCAGTGAGCCCCCAGGGGGGAGGGGTGGGATGAGCCATTTGTCCCGGGCTCCGGAGCCTCCTGCCGAGGGTGCTGACTGTGATCTGGACTCTCGCCACCCCCTCCCCAGGTGGAGAACGGAGCAGAGTACATCCTGGAGACCATCGACTCCCTGCAGAAGCACTCGTGGGTAGCTGACATCCAGGGCTGTGTGGACCCTGGGTGAGTGCCCAAGTGCTCCTAGGATGGGAAGACGGGGTGGGGGGCGCCTAGCTCGGCTGTGCCCTTGGTCCAGCCTCCACGGGGAGGGCAGGAGCTGAGCTTGACACATGGGCTTCTCCCATTGCAGTCCAACTCAGGTGGGTGCTGGCCAGAACGCCCACACTCCCATTCCCAGCAGGCCCTGTAGGTTCAGGGTCTGGGGACCTGGAGGGAAGTTAAATCAAGTCTTGTTCTCACTCCAGGGGAGGCTGAAACCACTAGGACAGGGGTAGTGATGGGGTGAGCCCAAAGTGCCAGGGGTGGGGGACCAACCGGGAGGCCCCTAATCCAGTCCTGGGGCTCCGAGAAGCTGTAGTGGTAGAGGTGCCCCCCTTCTCTGTGGCTTAAACAAAGGGCGGGCCTGAGCCTGGCAGAGGGGGCTGGGGGCGGCAGGGAGGAAGAAGAGAGAGAACAGCCCAGCAAAGGCTGTGGAGGTGTGCGAGGACCTGGGACTCGCAGGGAATGTCAGGCCCTCGGGTGACTGGAATTAGAGCCCGTGAGGAGGAGACTTCCGTGAGGGCGCCGGAAGCTGGTAGGTCGGGGCAGTGGGGAGCCATGGCTGGTAATAAGGGCAGCTGTGGTCAGCCGTGTGCGGGAGGAACAGCAGGGAGGCTGGCGGCGCCGCGCGGGAGAGGCCCGAGGCCGGAGGAGGAGGGGCAGCAGGCCAGCAGGCTGAGCACTTGGCAGGAGCTCCGGCTACTGGGGTGAGCCAGGCCCCGGGGGAGGGGCTGCTGCCTCCTGATTAAGAGCTTCATTTAAGGAAGCACAATTAAAGTCCTGAGCGCCTCCCAGGGCCCCCCCCACCCCGCCACCCCCATCCCCAAAGTGGCCGTTATCCCTCCCCTGCCGCCCTCCCAGCCATCGGCTCCGCAGCCCCCGTGAAGGTGAAAATCACTTTGTGGCACAGATGGGGAGA
Organism: Grampus griseus; assembly: GCF_964374135.1. Lineage (NCBI taxonomy): Eukaryota > Metazoa > Chordata > Mammalia > Artiodactyla > Delphinidae > Grampus > Grampus griseus. Next base: position 8,079,567 of record NC_139008.1, read on the forward strand.
CAAAGGCCCAGGGCAGGGAAGGGAGCTGGCCCCGGCCCCGCCCCCCACCACGCCCTGCCCCTGTATGAGGGCCTCCGTGGGATCCTAGGAGGAGGGCAGCCTGTCGAGGGTTAGGGGGCAGGGGTCATGTGACCTCCAGGAGAGCTGCACCCACCAGGAGACATCTCCATATGGCCCGGTCACTCACATGGCGGCCACAGAGCAAGCTGAGGGTGTGGCAGAGGGACAGGGCTGATGCTGGCCGCGGGACTGTCTGCCACTCCCGGCTCCATGAGCCTGCGGTCCGAGTCCCATGGCAGGACGTGGTTGCGCTTTCTTGCCTTCGCAGGGACAGCGAGGAAGATGCCGATCTCCCCTGTGCCCGGGGAAGCTGTCTGGCCAGCCGTGTGGCCTCTTGCAGCTGTGAGCTCCTGACGGATGGTAGGTGGGGACAGAGCTGGCTGGAGTAGTGGAGGCAGGGTCGGAGGGGACGGTCGCTCAAAGATGGTCAGACAGACAGACGTGCTTCTCACCTGCCATTTCTCCAGCAGCGGACCTGCCCCGTCCCCTAGAGACAACGGCAGCCGTGGTGACAGCCCCACACAGCCGAGCTCGAGATGCCGTCGGGGAGTCCCTGGTCCATGTCCCACTGGAGACCTTCCTGGAGACCCTGGAGTCCCCAGGTGGCAGCGGCAGTGACAGCAATAACACAGGTGCAGTGGGGCTGCACTCTTCCTGCTGCCCCTCCCTGCGCCCCCGCCCGAGGCCACAGGCACCCCCAGGCCTCTCCCAAGCCCTTCCTGAGCCTCAGAAGCAGTGACATTTCATCCCACTGGGTCCTTTGCACAGCTACTCGGTTGTTCTGGCTTTTGCAGGCTAGTCCGGGAATGTGACCCCTCCCACGGGCCCTGGTTTCAGTAGAAAACGCTCACAGAAAGGGGTGCAAAGGGTTGTAACGAGGGCTTGGGGACACAGACACTTGATCTGTTCCCAGGTTTGTTGCCGACTTAGAGAGTGACCCCAGGAAACTAAGTGATCCCACCAAACCAGAGAAAACCGGACGATGACTATGAAATAAGCATGTTCTGATGTTATACATACAAGCAGACACAGCTGGGGTACTGAGGAGTTTTGTTACTGGTTCAGGAGGTGCAAGAACATTTAATGTGTGTTATGTGAGAACAGAAACCATTTGCCAGTTGTTTTTTTTTTAATTAATTTATTTATTTTTGCCTGTGTTGGGTCTTTGTTGCTGCGTGCAGGCTTTCTTTAGTTGCAGCAAGCGGGGGCTACTCTTCGTTGCAGTGGCTTCTCTTGTTGCAGAGCATGGGCTCTAGATGCGTGGGCTTCCGTAGTTGTGGCACGTGGGCTCAGTAGTTGTGGTTCGCGGGCTCTAGAGCGCAGGCTCGGTAGTTGCGGCGCACGGGCTTAGTTGCTCCGCAGCACATGGAATATTCCCGGACCAGGGCTCGAACCTGTGTCTCCTGCATTGGCAGGCGGATTCTTAACCACTGCGCCACCAGGGAAATCCCACCAATTGCTATTAATGGTCTTTCCTTGAGACAAAAGGCACCCATTCCATCATGTGATACATTCTTATCATTAAACTATTTGCTAAACCAGTCTGTAGCTTAAATCTACATTCTCTTATTCTATCATTTTCTCCTCTCCGTGCCTCAGTTTACCTCATATGTTTAGTGGGTGGGTCAGCTCCCTGCCTCGTTCTAAATTACTCAGCAGCACCTTACATGCAAAAACCCAACAAGATGATGCATCCCTTTTCTCGTTTACGTGCCCCCTCTCTCCCCCACGCCTCTCACACTGTCATCCCTCTGCAGTGGAGGACGGAGCAGAGCCGGAGCCCGAGGCTGAGCCCGAGCTGGAGCTCTCTGACTACCCCTGGTTCCACGGGACACTGTCACGGGTCAAGGCAGCTCAGCTGGTTCTGGCAGGCGGGCCCCGGAGCCACGGCCTCTTCGTGATCCGCCAGAGTGAGACTCGGCCTGGCGAGTACGTGCTGACCTTCAACTTCCAGGGCAAGGCCAAGGTAAGTCAGGGAAGGCGGGTGGGGGGCACAGCGGGGAAGTATCCAGCCCAGGGGGAGGCGGGCTGAGGTGGCCCTGGTCCTGAGGCTGCACCTGCGCCCAGGAGGAGGCTCCACGGGTGTAGGGGTGGCATGGCTTCCCACAGGCCAGGCCTACCCCGGCCATGCTCCGAATCACTCGCCTCCCTCCTGCACCTCTCTGCTGGTGGCCGAGCCCCCAGGAGGCTGGGCCCTTCTGAGGGTTTGACTTTGACCCTGTGCATTGGGGATCACGTAGCACTAGGGCTTCTGAGGGTCTCCACCGAGAGCCACCTCCGTACAAGGCTGGGGTCCACCAGTGCTCCAAGCACGCAAGAGCCCCTCTTGTCCCCTGCTCAGCACAGTTCACCAGCCCCTCGTGGTCCCCAGCTGCGGGCCAGGCCTGTGCTCAGACCAGGCCCGGGGTTGTGGAAGGGAACCACATACAGTGGGCCCTAGAGAACCAGGCAGAAGAGGAGGAGCTGGGCCCGGCAGGAGGGCCACAGAGCAGGGGGCGCCAGAGGAGGCTCCTGACCCCACCAGCCAGAGTAGGAGAGGACCTTGACCTGAGACGTGCAATGGACAGAGAATCCTTGAGGTGAAGACAAGTGGAAGGGTGGTCCAGACAGGGCAGGGCAAAGGCACGGCTGTGAACCCAGAAGGCGGGCTCTCAAGGAAGGGCACTGCGTGCTAATAAAGACCTAAGGCACAAAGGAACACATGACAGAAAGTCCAGTGACCGTGGGGGGTTTCAGTGTGACAGAGTGGGCAGGAACCTCAAACTCCCCTCCCCCCATTCCGAGTTTCCGCTAAGGAAACAGACCCAGCCCTGGCTCCGCCCAGGACACAGTTCCCGTCAGTCCTTGCTGGAGGAGGGGGCACCCTAGGACTCCTGCTCCAGGCCTGCACTGGTAGCCAGTGTCCCAGCCCCCGGCTGGCCCCATGGGCAGCGCTTCCCTAGGGACTCCTCCTTGGAAAGCAGCTGCTCTCACCAGCTCCTCTGACAACCAGGCGCTTTACGCTGTCCCCGGCAGCCTGACCCGGAGTTTACTTCTCAACCAGCACGGCCCCAGGGCAGCCTCCTCGGAGGGCCCGGGTCTGATGCCTGCCCAAGCCAGAGGCTCGGATGGTGCCCAGCCCACCGTGGGGCATGGGGCAGGCGGGTGGGGTCGGGGGGTGGGGTCAGGATGTTTGGAGGGGAGACAGAGCCGGAGGCTCCACTCTTTCCAGGGCAAAACCCAGCCCTGAACTTTGTATTCACCACAGCTGGTGCCTCTCAGAGCACGGTGTCTGTCCAGAGTCCTGTGCAGAGCTAGAGAAGTTAGTGGTGGGATAGAGCCGCTTCCTACTCATACACCTCCGGGGAAGGAAGACCTCTGCCTTCCCAGGCCTCACTTTTCACCTTCAGATAAGAAATGTCTGGAATGTTTTTCCAAAGACTGAGAGGCACACGCTCCCTGGGGCCCAGCTCTGCCCTGGGTCTCTGTCCCCAAAGGCCCCACCCCGACTTGAGGCTGTGGTGTGACCCCACTATGCTGGTTTGGGCTGAGCCCCTTCCCTGTGCTGCCATGAGTGCTCCCCGGGTTTGCCCACACTGTTCTGGCAACTTCTGGCCCTGCCGAGTGGCAGAACTCACTCGTGGGAACACTCCCCTCCTCCCCAGGGTTTCTCTCTCCTGTACTAGGAGGCCAGCTCCCCCATCGCATGCACCCTCCTATCATCACCCCTGTTGCCACACACACCCCAGAGACGGCCACTCTTCCCCTTGTGAGATACACATGGAGCAAAAAAGGGCTGAAGCCAGAGACCTGTGGCTCACCACTAGAGACCGCAGGCCTGTGGCTCCTCTCTCCCTGAGGCGCCTGGCCCGGGTGGGCACTGTTCCTCCGTGCTGCACGCTCTCCCGCTGCAGCACAGTTGAGCAGCGTCTGCAGCCATTCGTCCCCAGCCACCCTGGGGGTTGTCTGCAGCCTGCTGGGCTTTGCCTGTACGGGGACAGTGGGCAGACCCCTAGCTGCTGGGGTGGGAGGGTCACCCAAACACGAGTTCTCTTCCTAGCTCTGTGCTCTGCGGCTGCGGGCGAGTCTCCCCCTCCCTGGGCCTGGGTTTCCCCATCTCTAATATGGAGGCTGTAATCTCTACCTTCTAGGGCTTTTGGAGACTAGGGATGGAGGGGGTGTGCGAGGGGCCTGATGTGGGCGCTTCCAGCATAGGGACAGATGCATGCTCCCTCCAGTCCCAGCCTGGCTCTGTGGCCCTCATTCCCCATCCCCGCCATAGGCATGACCCCCCCTAAGATGGGCTCATGTGTCAGGTGCCCCCACTCTGACACCACCCCTGTGGCCTCTGTGAGACCTGGTCCTCCCCGTGACCTTCCAAGGCACTTGCCAAGCGTGGGGCCAGTCCGAGACCCCCGCACCCCACACTGACCACACCCATCTGTGCCCACAGCACCTGCGCCTGTCCTTGAACGGCCACGGGCAGTGCCATGTGCAGCACCTGTGGTTCCAGTCTGTGCTCGACATGCTCCGCCACTTCCACACCCACCCCATCCCGCTGGAGTCCGGGGGCTCTGCAGACATCACCCTTCGCAGCTATGTGCGGGCCCAGGACCCCCCACCTGGTAAGACGCCCCTACCTGGCCCGTGCAAACAGACAGGTGGGCAGTGGGGGAGTCACCCTCAGGCTGCCACCCTGCTAGACCCGCGGGATGAGCACCCGGTCTTGGGCGAGTTGTAAGCAACCCGGGCATCAGGACTGGCGGGAGAGTGGCAGCCCTGAGGGAGCCGTGTCCTGAGTAATTCCCGGCAGGTGGAAGGGGGTGGAGTCCCTTAGATCCCTGCGCAGGTGGGGCTCAGCGCTGAGCTGTTGAAGGAAGGAAGCCTTGGAGGGGTGAGTGAGGGTGCCTGGCACGCGGGTGTCGCCTATACCCATGACTTTAGTTATCGGGGAGGTGGGCTGGAACCCGGCGCGCTGAATTCGGGTTCCCGGCTCCCTGTGTGATGCCAGGCCATCCCGTTCCTCCGGGGCTCTGGCCCCTGTCTGCACGCCGGGACTGGGGGTCGGGGGGTGGCCAGGGCCCAGGCTTGGCGCTGACGGCCCGCGGTCTCCCGTTGCAGACCCGGGGCCCTCGCCCAGCGCCGCGCCCGCGCCCCCCACCTGTTGGAGCGAGCCGGCCGGCCAGCACTACTTCTCCAGCCTCGCCGCGGCTGCCTGCCCGCCCGCCTCGCCCTCGGAGGCCGGCGGCGCCTCGTCCTCATCCGCCTCGTCGTCCTCGGCAGCGTCTGTGCCCGGCGCCTCGCGCCCGGTCGAGGGCCCGCTGAGCGCGCGCAGCCGCAGCAACAGCGCCGAGCGCCTGCTGGAGGCGGCGGGCGGGGGCGCCGACGAGCCCCCAGAGACCGGGCCGGGAGAGGGCGCCCGGGGCCGCACGCGCGCGGTCGAGAACCAGTACTCCTTCTACTAGGCCGGCGCGGGCGGCGCCAAGGCCCTGGGGCCACCCGGACCCGCCCGGCCGCGGGGCGATGGCCCACGTGGCCGTCCGTCCCACGGACCCTGCCGGCCCCCGCCCGGCGCTGGGTGGGAAAAGCGAAGCTCTTCAGTGAAGACATAATGTTATTAAAGAGCCTGTTTTAGGGACTGCACCTGGCTCTCCGTCGTCCTTTCTCCTGCCTTGGCCTCAGGCACGGCTCCTCCTGGGCCTGCCAGGGAGGAGGGAGAGCCACACACGGGCCCCGTGTAGAGCCCACCGTGGCCTGGCGCCTGCCCGGCCCCCACCCAGGTCTGTCTTAGGGGACCCGGCACCCCGTTGGGCGAGTGAAACCGGGAGAAAACCGGCAGTCCTGAAGGAGGTGCAGAGCTAAAGCGCTGGGCCCAAGAGGCCCACAGGGATTGGGGAGGGGGCTTTGGCGGAGCTGTGAGAGAGGAAGGGGGGAGGGATAACTGAGCAGAGGCTTTGGGGGCAAGAATGAGGGGAGGGTAGAGGAAAGCTGAGAAAGGAGGGTTCATCCTGGGACACAGTGAAGGATGGGAGCGAGGCCAGGTATGGGGGGCCTTGAATGCCAGCGTGAGGAGCTGGACTCTGGTGAGGAGAGAATAACTGTGTCCTTGGGCTCGTCATTGAGGTCCTGGCAGTGTGGACAGGATTTTCCCACATGAGCCCACTTGGGGATTGGGCAGTGGAAGAGGCTGGGCTTCTCACCTTTGACCTAGATTCAAACTTGCAAGTGGCCTAGAGGGTCCTCCCACCCCCCACCCCAACCCCTTGCCTCCCTGCAGGTGGAGGTCCAGCTGTGGCTCCTGCCTGGAGACACAGCCTGCTCGAGGTCCCAGCACCCCAGCCCTCAGGCAGTGGTCCTGAAAAGGATCTTGTGCCTGCTGCACCAAAGCACCCTCCCCTCCCCAAGTCCAAACTCTGCCTCGCCGCCTGGGGCCATGGACCCACGGTCCCTCTGCCCAGGAGCGCCCTTGTAGGGCTTGCATCCATGATGTGCATTTCCCAGACAGTTAATCCTCCTGGGACTGCTACCGCAGCACCTGCAAGCCCTTCCCGGTATGAGGGGCACCAGCGCCCCTGGGGGGCTCCCAGAGCTTTTCTGCTTGAGTTACCCAGTCCCGACTCACCAAATGACCAGGAAGTGACCGAGCAGTACTCCTGTTGCCATCACGGTGAGGGAGTACAAGGCTGGTGCTCAGAACAGCCCGTACCTCAGCTTCCGGCATCTCCATCCTTGCGGCTGGAGCTGCTCCGTGCCGTTGCCCGTGTGCCGTGGTGGTTTGGGGTCTGTGCCAGGCCAAGTGCAAGCCCCCATCCTCCTCGGGGGTCGTGGGGGTGAGGCTCAGGCTGGGCAGAGGACAGCGGGCTGGTGAGAGCTCTGCTTGGCTGCCTTCTACCTCTCCGGCAGCGGGAGTCTCCCCAGTGGCAAGACGGCCGAGCCCCAGACATCACCCCCAAGCCTGAGGCTTCATCCTTGCTCCCTCAGTGGAAGGGTTCAGTGGCCTCAGGGGTGGCGTTGAGACTCGAACACGGGGTCTGCCGTTCTTCAGCCCTCCTGCCTCTCCCTCCTGACACAGTCAGCCACCTTGGAGGCCGCTTTACCTGCTGAGAGCTCAAGGCAGGAATCGGCCCAGGAGTGAAAGCAAAAGGCACTGAAGGCTGAACCAGGGACCCAGAGCGTGACAAAGTGGGAAAGGGACTGTGCCCACTCTGAAGATGGCAGTCAGGCACTGTTCCTAAGGTGTTCCCAGGGTAAAGTGGATTCAGGGGAGAATGGTGGAAGAGAGGATGGCCGTCTCCGAGGGCTCTCCAAGGGCTGTGGCACGGAGGCCCGGCCGCAAGGGGTCAAGGGAAAAGAGGCGCTGTCTCCACAGCGTGGCCCCCAGGGTGAGACCCTCAGGGCTGTCACTCAAAGTGGTGCTTCCAGAAAGCCCAGACTTGGCGGGACTCTGGGGAAGCCATAGCAATTGCACAGATGGTGGCGACATTCTCAAGATTTTGCCCCTCAGCAAGCATTTCAGATGCCTGCTTGATGCACGGCCAGGCCCGTGGGGTAGGGGGGTGGGTGGCCAGAGAGAGGAGCCGTGCGCTGGGACCACACAGAGGACGTGCCCTGGTGACTGGGAGGACATGGCAGCCTTCAGAGGCCGGGGCAGGGAGTGGGAGATGAGACCAGCTGGGTTGAGAGGGCCTTGAGTGCCAGGCCAGAGATGGATGGAGGGTTTGGGGGGACCAGAGCCAGTTTGAAATGGGGGCTGAGATGGGCAGTTTTCTATTTGAGACGGATCACCCTGGGACCCAAGGATGAGGAGAGGATGGATTGGAAGGGGCAAAAATGAGGCCAGGGAGTCTGCAGTGAGGGGTGAGGGGTGATGAGCTGGACCAGGATAGAAGGGAGTGAGGAGGAGACCAGTGATGGAGGAAAGACCATCCCTAGACTGATGGAAGCGGGGAAGGGGGAGGATGGGGGAGGTGCAAGGGAATCTCCGGCTTGAGGCTTCGGAGGACAGTACAGCCCTTACTGGACCCACTTGGATTGCTCCACCTGAAGGGGGCTGTGGAGAACACGAGCTCCAACCCCATGCCTAAAGAGAAGGAAGAGACGTCTGCCGTCTTCACCAAGAAGCTCCAAAGGACTGTCGGTCTCTCTCCAGCCCGGGACTACACCATCCAAACCTTTTCTGTCCTCTCCCAGCTCTCCTTCAGGTAAGAGGTGGGGTTAGATGTCCCCCTACATAAGCCACAGAAGGATGCTTTCAGCTACCCCAAAATCTCCAAGATAAAGCACTCAGAGCCGTGGAGAGGCAAGCCACTACCATCAATGCACTCTTCTGGGAGGGGGCCCTCGACCCAGAGGCAGATCCACACTGAGGCTAGATCTGGGCCCTTGCACTTGACCCAGGGTGACCTGGAAACAGGGTTCCAGGGTAAACCAAGGGTGCAGGGTCTCCCTGGGAGGACGCCCAGGCCTGACCACATGGGGTGGGTTTTCCCTTCTGCAGCCACCCCCCAGCCAGACCAAGAAGTGGCAAATGCTGTGTCCTGCCTCCAGACATAAGGCTGACCTTGCTCCAAGGAGGTCACTGCCATAGAATTGAGGTATGTATGCTGGGGGAGGACGAGGGTCCACACTTGTGCCTGCCCCATCAAAATGGAAAGCTGGGTATTTTATGGCCCTGAAGGTGTCAGTTTCCTTCGAAATGGAACTGGTGTACCAGTGATGATTCAAATCGTTTTCTTCTGGCAGGCGCTTCTGACTCAGCCAAGTGTGAGCCCTTTTGGGGTAGAAGGAGTAAAATTCCTGGCACCAAGAAGTGTTCTTATATGCCTCGTGTTAAGAGACGGCAGCGTAGTGCACTAATGTAAATGTTGAGCAGTGAATCTCAATCATTCCCCCAAACTCCTTTAAAAAGATGCATCTGGGGCTTCCCTGGTGGCGCAGTGGTTGAGAGTCCGCCTGCCGATGCAGGGGACGCGGGTTCGTGCCCCGGTCCGCGGAGGGGCTGGGCCCGTGAGCCATGGCCGCTGAGCCTGTGCGTCCAGAGCCTGTGCTCCGCAATGGGAGAGGCCACAATGGTGAGCGGCCCGCGTACGGCCACAAAAAAGATGCATCTGGCCCAAACTGCCATCCTGCAAGTAGGAAGTTTTCTACAGTGACCCCCTCAAAGGCCAGGGGCTCTTAACCTCTTTTGTGCCTCAGACCCCTTGGCAGCCTGGTGAAGCATAGAGACCCCCGCACAGTTTTGAAGCATTTTTTAAAACTCATGAAGTAGGCTTGCAGAGAAAACCAATTATCCTGAAATTCAGTCAAAATACTAAACATAATCAAAAAGTAATCAAAATACATTTTTTTTAACTTGTGATGTGATCATATATGTGTTTGTTTACTCACACTTTAAATAGCAAGTTCTGGTGGCGCGTCTATGGATTAAGGTGATTTCAAGGTAGGGTTAGTGTAAATGATACTTCAGAGTTTCTGCAGCAACCAAGATGTACGACGAAAATATCACGGATTTCTACGAGGGCTTCTCAAGTGACAGGTGCTGTTGCTACTGCTGTGGTTTCTCCTTAAATGAAGGAAACGTAGTTTTTAGTTAGAGGTTAATTAAAATAAAGATGTCATTTTATTCCCCTTGAAGTAAATGGACTTACTGAATGGTTTATCCACAGACCATCCCAGGACCTCAGGTTAACAGCCCTGCTCTAAAGAATGAAGATACATTGCCTGTATTTGAAATAGAATGTTCACAAATAGCAGAGAAAAAAACGGTGTGATGAGGAATCAAAAAAGCCCTCAGCTGGTCCCTGATCTAACAGTTGGCTTGTAGCATAAATTAACCTCCTGGTTCCTACTTTAACATGATCAAGAATCCTGATCTTACAAAACAAATTGGACAAGGAGCCGGTCTTAGAAGGGAGAGGAGGCTTGTGTGTGATCTCGCACTGAGCTTGTTCTCCCTGTTTGGGACTGGATGGAGAAAGCTAATTAAAGGGGAAAAAAATTAAAGGTTTTTATTTTTAAATTTCTTTATTTATTTTGGTTGTGCCGGGTCTTAGTTGTGGCACGCCAGATCTTTGTTATGGCATGTGGGATCTTCTTTTTTTTCTTTAGTTGCGGCATGCGGGATCTTTTAGTTGTGACATGCAGACTTCTTAGTTGCGGCATGCATGTGGGATCTAGTTCTCCGACCAGCGATCGAACCCCAGGCCCCCTGCCTTGGGAGCACGGAGTCTTACCCACTGAACCACCAGGGAAGTCCCAAAATTAAAGGTTTTATGCCCATGTCGTTTATGTATTATAATTTTCAACTTGGAGCTTTTTAAGTTGGACAAATGTTTTGGAAACTAACTGAGACTGATATTTGGTGCTCAGGAGCTTTAAAGAACACCATCCAATCCGTAGAGACAGACAGTAGATTAGAGGTTACCAGGGTCTGGGGAAAAGGGAAGCAGAGAGTTATTGCTTAATGGGTACAGAATTTCTGTGTGGGGTGTTGAAAAAGTTCTGGAAATAGCTGTGGTGATGGTTACACAACATTATGAATGTAATTAATGCCACTGAATTGTACACTTAAAAATGGCTAAAATGGTGCTCGCTTTGGCAGCACATATACTAAAATTATAACGATATAGAGAAGATTAGCGTGGCCCCTGCGCAAGGATGACATGCAAATTTGTGAAGCGTTCCATATTTTTTAGTGGGTGAGAGGAAGCATCTCTTTATAAATCTATTCCAGCTAATAAATAAGAAAAAGGGATATAACTTGAATATTATTTTGCAACTCCCAATAAATAAATGAACCTAGGCATTAAGCTTCAACAACTGCTAACATCAAAAAAAAAGAAAGCAATAATCAGACATTGATCTTATATCTAGAAGGGGCTGCTGCTCCACTGTTTAAAAAGTTGAAATGTTTTAACCTCACAATAGCAACAATGTATTGCTTTCGTTTTGCCTAGTAAGGAGAACAATTTATTAATTTTCATCATGTACTCACAAAAAGGGTTACTTTTTCCAATCTATAAAGAATGGTATCATACACAATTTTTTAAATGGCTTAAAGTGGCATCTTTTATGAGAAATATGTATTCACAGTAAAAATAAATAAAATTAAGTAAGATAAGCTGTTTTAAAATGACCAGCGCATCAGTGAAATGTGGGACAACTTCAAGCAGCTAAATATATTGATACATGTAATTGGAGTCCCCAAAGGAGGGAAGAGGAAAGAGATAAGAGGACCCCCCAAAATGAAGAAATAATGGCTAAAATTTTTCAAAAATTGATGCAAACTGGAAACCTACAGATCCAAGAAACTCAACAAACCCTAAGTGCGAGAAACATGAAGAAAATTATATCAAGACATATCATACTGAAATTGCTTAAAGTCAGTGATAAAGAGAAAATCTTAAAAGCAGTCAGAGAAAAAAGACACATTACGTATTAGGATGACAATAGTTTTCTCACTGGAAATAATGCAAGCAAAAAGACAGTAGATTAACATCAGGAACAAGAGAGGTGACATTACTATAGGCTCTACAGATAATTAAAGGATAATAAAGGAATATTGTGAACAACTTTATGCCAATAAATTCGACAGCTTAAATGAAATGGACAAATTCCCTGAAAGATGCAAACTACCAAAGCTCATTTGAGAAAAATTAGATAACAGATACCAGTAGTCCTAATATCTATTAAAGAGTTTGACAATGTGGCTTAAAACCTCCCCACAAAGAAGACTCCAGACCCAGATGGTTTCACTCCTAAATTCTACCAAACGTTTAATGACACTTCATCCAAGATGTATGGATGGCAAATAAGCACATGCAAGGATGCTCAACATCATTAGTCGTTAGCGAAATGCAAATTGAAGCACCCTTTATAATGTCTAAAATTAAAAAGACTCACATACTAAGTGTTGGTGAGGACTGGAACAACTGGAATTCTCACCATCAGCTGGTGGGAATGCAAAATGTTTAAAATGCTTTGGAAAACAGTTTAGTAGCTTCTTAGAAAGTTAAAAATATAAGTACCATACGACCCAGCCATTCCACTCCAAAGTAGTCAACCAAAATAGGTGAAAGCATTTGTCCATAGAAAGACTTGCACGTGAATGTCCATAGCAGCTTTATGTGTTGTGACCGAGAACTGGAAACAGCTCAAAGGTACGTCAGTAGTTGAGTAGATGAATAAATTATGCTGTGACTGTTCATCAGTGGTTAAGAAGCCTCCTGCCAATGCAGGGGACACGGGTTCAAGCCCTGGTCCGGGAAGATCCCACGTGCCGCGGAGCAACTAGCCCATGCGCCACAACTACTGAGCCTCCACTCTAGAGCCCACGAGCCACAACCACTGAGCCCGCGCACCACAACTACCGAAGCCCACGCACCTAGAGCCCGTGCTCGGCAACAAGAGAAGCCACCGCAATGAGAAGCCCGCGCACCGAAAGGAAGCGTAACCCCCGCTCTCTGCAACTGAAGAAAGCCCGTGTACAGCAACGAAGACCCAACGCAGCCAAAAATAAAATAAATTAATTTAAAAAAAAAAAAGTAGCCAGACAAAAAGAGAGTACATACTGTATGGCTTCATTTCTATAAAATTCTAGAAAAGGCCATCTGTAATGACAGAAAGCAGACCAGTGGTTGCCTGGAGATGGGGGGTGGGCAGGGAGGGGAACAAAAAGGAGAGATTACAAAAGGGTATAAACAAACTATTGCGGGTAATGCCCATGTTCATTATCTGGAATGTGCTAATGGTTTCACGGTGTATACATATGTCACAACTTATCAAATTATACACTATAAACATGCAGTTTATTGTGTATCAATTTTACCTCAGTAAAGCTGTTAAAAAATGAAATAGCAAAACAGCTAAGAGATTACGGGTATTCTTTTATAATTCTCTTGGATAAGATCCAATTTTGTTTTAGAAAAGTAAAACCTTCTGAAGTTTTAAATAGCATTATTATTTAAACACATGATTTGGTATAATATATTAAAGCAAAGTACATAAAATTTGGTAAAAAGATGTTATATGTCACAGAGAGGAGGAAGTGTTCTCAGAAAAGAGGAGAAAATTAAAAGACTTTGATATCAGTATAAGAAAAGGCTTAGTAAAATTGTAATTAAGTTTAAAATATTTACATAAATTGATGATCGTTTTTGTTTTTAAATAAAAGATAATTTTTCTGTTCTGTCATCCTGCATTGCCCCCAGTACTCCTGTGACACCATAAAGTCTGCATTCCTAAGGCCCAAGTTTTGGTCTCTAATACCATGTTTGAATATACAAGACCAAGGCTCCTTGGAAAGAGTAGCTGATTCCATGTTTGAGGCAGAAAACCTCGAACTGGGCCTAAAACGTCTTGCTGTCAGAAAGCAAGAAGGCTTTCAAGGCTAACTGGGGATCCATCACTACAAAGAACAAAGAGCCAGCTTCAAGGGCTATCCACTGGCCAAAAGCAAAAATAAAATTATGGTCAATGGGAGTAAGTTGAGTTTGTGACAGACCGTGAGTCCGTGATACTCAAAAGAGACAAATATTTTTGGAGGTCAGTAACGTGATGTTAAAAATTTCCACTGAGGCTCAACATTTCAATAGATGTGAAATTCCAGAGGCAGATCATCAAATGCAGAATTTACAAAGGAAATGGTCATGGGCTGACTCTGGGTCTTCCGAATCCACTCCCCTATTTCAAGCACATGGAAGAGTTGAGAGAAGGAAAAAGGAGGATGGGAGCTACAGCTGTGCTGAGTTCCTCCCAAGGAGAGAGGTGCTTTCCACTTGCTCCCTTGAGGTTGAGAAAGCCTGACCTGTTCTCCATCTCATGTGTGAAAAAGCTAAAGGAGCCTGCGGCTTCAGGATAGAGGAGTCTGCATGTCTGGAGTTTCTCCGGGAAAGCGTTTAGATCACATCACAGGAAGTGCCTCAGAAAGACCCAGTATTTGGTCCTCTGAAGGATACAAGAAGGTGCCCACAAGCGGAGTCCGCTCTAGGCTCTGGCCAGGCTAAGGAAATGCCGAGGCATCCAGCCAGGGAGGAACCATCTCATCCCCTTACCTCCTCTTTTTTTGCCCCTACCAGGATCAAAACAGTAACTAGTAAGTGAGGATGTAAGCAGGGAGAGGGGGCAGAATCCACCCACAATCACCTTCCTGGACTGAAGGCTTTCTCCTGCCACCAGCCTTAGCTGGGGAAGGAAGAGAAATCTTAACTCTGAAAAGGAAAAGTTTCCTCCCTGTTGCCCTGACGACCATGCGCGTCTCTACATGAGCCATGTAGGCAAGACTTAACCACAGCTGACCTGAAGCTTGGCAGAATGCCCTGTGGCCCTCCCAGAACATGAGAACTTAGGAAGCTGCCTCCCCATCTTCCAGGAAGACATTTTCTCATTACCTCCTGGGTTCTAATGAGGTATGAGGTTCCCCGTCTTAGGGTACAGCCGCCAGCTATCAAACTACACAGAACTGACTCCTCAGTATCAGGGTGCCCCACCCCTCGTGTTGCATTGTCCTCTCTTGTTTTGGTGTCATCCTGTTGAAGAAGGGTCCCAGGGAGCTGCCACCTTGGCTGACCTTGCTTTTGCTCCTGATGTAAATGATGAACTGTCTGAATCTGAAAAGGTTTGTTGCTTTACCAGCCAAATCTGCCAGCCTTGCTCGATACCCCTTAGTGAGTTTGAGGTGGAGTCATAACTCACACTGAATTGGGCTGTGTCCTGTGACTTAGAGGGACAAGAGGACTTTTTTTTATTGTATCCATAAGGGGTGATGGATGCTAATTAAATTTTGCTGTAATTATTTCACAATATATGTAAGTTCAAACCATTATGCTGTACACCTTAAACTTAAACAGTGATGTATGTCAATTACATCTCCATTAAACTTGAAAAAAATTCAGTGAATCCAAAGAAGACAAAAAAGAAGATAAAGTAAAATAAAATGTTCCCCCTTTTCCGAGGCAATATTATGTGAATTCCCTAAATGAGGTACCCTGTAAGCTGGGAGAGGTACTGTAGGTAGGGAAGGCAAGCCAATATCCTGAATAATTTTCAGTCCTAGTAAAGATGAATTTCTACCTCTTCTAAGGTAGACAAACTCAAGTGCCATCCAATAGTGGCCCGGGGGCTTCCCTGGTGGCGCAGTGGTTAAGAATCCGCCTGCCAGTGCAGGGGACACGGGTTCGAGCCCTGGTCCAGGAAGATCCCACATGCTGCGGAGCAACTAAGCCCGTGCGCCACAACTACTGAGCCTGCACTCTAGAGCCCGCAAGCCACAAGCCTGCAGGCCTAGAGCCTGTGCTCCACAACAAGAGAAGCCACTGCAGTGAGAAGCCCGCGCACCGCAACGAAGAGTAGCCCCCGCTTGCCGCAACTAGAGAAAGCCTGCGCGCAGCAACAAAGACCCAACGCAGCCAAAAATAAAATAAATTAAAAAAAAATAGTGGCCTGGTCTCCTCAAGATAAGGTACCATATCAAATGCTCAGTGTTGGTTTCTGCTACTGATAGTTTTAACACTCGGTAGCTGCAGAATCTAGATCAGCCTTGGTGAGAGGGAACCTGCACCATTGGGTCCATGCATAGCCTACATCTCTGCTACCGTGGCTATTCTGCTGTGCAAGCGCTGGGGTGGCCAAGGACAGAAGCTGGCTGACGTGTACCAGACAAGTCATCCTGTTCTGTTTGTTAGGTGCGCTCTCTGTACTAGGTGTATTCTGATGGGCATTGGCATGAGACATAAGAAACCATACTTATAAAAAATATTTATTTGTTTGCACCGGGTCTTAGTTGCAGCACTTGGGATCTTTGATCTTTGTTGCGGCCTGCGAGATCCTTTAGTTGCGGCATGCGAACTCTTAGTCGCAGCATGTGGGATCTAGTTTCCTGAATGGGGATCAAACCTGGGCCCCCTGCATTGGGAGCATGGAATCTTAGCCACTGGACCACCAGGGAAGTTCCAAGAAACCATACTTTTTTTTTTTTTTTTTTTTTGGCTGCATTGGGTCTTCGTTGCTGCACGCGGGCCTTCTCTAGTTGCAGTGAGTGGGGGCTACTCTTCGTTGCAGTGCACAGGCTTCTTATTGCGGTGGCTTCTCTTGTTGCAGAGCACGGGCTCTAGGGCGTGTGGGCTTCAGTAGTTGTGGCACACAGGCTCAGTAGTTATGGCTCACAGGCTCTAGAGCGCAGGCTAAGTAGTTGTGGCACATGGGCTTTCCGCGTCATGTGGGATCTTCCTGGACCAGGGCTCAAACCCGTGTCTCCTGCATTGGCAGGCGGATTCTTAACCACTGCGCCACGAGGGAAGCCCGAAACCATACATTTTTGTATCCACTCCCCTACATCATCTACAAATCTTTTTCCCAGCCAAGCTATCCATCACTACCCAAGAGTCTGTGTATAGCCTGGCCTCTGACCACTTCTCCCTGAACACAGAGTTGATGGCAGCTGTAGCGCTCAAAGTTCTGCCCACTGGGAGAATTTCTATTCCATTCTCCACTTGGGATACCCCTGAGTGGGGCAGGTAGTGTAGCAGCAGGCCATTTTTGGCTCACACCAGCGTATCAAGACAACCTACTTTGAACTAGGCCCAGACTTTTCGTCCTCCATCAGCCGGTCTTGGTATTACCCACCCCTTCCTACATAGGTGAACACTAAGAGGTGCTTAGTGTACCAGAAGAGAAGTGAGCTGCCTATTCATTTTGTTTACTTGTGTCCTTCGGACCTGCTTGAATCAGATCCCAAAGGTACCATTTCCATCATACAATGATTGTACTGTGCCCACCTAACCTTATGACGTAGTGGATCTAATAGTATCCAGCTCATGACAGTCACTCCGGTTGCATTGACCATGATTCCCACAGACAGACTCAATTTCTTCCAGAGACTTAGTAGCCTACCAGAAGCTGCTTTACTTAATTTCCAAACTGTTAGGGATTTTTCCAGTTATCCTTCTGTTATTGATTTCTACTTTAATTCCATTGTGGTCAGAAAATATGCTTGGTATGATTTCACTCTTTTGAAATATAATGAGACTTGTTTTATGACCCAAGTACCTGGTCTATCTTGGTGGCTGTTCCATGTACACTTGAAAAGAATGTGCATTCTGCTGTTCTTGGGTGAAATGTTCTATAAATGTCAATTAGGTCAAGTTAATTGAGAGTACTGTTCAAATCTTCTGTATACTCATTGATGTTTTTGTCTACTTTTTTTTGAACTAATTGCCAAGGGAGCAGCGTTAAAATGTCCAAATACGATTGTGGGTTTGCCTGTTTCTCCTTTTAGTTCTGCCAGGTTTTTTTCTCCCCGTACTTTGATGCTCTGTTATTAGACTATACACGTTTAGGTTTGTTATGTCTTTCTGTTGAGCTGACTCTTTTATCATTAAGAACTGTCCCTCTTTATCTCTGATAATATTCTGTCTTACAGTCTACTTTGTTCTTAATAGAATCACCCCAGCTTTCTTATAGTTGCTTTTCGTAGAGTATATCTTTTTTTTTTTTTTTTTTTTTTTTTGCGGTACGCGGGCCTCTCCCTGTTGCGGCCTCTCCCGTTGCGGAGCACAGGCTCCGGACGCGCAGGCTCAGCGGCCATGGCTCACGGGCCCAGCCGCTCCGCGGCATGTGGGATCTTCCCGGACCGGGCCACGAACCCACGTCCCCTGCATCGGCAGGCGGACTCTCAACCACTGCACCACCAGGGAAGCCCGAGTATATCTTTTTGTATCTTTATATTTTCAATCTCTCTATGTCCTTATACTTGAAGCATGTCACTTGTAAAAAGCATACAATTGGTTTGTTGTTGATTTTTTTTAATCCAGTTGGGCAAGCTCTGTCTTTTGGAGACTGCATTATTTACAACACTAAATTTAATGTCTATCATCTTACTACTTGTTTTCCATTTGTTCCATCTGGTTTTTTGTTCTTCCTTTCCTTTATTGAATCTTTTGGATGAATCAAGCATTATTTTTCTTCTTCTATTTTATCTCGTCTATGGCATTTTAGTTCTACCTTTTTATAATTTTTTCAAATGGTTAATCTGGAGATTATAATATGCCTTTTACCTTATTACAATCTACCTTAAAATCGTATTTTGCAACTTCAGGAAAAATGTAAGAACTTGATAGTACAATTCCATTTACACTTCCTCTCCCCAACTTTCTGTGTTGTCATATAGTTTACTTCTACATGTGTTAGAAACCTCAGTATACACTGTACTCATTGTTGCCCTAAACAGTTGGTAGTCTTTTTAATTTTTTTTACTGTGGGAAAATATACAAAACATAAGGTATACCGTTTTAACCATTTTTAAGTGTACAGTTTAGTGGCATTAAGTACATTGACGTTGTTTAATCAACACGACCATCAATTTCCAAAACCTTCTATCTTCCCAAACTAAAACTCTGTACCCATTAAACATTAACTCCCCATTCCCCACTCCCCCAGCTCCTAGCAGCCACCATTCTACTTTCTGTCTCTAGGAATTTGGCTACTCTAAGTACCTCAGATAAGAGGAACATGCAATATTTGTCTTCTGTGTCTGCCTTATTTCATTTACATAGTGGCTTTAAGGTTTATCCATGTTGTAGCATGTGTCAGACTTTCCTTCCTTTTTAAGGCTGAATAATATTCCACTGTATGTATATACCACCTTTGTTTTTTTTGTTTTTTTTTAACATCTTTATTGAGGTATAATTGCTTTACAATGGTGTGTTAGTTTCTGCTTTTATACCACCTTTGTTTATCCATTCATCTGTCGCTGGACATTTAGCTGCTTTCCAACTTTGGGCTATTGTGAATAATACCTGCTATGAATATTGGGGTTCAAGTTATCTGTCCAAGTCCCTGCTTTCAGTTCTTTTAAGTATATACCCAGAAGTTGAATTGCTGGATCATATGGGAATTCTGTGTTTAATTTTTTGAGGAACTGCCATGCTATTTTCCGTATCTTGAAAAATTTTTTCCATTTACTTACCCATTCCAGGTTTCTTCTTTCCTTCCTGAAGATCCAAGCTAGCTGGGGGTCTCATAGTGTGGGTCTGCTAGAAACAAAGACTCTCAGCTTTTGTTTGTCTAAAACATTTTGCCTTAGTTTTTGAAGAATGTTTTCACTGGGCATAGATGGCTAGGTTAGCAGGGTTTTCTCCTTTCAGCACTTTAAAGATGTCATTCCATTCCTTCTGATTTCTATAATTACTCTTAAGGAGTAAGCCATTGTTGTTATTGTTCACCTGAATATAATGTGTCTTTTTTCCTCTGGCTATTTTATTTATTTATTTATTTTTAAGTATTTATTTATTTGGCTGCTCCGGGTCTTAGTTGCAGCATGTGGGATCTAGTTCCTTGACCAGGGATCGAATCTGGGCCCCCTGCATTGGGAGCACAGAGTCTTAGCCAGTGGACCACTAGGGAAGTCCCTTTGGCTATTTTAGAATTTTCTCTTTATGTCTTTGGCTTTCAGAAGTTTGACTCTGGGATGCCTAAGTATGGTTTTTTGGTATTTATCCTGCTTAGAGTTTACTGAGCTTCTTGAATATGTGGATTCATGTCTTTCATTAATTTTAGAAATTTCTCAGCCATTATCTCTTTTTTTTAATTCATTTATTTATTTTTATCTTTGGCTGTGTTGGGTCTTTGTTGCTGCACGTGGGCCTTCTCTATTTGCAGCCAGTGGGGGCTACTCTTCGTTGCGGTGCGCAGGCTTCTCATTGCAGTGGCTTCTCGTTGTGGAGCACGGGCTCTAGGTGAGCAGGCTTCAGTAGTTGCAGCACATGGGCTCAGTAGTTGTGGCTCACAGGCTCTAGAGCACAGGCTCAGTAGTTGTGGCTCATGGGCTTAGCTGCTCCATGCAATGTGGGATCTTCCAGGACCAGGGCTCAAACCTGTGTCCCCTGCATTGGCAAGTGTATTCTTAACCACTGTGCCACCAGGGAAGTCCCATTATCTCCTCAAATATCACTTTGTTGCCTTCTTTCTATCCTCTCCTGCAGGGTCTGATTTTCAGCATAGACTTTCCTCCAGATACTGGAGATGAGAGTCTCTCTAGGTGTTGCTATGTAGGCAGCCTTTTGGTGCTGGGTTTCATTGGCTGCCCTGAGTCTGTTATTCTCTTTTTTCAAATATTATAGGGCAGTAAAGAAAAACCAGGCAACTCCACAACTCATATAATTGCCATTTCCTTCATATACTTCAAGATCTAAGGCTACAACATAAGTGATCCACCTCAGGTGAGATTCTTAGCAACTGTGATGCTCTATCCAGAGAAGAAAAAGACATGGGCACTTGAGGTGGGCAGCTGTCCGTGTATATAGTAAACTCAAAGGGAAGCCAAAGAGACGTGGGTTGTGGCATCAATAGCATCTTCTAGGGACTTCCCTGGTGGCAAATCCGCCTGCCAATGCTGGGGACACAGGTTGAGCCCTAGTCCAGGAAGATCCTACATGCCGCAGAGCAACTAAGCCTATGTGCCACAACTACTGAGCCTGCACTCTAGAGCCCTAGAGCCACAACTGCTGAGCCCGCGTGCCACAACTACTGAAGCCCGCACACCTAGAGACCATGCTTCGCAACAAGAGAAACCACTGCAATGAGAAGACCATGCCCCGCAAGGAAGAGTAGCCCCTGCTCACAGCAACTAGAGAAAGCCCGTGCGCAGCAATGAAGACCCAATGCAGCCAAAAAAAAGGAAAAAATAGCATCTTCTATACAGGATAATGGGCAATGAGGAAAGTTCTTTAGAGAAAAATACCAGCTTAAAAATGCATAAGGAATGCTGAAATTAGAAGTTCAACATTTTGTAGCACACAATGAAATAATGGATCCAGGAACAGCCATTACAGGCTGCAAAAACCATTAGGTAAGATTTTTGGAGCTTTCTAATGGATAGATTAGACTGCCAATGTCTAACCCCCAATCAATCCTAACATGACTAAAAGCAGGACAAACAGTCACAATGGGGATCCTGAGGTTAGATGATGGAAAGAACACAGCACCTCTTATGAAGCACACAAACAAACAAAAATTGAACCTGAATTTAATCAAGTCTCTAGATCTAATTATGAGTTTACCCCAAAAATAAATAATAATAGGGGCTTCCCTGGTGGCGCAGTGGTTGAGAGTCCGCCTGCCGATGCAGGGGACATGGGTTCGTGCCTGGTCTGGGAGGATCCCACGTGCTGTGGAGCGGCTGGGCCCGTGAGCCATGGCCGCTGAGCCTGCGTGTCCGGAGCCTGTGCTCCGCAACAGGAGAGGCCACAACAGTGAGAGGCCCGTGTACCGCAAAAAAATAAATAAATAAATAATAATAAGGGGATAGAAGGACATATGAAAGGATGCCAAAAAAAGCATTTGTCCAAATCCCAAAGTGAGAAATTCTATAGGAAAAAATATTCTGTTTCTTCAACAAATAATTGTCATGAAAAAGAAAGAAGGAGGGGAAATGATATGGGTAAGATAAGACACGGGAACTAAAGATGATAATCCAACTGTAAAAGAAAATTTTTTGAGACAATTGGGAAATTTTAAAAATTGGCTATTAGTTGATGCTAAGGAATTATTGTTAATATTTTTAGGTGTGATAGTAATATACTGGATTTTTTAAGGTTTTTATTTGTTATGGATACATCCAGAATCATTTACAGATGAAATAATCTGATCTCTGGAATTTGTTTTACCAGCAGGAAGGGGGAAAGGGCAGGATGGAAAATGTTGATAATTGTTGAAGTTAGGTGATGGGTGCATGGGAATTACTTTGTATTTGCTCTTCTTACGGCTACTTTTTATCTTCATAATTAAAATTTTTGAAAAGCGGTTTGATGGTAGAGGGAAGGAGAGTATGTAGAGAAGGACGTAGAGTCTGGGGAGATGGAGCATATGCTGAAGGAGAGAGTGAGAACACTGGGAAAAGATGAAATCACTGATGGAGCCAGTTCTGGAAGGTCCTTGGAAATAGGATGCTGGACCCAGGTGGCAGGCTTTTCCTTGTCAAGGGTAACATTATATTCCAGCCTCCATCAGCTGAATTCCAGCTTGTGTCCTGTTCACAAATTTCATCTTCATTGGCCCTTACAACTATTCCATGAAATGAGTGTAATTATTCCCATTTTAGAGATAAGGAATTAAGGCTTATAAAGATTGATGACTCACTCAGGGTCAAATAATCAGTAAATAGCAGATCCAGGATTTAAAACAAAGTTTCTATACTCCAGATCTTCTGGTCTTTATAGCTGTGAGACAGGCTGAAAGGTGGGGGGGTAACATTTCAACCATTGGAGGGGAAAGAGGGAGCAGTACATTCAGCCTTATGGCTGATGGCTGGTGGCCTCTGCTCCTTGAAGCTGGGTGGGAGGCACTTAAGGACAAGGGTGCAGGCCCTACTCATCATTCTGGGGCTGCCAAGGAGCTGAAGAGGAGTGAGTCACATTCCGGTTCCAGGACGATCTGGGCCCACCAGTGAGACAGAGGTATCCCCACAAGGAAATTCAGCAGGGAGAATTATCAGGTCCCTGTCATGGCCCCTTCCCACTCTGCTGCAGCTTCAAGAAACATGGGTGCAAAAAAAAGAAAGAAATGGTCCCTAATAAATCCCTCAAGTTCTAGACATACTCCTCCACAGCCCCATCATGCAGTAGCTGCCTAGCTCCTCACGATAATTAAGGTCATTTATTCCCACCCCTTCCTTTGCTGCTATTTCCCCAGGCCAAAAAGCCCCAAATGAACAGGTGGTAATCAGAGCTTCAAATCCACTGGAACCCTTACTGTGTCCCCCAGTGTTCCATGACCCCCAGGAATCAGAATTTCTTTTCTTTTTTATTTTAGATTTACTTTTGTATTGAGGTAACATTGGTTTATAGCATTATATAAGTTTCATGTGTACAACATTCTATTTCTTTTTTTAAAAATTAGTTTATTTCTTTCTTTTTGGCTGCATTGGGTCTTCGTTGCTGCACGCGGGCTTTCTCTAGTTGCAGCGAGCAGGGGCTATTCTTCATTGCAGTGCACAGGCTTCTCATTGTGGTCGCTTCTCTTTGTTGCGGAGCACAGGCTCTAGGCATGTGGGCTTCAGTAGTTGTGGCACGCAGGCTCAGTAGTTGTGGCTTGTGGGCTGTAGAGCACAGGCTCAGTAGCTGTGTCGCACAGGCTTAGTTGCTCCGTGGCATGTGGGATCTTCTTGGACCGGGGCTCGAACCCGTGTCCCCTGCATTGGCAGGCAATTCGCAACCACTGTGCCACCCGGGAAGTCCCAACATTCTGTTTCTACTTCTATGTACCCTACAGTGTTCTCACCACCAAATATTTAGTAGGAATCGGAATTTCTCATCCAGCCGAGACTAAGTTTGAAAAAATGAGAAGTACAGGTTTGCAAGCAGATTTCAGGGGTGGTAGTGAAAGGAACCACTTACTTCTTCCACCTTTTGGTTCCCTAATCCATGAATTCTAACTATAGGGCATGCAGGGCCATGTATCAGCTGTAGGTTCCATGCACACTTCACGTCCTGGTGGATATCCCTTCAACCTCTCACACCTCATCTAAGAATATAACAGTCCACTCTATGTTCTATTAGGTCAGCTGCTTTCGGGTATTGTGGTGTGTACAATCCCATCACCATGTTGCATCTCCTTTACCATAAAATGATCCCCTGGTCTAAAGAGATATTGTGCCGGGTCCCTTGCTGGCAAATCCAATACATTCTGCAAGCCCTTGAATGATGGTGCTGGCAGAGGTACTGCAGGTAGGGGAGGCAAACCCTTATATGGCACAGAATAAATTACAGTAAGACAAATGCCTCTAGGGCGAAAGGTGGTCAGTGTAACAAACTTGCCATCAGGAGGTTGACTGGGCTCCTTAAAGGATAATGCTACACGAAGGATCATTCCACTCAGGCATTCAGCAGCAGCAGCAATATATCAGCCGTGGTGAGAGGGAGCCCATCTGTTGTGCCCGTGCATACCCTTCATATGGCTACTCTGTTCATGGACTAATTGCACAATCACTGGAGTGGCTTAGGACAGGGTTGGATGACCTCCACTAAACAAGCCATCTCGTCTACCCGGTGATGAACGCCGCCTCTGTGCAGACTGCCAATCTGGATGCCTTCTGACCTTCATGCCTTGAGTTGATGGTTGGTTAACCTGAACATGCATGTTCTCCTTTCAAGTCTTATAAAGCAGTTAACAAAAAGCAGCCAACAGCACAATACTTACACTTTCCATCGCCCCCATGCCTTTCAAGTGTCATCATTGCACATAAACTAAATCTAGTTTATTGAGGTCTATCATTTTCATACAATTAAATTCACCCTTTTTAAGTATAGAGTTCAATGAGTTGGACAGATTGTGTGTTTGTGTACCTACCACCACAATCCAGACACACAACGTGTTCATCACCCCAGAAAGTTCCTTCGGGCCCTTTACAGTCTATCCCCTTCCCGTATCCTTGGCCTGTGGTGACTGCTGATCTGTGTTCTATCATTTTGCCCTTTCCAGAGTGTCAAGTAACGGAATCATTCAGGTTGTAGCCTTTTGGATCAGGCTTTATTCACTAAGCATAATGTTGGGGTTTTTTTAAGATTTTTTTTTTTAATGTGGACCATTTTTAAAGTCTCTATTGAATTTGTTACAATATTGCTTCTGTTTTATGTTTTGGTTTTTTTGGCCGCAAGGCATGTGGGATCTCAGCTCCCCAACCAGGGACCGAACCCGCACCCCCTGCCCTGGAAGGCGAAGTCTTTAACCACTGGACTGCCAGGGAAGTCCTTAAGCATAATGCTTTTGAAATCCATCCATGCTGCTGCAAGTACCAACGGTTCCCTCCTTTTTATTGCTGAGGTGTGTGTCACTGAATGGATACATCACAGTTTGATGGACACTTGGGTTGTCTCCAGTTTTGGGCTAGTTTTGAATCAAGCTGCTGTATGTATTCACATACAGGTCTTGGTGGACATATATCTTTATTTCTCTAGGAATGAGATTGCTGGGTTGTGTGGTACTTATCTTTATAGGAAACTGACAAACTCTTTTCTGAAGTGGGTGTATTCTTTGTTTTTATCTCCATTGGTGGAACTGTTCTCTAGTCACTGACAGAGACCATTGTAGAAAGACCGTTGACTCACTAATTCAGTGAGAAGCTGAAACTATGGAATAGTTGTGAACATTTTTGCTGTTTTAGTTCTTTAAGTATCAATCGCAACTCAAAGGATTGAGGTGGGAATTCCCACCCCTGGGTGACCAACTGTGCTGCTTTGCCCGAGACTCTCCCCATTTTAGCACTGGAAGTCCGGCATCCTGGGAAATCTCTCAGTCTTGGAACCAAACTGGGACAGGTGATCACCCTGTTATTGAGTGTCAGGCGCTGTGCTGGGCGCTGCACATCTGTCACATCATCTTATCCGCTGGCCAGTGTCAAGGGTAGGTTTGCTTGTCCCCAGCCTGCACGTAAGGAAACAGCCTTTGAGAGGTTAGGTTGCTTGCCCAGCCCACGCTTCAGAGCAGGTGGAGCCAAACTTTGCCGTCAGATCTGCCAGACTCCACAGCATTGGTGTCTTTCAGGTCGGTAGACGTCATTCCCTAAGTGCCCAGTGCTGGTGCCTCAGGGGCACCAGCTGCTGGCACGTGGGCCTGGGTGGAGCTTTGCTGCCCTCTGGTGGCGGACAGGATGTCACTCAGAGTCTGAGTCCACTCTTGTGGGACAGTTGGTGAGGAGTGGGAGTGGGTAGGTACCCTTTCCTCCCAGGGAGCAGGACCTCAAATCTGGCTTCAGCCCTAGGAGGGTGCCACCTGGATGGCCCCACCATGGTCTGCTTGAGGGCCTTGGTCCATCTATCCATGAGTCATGTGATCACTCAGGCCCTCACAGCCCCAGCCTGCTGGGTTGGAGTCTGGGTGACCCTGAGCCAGTCACTCACCCCTCTGGGGCTCTCAGTTCCTTAACAGGACGACAAACATGTCAACACTCTTATACTAGGCTTAGACATTGAGGTTGCTATTATCAGCTCCTTCACAACTACATGCCTTAACTCTCCCCCATCTTGGTGCACGCATTCATTTCATTCATTCATTTAACTTCCATCCAGCAGCTGTCTGCCAAGTACCAGCTCTGGGCCAGACCCTGAGCTGGGGGTATCATCGAGACGGTTGCCCTGCTAGCTCTGTAACTGTCTGCTCATCCACTGTATTGTGTGCTCTTTCATTCATGGAGTATCCATTTCTTTGTTGAGTGTTCATTCATTCTTTCTCGTAGGCACTGACTTCCTCATTCACTCATTCATCCATCACTAGGTTATCTCATTTGCACATTCACTCATTCTTTATTTTTTCAGACTCTTCCTTCCTCCCTCCCTCCCTCAATCCTCTGTTCTGCAAACATTCTGGAAGCACCACTCTAAGCCAGAATTAGATGCTGGGATTCTGGCACAACCCTCTCCCAGACATGTGGGTAGGCAGATGGTGAAGACACCCTGTAACTACCACATGCCAGCCACTGGGACTCAGAGCAGGGGGAGCACCAAGACGGGAGCAACTGACTGCCTGGAGGAGGAGGCTGGGTGGGGGCAATCAGAGAAGGCTTCATGGAGGAAGTAGCATTTAAGCCAGGCAAAGGAGGGTGTATGGGAGTTCTCCAGGGAGGAAAAGGCACTCCTAGTTTTTGTCTCGTGGTGTGTTTGGGGAAAAGTGAGGTGCCTGGGGTTTGTGATGTAGGGTCATGTGTGCATGACCCAACCCAGACCAAGCCCTCCCTGGGTTCCAGTGACAGACGTGGGTCACTCAAGGACTTCCCCTAATTCAGCAACCTTGGCCCCTGGAAAACCATCCACTATCAAGTGGCCAGGAATGGCCTTAGGGCATTAATAGAGCACCCTCCAAGCAACCACCACCTGTCCACCTGTCCATCCTCTGGGGACTCAGTGGGAGAGCTGTCCTAGGCTGGGCGGGCTGAGCAGGCAACAGCAGCAGTAGTATCTGAGGTGCCTGGCTCCCAAGATCCCATGTTCATCCAGCAACATGAGTGTCTGGCTGTGGGCCAGGACTTGCCCCAGATAACTGGAAATGCAGCAATGAACAGGACAGAACTCCCACTCTCTAGGGGCTGACAAATGATAAACAAGAAAAGCAATTATGAAGACCACCAGGAACACACCTGTAGTTGAACGAATTGGGTTTATTGCCTCTTTTGAGAAGGAAGACAGCATGTACCTCAGTAAGAGGGTGTTTGGGGGATTCCCTGGCAGTCCAGTGGTTGGGTCTCCGAGCTTTCACTGCCTAGGGTCCAGGTTCGATCCCTGGTCAGGGAACGAAGATCCTGCAAGCCCCACTGCGTGGCCAAAAAAAAAAAGTGTTTAAAAAGGCTTATTATAGGGACTTGCCAATGCAGAGGACACGGGTTCGAGCCCTGGTGCAGGAAGATGCCACGGAGCACCTAAGCCCGTGTGCCACAACTACTGAGCCTACACTCTAGGGCCCGAGAGCCGCAACTACTGAGCCCACGTGCCACAACTACTGAAGCCCACGTGCCTAGAGCCCGTGCTCCGCAACGAGAAGCCACTGCAATAAGAAGCCTGCGCACCGCAACGAAGAGTAGCGCCCGCTTGCCACAACTAGAGAAAGCCCATGTGCATCAACGAATACCCAACACAGCCAAAAATAAATAAATAAATAAATAAATCTGGGGGTGGGGGGAAGGCTTTTTATAGAATTTGGGCCCGCGTTAGGTGATTTGGGGGAGGGTTCAAGTAAGTGGGCTTTTACTCTGGAATAGATGTCAGGAAGAGGGGACAATTCTACGACTGCAAGTCTTAAATCTTTAAAGTGAAAGGCTAATGCTGTAAGGAAGCACCAGTTACTTAAGTCAGAATGGGGAAACAGTTGGTCTTTTTCTGGTTCCAACAATATTCTTGTTTTCATCTGGCTTTGAACATGATTACAGAGCAGTCTTGTTTATGCCTTGCTCCATCATGGTCTCGGAATGGCCTTGCACTACCGTGGTGTTCTGGGAAATTGTTTTATGTCCAACAGGAGAATACCAAGGCCTAGCTGTGAGTGCCAGGCTAGTTCCCAGATGCGAGGAGCAACTGTTCTCTTTCTCATAAGAAAGGCCCATTCACTCGACCGAGGTATATTTGCTGGGAGCCAGGTGCAGAGTAATTCGAGGTGGACAAAAGAGATTCGGCCCCAGTCCTAAGGGAGCTCGCAGTGACGTCTGTGCCGTCTTAAACACGTTGTCAGAAATGGCAAGGGGAGTGGACCAGATCCAAGGAACCACCAGGACAAAGGCCTGGGGGCGGGGGTGGGGGATGCTAAGAGGTCGGGGTTGAGGGCTGGAGAGGTCGCCTGGGGTCGGAGAGGTCGCCTGGGGTCGGACCCTCGGGCACGCAGGGCCAACCTCTCCCCCAGGGACGTGGGCATTCGCTGCGCTGATTTGCTCAGAAACATGAAAAGAAATCAAGCAGCTTTAATCAAAATAACCCACCGGGGCTTCAAGCTCATTAATATTCAGCATCCTGCTTCCGGCTGGCAACTCCGCTCCAGCCCCGCCCAGCTAGGAGACTGCGCTTGCGTCGCTGGCGCGCGGCTTTGTCGTCATACGCACGCGCGCAGCCGCTCGCCAGGACGGCTGCAGAGCTGTCATGGCGAGCCCGGCTGCCTCATCCGTGCGACCGCCGAGGCCCAAGAAAGAGCCGCAGGCGCTCGTCATTCCCAAGAATGCGGCGGAGGAGCAAAAGCTCAAGCTGGAACGGCTAATGAAGAACCCGGTGAGACGAGGCGCGGGCTGACGGCCCTTCCGAGTCCTACCCCCTTCCTTTCTGGCGTCTCTGGGCGCTAGCGGGCCCTCTTTCCGCGCTTCCGAACTCTGGAACTCGGTACCCGAACCCCAGGGTCAGACCTTAGGAAGGAGCAGGCGGCCCCGGAGATAGTGAGCTATTTTCTGCTCTCATGTTAGAGCCAAGCCTGGATGAGGGCGCTGCGAAGCGGCTTTTCGTGCTCTAAGACCCTTTAACTTTGTGAACAGAAGCCTTAGACTGGAAAGATATAATCCGTGGGTTAGCACAAGGGTTTATTTTCTTCTAAACAGCACTAATTGTTAGAGAGGCATTGGCCAAGACACCTGGGGTTGGAGGTTTCCAGCCATAAACGATGAGTCGCGTTTCTGAGTTCTGCCCTGAAAAGTTGAGTGTAGCCCTGGCAAGGCTGTGGGCTCTGATAGGACCCAGAGTATACAGGATGAAGTAAAGGCAGAGGGAAGAAAACAAACTCAGCTTTGGGTCCAGGAAGCAAAGCAGCCTTACTTCACTACTTCAGTTAAAGTTTTTTGGTTGAAAAAGATGTCACTTTGTCAGCCGGTTTATACATACAAACGCTTTCGTGTTTAAATGTTGCAGGACAAAGCAGTTCCAATTCCAGAAAAAATGAGTGAATGGGCACCTCGACCTCCCCCAGAATTTGTCCGAGATGTAATGGGTAATGTCTTTTGGATGTGGGTGTGTGTTTAAATACAGTTTTTAAAGTCTAGGTATTAAAAACTCTGCAGTTACCATTTGTTAATTACACCCCGATAGGAAGAAAAAAAAGTTCACTTATTCAGTATTTTGCTCTTACAATGAAGGGGTATTGTTGCTTGTGGTCTGGCATTAGAGAACTTTCTTCTGCATTGTTTTTAATACCTTGTTTTTTCAAAATGGAAACAGTTTCTATTTTGTTGGGTTGTAAGTTAACTAACTATAAAGAGAATAAATAACAGGTGTAAAAAATTAGAACCACCTGTTATCTATCATTCTATTTGTAACATTTTGATGTAGTCCTCCAAACCTCTTTATAGTCAAAACCACTCATGCTTAAGAAAAAATGTTTACAAGAATATGGTTGTTCTACACATACTATTTGATAACCTACTTTTTTTCACTTCATATATCATGGACATCTTTTCAACTAAGTAGAAAAGCATGTCAAATGTGAAATCATCTGGTGGGGGAGGGAAAGGTCACAGGCTCTCTTTTAGGTTTCTGGTCTCTGAACGATAGTCTGCTTGTCCTCCTAATACTGCGCTAGAGTGGAATTTTTGGTGACTTCACATTCAACATTCACACAACAGATATT
This sequence comes from Grampus griseus, assembly GCF_964374135.1. Classification (NCBI taxonomy): domain Eukaryota; kingdom Metazoa; phylum Chordata; class Mammalia; order Artiodactyla; family Delphinidae; genus Grampus; species Grampus griseus. Next base: position 8,109,681 of record NC_139008.1, read on the forward strand.
TACAATATACCAGCCAGTGTGCTAGCTTCTGGGGTACAATGGGGAATAGGGCAGGCTTGGTCCCTTCCATCACTTCTAGTACCTTTCTTTGGTTCCCTGTGATTAAGAGTAGCCTGTGTTGGTAACTGGATATCATCAAACGCTCTGGACTGTCCTGGCTTTAGGTTCAAGCGCTGGGGCTGGCAGCGGAGAGTTCCATGTGTACAGGCATCTGCGCCGGAGAGAGTACCAGCGACAGGACTACATGGATGCCATGGCTGAGAAGGTTAGTGAGCCAGGACGCTGGCTGAACCCTTGGGTTTAGGCAGTGTGCACTTAAACCTTAGAAAAAAACACTTGAAGAAGAGTAGATACACCTGGTTGTGGCTTGTGTGAGGGCCGCCTTGTAAATTCAGCAGGAGAAACAGATGTCAGGTGGAGTCCAGGGTACTTCTAGGTCAGATCCAGCATGGCAGGATGCTCACACTAGAAAATGAATGAGGGGAGGGAGTCTTCCAGGTGGTGGAGAGCCCAGCAGAGTCCCCTTTCCCTTCCAGGCCATTTGCCATGGAATAGAAGCAGGATCTCACACCACTTGAGTTATTATTTCTTTATAGTTTCTGTTTTTGGCTGAATGCCTGTAATTCCAGTTAGCTGTGTGTTTGGTGCTAGTAGTGGTGTGCTTTCCGGTGTTTTTGCCTCTTTGAGTTTTCTAGCTTTGAGACTAGCATTTCTTCATGACAGGTGTCAAATAATAATTGATTAAGAATGGAGAATTACTGGCAGCTTCCTGCTGGTCTAGTGGTTAGGATTCAGTGCTTTCACTGCTATGGCCCGGGTTCAGTCCCTGGTCAGGGAACTGAGATCTTGCAAGCCATGCAGTGTGGCAAAAATAAATAAATAAAGATAAAAATTAAAATTAAAAAAATTTTTTTAAAGAATTGAGAATTGCTTTTGAAATTGTACTGTAAGAACTGTTAAGCTCTCCATTGATTGATGGGAAAGGCCAGAAACCTCTCTCCTATTGCTCTTAAGAAATATTCTTTTGGACATTTCACTTGTCTTCTTTCTGGAATTGAGTTTTGGAGTTATTTTATCCACTCCAAAAGTTTTGTTTGATTTTTTTTTACTAGATTTAAATTGAATCTGTAACTTAACTTGAATGAGAATGGATGTCATAGTGTTTAGTCATCCCCTCTAAAACTTTGTCTTCTTTATTTGTCTAATCTTTTTGTATCAGTGATCATATATAGAGATTTTACATATGTCTCACCACGTTTTTTCAAAGATATTTTAAGTGTTTTGATTGCAGTGGTGGTGAGTGGTCCCTTAAAAATTTATTTGAATGGCCAAAATTGAGTTTGAAAAATACCTGTATGATTTTTGAACAGAAGGGATCATTGCCATGGTGGTTTTCACCTGGTATTTGCTTGTCCTGCAGCCCTTACTCGGCCCCCAGGTGTCGGTGGTTCTTCTCCAGCTACTTCTCAATCCCAGTGAGGAGTTTCAGGTGACTTGTCACACAGCTATACAGGATCACTGAAGGATTTGCGCTGTTAGGAATAAACAGAACTCTGTATGTAGAAACTAACAGAAGCACTTTTTTATTTTTAAACTACTTTAGAGGGGAGGAAATAGAGTAGACGGTTGTCTCAAATGCCATCAGTTAGTCTGAAGCTTTTATGTATTGATTAACGACCCAGAGAAAATACAGAAAAATGTTTCACAAACCTTGAAACCACACAAATGCAAAGGTTTTATTTCACGTGGTGAAAGAGAGGCTCTGAGGTTAGAAGAAAAAAAGAGATGCAAGAGAATCCTTACCTTCCACAGCGACTGATAGGTTGTCACCACTGACAGAGCACATCTGACTCCTGCTTGAGCCCTTGCCGGGGTCAGCAGCCAGCAGGGAGCTCTGTTTTGGTCGCGCTTCAGACATTTCCAGCTCAGCTTCTAAACAGATCAGGTGCTTTTAGTTTGAAGTCATTGCTTTCTAGCTGAACTCTAATTAAAGCTGATTCCTTTCTTGGAAGGAGACCCTTCTTTCTAATTTCATAATTCTGCTCTCAGAGAGAGTTTCTGCATCCGTCTGAGCAGATCCACAGAGCCTGGCAGTGCAGGCCAGCAGAGGTGTTGAAGCCACCTCTGTCTCCTCTGCTGGCTCCTTGTTTGCTCCATCAGCCTTTATGGCTGTAACTAGAAGAAATAAGGATGGCGCTTGTTTTTTATCAGTAGATGTCTTTAGTTTACAAGATCTTTCCTGTAGGTTATTGCAGTTCATTAGTCTTCCTAAAGGCTCAGGGAAAGAGAAATTATTGTTTCCCCCATTTTATAGATGAGGAAGCTGAGGCTTAGAAACAGGGAGCTGCTAGGAAGAAATAACACAAGGGATGGATATATATATTTATTTGTACTTATGTACGTACTCACATATACGTATGTACACGTGTAGGTGTGTTTAGTAGCAGGTGATGGCAATGCATGTTATGCTGCCTTAGAATCGGTCATTTGATAACCGTAGCGAGTTAGGACTTGAAAATTCCATGGTCGCAGCCCTCTGGCCGCTCCACCCAGTGAGCCCCCATCACTGTCTCTGAAGAAGCAACACTCCTGTGTGTCTCCTTACTGTCAGTACTCTGCTGCATTTCTGACACTTCTGGGCACCGGATGTGTGGGGATTTTCCCCACACCAAGCAGTTCTGTGACACCAGGTGAGTATCCTACAATTCAACTCAATTGTGACCCTGTCTACGTGGAGATGGTGCCATATCTCGAAGGTTAAGACTCAGTCCTGCAAGACTGAGCCCCACCCCCAACTTCAGAGGCCAGCCACAAGTCCCCGTTGTCACCTGTGCTTCTGACCCACTGGCTATAAATCAGAGGTTTCCCATGACCCCCTCCTCAGGTTCAAGTAATTGGCTTAGAGGGGCTCACAGAAGTCAGGAAAACAGCTTACTAGTTTTCCGGTGTCGTATAAAAGGATATAACTCAGAACAGCTGCATGGAAGAAGGGATGCAGAGCTTCCGTTCCTTCTCCCAGCATCTCCAGTGTTCACCAACCCAGGAGCTATCCAAACGCAGCCTTTTGGGGTTTTTGAAGGCTTCATTATGTGGACATGATTAAATCACTGACTGTTGGTGATTAGTTCAACCCTCAGCCCCTCTCCCCTCCCTGGAGGTCAAGGAGGTGGAGCAGAAAGTTCCCTTGGCAACCAGCCCCGTTCCTTAGGTGCTTTCCCAACGTCACTCAAACTCCTGTGCTTGAAAGGGGCTGGTTATGAATAACAAAAGATACCCGTTTCATCTTTATTTCTGGAGTTATTTCAGGAACTGGGAACAAAACTAAATATTATAATAAAAGATCCCCCTGTGGCTCTCATATAGGAAATTTGTAAGAGTTTTAATGTGCCAAAAACAGTAGATGAAGACCAAATATGTATATATTACAAGTCACAGTATCACATTTTCCAAGGCCCTGGCGAAACAGAGCCATAGTGCTGCCTCTGCCTTCAGGGAATCCTCAGCGTGCTCCCTCTCATACTTACTCTCTCTTACATTTACTTGTGCACGAACGGTATCTTAATGAACTGACTTATTTCACCATCAGAGATCCATATATTGATTTCCTGCCTCACCTGTGAGGCAACTTCTTTAAGTGGCCCTGGAGACCTGGATGTACCTGTAGCACCCCCAGTGGTGCGACTTCTAGAGTTTTCATACCCAGGCAGGCCAGAGTTTGTCTAACTGATGTGGTTTTTTGCAGCAAAAATTGGATGCAGAATTTCAGAAAAGACTGGAAAAGAATAAAATTGCTGCGGAGGAGCAGACTGCAAAGCGTCGGAAAAAGCGGTGAGGGCTTTGTGGCATCCCATAACTACTGAGACTTAGGGCGGGAAATGTAAAAGTAAATAGTTGGTGAACGAGTCCTTCTTGTAGTCAAAAGTTTACCTGTATGGCCTGTATAGGTCTTGGGTGTGAAGATCCACAGTGGGGACTTCCCTGGCGGTCCAGTTGTTAAGACTCCATGCTTTCAATGCAGGGGGCGCGGGTTTGATCCCTGGTCGGGGAGCTAAGATCCCGTATGCTGTGCAACGCAGCTAAAAAAAAAAAAAAAACCCACAGTGGAGCACCCCCGTAGAGTAATGGCTTTTCTTCCAGTACCTGGGGAGAGATCAAGTCACTTACTGCCCCCTGCCCCTGCCCCCAGCTTGCTACAGATTCTCCAAAGCTTGCTGGTCAGCACTTTGGTGGTGAGCGCATGGATTTCTGTGTCTCCTTCATGTCCGTATTTTTTTTTTTTTCCTGCGGTACGCAGGCCTCTCACTGCAGTGGTCTCTCCCATTGTGGAGCACAGGCTCCGGACGCGCAGGCTCAGTGGCCATGGCTCACGGGCCCAGCCACTCTGCAGCATGCGGGATCCTCCTGGACCGGGGCACGAACCCGTGCCCCCTGCATCGGCAGGCGGACTCCCAACCACTTGTGCCACCAGGGAAGCCCCATGTCGGTATTTTAACATCAGGTTTAATAAGTTGCTATGAGCAAACTTCCCGATTAGCTTCTCCCTTAAAGGAGGGTCTGTAACCTCCCTAAGTGACTACATGAGTATACAGACTGCACCCGTGCATGTGTATGTGTTGTTTTAATAAATGCTCCTTCAACTTTCAGAGAGCTGAGCAGGATTCTAAAAACAGTCCCTAGGGCTTCCCTGGTGGCACAGTGGTTGAGAGTCTGCCTGCCGATGCAGGGGACACGGGTTCATGCCCCGGTCCGGGAAGATCCCACATGCCGCGGAGCGGCTGGGCCCGTGAGCCATGGCCGCTGAGCCTGCGCGTCCGGAGCCTGTGCTCCGCAACGGGAGAGGCCGCAACAGTGAGAGGCCCGCGTACCGCAAAAAAGAAAAAAAAAACAAACAGTCCCTAAATATCTCTGAATGAGAAAGTATCTCCAGTATTTCTGGATTGCGCTAATCACCTCAGGACTCCAAAGAATCTGATCTTGATTCATGAAGGAAACAGGTTGATAATGTTGATGATGTTGGAGTAGCAGAGTCATGAGGAAGTATTTCTTTCATTTTATCATAGTATTCGTGTAATTACTAAGTTGCTAAAGGTTCTGTAAGTAGATGTTTATTTTCTAAAATATAAAATAGGTAGTTAAGGAATTAATTATTTTGCATTTGCAGCCAGAAGTTAAAAGAGAAGAAATTATTGGCAAAGAAGATGAAACTTGAACAGAAGAAACAGAAAGAAGGTGAGTGGTACCCACTTTTCTTTCATGACCTTTCTTAGTGCTGATCACAGTGGTTGACCTGTCAAGAATGAGATTTAGAGTTTGGAGTAGGTTGGCTGGCCTCTGAAGAAATGACGGCTTGTTTCTATTAGTTTCGACTCATTTAATTGCAAGTGTCAGGAAGCCAAACTGGTTTAAGCAAAAAAGAAAGCTACTGCCTCACGTTTAGTCCAGGACAGACCTCCTCTTGGGCCTGGCTGGTAAAGGAGCTCTGATGTTGGCATTCACTGTCTCCTCCTGTCCCCTGGCTCCCTGTCCTCAGGGAGGCTCGTTTCCTCCTTGTGGTGGTGAGGTACCAGTAGCTGCTCCGGGCCACACCCTGGCTCATTCTTGCCTAGTAGGAAAGACTGCGGGGGTGTCCCTAGCAAAAGAGTTTTTGTGTCTCTTTGGCTCTTATCGAGTCACTTGGCAAATCAGTTAAGAATTCTTTTGGCTACAAGAAATAGAAAACTAGCAGTAGTTAAGCAAAGAGGAATTATTTTTCTCATATAACAAGAAATCTGGTGGTAGGTGGCAGCCCAGTGTGGTTGAGTAGCTCAGCAGTGTCAGGCCCAGTACCCCTGCGGTTCTTTTGGCCTTTATCCTGTGGGCATGAGATGGCTGCTGCAGCTCCTGGCATCATACTTACGTTTAAAGCAGGAAGAAGAGGGGAAAGAAGTGGTACTTGTCTGTTGTGGTTTTTTTTTTTTTAAACTGAAGAGCAAAATGTCCCCCATCGCGTATTACCTTGTATCTCATTGGTCAGTAATAGGTCACTTTGCCATCCCTTGCTGTCATCAGGCTAGATGAAAAGAAGACAGAATTGTCATGACTATCTTTAACGTATCGTGATCCATCACTGGATGCTGGGTACGTTGTCACCCTAGACAGAATTGAGATTTGTTAGAAGGAGGAATAGGGGGTGAGTAATGTGTCAGCATCCCACAATGCTGCCATTCCTGCCCACTTCCAAACCCATCACAAGGCCAGTGGTGCCAGCCACTCCTTTGGGAACCCCTGGGCTGCAGACCAGGGAGAGAGAGGTCCCAGATGGAAAGGACCAAGGATGCTAAGAGACGGAACAATGACAACTGGTCGCCACATCTCTGAATTGGTGGCTGTTCCCTGATTGACCAGACATGGTTCCTAATTGTGATTTTTGGTCTTAAGATAAAATCAGACCTGCACTGACATACGGAAATATGATTGGCCCCTTCCAGGACCAGTTTGCTTATGAGTTGTAAATGTACTGTGTGACACACTATACATGGTATGGTTTTAGCCTGTTCCCTACCATTTCCGAAAAGAAATTATTTTACAGTACCAAAATGTGATTGCTAGGACATCATCCCTCAAATAAGCCACCTCATCACGTTCCCTGCCCTTGCGCCACCCCGCACACACAGGAATGTGGAAGTACTTGGTCCAAGGGCAGGAGGATTGGGCAGCCCACCAGTCTCATGTTCCGTTGAAGGAGGTACTGTGGCTTGGACCCCATTATATTGGGAAATAGAAAGGACTCCTTGGCTGTTGGTAATCTGACCCTCCCTGCCCAGGGTTTGTTGTTTTTGCTGCTTGTTGTCTTTGTTGCTGTTTATGTGTTTAGTGACTTTCCTGAATTAACTCTGTACAGCTTATATTCTTTGTTGTGTGTGGCAACTGAAGTCTTTGCTTGGTTAGCTTAGTGGTCAGCTGAAGATCAGAGATTTCCTGAAATGCTTTGAACCAGTAAGTCTCCTGATCTTTGCCAAGGGACTTTCTGTGTGTGGTGGAGCATGCCTTCACCATTCTGGCAGGCGGTTTACAGTTTTGCCTTAGCCTTCACTTCCTTCTTGCACAGAGCCTCAAGTTTAGCCAGAGGTGAGATTAGGGCCATCACTTGTCTGTCTTAGACGTGTGCACAGCTCTACACATGCCTGTGGCCTTCTAGATTACCAGCATTTCCTCTTAAACTGTTGGTCAGTTTCTTGTTTGCTTCCACTGTTATCACTGCCTCAGGCAGCTATGATGATAAACAGTTGCCACTGATTGTTTTTGACAAATACGTTGAGGAAAAGGCTGTTCTCACTGAGTCAGGTTGAATAAAGACAAGACAAGCCTTGCCAGTGGAAGTTTCCGGAGAGCTGCCAGACAGGTCAAATAGGGACAGTGCTCTGGGTGTGGGACTTCTGAGGAAGTCCCAGGGCAGTTTCCTTCCTCCAGTGGCTGCTGGGCTGCTGGTTTTCACAGCTACTGGGAGTAGGAGGCTATTGATTGGGAGGCTACCTTGGATCTGCGGCGAGGGAGTAGGAAATAGGGCAAATTTTTTTTTAAACAAATTTATTTTATTTATTTATTATTGGCTGTGTTGGACCTTCGTTGCTGTGCGCGGGCTTTCTCTAGTTGTGGCGAGCGGGGGCTACTCTTCGTTGCGGTGCATGGGCTTCTCATTGCGGTGGCTTCTCTTGTTGCAGAGCACAGGCTCTAGAGCACAGGCTCAGTAGTTGTGGTGCATGGGCTTAGTTGCTCCGCAGCATGTGGGATCTTCCGGGACCAGGGCTCGAACCCATGTCCTCTGCAGTGGCAGGTGGATTCTTAACCGCTGTGCCACCAGGGAAGTCCTGTTCTCTCTGGTTTTTTGTTTCTCTGCTTCTCCTTTCCTGTCTTCTTTTGGATTTATTTGAACATTATTATTATTCTATTTTAATTTATCTATTGTGTTTTTAACTGTTTCCTTTTTTATAGTCTTTTAGTTGTTCCTCTAGAGATTACTATATTTATACCACTTTCACAGTCTATTTGGAATCAGCATTTCACCACTTTAAGTAGAATGTAGAACTTTCCATCACATAGATTTCTTTACTCTGTATGTTATAGTTGTCTTAGGTATTACATCTCCATACATTGAAAACTCCTTCAGATAATTTTACTTTTTTTTAATTGACCTACAGTTGACTCACAATATTATTTCAGTTTCAGGTGTACAGCATAATGACTTGATATTTTCATAGATTGTGCACTGTACAGTTATTATAATATTTTTGGCTATATTCCTGATGCTGTATGGGTTGGCCAAAAAGTGTGTTTGGGGTTTTCCATAACACCTTCCCCTTATGGGGAAACGAACGAACTTTTTGGCCAACCCAATACATTACATCCCTGTGACGTATTTACTATATAACTGGTAGTTTGTAACTGTTAATCCCCTTCACCTATTTTGCCCATTCCCCCATCCTCCTCCCCTCTGGCAACCACTAGTTTGTTCTGTCAGTGGAGTCTGTTTCTGGTTTGTTTTTTAGATTCCACATATAAGTGAAAACATGCAGTATTTGTCTTTCTCTGTCTGACTTATTTCACTTAGCGTAATATCCTCTAGGTTCATCCATGTTCTTGCAAATGGCAAGACTTCATTCTTTTTTATGGCTGAGTAATATTCGTGTGTGTGTGTACATCTTTATCCATTCATCTGTCAGTGAACACTTAGGTTGCTTCCATATCTTGGTTATTGTAGATAATGCTGCACTGAGCATTGGGATGCACATATCTTTTTGAATTAGTGTTTTCATTTTCTTCAGATAAATACCCAGAAGTGGAACTGCTGGATCATATGGTGGTTCTGTTTTTATGATGTTACTGTTTTTGTTTTCAGTCATCAAATATATTTCAGAAATCTCAAGAGAATAGTCTTGAATAGTAACCAGATAGTTATCATTTCTGTTGCTTTTTCTTTGTTCCTGATGTTCCAGACCTCTATCTGGTATTGTTTCCCGTATGTCTGAAGAACTTCCTTTAGTCATTCAGTTAGAACAGGTCTGCTGGCTATAAACTATCTTAGCTTTTCTTCATATGAGGCTATCTTTATTTCACCTTCATTCCTATAGGACATTCTCACTAGATACAGAATTCTGGGTTGGCAGTTTTTATTTCAGCACTTTTGAAATGCTGTTCCATTTCCTCTGGCCTCCATGATTTCTGATTTTTTAAAAACATGTAGTTATTCAAATTGTTCTCCTATCATTGTTTTTCTCTGGCTGCTTTCAAGATCCTTAGATGTCAGGAATTTGAGAATTTGATTATGATATGTCTGCACATGGATTTCCTTGGGTTTATCCTGGAGTTGGGTTTGGAGTTCACTGAGCTAGTTGAATCTGTAAGCATGTATCTTTGTCAAATTGGGGATTTTTTTTTTAATTTATTTATTTTTGCTGTATTGGGTCTTCGTTTCTGTGCGAGGGCTTTCTCTAGTTGTGGCAAGCGGGAGCCACTCTTCATCGCGGTGCGCGGGCCTCTCACTATCGCGGCCTCTCTTGTTGCGGAGCACAGGCTCCAGACGTGCAGGCTCAGCAGTTGTGGCTCACGGGCCTAGTTGCTCCGCAGCATGTGGGATCTTCCCAGACCAGGGCTCGAACCCGTGTCCCCTGCATTGGCAGGCAGATTCTCAACCACTGTGCCACCAGGGAAGCCCAGGGGATTTTTTTTTTCCCATCTTTTTTTGTCTCTGTTGTTCACATTGGATAAGTCCTACTGATCTGACTTTGAGCTGTGTCTTCCCTGTGTCACCTCCATTCTGCTTATCGATTCTATCCAGTGAATTATGTTTTTCAGAAAAGTTTTTCAATTTCCATTCGATTCTTCTTTATACCTTCTATTTCTTTGCTGCAGTCTTCTATCTTTCCATTTGTTTCAAGAGTCTTCACTCTTACTTCCAGGAAAGATATTTAAATAGCTACTTTCAAGTATTTGGTACTTCCGGATCTGGGGCATCTTGACATTGGCATTTGTTGATTGTCTCTCCCCACGCTAGCTGCGATTTCCCTGATTCTTCACGTGTTGAGTAACTGTCTGTGGATCCGGGACATTTTGAATATTATATCGTGAGGCTCTGGTCTTGCTGATATTTGTTTTAGCAGACAGTCAGCCTGGTTGTGTTCGGAGCACAGGTTCTGACCAGCCTTCTGTAGATTGTGGTTCCTGTGTCAGTTTGGCTTTTAAAGCTTTTGCTGTGCTCTCAGGTGTGTCCTGTGTGTGCCACCCAGTGGCCAGTCAGGGTTTAGTTCTTTGAGTTCGGTTCTCAAAGTGTTTGGCGTGACGATTAGGGCCAGATCCATGCATGTGCTGTCAGGGCGGGCCCAGGAGTTTACAAACAACTTTATGATGTCTCTTCTAATCCTCTCTCCATGATCTCCCCTGTAGGTTCTGGTTTCTTGGGGCTCCCCTTTTCAGACCTCCAGCCAGAAAGCTGGGGCTTGGGACTTTCCTGGCGGTCCAGTGGTTAAGACTCCAAGCTCCCAATGCAGGGGGCCTGGGTTCAATCCCTCGTCAGGAAACTGGATCCCACATGACGCAACTAAAACAAAAGATCCTGTATGGAGACTTCCCTGGTGGTCCAGTGGCTAAGACTCCAAGCTCCCAATGCAGGGGGTCCGGGTTTGATCCCTGGTCAGGAAACTAGATCCCACATGCCAAAACTAAAGGTTCCACATGCCACAACTAAGACCTGGCGCAGCCAAATAAATAAATATTTAAGAAAGTTGGGGCTTTAGTTACCTACTCTGCCACATACTTTGTACAGCTGCCCCTGCATCCAGGGCTGAGTGGTGGGAGGACAGAGAAGAAAAGCAACAGAGTTTGCCCAGCCATCTTAGGACCACAGCTCCTCTGATCAGAGAGGAAGGTTCCCCTCCTTCAAAGTTTTTGCACATGCAAGCCCCTATTGCACCGCAGTCGCTGTGGCCATCCTGACACTGGCAGGATTGCCTGGGAGCTAGGGTGTGAGAGAATGGAGAGAAAAGAAGAAACACAAGAATTTCCCTTCCTCTGAGCATTAAGAGTCCGCTTTCTCACTCCTTGAATCAGAAGTAGAAGGTTTCTCTTGGAACTGTGTCTGTGCCCAGTTTCCACTTCTGCGTATTGGATCGCCTTGAGTCCAGGCTGGGGGATACTGGAGGGAAGAAAGAAAAAAGCAGGAAACACAATATTGTGGTACTTTGTATTCTGGTCTTTTCCCCCAGTCTGTGTGCTTTTCAGAGTCCATGCATTCTATCCAGGTTCTATAGCTGTGTTCAGTGGAGAAACGGGGTCAAACGTGCTTGCTCTGTCTTACCTGGAACCCACCCTCTATTTGGTTTTTTGAATCCAATTACAGGACTTGATATTTAGCTCTTGTGCATTTCAGCTTGGTGTTATTGGCTCCGTTGATTCAGGTTTCCAAAATCCTTCTGAATTCTGATTCTCGAATTAACCATGTTACCATGTCAGGGGCAGGTTTGATAAACATACCTCCTTTTGTCATTGGTAAAAATGCTGAGCCAGACAGGGCCAGGGCCAGAGCCCTGCAGCATCCACTAGTGAGCTCCATCTAGGCCAACATGGACCTGTTCACTAAAACTCTGGGTGGAGTTATTCTCCAGCTAAGAATCAGCTAGACTCACTCTTCTTTCCTCTTACCCACAGAGGTGTCATTCTAAACTAAGATAATTTGAGGTCAGGGAGTAAGTACAGTAGGCATAGATTCTAGGCTCAGCTCTCACTCTGGCTCACCCTGACCTTAGCATCTCCTGTTTGAGCAGATGTTTTTTTTTTAATTTTAGTCTGTAAAATGATAAACTCTTTCTAGATCTAAAATTCCACAGCTTGATAACTTTTCCAAACGCCTTGCTGTAATGAAGATATAGCATATTTGGGCAGCAAGAGGGGCGGTTCCCTCACCAGTAAATCTAAGAACCCTTTCAGAACAAGAAACAGGTTAGTTTGCTCTGAATTTGTACTTAAATGAACCTGTAGTGGGTCTTTGGAATCACTTAATAACTTTTTAGTAATCAGTTCTAGAATTGAAGGAGACAGGAGGCAACATCCCAGAGCTGAGGTTTCTTTTTTTTTCTTTTAATATTTATTTGGTTGTGCTGGGTCTTTTGGTTGCGGCAGGCAGGCTCCTTAGTTGCAGCATGCATGTGGGATCTAGTTCCCTGGGATCTAGTTCCCTGACCAGGGATCAAACCCAGGCCCCCTGCAACTGGGAGCACAGAATCGTAACCACTGCGCCACCAGGGAAGTCCCCAGAGCTGAGGTTTCTTAAATCCCCCTTTTCTAGCCCCTCTTACACATTAGTTGCATGTGATCGTGCAGTTTTCAGTCACTTTTCTTTAATTTGCCCAAGGCTATGAAGAGTATATGAGATGGTAGATTTCATCCAGAACCTCTAACCTGTTTAAAACGGCCTTGCGCCCTCTCACTGGGTCTCCCCCATCCTGAGCTTCAGTTCTATCAGAAAGATAGATGTTTGTGCCCATGTTGCATCATAGTAGCACAGCGTTTTTTCAAACTGAGGGATGTGATCCTTTATTCACTGGGTCATGAAATCAGCTTAGAGGTTACAGATGTTGGTTTTTTCAAACATACATAAAATAGACTAGAAAATATCAGAATGCATCACACCCTGAATAACTGTTTTGTGAAATTTTCTTTCAGTTGCTATGTGGGCTGTGGTGCAGTCAAACAGATTTGAAAATCATTGTTATGATTCATGAGCCCTGCTCGTCTACTTGTGAAGTTAGCACCTGTACCTATTAAAAAAATGATTAATAATAATACATGGTTGTATATGCTTCGCACCAGATGAGCTGGATGGAGAGTGCTGTAGGGATAACTTCATAAGGATGCTCTGTGTGCCTTTTACCTCACCCTGTCAGTTTCCTTCCTTATTTTTCATTTTGTGAAAGGGAAAGTAGGTTTTCTAGGTGGTTGAAGTGAACAGAAATTTAGTGTGGTGATGATCAGTTGTGCCACAAGGTGGCTTCTGTGCACTTCTGGGTTCTTGAGGGACTTGGAGATAAATTACTCGAGCTTTTTGGCTCTTCTCCTATAAAGTGGTAAGGGGCAGCTGGCTAGGAGTTCCGTTCTGTTGTTGGAGAGGAAATATCCCCACTTATTGTCCGTGCTGGTCCAGCAGTTCAGTGAAGACGCCCTGCAGTGTGGGACTTCTCTGAATGATACCACAGGATGGTGTTAAGCCAGTTTGGATTATTGTGACGCCTTGAACTCCTAAAATGATGTATTCTGATACCAATGTTACTTATCCGGACACAGGCTCACCTACCAGAGAAACCCAGGGTGACCTTAAGGTGATTTGTTACTAAGTACGTCAAGGGCAGTTTCTTGACAGTGGCGGGGAGGAGAGAAATAGGTGAGGGAGATTGAGGTACAGACTTTCAGTTACAAAATAAATGAGTCGGGGCTTCCCTGGTGGCGCAGTGGTTTAGAGTCCGCCTGCCGATGCAGGGGACATGGGTTCGCGCCCCGGTCCGGGAAGATCCCACATACCGCGGAGCGGCTGGGCCCGTGAGCCATGGCCGCTGAGCCTGCGCGTCCGGAGCCTGTGCTCCGCAACGGGAGAGACCACAACAGTGACAGGCCCGCGTACCGCAAAAAAAAAAAAAATTAAATAAAAAATAAATGAGTCACAGCTATGAAATGTGTAAATGTGGGGAATATTGTCAGTAACTGTGTAATATCTTTGTATGGTGTCAGACGACAACTAGATTTATCGTGGTGATCGTTTTGAAATGTATAGAAATATTGAATCACTGTGTTGTGTACTAGGAACTAATATAATGTTGTAGGTCAATTATACTTCAAAAACAAGCAAACAAACACTCATAGGAAAAGAGATCAGATTTGTGGCTACAGAGGTGGGTGAATGGGAGGAAGGGGAATTAGATGAAGGTAGTCAAAAGGTACAAACTTCTGGTTACAAGATAAATAAGTACCGGAGATGTAATGTACAACATGATAAGGATAATTAATACTGCTGTACATCATGAATGAAAGTTAAGAGACTTCTCATCAAAAGCAAGAATTTTTTTTCTGTTTCTTTAATGCTGTATCTATATGAGATGATGGATGTTCCCTAAACCTGTTGTAATCATTTCAAAACTGGGGGTGGGGGGAAGCAGTTTCTCAGCCTCAGCACTGTTGACACTTTGGGCCAGATAATTCTTTGTTGTAAGGGACTATATCCTGTTCATTGTAGGATGTTTAAGGGAATCATGGCTTCTACCCACTAGATGCCAGCAGCACCCAGTTATTGACAATCAAAAATGTCCCCAGACATTGCCAAGTGTTCCCTCGTGGGGGAGGGGGGCAAAATTGTCCCTAGCTAATAAAATTCGTATCTCAGCTGGTATCTGGTGTTTGAAAGGCACTCAATTTATGTGGGTTTTTTTTAATTAATTAATTAATTTATTTATGGCTGCACTGGGTCTTTGTTGCTGCACTCAGGATTTCTCTAGTTGCGGCGAGTGGGGGCTACTGTTCATTGCGGTGCGCAGGCTTCTTGTTGCAGTGGCTTCTCTTGTGGAGCACGGGCTCTAGGCACGCGGACTTCAGTAGTTGTGGCACGCAGGCTCAGTATCTGTGGCTCGCGGGCTCTAGAGCACAGGCTCAGTAGTTGTGGTGCACGTGCCCCGTTGCTCCGCGGTATATGGGGTTTTCCCAGACCAGGGCTCGAACCCGTGTCCCCTGCACTGGCAGGCGGATTCTTAACCACTGCACCACCAGGGAAGCCCCTCAATTTATGTTTTGGATTGAACCATTTGTTTCAGTGCCAAAACTCTTATACATATTATGTTGGAAAACTATCCATAGCCTTTGTGTCTTTTGAGAATAAAGGTAATGTATGATCATTTTAGAAATTTTTAGAATATGCAGAAAATAAAGCCAAAAATAAAAATTATCCATAATTCTTACTAAAAATAATCACTTTAACATTTTCATGATGTTTTTATTTCAATTTTAATATTATATAAACCTATTTATATAATTATCATATTTACAGTTGTCCTACTTTTTCATATAACACTGTATCACAAATATTTTCCCATGTCCTTGCAATTCCATAGTACAAAAGGATTTATTTTCCCTAGTGTATTCATTCATCTGTTTGTTTGTTTTTGCTTTGTTATTTTTTTGTCCAAGTCTCATTTGCGGCATGCGGGATCTTTCAATGTGGTGTGGGCTCTTCATTGTGGTGCGAAGGCTTCTCTAGTTGTGGCGTGTAGGTCTTCTCTTCTGTAGTTGTAGTGCACAGGCTCCAGGATGCATGGGTCTACAGTTGTGGCGCGTGGGCACGAGAGCATATGGGCTCTGTAGTTTGTGGCACGCAGGCTCTCTAGTTGAGGCGCGTGAGCTCAATAGTTGCGGTGTGCAGACTTAACTGCCCCGCGGCATATAGGAACCTAGTTTCCTGACCAGGGATCGAACCCACATCCCCTGCATTGGAGGGCAGCTTCTTTACCACTGGACCACCAGGGAAGTCCCCATTCATCTGTTTTTTTTTTTTTTTTAAAGTTAACATCAGTTTCAATTACACTCAGTGGCATTTTACCTAGTATTCCTATAGTCTAAATAAAATCTCAGATTCTTAGATTTTAAAATTTTATGTAAACAGTAGCATAAGAGTAATGGAAAAAGCTCAAATATTACCATCCTCATAGATCACCTTTCTTTCTGTCCATTTTCTTTTAATCTCTCCATATGCACATGTCATTTGTATGTAATGACAATTGTAGTGTATGAACAGTTTCCCCTTTGCTTGTTTTTATTTAACATTATAAGCATTTCTGGTCCTTCATAATTTTTTAAGTGACTGATAATATCCAGCAATTGACACACCATGATACATCTAAAATTTTCCCTTTTGTTAGACATTAGATTGATTCCAGTTTTTCTCTTTAAAAGATATTTTAGTGAATTTATGCACCTGTCTCCCTTCCCCCTTTCTGGGTCATTTTCTTGAGATAAATTTCCAGCAGTGGGAATAATTAGATCACAGAGTGTAAAAAGAGTTCCTGGCCCTTGAAATGTATTGCCAGTTTCTTTCCAGAGGAGTAGTGGCAGTTTCTCACCAAAGGAGTAGTACCAGTTTTTACTGCCATCAGCAGTGTGCAATGGTGTACACTTTTACCATATCCTTGCCGTATTCCTCCACATGGATAAGAATGATTTCAGAGGAAGTCAAGGTCTCATTGAGGACTTAGTAAAAAACCTTACAAAAATATAGATCCAGGGGACTTCCCTGCTGGTCCAGTGGGTAAGACTCCGTGCTCCCAATGCGGGGACCCAGGTTCGATCCCTGGTCGGGGAACTAGATCCCACATGCATGCCGCAGCTAAGAAGTCCACATGCTGCAACTAAGACCCGGCACAGCCAATCAGTCAGTATATGTCTATATCTCCAGATGTGTCAGGACTATGGTAGCAGCCTCCACTCTCTTCCCACCCCTCCGACGCCGCCCACCTTGAATAGCCTCCAAAGCTCTTTTTAAAACAGAGGTTGGATTGTCATTCATTCTTCTGCTTGTACAATAACAATACTTAGCATTTATTGAACATTGATTGTGTAGCCCCAGTTCTAAGGTGCTTTGCAGGTATTAACTAACATAATCCTCACAGCGTCCCTGTGAGATAGGCAGTGACGTTATCCCCATTTTACAGTTGACCTTAGGGACCAAGTGGCAATGGCACCCGTAGAGCTAGCGGGAGTGAGTGACAGGCCGGGATTTGATCCCAGATAATGTGTCTCCACGGGCCTTGTGCTTACCTGCGAGGTGATCCTGCTTGAAACCTAGCCAGTAGCTCCTGCATTCCTGCCCTTTCTGGTCTCTCCACTATTTTGTTCTGGCCACTCCCTTGCACGTGTCCTCTACTCTCACCAAGCTTAACATCTCTGTTCTCCCACCTCTCCTCGTGCTCAGGCCTCTGAGTTCTTTTCGTTTTCATGCTACCCAACTCCCCATCTGCTTGGAAAACTTCTCATCTTGCACCCTCCTCTCTTTGTAAAGCCTTTTCTAGCCGCCCTCCCCACCCAGCCTCCACCTTGCTCCACAGGGTTTCGCACATGTTTGCTTGCAGAATCTGCTGACTCCCGTAGCGTGCTTACCTGTTCAGTTGCAGTCTCAGCTCCGTGAGGGTAGGCAGTGTCCTTTTAAAATAAACTGTGTTATAGAACGATTTTAGATTTACTGAAATAGTACGAAGATAGTATAGTACAAAGAAGTCCCATATACCCAGTTTCCTCTGTAGCTAATGAACCAATGTTGATACATGGAGCAGCTAAAGTCCATACTTTATTTACATTTCCTTAATTTTTAACTAATGCCTTTTTCTTGTTGCAGAATCCCACGTAGGATATCACATTACATTTAGTCATCATGTAGCCTTGGGCTCCTGTTAGCGCTGACAGTTTCTCAGACTTTGTTTTGATGACCTTGAGAGTTTTGAGGGTCAGATGTTCTGTAGACTGTCCCTCAGTTGGGATTTGTCTGACGTTTTTCTCATGAGTTATTTATTTTTGGGAGGAAGACCACAGAGATAAAGTACCATTCTTATGTCAGGGCTGGGTGCTTGTCAGGATGGCTTGTCACAGTTGATGTTGCCCTTGATCACCTGCTCAGGCAGTGCTCTTCAGGGTTCTGTGTGTAAAGTGACTCTTT
Source organism: Grampus griseus (assembly GCF_964374135.1). NCBI lineage: Eukaryota > Metazoa > Chordata > Mammalia > Artiodactyla > Delphinidae > Grampus > Grampus griseus. Next base: position 8,127,394 of record NC_139008.1, read on the forward strand.
TCTTCCCCTTACCACGCTGTACTCTTCGGAAAGAATTCACTATGCGTAGCCCATGCTTAAGGCGTGGCGGGTTATACAGCCCCTCCATGAGGGCGGGGTAGCTACAGAAGCTATTTGAAATTGTTCTGCATGGATTTGTCTTCTCCCTCATTTCTTTATATCAGTATGGACTCTGGGCTGTTTATTTTATATTTTAGGTTTAATCCAGTACTACTTCATTTTCTTGCCCAAACTCTTCCAGCTTTGGCCATTGGGAGCTCTTTCTGGCCCGTGTGCCTTTTACGTACTCCCATTATTGGTGTTTTGAGGGGTTTTGTTTTGTTTTTAACAGCACTTCCTTAGTTTCTGGTACTACAAGATAGTCCAGACTTGTCTTGTGTATTTCCTGTCCCTAACCTAGAATCAGCTTTTTCTCTAAGTCCTATTTCTTTTCATTGGAGAATGAAATGATTTTGTTGAATTACCAAGTGACTTGAATGTGCAGCAGATTCCTAGGTTTCTCCTCTTTGAGAGAGATACTTCCAGGCCCCAACACCCGGCACACAGGAAACAATTGTTTACTATTAATTGAGGTATTACATTTTCAGGAGCTTTTCAGTCACAAGGAGTGCTTTGAGTCCTCCTCTATCAGTCAGCACTTCAGGCATCCGGAACACCCCATTCCATAAACATCCAGGTTAATGAGTATTTTTCCCCTATTACAAAAGTTTATTTAATAAAAATGTTCAGTAATAAAATGTACACGAGCCAGTTTTTATCATAGTAAAATGTGGAGGGGACATGTGGAAGCAGTTGATTTCTCTGCTGAACACAGCCATTGTTCATACTGGTTCCAGGGCTTCTAACATGATGATACTGTTTCCTCATGTTACCACCACTCCAGTATTCTGTTGCCCACTAGTTTCCACCTCCACACATTCAACTATCACAAGATTCATAAAGGGATCAGAGCCCCACAATATTCCTTGGACATGTCTGCCACCACTTAATTTTAGTGATAACTTCTCCACAAATTTCTTCCACTCAGGAGGGGGAGCCTTGCTCTTGATGTCTACTCGGTGAGCTCAAAGATGCCTCCTGTTTTACTGTCTCTTTAAGATCAGAATGAAAGATCAAAGCCTATGCTCTTGTCCTGCTGTGTTCAGATCTCTATGGATATGGCGGGTGGTCCTTAGAGAGGCTTCAGGCTGACCAAGTATGACTAAGTTATGGAACAAAACAAGTACGCAGCAGTTTCAGCCTTGGAGCCCAGGTTCTAGAGCAGAGCTCCCCCGCTGGTATATGGGGAATGGACTACACATGGCTCCCCTTGCCTTCAGGGTGGAGACTGAGTGCCCATGGCCTTGGACCGTTGCCCCACATGCCATAGAAATACTGTCCTTTTCCATGAGTGCCATGACATGAGAGCGCTTAGGGAGTTCTGCCCTAGGAGCTCAGGGAGCTCAGAGCTATGTTTTTGATCCATCTATAGTTTTTCACTCAGTCTCTGCATAGCATTCCCTCCCTCCCTCCCTCCCTTCCTTCCTCCCTTCCCTCTCTCTCTTCCTTTTTTTCTTTCTTCCCCTCCTTTTTTTAAAATTTTGGTAAAATACACATAACACAGAATTCATCATCTTAACCATTTTTAAGTGTACAGTTCAGTGGCACTAAATACAAATTGTGCAACCATTATCATCATCTATTCCCATAACTCTTTTCATCTTGTAAAACAAAAACTATATCTTTTAAACAACAACTCCCCACTTCCTGCTCCTCCCAGCACCAGCAACCACCCCTTCTACTTTGTCTCTGAATTTGGGTACTCTAAATACCTCCTATAAGAGAGATCATATAGTATTTGTCATTCTGTGACTGGCCTGTTTCACTCAGCATAATGTTCTCAGGGTTCATCCATGTTGTAGCCTGTGTCAGAATTTTTTTCCCTTTAAAGGCTGAATCATTGCACTGTATGAAGAGACCACATTTTCCTTATCCATTCAGTAGGCCCACCTCATTCCTGTTTTCACTTCATTTTTCTTTTTTATATTGGAGTATAGTTGATTTACAACGTTGTTAGTTTCAGGTGTACAGCAAAGTGATTCAGTTATACATATATCTATTCTTTTTCAGATTCGTTTCCCATATAGGTTATTACAGAGGATTGAGTAGAGTTCCCTGTGCTATATAGTAGGTTCTTGTTGATTATCTGTTTTATATATAGTAGTGTGTATATGTTAATCCCAGCCTCCTAACTTATCCCTCCCCCCTTCCCTTTTGGTAACCATAAGTTTGTTTTTGAAGTCTGTTTGTTTTGTAAATAAGTTCATTTGTATCATTTTTTTTTAGATTCCACGTATAAGTGATACCATATAGTATTTGTCTTTGTCTGACTTCACTTAGTATGACAATCTCTAGGTCCATCCATGTTGCTGTGGATGGCATTATTTCATTCTTTTCTATGGCTGTCATGCCATTTTTCTTTTGCCTCCATTTCCTTATGCATTTCTGCAGGCAAGGTACCAGAGGCTTGAAAGTCAGATAGTCCAGGTTTGAATCCTCGGTCCTGGTTTTACTGGTTATGAGACCTTGGTTAACAAATTACTTAACCTCTCTGAGCTTTATTCCTCATCTGTAAAATGGATATAGAGGAGTGTTACTTATCTCATAGACTGTTGTTTAGAGTTAAGACGGTACGTATATGCAAAGACAATAAGCACAGTGCCTGGCACATAATAGATGTTCAACAAATCTTAGCTACTAAAACGTGCTCCTCATTTGTACTTTCAAAATTTCTCGTTCTTTTTGGCATGAGGTTAAGATGGAGGAAAGTCCTAAATAATTGAATCATAGAGATGATGTCAACCCCTTGCCATGAGTGCTCTTTAGTGTCCCATCCTAGGGTATGCAGGTGACTGTGCTGTGCCCTGGGCACCCCCAGGCCTTGAAGCTCTTCGGCCCTGTGACAACAGCAGTAGCAAAGCTCTGGGTGCCTGTGGGTTTCTGCATGTCTGCAGGAGGAGGCCCACGGTGCCTGCAAGTGGCCTCCTGGCGTGGACGGGGAGCCGGAGGACTGGTGTGGGCTCTGGCTCGTCCCAGCTCTCGCCTGCTGCCCTGCTCCCGAGAAGAGGGGAGGAGGAGTTGGGAACAAGTAGTCTTTGTGCTCTGCTCTTAGCCAGCTCAGCTGCACTGAGGGTAGACTGGCAGACCGCCAGGGAAGACAGTGGGATTCAGAGCTGCACGGGGAGTGTCAGAGAGGCGTTCTGCGTCTGTGGGAAGAGCCGGGAAGCTGACATATCTGTTGTAGGCAGAGCCCTCTGCTACAAGGTTTTTGAGACTCCTTTTGCAGACTGGGGTGAGAGCTGGAGACGTCAGCAGGAGTGTTGTCAGCCTAGCGCTAAATGTTAAAGGGCTGCTGTGGACCTCGCCCTGCCAAGGTGACAGACTTTGGGGGGATCATATAAAAAGCAGTGAGGCCTGATTTACTGGGCGTCAGGATCTCATGTGTGCTGGACCTTTTCATAAGGATGAGGCCCATCCTCCAGCAGTGGTAGGTCAGTTCTGTGACTGGCCCTTTATACCCGGGAGTGGCACTGGGGACTGATGGACATGAGGACCTCTCTGGCTCCTCCCTGTACAGTCCAAGAACAGCTGGTTCCTGGGTTTTCCTCAGCAGTCCTTTCTTGGAGTACCCCTTGATTTGCTAATCAGGGGATACTCGAAGATTTGTACCTCTCTAATCCAAATGTCGTGTGATTACAGGATCCAGTCAATCCCAGGAGCAGTCATCCAGTGGCTCTGAGGCGGCATCTGGAACAGAGGAGGAGGACGAGCCCAGTTTCATCATGGGGCGATGACGAGGTTGGCCACGGCAGCTGTCTGGAGCCTGGCCCGCTCTGTGACCGGGACCCCAGAAAATCCTCCACAGGCCTCAAGGGGAAGGGAGCAATCTCTGTTTCAGCTCAGTTTCCCTCCCAAAGCCTCACTGGATAGAAGCAAGTAGGAGTCCACCCTAAGGGCTCACAGCCCCCGTGTTGGCAGGACTGGGCCTGTGGGAGAGAGGACCGTCTCCTGGACACTCAAGGGCACTGCCAGGCAGGGTTCGTTAATGTTCTCGCTGCAAGGGGGGAAATGTATGACCTGGTCCCCCTGGGGCCTGTTCTCACATAATTGGACACTGATGAGTTTGGGGCTGGTTTCTGTGAAGCTAATGTTTATTTAGTAAAGAACAGAAAAACTCCAGGTTTTGTTCTGACCTGTGAATGTTAATTACAGAAACTGTAGAGAAGGCTGTGAAACGACATGAGAGGGATGGGGCCTGTTCCCAGACTCGTTGAAGGAAATGGCCTTGGCCGTGGAGCTAACTCACTGCAGGGCACATGACCTCCATTTCCTTCAACGGAGAGTGCAGACTGCACCCCAGAACACATGCTCCCTCCCAGCACACATGTGCAGAGGGAGATGTGGGACTTAACTGAGGCTGAGCCAGAAGAGAGGACCTTAACGTGTGAGAGGAACTTCGGAAAAACAACTGGTGAGTAGAAAATAAGCAGGGAGAGAATCCAGCCTGGGCTGGAGCAGAGGAGATGGCCTGGGGGATCCTAGCTGCACTGCAGGGGAAGCAGATGCATTGGCCAAAAGCTGCATTTTCATCTGGAGTTAAGAGGGGATCTAAACAGAAAATGGGAGGTGACTGAGGGTGTCTTTTTGGGCCAACAGGAGGAACAGGGATGGTCTCTTAATTTTAGAGCCTTTGCTCACTTTTTGGATATTTCCAAGTTTCTAGCTCTATTTTGTGCCTTTTATGGAGTTTGATAGAATTAGGAAAATAGTGGTTTTGAGTGAAGGGAAACTAAGAAACATCTTACTTTTCTTGATTTCCTTGGCTCCACCCTGAGCCATGTGACATCTGTGATAACTTCTGTCTTTCCGCAGTTCAAGTCACAGGAATTTTTCTTTCCCAGGAAGCTGAAATGGCAAGTCAGCCATAATAAATTAGCACACACCCTAACTGTACATCTTGAAAGCCGTGTTTGTCTTTCATTGGGGACTGGCTGGTTAGTTTTGTGTCCTCCTCTCTTTTTTTTTTTTTTTTTTGCAGTACGTGGGCCTCTCACTGCTGTGGCCTCTCCCGTTGTGGAGCACAGGCTCCGGACACGCAGGCCCAGCGGCCATGGCTCACGGGCCCAGCCGCTCCACGGCATGTGGGATCCTCCCGGACCGGGGCACGAACCCGTGTCCCCTGCATCAGCAGGGCATCAGCAGGCGGACTCCCAACCACTGCGCCACCAGGGAAGCCCTCCTATCTTTGAACTGTTGGTTTCTTTCTCTCTCCCCAGATTCAAAGTAAGAGTTACGACACACACTTCAGTGAGTCTCTCACACTGGAGGCACTCCCTGCATCTGCCCAGTGCCCCTGGCCAAGAGCTCAATGAGATACCAAAGCACATATGTGCTGGACAGGTGGGCAAATGACTAGACAGATGAGAGGGTGCCAGACTGGAGAGTTGTTTTTACCTTTACTAGATGTCAGAAGATGATGTTCAGGAGGAAAACGTCCTCCAACGGTTTCTGATGATATTTAGGGGGTTATTAGTACCTTAGGTTGAATGACTCTTAGTATTTCTGTTACCAACCAGAAACTTGGATCAGGTCACCCAACGCTCAGCAACTAACATTGTACTTTCTGTTATCACAACCCAGTTTTTTGCAGGGTGCCAAGCAAGGAGAATGGGCAGCTCGTGCTCAAAAGACCCAAACTCCCCAGCGGCTTTCAGAGAAGGGCTTTTGAAGACTGAGGGAGAGGTCACAGGATGGGCAATCAGCTCATACAGTTCTGATTGGTTAATGGTGAATAATTGGGTGATGTTTTGGGAATCTCAGCCTTTTGGTTCCAACCAGTCTGGGGTCTACACGCTGGTAGTCAGCATGCAGTTAACTTCTTTAACCTGGTGGGGGTCTTGATATCTGCAAAACAACTCAAGGGCATGGCTCAGGATACTAGTTATAGCCCTTGAGGCACTAAAGGTCCTTGACTTTGTTTTTTTTTTGTTTGTTTGTTTGTTTTTAAATTTATTTATTTATTTTGGGCTGTGTTGGGTCTTCGTTTCTGTGTGAGGGCTTTCTCTAGTTGCGGCAAGCGGGGGCCACTCTTCATCGCGGTGCGCGGGCCTCTCACTATCGCGGCCTCTCTTGTTGCGGAGCACAGGCTCCAGACGCACAGGCTCAGTAGTTGTGGCTCACGGGCCTAGTTGCTCCGCGGCATGTGGGATCTTCCCAGACCAGGGCTCGAACCCATGTCCTCTGCATTAGCAGGCAGATTCTCAACCACTGCACCACCAGGGAAGCCCCCCCTTGACTTTGTTTTATGGCTAAATTATTTTGCCTTAGTTGACTGCTTTCCTTTGTTTCTGCATTTTCTTCTAATTAAATTTGCTCTTTGGAACTCAGGGAAGGCCTGGGAGGCTAAAACAGGGGACATGGCAGGGGGTCTTTCTCTAGGAAGGCCCACAGGGTCCTGTTTGGTTTTAGTCAGCCTCTTTCTTTGATACACCTCAAGCCTGAGGGGAAGAGAGGCAACAACCTTTTTCAGGATTAGAGGAGAGAGTCACTGACTTTTTTAATATGTTTATTTGTCTGCACCGGGTCTTAGTCACAGCATGTGTGATCTAGTTCCCTGCATTGGGAGCACGGAGTCTTAGTCAGTGGACCACGAGGGAAGTCCCGAGTCCCTGACTTTTCATTTTTAAAGAATTCTCAAGTTGCCTAGCATCAATATTCTGTATTATAAAACATTACCTCTCTCTCTGACTGCTTTGTCACAGCACCTGGACAAACATTTGAAAATTAGTAGACATATTATAATGAGGATAATGATCGAAATGCACCCGTGTACTACATACCCCAGAAGTCTTCCTGTTACAGATGGCAGCCAGGAAGATAGGTTTCAGAGTGGGTCCTTTTTATGTAAATTCTGTAAGCAGGATTTCGAATTAACTCTATAAGGGTATTAACATATACATAACAGGAGGTATGAAGCACTACCTGTCTTTTTTGTTGTCAAAATATAATTTAAAGCAATTTTAGTATCTAGTACTATTCTGCCTAAAGAATCTAGTGCCTTCTGCTGGGAGGCTATAGCTGGAGCTGTCTTGCTTGTTACCATTCCTAGAGAAAGGTTTCATAGCAGCTGATAGTGTCCTTGAGTCTGATACAGTTCAGAACGTTCAAGTTCTCAGTAATGTAGGAGTGTGTCTGAAACCATGTCCATACTAGGCACCCCGATCCATTTGGGATACCTGAACCACAGTTACTTCATTCTGATTTTTTAAATGCATTCTTTAATGGTTAAAGCAGATGTACAATGTATGTTTGATAAACTAGAACAGCCTTACCTTATAAGCCAGAATGACTTCTCCATACCTCAATACGTGAAAGTTTCCTCCATCATTTTCCCTTTGTTTGCAGACCTTTCAGTAGCAAGCAGTGATACACATCGTGAGCAGTTATTCAGCTTCACTGGAGAATTTCCTTTCTTTCCTGAACATTGGAGTCAGAAGTATATTAGAAATAAAACAAAAACGTTCCATTTTGGTAGGGGGACTCGTTTGGTGAACAGTTCCATTGAATTAGGGTGGATCTTAACAGACCTGGTCCAGATTCCTGGGCTGCTGTCTACCACTGCTGTTGTCTTTTTCTCTTGCGGGTGTTGAGGTCAGCAGTCCTTTCTATCGACCAGTCTAGTACAGAAGGCCTTGAGTGGGAAATATTAATTCAAGAGTCAGTTTCACTGTGCATGAGCTACTTAGTACCTGAGAAAGGGGCTCTTTCATTTAGGTTGGAGCCTTACAAGTGATGTCCTTTCCAGTACGTATAATCTCCTGGTTGTGGGTCATGGGGCATCTGATCTTCATCCAAAGATAGGTTACCATGATCAGTTTCAGAAACAAGCTTAGAATATTCCTTTAGTAACTTAATTAAAATACTTTATAATATAGCAATAAGGTCATCTTGGATGTAGATAATAAACCCTCAGTATATACAAAACCTCAATATCCAAAAGGTATATTATCAAAACATAATCTCTAATTTATCCTCATTTTCTACCAAATTGGGCCAAATTACGTCTAGTTTCAGTAAACAGCCTGATTTACCTAAGTGTAACTGGTCGTATAGGCTCTTTCAGTTGGCTGTGCTAGACCTTTTCTTAAGGAATATCAATTGAACTTTTAAAAACCTCTTGAGGCCAGGAAAATCATCAACAACGTGCCATCGGATTTTGCCTGCAGTATCCGTAGATATGAGAGAATTCCTCCCTTCTCAAGGTTCCTAAAATATCTCAATATTCCTGCTCCTGCCAGGAGGTGACCTTCCTTATTCAGCTGATAAAGCTGTTGGGACTCTGAGTTTCCAACTCCTGGAGGGATCAGGTCAAGAGAAAAGATAAATGTTTTAATTCCACTTACAGAGGTCATACTTACCAAATTGTTATAAAGGGAAAGGTTTCCTTATGTCTAGAAAACACAGACTAAAAGCCAGCAGTGTTTCAGACAAAAACATAACCATATTCATTAGTTTACTCAGTACTATGTAACTAATCTTTTTTTTGTGTGTTTTTTGTTTTTTTTTGTTTTTTGTTTTTTGCAGTACGCAGGCCTCTCACTGCTGTGGCCCCTCCCGCTGCAGAGCACAGGCTCCGGACGCGCAGGCTCAGCGGCCATGGCTCACGGGCCCAGCCGCTCTGCGGCATGCGGGATCCTCCCGGACCAGGGCACGAACCCGTGTCCCCTGCATCGGCAGGCGGACTCTCAACCACTGCGCCACCAGGGAAGCCCTATGTAACTAATCTTGATCTTAATCTTGTTAACAGTTTTATGAAACAATCAGGGTTTCCATTAGAATTTCTTAACTAGTTCAGCAGTATGATCTGGAAGTTATCAATCTTTTACTTGCCAAAAGGTCCTTTCTGTGAATCTTAAGATTTTGCAAAAGCATGAGTGAAATATCTGTGAATGACAGAAGACTTGAAAAGGCACAGTTAAGGATCTGATTACAATGCAATTGACAAAGAAGCTTAACCAAGTTGCTGTGACGTATAATCTTTTACAGATAACTAGAATTAAGACTGATAACAATACCAGGACATCTCCAAATTTTAGGAACTTCATATAATTTTTAGAACACTTGATGATGTTTACCCATACAGTATTACCTAAGAAATTAACTAAGAAGGTTTTTGTTTGTTTGTTTGTTGCAGTACGGCGGGCCTCTCACTGTTGTGGCCTCTCCCGTTGCAGAGCACAAGCTCTGGACGTGCACGCTCAGCGGCCATGGCTCACAGGCCCAGCCGCTCCATGGCATGTGGGATCTTCCCGGACCGGGGCACGAACCTGCGTCCCCCGCATCGGCAGGCGGACTCTCAACCACTGCGCCACCAGGGAAGCCCACCTAAGAAGGTTTTATCACCACTCATTTGATAGTGCTTCTCGTGTAATTTAACATACCAAATAATCTGAATTAGTTTAATATTTTTCTCTCTGAGATGCCTCAGGGGCCTTTGAAAGGTCCCAAATTAGAGGTCAAAAGAACTTCAATTTAGAATTTGATTTGAGGAAGTTTGTCAAAAATAAAGTTTTACTGGGACTCCCCTGGTGGTCCAGTGGTAAAGAATCTGCCTTCCAATGCCGGGGACGCAGGTTCCATCCCTGGTTGGGAAACTAAGATCCCACGTGCTGCAACTATTGAGCTCGCGTGCCTCAATGAGAGAACCCACGTGCCTCAATGAGAGAACCCGCGTGCCACATACTACAGAGCCCATGCACTCTGGAGCCCGCGTGCCACAACTAGAGAGAAACCCAAGCAGACCATGGGCCATAACGAAAAAGATCCCATATTCCTCAACAAAGATCCCATGTGCCACAACTAAGACCCAATGCAGCCAAAAAAATAAGGAAAATATTTAAAAAATAAAGCTTTACGAAAAGACAACCTACAGAATGGGAAAAAATATTTGCAAATGATGAGATTGACAAGGGCTTAATTTCCAAAATATACATACAGCCCAATATCCAAAAAACAACCCAATCAAAAAACGGGCAGAAGATTTAAATAGACATTTCTCCAAAGAAGACATACAGGTGGCCGACAGGTACATGAAAAGATGTTCAATATCACTAATTATTAGAGAAATGCAAATCAAAACTATAATGAGGTATCACCTCACACCAGTCAGATTGGCTATCATCAAGAAGTCTACAGGGATTTCCCTGGTGGTCCAGGGTTAAGACTCCATGTGCCCAATGCAGGGGGCCCAGATTCCATCCCTGGTCACTAAGATCCCACATACCACAACTAAGCCCTTGTGGTGCAACTACTGAGCCCACACGCTCTAGAGCCCATGCCCTCTAAAGGCCGCATGCCACAACTAGAGAAGCCAGTGCACCGCAATGAAGAGCCCGCAGAGCCATAATTAATTAATTTTTAAAAGTCTACAAATAATAAATGCTGGAGAGGGTGTGGAGAAAAAGGAAACGCCTTACACTGTTGGTAGGAACGTAAATTGGTGCAGCCACTATGGAGAACAGTATGGAGGTTCCTTAAAAGAGACTAAATAGAGTTACCATATGATCTGGTGACCTGGAGAAATTAATTCAAAAAGATACACACACTCTAATGTTCATAGGAGCACTATTCACAATAGCCAAGACATGGAAATAACCTAAGTGTCCATGGACAAACGAATGGATAAAGACGATATGGTATATATATACACAGTGGAATATTAGCCATAAAAAAGAATGAGATAATGCCATTTGCAGCAACATGGATAGACCTAGAGATTATTATACTAAAGTCAGAGAAAGACAAATATATGATATTGCTTATATGTGGAATCTAAAAAAATCCTACAAATGAACTTATTTTACAAACAGACTCAAACATAGAAAACAAACGTATGGTTACCAAAGGGGAAATGGAGTGGGGGGGATACATTAGAAGTTTGGGATTAAAATATATACACTACTATCTATAATATAAAATAGATAACCAACAAGGACCTACTGTATAGTACAGGGAACTGTACTCAATATCTTGTAATGGGGCTTCTCTGGTGGTGCAGTCGTTAAGAATCCACCTGCCAGGGGCTTCCCTGGTGGCGCAGTGGTTGAGAATCTGCCTGCTAATGCAGGGGACACGGGTCCAAGCCCTGGTCTGGGAAGATCCCACATGCCGCGGAGCAACTAGGCCCGTGCGCCACAACTACTGAGCCTGCGCGTCTGGAGCCTGCGCTCCGCAACGAGAGGCCGCGATAGCGAGAGGCCTGCGCACCGTGATGAGGAGTGGCCCCCGCTTGCCACAACTAAAGAAAGCCCTCGCACAGAAACGAAGACCCAACACAGCCAAAAGAAAGAAAGAAAAAAAAAAAAAGTAAATCCTATTTCAAAGAAAAAAAAAAGAATCCACCTGCTAATGCAGGGGACGGAGGTTCAAGCCCTGGTCCGGGACAATCCCACATGCCACAGAGCAACTAAGCCCATGCGCCACAACTACTGAGCCTGCACTCTAGAGTCCACGAGCCAAAACTACTGAAGTCCGTGCACCTAGAGCCCATGCTCCACAACAAGAGAAGCCACTGCAATGAGAAGCCTACACACCACAATGAAGAGTAGCTCCCGCTCACCACAAAGAAGACTCAACGCAGCCAAAAATAATTTTTTAAAAATACCTTGTAAGAACTATAATGGAAAAGAGTCTAAAAAAGAATACACGTATTCATACATATATACACACACATATATAACTGAATCACTTTGCTGTACACCTGAAACTAACAGCACTCTAAATCAACTATATTTCAATAAATTTTTTTTTTAATAAAGTTTTAAAACACTTGGTCAAGTAGAATCGTAAGTATTGTGAAAGTATTCACTTAACTAAAGTGACAGAGAAGATTTCAAAGGCAAATACAGAAGGTTACAACAGATCACGTAAGAAAGTCTTATTGGGAGTTCCATGGTGTTCTAGTGGTTAGGATTCAGCACTGTCACTGTGCTGTGGTCCAGGCTCAATCCCTGGTCAGGGAACTGAGATCCCATAAGCCGCATGGTGCGGACAAAATATTAAAAAATAATAAAAGACAGTCTTAAAGTAGCTCAATATTCCAAGAACACTGTCTCATAACAAAAAATCAAACTCCAGTGCTTCCCTGTTGGCACAGTGGTTCAGAGATCACCTGCCAATGCAGGGGACATGGGTTCTTGCCCTGGTCCAGGAAGATCCCACATACCGCGGAGCGGCTACGCCCGTGAGCCATAGCCACTGAGCCCGCGCGTCTGGAGTCTGTGCTCCGCAACGGGAGAGGCCACAACAATGAGAGACCCGTGTACTGCAAAAAAAAAAAAAAAAAAAAAAGCTCCAGTCTTGTATCAGCTTAAATAAATAACATACTTTTTAAAATAAATTTCTTTTTGGCTGCATTGGGTCGTCGTTGTTGCATGCAGGCTTTCTCTAGTTGCGGCGATGGGGGGCTACTTTTTGATGCAGCGCATCAGCTTCTCATTGCAGTGGCTTCTCGTTGCAGGGCACAGGCTCTAGGCACATGGGCTTCAGGAGTTGTGGCGCACAGGCTCCAGAGCACAGGCTCAATAGGTGTGGCACACAGGCTTAGTTGCTCCACGGCATGTGGGATCTTCCTGGACCAGGGCTCGAACCAGTGTCCCCTGCATTGGCAGGCGGATTGTTAACCACCACGCCACCAGGGAAGCCCTATCAGCTTACTTTTAATAATAAAATTAATTTACTTAGATTGAATTCAGTCTAATCTTATCCAGTTCTGATCATGAACAAAACTTCTCTCAAGGTTCCTCTTCCACAACTTCCTATATCCATATGAGTTTGTCCCTTATTCTTTCCCCATCCAGAAACAACCAGCTCTAGGACAAATCTACTCTTTAACAAAAATATCCCCATTTTTCATACCTTCTTGCCAACAACATATATCCTACTTCCTTTACATACTGAAATGTTTCCCTTATTTCTAGTACTTTTTAATTACCTATCACAATTTTTAACCCTTAAAAACTTTAATCTCTAGCAAAAACCAAGAAGCAAGCAACTGTGAAATGTTTATCATACCAGCATTTTCTGATTAGCAAACTTAGGAACATCTTCTATAACCTAAAAACATTTTCTCATAGCACAGTTTCTTCAATGTGGTACAAAATATGTTTGGGTTTATTAGACATACCTTTGTCCTCGTTAGAGAAAAACTAAATTAGGTAAACAAACTTGCTGTAAACAGACTTGTTTAGCAAGTGTTCCAGTATTTCATCTTATTTTAAAATGATTTAGACATTCAGTTAATTTTCATCATTTTACCTTCATTTAGGAAAACTCAAGTTACCAAAAATCTGGAAAAACAAACAACTATTCCTAAAGAGTTCACCTAAAAGCTTTTATCCCATTTATCTCTATTACTTATAACAATATCATACCAAGTTAATCTTTTCTTGCTGACAAAATTTGCAACAGGGATAATGAGAATTTGATTTTCAGTAAACCTAAGTACAATAAAAGTATTATACTTAATATTGATGACTCCAGAGACAGGTCTGTATTAAACCAAACTTAATATCTGGTATTAAACTTAGGTTAATACTGAATATTCCCCCAGATCACATGAACTTGAAATTCATTTGGGTTAATTTCTGTTGTATTCCTGAGAATTTATATAAGCACTTAATTCCCTTTGAGCCAATCAATTAGAGCTCATTTACAAATTAATTTTTAAAGACAGAACTAGAGATCCCATAGTTTCATTTTAAAACAGTCATGAATTAGATGTCTAAAACACATTAATTTATAACAGTTGGAATAAGTTTACTTGAGTTTTAAAACGCTTCTTCTCCCATTTCCTCTCAGTTTCAGGTTCTACCAGGTAAGCTGAGACCATAGTCTCAGACAATGTGAGCTGTGTTTGCATTTCAAGGAAATAAGTTATAACTTAACCTTTTACCTAGGAGAACTTTTGCTCTCTCAGGGCCAGAATTTTGAAAAGAATTTTTTTTTAATTTTACTTTCTTTATACAGCAGGTTATTAGTTATCTATTGTATACATATTAGTGTATATATGTCAATCCCAATCTCCCAATTCATCCCACCACCATCACCCCCAAAAAAAGAATTTTTTTTTTAAATCAAGCCAGACGTCCCTAACTGCATATGCAAAAAAAAAAAAAAAAGTTTTGGGGCTTCCCTGGTGGCACACTGATTAAGAATCCACCTGCCGACGCAGGAGATACGGGCTCGAGCCCTGGTCTGGGAAGATCCCACATGCCGCAGAACAACTAAGCCTGTGGGCCACAGCTACTGAGCCTGCGTTCTGGAGCCTGCGAGCCACAGCTACTGAGCCCGTGTGCCACAACTACTGAAGCCCACGCGCCTAGAGCCCATGCTCCCAACAAGAGAGTCCACCACAATGCAAAGCCATTTTTCTCCAGTTTAAACATTCTGGCCATGTGGTATTAGAACAAAGTCGTCTTTCTAAAAAAAAAAAAAAAGTCATCTTTCTTTTCATAGAAACATAGCTGAAGATTTCCCAGTTTTGTAAAATACACCCCAGAGGACTACAAGATGCAATAGAGCTCTGATTTCCCTTTTTGTCATACAGCTGGTATTACCAGAAACAGATCAGAACCAGGCAACCCAGTGCTGAGAGGCCTCTCAGGATCACAGTTCCCTGGCACAAGAATGGAAGATTCCTACCTGTTGTTCCAGATGGGGGTACCAACGAGCCCTGGTTTAACAGGGACTTTCCCAGTCACCGCAAGGGCAGTGTGGGATGGCTGAAGCATTCCTCAACCCAGAAGAGAACACTCCAATTAAAGCAGCATTTGGGGGACTCCTCTGGTGGCCCAGTGGGTAAGACTCAGTGCTCCCAGTGCTGGGGCCCTGGGTTCGATCCCTGGTCGGGGAACTAGATCCCACAAGCAGGCTGCAACTAAGAGTCCGTGTGCCACAACTAAAAGATCCCACACGCCACAACAAAGACCTGGTGCAGCCAAAATAAATATAGTTTTTTAAAAAAAGCATTTTGCTCAGAACCAGACCACCAAGTCCTATGCTTTCTCCCACCCCAGCCCCCAAAGGAAAAATTCCATTCAAGGCAACCCAGTAGGGAAGAATATCCTGGTGTGGTCACATGAGAGGCCCACGTACCGCAAAAAAAAAAAAAAAAAGTGTGATGGGGCTTCCCTGGTGGCACAGTTGTTGGGAGCCCGCCTGCCAATGTGGAGGATGTGGGTTCGTGCCCTGGTCCAGGAGGATCCCACGTACCGCAGAGCAGCTGGGCCCGTGAGCCATAGCTGCTGAGCCTGCGCGTCCGGAGCCTGTGTTCCACAACGGGAGATGCCACAGTGGTGAGAGGCCCACGTACAAAAAAAACAAAAAAAAAAACAAAAAAAACGGTGTGAGGGAAAGGGTCACAGTTTGGTAATCAGCTCCTGTACAATTCTCTGGTTGATGATGACATAACAGGATGATGTTTCGAGAATCTCAGTTATCAACCTTCTGGTTCCAACTGGTCTGGGGTCTATGTGCTGGTGGTCAGCATGCAGTTAACTTCCTCCACCTGGTGGGGGTTTCTGCAAAAGAACTCAAGGGTATGGCTCAGGATATTATCTGTATCCCTGGAGGAGGAACTCAAGGTTCTCGACTTTGTTTTATGGCTAAACTATTATTTTGTCTTGCTTGACTGGTTTCCTTTGTTTCTGCATTTTCTCAATCTCATTAAATTTGTTCTTTGGAAAAGCGAACACTCCTACACTGTCGGTGGGAAGGTAAGTTGGTGCGGCCACTTTGGAAAACAGTATGGAGGTTCCTCAGAAAACTAAACATAGAATTACCACATATATGAGGGACTTCCCTGGCAGTCCAGTGGTTAAGACTCTGCACTTCCACTGCAGGGGGCACAGGTTCAATCCCTGGTCAGGGAACTAAGATCCCAAATGCCATGTGGTGCAGCCAAAAAAAAAAAAGGAATTACTATATGATCCAGCAATCCTACTCCTGGGAATATATCCACACAAAACTATAATTTTAAAAGCTACATTCACCCCTATGTTCATAGCAGCACTATTCACAATAGCCAAGACAATGAAACAACCTAAATGTCCATCAACAGATGAATGCATAAAGATGTTATATATACACACACACACACACACATATACATACGATGGAATACTATTCAGCCACGAAAAAGAATGAAATAATGCCATTTGCAGCAACATGGATGGACCTAGAAATTATCATACTAAGTGAAGTAAGTCAGAAAGCCAAATACAATGATACCACTTATATCTGGAACCTAAACTATGACACAAAGGAACCTATCTATGAAACAGAATCACGGACATAGAAAACAGATTGGTGGTTGGGCTAGGCGGGGGGTTGGGGGAGGGATGGAGTGGGAGGTTGGGGTTAGCGGATGTATTATATACAGGATGGATAAACACCAGGGTCCTACTGTGTAGCACAGGGAACTATATTCAATATCCTATGACAAACCATAATGGAGAGGAGGAACCAAGATGGTGGAGTAGAAGGACGTGCTCTCACTCCCTCTTGCAAGAACACCAGAATCACAACTAGCTGCTGGACAGTCATCAACAGGAAGGCACTGGAACTCACCAGAAAAGATACCCCACTTCCAAAGACAAAGGAGAAGGCACAATGAGACAGTAGGAGGGGCGCAATGACAGTAAAATCAAATCCCGTAACGACTGGGTGGGTGACTCAGGGACTGGAGAACACTTATACCACAGAAGTCCACCCACTGGACTGAAGGTTCTGAGCCCCACGTCAGGCTTCCCAACCTGGGGGTCCGGCAATGGGAGGAGGAGTTCCTAGAGAATCAGACTTGGAAGCCTAGTGGGAATTGATTGCAGGAATTCAACAGGACTGCGGGAAACAGAGACTCCACTCTTGGAGGGCACACACAAAGTAGTGTGCGCATCGGAACCCAGGGGAAGGAGCAGGGGCCCCAGGGGAGACTACCCAGACCTACCTGCTAGTGTTGGAGGGTCTCCTGCAGAGGTGGGGTGGGGGTGGCTGTGGCTCACTGTGGGGACAAGGACACTGGCAGCAGAAGTTCTGGGAAGTAATCCTTGGTGTGAGCCTTCCCAGAGTCTGTCATTAGCCCCACCAAAGCGCCCAGGTAGGTTCCAGTGTTGGGTTGCCTCAGGCCAAACAACCAACAGGGAGGGAACCCAGCCCCACCCATCAACAGTCAAGTGGATTAAAGTTTTACTGAGCTCTGCCCACCAGAGCAACAGTCAGCTCTACCCACCACCAGTCCCTCCCGTCAAGCCTCTTAGATAGCCTCATCCACCAGAGGGCAGACAGCAGAAGCAAGAAGAACTACAATTCTGCAGCCTGTGGAACAAAAACCACATTCACAGAAAGATAGACAAGAGGAAAAGGCAGAAAAGGCAGAGGGCTATGTACCAGATGAAGGAACAAGATAAAATCCCAGAAAAACAACTAAATGAAGTGGGGATAGGCAACCTTCCAGAAAAAGAATTCAGAATATTGATAGTGAAGATGATCCAGGACCTCAGAAAAAGAATGGAGGCAAAGATCGAGAAGATGCAAGAAATGTTTAACAAAGACCTAGAAGAATTAAAGAACAAACAAACAGAGATGAACAATACCATAACTGAAATGAAAACTACACTAGACGGAATCAATAGCAGAACAACTGAGGCAGAAGAACGGATAAGTGACCTGCAAGACAGAATGGTGGAATTCACTGCTGTGGAACAGAATAAAGAAAAAAGAATGAAAAGAAATGAAGACAGCCTAAGAGACCTCTAGGACAACATTAAACACAACCAACATTCACATTATAGGGGGTCCCCGAAGGCGAAGAGAGAGAGAAAGGACCAGAGAAAATATATGAAGAGATTATAGTCAAAAACTTCCCTAGCATGGGAAAGGAAAGAGCCACCCAAGTCCAGGAAGCACAGCGAGTCCCATACAGGATAAACCCAAAGAGAAACACGCTGAGACACATAGTAAATCAAACTGGCAAAAAATTAAAGACAAAGAAAAATTATTGAAAGCAGCAAGGGAAAAATGACAAAAAACATACAAGGGAACTCCCATAAGGTTAACAGCTGATTTCTCAGCAGAATCTCTATAAGCCAGAAAGGAGTGGCACGATATACTTAAAGTGATGAAAGGGAAGAACCTACAACCAAGATTACTCTACCCAGCAAGGATCTCTTTCAGATTTGATGGAGAAATCAAAAGCTTTACAAACAAGCAAAGGCTAAGAGAATTCAGCACCACCAAACCAGCTCTACAACAAATGCTAAAGGACCTTCTCTAAGTGGGAAACACAAGAGAAGAAAAGGATCTACAAAAACCCAAAACAATTAAGAAAATGGTCATAGGAACATACATAAAGATAATTACCTTAAACGTCAATGGATTAAATGCTCCAACCAAAAGACACAGGCTTCATGAATGGATACAAAAACAAGACCCATATATATGCTGTCTACAAGAGACCCACTTCAGACCTAGGGACACATACAGACTGAAAGTGAGGGGATGGAAAAAGATATTCCATGCAAATAGAAATCAAAAGAAAGCATATCAGATAAAATAGACTTTAAAATAAAGAATGTTACAAGAGACAAGGAAGGATATTACATAATGATCAAGGGATCAATCCAAGAAGAAGATATAACAATTATAAGTATATATGCACCCAACATAGGAGCACCTCAATACATAAGGCAACTGCTAACAGCTATAAAAGAGGAAATCGACAGTAACACAATAATAGTGGGGGACCTTAACACCTCACTTACATCAATGGACAGATCATCCAAAATTTAAATAAATAAGGAAACAGAAGCTTTAAATGACACAATAGACCAGATAGATTTAATTTTTATAGGACGTTCCATCCAAAAACAGCAGATTACACTTTCTTCTCAAGTGCATATGGAACATTCTCCAGGATAGATCACATCTTGGGTCACAAATCAAGCCTCAGTAAATTTAAGAAAATTGAAATCATATCAAGCATCTTTTCTGACCACAATGCTATGAGATTAGAAATGAATTACAGGGAAAAAAACGTAAAAACACAAACACATGGAGGCTAAACAGTACGTTACTAAATAACCAAGAGATCACTGAAGAAATCAAAGAGGAAATCAAAAAACACCTAGAGACAAATGACAATGAAAACACGACGATCCAAAACCTATGGGATGCAGCAAAAGCAGTTCTAAGAGGGAAGTTTATAGCTATACAAGCCTACCTCAAGAAACAAGAAAAATCTCAAGTAAACAAACTAACCTTACACCTAAAGGAACTAGAGAGAAAAGAACAAACACAACCCAAAGTTAGCAGAAGGAAAGAAATCATAAAGATCGGAGCAGAAATAAATGAAATAGAAACAAAGAAAACAATAACAAAGATCACTAAAACTAAAAGCTGGTTCTTTGAGAAGATAAACAAACTTGATTAACCATTAGCCAGACTCATCAAGAAAAAGGGGAGAGGACTCAAATCAATATAATTAGAAATGAAAAAGGAGAAGTTACAACAGACACCACAGAAATACAAAGCATCCTAAGAGACTACTACAAGCAACTCTATGCCAATAAAATGGACAACCTGGAAGAAATGGACAAATTCTTAGAAAGGTATAACCTTCCAGACTGAACCAAGAAGAAATAGAAAATATGAACAGACCAATCACAAGTAATGAAATTGAAACTGTGATTAAAAATCTTCCAACAAAGAAAAGTCCAGGACCAGATGGCTTCACAGGTGAATTCTATCAAACATTTAGAGAACAGCTAACACCCATCCTTCTCAAACTCTTCCAAAGAATTGCAGAGGAAGGAACACTCCCAAACATTCTATGAGGCCACCATCACCCTGATACCAAAACCAGACAAAGATACTACAAAAAAAGAAAATTACAGACCAATATCACGGATGAATATAGATGCAAAAATCCTCAACAAAATACTAGCAAACAGACTCCAACAACACATTAAAAGGATCACACACCATGATCAAGTGGGATGTATCGCAGGGATGCAAGGATTCTTCAATATATGTAAATCAATGTGATACACCATATTAACAAATGGAAGAATAAAAACCATATGATCTGGGGCTTCCCTGGTGGCGCAGTGGTTGAGAGTCCGCCTGCCGATGCAGGGGACACGGGTTCGTGACCCGGTCCGGGAAGATCCCACATGCTGCGGAGCGGCTGGGCCCGTGAGTCATGGCCGCTGAGCCTGCGCGTCCGGAGCCTGTGCTCCACAGCGGGAGAGGCCACAGCAGTGAGAGGCCCGCGTACCGCAAAAAACAAAACACCAAAAAAAAACAAAAAAAAACCCATATGATCATCTCAATAGATGCAGAAAAAGCTTTTTTGACAAAATTCAACACCCATTTATGATAAAAACCCTCCAGAAAGTAGGCACAGAGGGAACCTACCTCAACATAATAAAGGCCATATGTGACAAACCCACAGCAAACATCATTCTCAATGGTGAAAAACTGAAAGCATTTCCTCTAAGATAAGGAACAAGACAAGGATGTCCACTCTCACCACTATTATTCAACATAGTTTTGGAAGTCCTAGCCATGGCAATCAGAGAAGTAAAAGAAATAAAAGAATACAAATTGGAAAAGAAGTATAACTGTTATTGTTTGCAGATGACATGATACTATAAATAGAGAAGCCTTAAAATGCCATCAGAAAACTACTAGAGCTGTCCCCAGGAAGATCCCCCAGGGTCCTGCTCAGTTTCATTTCTTCAGGGTGTTGTTTGTTTAGGAAAAGGGAAAAATTAAATGTCAGTGAGAAGGGAGAGACACTCACCCGTTAAAAAAAAAAGAAAAAAACTTGATTGGGGGAGGATCTAAGTAATGCCCTTGTGAATGTTACCAAACCAGGATCATTTTGCCCAACGTGCAGCAAGCCAAAACGCTGAGATGTCAGGGTTTGCAGAAAAGAGAGGGTTTATTCACAAGGCAGCCAAGCAAGGAGACACAACAAGTCTCAGATTCACCTCCTGGAAGGCAAGGGACGCCAGGTGTTTATGGAATAAATAAGCAAGGCAGTCTGAGGCGTGGGGGCAGTGAGGATGGGTAATTGGAAAAAGTTGCGGTGACTGTCATTCTGCACAGGAGTAACTAAGCTACAGGCCTCTGCACATGCAAAAATGGAGGTGCTTAGCATGATCTGAGGGTTACCCTTTGAGTCAAAAGGCCACCAAGTGGACACGTGGGCAGGCCCAGTTGGAGGGTCAGTGGTCCTATCCAATCTTAACCAGATCAGCTCAAACTAGACACATCTGACTCCAAGCTCCTAGAAAACTGGGACAAACACTGTTGAGGCTACATGCTGCTTGGAGAACATGCAAGTTTCAAAATGAATGACCTTGATTAGTGACGGCAGGTGAAATGGGTTTGACTGATAATTGCCCAGTTTTACCACCACCCCCCCATCTTTACATCATTCCTCCATCTCGAGGGAAGAGGGGGCGATGACTGAATGTAATTCCTGCCGAGAAGAGGCATAGGGCTAACACAGCACTGTATTCAATGAACCAACTATACTCCAATTAAAAAAAAAAAGCATAGGGCTAACCAAAGCTTCAGGAATGCAACTGTTTAGTGCTCACTTGAAAACATTCTCTTGTTCCCACTTTCAAGTTGATCCCAAGAAACAGATACCACCTACGTGCCAGCAGTCATAGGCCCAAGACTGATCACTGAAACGGCGGACAAATACGTACCCTGAGGGGGCACACACTGTTAAAATGCAGGCTTATTTTAGGGATTTTATCTAGGACAAGGTCAAGCCAGGGATCAATATCTTACCTTTTTACATATTGGAGAGTCCCAATCATTATCAGTTTGGCTGAAACACTTAAATATGGAAGGAACACAGGCTGGGGAAAAATAAGTATGTTTTCTGTCCTCACCTAATATAACCTTGACCGGGGTAGACTATAGTCTTTTTTTTTTTACATCTGAGGTCCCAAGGACCAAATTTCACCTTAGACAAGGAAAAACATGACAGGAAATTCTGTTGATTAGCCTAATCTGATATGTTACAGTGAGGTTAGGGACAGTCAAAAAATTAATGACAGGTACTTCCCTGGTGGTCCAGTGGTTAAGACTTCATGCTTCCCATGCAGGGGGCTCAGTTTCAATCCCTGGTTGGGAAACTAAGATCCCACGTGCCTCGTGGTGCGGCCAAAACAAATAATTAAAAAAATAAAAATTAATGACAGGCAGGATCAAGGGGTCAGCATGATCAAATACAGAAAAAGGTTTTGGATGAAATATCCAACAGCTAGAGAGAGTACCTGCTTTTGCCCAAGTATGAGAAGTCCTAATCATTGAATTGTCCTTGCAAGCCTTAATTTCTTTCTTGTGGCTTCTTTCTGAAAAGCCGCTTAAAATCTGTTAGGGGTTCACTTGCCCACTGGGAGAAGTCAGTGTACAGGGTCTGGAGCCAGCCAAGGCTTGGACGATCTCGGTCGACAGTTCTCCTCTGCAGTATGGTTTCCATTTCCCATCACGTTCCACACAAGGTCCAGTCTAGGGACAATGAAGCTGGTCTTCCGGATGTTTACTCTTCGAAGATTTCAGTCTAGAGGGTCATCTCCTCCTCCTCTAAGAGCTTCCTAACATGGTTTTGCCACGAATCCAAAGTTGGGGATCGAAATGCAGCAGAACCCAGCTATTCCCCGGAATCCCCACAATTGCCTCCTGATAGTGGAAACTGCAACCCTGGCTAGAGCTTCCCTTCTGTCAGGGAGCAAGTCTCTCTGTCCTTATGAGAGTTCAAAACCCAAGTATTTAACAGAGGGCAGAAAACTATGCCTTTTTCTTGGACACCTTATAGCTTCATTCAGTCATAAAGTTCAAAATTAAAACTGTATTCTGGTCTCAGGTGTTCTTTGTTTTACTGGCAATCAGAACGATACCATCCACATACTGGAACAGGGCTCCCTCGTTTTAGTTGAAGGGCCTTCAAATATTTCGCCAGGATTTCTACAAACATCATGGGGGTTTTTTTTGTTTTGTTTTGTTTTGCTGTACGCGGGCCTCTCACTGTTGTGGCCTCTCCCGCTGCGGAGCACAGGCTCCGGACGCGCAGGCTCAGCGGCCATGACTCACGGGCCCAGCCGCTCCGCGGCATGTGGGATCTTCCGGGACCGGGGCACAAACCCGTGTCCCCTGCATCGGCAGGCGGACTCTCAACCACTGCGCCACCAGGGAAGCCCCATGGGGGAATTTTTAAGGCCCTGAGGACTTCCCGTCCAGCAATACTGTTGTTTTACCCTTGTATCTACATCTTCCCATTAAAAGCAAACCATTCTTGGGGTTCAAATCTCAAGGGTATGCAAAACAAACCCCCAAACCTCCTACAAATCAGTTCAGTAAACCAACAAAAATCTCTGGTGAGCAGTAGTGACGAGAGTGTATGGATTAGGGACTATTGGATGAGTATATTCCACAATTCGATTAATTGCTTTTAAGTAATGCACAAACCAATATTCATCTCTACCTTGTTCTAGACTGGTAAAACTGGAGTATAAGGTGACTCGCAGGGACGCGTTAAATCATATTCGAGGAAGGCTGTTAGCAGGGGATGAATTCCATGCTTTGCCTGCTCCTTTACTGGGTACTGCATGAAGTTTGGAATTTTTGCCCCAGGGCAGAGCCTCAGCTGTACGGGTGGAGCTGTCTTTGCTTTTCCCAGCCTCCCATCTGCCCATACCTCTGGACTCACCTTCTGCAGTACCTCTTCCAGAATGGCTGCCGGCTGTTCCCTTTGAGGTCGGAGCAATAGAGCCTGCGATGTACAAGCCTGCTCTGGTGGAACTGTGGTGTCCACTCCTCCAGGTGCAAAGGTAACCTTGGCATTTAGTTAGTAAATCTCATCCCGGAAGGGGACTGGGGCATTCAGGCTTGTCCAGAAAGCTATGCTTCAGATGGGCCCTCCTCCACCTGAGAGTCTAGCAGCTGGAGAAAAGGCTTTTTCAAGGTTTCTCCGGACACCCCAGTTGCTAACATAAGACTCAGAACAAAATTTAGTAAGTCTTACATTTTAAACCGAGTAAGTGGCCCCCTGCCATAATCACCCAGGGCTCCATATGGGAGATACTGAGACAGTCGGGATTTAAAGGAGCCTCTGGCCCTGTCTTTTGTGGTCACTGTCTTTCGCAGTTAACTCTGGCATCTGATGTGCCGCCTGTTTACCTTCTTCAAGAGTCTTACTGAGGATGTCCCTGCACACTGTCGGGATCCCACTATCGATGTCCTGCCGCCTCTGGCCGGGTCCCTCGGGGGGGGTCCTCCATTTGGTCCAGCTCTTCCCTCTGCTAAGGCAGCCGCCAGCAGAGCAGTCCGCTGTTTCATTCTCCAGTGTTCCCTTTTCTCCTGAGCCTGCTCCCTGCCATTACAAACTTTAAAGGCAATTTCAACAACTTGAGACAAAGACATCCCTAAAGTCCCTCCCACCTCTGCAGTTTCTTCTGTATGCTGGGAGCACTCTGATCAATGAGTCACATGAACCATCCTTAGATTCTCTGAAGCCTCAGGGTCTCTATCTGTATATTGCCTACAAGCTTTAAAGACCCTTTCCAGAAATTCTGAAGGATCCTCATTCAGTTTCTGTCTTACCTCCTGTACTTCACTGAGGCTTCACTGTCTCGGCGCCCTTCTTCGTAAGCCTGCAGGAATGCAGTCTCCATGATGCTTAAGTTTTAGCCCATCTCCAGCATTCGCAGTCCAGTTAGGATCCACTGCTGGTACAGCTCCGCTTGCAGCAGCCCATAGGGGGCTGCCAGGGCTTTCTGTACGAAGCTGTTCTCCCTCCTCAGCACCACTTAACATTCTTCTGAAGTGAGGAAGGTATTTATTCAATGTTGAACACCTGCCCAAGTTGGGCTGTGGGTTGCAAAAAAATACCGATGAGGGCTTCCCAGGTGGCGCAGTGGTTTAGAGTCCGCCTGCCGATGCAGGGGACACGGGTTCGTGCCCCGGTCCGGGAAGATCCCACATGCCGCGGAGCGGCTGGGCCCGTGAGCCATGGCCGCTGAGCCTGCGCGTCCGAAGCCTGTGCTCCGCAAAGGGAGAGGCCACAGCAGTGAGAGCCCCGCGTACCAAAAAAAAAAAAAAAAAATGAAAGAAGAGTTTCCATTCTCTTCGGGTCAGCTCCGGAAGGTGGCACACTGCCCTTCCAAGGAAATAAATCCGAAGTGGCCAAGGGCGGATGGACCCAGATCCACCCCCTCAGCTGCCCAGTCTCAGTGGCCACACCCCACCGGGGACCCACCTGAATGGATACTGCCCTGCCTGAGAATGGGTAGCTCCCTGGCCAAATCCAGTGCCCTGCAGGGTATGAGCGTGTAGACCATGCCCACGTCTCCATCCTCAGAGACTGGGAGGGCGCCCTCCACCCCAAGCCGGAGGCTGTGGCTCAGGCAGCAGCAGCGAAGGAGCAGGGGCACCATCATATGGGGGCGGGGGAAGAGCAGCCGGGGTGCCCAGCTGAGCCCACAGCAAGTCCGCCTCCTCCTAATCAAGCAAACCAGGTTTCTTTGCCTTCCCTTCCTGTTGGGCCTTCATCTTCTCTGCACGTGCTTTATTCTGACACAATAACGTAAAAGACTGTACATAAGGTACTTCATCCCATTTTTCTTCCCATTTACAAAATAAATCTAGTTGCAAACTTGTACTGTAACCTAAGGATCCATTTTTAGGCCATTATGCTCCAGAGTCTAAAGGATATCGTGGAACAAACAAACCAGACCAAAAACAAGACCGAACCCAGCGCCCCGGGCCTCCAACCCAGGTATGGAGCACCCGAGCAGCTGGAACCTTTTCTATTTTCTACCAAAATCCTGCCAGGTGGGCCTCCACCCTCCGCCCCCTCCCCACCCCCCAGTCCGGACGGGAATGCCAAACAACCTAGGCACAGGTGTGTTACTCACCCAAAAGACGTCTTCCAAACCCAAAACCGTTTCTTTGCTGCAAAACAAAACTAGGCGCCAAAGGCCCGCAGCGTCTCACTGAAGAAACCCGGGGCACAGTCCTCGGAACAAAAGGACGACGCAGCTGCTTGGACTCAAAATACCAGCAAGGGGCCGACCAGCCACGGGCGAAAGGTCCGTCTGGACTCACCCCCAGCCGGCTCACCATCTTTGTCCCCGAACCTTCTGCGTGACGTGCAGTAGGCCAAATCGCTGAGACGCCGAGGTTTGCAGCAGAGGGTTTAGTTCACAAGGCAGCCACGCAGGGAGACAGAAGAGAACGGCTCAGACCTGCCTCCCGGAAGGCAAGATGCTCGGGGTATATTATGGGATGACCAATAAAGCAGCAGGGTGGTCCGAGGCGTGGGGAGCGTGGGGATAGGTGATTGGGAAAAGGCGTGGCCATCGTCATCCTGAGCAGGTGTGGCTCAGCTACAGGCCTCTGCACCTTCAAAACTGGGGGGTGGGAATTCCCTGGCGGACCAGCGGTTAGGACTCTGCGCTGCCACTGCAGGGGGCGCGGGTTCCATCCCTGGTCAGAGAACTAAGATCCTGCAAGCGGCGTGGCGTGGCCAAAGGAAAAAAAAAGAGGCGCTTAGCATGATCTGAGGGTGGCTCTCTGACGTCAAGAGGCCACCCATGTGGAGGGTCAGTGGTCCTATCCAGTCTTAACCAGCTCAGCTCAAACTAGACACAGCTGACTCCAAGCTCCTGGAAGACAACTCCGGGAAACATCTTATTGTGTAGGCTCCATGCTGCTTGGAGGACTGCAAGTCTTAAGTGACCTTGATTAGTGAAGGCAGGTGAAATGGGTTTGACTGATAATTACCCAGTTTTACCCCCCACCCCCCATCTTTACATCATTCCTCCATCTCGAGGGAAGAGGGGGCGATGACTGAATGTAATTCCTGCCAAGAAGAGGCATAGGGCTAACACAGCACTGTATTCAATGAATCAACTATACTCCAATTAAAAACAACAAAAGCATAGGGCTAACCAAAGCTTCAGGAATGCAACTGTTTAGTGCTCACTTGAAAACATTCTCTTGTTCCCAGTTTCAAGTTGATCCCAAGAAACAGATACCACCTACGTGCCAGCAGTCATAGGCCCAAGATTGATCACTGAAACGGCGGACAAATACGTACCCTGAGGGGGCACACACTGTTAAAATTAAGGCTTATTTTAAGGATTTTATCTAGGACAAGGTCAAACCAGGGATCAGTATCTTACCTTTTTACATGTTGGAGAGTCCCAATCATTATCAGTTTGGCTGAAACACTTAAATATGGAAGGAACACAGGCTGGGGAAAAATAAGTATGTTTTCTGTTCTTACCTAATATAACCTTGACCGGGGTAGACTACAGTCTTTCTTTTTACATCTGAGGTCCCAAGGACCAAATTTCACCTTAGACAAGGAAAAACACGACAGGAAATTCTGTTGAGTAGCCTAATCTGATATGTTACAGTGAAGTTAGGGACAGTCAAAAAATTAATGACAGGTACTTCCCTGGTGGTCCAGTGGTTAAGACTTCATGCTTCCCATGCAGGGGGCTCAATTTCAATCCCTGGTTGGGAAACTAAGATCCCACATGCCTCGTGGTGTTGCCAAAATAATTTTTAAAAAAATTAATGACAGGCAGGATCAAGGGGTCAGCATGATCAAATACAGAAAAAGGTTTTGGATGAAATATCCAACAGCTAGAGAGAGTACCTGCTTTTGCCCAAGTATGAGAAGTCCTAATCATTGAATTGTCCTTGCAAGCCTTAATTTCTTTCTTCTGGCTTCTGAAAAGCTGCTTAAAATCTGTTAGGGGTTCACTTGCCCACTGGGAAAAGTCAGTGTACAGGGTCTGGAGCCAACCAGGGCTTGGACGATCTCGGTCGACAGTTCTCCTCTGCAGTATGGTTTCCATTTCCCATCACGTTCCACACAAGGTCCAGTCTAGGGACAATGAAGCTGGTCTTCCGGATGTTTACTCTTCGAAGATTTCAGTCTAGAGTGTCATCTCCTCCTCCTCTAAGAGCTTCCTAACATGGTTTTGCCACGAATCCAAAGTTGGGGATCAAAATGCAGAACCCAGCTATTCCCCGAATCCCCACAATTGCCTCCTGATAGTGGAAACTGCAACCCCGGCTAGAGCGTCCCTTCTGTCAGGGAGCAAGTCTCTCTGTCCTTATGGGAGTACAAAACTCAAGTATTTAACAGAGGGAAGAGAACTATGCCTTTTTCTTGGACACCTTATAGCTTCATTCAGTCATAAAGTTCAAAATCAAAACTGTATTCTGGCCTCAGGTGTCCTTTGTTTTACTGGCAATCAGAACGATACCATCCACATACTGGAACAGGGCTCCCTCGTTTAGTTGAAGGGCCTTCAAATATTTCGCCAGGATTTCTACAAACATCATGGGGAAATTTTTAAGTCCCTAAGGACTTCCTGTCCAGCAGTACTGTTGTTTTACCCTTGTATCTAGATCTTCCCATTAAAAGCAAACCATTCTTGGGGTTCAAATCTCAAGGGTATGCAAAACAAACAATCAAACCTCCTTCAAATCCAGTTCAGCAAACCAACAAAAATCTCTGGTGAGCAGTAGGGAGGAGAGTGTATGGATTAGGGACTACTGGATGAGTATCTTCCACAATTCAATTAATTGCTTTTAAGTAACGCACAAACCAATATTCATCTCTACCTGGTTCTAGACTGGTAAAACTGGAGTATAAGGTGACTCGCAGGGACGCATTAAATCATATTCGAGGAAGGCTGTTAGCAGGGGATGAATTCCATGCTTTGCCTGCTCCTTTACTGGGTACTGCATGAAGTTTGGAATTTTTGCCCCAGGGCAGAGCCTCAGCTGTACGGGTGGAGCTGTCTTTGCTTTTCCCAGCCTCCCATCTGCCCATACCTCTGGACTCACCTTCTGCAGTACCTCTTCCAGAATGGCTGCCGGCTGTTCCCTTTGAGGTCGGAACAATAGAGCCTGCGATGTACAAGCCTGCTCTGGTGGAACTGTGGTGTCCACTCCTCCAGGTGCAAAGCTAACCTTGGCATTTAGTTGGTAAATCTCATCCCGGAAGGGGACTAGGGCATTCAGGCTTGACCAGAAAGCTATGCTTCAGATGGGCCCTCCTCCACCTGAGAGTCTAGCAGCTGGAGAAAAGGCTTTTTCAAGGTTTCTCCGGACACCCCAGTTGCTAACATAAGACTCAGAAGAAAATTTAGTAAGTTTTGTATTTTAAACCGAGTAAGTGGCCCCCTGCCATAATCACCCAGGGCTCCATATGGGAGATACTGAGACAGTCAGGATTTAAAGGAGCCTCTGGGCCCTGTCTTTCGTGGACGCTGTCTTTGTCAGTTAACTCTGGCATCTGATGTGCCGCCTGTTTACCTTCTTCAAGAGTCTTACTGGGCTTCCCTGGTGGCGCAATGGTTGACAGTCCGTCTGCCGATGCAGGGGACACGGGTTCGTGCCCCGGTCCGGGAAGACCCCACATGCCGCGGAGCGGCTGGGCCCGTGAGCCATGGCCGCTGATCCTGCGCATCCGGAGCCTGTGCTCCGCCACGGGAGAGGCCACAACAGTGAGAGGCCCGCGTACCGCAAAAAAAAAAAAAAAAATACCGATGAAAGAAGAGTTTCCATTCTCTCTGGGTCAGCTCCGGAAGGTGGCACACTGCCCTTCCAAGGAAATAAATCCGAAGTGGCCAAGGGCGGATGGACCCAGATCCACCCCCTCAGCTGCCCAGTCTCAGTGGCCACACCCCACCGGGGACCCACCTGAATGGATACTGCCCTGCCTGAGAATGGGTAGCTCCCTGGCCGAATCCAGTGCCCTGCAGGGTATGAGCGTGTAGACCATGCCCACGTCTCCATCCTCAGAGACTGGGAGGGCGCCCTCCCCCCCAAGCCGGAGGCTGTGGCTCAGGCAGCAGCAGCGAAGGAGCAGGGGCGCCATCATATGGGGGCGGGGGAAGAGCAGCCGGGGTGCCCAGCTGAGCCCACAGCAAGTCCGCCTCCTCCTAATCAAGCAAACCAGGTTTCTTTGCCTTCCCTTCCTGCTGGGCCTTCATCTTCTCTGCACGTGCTTTATTCTGACACAATAACGTAAAAAACCGTACATAAGGTACTTCATCCCATTTTTCTTCCTATTTACAAAATAAATCTAGTTGCAAACTTGTACTGTAACCTAAGGATCCATTTTAGGCCATTATGCTCCAGAGTCTAAAGGATATCGTGGAACAAACAAACCAGACCAAAAACAAGACCGAACCCAGCGCCCCGGGCCTCCAACCCAGGTATGGAGCACCCGAGCAGCTGGAACCTTTTCTATTTTCTACCAAAATCCTGCCAGGTGGGCCTCCACCCTCCGCCCCCTCCCCACCCCCCAGTCCGGACGGGAATGCCAAACAACCTAGGCACAGGTGTGTTACTCACCCAAAAGACGTCTTCCAAACCCAAAACCGTTTCTTTGCTGCAAAATAGAACTAGGCACCAAAGGCCCGCAGCGTCTCACTGAGGAAACCCGGGGCACAGTCCCCGGAACAGAAGGACGACACAGCTGCTTGGACTCAAAATACCAGCAAGGGGCCGACCAGCCACGGGCGAAAGGTCCGTCTGGACTCACCCCCGGCCGGCTCACCATCTTTGTCCCCGAACCTTCTGCGTGACGTGCAGCAGGCCAAATCGCTGAGACGCCGAGGTTTGCAGCAGAGAGGGTTTAGTTCACAAGGCAGCCACGCGGGGAGACAGAAGAGAAAGGCTCAGACCCGCCTCCCGGAAGGCAAGATGCTCGGGGTATATTATGGGATGACCAATAAAGCAGCAGGGTGGTCCGAGGCGTGGGGAGCGTGGGGATAGGTGATTGGGAAAAGGCGTGGCCATCGTCATCCTGAGCAGGTGTGGCTCAGCTACAGGCCTCTGCACCTTCAAAACTGGGGGGTGGGAATTCCCTGGCGGACCCGCGGTTAGGACTCTGCGCTGCCACTGCAGGGGCACGGGTTCCATCCCTGGTCGGAGAACTAAGATCCTGCAAGCGGCGTGGCGTGGCCTAAGAAAAAACAAGAGGCGCTTAGCACGATCTGAGGGTGGCTCTCTGACGTCCAAAGGCCACCCATGTGGAGGGTCAGTGGTCCTATCCAGTCTTAACCAGCTCAGCTCAAACTAGACACAGCTGACTCCAAGCTCCTGGAAGACAGCTCGGGGAAACATCTTATTGTGGAGGCTCCGTGCTGCTTGGAGGACTGCAAGTCTTAAGTGACCTTGATTAGTGAAGGCAGGTGAAATGGGTTTGACTGATAATTACCCAGTTTTACCCCCCCCCCATCTTTACATCATTCCTCCATCTCGAGGGAAGAGGGGGCGATGACTGAATGTAATTCCTGCCGAGAAGAGGCATAGGGCTAACACAGCACTGTATTCAATGAATCGACTGTACTCCAATTAAAAAAAAAAGCATAGGGCTAACCAAAGCTTCAGGAATGCCACTGTTTAGTGCTCACTTGAAAACATTCTCTTGTTGCCAGTTTCAACTTGATCCCAAGAAACAGATACCACCTACGTGCCAGCAGTCATAGGCCCAAGGTTGATCACTGAAACGGCGGACAAATATGTACCCTGAGGGGACACACACTGTTAAAATGCAGGCTTTTTTTTAGGGATTTTATCTAGATCACTTTCAAGCCAGGGATCAGTATCTTACCTTTGTACATATTGCAGAGTCCCAATCATTATCAGTTTGGCTGAAACACTTAAATATGGAAGGAACACAGGCTGGGGAAAAATAAGTATGTTTTGTGTCCTCACCTAATATAACCTTGACAGGGGTAGACTACAGTCTTTCTTTTTACATCTGAGGTCCCAAGGACCAAATTTCACCTTAGACAAGGAAAAACACGACAGGAAATTCTGTTGATTAGCCTAATCTGATATGTTACAGTGAAGTTAGGGACAGTCAAAAATTTAATGACAGGTACTTCCCTGGTGGTCCAGTGGTTAAGACTTCATGCTTCCCATGCAGGGGGCTCAGTTTCAATCCCTGGTTGGGAAACTAAGATCCCACGTGCCTCGTGGTGCGGCCAAAACAAATAATTTTAAAAAAAATTAATGACAGGCAGGATCAAGGGGTCAGCATGATCAAATACAGAAAAAGGTTTTGGATGAAATATCCAACAGCTAGAGAGAGTACCTGCTTTTGCCCAAGTATGAGAAGTCCTAATCATTGAATTGTCCTTGCAAGCCTTAATTTCTTTCTTGTGGCTTCTTTCTGAAAAGCCGCTCAAAGTCTGTTAGGGGTTCACCTGCCCACTGGGGGAAGTCAGTGTAGGGGGTCTGGAGCCAGCCAAGGCTTGGACGATCTCGGTCGACAGTTCTCCTCTGCAGTATGGTTTCCATTTCCCATCACGTTCCACACAAGGTCCAGTCTAGGGAGAATGAAGGTGGTCTGTCGGCTGATCTCTTTGAGGTCGGAGCAATAGAGCCTGCGATGTACAAGCCTGCTCTGGTGGAACTGTGGTGTCCACTCCTCCAGGTGCAAAGCTAACCTTGGCATTTAGTTGGTAAATCTCATCCCGGAAGGGGACTGGGGCATTCAGGCTTGTCCAGAAAGCTATGCTTCAGATGGGCCCTCCTCCACCTGAGAGTCTAGCAGCTGGAGAAAAGGCTTTTTCAAGGTTTCTCCGGACACCCCAGTTGCTAACATAAGACACAGAACAAAATTTAGTAAGTTTTGTATTTTAAACCGAGTAAGTGGCCCCCTGCCATAATCACCCAGGGCTCCATATGGGAGATACTGAGACAGTCAGGATTTAAAGGAGCCTCTGGGCCCTGTCTTTCGTGGTCACTGTCTTTGTCAGTTAACTCTGGCATCTGATGTGCCACCTGTTTACCTTCTTCAAGAGTCTTACTGGGCTTCCCTGGTGGCGCAGTGGTTGAGAGTCCGCCTGCCGATGCAGGGGACACGGGTTCGTGCCCCGGTCCGGGAAGATCCCACATGCCGCGGAGCGGCTGGGCCCGTGAGCCATGGCCGCTGAGCCTGCGCGTCCAGAGCCTGTGCTCCGCAACGGAGAGGCCACAGCAGTAAGAGGCCCACGTATCGCAAAAAAAAAAAAAAAAAATACCGATGAAAAAAGATTTTCCATTATCTCTGGGTCAGCTCCGGAAGGTAGCACACTGCCCTTCCAAGGAAATAAATCCAAAGTGGCCAAGGGCGGATGGACCCAGATCCACCCCCTCAGCTGCCCAGTCTCAGTGGCCACACCCCACCGGGGACCCACCTGAATGGATACTGCCCTGCCTGAGAATGGGTAGCTCCCTGGCCGAATCCAGTGCCCTGCAGGGTATGAGCGTGTAGACCATGCCCACTTCTCCATCCTCAGAGACTGGGAGGGCGCCCTCCCCCCCAAGCCGGAGGCTGTGGCTCAGGCAGCAGCAGCGAAAGAGCAGGGGCGCCATCATATGGGGGCGGGGCAAGAGCAGCCGGGGTGCCCAGCTGAGCCCACAGCAAGTCCGCCTCCTCCTAATCAAGCAAACCAGGTTTCTTTGCCTTCCCTTCCTGTTGGGCCTTCATCTTCTCTGCACGTGCTTTATTCTGACACAATAACGTAAAAGACTGTACATAAGCTATTTCATCCCATTTACAAAATAAATCTAGTTGCAAACTTGTACTGTAACCTAAGGATCCATTTTAGGCCATTATGCTCCAGAGTCTAAAGGATATCGTGGAACAAACAAACCAGACCAAAAACAAGACCGAACCCAGCGCCCCGGGCCTCCAACCCAGGTATGGAGCACCCGAGCAGCTGGAACCTTTTCTATTTTCTACCAAAATCCTGCCAGGTGGGCCTCCACCCTCCGCCCCCTCCCCACCCCCCAGTCCGGACGGGAATGCCAAACAACCTAGGCACAGGTGTGTTACTCACCCAAAAGACGTCTTCCAAACCCAAAACCGTTTCTTTGCTGCAAAATAGAACTAGGCGCCGGAGGCCCACAGCGTCTCACTGAGGAAACCCGGGGCACAGTCCCCGGAACAGAAGGACGACGCAGCTGCTTGGACTCAAAATACCAGCAAGGGGCCGACCAGCCACGGGCGAAAGGTCCGTCTGGACTCACCCCCGGCCGGCTCACCATCTTTGTCCCCGAACCTTCTGCGTGACGTGCAGCAGGCCAAATCGCTGAGACGCCGAGGTTTGCAGCAGAGAGGGTTTAGTTCACAAGGCAGCCACGCGGGGAGACAGAAGAGAAAGGCTCAGACCCGCCTCCCGGAAGGCAAGATGCTCGGGGTATATTATGGGATGACCAATAAAGCAGCAGGGTGGTCCGAGGCGTGGGGAGCGTGGGGATAGGTGATTGGGAAAAGGCGTGGCCATCGTCATCCTGAGCAGGTGTGGCTCAGCTACAGGCCTCTGCACCTTCAAAACTGGGGGGTGGGAATTCCCTGCCGGACCAGCGGTTAGGACTCTGCGCTGCCACTGCAGGGGCACGGGTTCCATCCCTGGTCGGAGAACTAAGATCCTGCAAGCGGCGTGGCGTGGCCTAAGAAAAAACAAGAGGCGCTTAGCACGATCTGAGGGTGGCTCTCTGACGTCCAAAGGCCACCCATGTGGAGGGTCAGTGGTCCTATCCAGTCTTAACCAGCTCAGCTCAAACTAGACACAGCTGACTCCAAGCTCCTGGAAGACAGCTCGGGGAAACATCTTATTGTGGAGGCTCCGTGCTGCTTGGAGGACTGCAAGTCTTAAATGACCTTGATTAGTGAAGGCAGGTGAAATGGGTTTGACTGATAATTACCCAGTTTTACCCCCCCCCCCATCTTTACATCATTCCTCCATCTCGAGGGAAGAGGGGGCGATGACTGAATGTAATTCCTGCCGAGAAGAGGCATAGGGCTAACACAGCACTGTATTCAATGAATCGACTGTACTCCAATTAAAAAAAAAAAGCATAGGGCTAACCAAAGCTTCAGGAATGCCACTGTTTAGTGCTCACTTGAAAACATTCTCTTGTTGCCAGTTTCAACTTGATCCCAAGAAACAGATACCACCTACGTGCCAGCAGTCATAGGCCCAAGGTTGATCACTGAAACGGCGGACAAATATGTACCCTGAGGGGACACACACTGTTAAAATGCAGGCTTTTTTTTAGGGATTTTATCTAGATCACTTTCAAGCCAGGGATCAGTATCTTACCTTTGTACATATTGCAGAGTCCCAATCATTATCAGTTTGGCTGAAACACTTAAATATGGAAGGAACACAGGCTGGGGAAAAATAAGTATGTTTTGTGTCCTCACCTAATATAACCTTGACAGGGGTAGACTACAGTCTTTCTTTTTACATCTGAGGTCCCAAGGACCAAATTTCACCTTAGACAAGGAAAAACACGACAGGAAATTCTGTTGATTAGCCTAATCTGATATGTTACAGTGAAGTTAGGGACAGTCAAAAATTTAATGACAGGTACTTCCCTGGTGGTCCAGTGGTTAAGACTTCATGCTTCCCATGCAGGGGGCTCAGTTTCAATCCCTGGTTGGGAAACTAAGATCCCACGTGCCTCGTGGTGCGGCCAAAACAAATAATTTTAAAAAAAATTAATGACAGGCAGGATCAAGGGGTCAGCATGATCAAATACAGAAAAAGGTTTTGGATGAAATATCCAACAGCTAGAGAGAGTACCTGCTTTTGCCCAAGTATGAGAAGTCCTAATCATTGAATTGTCCTTGCAAGCCTTAATTTCTTTCTTGTGGCTTCTTTCTGAAAAGCCGCTCAAAGTCTGTTAGGGGTTCACCTGCCCACTGGGAGAAGTCAGTGTAGGGGGTCTGGAGCCAGCCAAGGCTTGGACGATCTCGGTCGACAGTTCTCCTCTGCAGTATGGTTTCCATTTCCCATCACGTTCCACACAAGGTCCAGTCTAGGGAGAATGAAGGTGGTCTGTCGGCTGATCTCTTTGAGGTCGGAGCAATAGAGCCTGCGATGTACAAGCCTGCTCTGGTGGAACTGTGGTGTCCACTCCTCCAGGTGCAAAGCTAACCTTGGCATTTAGTTGGTAAATCTCATCCCGGAAGGGGACTGGGGCATTCAGGCTTGTCCAGAAAGCTATGCTTCAGATGGGCCCTCCTCCACCTGAGAGTGTAGCAGCTGGAGAAAAGGCTTTTTCAAGGTTTCTCCGGACACCCCAGTTGCTAACATAAGACACAGAACAAAATTTAGTAAGTTTTGTATTTTAAACCGAGTAAGTGGCCCCCTGCCATAATCACCCAGGGCTCCATATGGGAGATACTGAGACAGTCAGGATTTAAAGGAGCCTCTGGGCCCTGGCT
Organism: Grampus griseus; assembly: GCF_964374135.1. Taxonomy (NCBI): domain Eukaryota; kingdom Metazoa; phylum Chordata; class Mammalia; order Artiodactyla; family Delphinidae; genus Grampus; species Grampus griseus. Next base: position 8,163,770 of record NC_139008.1, read on the forward strand.
TTCGTGGTCACTGTCTTTGTCAGTTAACTCTGGCATCTGATGTGCCACCTGTTTACCTTCTTCAAGAGTCTTACTGGGCTTCCCTGGTGGCGCAGTGGTTGAGAGTCCGCCTGCCGATGCAGGGGACACGGGTTCGTGCCCCGGTCCGGGAAGATCCCACATGCCGCGGAGCGGCTGGGCCCGTGAGCCATGGCCGCTGAGCCTGCGCGTCCAGAGCCTGTGCTCCGCAACGGAGAGGCCACAGCAGTAAGAGGCCCACGTACCGCAAAAAAAAAAAAAAAATACCGATGAAAAAAGATTTTCCATTATCTCTGGGTCAGCTCCGGAAGGTGGCACACTGCCCTTCCAAGGAAATAAATCCGAAGTGGCCAAGGGCGGATGGACCCAGATCCACCCCCTCAGCTGCCCAGTCTCAGTGGCCACACCCCACCGGGGACCCACCTGAATGGATACTGCCCTGCCTGAGAATGGGTAGCTCCCTGGCCGAATCCAGTGCCCTGCAGGGTATGAGCGTGTAGACCATGCCCACGTCTCCATCCTCAGAGACTGGGAGGGCGCCCTCCCCCCCAAGCCGGAGGCTGTGGCTCAGGCAGCAGCAGCGAAGGAGCAGGAGTGCCTTCATACGGGGGCGGGGGAAGAGCAGCCGGGGTGCCCAGCTGAGCCCACAGCAAGTCCGCCTCCTCCTAATCAAGCAAACCAGGTTTCTTTGCCTTCCCTTCCTGTTGGGCCTTCATCTTCTCTGCACGTGCTTTATTCTGATACAATAAGGTAGAAGACTGTACATAAGCTATTTCATCCCATTTACAAAATAAATCTAGTTGCAAACTTGTACTGTAACCTAAGGATCCATTTTAGGCCATTATGCTCCAGAGTCTAAAGGATATCGTGGAACAAACAAACCAGACCAAAAACAAGACTGAACCCAGCGCCCCGGGCCTCCAACCCAGGTATGGAGCACCTGAGCAGCTGGAACCTTTTATATTTTCTACCAAAATCCTGCCAGGTGGGCCTCCACCCTCTCCCCCCTCTCCCCCCTCCCCACCCTCCAATCCGGATGGGAATGCCAAATAACCTAGGCACAGGTGTGTTACCCAAAAGACGTCTTCCAAACCCAAAACCGTTTCTTTGCTGTGAAACAAAACTAGGCGCCGAAGGCCCACAGCGTCTCACTGAGGAAACCCGGGGCACAGTCCCCGGAACAGAAGGACGACGCAGCTGCTTGGACTCAAAATACCAGCAAGGGGCCGACCAGCCACGGGCGAAAGGTCCGTCTGGACTCACCCCCGGCCGGCTCACCATCTTTGTCCCCGAACCTTCTGCGTGACGTGCAGCAGGCCAAATCGCTGAGACGCCGAGGTTTGCAGCAGAGAGGGTTTAGTTCACAAGGCAGCCACGCGGGGAGACAGAAGAGAAAGGCTCAGACCCGCCTCCCGGAAGGCAAGATGCTCGGGGTATATTATGGGATGACCAATAAAGCAGCAGGGTTGTCCTAGGCGTGGGGAGCGTGGGGATAGGTGATTGGGAAAAGGCGTGGCCATCGTCATCCTGAGCAGGTGTGGCTCAGCTACAGGCCTCTGCACCTTCAAATCTGGAGGGTGGGAATTCCCTGGCGGACCAGCGGTTAGGACTCTGCGCTGCCACTGCAGGGGGCACGGGTTCCATCCCTGGTCAGAGAACTAAGATCCTGCAAGCGGCGTGGCGTGGCCAAAGGAAAAAACAAGAGGCGCTTAGCACGATCTGAGGGTGGCTCTCTGACGTCCAAAGGCCACCCATGTGAAGGGTCAGTGGTCCTATCCAGTCTTAACCAGCTCAGCTCAAACTAGACACAGCTGACTCCAAGCTCCTGGAAGACAACTCGGGGAAACATCTTATTGTGTAGGCTCCGTGCTGCTTGGAGGACTGCAAGTCTTAAGTGACCTTGATTAGTGAAGGCAGGTGAAATGGGTTTGACCAATAATCACCCAGCAAGGAAGTGTTAGAGCCGCCACATGAACCCAGGCAGTATGACTGCAGAGTCCATCCTGCCGGTCCCAGCCCCACAGGGCTGTGCCGCTTCAGGGAGAGGCATGCGGAGCCCAAACCTGGCAGGGAGGGTGCCAGGCATAAGGCCGTTCCTTTAGTGAGACCCCTGTGTGTTGTGTGTGTGTGTTTGCATAATGTGTGTCATAATATCTAATAGTTTTAAATACAGTCGCTCCTCATGGCCCACCGGTTCTATTTCTGTGAATTGGCCCCCTCACTCAGTGTTATTCGTAACCCCAAAATCGATACTCCTGGTGCTTTTGCTGCCCTTTGCATGCGCAAAGTAGCAACATTTTGAGTTGCCCGATGCACGTGTTCCCGGCTGAGGCCAACAAGGCGACACTCGGCCTTCTTGTTTTAGCTCAAACCTACTTCATCGCAGGCCTTTCTTTGCATTTTTCTGCTTTTTCTTGATGATCTTGCCGTTTAAACAAAATGGCCCCCAGGCACCGTGCCGAAGCTCCAGCTAGTGTTTCTAAGCACAAGGAGGGTGGGGTGTGTCTTAGAGCACCTTCGCTCAGGCCTGAGTCATGACGCTGAGTTCAACACTAGTGAATCAGTAATGTATACTAATGAAAGTGTCTTGAAACAAAAAACACACACAAAACAAGGCTGTATGTTGATTGGTGGATGTGGCCCGAGGCTCACAGAAACCTCGCCCTGTGTTTCCCCAGGCAGGAACGGTTGGTTCAGTGTCTGCTAATCCAGTGTCTGCGGCCACTTTATGGAATCTAACTACCATGAATGAGAGTTAACTGTGCGTGTGTTTGGAGAATGAGTGGACGTGCGTGTGCAGCCTTGCAGTGACAGGGACAGATGTTCCCTAAAGCAAGGAATTGTACTTTAGAGCCACAGTCCCTGGGGCTATCAATCCTTTATCTCACCCAACCAGGCAGCTGGACTGACCAGTCCCAGGTGAATGTGGGATCACGGGGGTGGGGGGGTGGCACAGGAACCCAGCACTCCCCTCCTCTCCTGAGGTCTTATACTACCCTCGTAGAGTCACTCTCCCACTTTCTAAAAGGCATTTTTTCGTGTCCTCCCTCCCCAGGCCTCTCCCTTTCCCCGCCCCTTGCGGTAACTGTTTCACAGAAGCACTTCATCCCGGGTCTCCTGGCCCCTTCCCGGCAGCTCCCATTGAGAAGCAACAGAACAGGAGCCCTTGTCCCCGTGCCCTCCTGCCACTGTCACCCCACTCACCTCCTCCCCTTCTCGGCTAAACTCCCCCAGGGTTCTCTGCGTTTGCTTCCACCTCTTCGCTCTCATCCTGCAAGCTTTCCTCCCCGTGACCCCACTGAAATCCCTCTAGTTTTGCCCAATCCAGCCCCTCGGTGGCATTCTATTCAGTTTCCCGCTCTCCTGTTAGCATTCCTGCCGGCACTGCCTCCTGGCTCGCTTTCCGCCTTTCCCTTGCTTCGCTGCCGCTCAGACTCTGAATATTGGGGTGACCCAGAGCACAGTCTTCTATTGTCAATACTCAGGCCCCAGGAGATCATCTCTAATAGGTGGCTTTAAACGCTAGCTTCACTGATGTCGTCTGAGGTTCTGGCTTCAACTTCCTTTTGGAGCCCAGACTCGTGTCCACCCACCCACCCGATGTCTCCCCTTGGATATCTAATGAGCGCCGTGAGCTCAGCATAAGAAAACCTTGATTTCACCCCCTAAGCACGTTCCTCCTCTATCTTCCCACCTTGGTGAGTTGCACCACTTTCCACCCAGTTGCTTGGGCCCCTAACCTAGGAGTCAGGGTCATCGCTGCTTCCTGTTTTGCTCCCGGCTTCCCCACGTCCATCCATCCGCTGGGCCTGCTCACTCTCATGGTCTCTGCCTTGTTCACCCGAGTCCACACCACCAGCGTCTCTAGCTTGGATGGATGCTGTAGCCTCTTTCTACTTTACTCCCTCTTTGGGGGAAACCAACTCCCCCCAAAACCAAGTTCTTCTGCCGAGTCTATGATTAACCTCTCTACCCAAAACTTTATATCCTTTCTGTCCTGCTCCTGTCCCCCTCAAGATTGAGGAGAATCAAAGAATAGAGGGGGGTTGAAGTCAATCAGGACCCTACAAGGCCCTCCTGGATACAAAAGCCTTTCCGTGTCTCCTGTTTCTTGTTTGTAGAAAAAGGCTTTAGTCTCCTAGACTTTCCCTGAGTTCCAAAGAGCAGATTCAAGCAGTTACTAATTAGGGAAGTGAGGGAACACAGAAACACAGGAAAGAGCAGGCCCCAAAAGTCCTAAAGAAAACAGCAGGGTCCGAGCGGGAATTGAAAGTCGTAACCAGTCACATAGGCTCTACGGAAATAATAAAACACCTCAAGCATTACTTTTGCTCTCTCTTAGAAAGAAATTAAGGGATCAAAAGACCATGATTTATTAGTTTGCTTTGCAGGAACAGACAGGTTGATCCCCAGTGACACATGGGGTCACAAGACGTATGAGGGCCGGGAGGTTGCAACTAAGGTCTTATCAGGAAGCTGAAATCACAAAGACCCTCTTTACCTTTTTTTTTTTTTTTTTCACCTTTAAAAACCTTGCGCCCCAGCCAGCCAGCAAGATGGATCTGAGACAAGCCTAGGTCTTTCATCTGCTAAGGTTGGCACCTCCTGGACTAACTAACCTTTCTCTGCTCCAAACTCTGACGTTTCGGTTTGTTTGGGCCTCACTGCGTGTCGGGCACAACAACTTGAATTTGACAACACCCCACTCCCCAACTTTGTTCTCCACAAAGCAGCCAGGGTGATCTTTTAAAAAAGCAGAAACCAGGAACTTCCCTGGCAGTCTAGTTGCGGCGAGCCGCCTCCGACCAGCAGAATGACGAGTCGCCACACGCAAGATTCTTCTCGTATCACACTTTATTGGAGCACAGCTTGGTTAAAGAAAAGATGGAAGAAGACCCCGCAATCCTATAGCAGTCTGCTTATATAGGGATTAAGAACATGTGTCGCTCTGTGATTGGCTTTCGCTGATGGTGCGACTTGTGAGCCAGCATCGGATAGGTCGCTACTTTAAAACCTCATTAGTATACTTAGCGCAAGCGCAGTGGCCACAGGAAGGATGACTCAGCTTGCTTCAGCTTCCTGCTGCGTGGCAGTTAGCTGACCGCGCCCTACATCTAGTGGTTAAGACTGCCAATGCAGGGGACACGGGTTCGATCCCTGGTCGGGGAACTAAGATCCCACATGCCTTGTGGCGTGGCCAAAAAAGAAAAAAAAAAGCAAACCAGATCTTGCCATCCCTCTGACTTAAGTCCGCAAGGGCTTCCCTCACACTTACAATAGGAGCTGAAGGCCTTCAATCCAGCCCCTGCCTGCTTCCCTCTCGTGCCGGATCCCCTCCCTCCCTCTTGCTCCCGATGGCCCCACCCCAGGAAGCAGTTCCTGCCTCAGGAACACTGGCTCTGCCTCTTCCTTCCTCCCCCGTGGGGCTCAGCTTTCCACCCACCCTGTTTCATTTCTTCCACGGCCCCATCACTCATTCCCCCGCCCGGGCCCCGTCATACTAGCAGCCCGCACGCCCCCAGACTCAGCTGAGCTCGTGACAGTGAGGACCTGCTAGTCCCGCTCCTTGCTGACCCTTAGCGCCAACACAGTGCTTGGGACGTAATAGGTGCTCAGTACATGTCACTGAGCAAATCTCAGTGACTGAGAGCAAGCCGGTAAGTCGTTCACACCTGAAAAACTGCTCCTACGGCAGGAAGGACCTATGAGTAGACACAGTTAGTCACCTTCTCTGCCTTGATGCCCGCAGTGCAGCAGCAGGGGAGGAGCCTACCTAAAAAATCCAGACCCCAGGGACCTCCCTGGTGGTCCAGTGGGTAAGACTCCTGTGCTCCCAATGCAGGGGGCTGGGGTTAGGTCCCTGGATGGGGAACTACATCCCACATGCCACAGCTAAAGATCCCACGTGCTGCAACGAAGATCCTGTATGGTGCAACTCAAGACCCGGGGCAGCCAAATAAATAAATATTTTTTAAAAATCCAGACCCCAGACACACCCCCGAGACTGATTCATTACAGTTCAGGCCCTAATTAGGCATTTTAAGCAGGTACCTCAGGGGATTCCACTATGGCTCCCCTCCCCCTCCATACCTTGTGAAACACTGGTTTGGAGCATACAAAGTACCACCACTATTTTTAATTCTCTGTTTTCAACATTTATCTTTTGGGGAAAAAAATAAATTGTGTTAGAGGAGTGACGTTCTATTGACTTTAGGAAATAGGAATGTAGCTAAACCTGGTTTCCAGGCTGCGTGGAAGCAGAGCTGTGTGGGAACCATTTCTTTTGGCATCACTGGAAATAGGTATGTTTTCTTCTCCTCCCCTTTTGGAAGTTTATGTTTACTGTTTGGCATACTTGACTAAAGTGAGCTACAATAACTATAAACCTAGTTCAGTAAGGAGAACACTCTTAGAAATTAACCTGGGGCGAGTCCTCAGGCAGTTTTCTTATTCCCTAGAATGTAGTAAACGTTTATTGAGCAGAACGAAGGGCTAAATGCAAAGGGTTCCTAAGTGCACTTTGCTAGGCAACACAGTCCTCACCTTCAAGGCGCTCCAGACCCGGTCAGGGACACAGACGAGAGAAGATCAGTGGCATGTTGCACAGGGTGCTGCGTGGGCATGGGACCCAGGACTTCTGGACAAGGGGAGGGTAGCTCAGTAACGCAGACCTGGGATGACAACGGCCTGAGTTAGAATACAGACCAGGTGGCGCAGTGGTTAAGAATCCGCCTGCCAATGTAGGGGACGTGAGTTCGAGCCCTGGTCCGGGATGATCCCACATGCTGCGGAGCAACTAAGCCCGTGCGCCACACCTACTGAGCCTGCGCTCTAGAGCCTGTGAGCCACAACTACTGAGCCCACGTGCCACAACTACTGAAGCCCGTGCGCATAGAACCCGTGCTCCGCAGCAAGAGAAGCCACTGCAATGAGAAGCCCGCACACCGCAATGAAGAATAGCCCCCGCTGGCTGCAACTAGAGGAAGCCCGCGCTCAGCAACGGAGACCCAACACTGCCAAAAATAAGTAAATAAATTTATTTTTTTAAAAAAAAAGAATAGGGCTTCCCTGGTGGCGCAGTGGTTGAGCGTCCGCCTGCCGATGCAGGGGACACGGGTTCGTGCCCCGGTCCGGGAAGATCCCACATGCCGCCGAGCAGCTGGGCCCGTGAGCCATGGCCGCTGAGCCTGCGCGTCCGGAGCCTGTGCTCCGCAATGGGAGAGGCCACAACAGTGAGAGGCCCGCGTACTGCAAAAAAAAAAAAAAATAAAAAATAAGAATAGAGACGGGGGTGGGGGGAACGGGGGGAGGAAGAAGTGTGTGGAGGAGGGGGATGCAGGGGCAGGAGGGGGACACAGGGGTGGGAGGGGGTATTTCAGAGACATGTAGGTGGGAGAATTCACAGGACTTGATGGGGAGGAGGGGAGTCAGGAATGACACCAGATCTACAGAGTCACCAGTTGGGCGGGTGGTGGAACTGCCCTGGGACAGGTGACCAGGAGGTGGGCCAGGTGTGTGAGGGAAAGATGAGGAATTCAGCTGAGGGCCTGGTGAAGCTGGCGGGCCTTGGGACATGCCCTGCCAGGCTGGGAAGAGACTGGGGTTGCAGGTGATGATCTGGGAGCCCTCAGGCAAAACGGGAGTGGGTGAGACCACTCAGATAGAAATGTGGAGAGAGGGACCCAGGCAGGACCCTGAGAAACAGCCGTATCTAGTGGACAGATGGCAGAGGAGAGGCCTGCACCGGGGAATGTCCGGTGGCCTCACCAGAGAAGGAAGGAGTGTCTCCAGATGGAAGGAGGGGGACCTGGTGACAGACAGGGCAGTGGCCCAGACATCTGGACTTAGCAGCACAAAGGGCAGCAGACTGCAGATGGCTGAGGAGGAAACAAAGGAAGTGATGACAGCTCTCTGAGAAGTGGGGAGAGATGTCAGTAGGAGAAGCCGAAAGGAGGCTGAGAGGGAGAAAAATAGGTGTCAGAGTCAGGGGAGTGATGGGGGACTGAGTGAGGAAGAAGCGTCAGAAAGTGGGATATTTGAATTTAAGCGTTCATGCTGGGAATTCCCCGGTGGTCCAGTGATTAGGACTCAGAGTTTTCACTGCCAGGGACTGGGTTCGATCCCTGGTTGGGGGAGTTCACAGAAGGTGATGATAATAAGGGCTAGGCCATAGGAGCGGATGGTCAAGGGGACAGAACTGCCGTGTCAGGGGACTGGATACATTGTCCATACCAGGTGTGAGGCCATCCTAGGGGAGAGAGGAAAACAGCAAGGACCATGGCATTCACTGAACGAGGGGGCACACGTGGATGAGGCAACTAGAAGGTGGCTGACCCCTGGGATATGCCTCCCAGAGTTGGTCTTTTTCAAATGTGGGGCAGCCGAGGCCTCGGGAGAGGAAGCGACTTGCCGAGAATGACAGCACAAACTGGAGCCCAGACATCCCGGCTGAGTGGCTGGTACCGTGGACCTGTACCTGAACCTCCTCGCCTCTGTGTAGCCCCAACTCAACTGCCTGGGCGCCTGAGGGGGGTCTGCAACTACTGTATTGTGATCATTAAATCTCTCTCCTTTCAACACAGTCACCACCCTTAATCTTCCAAGGTGGGGAAAGCCATTTTCTGGGTTTGGTTAGGAAACGAGCTCTGAAAAGCCCTGGTAACTGTGACTTACCTTCTGCTTCTGCCCAGACATGCTGTGCTGGGGGGGGGGGGGGGGGGGCGTGGCTAACTGGCTTAAAAGGTTTCTAAAGGATGTGCAGTCAGGGTTCAAGGGTGAGAACGAAAGCGAATGACTCTGCTGCTGAAAGAATGTTCATCTGTGAGGCAACTACTGATGTTTACGAAGTGTTTTCTTCCTGTTTTCCAGTCCACTTTTCCAGCTGCTTGAGGTGTGGAAGCCACACTATATGCTTTTTGAGGACTTTGCTCCCTGAAATCCCGTGATCTCTTTCCTGCAGCCATGGGAGCGGGCGGTAATCAGACCCTGGGCTTTTCCTCCGCCCTTTATTAGGGCAGTAACCAGGGGGAAACTGGCTTAGTCTGCTCTTAAGTGTCCTCCTGGATTAAAAGGTATCATCCTGGCTCTCAGCACTGGCCCCTAAAATGCGTCTTGCAGTATAAATGGGTTTGCCCTGGCATCTGCTAACGTTTACTCTTCCAATTGTCAGAGAAGTTGGACTGGTTGACACGAGCGGAATTTTTCTCTTTTTTCTTCCGTTTGGATAAATGTGTCACGGTCCAATGTTGTGACAGATGGAAAAATCCTATGTAGGGCATGCAGGAAGTACTCTGAGGGCCCGTGTGGCACGGTGGGTTGATAGGAACCCATCTCTTCTCTTAGTGAATTATTCACGTGTACTTCCCTAAAAGACCGTTCCTGTTTGAAGGTCTCGGTTGTAAAACCGGAGAGTTCACCATTCCCGGGGAGAGGTTCCCTGCAGTCTCGGACGGAAGGAGCCAGAGGCACCGCAGAAACACTTTCTCCTCCAGTGCTCTGCCCACTGGGAACAGCTCTCGGCGCGCCAAGCATGCTGCACCCGGGTTAGGACCCGGCAGGTCTCGCTGGGACTTTGGGTGAGGGTGCAGTCTGGGCGACCAGCTCCGGGGCGCGCTCTGCCTGGTGCCACCGTCCGCCCGGCAAACTCGGGCGTGGCCACCCACATCTCCCCGAACAGAGCCTCCCTTACACCCTTTCTCCCCACGCCCCCCGCCGCTCCCCCCCCCCCCCCGCACACCCTGCAGTCTGATAACGGGATCCCACCCCACCACCGGGTCAGTGACCGGTCCCGGACGTTCTCCGGGGCTCACCCTGGAACCCCGTGCTCCCACTCGGCGCTCAGACCCCCACACCTCGGGCCAAGCAGGGCTCACCCTGACCTGGACTTGCTGGCCAGACCCAGGGGGCAGAGAACGCGCAGCCTCCCCGTTCTGTCGCCAGGGCCCAGGGCGCTCGTGCGGCCGGCGGGGCGGGAGAGCGAGGGATGCCCAGGCTTCCGGCTCTTCTCGCCGCCGCGCGCGGATCCCTGCTCACTGCTACCCGCGGCGCGCCCAGGGAGCAGGAGACGTGAGCAACCTTTCGCGGGTTTTTGGTGCCCCGGCGGGAGCAGCATCCACGCAGCTGGGACCCCCGGGGCCCCCCCGGAGGGGCCTCGAGCCCCGCCCCCGCCGGCCCGCAGTGTCACGTGGCCCACAGCGCCCCCGCGGGCCGGTCACGTGACGGCGGCGCACCGTTGCCCGGGCAGCGGCTGCGGCGGGCTGGCGGGGGGCGGGGCAGCTGGCGGGGGCGGGGCCGGGGGACCCCGAGGGACGGGCGGAAGGAGGGTGGGGGCCGCGCTCGGCGCCCCGGCCGGGCCACAGGGCCACTGGGCCACACGGCCACACGGCCACGCCAGCGCCGCCTGCCGCGAGCCCGAGCCGGAGCCGGGCCGGGCGGGCAGAGCAGCTTGGTGAGTGCTCGCCGCGGGGGGTCTGGCGGGGGACTGGAATTGCACCAGGAGACTCGACGGGGGAGGGGACCGGCTTCCTCCTGGGCAGGCCTGGGACGCGCGACGTCTGCGGGGTTGGGAGGCGGCCAGGTGACCCCAACTCCGCGGGCTCCCCGGGCAGGGTGCGGCGCCGAGAGGACTCAGGTTGCGGGTGCGGGCAGAATGCGGGTCCTGCGGCTGCTGGGGCTTCCTGAGGGGAAGGGACAGGGATGCAGGCGGACTCCTCTAGGAGACCCAGGGGAGCAGGAGGGGCTGGGCCCCCGCCCTGCACGGGTGTGACAAAAAGAGAGTCAGAAACAGGCGTTTCTGCGTGGCACTCGCCATTGCTTGTGCCCCAGATGTTTAAAGGAAGTTCAGACAGGCAAACCCCAAAACCTACCGCCCGGAAATGTTTCCAACAGCCCTGCCAAGGAGAATAGCTAATCTTTAGAGAGAGCATCACTGTTATGCTACAAGACCTCTTTTCTCTGCCTGCCCCTTATATGAAAACAAAACCAAAAAACCCACAAGGTTCAGCCAGGAGAGCATCCTTTGGAGCCTCTGCCACCTGACAGAAACGCAGGGCTCCATCTTGACCCACCCCACCCCCTGCCTGAGCCCAGCCCCGGAGTGTGAGGACCAGACTCTGCCCCTGGAGTTGGGGAGGCAGGGGGAGGAGGCCTGGCCCAGGGTAGGACGCTGGGGCTGGAAGGGTGCGGATGGATCTGAATCCAGTCTGGGCTGCTCCCTCTGCAGGAAGTGGCTTCTCTGTCTTCAGGACCCACAGGCCTGCCTCAGGACCCAGGCTCCAAGCAGACAGGCAGCCCTTCCTTCCCAAACCCTGCCACTCGAAGGACATCTGCAGGGCTGAGGCCGGCCTGCCTATTGCGCAGAGGCCACCATGGCCCAGAGGCCACCGTCAGACCTCACTGCCCATGAAGCTCTCCACTTTCCAATTTGAGCTCAGCTCTCATTCATTGAAGGTCCCTGTGCTTCCCTCTTCTTCACCCCATACATCCCTTTGGAGGCCACCAGGCCCTCCTGCCCCTCCCAGTCGGCCAAGCGTTTGAGCACACAGGCCAGACTGAGCCTGCATTGTTCCCTCACCAGCTCCCTCCAAGCCCCTGCATCCGGGCACCTCCAGAGCAAGTCCAGCACAGTCATACTTTCCAGGCTCCACGTACTCTCTGCATCCTGCCTTCCACCCCCGTTTCCCTGACCCCCTCTGCAGCTAGCTTTTCTGCCCTGCCTCTCAGAAGCTCCCATGTGGGCAGCGTCTTGTCTTTGAGGGAGGGTCCCACTTTGCCAATGCTACCTTCACTACCTATGTCCTTGTCCCTGTCCTGGCTCCCTAGCAGGGCCCCTCTCCTGGGTCAAGAGTAGAGGCAGCCAGCCCCCACTGCACTCCCTCAGCCCTCACACCCCCTCCACTAAAGCAGCAATTAACTCACTGGATGAGAATCCCCCTGCCCTTATCTCACTCCCCCACGGGACATCCTCACCTTTCATCTTTGATCCTTAAGTACCAAATGCAGTCTTACCTTCGGGCTCAGGAAGCATTTATTGGATGCAGGATGGAGAGACGGATCCTCTGAGGGGGCAAAGCTTGTGCCTTTCACCCCACCACACACTGGACAGTGTCTTCGTCATACCTGTGGGCTCACTTCTGATACGTAGGGGGAGAAAAAAAGAAAAAAGTGTATTTCCAAATGACGCCATTCTCAGTTATTTGAAGCCAGCCAATGGATTGGTTAGTGAACAACATTTCTCTGAATCCTCCCCAAGGGACGGGACATTCCTGTGATTGAAGTGCTTGCAAGCAGTGCTGCTGGCTGCAGATGTGGACGGGGTGACCAAGGTTCCCAAGTCGGCCCTCCTGTAAATGACCTAGTAATTGGCATCCCAGGCAGAAATAGAAGAGCACAGAACTGTTTCCCGGGGCCCTATTGGCTGGTAAAAGCCGAGCCTCCGCAGCCTGGTGGAAGACAAAGAGGAAGGCACCCCAAAAGAGAGAGGCCTTCCCCGCCCCTAGGACCTTCCCAGAGAATCCTTTTAGGGATTGGCGTGGACAGATCAAGTGTGGGGCATTTCCTCAGCCGCTGACCCTGGTGAACACCCCCTACTCCGCCCACCCACCCCCAGCCAGGCTCCCTGGAACCTGGGAACACTGCTCTGTTTTGTGGTAGCCTTAAGAAGGCTTTTCACGGGGCCTATGCGGGCTTGAAGGTACAAGTTAATGTCTGATGCCAAGTGAGCTGTGAGGTGCCTGTGCCCTGGAAGCCTGCCCTGCAGATTAATTCGAGCTGATCCCGCGGGCTGCTGCACGGGCTGGCCCCTTGGGCCACGCAAGACCGCCAATCCCCTATTTGAATTAGTGGAGGTTTGGGTTTAAATTCACAAATCTCGACAGATCAGCCCTTCTGATCTTCATCGTGTGTTATTGTCAAACCAGATGTCTACTGGGATACTCGAGGGGTCTCCAGCCTCCATTTCTCGGAACAAAAACAAAAAAACCCCACAAAAAACCATGCTCACGTCAATTGGCCAATTCAGTTTTTCATTTTGCTGAAGGTTTCCATTGCAGCCTGGATGTGGCCTTAGTTATACAAACCAGGTATTTTCAGGGCGAACTGTGCTGATTAAAATCTAAGTTGGATTTGAGAACCTAGCGGCTGCTTGGAAATGTTGATTTCATGGTTGGCACCTGGCCATTGGAAAGCAGTTTTGGTTCCACTCTCTTGTCTAAGAGCCCGGTAGGGTGGGGATGTCCCTAGGTGAAGATAAGCAGGTTGGAAAGGTCAGGTGTCACGCTCACATGGCAGGGTCAAATCCAGAAGTTTAGGTCCTAAAAGCTTCCTAACTACTACAGCTCCCTACTCCCTGAAGATAGGTGCCCCTCTGAGGAGTCTTTAGGTGCTTTTGGTCAACCTTGGAATTCCATTCACCCAAGAGCCACACTCAGTTGGAGCCTTTCTGAGCTCGGGGTGGGAGGCCAGATTCCTGCTTTGTGGAGGAACACTGGATGCTGCGATGGTTCCCGGGCACTCCTGCCCCTCCTTTCCTGCAGGTGGTCCCCACGTTCCTGTGTGAGGACTGCCTCAGAGGCCAGGGCCCCATACCCGTGCACCTCTGGATCCCATGGCCCTGGCACAGGGTGTATACAGTGGGCCCCCAGGGAAAGTTAAAGGGACTTGGATTCTGGCTTTTCCAGGCCCGGGAACCCTCTGGGATGCCTGAGTGTGTCTCTGCCGCCCACAGGCTGGCTCCCACCATGAGCGCCGAGCTCAACGTACCTGTGGACCCCTCCACTCCCGCCTGCTCGGAGCCCGGCCACAAGGGCATGGATTACCGGGACTGGGTCCGCCGCAGCTACCTGGAACTGGTCACCTCCAACCACCACTCTGTGCAGGCCCTCTCCTGGAGGAAGCTCTACCTGAGCAGGGCCAAGCTGAAGGCCTCCAGCCGGACGTCCGCCCTCCTCTCGGGCTTTGCCATGGTGAGTGGAAACACGTGGTGGGAAACACAGCCTGTGAAGTGGGCTTTTGCTAATTGAAATCCTGTGGTGCTTCAGGGAGCAAAGCACTCCCTCCGGGCCCTGCTGACAGCCAGGATGGACCGTTAGTAAGTCTCTGCCCAGGTCCCACCTCCTCCAAGGGGACTGCTCTGGCAACTGGAGGGGTGGCCTGGGGCATCCAGGGGAGTCCCCAAGCCCCAGAGCCCTCAGAAAGCCCACTCTCACGTTCACATACAGTATTTACTTGGCAAGGAAGTTAGTGGGGTAATTAAAATAGCTTCAGGGTACAAGGTTTCCCAGGGAAAAGTCCCGACATCTGCACATCTCAGGCACCACCCAAGAGTTTGGGAATTTGAGCAGAAACTGTGGCATGGGTTGCGTTTGCTCAGTTTAGCCCAGCTGGGGACACAGATGCTCCCTGAATGTGGTCTCTGGGGTGACAAAGCAGAGCCTCTGGCCTGACACCTGGCTGCCCGGCTGTGCTTTCCTTCTGAGTCATCCCCCAGGACAAGAGTCTGGGGAAAAACCGTGGGCCCTGAAAAAGGGCCACATCCCCTGTTGACTTCAAAGCCTGCAGACCTTCATCCCTTCAGGGGATTGTCCCAGAGAGGGGGGAATGTCAGGATTCCGGATTCCCAGCGAGAACTGCGGCCGCCCCTCCTTTTTCTTTCTCTGTTGTCTGCTCAGAGGTCCTATTGGGCTGGAAGCCATTTTTTTTTAATGTAAAAACAATTGTTTTTCCATATCCCAGAGCCTCAGCTGTCAAATGGATACGCAGAAAATAAAAAAGCTGTCCGAGCGAGCCAGTGCGGCCACTCCCATGACAAGGGCCTGCCCGTCATCGGCACTGGTCACCCGTGGAAAAATGAGACCTCCTGTAGTCAGGGCGTGACCTCAGGCAGGGCAGGGCAGAGGTCACCACGTCTAGAGGGCAGTCAGTTTGGGTTGAGGTCTGTAGTTCAAAGCAAAGGCTTATTTACGTCCTGCATTTTATTGCTTAAAACGTAATTACAAAAGTGTACAATCATATGGGACATAACTTTGGCTCAAAATGATTTCCTTCCATCACATTAAAAGAGGAACATTTTCTCAAGCTTAACTTTAAGAAATAGCAAGAGAAGTTTAGACGTCACCATTAAAATTAGATCTTGTTTTCTACCCTCCCAGTAGGGTATAATGCGTAGTAATACTCTGCATGTACTGCATTGAATTTTTCTGGCCTACATGTATTATTATATATTTTTTAACTTTGGAAAACTGAGAAGTACTGCATGATGTAATGAAGCGGGACGGTTTCCTTTCCGTGCGGGGCCTGGGGCTCGGAAGTCACTTCCCGTCTGCAGCTGTCCCTTGAGACCCCGGTCTTCCAAACATTTGGACTTCCAAATTTAGGGAAGAGCCTGCTCACCCGAGTTTGAAGGCTACAACACCCCTCATTAAAATTTGCAAACAAGCCCTGTGAATAAAGCTGTAAAGCAAAGAGTGAATTCTGGAGGAGTAGTTTGAGACTTAATGGCAGCCTTCAGGGGTGTGAAGTGGCCTTAGAATGAGGACAGTGCCCGTTGAATAATAATAATAATTCATTATTATTCATTCAATAATAATGAATTATTATAATAATTCATTTCTTCAGCATTTATCGAGTATCTCCTCTGTAGCAAGTGCTTCCTTAAGCCGTTGGGGATACATTTCAGAAGCCACAGACCCCAGTAAATCAGATAATTATTCAGACTGCAGAGCAGCCCAGGAGAAAGAAGTGATGAATACAGATCGTCAGCTAGTATCAGCATGTCCACTGTGGAAACCATAGCTGAATAAGGGCAGGGACATGGGAAAGTGACCAGGCCGTTCTGTAGGTAGGGTTCCCTCTCCGTATTATGTATTCCCTAATTAGAATTGCAGAGCTGCTCCTTCTTCCAGCAAGTGCTTATGCCTGACCTTAAGCTTATTTCTTCATGTTTATCCTGCCCCTAACACAGAGAACCAGTGATCCAGGACCCCTTCATAAAAACCTTTGCATAAGTACACTGAAAAATGGGCTTTGGCCTTTTCTCCTCTTGAGGTGGAACAAAACTGCTTTCCTCATAGGCCTTTTAATCATCTTTGTTTCTCATCTCTGCACCCTCTGAAGTTTACAACATCCTTTTTTCTTGGGCCATATCCTTTGTAGTCACAAGAGCCTACCCAGGCTAAAAGGGCACTGAGAAAGGACCACCCCTCCTCTCAGTAGTGTGGCTGCTGTCTCTTTGGAGCAATAATCACTGCTGAGTTTCTGTTCAGCTGTGGTCCACTAGGACTGGCATATCTTCTTTTTACCTACCAAATGTTCCATCTTCACTGAAGATGGAGTGAGAGGATGAGGTCCTCACTCTAAGAGGCAGTAGTTGCTAGAAGTTATGAAATCTTTCTTGTAAATTTTTTAAAACAAGGATGGCTCTGGGAGTTCCCTGGCGGTCCAATGGTCAGTGGTTGGGACTTGGCGCTTTCGCTGCTGTGGGATTGCCCACGGGATTGCCCCGTGACTCCTGAGCTGGGCTGGTGGCAGGTTGGGGAACTAAGATCCCCAAGACGTGCAGCACGGCCCAAAACAAAACAACAACAACAAAAAAGGGATGGCTCAGCTCTAGGAGACAAACAGTGTGAGTGGAAAAGCCTTCTGGCTTCTCTCTGCCTCCCTGTCCCCCCTTCCTTGACGGGTGTGGTTTCTTATCTTTGGGTGCCTGGAAGAAGGCCCTTGGTGAGCCTGGACTAAACCCTCTACTGGGGTTGGTCCACGGAGCTGGGGTGGGATGTGGGCTGCAGCGGAGTGGACTGGGTGTGACCTGGGGAAGCGTGGCAGGAGCCTGGCGCCCAGTCTGGACTTTGAAAGCCCCTTAGGGCTCGTGGTGAGCATATCCCAGCCTAAATAGACACTCACTGCTACAGAGATAAGCAGGGGCTTCTGGTCCTTCTGTGAGCCTTTTATTCCCTTTCATTTAAAAGTCGTTTTTATTTTTTCAAAGTTAGCACATGCGCAGTTTAAGTACTGCAAAGGGCTTGTGACAAACCCTGGCAGCCCCTCCGCCTCCACATCTCTAATGATGTTTGGGAATTGCTGTCTCTTGACTTACCCTTTTTACATATTTCCTGTTGGCCACCTGCTCCCGTCGATTCAGCTCAGTTGTCCCAGCCCAGCGCCTTCCCAGCTTCCCCTCCTCACCGTTGTCATTTCTATGACCGTTCCCGGCCTTTGGAGAGGTGGCTGCTCGCTCCCGCTTTTGGCCTCAGCTGAGAGGCACCCTGTGGCTTGTGTGAGGCCGTCCAGTGTGCGGCTCTGAGCCTAGGGACCGTCAGGAGCCTCCATCATTACTTCTTTTTACCTCTTGAAAGGTCAGGTTTGTTTTTTTGAGAAACATCAGTTGTTTTGCAGCTAAGCTCCACTGCAGCCCGGCTCTGGTATCAACAGCAAAGTCGCATGTTCCCAGGGAAGCGTGGCCTCTGCCCTGGGCCAGAGCCGGGCACCCCAATATACCTACGTTCTTGGCATCCAGGGTGCGATCACCGCCCTGCCCAGTGCTTCTCTGGCCTCTTCTGTACTTTTTAGATGTTCCCTGAATGAGATCTTCTTTAGCTAATCAGCAAAAAAAAAAAAAAAAAAAAGTAAAGTTCAAAATATTTGATCAGCGAGGAGGGCGCCCTCTTCTCTGTGGGCGCCCCGACCCAGTGCCCCCTCTGCCTTGCAGGTGGCCATGGTGGAGGTGCAGCTGGAGACTCAGTACCAGTACCCGCGGCCGCTGCTCATCGCCTTCAGCGCGTGCACCACGGTGCTGGTGGCCGTGCACCTGTTCGCGCTGCTGATCAGCACGTGCATCCTGCCCAACGTGGAGGCCGTGAGCAACATCCACAACCTCAACTCCATCAGCGAGTCTCCGCACGAGCGCATGCACCCCTACATCGAGCTGGCCTGGGGCTTCTCCACCGTGCTGGGCATCCTGCTCTTCCTGGCCGAGGTGGTACTGCTCTGCTGGATCAAGTTCCTGCCCGTGGACGCGCGCCACCAGCCCGGCCCTCCACCTGGCCCCGGGGGCCACACGGGCTGGCAGGCCGCCCTGGTGTCCACCATCATCATGGTGCCCGTGGGCCTCATCTTCGTGGTCTTCACCATCCACTTCTACCGCTCGCTGGTGCGCCACAAAACCGAGCGGCACAATCGCGAGATCGAGGAGCTGCACAAGCTCAAAGTGCAGCTGGATGGGCACGAGCGCAGCCTGCAGGTGGTGTGAGCGTGTGCGCTCCTGGGCGGGGCCGATGCTGTGTGTCCGCGGCCGCGTCAGCTCAGCGTCCACGCCTCGCTGGGAGGGAACAGAACTCGCTTGCAGTATGGGGAATTTCAGAAATACAAATTGCCAACGGGGCTGCCGAGACACTGCCAGGTGGTTCAAGACCAAAGTTTTACTCCTGTCTTCATGCTGTAAGACCTGGATCGTTTTCCTTCAGAAGATGGAAATCTTCAGTTAAATGGGAGACTGATGCTAAGAGCTCAGGGGAAAGAAAGGACGAGTCCTTGGCCCTGGGCACTTCCTGAGGCTGGAGGCCGGGCTCCGAGTAGCACCGGGTGGTCACGGGTCACCTTGGAGACCTGGAGCGAGCGGCCGGCGGGGGCCGGGAGCCTGGCAGGGACCTGGAGAGTCGGGGTAGCACCATGGGTTCAGGGAAGGGATTGCCCCGTGACTCCTGAGCTGGGCTGGTGGCAGCCGGGTGGCACGTCTGATGGTACCACCCTGCTACAGTTAGACGGGGCACAGGCTTACAGCTTGGCCTGGTGCTTCCCTCCCTGCCCTGGAGGGAGCTGGGCGGCCTGGCTCGTGGGGCTGGGGAAGGAAGGCAGGAGCCCAGGGCACGTGGCCCAGCAGGCGTCAGACTTGCCAGGCCCTGGGGGAGCCGTCCAAGGGCGGAGGCCAGTCTGTGGGCGCCCACTGGAGGTGGCTGTTAACTGAGGGGTGCTCTGAGGCACACTGGGCTCAGATTCTTTCTTCCCTGCCAGCTGGATCCGTGGCCACATTGACCCAGCGAGGCCCCCAGGCTGGGGAAAGGGCCCAAAGCCCAGAGGCCTCCGTCTCTCGGCCACAGACTGTCCCCTGAGCCGCCAGCCGACCCTCCGGGCTGTGGCTACAGAAGGCAGGGGCACTCTCGCCCAGGCACCCGGGCCCGCCCACCTCCCTGCTGCCTGTGGCCCCCGGCAGCGGGAGGGGGCAGCCAGGGGACTTCCTGTCTAGACAAGGCCGTGGCCGGGCCTGGTCTGTGGGTGGTAGCATCAGCGGCCAGCCCTGGCCAAACGTGGGTCCTGCTTATAATGACGGCAGGGAAGGTGAGACCCTGTGGAGCGCTCCCCTCCTGGGCCTCCTGGCCGCAAGCACAGGCCCAGCTCACACTTCTTTGCAGCCATGCACAGCACAGGTTCTGGTGTTTTTCAGAAGGGCGTCTGGTAGACCTGAGCCCATGTTCTTGGACCGAACACACACATGCTACAGCTCAGCTTACGTGTGAGCCTGCTGCGCCCTGGGCCGCTTTTAAGAACCACATTTACCACACTGGCCAGCAGCCACCAGAGAGTGGTGCCTTTTCTTTTGTTTCACAGTCACTGGACTTCATGCTCCGACGGCATTTCTGTCCACAGCCTGACATCTCTGTGGGGTCTGGGTTGCCTGTACCAAGAAGTGCGGGCAAGCCTGGCTGAGGTTTCTGGGACTGTGACATCCTGTTGAGAACCTGAACCTTAACACGTAACTCAATGCTGAGAATCACCAGTGCGAGTCATGGCATTTACGGGGAGCCTGGACATCGTGTCTTGCTGGGCCGGAGGAGAGCCCTAGCGCCTTCCAAAGGGCGTGTCCCTCGCATCCTCTGCAGACATCTGTCGTGACCTGCTTGCTCCCTAGCGCATGTCTCCTCTCCCAGAGCCTTGCTGAAAAGGCTCGTCTGGTGTAATGCGTTCGCTTTGCAGAAGAATGTCAGCGGCACCGCAGGACGGCCACTTTGTGTCCTGGCAGGGACTGGAAAGGCTGGCTCCTCCCCACTGCTGGGAGGGGACGGCAGCCCCTTCCTCTGGCCTCAGGCTTTTGAGAGGGGCCTTGTTGGGCTCACTTCGGTCACCTTCCCGGGCCATCTGGTGCCCCTGCCCTGTGTGCCAGGCCCACAGAGTGCCGAGCTCCCCAGCCTGCGGCGAGCACACTCTGGGCGTCAGCCAGTGGCCAGCTGTTACACCTGGCCCATGGGCAGTTTTTCTAGCCTGGCCACATCAGGGTCAGACACTAGGTGCCAGTGACAGTGCCACGTGGGTAGGAAAGATGCCACATAATCATGTTTTCGACACTGATGAGGAGAATAATGTGCTTGTAATTTCTTGTTCTTTCTTCCAGCGAGCTCTCCCAGCTCCAGCCTTTCTAGTTCCCAGAGGCATGAGGCAAACTGAATTTGTGAGAACAGAGATGACTGTGGGCCTGGGGACTGATGATCGGGGGGCGCCCTCAGGACTGGAGAATAAGCTGCTATTTGGAGCTGCAGCAGGGCAGTCTGCGGAGGGGAGGGAAGCAAATTGCAGCCTAGAAATTTGGTTTCTGGAGGCCTAACCTGACTGTGAAGGGGGTTCCAAGTGCAGTGGCCTTTCTGTGTTGAGAGGCGCCACAGGCCGCCCCGGAGCCAGCGTGGGCTCGCCCTGTTTTCCTCTGAGCAGAGCCTTCCTGGTGCTCATTAAAACAAGTGCCCGCAGATACGCTGAGGCCCCTTCCAAAGTGGAACACGGTCTCCGTTTAGTACCTGATCAGGAGTTTCAAAACTCCAGCGTTTCTATTTTAGACAGACTGCCAGGGCAGAATGTATTTCAGTGTCTCTTCCAGGAAGGTCTGTTGAGGATAAAACTGCCTAAGCCTGGGCAGATCGAGGCTCATCTGCACTGCTCACCTGTCTTGTGCTGATTGATTCATTATGCATGACGCTGTGGAGACCACATGCGGTGTGCACACCCCCTGTCCTGTGTATGGATTTTTAAAACAGTTGCCCTGGACTGAACTGAATAAATAAGTACTTAAGTTATGAACTGCTCTCTGCTCTTGGTGGAGCACTGTGGAGAGAGGTGATGCTTGGGAGCCCCTCCCTGCCAACCGCTGGTCACCAGGGTTCCGTATCCTGCACCCCATGGGGTCAAGCATGACCCGGGCAGAGTGCAACTCTGAAGCTGTCAGCAGCTCTGAAGTCAGTAGTAACAGTAATAACCTCACATCTTCTACCCATCCTGTTCTCCAATCCAACACGGTCCCTAAATGAAGGGCCTGGGAGTTCCCTGGCAGTCCAGTGGTTAGGACTCTGCGCTTTCACTGCCGTGGGCCTGGGTTCAGTCCCTGGTCAGGGAACTAAGATCCTGCAAGCTGCGTGGCATGGCCAAAAGTAAATAAAATAAAAAATAATAAGTAAATAAATGAAGGGCCTGCAGGCTGGGACATCGGGCAACCTTGTTAAGAGAGACAGATAAAGGAGAAAATGACCTGAAGTGGTACCAACGAGTTTTAAGCTCAAAGTATGCCACTGCCCTCAAGCTGTGACAAACTAAACAACCCAAGCAAGTGGCCGCGGCGCAGGTCAAAGGGGACCGACTTGAGGCCCGTCCCCGTCGAGCCAGCTCGCGGACAGGGCTCGCGCTGCCGGGCACCAGGGTGTCAAGCAGTCTCCTCTTAAGACCTGAGAAAGACCCTCGGGCTGGGCGCCCCCTTCAATGCCGGCTAATGGTCCACTCTGGCGCCAGCTCCCGTCCCCGGGGAGGCGGCTCACGTGGGTCTCCCCTGAAAGGAGAGCGAGGTTTGCAGGAGCTCCTGCCCCAGTTCCCGCTGCCTCCCGCTGGGGCCAAACTCGGCTGACAGCTCCCTGAAGGTGGCGCTCACGCGGCGGGCCCCGATGTGCCTGCGGTGGATGGCATGCTTCCACTGGTGCCGCGCGGCTCGCGTGAGCACCAGCAGAGCGCGGCGGGGCAAGGGGACAGCCACCTCCACCTCCCGGCACGGGACAGACCTGCCGGGGGCCGTCGCGCCTTCCACCGGGGCCTGCGGGAAGCCGGACGGGGCCAGGCAGAGCAGCAGGCTGCCGGGCGCCTCCCGGGACATGGACAGCACAGTGGGGGACAGCAGGTTGAGGCTCACCAGCCGCTCCCCCCACAGCCAGGTGTCGTCCAGATGGGGGTCGATGGCCGAGCCCCGCTCCGGGCAGTAGTCCAGGTTACACTGCTCCACGGGCCGGAAGTCCTCCAGGACGGGGTAGAGGCCCATTCTCCGCACCACCTCCCGGCTGAAGCTGGGGAGGCCCCGGAAGCCGGCGGTCTTTAGCTTCTGTTTCCGAAAGTTGACTTTGGGGCCGTAGTCCTGAAGGATGAGGACAAAAAGGAAGTGGGAAATTGTCTGAGTTTACAGAAATGGCATCACACGCCAGGGCTGAAGCATCCAAGCACAGTGACCAAGACCAGCAAAGATATCGGACTTCACGGAGCTGACATTCTGGCAGGAGGAGGCCAACACCAAGGAGATAAATATAAACAGCAGACATCAGATGGCGGTAAATGCTGAGGAGGAAAACAAAGCGGGGGGGGGATGTGAAGCATCGGGGGAACGTCGGCCCAGGTACCCTAGGAAGCAGAGCTGGAGACAAGAGGCCCATGCACAGGTGGCGTCCCCAGGACGTGGTGCTGGGGAGTCGGGAAGGAGCCGAGCGAGGCAGGGCAGGCCAGCCCACGGCAGCGTTACCCATCTGGTCAACACTGGGTGCAACTGGGCTTCAGGACCACAAGGGGGAAGAGTCTCCACAGGACCCAGCAGCAGTTCCACCCCTAGCCTCACACCCAAGAGAACTGAAAACACACGTCCACGCAGAAGTCTGTACTAGACTAGTCACAGCAGCACTATTCATGACAGCCAAAAAGTAGAAACAACCCGTGTCCACCAACAGATGAATGATGAACAAAGAGTGGTCCATCCATCCAATGGAATAATATTCAGCCACGAAAAGCAATGCAGCATTGCTACAGGCTGCAAAGGGATGAACCCTGAGAACATTATGCTCAGTGAAAGATGCCCGATACAAAGGGTCACATGTTACATAATCCTAGGTATACGAACGTCCAGAAGAGGAAGATCCAGAGACAGACAATAGGTTAGTGCTTGCTGGGAAAGGAGGGGGTGCACAGGGACTGGTAGTGGGCACTACCCACTGGGGTGATGAGAACGTTCCAGAACTAGACAGTGGCGACAGCTGCACAACACTGTGGATACACTGAAAACCAAACCAGTGAATTATACACTTGAAATGGGTGGATTTTATGGTGGGTGGCTTCTATTTAAAAAACAAAGACACCCTAGGGAGGAGCCTTGTAGATACACCTCAGGTCTGTGGCCTGAGGGATGGGGGGCATCTAGCCGCACCCCTGCTCCCTCGGGTCCCTGCCTCGTGGAGGGTGGCTCCATCTGCTGCTGGAGTCTTTCTCCTTCCCTGTTCCACATGGCTCAGTGCCGGGGCCCGCCGGCTCCTGCGGGCCACCCCAACTCCTTGGCAGCAGCAGGCAGAAAGGCTGGGACAGGCGGCCTGCGGCCAGGAGACTCCGAGGAACCCAGGAGGTGGGGGTGACTGCCGTGGGGACAGCAGACCGCAGCAGAGAAGACAAAGATCGGGCTGGCGGCCAGGGCAGGGCCCCCTGGGGCATGGTAAGGCCTCTGTGTTTACGTTGAGATGGGAGGCCTGGAGGGCCTGTAACAGAGCAGTGACTCGATCCAACCGGATGTCGGTGGGATCACTTCCTCCCTACTGAAACCAACTGAGGAGGACCGAGGGCTGCCCAGGAAGTGCTAGAGGCAGGTGGTGGCAGCAGCAGGGGGTGTGTGTTCTCAGATTCAGGATATGTTTTGAAGGAATACAGAGCTGACAGGAATTACCAATGAAAGAGAGGAACATGGAAAGATCCAGCGTTTCTGGCCTGAGCAGGTGAAAGATGGAATTTGCCAAGGTGGAGCCACGGCTCAGCTTAGGGATGCCAGGGCTGGAGATACGAGTGCAGGAGCCCCAAACTCACCGACGTGTGGGGCCGGGCCTCACTGAGATCAGTAAGGAGTGTCTAGAGAAGGAAAAGGAGAGGCCTGAGGACTGAGCCCGAGAACCAGCCGCAGGCTTTAGGCAGGAGGTGGGCGATGGAGGCAGTTTTTGAGAGGGTTAAGCGGCAGCAAGAAGAGAGGACCTGAAGAGAATGAAGAGCTCTCCTGAGAAGCTCTGCTGCAGAGACGAGAGAGACAGAGCTTACTGGGAGGCCGGTGGGAAAAAGCCAGCCTTGAGGACAGAAGGGGGCGATGCGGGACAAGGAGTTCCGAGGAGAGGGGCAGCATCCGGTGCGCAGCTGGAGTGGGGCTCGGGAAGAAGCTGGGCACAGGCGAGAAGGGAACGTCTGTAGATGCACCTGTTCCCTCAGAGAAGCCTGGTCGTCACGGGGGAGTGAGGAGGGGAAGGAGAGGTTTGGAAAGAGGGCAGCAAAGCGAACGGCCTGCCGAGCGGGAAGGGCCCAGCTCAGGATGGAGAGCCAGAGCCAGGGCGGCCACCAGCAGGGGGCGCGGGTGCTGGACCCGACCAGGGCTGTGTGTGAGCAGAAAGAGCCTGCGCAAGTAAGAGGAGAAAGGGCGAGGGGCACCTGAGCAAGTGCCTGTACTAACTGGTCACAGGACTGAAGATGGGTGAGGACACATGACAGGAGGGGGAGGGAATGTGGAAAGGTGGCCGATGGCTGGTTCGCAGGTCCTGGAGGGGGCGAGGATTGCTGGGGGTGAGGAACAGAAAAGGAGAAGAGCGGGCCCAGGGAGGAGGGGACTGTGATGCCCGGCAAGGGAAGGTTCAGGATCTGGAGGCCCAAGTATCAGTGGGAAGAGGGCTGGGGAGACTAGAAACTGACGGGGAGAACTTTGGACAGGGGGGTAGGGGGATGGGGGGCAACTGGCAGCCTTCGAGAAACCCTACAGAGGGTCACCAGCACTAGGCCAGCTGGGGAGAGGGCAGAGAGAGCTGAGTGGCCATCTGCCTTTGAGCCCTGCCTCGTGGGAAGGTGAGCAGGCCATGCCCAGGCCCCTGGCCCTGCCCCTTCCCAACACACCCCATTCAGCAGCCCTGCCCCCACCCCCCACCCCAGCCGACTGTCACCTAATGGCCCTGGGGAGTGGTGGGAGGTGGCTGCAAAGGAAGGCCCTGAGAGGGAGGTGAGCAAAGGGGCTCTGGGGGCAGGAGCCTGGCACGGCCCCGTGGTGTGACTGCCCTCTCTGGCCCAGCTCTGGCCCAGCCTACCTGCTTCCTCCGCCCGGACTGTGAGAGCTTCCAGGGGTCGCGGTCCATCAGCCGTACCATCTCAGCTTCTTCCGCCGGGGTCACAAAGTCCTCGATCAGTGTCACGCCTGGGAAGGGGAAGGCCCAGCCTTCAAAGTCGGACTCCTCGGCCCCCACAGCCCAGCCGGTGTCGGCGTAGTAAATGAACCGGTGTGTTTTCTGCAAAAGAAAGACAGGGATGGGAATTCCCTGGCTGTCCAGTGGTTAGGATTCGGCGCTTTCACTGCGAGGGACCCAGGTTCGATCCCTGGTCAGGGAACTAATATCCCGGATGCCACTTGGTGCGGCAAAAAAAAAAAAAAAGACAGGGGACAGGGGTCCTGGAGCCACTGGAGCCCTTCCGCACACTGCACACACACGCCCCGAGAGGCAGCCCCACCCAGCATTGCACCATCCCCTGCAGCGCTTTGGGAGGCAGCTGGAGTCTAGAGGGAGGCGGGACCCCTGCCCAGGGCCGCCTCCTGGGCAAGGCCCTCAGCCCCTGCCTTTCTCACTTTCCCGTCTGTAAAAGGGAAGAGAGTACGCAGAACCATTCTTTCGTCCTCCATTTTACAGATGAGGTGACTGAGGCTCAGCAAAGTTAAGGAACTAGCCTGAGGCTGCACAGCTGGGGCGCAGCCTCCGAGGCCACACTGTTCCTGTGTCGCTGTGGGGCACTGTCTGCCCTCCCCAGGCTGGTGAGGGCTAAAGAGGAGGACTGTGTGAAGGCAGCCAGCCCTGACCAGGAGCTGGAGAAATCTGCTCCCCTAAAGCTGAGGCCACGGGCCTGCCCAGGAGGTGAGCAGCACATGCTGGGAGGCCAGAGGGAGAAGCCCTTTCCGGCCACGGTGTGGGTATCTCTGGGGCCTGCCCTACACTGTGACAGCCACTGGCGCTGCCTGAATTTCCCATCGAAAAAGAGCAGGGCTTCCCTGGTGGAGCAGTGGTTGAGAGTCCGCCTGCCGATGCAGGGGACACGGGTTTGTGCCCCGGTCCGGGAGGATCCCACATGCTGCGGAGCGGCTGGGCCCGTGAGCCATGGCCGCTAAGCCTGCGCGTCCAGAGCCTGTGCTCCGCAACGGGAGAGGCCACAACAGTGAGAGGCCCGCGTACCGCAGAAAAAAAAAAAACAAAAAAAAGAGCAAAACTGGGAGTTCCCTGGTGGTCTAGTGGTTAGGATTAGGTGCTTTCACCATCATGGCCTCAGTTCAATCCTTGGTCGGGGAACTGAGATCCCGCAAGCTGAGTGGCACGGCCCCATACATACATACGTACATAAAATTTTGGGGAAAAAACCCACAAAAAACAGAGCAGAACTTGCCAGTCACCCAGAGGAGTGCCAGGCTGACAACCTCCTGTGGCAGAGCCTTCAGGACCTGCCTCTGGTTCTGAGCAGAGGCCACCCTTCTCCTGGGCCTCCAGCCAGTGACCCAGCACAGGCCTGGCCATTTCTGCCCAACGTGGGACTGCCTACCAGGCCGTCTTTGCTCCGGAGCTTCCGGTTGTGTTGGCCAGGACTCTGTCAGATCTACAGGGCAGTCTGAGGTGTTCCCTGCCCAGTGAATTCTGCGTCCTCCCGCTTTATGTTCTACAGGCATCGCCAGCACCCACACCCCAACCCTGAACCACCATGTCTGTCTCCTGGCACCTCACATGGGACACACGGAAAGTTAAGGAGTCATCCCGTACATTTCACTCGTCCCTCAGCCATCAGGTTGGGAACATGCTACCCCCACGGTGCCCTGAGCCTCCACGCCCACGGCCATGGGCACAGTTCAGACCTTTGGCAAGGTCTGAAAAACTCTTTTTTAAGAAAGTTTTAAACTGTGGTCAAATATATACAACCACATATACGTTATACATTTAAAATTGATCCTCAGCCACATTTTAAGTGCACATTTCAGTGTGTTAAGTATATCACATTGTTGTACAACCGATCTCCAGAACTTTCTCACCTTGCAAAACTAAATCTCCCCATTAACACCTCTCCCCCTCCCTTCCCCCCGCTGCTGGCACCCACCATTCTTTTCTGTCTCTGTGAATCTGACGACTTCGGATGCTTTACATAAGTGGAATCATACAGTATGTCTTCCGACTGGCTTATTTCACTCAGCATAACGTCCTCAGGGTTCATCTGTGTGGTGGCACGTGCCAGACTTTCCTTTCTTCCTTTTTTAGGACTGAATGATATTCCACTGTACGGATGGACCACATTTTGTTCTTCCTTTCGTCTGTCCGTGGACACTCGGGCTGCTTCCACCTTTTAGCTATTGTGAGTAACTCTGCTATGAACATGGATGTACAGATATCTCTTCATGACCCTGCTTTCAATTCTTTTGGGACCATACCCAGAAGTGGGATTGCTGGGTCATATGGTAGCTCTACATTTAATTTTCTGAGGAACCGCCACTGTTTTTCACAGGACCTTCTGAGCTTTTATCACGGACACTGTGACCCTTTCTTCACTGGCTTCCCAGCCTCCTTTCCTTCCTATCCACCCTTCCCCTTCCCAGGATCTTTCTAAAATTCACAGGTAACTTCCTTTAAAACCCTCAAGAGCTCGCCATGGCCCTCAGAACAGGTCCCGCCTGCCTTCCGTGGTCAGGCCCCCCCGACCTCATCTCCCTCACCTGAAGCATCATCCGCCTTCCCCAGGCCTTGGCCCGGCTGGAAGGCCCCTGCCCCGCTCAAAGCCTCCGAGTCCTCTTTTGTTAATTCGTTGGAATGAGTTTCCTCCTTGCCCGTTTCCGTCCAAGGCCTTCTGGGGCCCTCTGCCCTGGTTTTCAGCACCCCCTACTCTCTCCGTGTCGTCTAACCACGAGCCCGTGAAGCTTCCAGCCCCAGACACGGGGGGGCTACGTTTGCTGTCAGACTCCCCCCGGGTTCCAGAGGTGAGCTGTGGTCGGACTGCATCCACGTCCCAGCCCCTTTCCCACTCCAGGCCCACTGCTCAAAGCCCTCATCTCCTCACCCCGCAACGCCCCCATCGCCAGGGCCGCTGACACGGTTTGATCCGGAGCCCGTCTTCACGGTCAACCCGGGCCTCAGTTTCCCCGGATGAAGAACGGAGTTGTGGGCGCGGCCCCTCTCCCAGCCCTCACCTGGTGCTGCCAGGGCTGGTCACCTCCGCGCTGCCGCTCGCAGATTAGACAGGTCCGGATACCCTTGCAACCACATTCCCGAAGGACCTCTGGGGCCGCCACCGCCGCAGCCGCCATCGCCGCGTCCTGGCAGCCAGGGCGCAGGCGCGGGACCGCGGGCGCCGCTGGGAGTTGTAGTGCGCGCGCAGGGTACGAGGTCCGCGCGGCCGCTTCCTTCCGGTCGCCGCCGCCGACGGATTCGCGCGGCGCCACCTCCTGGAATCGGACAACCGCCGGCACCAGCACCGGATTCGCGTGCCGTCGATCAGGTCCCCGCGGGCCGCGCCTCCTCGCCATGGGCCCCCTGTCGGCGCGGCTGCTGATCCAGCGGGGGCGACCCAAGTGCGACCGGCTGGGGAAGATCCGGAGCCTGGAGTAAGGGCCGGGGCCACACCGCCCTCCACCAGGGCCTGGGTCGGCGGACGGTCGGGAAGAAAGCCTGGGACCGTTCCTCTCTCCCTGCCCGGCCCCGTTATCAGCCTGTCGGTTCGACAGAGTCTTTAATCATTCGGGACAAACGCCGTTCTGTCGTTATGAGATGGGTCAGGTAGGCCCGGAGCGGCATTACCTCAGAAGAGGGTCCAGGCTGCTAGGGAGACAGTCTTGCAGAAAGAATATGGAGCAACCTGTTGAGAGAATTACAGAGGACTGGGGAGCACAGAAAGCCCCCCTAGAGGATCAGGAAAAGCATCCTGGAGGGGGCCAGCTGCCCCAAGTTATAAAGTAGGGACAGGGTTAAAGTAAGTGGGGGAATGTTGCGGATCGGCCATGCACGCAGGAGAAATGTCAGGTGCCAAAGCCGTCAAAGGCAACCTGGGCTGCCGTGCGTGCGGGGTGGGAGGCCTGCCTGCCCCCTGAGCCCGCCCTGTCTGCCCCTCTCCCCAGCCTGTCAGGGATGAATCTGCTCTCAGAGCACTTGGACCCCAAGCTGCTGAGCCGCCTGAAGCAGCTGCAAGAGCTGGACCTCTCCAACAACCAACTGGAGACGCTGCCCGCCAACCTGGGCCTGTCCCACCTGCGCATCCTCCGCTGCGCCAACAACCAGTTGGGCGATGTCACTGTCCTGTGCCAGTTCCCACAGCTCGAGGAGCTCAGCCTGGAGGGCAACCCCTTTCTGACAGTAAGTGGGCGGCCCCGCATCCCGGGCCAGCACCCTGGGGGCTCGGGCTCAGCCACAGGCTGGGGTGACCCCGAGCCGCTCTCCTCCCTCATCCCCCAGGTCAGTGACAACCTGAAAGTTTCCTTCCTCCTGCCCAAGCTCCGTAAGGTCAACGGCAAGGACGCTTCCTCCACTTGCTCTCAGGTGGAGAACCTGAACCGGGAGCTGACCAGCAGGGTAAGGGGCGGGGCGGTGTCTCTGGTGCTTGGGAGCAGTCGGGGGCCTTGAGGAGTGACAGAACTGGACATTTGGAGGACACCAAGGGGGGTTACAGGGGCTCTCTGTCCCAACCCCAAGTGGCCCTGAGCCCCTAGCCCGACCTGTTGCTTTGAGCTTGGCTGTGGCGCTTGGCCTCTTGTCCTTGGAGGTCGTGCCCTGGCAGGGGAGGCTGGGATGCTTTCATGGTGACTTTACCCTGGGCCAGCTCCTCCCTTCAGGGGCCTGTCTCTCCCTCTGTGTTGCTTGGGTTTGTGCAACCTGCAGCTGAGAAAGCTGTGATTCGGGGAGGCATCCCAGAGGCGGTGAGGTTGAGACAGCTCTGGCCCTGAGATTAGAGGCAAAGGTGCCACAGAAGGTCCAGGAGAGCCGGGGTGGGCTGAGCCTGAATCTGGTCCCTCTCGTGCCAGGTCACAGCTCACTGGGAGAAGTTCATGGCCGCACTGAGCCCAGAGGAGGAGGCTGAGAAGGCCCAGGCAGACTTTGTGAGGTCGGCCGTCAGAGACGTCCGCTATGGGCCCGAGTCCCTCAGCGACTTCACCCAGTGGAGGGTATGTCCTCACCCCGCTGTGCTGGGAGTCGCTTCTCCCAGCTCCTCCCTGGCTGCCATAGCCTGAGCCACCCTGGAGGTCTCTGGCCATGAGGGGATGTGGGGAGTGGGCAGGTCAGGGAAGGAAGCCCTATGGGCTGGAAGGACTCTTCCCCAGCTCGGGAAGCACCCTCTGACTGGGCGTCTGGGGAGGGGCTGGAGGCCCCCGGGATGTGCTCAGCTTCCTGATGGCCTGGCTCCACCCAGGTGCGGATGATCTCTGAGGAGCTGGTGGCCTCTGGTGGGACTCAGGTGCATGAGGCAAACATCTCAGAGAGGCCCCCAAAAGCCACCACTATCCAGGAGCCTAGGGTGAGTGGTTCCATGGGGCTCCCGGGCTCCCAGGGCCTGCCCTGGCCCTTCCTGCCTAGGGAGGCATTAGGAAGGCGTCCTGGCAGTGTGCCCAGGAGATGGCCTTCTATGCTCGAGCTGGTTCCCTCTGACCCTGGTACCCCTGGCCTCCCGTACCCATGGGAGAGTGCAGTCCAGCCTCTGATGGGGAGGAAGGAAGCCCTGGGCAGATGGACACATGGTCACCAGGCCCTCGGGTTGCCCCCGCCCCCTCCTCCACAGGCCGGGCCAGTGGCCTCGAAGCGGCCAGGTGATGGCCCAGTCAACCTCTCTCCCAACAAGCGGGTGTGCACCTCCCCGTTGGCCCAGGTGGAGGGCAGCCCTGTGGGCTCTGCTGGCAGCCAGGTGAGCTACCAAGGTGGCAGGGGGCGTGTGGTGGGAGCAAGGCCCGGGGGCAGCCATGACCCCCCTCTGCTCCCACAGACTGCCCTGCAGCTGGAGCCCCTGCACTTCCTGCAGTGCCACAGCAAGAACAACAGCCCTCGTGACCTGGAGACCCAGCTCTGGGCCTGCGCCTTCGAGCCAGCCTGGGACGAGGGCACGTCCTCGGCGGGGGGCAGGCGGGGCGAGGGCCACAGGGAACAAGCAGGGCAAGCTTTCTGGGCACGGGGCCTGGGAATACCACGTGCAGGGGCCGCCTGGGTGGACAGGGGAATCGGGAGGGACAGAGAGCTCAGAGTGTCCTCAGGGTCAGGAGGAGGGGCTGCAGTGGGTTACCAGGCTGATCTCTCAAACAGGGCAGGCAGGGGCCACATCCCAGACCGTGGCCACGTGTGGTGGGGAGGCCGTGTGTGTGATCGACTGCCAGACGGGCATCGTACTGCACAAGTACAAGGCGCCTAGTGAGGTGAGTGCCGGGGCCCTGCTCCTGCAGGGTGGCAGGCAGAGCCTTGGCTCCTGGGGGTAGGAGCGCTGGGGTCGGGGGGCCAGACTCGGCCACCTACTCACCAGGTGACCTTTTTCTTTGATGCTGGGCTCCTGTTCCCGGGCCTGATCCTGCACGCGTGTAGCTCTGCCCCTCGGTGAGCCCTCCCCTTCCCTCCCCAGGAGTTCTTCTCAGTGGCCTGGACGGCCCTGACGGTGGTCACACAGGCAGGCCACAAGAAGCGCTGGAGCGTGCTGGCAGCTGCAGGCCTGCGGGGCCTGGTCCGGCTGCTGCACGTGCGGGCCGGCTTCTGCTGCGGGCTCATCCGGGCCCACAAGAAGGCCATTGCGACTCTCTGTTTCAGCCCCACACACGAGACCCACCTCTTCAGTAAGACCCCCTCCCCGAACCTCCGGGGCTCCCTTAGCACCCGTCCTGCAGCCTGACGCCTCGGGACTCCTTCCTGGGATGGCAGGGAGCTCCTGTGGCTGGCGGGCCTCATGCTGGCTGCCGAGGTCAGCGCAGACCGGTAGGAATATCAGGGTTTCATGGACAACTGACCAGGCTTCAGATTCTGTCTCTTCCCCCAACCTGCTCTGTGGCTTTGGAGGTTTCTGACAACCTGGGCCACGTCTGTGACCTGGGGACCTGGGTGGATCCCCTGGCCCTCTGGGTGTGATGAGGGTGATATCTGAGCAGAGACTTCGGGACATGGCTGCGTGGCGTGGGGCACATAGGTTAGAGTAAGGTAAGGATGGTAGGCCCTGGAGTCTTTCTCCCAGCCGTGGCCCTCCCTCCCTGCCTTGGGGCCGTGGTCTCAGCCTGGGATACAGCCTGCAGGAGGGAGCAGGGCCTCCTCAGGGCCACCTCTCTCCTTCCCATCCCCTCCTCAGCGGCCTCCTATGACAAGCGGATCATCCTCTGGGACATCGGGGTGCCCAACCACGATTACGAATTCCAAGCCAGGTGATGCTTTGCGGCAGGACTTCGGGGGATGGGCGTGGGGGTGGGCACACACCTGAGTTTGTGGCCTCACGCCCTCCCTCTCACCTGCCGGCAGCCAGCTGCTCACACTCGACACCACCTCCATCGCCCTGCGTCTCTGCCCCGTCGCCTCCTGCCCGGATGCCTACCTGCTGGCTGGCTGTGAGGGCGGCTGCCGTTGCTGGGACGTGCGGCTGGACCAGCCTCAGAAGAGGAGGTGAGAACGGGCAGGGGTGCCCTGAAAGCCAGTCCTCGGAGCCGGGCAGCCCCCAGTCCAGGTGTCTGACCCCAGGCACACCTGCTGCAGTGATGCCCGCAACACGCCCCCTGCCCTGGGCAGCCAGAGGCTGTTTTCACGGGCCTCCTCAGAGCTGCCCTGTCCCCACCTCCTGCCCATCTCTTGAGGAAAGGTCCATTCCCTCTCTAGGCTTGATCACCTCATCACTGCCCAGGTCCTGCCACTCACCAGCAGTGTGACCTTCCTCTGCCCAACATGATTTTGTCATCCACAAAGTGGGGACACTAACTCACATCCCAGGGCTAGTGGAGGACAACGGGACGGTGTCTGGGCCAGGAGAAGGGCCAGAAGGGCCTGGTGGAGGCGTGTGGCTCTTCTGTATCACCTGGAAGGCCTCAGACAGTGCTCGGCAGGGGTCCCCTGGCCTTGTGGGGCCCAGAGCCTGGTGGGGGAGACAGGCATTAAAACCCCCCCGAGTGTGATTGATGTCAGCTACAGAGGAAGGAGAATAAGGTGCTCCGAGAGGAGCAGGGAGGCCGAGGGGACTCCGAGGTGACCAGTGGCGGATGGACAGGTCCTCAGGCTCATGCTCTCCATGAGTCCCGAGGGAGTCAGGTGGGCAGAGGCAGGAAGGGTGCTCACACGGGGGAAGCGCAAAGGGCCAGTGGCAGGGACAGCTGGCTGACCAGGGAGAGCTGGCCACAGCTTGGAGAACTGGAGGGATTGGCACAAGGTGATGTGGCAAGGTTGCCTGGGCCAGAGGATATACTGGCCCTGTGGGCCCTGGTGAGATCTTGAATTTTATCCTGAGCATGGGGAATAGCGTGGGAAGAATTTTAGGGCAGGTGGCAGGAGGGAACTGTAATGACACCTCAGCACACACCGTGGCAGTTGTCCAGCCAGGTGTTGGTGGTGTCCCCCTGCCACACCTGGGAGTCAAGTCCTGGGCCTGCCTTCTCCCTCCCTGCCTGGTCCCCAAGTCCTGTGGCGTCTCCCCCACGTCTCAGATGTGTCTGCTGCTCGTGGTTGGTACTCGGCTGCCTTTCTGGCTCCAGGACTCCGGGCAGCTGCTGGGTGGCCTCTCCAAGCAGTGTGCCCGCAGCCACTCCCCACTGTCCTCAGCGTCAGAGCAACCCCCCGCACCACCAAGTCTCTGGGCCTAGAAGCACCCACTCGGCCAGTGAACTGCTCACCTCACTCAGCCTCGGAAGCGCTGCCTCACTCCAGAGCCCTTCCTGGCCATGTCCCTGCGCCCCCTAAGTTGCCACCGCCTGTGACTCGGCACACTCAGGTGCTGGCTCCCCCCTTCCAGGGCCTGGAAGCCAGGGAGGGCCCAGAGTAAGTGCCCAGCAGGCGTCTGAATGAGCGAGCGGCCCTTTGTGTGCAGCCTTCCTGGCTAACCAGCACTTCCGCTGCCCCACAGGGTGTGTGAGGTGGAGTTCGTCTTCTCCGAGGGCTCTGAGGCAACTGGACGGAGAGTGGACGGGCTGGCGTTCGTGAACGAGGACGTCGTGGGTGAGCGAGCTTAGCTCGGGACAGTCTGGCTTCCTGGGACCCAGATGGGCCCTGGTCAGGCCTTCTGGGGTCACTTCTCCCTGGGCTGGGGTTTAGGTCCGAGGGCATCGGAGGGGTCCCCACTGTGGGACACGAGTTGCCCGGAGAGGGGCCCCTGGGCACAGTTCTTCACTCTCCCCGACAGCCTCCAAAGGGAGTAGCCTGGGCACCATCTGCCTGTGGAGCTGGAGCCAGACGTGGCAGGGCCGGGGCAGCCAGTCCACAGTGGCCGTCGTGGTCCTGGCCCGGCTGCAGTGGTCGCCCACCGAGCTCGCCTACTTCTCACTCAGCACCTGTCCTGGTGAGTCGCCTGCCGGCCACCCCTAACCCTGCACCTCTGGGAGCTCCGCCCCACCTGATTCCCGTCTCTGTGCTGGCAGGTGAGGGGATGGTGCTCTGCGGGGACGAGGAGGGCAACGTGTGGATCTACGATGTCAGGCCCCTCGTGGCACAGAGGCCCCCGCCGCCAGCCACCCCGCAGGCCCCCACGCAGGTAGGCATGCGCACTGCGGTCCCCGCCAGGGCTGGGGCTGCCCGGGGGCCCGTGTCAGGAAGCAGGAGCCCAGCACCCTCTCTCTCCCCTCCAGATCCTTAAGTGGCCCCAGCCCCGGGCCCTGGGCCAGACAGTGAGCAGGACCATGGTGAACACGGTGGTGGCCGACCCCACCTTTACCTACCTCACGGCACTGACGGACTCCAACATTGTCGCCATCTGGAGGAGAAACCAGCCTTGACTGTGGGACGCAACTTACTCAGCTTTTAGGGTCGTGAGGGGGACCTTCTTATCGGTGACTTTTTTTTTTTTTTTTGGTGACTATTTTATATTAAAGTCTACTGTGTAAGAGAAGCCTGAGGGGAGCTGTTTGTGGGCCCCATCAGGTGTCCGCCGCTGAGTGAGGCAGGCAGGCCCGGCAGCTGAGGCTCCCAGGGCAGGGACGCCTGGAAGCACACGAGCTTTCAGTTCCTTCTGCTTGAGACGCCGCCGGGCAGCCCCAGGTTCCCGGGTTTTGTCCAGAAGGAGTTTGTTCCTGCCACCCTCTCAGACAGAAATCTGGCTCCCTGGGCTAGTCCTGAAATGAGGCCCCCGAGTGGCTCCGGAACAGGTCCCCCACCTCCACTGGACTGACCCAAGGCTGTGAAGTCACCTCTGCTTCAGCCCGCAGCTGGGTCTTTTCCTGCCACACTTTATTAGGAAGGTAAGACAGACTGTGTACAGGACACATCGGTGTCAGGGGTGAGGGACTTTCTACAAGGAGGCCCACGGCTGGAGGAAGTGCTTTTGTCCACCTGGTGCCTGGAGAAGAGCCGGGTGCAGCCCACTACTCGATTCCTTCTTGCTTGTCTTTGATGGCCACCTGAGGGGGAGGAAGGAGGCGGCGCCCTGAGCTGGAATGGCCGGGTGAGGATGTTGGGAACGCAGCCTCAGCCTCCCTGACCAAGGGCTGCCAGGACCTTGGCCAGGGGCCCCAAACGGTTCCAGGCACCGGGTAGCCAGCACCCCAGGGACCCTCTAGCCAGCCCTACTTACGCCACCATGACTTCCCTGCAGCACAGGTCCTGCTGCCTGGCGTGGCAGGGAGGCGGGGGAGTAGGGGTGCTTCCTGGTGAGCCTGTGACTGACAGACTGAAAATCTGACAAGCCGTGGATCCTTCCCACTCTAAATCGTGTCTGGACTTTGAAGCCCCCTGCGTGAGATGTGACCACACCCATCTGGCCTTCTTGATGGTGGTACCCTACGATAAGATGAGCTGCCCCCAGACAGATAAACCACAGGGCAGCGGCACCACAGGGAAGAGGCTTGGAGGGACAGCCCCAGGCAGCAGGCCCCTTGCTTCCATGGGGACCATGAGAGCACAAAGGGAGACCCTGGCACTGGGTGAGGTCCCACCCTGGGTGCAGACAGCAGGCCCCAGGCCTCACCTCCATGACCCCTCAGTCCACACTTCCCGGATGCTGTGGTATACACCCCTGTTCTGTCATCACCTCCGCCCAGCCCCCATCTCCCCCACTGAATAAATCAGAGGAAACAACCCGGGGATCGTCCTAGGTGTGGGCATGAGCACGCTGCAGCTGTGACCATACAGGCTGGCGTCCAGACTGACCCCAGCCCCTCCGGCTCACCCAGCTCCTCACCCGGAATCGCTCTTCCAGCAGGGAGAGCTCGCTGATGAGGTCTGTGATGGCGTTGGTGAAGGCCTCCTGGGGGCTGTAGTCCGGTGTGGTCTGCACGCGGATGATGATCTTGTGTTCCAAGGGGTGGGGGACTTTGTAGCCAGCAAACAGCACCTGTGGGTCCTTCAGCAGCTGCCTGAGACACAGGGATGGGTGGGGTGCAGGTGGGTGGTGAGCCTAGGGCCCTTGGGGCTCTGGCCCCTTGTGACCTTCCAGGCCTTCTAACCAAGGGTCTTCCCGTTGGGTTGGGGCCTATAAGCAAATGCAGCTGCTCTCGATCTTTAGTTGTTTGTGTTGTGTGATGTCGTTGTCACCACCCCACAGCCCCTGCAAAAATGTCCAAGTAAGACAGACATGTGAAGAAGGTACAGCATGTGGGGACTCCTCCCATACACACAGCTACATCCATGAGGATCAACGACCCTACCTAGTAAACACAGTTTCCAGCAACCTCTTCCCTCACGAGACGTCAGGGACCCTCAAGGGCCCCAAAGAAACCTCCCTAGGCAGTAAAAATCCAGCTAGTGTTCAGGAAAAAAAAGCCCCATTCCCAGCCCCCAAAGAGCATCTGGCACAGCAAATAAAGGCAGCAGGGGGAGAAGGCCCCAGGCTCTGAGCACTTAATAAAGTGGAAACGGAAATTCTCTGGGCGATGCAGGCTGGCAGCTGCCGTCCACACGCATGGGGTCCTGGTCCGCGAGGCTATGGGGAAGCGAAGCCTGAATCGTGAGCTGTGCCCTGGGCGTGTGGGGGTTTTCTCCAGATCAGCTCCCTGAAATGTGAGCACTGGGCGGGGGGGGCGGCTGGCACAGGTGGGAACACTGGGCTCACACAGTGGGGGCGGTGGGGGGCAGCAGGGCCCCAGGAAAGCCTGGGTGCACCACTGGCTTGGCGCTGGGCAGGAGGCATCCACAAAGAAGATGGGCAACTCCGTCCCCTACTTATACCAGAAGACCGGACAAGCTCCTGCCCACGGTCTCAAACATGCAAACCTGGGAAAGGCATGGCTTCACTGATGGCACTTTTCAGCAGCGAAATGACAAGTCTCTGGCCAATCCTACTGCTGGCCACCTACCAGGCCAGGACTTCACCGGTGCAAACACCCACCATCCAATTACCAGGAACCCACCAGGGCACCGGATGACCACACAGGCACTCTCCCACTTCCTTCCCTTATTCTACTAAGTTACAATCTCTGGCACACACATCTTAGAATGCCAGGTGTCACTGAGGTCACTGTCACAAATGGGGGCGGGGTGGGTGGCCAAAGCTGAATGCGTCTCCGTGCTTGTGAGCAGAGCCCCAAGCGGGCCTTCTTTCCTGTGGCTCGCTGCACATTCTCCTCCTTTAGTCAGATAACTGAGCCAACACAGGAAAGTGTCTACGTGAACAGAAACCGGTCACTGTCATTTTGAAGAAAAGGTACTGGGATGTGTGAATTCCTAGAGCCAGCATCCAGAAGGACTTCCTGGAGCTCAGAGAGACTTGAGAACATCTCCTGGAACTTAAGCTTGGCCTCTCAAAGAGCAACATAACCCCCAAAAGCCTCTGACTTGGAACTTACGATTTAATGATGTTTCCTAGCGTATGGTCTTCCTTGTTGATGGTGAACAAACAGGCATTGGGTACCTTGGTGTCCTTGTTAATGGTGATCCTAAGGGAGAGGCAGAGGCAACAGGTTGGTGGGGAGGGCCGCGGCTTCCCTCCTCCCCAGAGTCTAAACCCTGCCCTTCAAGGCAGGCTCAGGTCCCACCTCCTCCTGGAAGACTTTCCCATCTCTTCATCCCATAACGTCCTCTGTGACTCAGAGTAGCACCGTGGCTATACCCCAAACCCAGCCACGCCTGGCTCTGTGGGACCCTCATCTCACCTCTGGACTACTCCTTCTTCCTAAAGCAGAGCTTCTCAACCTTGGCACCACTGACATTTTAGGCCAGAAAATTCTTTTCTGTATGGGGGCTGTCTGGTACACTGTGGGGTATTAGCAGTACCTCTACCACTAGATGCCAGGAGCATCCCCTTTATGACAACCAAAAATGTTTGCAGACACTGCCGAAGTCTTCTGGGGGGGCAAAATGGCCCCCGGTTAAGAACCACCGCTCTCAAGGGAGAGTGAAGTGCCGGGCAGGGGCTAGACCGCAGAGCAGAGCCCTGGATACCAGACAGCTAAGAGAAGGAAAAGCCAGCGTTTAAGACGGTCTTCTTTGTGCTGAGCCCTGGACTAAGCGCTTTACATAAATTACCTAATTTAATCTCCCCTTAGAGAAAATTCTGTGATTTAATACAGTAATAAGCCCATTTTCCAGATGAGAAAAGTGGGCCTCAGGCAGACTGTCACTTGCCCAAAGGCACAGAGTTCTCAAGCGGGGGATCCAGGAGCCAAGTCCAGGCTATCTGAGCACTGGATTACATTTCCCTTCACCTGCAGGCAATGAGGCGTCACTGGAGGGTTTACACCAGCGAATGAAGATCCGGTGTGAGTCTCAGAGCCATCATTCTGGCTGCAGCAAGGATAAAGGTGGTGGGCGGGAAGACGAGTGAGGGGGCCTACCAGATCCCAGAGGAAAAGGACTTTGGAGCCAGACACACTGGGTTCGAATACAGACCGGCCACTTTCTGTGCGCCTGGGAAAGTTACTTAACCTCTCTGAAGCTCGGTTTCCTCATCTGCAAAATGGGGAGACTCACCAACACCTAGGACTGTCTTAAGTTTGGCAGACTCAAGTGCGAAGCGCTCTGTGGAGCTAGAGCAAAACCTTCTGTCCCCCCGGCAGCGGACGGGCAGAGAAGCCCCAGAACCTGCGGGCGCTGACGGTCGAGGGTCCGCGACCCTCTCCCACCGAGGCCGGTTCCACTTACTTCTTCTCGCCCTCGAAGAGCAAGAACGACTCGAAGGCGGGAGGCGCGTTCATCCTAGCGTCGCAGCAGCCTCCCAAGCCTCACACACAGCCGCCACCACCTCCGGAACTCGACCTATATAACTCGACCACTTCCGGGTTAGCGGCTGCTTCCGGATTATGCCGGTAGTGCCAAACCCGTGTGAGGATCGGCTCGTTGCCCTCTATCGGTCTGGAGGATCTTGCGCAGGCGCGAGAAAAGCCTGCCGGAGGGAGAGGGAGCTGGTGGCTCCGCGCATGCGTGAGTCGGGAAGGTCCTCTCCTGGGCTTACCTGCGGGCATGTTTTGACGCATGCTCCTAACGCTGGGGGCAGCTCTTTTGAGACATCTCTGTCTAGGCTAAGCCGGAACCCTGAACTCTTCTCTCTGCTCCCTTTGCCCCTTGATCCCTCTTTGGAAATGTGCCCTTGGAATACATGGCAAGAGGCTCTTGAATGGAGAATGGAGCCTTGGGTTAGTGGGCAGGTGTGACCAGCCGGGGCAGAAGAAGCCTCCCCTGGGCTAGACTGTTGTGTATGGATAATCCACCTGCCAAGGCAAGCTGCTACAAGACTCCTGGCTGGGTTGTTACTGGTTTACCAGGTGGGCTTGTAGCCTAGCGAGGTTCTTGTTAGGGGAGCAGTTGGGTGAGGGCCGGGGAGGTGGCAAGTGTATGCTGGTGGGGACAAAAAAATGTTGCCTGCCATTTCAACAAACAAAGAATGTTGCCGCCATCAAGCCATCAGCCCCTGACGGTGTGCCCTGAGGGGAATTCAGGATGGAGAAAAACAGGATACTGGCCCTAGATAGTTAAGATGCATATCTAGGAATCATTTCAATGCCCAGATTCTTTCATCTTCCGAAGAAAACTGCTGAAATCATTAACTTGAGATGTCTGTCTTTTGTGATTAGCGGTAATCTTTTGATGTTTGACTACAAGTGTTTTGTTTGTTTTTCAGCAAAAAACTCCTATATATCCTGGCTCCTCCCTTACCTCTTTGGAACAGTTCTGCAGAGCAATCTGAGAGGCTGTCTCCCAGGCTACTGTCCTCAGTAAGGTCCTCGATAAAACATAACTCGCAGGAACTTCCCTGGTGGTCCAGTTGTTAAGACTCTGAGCTTCCACAGGGGGCACAGGTTTGATCCCTGGTCAGGGAAGTTCCTCTTGCCGCTCAGTGCGGCAAAAAAACCACCCAGAAAACAAACAAAAAACCACCCCCACAACTCGCAGGAATTCCCTGGAGGTCCAGTGGTTAGGACTCGGCGCTTTCATTGCTGGGGCCCAGGTTCGATCCCTGGTCAGGGAACTAGAATGCCACAAGCCACGTGGAACGGCCAAAACCCCAAAAAATCACGCATAAGGCGCTTCCCTTGTGGCGTAGTGGATAAGAATCCACCTGCCAGTGCAGGGGACACGGGTTCGAGCCCTGGTCCGGGAAGTTCCCACATGCCGCGGAGCAGCTAAGCCCGTGTGCCACAACTACTGAGCCTGAGCTCTAGAGCCCGCGAGCCACAACTACTGAAGCCCGTGAGCCACAACTACTGAAGCCCGCGCGTCTAGAGCCCGTGCTCCGCTACACGAGAAGCCACCGCAATGAAAAGCCCGCGCACCGCAGCAAAGAGGAGCCCGCTTGCAGCAACGAAGACCCAACACAGCCAAAAAATGAATAAATAAATTAAAATTTAAAAAATATTTTTTTAAAAATCCCACATAACTCGCAACTTTTAGGTTGTGCATTTTTGTTTTTGTTTTGTTTTCAGTCAACACAGGTATGAGAGGAACTTGAAGGGATAAGGGATAAGTGAGTCGGTTTTGGTTGGTTGATATTTTGCAGACTACAGCTTAGCATAAAAGTCCCACCTGCGCGGTTTGAAGCAACAGGGGCTGGGGTCTCAGATTAGCTACTGAAGCCCTAACAGCTTTCCAGCTGTTTCTTCAAGGCTGGGGAACAGCTGAGGAGCCCCCAAGGAAATCTGGAGCTTCCCCCACCACTTCCCGGGAAGGACTCTTTCCTACTTAAGCTTTGAGACCTGGGGTGAGAAAATGTCATTCGCTGGAGGCCCACACCAACCTTGACTCTCCAGGCCAAGTGCGTGGGGGCCTCTTTAACTGCGGAGGAATAGAAGGCAATGACAGTAATGATGCCCCTTCACCCGTCTGAGTCATCCTGGGAAAGTTTGGGCCAAGGACGCTACTGAGAAATAAAATGTTGCCTGCCATGTCAGTAAACAAAAGATG
The DNA here is from genome assembly GCF_964374135.1 of Grampus griseus. Classification (NCBI taxonomy): domain Eukaryota; kingdom Metazoa; phylum Chordata; class Mammalia; order Artiodactyla; family Delphinidae; genus Grampus; species Grampus griseus. The sequence continues at coordinate 8,205,502 of NC_139008.1, forward strand.
CCGCAGCTGTCAGCCATTGCAGCCCTGCCCCCAACCGTGAGCCCTGAGGGAACTCAGGAAGGAAACAAAGAATATCGGCCGGCCAGCCATCATCAGACTGCAGCCAACCCCAAGGTGCAGCTTGATGAAACGCAGGATGTGAAAACACGGGATACTGGCCCCAGATAGCTGAGGTACATATCAAAGGAATGATTTTGGTGAGCCCAGACTCTTACATCTTCCCATACAAAGAAAAGCGCTAAATTCCTTAAATTGAGATATCTGGTTTTCTTTAATTAACAGTAATCTCTTGATGTTCAGACTACCTGCCCTTTGTTGCAAAACTCCTATATATCCTGGCTCCCCCTCACGTCCTCAGAGCAGTTTTCTCGGGGTTACTGGTTTTTTTTGTTCGACTCGGGGTTACTTAAGATGCTGCCTCCCCGGCTTGAAGTCCTCAGTATGTCCACCGAATAAAACATAACTCTCAACCTTTAGGTTGCGTATTTCTTTTTTCAGTTGACACTACTGAGAAAGGAAGGGGGCAGGGCACAAACTTTAAAAGAATGACACAGCCTCTGAGGACATAAAGTAGTTAGAACTGATTAGGCCCAAGATGGCGGAAGAGTCTGCTTCCAGTAGAACGTGAGCCTCGTTATACGCTCATTGCGATACGTCAGCATATGCTAAATGACATACCCACAGGCACCATGCCAGCTCTAAGGCTGAATAAAAGGCCAAAAAGTGGGTCACAACTCCTGGAAATCTCCGCTCCTTCCCCAAATAGTTGGAATAATCCTCCTACTCACTAGCCTATGAAATTCCCCTCCCCCTAAAAACTGACAACCCCATGCCCTGGGGCCTCTTGCCTTCTGAGTTGGCCCACACTCAGTCTATGGAATGTGTAGCTCCCTGAATACACCTGCTTTCACTTTACTGTGGCTCGCTCTTGAATTCTTTCCTGCAAGAAGCCGAGAACCCATACTTGGCGACCCGTCCCAGGAACTCACCTGAGACCTGGGACCTGACCATCCTCTTGTGCCCCACCTTTCCTTGCAACACTACCATTGCCAGGATTGCAGGGACCTGGCGGTGATGAGGCTGGCCTGGCCTTAACTGGGCTACGGGACAGAATGGGGAGAGGATTTTAACTCTGAAGGGGCTTCCCTCCCTGCCACTGTGGAAGTCTGTCCTCTCTAGGGAGTTCTGGTCACACTTGCCCTTTGATTCTCTGACCAACATGAGATCCTGAGCTCCAGAAGTTGTCAGCCCCCCAAAGAGTTTTCAGCAGCTCAATTTTGGTGTGCCCCGAGAGGAGTCCCAATGGCCATTCCCGTCTTCTCCTTAGTCTAAGGGAGACAGGTCTGCCTGGCACCACTGTGGAAGGGGCGGCTAGAACATGGGGTGCTAAGAAACATTTTCCAACCTTGGAAATATGGGGAAGGGGGAGTGTGTGGCATATCCCAACAACGCCATACTGGAGCACTGTTGAACAGGTCTGACCAGGGGTTATTTAAATATCTAGGGCAGGGCTTCCCTGGTGGCGCAGTGGTTAAGAATCCGCCTGCCAATGCAGGGGACGTGGGTTCGAGCCCCGGTCCGGGAAGATCCCACATGCCATGGGGCAACTAAGCCCACATGCCGCAACTACTGAAACCCACGTGCTTAGAGCCCCTGCTCCACAACAAGAGAAGCCAGAGCACCACAACGAAGAGTAGCCCCCCCACCCGGCTCACAGCAACTAGAGAAAAGTCTGCACACAGCAACGAAGACCCAACGCAGCCAAAAATAAATAAAATGAATAAATAAAAATTTTAAAAAAGCAGGAGTTTTAGAAAAAAACAAATAAATAAATAAATATCTAGGGCAGAGATCGTCAAAATGTGAGGGCTCCGGGACCAAATCAAGCCTGCCACCTGTTTTTGTATTTAAAGTTGCATTGGAATATGCCATGCCCGTTGGTTTCCTCATTGCCTGTGGCTGCTTTTGTGCTACAAGAGTAATGGTAACCAACACCTGCATGCCTGGGCCTTTGCCGAAAAAGTTTGCCAATCCCTAAGCTTGGGGAATGGACCTGTGTTTGACGTTTTTTTTTCTTTAAGAATTTATTTCTTTTAATTTTTTATTTTTTATTTACTTATTTTTGGCTGCGTTGGGTCTTCGTTGCTGCGCGGGCTTTTTTTGGCTGTGGCGAGCAGAGGCTACTCTTCATTGCAATGTGCGGGCCTCTCACTGCAGTGGCCTCTCGTTGTGCAGCACAGGCTCTAGGCGCGCGGGCTTCAGTAGTTGTGGCTCATGGGCTCTAGAGTACAGGCTCAGTAGTTGTGGCGCACGGGCTTAGTTGCTCCACAGCATGTGGGATCTTCCCGGACCAGGGATCGAACCCATGTCCCCTGCATTGGCAGGCGGATTCTTAACCACTGTGCCACCAGGAAGCCACCTGTGTTTGACTTTGAAATTTATTATTCAATTAGAGCCCAGACGTTGAAGTCACTTATTAACTTGTAGGTTTCCATCCCATAGAGAAGATAATTCCATCAACCAGTTTTGTATCTAATATCACAATATTATTCCAACGTTACCCAGACTCTCAAAATAGTCTATGAACTAGCTTTGCCAAACATTCATTTCCTCCTTGGAGTGTAATAAATCTCTGATACATGTTCATACCCTATACATTTTTTAAAATAAATTTATTATTTATTTATTACTTTTGGCTGTGTTTGGTCTTCGTTGCTGCGCGTAGGCTTTCTCTAGTTGCAGCAAGCGGGGGCTACTACTCATTGCGGTGCGCGGGCTTCTCATTGCGGTGGCTTCTCTTGTTGTGGAACATGGGCTCCAGAGTGCAGGCTGAGTAGTTGTGGTGCACGGGCTTAGTTGCTCCGCGGCATGTGGAATCTTTCCAGACCAGGGCTCGAACCCGTGTCCCCTGCATTGGCAGGCGGATTCTTAACCACTGCGCCACTAGGGAAGGCCCATTCTATATTTTTGAAACAGGAGGGAAGGAGGCAGGGCACAACCTTTGAAAGAATGACATAGCCCAAGGGCATGATATAAACTGATTAGAACCCAATGGGTCCAAGATGGCGGACAAGTCGACTTTTTCCACTAGACCTTCAACCTCAGTATACGCTCACGTCAGCAAGCTAAATGACACACCCACAGGCGCCATGACAGTTCCAAGACCAACCATGAAGATCAAAAAGTGGGCAGTGGCCCAACTCCTGGAAATCCCCGCCCCTTCCTGAAATAGCTGGAATACTCCCCCCACGCATTAGCCTATGAAATCACCCACCCCTATAAGAAATGACAACCCCGTACCCTGGTGCCTCTCTCACCTTCTGAGATGGCCCACACTCTGTCTGTGGAGTGTGTTTCTCTCTAAATAAATCCACTTCTTACCTATCACTTTGTCTCTCACTGAATTCTTTCTGAGATGAGACATCAAGAACCTGAGCGTCATTAGTCCTGAAACCAGGTGTGTGATCTCAGTTGGAAGACTGTGGGTCTTGGCAGGGTCAAAGTCCCAGCCGTGTGGGTTCAAGTCCAATCTGAGGTGCACAGTTTCATTTTTATGAGTCATTTTTAAAAACATATTTGAAAATTCTACTTTGACAAGAATTTCCCAAGAGAAGGTTGGCGGGAACTTGCCCAGATTTCCTACGAGTTGGGCCCAAAGGCGCATATGCTATGTGAGCTGGGCCCACTCAGGGCTTCCCGGGGTGCCTGCCCTGTACTGAATGCCAGCCCCCTGGGCTGTAGGCCTCTGAGGGCCCAATCAGACCCTCAAGACATCTGGGGCGTCTGCCCCAGCCCCGGATGAATAACAGGCCTGGCGATCCTGGGGGAGTGGTGGTGTGGAATCCCTGGGCAGGTGGAGGGGGTGACCTCCAGTACCTGCCTGTACTGAGGGCAGGCAGGAGTCTCTTCTGTCCCTCTCCTTTTTCCAGGTGGCTTCCAAAAAGAATGCGGCATCCTGGGTTGTAGGTAGCTCTGCCTGGAACCTGCGAGGAGAACCTAGGGGTGTTGGTACCCACGGGAGAGGTGGGGGGCGGAGCCAGGCACTTACTCATTTAAATGCCCCTCTGGCTGCAGTGGCCGTGCCCACGAGATCCACTGGAGGAAAGGGTGGCGGGTGCTGCCGGTGGGCGGCTGCACGTGTGCAGTTAAATCCACAGTTCTACTCGCTGCAGGCTCTGTAAGTGCACACCCAAGTGAACACCTCTCTTTCCCCTTCCCTCCCTGCCTTGGGGGTCAGGAGACCCAGGGTCCATACTTCCTGACCATGAGGTCCTTGAAACACAAGAAGATCCAACAGGCAGGAGGACTGGTGTGAGGCCCTAAGGAAGTAGCCAGAGAAGCAGCGGCCGGTGATGGGGGCGGGGGGGAGCAGGCTCAGTCACCCTGGACCTGAGCCCTGGGCCAGGAAGGGTGAGGGGATGCCTAGCCCTGCGAAGAGACTCATGAGGCCCACAGGATGGTAGCATCACGACGAAGAAGTGATGAACATCCAAGGGATTGGGTTGGTGGGCTGTGACCAGGAGAAAAGGTCGATAGGGCCCCCAAAGCCATGGGGTACAGGGGAGCTGGGCAGCCCCCTGCATCTGCAGCCCCCTTTGCTTTTCTATGCTATCCCTCAAAGAATCCAGCATGCAGCCTGCCCAGATGGTCCTGCCCCAGACTCCGGCTAGTCAGCTGGGTCAAGGGTCCTGCCTGTGACCTGGGCCCTTGGGGACTGTCCCAGGTCTGGGATTCACAGGTGAGGCTCTGAGCTTGGTTGAATGAGAGTTTTAAGAACGTGCTGGAAGACCCTGTCCCTTCCCTGTTTTGTTAATTATGTTGAAAGTTACTGTGTACCTAGGGATGGGTTCGGAGGAGAGTGGGGAGGTGATGACCAGAGGAAGCCTTGCTTGGGACGAGGGGGCTGGCATAAGGGCCACTGCCAGGGCCAGGCCATGTGGTTTGAGGTTCTGAACCTGCCCCCACTTGCAGTCTTCAGGACACTTGGAGGAAGGGCCTGTTTGGGGGCTGCCAGGAGGGGCCAGCTGGTGAGACACATCAGGCTCTGTAGCCTGTGGGAGACGGATGAGTGGGACCCAGGGGTGTGGCAGGGACAGCAGGTGGGAGGAGAAAGCAAGTCCCCAGGACGGGGGGAAACAGAGCAGGGGCAGTGGGGATGCACAGAGACTGTGCTGGCGGCCCGGCGCTTGGCCACCCCCACCAGCAGCTGACCCCCATCTCGAGATCCCAGAGCCTCCACAGTCATGGCAGGTTTATTGTCGGCAACAGAGCGTCGCGATGCTCTCCCGGGGAGCACAGCTGTGGCCGTGAGGGGAGCAGGGGTGGTGGTGGCCAGGAGCAAAGCGGGTGCTGAGGTCCAGGCCTGGCCTCCTGGGCCCCGTGTTCCCTCCTGCCTCTCTGGGTCCAAGAAGCATCAGTCCATCTGGGTGTGGACCACCCTAGAGGGGGCTTTCTAGCTGGGTCCACCCTGGGCAGGAGAGGAGGGACCCTGGGGAGTCTGGGCTAGTGGCAGTGATGGCTGTGGGGCTGGCGGGGAGCAGCCAGGCCTCACAGAGGAGCAGGAACCCCCGAAGTCCCCTGGAGATGTCAGGTGGGTGATGACGGGCCAAAACCGTATCAGCTCTGGATTTCCGGACCCCCTGGGCCCCTGGCTCCCCCAGCTCACTCAGCCCAGGAGAGACCCAGGCCGTGCACCCCAACGAGAGGGACCGAGGTGAAAAGCTGAGAGTGCACGGGGGTCTCCCAGCACCTGGCGGGGCTCAGCATGTTGTGCGGGGCGGCCTCATGTCTGCAGCTCCAGGACGCGGCTGGGCTCCAAGGGGGGGGAGCCAGCTGGGCTGGACCTATGGGCCTCCTGGAGGTCCTGCAGTACCTGGAACAGCTGGGCCACTGGGTCCTCGGGGGCTGGAGGCAGATGCAGGATGAGGGCAGAGCAGGTAGGGTCGCGCCTGTCTGGAAGGCCGGAGGGCCCCTGGGAGGGAGGCCCCACCCACCATCCCCGAAAGGGGGCTCAGGTGGGAAGCACCTACCTCCTCCGGGGCCCGTGAGCACAGGGCCTGCCTCTGGGCCCGCACTCAGCTGTCGGTGCTTCTCCCTGTGGGTGAGGACAGGATGTGAGGGCTTCTGGTGCCCTCGCCCAGCAGGCTGGGTGACCCAGGGTGGGCCTCCTGAGCTGGAGGGGGCTCTTGGGGGCAGGGGGCTGCCTCAATGTACAGGAAAAAGTGTGGAGCCAGGTCTCGGCCCCCGGTCGCCTCCCGCTTCCGCCGTCCAGCCTCCTCCTCTGGTCCCCCCTCATCCTCCACCTCAGCAAAGGTGCATCAGCGGAAGGCACTTTGGAAACCAAGCTTGAACCGTGTCACTTCCTTTTCAGAGGGCCCTTGGGGAGAGATGCAAGCGGGGCCTGAAAATCCCCTCGTGTTACCTGGCCACGGAATGAGTTTCATTCTTACGGGAACAGGAGACAGGGACATTTTAAGCACGGCTCCTACCCAGGGTTCACCAAAGGTCCCCGGGTCGCTCAGGTACAATCCTGTGCGCTTACACGGAGGGATGGTGGGCAGCCTCGCGGACCCTGTGCTTGAAGCTCCTTATTTAGGAACTCTGCTGGCTCAGCGCTCTGACCATCTCCCTGATCTATTTTGGATAAAACAGATCAAACTCCTCCTCGTCAGCTGCCTCCTAGGCCCTAGAGGGTCGCCTGACCCCTGACCCCTCTGCTCACGTGCTTCTTCCGCTCTTACTGTACGAGGATAAGCCTGTGTTGTTTAGGCCACGAAGCGTATGGTGACGCGCTACAGTAGCCACAGGAGACAAACCCTAGGAGAGCTGCTGAGGAGGCAAGGAGGATGCGCGGCGCCCCTCCAGGCCCCGGGGGCAGGGGTGTGGGAGAGAAAACTGCCCCCTTTCGAACAGACTCCGGGAAGCAGTGCTCTCAGGAAGCGATGGCTTGCTTTAAAATATCCCCGCGCTGAACCCGCCCCTGACCAGAGATTCTGAGTCAGTGGGGTAGGGCCCAGGCATCCTGTTTTTAAAAAGCGTTCTGTGTTCGCTAAGCTGGAGCCAGGGCTGAGAACCACTGAATTAAGCGAGTTGGCTGAGGGCAATCCTGGCGCTCTGAGGGCACCAAGGGAGGGCTGGGCAGATGAGGGGGCCGGGTCAGCCGGGGGCGCGGAACAGCTACAGCCTGACCCTGGGCTTCCACAGCCCCTGGGACCTTCAACCTAAGATGAGCCAGCCTCATGCTGCAGAGATCCAGATGCCCTCCGGTGTGGCTGCCACAGGCAGGAAGGTGCAGAGTCTGATTACGAGGGAAGAGACCAGCCACTGCGGAGGGGCCCTGAGCCCAAATCCCGGCTCCAGCGCCCCCCCGGCACATCCCCCGGGGCTTCCCAGGCTCTGCTGCGTGGGACTCGCTGCCCCTGCACGGGCCTCCTCACCGCAGCGTGGCCTCTACGCCCAGCAGGTGCCGGTAGATGAGCTGAGCCTCCAGGTCATGGTCGAGAGGGTCATTCCACTCCTGCAGGGTCACCCGGGACCGCGTCTTGTCGCAACCCAGATCTGGGGGCAGAGAGAGGACAGAGTTACAGGCAGGCACTGTGAGCGCTTATGTCCAACTTCCTGGAATGCAGATGGGGAAACGGAGGCCTAGAGAGGGGGCAAGGGACGCACTCAGGGGCCCCCAGGGCGGAGCTGGGCTGGGGGCACAGCCGAGAAGTCTGGCCCAGGGCCTGCCTGTGGCTCCCCACACTTCCAGAGGGCAGCCCCTCATCTCTCTCGGGTTCAGCTCCTGAGCCGTGACTGCAGGATGTGGGAGTTGTGCAGAATACAACTTAGGGAGCTGGACCACTTTCTGGAAGATTCCTGCCTGGAAGGAAGCAGGGAGCAGCCTGGAACTGTAAGATCATGGTGAGGGGAGCCGGGGTTCTGTGCCTTGGAATGAGCCGGCCCTGCCACGTGCTCCTTTACAACCTTGGCAGGGACGCCTGCATTTGCTAAGCCTCGGTTTCCTGCTCCACAAAATACGGCTGCCCAGCCCTGCCTCGTAGCGCCCTGGGGAGCCCCACTGCACCGATGACAAGGGTTACTGTCACAAGGCTACAACCAGAGGCTGCAGGTCAGGTCAGCCAGCCAGGGACGCCCTCGTGACAAGCTGCCACTGCTCAACCTCAAAGCCAGGGCTGGGCTACAGCAGGTGGGCCAGCTTCTGAGGGCCTGGACCCCACCGGGCTCGAGGGTCAGCCTGGCCTGCAGGCCAGGGGCTCCAAGTGCTGAGTCTCCTCTGTGACTGGGGTGCAAGAATTTTGTAAAGCAAAGGGGACTTCCCTGGTGACACGGTGGTTAAGAATCCTCCTGCCAATGCAGGGGACACGGGTTCGAGCCCTGGTCCGGGAAGATCCCACATGCTGTGGGGCAACGAAGCCCGTGCGCCACAACTACTGAGCCCGTGTGCCACAACTACTGAAGCCCGCGCACCTAGAGCCCGTGCTCCACAACAAGAGGAGCCACCGCAGTGAGAAGCCCGAGCAACGCAACGAAGAGCTCGCCGCAGCTAGAGGAAGCCTGCGTGCAGCAACGAAGACCCGACGCAGCCAAAAGTAAATAAATTTATTTAAAAAAAAATTTTGTAAAGCAGGTAGGGATAAGGAAGGAAGATCTTGAGCACTCTAGAACTTTACTGTCCAAGAGGGTAGCCACGAGCCACATGAGGCCATTCATATTTAAATTAATTGAAATTAAAATAAATTCAAAACTCCGTTCCTCGGCTGCACTAGCTACATCACCAGTGCTCAATAACCACACGTTCAGGCCTGGCACATGCACAGTATTGGACAGTACAGATACACACCATTTCCATCATCACTGAAAGTTCTAGGAGAAGCTTCTCTCTGCCATCCCTCCAGTGCCCAAGGCCCAGGGTGCCCCCAACTCACAGCTCCAGTACTGGGCTGCCAGTATGGAAATATGCAAATTAGGGGGCTGTCTTCAGCCCTCATTAGCAAGGAATTCCTAAAGTGTGTTCCTTGGAACACTGGTTCTGCAAGAAGCTCATTCACTGGGCCAGAAAAGTGGTCCCTGGCAAAGGAATTTGGGAAGTGCTGGGCTACACGGTGTCAGATATGGGATTCTAACTCGTTTTCAGGCCTCCTCCAGGGCCTCTGAGGTACCCACATGCATCACACACATCAAGTGGCATTTCCCAAACCACCTGGTCACAGGACCCTTTCTGCCCAGAGCACCTGCGGGGCCTGGTTGGCCTCAGGTGAGTGCCCACAGGTGCCCAGGTAGCTCCCCGCCAGGCCAGCGAGGCGGGGCTCCAGGGGCCTTTCGGGGACAGACGCAGTGCCATGGGGCCCTGGCCTCCATCCCACCTGTCTTGTCCCTCTGGTGGCAGCAGCTCCACTTGTCCCCGCGGAAGACTCCAGGGTGGTAGGAGCCTAGCAGGCCGGTGTTGTTGATGCTGACCTTCCGCAGTGCAGACAGCCACTGGTTCAGCTCGTTCACACACTACAGGGGGCATGGGGGGAGGGCACTGATGAGAGGTCACCTCCTCCAGGAAGCTCTCCATCCTTGAAGCTGCCCTATCTCTCAGGACTACACAGTCCCTGTGAGCCTGCTCGGCAGCTTTGGGTGAATTAGGAAAGGCTGCCCTTTCTCCAGACGGATGCAGCCCGCACCTGGCACATGGCTTGGTGAGCAGAGTGTGGGCTGGATTTCAGCCACCACTGGCCCCCTCGGCCATGCCTTTGGGCAATCCACAACCTGCCAACTATATGTGGTGGCTCTAGACTCTGACCCAACAGGGAGTCCTTAGAGGTGGGGCCCGTGGGATGGGTCTGTGACCTCCCACCCGTGCGCCCAGGACAGTCACTCGGGGGAACAAAGCACGCCCCCTCCCACTTCACCTTCCTCCTCGCTCAATGTCCCTGCTCAGGTGCTGCCTATCAGAGGCCCTCCCTGAGCACTGCTTCTGCTACACCCTCACTCTGTCCTCTCCCCGTCTCTCTCAGTCTCCACTGGTTCCCGTTTGACATGTTAAATATTTATTTATGGGTCCATCTTCTCCCCTGGGATGGAAGCTCCACGAGGGCAAGGACGCTGTTTTGTCTGCCGCCGTAACCCCACCACTTAGAATAGTGCCTGGAACCCAGAAGGTGCTCAATAAATATTTTTTAGATGAATGAATGAGTGAGTGAGTGAATGAATGAGTGAATGAATGGATTAATACGTGAACAGAGGAGAAAGGGACTTGAGAGTGTGCACTCAGAGCCACACACTCGCATAAGTGTGTGACTGTTATGTGTAGATACACACACACACACACACACAGAAACTCACAAGCAGCAACTCAGATACTTGGAAATACAGTTGCCAAAAACATGCACAACGTGAAGCTTCAAGACGTGGGGACGCGCCAGTCCACGCACCGGACCACACCCAGACCTACGTGCGGGTGCCAAAGCAGGGCCACGCAGAGACCCCAGGAGACACACACGCCGCACTCACGTCAGATTTCACACCCCTGCTGTGCCTGATGCGGCCGACAAGGGGTGGGAGGCTCACTCGATCCTCATTCCAGCCCACCCAGGCATTCTCCCACAGCACCCCTATTTGCAGGTGCCCCCTCGGCCTGGCCCACACCTTGCACTGCAGGTAGGCGGTCTGGGACCTGCCCGCGTCGTCCGTGTAGATGACCTGCATGACGTGGGAGCTGCCGAAGCTCTTCTCCTCCACCTTTTCTGCTGCCCGGATGTGGGCAAGCTTGATGAGGGTGCTTTTCTGGGCGAGCGGGGGAACAGGGGAAAGGAGGCTCAGGGTCCTAGCCGGGGTCACTCCACTTCCTATCTCTGGGCCTCAGTCTCCCCTTCTGCAGCATCAGGGGTTGGTGTTGGGGATCCAGAGTGCCTGCCCTCCCAGGAGCCTACTCTGAGAGTGACCTCAGCCAGGACAGAGCGCAGACACATGTGCCTGGCCTCTGTGGGCTCCCAGCAGTCCTGGGACGTCTGAGCTTTAGCAAAGGGCCAGGAAACGCAGCTTTCCAGGGCTGGAGAGCACTGCCTGCTGTGGACCAGGCCCTGTGCCTTTGCACTTATTTTCCCAGCTCACCTTTGTTCTCGCAGGCCCTAAAGGTCACATCCCACCTGCCGGACCCTGCCCCACTCCTGCTGTCATCGAATTTGATGAGATACACATGGGACAGACAGAAGCTCTGGACCTAAAACATCCAGGACCCTGAGGGACTCCCGACCTGCTGAAGCTGAACTACGCTGCCAGCACCCAGACGCTGTTCTCCTTGCTTCGGGAACTCACCAGCGCCCTTCAGCATCCGAAGGACCAGTCCCCACGGCCCTCGGGCATCCAAGCTCACCACCCCTGCTGGCCTCAGGGACAAGCAGAGAGGGGCAGTGCCATCTCTTGGGAGGAGTGGGGAAACCTGGAGGGGAGCCCTGAGGACCCATGTCTGAGCTGTCTCTGGGTGGGGCTTCCCAAAGGATAGAAGGGACAGTCCAGAGGAGGATGTGCTGCGTGTACTGGGGTGTCTGCTGGAGATGAGGCAGAAACGAGGCAGTAGTGCGGGCGGTGCTGCACAGGGGGATACACGGGGATGCCCAGAGGATGGCACAGCTCCATGCCTAGGAGCGGAAAGGGGCCCAGAGCAGGGTGGGTAGCCAGGCTTTGCCCAGGGAACCCGAGGGCTGGGCAGCTGCCCAGAGTGAAAGAAGCTGGAAAGTGGGAGGCCTGGGCTGAGGGGTCACCTGAGCTCCTTCACTCCCTCTGCCCCCACCCCAAACTGCACAGGGCTGGTTGGGCATCCCTGGAGACCTTCCCCCAGATCCTGGCTGACTGGGGGTTAGGTTGGCCCTGCTAGGGGGTCAACAGGTCCATTCAGGAAGTATGTGCTCAGCCCTTTTTGGGAGCAAAGCGCTCAGGAGAGGCCAGCCCAGGGGACGTAGTGTCTTCAGTAATACCACTGGTCTAGATCCTGCTCTGTGCCAGGCTCTGGACCCTTAGAGAGCTCATCTCATCTAATTCTCAACAACCTGGTAAGTAGGAACCATTCTCTCCAATTTACAGGCCAAGACACCAAGGCTCAGAGAGGTTGACACACTTCCCCTAGGTGCACAGGGCAGGAAGCCAGGACGCCTCTCAGCCCCTCTCTGCTTCCCTGAGCTCCCAGTGCCCCATCTTCCTCATGCACCTGACCTAGAAGCCAGGGCTAGACACTGCAGCCGCTGCCCACACCAGGACCCCCTGAACAGAGGACCTTCTTTCTCACGGGTCTTAAGTGACCTTGTGGCTGACACCAGGAGCCTGCATCTGTCTGGCTTTCTTCTGATCCCGGTGGACCCTGGGATGGGCTCCGAGGAAGCGAAAGGTGCCTCCAGGGTGTTATAACCCCTCAGAGCGCTACTTGCCCTCATCCTTCCTTACCCACCTTGGAGCTGGGTGTCTTGGCAAAGCTGAGGGCCTCCGTGGTGAGGGAGAAGTGGAGCTTCTTAAAGGAGGAAGACATGAGGGGGCCCTTGCCCTTGGTCCTGTGTATGAAGAGCGGCCCCTCCTTCACCAGCGGCGCCTGCAAGCTCAGGGCCCGCTGCAGGTCCAGCTCTGTAGGCCAGGGAGGGAAGGTGACAGGTGAGCCCAATGGAGGGGAAGGAGGGGCGGACCGAGGGCGGGGACTGGGGCGGAGCAAACTTCAACAGCAGGTTGTGGGTGGAGCTGCGAGAGGCACGGGGGGGGGGCGGCGAGGCCATGGGACGGGGGCGGGGCAAACGTGATCGGCGGGTGAGGGCGGGGCCGCACGCGGAAGCGCTCACCCTCTTTCTCCTGGATGTCTACCAACTTGGTGATGAAGTCCTTCAGCTGGGCCACGCCCTGGCGCACCGTGGGCTGCAGCGGTTCCATCCAAGCCTCCTTAGCCCTGGAAGCTGGTGTGTCCATGTTGCCCACATTCTGGACCGCCTGGGGGTTGACAGCAAGAAAGGCCAGGCTCTGCTGGGTCAGAGGCCGGGCCACTGCCGCTCCCCCCACCCCCACCCAGCCTGTACTCCCACTGTAGACGTGGAGGTTGAGATGGCACAGGCTCTGCTCACGGGCCTACTCTATCCCCACTGGGGGTCAGGGGTGAACGATCACAGCTTGAGACCTTTCGGGGACTTACAGTTGAGACCACTTGGGCCCAACCTGGTGACCTTCCTCTGCAGATTTAACAACAGATTCTGCTCCACTGGGTACCCTGGCCCCAACCTGGTGCCAAACACGTAAGTGCAGTCTGGGAGTGAGTAGATCTGGGGGTTAGAAGACTCCAGTTCACCCCGACAGGCTGTGAGGCCTTAGGCGACCTCCCGCTGTGGACCTGTTCCCTTATCCATGAGACTGGGTGACCATGAGACAGCTCTGTAGACTGTGAAGCGCAGTGTCACATGAGGGTACCGTGGCCTGCCACAAGGCTTTCCTCGAGCCAATGGGGAACACACGGCAGTCCAGGCAAGGACCCCTGTTCAGCAGCCAGCTAAGCACCTCCCGCCAGCGTCCACAGCCCCGGACCTTGGCCAGCAGGAGCAGGGTGCGGCTGGTGCGGGCGTCCGCGTGCCGCTCCCGCAGGTGGAAGAGCTTGGGCGCCATGATGGCAGGAGAGATGAAGCGCAGGCACAGGAAGCTGGTGACGGCGATGAAGGGCACGTTCTGGAGGGGTGAGCGAGCGTTGGGGGCTGGACTCCCCTAAGCCTGGGCTCTGACAGCCCCTTTCCCTTTGGCGCTGTCCCCACAACTCCGCATCAACTTCCCACCCCGGGCCCCAGCCCCGCCCTCGGCTTCTAACCATCAGGCCCTTCCTACCACATCTTGGGGCTCCACCACTTCTTTTCCCCCCACTTTCTCCCCTCCGCCCAGCCCCACCGGCAGCGAGCGCACCTCGTCCTGGGCGCTGGGGAAGCGCTCGCGCACGCGCCGGAAGAGCTGGCGGAAGGTGGCGCGGACCACGGCAGGGCATGCGCGAACCGAGCGACTGAGCGAGCTCAACAGCGCCCCCAAGTGGGCGCGCAGCGTCTGCGCGCTCTGCTCCAGCACTTCAGCTTCGGTCTGCGGGCGGTGCAACCCGGAGCACCTGAGTGAGCCCGGGGCAGACCCGCAGAAAGGTCGACGTCAGCGCTTGCACTCATGACTCGGACAGGGGCACCCGGAGACACAGGCGTAGAAAGACATCAGCCAAGACAGGGACACAGAGACCACGCCCAGGTGGGCAGTGCAGACGAAAGGTAGACCAGGCAGAAAGAGCACTTAAACACACACTTGAAGAAAGGGCCTGACTCCCCGCCCCCCCCCCCCCCACCGCGCCTTCAGGGATCACCCCTGGCCTCACCCTACATCCTTGACCTCCACCTTGCTGGGGTCCAGCTCCACGTACTTCTTCTCCTCAAACACCCTGTCAATGATGGGGCCCAGGACGCCGTGCAGATACCGCATTCCAGCCACCTGGGGGCCACCGCGAGCCGCATTGGTCCCATCTCCCACCTCCTGCTGCCCGCCATCTTCCTCGCAGCTGGCCTCCCAGCCACCTCGGGCATCTATCCACCCAGGATAGAGCCAGGCACACAGGGGAAGGTGGCTCAACAAACTGCAGCTACATGAATGAATGAATGAATGAGTGAATGAGTGAATGAAATTCTTATCCTTAAAGGGCCCTGGACGGGAGACAGAAGAGTCAAGTTTAAGTTTCAACTCTGTCTCTTAGCCTCTCTGAACCTCAGTCTCCTCATCTATAAAACAGAGACAATATACTATGCAAACTCACCTTCAGAAAAGACTCCATGGACTTGGAGGCCAGAGAATTGCTTCGAAACAGGGTGTTGGCCTCACCTACGAGCAGAGGTCCCCATGGGTAGGGGGTTGGCAGAGGGACAAGGCTTTGGGGAGGAGGATGGAGGACCTTGGGGCTGGGGGCTCGGGGCTGGATGCTTAGTAAAGAGCCTCCTGGCCACCTCCCAACCCAGCACCCCACCTCTGCCTTTTGCTCTTTCTTTTGCCTCCTAATCTGACCCTTCTCCCTCCTTAATCGGACCCATCAGCCTCCTACAGGAGGACTTTGAGGTTTCTCTCCTCCCAGCATCCCTGGAGTCCTGGGCTCTGGTCCCCCACCATGCCCTCAGACCGGCCACTCCCTCCCAGGCCTCACTGGTGCGACCCAGCTCTAGCTGAAAGAGCAGGTCCAGGAAGTCTTTGGCCAGTCCCTGCCCCAGGAAAAGCTTGAGCAGGGTGGTGGCCACGTCCTGGCGGCATTCCGTGCTTGTCGTCTCCTCGATGAGTAGGATCAGCTGCCCTGGGCTCTGCGGGAGGCAGCAAGGAGAGGTGCAGCTGCAGGACGCACAGGGGAAGCCAAACCCTTCACTCTGAGGACCGCAGAGGACCATGGGGAAGGGGGGGCACTTTCCCAAGGAACGGAGGGGCCCTGGGCACTGGCTGGTGCCTTACCATCCTGACAACTCAGGTCTCTGCTCTTCAGAGTGGGTTTAGAAGGACAGGGAGGACACACGTACTGTCCCTGGACCCTCCCACCTTCCCCCAGGGGCCCCCTCACCTGGGTGCCCAGCTTCACCTCATGGCAGAGCAGCTGCACCAGGGGCTGGTAGCAGCCGGAGGGCAGCACCATCTCGTCCCGCAGCCGCACCTCCAGCTGCAAGGAGCCCAGGTTGCCCCTGGAACGGGCAGCCTGTGACCTCTCCACCAGGGACCCAGGCTGCCCGGGGCCGTGCCCCCTTCCCCACTGCCTCCGTTTTCCCTGCGGTCTCTCCGTGCATGCCCTCCACCGTGGTTCCCTACACTGCCTCCCCTCCCGTTTTCTGCCCGGGCTGTTCTCTCTGTTTGGAAAGCTTTTCCTGCCTCCATCCTCCATCCGTCTTCAAGGCCTGGCTCCCCGCCACCTCTATACTCCTGTGGATTCTAGGCTTCACCCATGTGGACTCTCCAGCCTTGAGCCTGTCAACTCCCAGAAAATAGCTCCCGCATGTATATATTTTACACTGGAAGCAAATCAGATCCCCAAGCTTCAAAACAACCTGCCAGGGGAAACTGAAGCTCAAACAGGGTAAGCACCTGGCCACATCAGACCTAACTTCCAAGCTCCCTTGCTCTGACCCTTCTAGGGGAGGCTGATGACCAAGGCTTGACAGTCTCTACGGCCCTCTGCTACCCACAGCACAGCACGGCTAAGTGACACGTGGCTTCTAGAAGCCATCAAGTCTGCCGTGGCTGGTTCTGTGGAAACGCCTTGGAGCTGGACACAGGCGTGTGCCCAGCCCCTGCCCTGCTGAGGGTGGGGATGGGGGGGCCTGGGGCCTCCTGTGGAGAGACAGAGCTGAAGCATCCGAGGGGGGGACACTGCTGGTCCTCCACTTCCGGACTAAGTAGTGGGCAAAGAGGCCAGAGGGCTCCCTTGATAAGGCTGCCAGATTTACCAAAATAAAAATACAAGACACTCCGATAAACTGAGTATTTGTAATATACGTTTGTCTCAGATATTGGATGGACATACGCTAAAAAATTATTCAAGGTTTATCTGAAATTCAGTTTTACTGAATATCCTGTATTTTATCTGGTAATCCTATTCCTGGAAAATTGGGAGGAGCTATGGCTCAGGGACACTGCCTCAGAGCTCTGGGGACTTGAACACCGGGCTAAGTAAGGTCTGCAGAGAAACCCTTAAAGGGAAGGTATCTGAAGGCTTGTTCTAGAATCTGACAGAAGACAGAAGGCAGGAGACGTGTATTGCCTTGGAGCCCTGAGGGCAGGGCTGAGTCCAGGACTGTGAGAAAGAGGGAAGAGGCGGGATCCGGCCAGATGGAGAAGGATGCTGGCCTGGTGGGCGAGGGCCACAAGAAACCTGGGGCGGCATCACCCACCCGTTACCAGCACACCTGTCTCCCTGCTGGCGCCAATGCTCTGCCTCCTGGGGCCCAGAGCCCGCCAGCCCTGCCAACCCTGCCACCGAGCCACAGGCACTCACTCTTCTCGCCGACTCTTGGACTGGTCGGGCTGCAGCCGGAACCAGCCCTCCTCCTGCTGGGCCGCCCGGAGTCTCTGGACATTGAACACCACCTGGGGGTGGGGCAGAGGCGTTATGGGTCAGGGGACATCCTGGGGCTGGGATCCTCAGGTCTCTTCCTTGCCAACTACTGTTCTTTTAAGAGGGGGTACCTTCCGAGGGTCCCTGAGCGCCAGTGGCTGGCTCTGGGGAGTCCCGGGCCTCCTGGGGATGGCCGGACAGGATGGCCGGGAGGGAGGCCGGGCGGGTGTGGCCTGAAGGGGCAGGGTGCTCACCTTGCCCAGGAAGTCATTGCGGCTGACAAGGTCCCAGTCCCAGGCCTCCACACACAGCGCCTCCGCCGCCCCCTCTTCCAGCTCGAATTCAAACGTCTCATTCCAGCGTGGGTAGCGTGACTTCTTCACGATCTGCCCAGAAAGGGGTCAGCGGGGGCAGGGCTGATGCCATGCGGCTCCCCAGGCCCAGCCAAGGACAGACCCCCCCACACCGCACCTTCCCCGCAGGGGTCCTGATGCAGCTTCCTCTCCTCGGTCCGGGCAGAGGCCCCGAAATAGCAGAGGTAAAAACTTCCTGTCCAAGCCCCTACTCGGTTCTCAAGTGGGGAAATTGAGGCCCAGAGTGGGTAAGGCACTTGCCCAAGGCCACACAGCAAAATGGTAGCAGGTTGCACTGAGAACCCTGGTCTCGACGTCCTCCCCGCTCAGGACTGAGCTCACCACCCTGGCTGTTCCCCAGAGGTGAGAAAAGTCGCGTGGGCAGCTGTTGGACTTTGCAGATTAACCGCAGGTGGGCTGTCTCGGCCCATCTGGGCCAGGAGTGAAAGGCGGCTGAGGCCACAGGAGCTGGCACCAGAAGGGCTTGGACCCACTGTGCACTCTTGGAGAGGTGGCCCCGCTTTTCTGAACCTCCTCTGTAAGACTGCAGGCCCAACCTGACCTCCCAGGTGATGGTGAAAACCCCCCTGCCCCCTCCCGGTCCCCCAGCCTCCTCACCGAGGTCTCCTGCGTCCGGCCGTTGTAGCGCACTCGGACAAAGGGGTCAGATGCACCATTCCGGTCCTTGGGGGCTAGGTCCCTGCGAGGGAGGAGAGCATCCACTTGTCACCAAGCGTCCCCTGGGCTAACACCCCACCACTGTGGGGTAACCCCACGCCGGGTGGAAAGGCCTGGGCTCATCCTGGGCCTGGCCAGCTGGGTGGCTGTCAGCCTTCCAGCCGTTCCCACCACGGTCACCCCATGGACCCCTGGGGTGGGGGCGTCCTCCAAGGCTCCTTCTGACTCGGCCGCTGCAGGTCGGCCGCTGCATCTCTTCTGGCGGGCGGGGCAGGCAAGGCAGGCTCAGCTGTGGGTCAGCCCGGGCCAGGGGCGCCCCCCCTCCCCCTCCCCCTTTCCAGGGCAAGGGCCACCTCCCTGAGGCTCAGTTTCCGCATCAGTAAAATGGAGAAGATGATCCCTTGGATTGAGATGATGGGCTTCTAGAAGGCCTGTCCCCACAATATCCCCCTTACTTGAGGGAGGCCTTGGTGGGCGGCCCCGACCACCATCCTGCCCTCTCTCCACAGACGGTCCTTTAGGAAGCCCAAGGCTGGCCGCAGTGCCCCCAGCTTAGAACCCTCTGGAAGAACCTCAAAGCCCAGCCCCATTCCCTTCCCTGGAAATATTATTTTCTGCTCTTCTCCGTCTTTTCCATTTTATGCCTCTCGTGACTGCTTTTCTTTCCTCCTCAGAACTGTCTAATAAAATTCCAGAGTTTCGCCTTGAGAATCTGCCCAGAAAGATGAGGAGGAAATGTTCTGTTTCTGCCACGAAGGCAGCTCCTTACGGGGGTTGGAGCCAAGGAGCCTGGGGGACGAGTGCCCTCACACGCCAGACAGAGGGCTGACTGACCACTGCCCCCCTCTCCCACCCAGGCACTTGCTAAAAGGAGGCCGGGCTGGCCCAGCCGTCGTGTCCCCGACAGTCTGGGCAGCGTGTTTGCGTGTGTGCGAGTGTGCATGAGCGTGTGAGCATGCGGGTTACAGAGAGCCTGGCCCGGGCGAGGCTGAGGAAGGAGGAAGTGGGTGAGCAGAGGCGGGGATGGCCCGTGAGGATGACAGAGCGTGAGGGATGTGACTATGATTCTGCCCAAGGCCAAGTCTTTTCCAGCTGGCCCTGCCTCTTCCACATACCCGCCCCAGGACAGAAAATAAAGCCGGTGGAGCCGCAGGCCTCATGTTCAGGAGGGAGGTCTTCCTCCCAGCGTGGCCAGCCACCCCGCGGCTCCTCCACAGGTGCCGGCCCGCCGGCGTGTGCCTCCAAGGGACGCAGGCGGAGGCTGGGGGCCACCGCCTGCTCCCACCCCAGAGCCAGGCAAGCAGCCGGCGGAGGTGAGTTGGAGCCAGACAGGAAGGTGCTTCTCATGGAGTGTGTGTGACTCACACTCAGGCCCAGGTGGGAGTGGGGCCTGCAGCTAAAAACACCCTGCTAGGGGTGGGGGGTTCCCTGTCACAGGTGACAGGCCCATCTTCCCATCCAAGTCGCTGTCGCTCCTGGAGAGAACCCCGCCCCTCCCATCTGGAGGTTTTCAGCAACTCCTTCCAACCCCCCCCACCCCACCGAGGACCCCCACCCCACCGAGGACCCCCACCCACCTCACAAGTCGGGCCAAGTTCATATTGAAGTTAAAGCCAGGGAAGCCCAGTCTTGGCACTGGGGCTGTATGATCAGGGTTCAGGGTCCCCTGTCACCCATCACCCCCACTGCTCTAGGATGCCTGAATTTCCAGCATTAGAACATCATCCCTTCCCCTAAGAGACACAGCCTCCTGAGTGGGGTCACCTGGGAAACGTCTTCAGGTCAGAGAAGCCGCCCCCATGTGCCCAAGAGCCCGCTGTCCAGGGAGGAGGCGTGGGGTCAGGAGGCGGACTCGGGGGAGAGGAGGCCCAGCGTCCACAGTGGGTTTCTCTAGTTGTTTTGTTTGTTTGTTTGTTTTTGCGGTACGCGGGCCTCTCACTGTTGTGGTCTCTCACGTTGCGGAGCACAGGCTCCGGACGCGCAGGCTCAGCGGCCATGGCTCACGGGCCCAGCCGCTCCGTGGCATGTGGGATCTTCCCGGACCAGGGCACAAACCCGCGTCCCCTGCATTGGCAGGCGGACTCTCAACCACTGCGCCACCAGGGAAGCCCGGGTTTCTCTAGTTTTGTGGGGCCCACTGCCTGGTCTCCCAGGGCTCACCTGGCCTCCAGCACAGAGCAGCGCAGCCGGCAGGCCCGGGTCCCCAGCACCACTTCCAGCCGCAGGTGGATCTCGCCCTGCACCTCCTCATCAGGGTCGACCTCCGTCAGATGGGCCCATCCACTGAAACCTGAGGGGCCGCGACTCAGCCAGGGCGCTGGCCCTTCTCTCTCAGCCCCTCCAGGCACCACGGGCCCCTGCACAGGCCCCTCGGAAGCCTCTCAAGCTCCCACGAGGCAGGGGCTGCTGTCCCCAGCGACAGATGGGGAAACTGAGGTTCAGACGCTGAACAACAGTGGTTAAAAGAGCCTGGGTCAGAGTCCAAGTCCTCACCTTTGGGCCACGCTGCATTTGGTGGCCCTGATCCTGACCCATCCTGGGACCGGCCTCTCTGCCTCAGTTTCCTCATCTCAAAACAGGGGGAGAGTGGCTCTCGCCCAGGGGTGCTGGGAGGAAGGCCTAAGCCCAGATGGGGGTGCGACGAGGCAATGGCATCATTAGGGCCACTGGCCCCCAAGGGACTGGCTGGGGCCACAGGCAGGACAGGCCTCAGGCCTGGCAGGGGCCAAGAGGCTCTATGAGTCAGCAGACGCCCCTGCCCCCAGGCCTGCCCCAGCCTCACGGACAGGAGCAGGTGTGTGCCGGGAAGGCCCCTTGAGAGTCACAGGGGCTCCGGTCAGCAGTCTGAAGCATCTCAGAGCTCCTGGTCTGAACCTTCACTGGCAGATGGGGACTCAGTCCAGAGGAGGCAGCACCACGTCACACGGCGAGGCTAGGGCAGGGCTGACCCCTCCAAACAATGTCCGCATCCCCAGAATCCTCCAAGGCGCTCTCCAGCCTAGCCCCGCTCCAGGCCGGCCCCTCAGACTTAGGACACTAGGACCCAGGCTGAGGGGACCCCGTGGGGTACAGAGCCAGCCAGACTGGGAGGAGGGGTTCCCACACTGGGCCATGCAGCATAAAGAGGCCCCTTCCTCTGCCTGCAGACGCCTCAGATCCCACCACTAGCAGCCCCTCTTTGCCCTGGGGGGATGTGGTCCCAACTGAGGGCGGGGAGAATGGGGCACGGAGGCCGGGGTGCAGGAGTTGGAGAGGGCCACAGGCCCTTCTGGGGAGGGTAGAAATGGCTTTTCCTGAGCATGGGGGCCTGAAGGAGCCCAGAAGAAGGGTCTCAGAGTGGAGGATGGGCCGGGGACTGGGCAGACAAGTGGGGGGCCAGGGGAGGGAGGCCAGGGGAGGAGAAAGAGTGGGCTCCCTCCCGGGATCTTACCCTTAGGGTGAGTAGCCAGGGTGTCCCTGGTAAGGCAGACCTTCCCGATGACGTCGTCCCGGCTGGAGGGTGGAGAGGGAGCCAGAGCTGGGCGGGGCTCGGTGCGGAGCCCAGGACCCCCTCCCACACAGGTTGGGGCCCCTGGCGGGAGCAGGGAGACTGACACTCCAGTCACTTACCGTAGCCCACGGAGCCGGACCCATGACCCTTCTGTAGGCCCTCTCATGGGCATGGGATATGTTTCCGCACGTGGACTGACACACATGCCCACAAACATGCCAAGCTCTTCTCTCCGGGGGCCTGTTTCCTAGCTTGCATCCCCGCGCACACACAGCCCAGTGCACGTGCACACGTGTGATGTGGTGGGAGCACAAGGAATCCACACACACATACACAGACACCGCACATCCAAACCCTGCACTTTCCAGATCCCCCGGGCTCCCCCTCCCTCCAGGCTGTACAGAGGATGCCGTGACCAGCAGTCCCAGCAGTGAAATGGGCCAGAGAGGGACAAGTGGTGGGGTCTGGGCCCCAGCTGAGGACTGGGGTTCCACCCACCTGAGGGCATCCTCGTCCATGACGTAGAAAGCCACCGAGTGGAAGGTGGGCAGCAGGTGCACCTGATACTCCTCGCCCCAGAAGGGGCACAGGGTCTTCCACACAGTGGCTGTCCTGCAAGAGAGGACCCTCAGCACTTGCCTGGGCCGCCCGCAGGCCCCGGGCTGGGACAAGGCGGGGCTGTGTGTCTTGAGCCCACCTTTCCCCACAGCTGCCTCCATTCCCGGGAAAAACTGCTCTGCTAGGTGATGATTCTCCCTGTCCCGGACCCACCGTCCATCACCAATCATTCCCTCCTGACCTTCCTCTCTGCCCTGGGTGGGGCACAGGCTGCATCTATCAGGCCATTTTCCATTGGGGGAAACTGAGACCAGAGTTGGCAGTAGCTGGCCTCAGGTCACACAGCAGGACAGTGGCAGAGCCAGGACCAAAGCCTCCCCCTGGCCCCTGATGCTGGACAGACTCACTGTAGAGGCAGGGGGATGGCCAAGTTGACTCTGGAGACAGAGAGTCCTCCTGGGGGCCCTGAGAGCCAAGGTCTGGGTCCTGACCCACAGAGGTCCTGTATGGGCAAAGCCTCACCCAGTTCTGGCCGAACCCCCCAGGACAGAACCTTCATCACATAGGGCTCAGCAGGGTATGTGGATGGGGGAAGCTGCAACTCCCCAAGGACCCAGATGAAGGCTCAGGGGATCACCTTCATCCCAACCAGTTCTTGGACAGGTCACTTGAACTCTGGGGCCTTGGTTTCTCTGTCTGTCGTTGAGACAATCAGAGCATGCATGTCTCCCCCTCATGGTGCCCATGCTCAGGAGAGAATCTGGAAAAAGGCGTCTGCAGTGAGAAGAACTCTGTACGGCAGCCTTGGCTCTCAATCAGCAGTGGACACCCAGATGGGCAGAAGAGCTGAGCTGAGCTTTGGCCATGAACTTTGAGGCAAAGGCCTGAGTGAGAGAGGGGACCAAACAGCAAAGACCCTGCCAGAATCATGGAGCCCATGGAGAAAGGGATGCCCAGGGGAAGCGGCCCTTCTGGACAAGTTAGTTCTTCTGTAAACAGGATGTGACCCTATTGTACGGAGCTCGCTGGAAGCATTAAACGGGCTGGAAAAGGTTTCTCACAGGGCCTGGCAGAGACCACATTCCCTAAGTGACGGCTGTGGTAACTAGTCATCATCATCTGTCCCTTCTGCGGGTTGTAAAGAGCGACAGAGTCGGGGAGAGGCCCTTGCCTGAGCACCCAGCCCACGGTAGATGATCCCTCCGTGGGTGTTAAGGTCAGCAATTAGCAAGCCTAGTGGGTCTTTCTTACCTCCTAGCAGGCTGTTAGGGCCTGATGGGCTCCAGGGAATCAGACGCTCCAAGCCCTTGCCACGCACATTTCACACACACACACACACACACACACACACACACACACACACACACACACGCCAGATGCGTGAGTTCAAACGGGCCCGGGGCAGCCCATCTCACTCACCCTCGGGTGGGGGTGGGGCGAGGGCGGTACCTTATGATGGGCTCGTGGTCCACCTTCACGATGCAGTAGGGATCGCTGCTGCCCGTGCTGCAAGAGACAGGCGGGGAGGGGCTGACTGATGGGGCGGCCGGCCGTGGGCACCCCTCCTTCCTCCTCCAGAGGCTCCCAGCGACCCCAGGAAAAAGACAGTCAAGGCTGAGGCACCAGGTCCTGGGCTGGGACCCAAAGATTCCTCAGGCAGGAAAGTACCTCCACCCTCGGTCTGGGAGGGGGCTGGTGAGGCAAAGGCAGGATCGCGCGCCAAGGCTCCCCTGCCCGCTGCTGGCCTTCAGCGGGGGGGAAGGTGCTTCTCCTTCCTGCTGGCTCCCACAGCCCCCCCACCCCGCCCCGCCCCAGCCAGGGAGGACAGAAACAAGTCACAACAGCCTACCCCCAGCCAAGTCAGCCCCTCACTCTCTCCGCTCAGACTTGCTTCCTCCAGTGCCTCCCGCCTGGACTGTCTTCCCACTCCTCCCAAGACCCCTCCTCAGTCCCCTTCACTAAGAGCCCTCTCCTGTCCCAGAGGCCCGGAGTAAGGGCTCCCCTGCCATCCCCCCGCCAGCCCCCTCCCTGGCACGTTTCCCTCCATCCCAGCACTGCTATGAGGTACTGTCGTCAGCTGCCTCCCCTACCCTTCTATGAGCTACCTGAGCGTGGGGACCACTTCTGTGTTGACAGGGTCCCTTGAGTGTTTGTTGGATGAATGAATGAATGAACGAATAAAACCATTGGCCTCAAGCTCCCAGCCATCTGGAAAAGAACGAATGGGCCAGGCAACCCAGACCGCTTGGTTCCTCCTGTCTCTGTTGGTGGGGAATTGATTCCTGGGGTTGAGGGCAGCACCGGCCTGGCCCAGGGCCACTGTTGGGCAAGAAGCGGGGGCGGCCTGTCTTCAGAAGTGCCCTTCAGGCCTGGTATCCATAAAAAGGAAGTGTATTTGCATGTTGGAGGTTGGGGAATTCCAAGCCCAGCTTCCCTTCTCAAAAGGGGATCTTCCGGCAGAGGAAGCTACTGGTGACAAACATCTCCAAAGGTTCTCCTTACACTGATGGGAAATGTCTCCTAAGACTGGGCACTGCCCACTGCGCAGCTCAACGAATGAATCCCTACTGAACAGTGAGGTTTGGGGCTCCTGTTGCAGGCGGGGTCACTGGGGTGGGCAAAGGCCTGCGGGCAGGAACAGACCTAGTGTGCAGGGCTGCCATGAGCTGGGGGGCTGGATCAGAGGGGCGGAAGGGGGCAGTGTCAAGAGTGGGCTGAGGCCAGATTTAAGGACCTGCGCCCAACTGTGGCTGGCCCAGCCTGGCTCCTTGTGGGGCCTCTATATTTAGGGCCTTGGCAGTCTCCAGGCTGTGGAATGGGGAGGATCAGGGTAAACCCCAAAATAGCCCCGGGCCCGTCCCCAGGGCCACTGGGCGTGGGAGCCAGTGGGTCACTGGTCACCATGAGACTCAGCTCCTGTATGGCTGACCCAGGCACCCAAGGATGGGAGGAAGCATGACAGAAACAGGTGGGCTCTGGAAGCTGTTGGTGATAGGGTGCACAGCTGTGCTCTGTGCCCTTAAGGGGACTAAAAACCCATGAGTGGAAGTGGCCGGGAGGCAAGTGGTCACTGTGTGATGACGCCCTTCCTCAGAACTGCCTCAGTCAAGATGGGTCACCATGGATGAAAGTGAACTCCCCGTCCTCAGAAGCATGCAAGTCCCAGCTGGAAGGGATACTGCTCGGGAGACAAGCTGGGGCTGATGAGGTCCAGTGGGGCAGGCTCACCACCCCCCGTGCCTCCAGCACTTGGGGAGGGTCTCCTGTGATCTCCAAACCCCCGCCATGCCTAAGCCAACGCTCTGCATGGCATTTGTGAGGCTTGGTCCCCACTGAGCCCCCCCGGCAAGCTTGCAACCTGGGTCCAGCTCGGTTGGCCTGTCAGCAGCAGACTGGGTTTGAATCCTGACTTCTCCCCCTACTGGCTGTGTGGCCTTGGAAAAGGACTTTCCATCCTGAGCCGCGGTTTCCCCATCTACAAATGGAGCATATCTACGTTATAGGGTTAATAAGAGGATTAAATGGGAAGGTCCTGGACACATCTGAATCTCTCCTACTGTGGACCAGGCGTCCCAAGGGACCTGGCATGCCAAGACGAATGAGTCATGGTTCCTGCCCTTAGAGTCACGTGGTGCAGGCAGCCCACGAAGAAGCAATTGATATCAAGGGCTTTGTCCTAATTCCAGCTCACCCGAAGTGCCGGAAGGCATGGAGCAGGGGCAAGGAACCCTGCCCAAGGGCACCAGGGAAAGTCCTGAAGAGGAGTAGAGGTTTGGAAGAGGTTTTAAAGGGTGAATAGGAGTTTTCCAGTGAACCCTGAAGGGGAGTCCTTGAAGGCAGAAGACTCACACATGTGCAGAAGCAGGGCTGTGAAGGCCAGTAGCCCAAATGTGAGGGACTGGGGTGGCGGAGGTTCACAGCTGGATTTAAGAGATGGTTGGTGGTCAGAGCTGTGCACACCAGCCTCTATGCGGAAGGCAGAGGAAAGGAGGTAGGGGGAGGTGAGGAGGCAGGAGGGCAGGGCAAGGAAAGAGATTCTGGAGGCAGAACGCTCAGAACTTGGGGGCCCCTCCCCTGGGGATGGAAGCACCTGGTGGTGTCCCTCAGCTGTGCAGAGGCAGGGCTGGGCAGGGAACCCGGCACCATGGCTCCCAGGTAGGCAGAGTCCACAGTTTCACCGCCCTAGGCTGCTGAAAGCCTAGAGTCAGGCACTAGGGCCAGTGCTGCAGGGATGGGGAGGGAGGCAACAGATGGAGGGGCTGCTCCTCCCAGGCGCCACCAGCCAGAGGAGGCCAAGCTGACCTAGATACCAGTGCCCGCATGGGGGGCGCTTAGATGCTGGGCCTGGAGGCCGAGACCCCTCTCAGAGCTCATCTGCCTTCCCACCTGAGAGACCACATTCCCAGCTCCCGCCCCAACTCCCCCCCACGCAGCGAAACCCACCTTGAGACAGCCCGCCCAGCACCCTCCCTCACCCATTGCCATGGCAACTGCTGAGCCAGGCCTCCTCAGGCCCAGGGGGCCTTGAACTGGAACTGCTCATGGCGCTGAAAGTGCTGGGAAACTCACAGGGGCCACTGTGCGCGTGAGGGAGATGCCCTTGGCCCGTCCTCCTGCACCCCACTCCCCAGTCCACCACCTCTCTGCATCCGGGAGCTCTCTGAGGAGCCCGGGGGTGGGGAGGCTGCCAGACTTTGGACCATATGCTGCCTCCGGGCTCCCCCGTCCCCGCCCCCTCCTCTAGGCAGCCAGGCCCCTCAAGCTTCGTACTTTCCACCGCTCTTATCCGAGAGGGATTCCCACCTCCAGTTTACAGCAGGGAAACTGAGGCTTTGGGGACAGTGAGCTGCCTAAGGCCCGTGCAAGGGAGCCAGTGATGGGATTGGACTGCTCAGCTCTGGTACCTATTGAGGAGGGTGGGGGCTTCAGAAACCTCCTCGAACCTGGCCAGGGGCCAGGGAAGGTCCTAGGAGTCAGTGCTTGTTAGGAGCCCTAGACTCAAGGCCTTGCTCCGCCACTTGGAGCCAGCATTTCACGTCTCTGAGCCTCGGTTTCCACATCTGTAAAATGGAACGGTGAGAACGACCTTGATGGGTGGTTGTGAGGATTAAAGGCAATGGCTCAGGTAAAGCCGAGGCTACAAGAGCAGCTACTACCCAGCCACCCCATCCTGCACCGGTCCCAGCCTCCTGACCTAAGGTCCACTCTTCAGGCCAGCCCCTCCCTTCCCAAATGCACAGCAGGAAGCCCCAGGACAGCCCCTGCGCCCCATGGTGTTTCCCCTGCACTCCCAGGTACTAAGGGTTCCAGAACTACTGAGGAAGACCCCTCGTTTCTAGGGGGGCACCCCACACCCTCCAGCCACACCCCGCCCCCCCCCACACCGGCAGTGCATGGAGACAACTCCTTTTCGATGTCTCCCCCACGCCCAGCTCCTGTCCTATCAAAGCCCCTTCCCCTCTTGAGGGGCCGTTCTCTCCCTCCCTATTCACTAAGGACCCTTACAGATCCCCGCCCCCTCCCCAGACCCCGGCCCTTCCCTGTCACCCCCTGTCCGGTGCTCGCACAAATCTCACTGTCCCCATTTCCCTGCCAGTCTCCCACTGCAGCCACACTCGCCACACCCTCACCACTGCTCTACTTGTGGGCGGGCCGTGTGGACCCCAGAAAGGTCAGGCAGGCATAAGGGGCAGCGCCCCTCCCCGGAAAGTTGGGGTTCCCTCCTCCGGCCGCGCTCACATGTCCTTGGCGGGCAGGTTCTTCCCCTCCACGATGCGGATGAACAGCGAGCTGCGCTTGGCCATCGTGGGTCCGCGACGCGGGGTCCTGGCACGGGGGAGCCGGACGCCAGGGTCCAGGGCAGCGGCAGGCGGCGGTCTGGCGGGCGCTGGACTGGGCGCAGGAGGGGCGGGCCCCGCTGGGCCTGGTAGGTAAGCGCGGGGGCGGACGAATCGCTCCCACTTCATTCACCCCGCCACCGCCCCATGTGAGGAGGGGGGACACAGCGCCCGGGAGGACCAATCGGAAGCCGGGGCTCCCCGGGGTGGGCGGGGCCGGCCCGAGCCGCGGCGCTCATTGGGCACCTGGGGCGGTTTAGGGGAGGGGCCTGCGCTGAGGGGTTGGGGAGCGCTGGCTGGAGCTGAGGGGCGTTGGGCGCCCGTCTAGTCTAGTGGAGCCGTAGGGCCCCCGGTGACTTGCGCCACGGGTCCTTGTG
Organism: Grampus griseus; assembly: GCF_964374135.1. Taxonomy (NCBI): domain Eukaryota; kingdom Metazoa; phylum Chordata; class Mammalia; order Artiodactyla; family Delphinidae; genus Grampus; species Grampus griseus. Next base: position 8,233,851 of record NC_139008.1, read on the forward strand.
GGCGGCGGGCGTGGTCCGAGTGCCTGTACCCAGGCGCTCAAGGGCTGTGGGCCCGAGTGTGCTCTGGGAGGCGTGAGCAAGTGCGGGGATGCGCGGTGGGGGGGGGGGGGTCGTGAGAGGAGGATAGCCCTGGCCACCCGAGGCTGACGCTTGGAGGCCCTGCAAAGGAGTAAATTGAATGGATGAATAATCGGATGAACTTAGTAAACAATAGGAGTGTTTGTGTTAGAGCTGCGTGGACCCAGAAGGAGGGGAAGCCGGACAGCTCAGAGATTTGGGGGATCCAGAGGTGCGGGGGCCAGTCTGAAAGACCTGGATTATTTGGGTGAAGCTGCTTGTGAGGAGGGACCTTTCTCAGTCTCACCTCATTTACGGCTTTTACATCCCCTCAGTGGGAACCTGGATGAGGCGCTCAGGTTCATAGAGGGGAAATTACTTGCTGGAGGTCACACAGCTGTCCCCTGGCAGGGCTAGGCCTGGCTTCCCCAGAGCTCCGTGACTGAGGGCCTTTCCACAGGGGGCACGACCTTTCTCCCAGACTTGGTGTCTAGAGCTGAGTTGCTAGAATTGTCCCCCTTCCCAGATCTAGAGGTCACAGTCCGGGGCTGGCACAGCAACAACTGGCCCTGGGCAGCTGGCTCCCGGTGAAGGTATTGCCCTAAGCATGACTGCAGACTTGGGGCCTAGCCCCAGCCCCAGTACTCCCTTGCTGGGTGACGCTGGGTGGCTCCCTGAACCTCTCCGAGCTGGTTCCATTTCATCACCTGCAATGAGGGAGCAGTGACACCTGCTCAAAACACCCAGGACACACTTCGTGTCGGGGTGCCTAGCAGGTTCTATTTCCTGTCACATTTTGTTTTCTTTTCCTATTTTGTTATTTATACCTACATTCATGCTTTTCCAAATTCAGAAGGCATTGAAGGTTTACAATGCCTTCAGTGAAAAGTCAGTCTCTCTTCTCTCCCAGCCACTTCCACTCCCCTGAGGCAGCCACTATTCCTGATCCCTTGTGCATCCTTTTGGACAGTCTCTGCCTACAGTGCATCAGCAAACATGTGGTTTTCTTTTCTTTCGGTCATACACAAATAGTAGCTTAGTGGTTACACTGAGAGTTTCACTTCTTTTTATCTTGGAGAGCCGTGCATATCTGTACACAAAAAACACCCTTGTTCTCTTTGCCGCTTACCCAGTTTTCTGTTGTGTGGAGGTACCATCCATCATCTCTTTGATGTCCCCTGCTAGTGGATGAGCAGGTTGCCGCCATCATTTGCTTTCACCGAACAATAGCATGGCTCACATGTCATTTTGCACGTGAGCAAATGTAACCAAAGATAAATTCCTAGAAATGGAATCCCTAGGTCAGAAGACATGTGTGGGCGGGACTTCCGTAGGATGTGCCAAATTTCCTGCTGCAGTGGTGGTTTCAGTGTACACAGCCATCAACATACAGGAGAGTGCCAGCTCCCCTGTGTCCTCGCTAGCACGCTAATTATCAATCTGTGACCTTTGGCTAAGTGATCAGTAGGAAAATAATGGTTTCTCAGCGTACTTAGGGCTATTTTTTCAGGTGGTTTATCAAGGCCCTTATCAGTCATCCTCAGCTACTGAGATTTGCCCCCTCTGCCTGTTCATCCTTCAGGCATGCGCCCACATCCCTGGGTTTGGGCGAGGCCCCCTGGGGAGTAAGAAGAAGTTTGTTGGCTTCTTGGTAAATTTGGGGCTCACTCCCCACCACCGTGGGCTGTTCTCCCCAGAGCCTTCAGCCTACTCAGCTCCAAGCCAGGCTCCCCTCCCCCACTATGAATTCTAGACCCACGCTGACCTGGTCATTGTCCCCCAGTAACCTCCAGTTCGTCACGAGCCCTTCTGGAGTATAGCTTCCAGAGTGGGGCTGGGCCTTCCTTCTGTGCTCTCGCTTCACAGAGCAGACATGAACAGATCAAACCCGCCCTTCTTCTGGGCACTAGATCTTTTTTTTTTTTTTTTTTGCGGTACACGGGCCTCTCACTGCTGTGGCCTCTCCCGTTGCAGAGCACAGGCTCTGGACGCGCAGGCTCAGCAGCCATGGCTCACGGGCCCAGCTGCTCCGCGGCATGTGGGATCTTCCCGGACCGGGGCACGAACCCGCGTCCCCTTCATCGGCAGGCGGACTCTCAACCACTGCGCCAACAGGGAAGCCCTGGGCACTAGATCTTTAATGATGCTACTCACGATCCCCTTAGCTTTGGGGGGCCACACTTCCCAGATTTCTGGTTTGAAACAACAGAAACCAATTCGGACTAATTTAAATAGAAAAGGGTTCATTAGAGGCTATTGAGTGTGTCATGGATTCTCCGGGAGAGCCAGAGAACCAGGCCCAAAGGCCACACCCAGCCAGGGACAACGCCCCAAATCACACGCCAGAAGCGGCTTGGTGCGGACACCCCCACTGATGCCCTGGCCAGACCCCTCATCTGGACGCCAGGTGCTGCCAACACAACTGTTACCCAGCCGCCCCCCCTGCAACCCCATGGAGCTGGGAAAGCTGGGGCGGCATCTGTGCTGGGAGGGACCTGCCTCCGAAGATGGGGTGGGGGGAGGGAGGAAGGCCCTGGACAGAGGAAGGGGGTTCAGGTGCTGGGCATCCCAAAGGGTGACAGCAGTCCCTGCAGGGTCTTGAACTTCTCCATGCTGCACCCCAGATGACATCCCGTTAGCACCCACTAGATGCCACCTGGACTCTGGGCACCCACGGTTTTCTCATTTGGTTCTCATGACAACCTGTGAGTAGCTGCTGTCATCCCTTTTTTCCCGGTGGTTCCCGTGGTGCCCGGCATCCTGCATCACTCCACTTCAGAAGAAAGTGAGGAGGCTCCGTGGGGGATGCCGGGAGGGCCTCAGGCTACTGCCCACCCTGACCCCATCCCCACTGACACGCAAGATCCTTTCCTCTGCACTGCCCGGTCCCTGGCCCAGTGTCCTCAGAGCACAGCCTCTGAGCACAGGGACTCCTGGGGCAGAATGGGGTCTACACAGAGGATTCAGCCAGGGAGGCAAGCCGAGCTTCCAGCACTTTCCCAGAAACCAGTCTCTGGGGAGGGGGTGAGTCAGAGGGTGGGACGGGGAGGGGAGCTCAGCCTGGCTCCACCATCAGTCCAGACCCTCCATCTACGGGGGGGGGGCTACAGAGGGGATCCCTTTCCTAAGCGAACCACTGCTCTCATTTCCTATTTCCCTCATTCATTCATTCAGTCAGTCAGTCATCTGCTTCTGTCGTCAGCATTCAAGGACTGGTGCCGGGGATCCATGGGAAAACCAACTGCCCTCAGGGGGTTCACAGTCAAAGGGAAGAGATGGACATCTAAGGGCAAGTAAGTGCTACAGCAGAGAATGAATGAGGAATACAGAGGAGGGAGGGGCCCAGGATCTTCAAAGAGGAAGTGACATTTGAGCTGGCTTTCCAAGGATGCACAGGTGTGCATGATGGGGTCCAGGTGGGAGGGGGGGATGCTCCCAGTGGAGGGCGCAGCCTGAGCAAAGGTGTGGGGAGCGGTGAAGCCTGGGGTGTTCTGGAAACATCCAAGAGGGAGGTGTCAGAAGCCTATGGAACCTGAGCCTGCGAGGGCAGATGAGAGCCAGCCAACGGAGGGTCTTGACCGCTGGAAGGGAGCTCGGATGTCCTCCTGGGCAGGGTTCGGAGCAGCAGAGTGACGTGGATGGACTCGGGTGCTGGAAATTCAGTGGGTTGACATTTTGAAATGTTAGCATGTGGGTCTCCTTCCCACCCTGAACGTCCTGTGCCCCTAACCCACGTCATTTGAATCGAGGACCCCTGCCCACATATTTTTAGGGACCTACAAAATGTTTCAATTTCTTTTAGAATCAGAAGGAAGAATGAATAGGAATGAATATGTACCAACGAATCCAGCCTGGATTGCATCCATCTCTATACCAGAGTGGTCGTAAAATATGTTTTAAGACCTTGACCCACACGAGCAAAAGTGCCTAAGCCTCGTGAAAGTCTTAGTGCTCCTGGCACAGGCCAGGAGGCAGCTCTTGAGTTTCGAAGCATGTCTATGAAATTCACGGCAAATCAGTAGCGTAGAAAGAAAAAAGTGTTTGAATTGCAGAGTCTGGGGTTTTGAGCATCAGAGGAGACTTGGAAGGGCCGGGAGGACCAGCTGCCCCTCCGGCCTCTTCCAGGGATGAGGAAAGAGGCTTAGACAAAGGTGAGCCCCCTGGGTGCTACCCCAGGGAGGGGGTCGTATCTGAATCAGCTGAGATGAGAAGTGAGGGTCTGATCAAGATTACATTGAGTGATACGAAATTAGAATTTTATTTCTGGATCTCCTGAGCTTGTGTACTGCATGCCTTGCCCATCACACGGACTATTTTTGGAGCTGCATCAGCCAGGGCTCCACTCCACACCCCAATAAACATTTTAAAATGCACCCAGTGGGGTGTGTGTGTGGGGAAATGAGGGGTGGTCCAAAGGTACAAAGTTCCAGTTATAAGATAAATAAGTCCTGGGGAGGTCATGTACAGTGACTATGCTGTATTGTATGTTTGAAAGTTGCAAAGAGAGTAGATCTTAAAAGTTCTCCTCACAAGAAAAAACTTGCAACTATATGTGGTGACGGATGTAAGCTATTGTGCTGGTCATTTCCCAGTCCATACCTATATCAAATCATTAACCTACAACAAATGTTGAGTGTCAATGATATCTCAGTAAAACTGGAAAATAAATTTTAAAAAAGTCACCCATACCATGTTCCTCAAAAGATTAAAAATAGGATTATCATATAATCCAGCAATCCTACTTCTGGGTATATTTCCAAAAGAAATGAAAACAGGGGTTTTCACACCCTTGTTCATTGTAGCTTTTTTTTCACAGTAGCCAAGAGGTAGAAGCCATCTAAGTGTCCAGTGATGGATAAATGGATAAAGATAATGTGGGGCTTCCCTGGTGGTGCAGTGGTTGAGAGTCCACCTGCCGATGCAGGGGACGCGGGTTCGTGCCCCGGTCCGGGAAGATCCCACATGCCGTGGAGCGGCTGGGCCCGTGAGCCACAGCCGCTGAGCCTGCGCGTCCAGAGCCTGTGCTCCACAACGGGAGAGGCCACAACAGTGAGAGGCCCGCGTACAGCAAAAAAAAAAAAAAAAAAAAAAAAAAAAGATAATGTGGTCTATACACATACAGTGGAATATGATTCAGCCTTTAAAAAGGAAGAAATATGGACACCTGCTACAACAGGTATGAACCTTGGGGACATTATGCTAAGTGAAATAAACCAGTCACAAAAGACAAATGCTATAAATTTTACTGATACGTGATGTCTAGTGCAGTCAGACTCAGAAAGAGAAAGTAGAACGGTGGTTGCCAGGGTTCGAGCCTCAGGGAGGGAGAATGGAGGGGTTGTCGTTTAATGGGTATAGAGTTTCTGTTTTGCAAGATGATAAACTTCGGAAGACTGCTTGCACAGCAATATGAACGTACCTAGCAGTAAGTACTGAGCTGTGCCCCTCGAAATGGTTAAGGTGATACATTTTATGTTACATGTTTTTTGTTTTCTTTTTCACCACAATCAAAAAAAAGCACATATGCCCCAACTTTATATGCATTTCTGTGGCTGTAAAAATATTTGAAAATAATTTTATAGTTTAGCTTTGGAAGCTCTTTGGATTCCAGGAACTCATTTGATTTGCTGCTGGCCTTGATTTCTCCACAAACATCGTACATTCTTAGGAATCTTGGGGATTCTTCCAAAGTGAGAGAATGTAATGTGACCTCCAAATTGTTTTCAAGCACAGTGACATGTCTTAAAATGCTAAATTTAACAACGGATGAAACTGACATTTAGCAGAAATTTAAGTACACATTTACTATTTTAAAATTTGGTGTTTTTTTTTTGTATTTTGGAGCCAAGTGCCCTTCCCCTTCCCCAGACTTCAAGGACTGTAATGAACTGGAGGCCCCTTGCCCGCAGGGTCTCCCAGGGAAGCTGTCCCTGCACAGATGAAAGGCATGCCGCCCTTCTGTCCTCCCCGCTCCCAATGCCAAGTCTCGGCCGGGACCCAAGAGAGGACTTCTGGGAGGAGACAGAACCCAAGAGAATAGGGCAGCGCAGGCATTGCTGTAAGTTAGAGAGGAGGCCAGAGAAAGTGGATCACAGAGAGGAGGGGGGCGGGGGGAGGGAGCTGGGTGCAGGTGCTGAGGGGGGGCAAGGGCACACCCCCACACAGGGGTCAGAGGGGCCCAGCTATGGACCCACAGAGGCTGAGTGCAGAGCTCTAGACTGAGCCCGGGGCCACGGGGAGCCCTACCTGGCAGGCTCTAGGCCGAGTGAGTGACAGCGGTGTGCCAAGAGGTCTGGACTGGCCAGTTGTGAGAGGCCTGGAGGGGGCCGGCTGAGAGTCATTCACAGGCAGCAGGTTCTGTTCCCAGCTTCCCCCTGCCAGGCCAATCTCGACGCCCCCGCCTTCCCCATTTAGTCAGAGAGCATTAAATACAAGTTTAAAACCGAGGCCCGCAGTAAAGCACGTGGGCCCTGGAGCCAGACCACCGAGTTCCAATCCTGGCTACACTACTACAGTGAGACCTGCTGTGTGACTGTGGGCAAGTAACTCAGCCTCTCTGAGCCTCATTTGCCTAATCTGTAAAGTGGGGCAATGGTAGTGGGGCACATCATAGCATGGCTATGAGTAGAGCTCACTGATGTCAGCAGAGGCACTTTTCTGTGCTGAGAACTTCGGGAACATCCTCTCACTAGTCCTCACAGGAGCCAGGGGCCATTCCCATCATCCTCCTTTTATGGACGAGGAAGCCACAGACCGAGGCCCTACTATGTGCGGGCCATGCCTCATCGTCCTTGGTCCTCACCACGACTCCGGGACAAAGGGCTGGGGTTATGTCTGCTTTGTAGACAAGTTGCTGCAAAGGCATTTTGACAAAGTCACCCACTCCTAGCATGGCCCCCAATCTCCCTGGGAGGACAGAGAAAAAGAGAAACAAGTGGAGAAAAACAGAAGCAGAGAGACAGACAGGAAGTCAGAAAGAGAAAATACAGAGACAGAGGGAACGTTCTAGACCCTGACTGAGCTGGGGGCAGAGCGAAGTGGAATGTTGCTCCCTGCCAGTTCTCCCCAGGGACCCCTTGTGCGGGGCCGGGGAGAGACTGCAGGTCCCTTGAGGCAACCCAAGGTGGCCCAGAGTGGTCTTGGGCCAAAGCCTAGGTGGGCAGGGCAGGCACACAGCTGCTGACTGGTGTCCCTAAGGTGCCCTGTGGGCATGGGGTTCCCGACAGTGGCCGAGCAGGCCTGCCAGGAGGAGCTCAGGGGTCCCCTTTCTCTGAGGCCTCCCCAGAGCTGCAGTCACTTATGCCCCTCAGCCCCAGCACCTGTGGGTGAAAACTGCCCCTTCCCAAAGCGGAAAAATGAGGCAAGGCAAGTGGAAAACCAAGAGACCTGGGTTTTGAAAGATGAGGGTTGGGAATCCAGAGTCTTGGGCCCAGATCTCTGCCCCAGCCTCTCGGAGCAACCAAGGGCACCCCCTTTCCATGGAGGGTAGACATGTTCCGAGTGGACTTCCTGGAAGAGGTGGCACCAGGCTGGACTTGAAGGAGCAGGGCTGGGGCTGGGAGGTGCGGGCAAAGGGGCCAGGCACAGCTCTCAGGGCACCCCCTGAGCAGATGTGGTCCAGAACTGGGGGGGCACGGCGTGATTCTGAGGAGACCCTGAACTCCAGAACCCTGGCTGAGCCTCTGCCAGCTCCCAGGCGAGAGGCATGACTATGGGCAGGACAGGGGACTCGGCCTGGGGCCAGCACAGCGGGAGCCACAACATAAACTTGTCGTGGCTTCTGGCGCCACCGCCTCCCTGCTGCAGCTCTGGACAGGCCCTGGCTGGGCTGACAGACACCAGGAGCCTTGGAGCCACGGTGAGGTGCGGGGGTGGACGGCTGGCGGAGGGGGGTGGGACAGGTTGGGGAGGCGGCTCCTGGAGGGCTCCAGCACACCCTTCACCCCTGCTCAAAGGGCTCTCCACGCCGCCACGTCAGCTTCTCCACTTTCACAGCTTCGGTGCTCGGTGGTGGGTGTTACCGAGTCCGAGCTCGTACTGCTCACTGCAGGGCAGGCCGCTAAATCAAGAGATGAGTTGCTGGGGCAAGGAACAGCGACTTTATTCCCAAAGCAGCAGACTGAGAGGATGGGAGACTCGAGTCCCAAAGAACCATCTTCCCCAAGTTAGAAATCAGGCTTCTTTTTCTTTTTTTTTTTTTGCGGTATGCGGATCTCTCACTGCTGTGGCCTCTCCCGTTGCGGAGCACAGGCTCCGGACACGCAGGCTCAGCGGCCATGGCTCACAGGCCCAGCCGCTCCACGGCACGTGGGATCTTCCCGGACCGGGGCACGAACCCGTGTCCCCTGCATCGGCAGGCGGACTCTCAACCACTGCGCCACCAGGGAAGCCCCAGACTTCTCTTATACTAAAAGGGAAGGAGGTGAAGTCCTGGTTCCGGCCAGACTGCAAAGGGGGTGTGTTAATTTCTTCCTTCCTGCAGTCATCCACAGGTGGGCCTGGTCAGGATGTTCCCTGTGAGCTAATCAAAGGTATTTTAGCTTAACGCTCATTACCTGGGAGGCAGGGTTCCCAGAGATGGGCCATTATGTATAATATAAGCGTATAGGGAACATCTCTTTAGTGATTAACTTGTAATAGAATACAAAGGCCCTTTCCTATTACCTGGGCACTTGGGACCCTGGCCTCTGGGCACCCTTTAGCCCTCAGCTCACCGGGGTCTCCCTGCCCTACTTGCCCTCAGCAGGACCTCCACTGTCCCTCCTAGCATCCCTGGGACCTTCTGTGTGACTGTCCCCTCCCTCCCCTGCTGGTCTCCACCCATGTCTCTCTGGCCTGTGCCTGAGTGAGGGGCAGCCAGGCTGATGGCGTGCTCAGTACAGAAGGACCAGGCCTCCCAGGGCAGCAGACAGCTCACCACCCCCCAAGCTCCCCAGGGGCAGAGGCCTCTGTCTGTTCCCTGCTGTGGCCACAGTGGCACACAGTGACAGATATTGCTGAATAAACATGGACTCCTTTTCTTACAGTAAAATGCACATTTTTTAAAAAAATTTATTTTTGGCTGCGTTGGGTCTTTGTTGCTGCGCGTGAGGGCTTTCTCCAGTTGTGGCAAGCGGGGGCTACTCTTTGTTGCGGTGCACGGGCTTCTCATTGTGGTGGCTTCTCTTGTTGCGGAGCACGGGCTCTAGGCGCACGGGCTTCAGTAGTTGTGGTGCACAGGCTTAGCTGCTCTGCGGGATCTTCCTGGACCAGGACTCGAACCCGTGTCCCCTGCATTGGCAGGCGGATTCTTAACCACTGCGCCACCAGGGAAGCCCAAATGCACACATCTTAAGTGAACAGCTTGATGGATTTTTACACAGGTATACCCCCGGGTAACCATCCCCCAGATGGAGATCTAGAACATTTGCAGCCTCCAGCAGACTTTCTCGTGCCCCAGTCCGGGGACAACCTCTACCCCAGCTTGATCACCCTGGTTAGTCTTGCCTGGTTCTGATCTCCCTATGGATGGGATCACACAGTGCAGATTCCTCCACGTCAGGCTTCTCTCAGTGTAATAAAGTCCAGGACAGTCACCCACGGGGTTGCCTGGGTCAACTCTCCACACTTCATCATTGCTGAATAGCATTCCACAGTGCGGATGGAGCTCCCACAATGCCCTTCGCCCATGGACGGACCTCTGTACTGTGTCCAGTTTGGGCCTGTTATGAATACGGCTGCCATGAGCATTCTCGGATATGACTTCTGCTGGACGAGAGCGCAAGTTTCTCTCTATAAATACCATGAGCAGAACTGCTGGGTCCCAGGGGGACATGAGGACACTGAGTCCTAAGCAGGTAAGTTCTTGCTGTCCCTCTGTGGGCACGTCGCACCTGTCCCCACCCTCTCCGCAGTGGACCCACCGTGTTGCACCGCCCAATAGCAGAAACTCTAGATCCTTTGGTCTTATTTGGGAGAGCTGGACAGCTGTCCTGACCTCACTCCTGCCATCCCTGTGGGCCCAGGGGCCCCTTTCACAGCAGAAGGGGCCACTGGCTTGGGCAGCAAGGAGAGAGCCCTCTCCCCTAAGAGGGCACAGAACTTTCTTCCTGCAGGCTGGGAATGCTTCCCATGGCACTTTGGGATCGCCTACTTGGGGTCTGTCCCTCTGTTTTGGCCACCTTGTTCCCATAGGACAGCGGGCTGTGGTCAAGCCGTTCCTGTCCCTGGTGCCCAGCACGCAGCCCAGGCAGCCGGGGATGCACAGAAAGGTGGGTTGGGAGAGAACAGCCTGAGATCAATGTCCCCACCTTGGGGACTGAGCCTGGAGGTACAGGCTTGAGGTCCAGTCTGCCTGCAGCTTTTAACTCCTTGGGCCTTTGCTGTGGGCTTGGCATCCCTCCGGGGTCCAGGTGGCATTGAGAACCTGCTCTTCCCTTCACCCCGCCAACTGCGCCTTAGACGTAAATCAGCCCAGCTGGGGACAACCACAGCCATATTGGCCACGCTCCCCAGGCCCCAGGAGTCCACCTCCCAAATGGCCCAAGCTGGAGCAGGTCCACGGTGGGAAGAGAAGGGGTCTCCTGCCCTGTCGAGGCAGAGGAGGCCTCCAGTCAATGTCTCTGACGTTCTCAGAGACTCCTCAGGGGCCTGGTGGCTGGGCAGAAGGGCCAAGCTGTGGCCCTGGGACGGCGGGCGGTCAGGCTCCGTGAGCAGAGGTGCTGTCTCCCACCCTGCCCTTGGCCCTCTGCCCAGATCCAGGTTCCTCTCTTCCCAGAACTTCATCCCCCTGAGTGGTGTTACGTGCTTTGCCCTCATTAACCTCCGGAACCTTCCAGAGGGAAGTGGAAATGCCCAGCCTCATCCTCCCACTGAAGGAAGCTGGGGGGGGGGGAGCGGGGAGGAGGACGGGGGACCACCCTGGCTGCTGCCCAGATCAGAGGCAGGGTAGGGGAGCTGACCACCCCGCCTTCCCCCCAGGGGTCCTGCAGACCCCTCTGCTCCCCTCCAGCGGAGTTCTGAGACCCCTCCCGGGCCACCCCTGCTGGATTCCCATCCTGTGTTTTCTACCCTGGTGGCACCTACCACAACCCCCATTTCTTCATCTGTAAGATGAGGCTAACCATGGGATTGCCCCAAGGATATGGGGGTTCACGCACGTGAATTGTTCAGGCCCGTTCCTGGTGCCCAGTGGGTGCTGGACGAGGACCAGCCCCTCCCGAGGCACGGTGCCCTCTGCGCGTGGCCTTCGCTCTCTTGGGCTGGCGTGACTGGGTGGGGTGCAGAGATTGAGGCAGGGGGGTCTCTGCTCCCCACCTGTCTCTCTCAGTCCTTTCAGCCCACGAGGGATGGTTGCAGAGGCAGCCTCGTGGGCAGCCAGGAGGGCAAAAGGAAGAGCGTTTGCGAACCCTGAGTCATCAGAATGACACCGGAACCTCGGGCATGACTCTGGGCAGCTCAAACCCGCCTAGCAAGCGACACGGCTCCCACCACACCACGTTCCCAGCAACCCTGAAAGTCCCCAGGGCCACCAGCGAGCAGCCTGCACCTGGGCCTGGGCTTAACCAACGGGGCCTGGGAGGGTGGAGGAGGCCACCCCCGCTGCCTGGACTGTCCTCCTAGGAGGGGCCTCCCAACAGAGTGGCCAGGACCCTGGAGAGACCCCTCTCTCAGGTCACACTCTTGCATCTTTGTGTCCCAGGTGGAAACGTCCCCCGGGGAGCTTAGGCTGATGGAGTCGGACCCAGAAGCAGCCCACCCCCCCAGACTCCAGATGAGCTGATTCCTTCCTCTCCCGGGCCTCAGAGCCCCTCCTGCCTGCCTGGCTTCCAGCACCGCCGAGATCTTCAGACTCTACTGTGTGAGCCAGCATTCCCAGGAGAGCCCCAGATCCATGCCAAAGAGGGGGTGCAAACACACACTTGTGGGGAAAGGGGGGCGGAACAGTCCCCTGGGGCCACCTGGGCTCCCGCCGCAGGGGACAACCGGGTGTCTGGAGAGGAGCCAGGGCATGGAGATGGGGAGCCTGGAGGCTGCAAAGGGCATTGGGGGAGGGGCCCGGGGTGACCCCTCTGTACCTGCCGGTGGGGTGATGGGCTGTGAACGGTCCCCATCCCTGACACACATAGTCTTTCTCCCTCGTCCTTCTGCTTCCCTTTTGCCCTTTTCCTCTACTGAGCCCAAACCTGGAACAGGAGCCAGTTTTCTGATCTTATCTTGTGTCCACCTCTCAGCTCAGACGGCTTCCCCCCAGGGAGTGAGAGAGTTCCCATGGCTTGTCAGAGTTAAAAACAGAGACAAAAGACTGTAGTCAGAGGCAGAGAAACATAAGAGGGGAGGTTACAGAGAGAGAGCGAGAGAGCGAGAGCGCGAGAGCGCGAGAGAGCGAGAGAGCGAGAGAGCGAGAGAGCGAGAGAGCGCCAGAAAAACGGGCAGAAAGGCAGAGGGATACAGCAGGTCCTCTGCCCTGATCTGTTGGTCCATTTATCAGGTTGACATCAGGTGACATGTGGCGCCACTTCATGGCTCGAGGCCATCGTCCCTGAGTCTGTTTTCCTCAGGCTTGTGTGCCTGAGAGCTGGAGGGCTGAGTGGGTTGATGTGCCGCACCCTGTGGTCAGTGTCGCCCCACCAGGCCCTGCTCCCGGCAGCAGTGTCAGCGCTCTCCGTCCCATGATGGCCCCCTTGTTATCTCTGTGCAAGTCTACCTCTCACTGATGCAGTCCTTGAGGCCCAGCACTGAAGTCAGTGACTGTCCCGAGTGTGGGAATGAATGAATGAGTGAATGAATGAACACGGAGGGACTGAGTGACCTGAGGACCCTACCGTTCATCTCTTCCATCCTTTTCACGGATGAGAAAATTGAGGAGGGTCAGACAGGATGCCAGGGCTGGGGCCCGGATATGGACCCTCCTAGGGCCCTGGCAGCTCCGGGGCACTGCCCTGCACAGCTCTCCCTGAGAGCAGGTCCCACGACACAGCTCCGGAGCCGAGGCTCCCTCTCTGCTCCATAAGGGTCACCATCAGCAGCTCTATGGGGCCAGCCACCCTGGCTCGGGCCTTCCCTTCCAGCCAGTCCTGGACTCCCAGGCCCCAGAAGAGCCCAGGGAAGCAAGGCCGGGCGCAGCTGAGGTTCCACGGGGAGCCTGGGTTGGTTGGGGGTGGGGCATCCCACCAGCCCCGGGCTGGGCTCTGAGCTTAGCACCGGGCATGTCCCAGGGAGCTGGCTTAAACTTTGTGGCCAGGCTGTGCCTGTCACAGAAAGTGGTGCATGTCCCCCGTGGGGGCCTGTGGTCCAGGACAGAGGTTGATCGGGGTCGTCTTCAGAACTCAACTCGGGGGCTGGAGGACCAGGGAACCAGGAGGGGGTTTGGGGCTGGGGGCAGCTCTAGGTTTGGCTGTGGGGTAACGTGGTGGCCTGAAGGCCCTCTGGGATATCCGGTCAGAGGCAGTCAGGATCGCTGTCCTCCACAACTCAGGGGTCAGCTTCTGCAGAGCTCCCTCTGCACGCCCAACCCTGGCCTCAGGCAGCCCTCCGTCTGGGACAGGACTCTGTGGCCCCTTTCTCTAGTCTGGAGCCCACAAAGGCGGGGAAAGATCTGATTCCACAGGATCAGCACAAAGGCGGCCTGTGCCCCCTCTGTGATGCTGTGATATAAGAAGTAACACACATTCGGTCTTTGTCCGGTTTTGGGGCACAGAGCTCTTAAAACCCCTGCAATTTTCTGAGTGCTGGTGTGAGAGGAGCATCTTCTGTTATCCGTAAGGGGAGCCCCTTTCAACCATGCCTGAGTTTATGCTAATAAGGTGACTCTGGGTGGGCCCCTAGATAGCTTTTTTTTTTTTTTTTAATTTTTTTGGCTGCCCCACGCAGGATCTTCGTTCCCTGACTAGGGATCGAACCCCAGCCCTTGGCAGTGAAAGCGTGGCGTCCTAACCACTGGACCACCAGGGAATTCCCCCTAGATAGCTTTAGGATGGAACCAACCATGTGACTAAAGGGCTGGAACTTTCAGCCCCATCCCCCCACTCTTCCTAAGCAGCCTCCAGGGAGGGCACTGGGGTTGGTTCAATCATCAATGGCCAATGATTTAATCAATTGTGCCTATGTCATGGAAACTCCATAAAGACCCTAGACAATGGGGTTTGGAGAACTTCCGGGTGGATGAACACACAGAGGTGCTGGTGCACCCAGAGAGGGCATGGGAGCTCAGCACCCCTCCCCCCATACCTCGCCCTGTGCATCTCTTCTAGCTGGCTGTTCCTGAGTTGTATCCTTTATAATAATCTAGTAATAGTAAGTGAACTGTTTTCCTGAGTTTTGTGAGCCGTTCTAGTAAATTATGGAACCTGAGGAGGGGGTCATGGGAATAAGCTCTTTGTAACCAAGTTGAATAGACGTGCGGGTGCCCCATACTTATTCCTGGCATCTAGGTGGGGGCGATCTTGTGGGACTGAGCCCTTTACCTGTGGGGTCTGCACTAACTCCAGGGAATTAGTGTCAGAATTGAATTCAATTGCAGGACACCCAGTTGGTGTCCAGAGAGCTGGAGAATTGGTTGGTGTGAGAAAAAGCCACCCATTTGAGGAGCTCCTTGGTGGCCTAGTGGTTAGGATTCGGCGCTGTCACTGCTGTGGCCCGGGTTCAATCCCTGGTCAGGGAACTGAGACCCTGAAAGCCACTTGGCATGGCCAAAATAAAAATAAAAAACAAACAGAAAACCCCCACACATTTGGTGTCAGAAGTGCTGTGAGTAAAAAACAGATCACAGTACCCTCTAAGGCCATTCTTGGCCCCTCTCTGTCCTGCTCTGGACGCAGGTCTAGCTGGCACATGGACCACACCGTCCAGACCCCCCGCCCTCTTGCTTCTGGTTAGGTGTGGTCAGCACGCGATCAGAAGGCCAGAGGAGAAAGGCCGGGGTATTTAGTCCCCCGGCTCCCTCTACCTACAGCCCCCCGCTCCTGCCAGGCAGACCCTTGCCCGTGGCTCCTGCCCACTGGCTCTGCAAACAGCACCAGCCCCTCAGGGACAGGAGTGCTTATGGCCCCATCGGTGCCCTGGGTCCCCTTAATATGCTGCCCAAACCCTTGTAAATGCTGTCAATTGCCCCATTAGACAGCGTGCCATCTGTTTCCTGCCAGTGTCCGACCCATACTGGGTGCTGGTGGAGTGCAGGGCCTTAGAGTTACCCAGTTCAACCTTCGCTTTTACATTAAGGGGAAAACAGGCCCAGAGAGGGTAAGTGATATGTCCAAGGTCACCCAGCCCCAGGGTCGGGGCTCATGGCTGCTCTGGAAAGGCTGTGGAGAGATCAAGGCTTAGCTGGGCAGAGGCTGGAATTCTGTGTGCCCCCCTCCCCTCCCTGCCCCTCCCAGGCTGGTCATGTGACCATTTCCTCCACAGCAAGAGCCAGATGTGTGTGCACCGGCTTAATAAACCCATTAGGGCCATTTGCACCACCCGGACACAGGCACCTGGGCATGCAGCCAGAGCCCTCCTTCCATGCCCCATGCCCCAGGGGGTGAGGCCCTTCACGTAGCAAGGGGCATCCCCTGGCCTCCTCGCGGTCCCTCACCCCACCCTCCAGTTGTCCCCAACCTGCCCACCCAGCAGTCACCGTGGTTTCCAGGCCCTTGTACACGCTGCTGATCCTGCCTGGGTCCCCTTCCCGGGTCCACCTGTCACAGTGCGGCCCCTCCTCCAAGGCCACGCCTGCTCAGGAAGCCTCCTCCGGCCCTCAAACCTCTGCACTCCCTCCATCCCTTGTGCTGGCTGGTTTCCCCTCCTCTCCCACACAGCGGTGGGTGACCTGAGGACAGAACCTTGCTGGGTCATCTTGGCCCCAGGGGGCCTGGCCTGGAGTGGATGACGACAGGTGCTTGGTGCCCCGCATTAGGTTCGGGGCCCGAGCCTGAGCCCAGGCATCTCCAGGGGCTGCAGCTTCTCACGCATTTCCACACCCCCACCCCGGCGTGAGCACAGAGGTGGGGGTGAAGCCTAGAAGCTCTAAGTCCTCCAGCCAGGAGGCGGGGCCAGATGGAGGGAGACCACAAAGGGGAGGGGGGGACTTGCCTGGTGGTCCGGTGGTTAAGATTCCACGCTCCCAACGCAGGGAGCCCCGGTTCGACCCTGGGTCAGGGAACTAGATCCCGCATGCAGCAACTAAGCCCGCACGCGGCAACGAAGATCCCGTGTGCCGCAGCTGAGACCTGGGGCAGCCAAATAAATAAATATTAAAAAAAAAGAAGAAGAAGAGGAGGTGGGGGCGGGGGTGGCGCCAGCAAGCGCCAGACGCGCAGGGCAGGTGGGCACGACCACCCCCTTGGTTCGGCTCCATCGGGCCCAGGGGGACCACTGGAATCACCCCCACTTTACAGACAGGGCCATTGAGGCCAGAAGAGAGGCTTGCCCTGCCCCAATGGCTCAGCTGGCCTAGGACCCTGGGCTTCACCCCCGGTTGCTGTATCTTCCCAAGAGGAGCTGGGGACAGGGATGCAGGGAGACTGCCCAGGTGTACAATGACACAGCCATTCAGGGGGCTGTCCCCAATAATGGGGACATTTATTTCTGACAGGGACAGGCCCAAGCTTTGGACTAAGGACACCCTCCCCCCCTTCCTTATTTGGAAACACTCTCTCCCAGGGCTCTGAAGCAGCAGGGTGAGCCCCCAGCCCATGCTCTGCAGCCTGGACCAGGGGCGAGGCAGAGGGGCAGATGGGGGCCCCCTGGAGCCTCTCAGGAGCCCCCCTCGGCTGAAGGGCTGAACATGTGGTGGGTGTTATATCTTCTCATGCACGCCAGCTCCCCTGGGCCAGAGATGGACGTGCTCCCACAGGTGTCATAGCTGGGGGGGAGGGGGGAGGGGAGGAGAGATGGAAAGAATGAAGAATGCAGGGCCTCATGGAAATCCGATGGCTATTGCCTAGAGGTTGGAGCGCTACTCCTCTAAACCTCACAAATCCAGCTCTGTCTCCCTGCCCTTTGTCATCACCCCACCGCAATGCTCCCCTCCCCCACTCCCCACACCCAGGATGCCTCTAAAACACCATCTGCCTGTTTCCCCTGATCACAGCTGGCCACTGGCGCTCTCTGGCTTTCAGCATACAGCCCGTTTCCTCAGCTGGGATCAAGGCCCAGGCCTTCCTGGCAACTCTTCTGCCCCCAGACCCTCCCCCTCCTCTCCAAATCCTCGTCGGGGACCAGACGTCCCTTTCCTCCAGGAAGCCTGGTGGACACCCCCTCCCCACCAGGCCCCAGATGAAGCCTTGAGCGCTCAAGTCAAAGCTCAGCGCTTAGATTAAAAGCAATTCACCTCCACCTGGATGTCTTCCACCTGGAACATCTGCTCTGCGCTCCCACTCGCAATTCCAGCTCTTGCCACCAGGGGGCAGATGGTGAGCACTCAGAAAATGTGGCCCCCCACCCCCCCAACCCCTCAGCAGGCGTCAGGCAGAGGGACAAGAGAGGGAGGGGTTAATGCACACACCACCCCCACCTAGAGGTTCTAGAACCTTGGGGATCCCTTGATCAATAATTGTTAGCCCTATTCGGCCTTCAGGGAAAACCCTTCCAGCAGAACAAGCTGGGCTGGGGGCCTGGGCTGGGGGCCTGGGCTGGGGGCTTGGGCCGGGCCGTGGGGAAAGGATAGAGGTGGCCCAGGAGAGGGACTCCACCCCTCCCAGGGCAGTCCCGACCCTCTCCACTTACCAGGTGTAGATGAGCAGGGTGAGGAGGGTGGTGAGGACGACGGCCAGCAGGACCGACAGGATGGCAACGATGACCACGGCGCCCGCGCTCTGGGGCCCTGGGGCAGCCTGGAGTGCCTCGGCTGAGGGTGTGAGGGGGCCCACAGGCAGGTGGGGCGAGAAGGGAGGAAAGAGATCTGACCTGAGAAGGGGGGCCTGGAACAGCCTCCAGACCAACCACCTCTCACCGCAGCCCCAGGGGGGCGGGGCTTGCAGGCGGCCTGGGGAGGGGCACCTGCAGACAGCAGGATGGTAACGGTGGCTCTGACTGACTGGGGGCTGGCCCATTCCTCCCCACCCACCCCCAGTCCTCAGGAGCCCCCAGCCCTAGAGTCTGAGCTGCACACCTGGCCCCATACCTTGCTGCAGGTGGGTCTCACTGGACCACTCTGTCTCAGCCATGGGTCCCCTGTCTCTCACCACCAGAAATTTCACTCTGAACAGGAGACCCAGCATTGGGGGTGGGGGGGTCCCCAGGACCTGAAACCCTCCAACCCTGGTGCCTGTCAGTCTCTCCCCCTGACTCCCAGGGCCTGGGGGGAACAGCCTAGAGCTAAAAGCACAGTCTTAGAGTCCACCGGAAGGGGCTCCATCCCAGCTGTGACTGGGATGTCTCAGCTGTGTGGCCTTGGGTGCATCCCTTGCCTTCTCTGCGACCCTTAGGGTCCTCTCTTGGGAAATGTGTGTGGAGCGGACTAGATGCCTCAGCACAGAACATCAGTGAATCAAGCCCTGAATGAGGAGAGATGGGGCCAGGGCCCACCACTCTGCCTGGATGGGGAGATTCCACCCACATGGTCCACATGGCCCATGGGGGCGGGGGCTCAAGTTGGGGGCCCTCTGCTCAAGAAGACGGAAGAATTCACCGCGGACTCCCGGGCCCCAGCCCCCTTCTCCTAATGGCAGAACTGGAGCCAGGAACCCAGGCACTCAGCTGGGAGCCATCCAGGCTCAGGTCTGGACACAGGCAGGAGCCCTCCCACCCCAGCGCGGGGCTGGCCGCTCACCGGTAGGGGCCCGGGCCCGGCAGGGGGTGTTGGCAGCCTCTTGTCATCGGGGAGCAGCGGGTATCGTTGGCGACACGGAGGACCCGGAGCTCGTTGCTGGGCTGGCCGCCCGGGTAGAGTGCTCAGCTGGTCCTCAGCGTGACGTAGTAGCCCCTCTGGGGCAAGTTGGCAGGGACCGGGGTGTCCTCCACCTTCTGTGGGGCAGTGAAGCTCTGGGTGGCTGAGGGTGGCACCGAGGGTCAGAAGGTGGGGGATGCATGGGCTCTACCCCATCCCGCCAGGCCAGACAGCCTCTGGCCACATCCCCGGCAGCACCTACCCCTGCTCCCTTCAGGCCCGCCTGCCCATTTCACAGAGGGGAAAGCGAGGCCTGCCCCGGCAGCACCCACCATTGCTGTGGGCCAACACCAGCCAGATGGTGTCAAAGTCGGCGACGTTAAGGTGACTGAACTGGCACCGCGGCTGCTCCAGTGTGAAGGTGGGCTGGGTAAGTCTCCCTGCCAGGGTGGCGCCTGAGAGCTGGGGCGCGTAGCTGATGTGCTCTGGGGCCGGTGCGGGCAGAGAGAAGAGGCTCGACAGCATGACCAGGTCCCCGGCGCCTCGTCTTGGGGGGACGGGCTCATGGCCCTGGAAGCCCCCGTCAGTGGGAGGAGTTAGGGCTTTTCCTGGGAGCTCTGGTCAGGCGTTAACCAGGAGTGCTCCTTGGCACTTCCGTGTCCGGCCCCTGGCCCCTGCCTTGGGAGCCTATTAGGGGTGGGCACCGTGGGAGGTCGGGGGGAGGCCTTGCCCCCCTGCGTCACCGGGGTCTCAGTGATGGGCAGGGCCTGGGGAAGGAGGACAGGTGGAGGCACAGGAGACCCTTCCCCAGCTGCATGCACAGTTCTTCTGGGGAAGGCGTCTTAGGTCCTGCTGGGGTGACACTCAGATTTGGGGCAGCCTGAGCCCAAGCCCAAACCCTAGGCCAGGCTCTTGACAGAACCCAGTGACCTTGAGCTCTGACGCTCTGCAGGCCTCAGTTTACCCACCTCTCAAGTACCCCCCCCAGCTCCATCCACATGGTCCAGGTTGGTTTGCTTGATGAGAGGAATGAATGGCTTGGTTGGGGGGGTCGGAGGTGACACAGGAAGACCCTAGGCCCAGAGGTGGGCCTCGAGGAAGTGTCCTGGCTCAGATCCTAGGGCCGCCTCTCCTGCCCACCCAGTGCTCTGCACCTCCCACCCCGTCCCAAGGCTCCCTCCCCTTAGAGAACTTGTCCCCCTCTCAGCCCCTCACAGCCCTGTCTAGCCTTGCTGCTCTGCTTGGAGGGCTCAGAACCCCTAACTCCTCTCCAGGCCCCCTGAGGTGTCCCTCAGCCCCAGATACTGGAGAACAGAAGAAAGATGAGGTGGGCTTTATGGACGTCTCCAGAACCCTCTCCCTCTTTCAGTTCAGTTCAATGCAATTCATTTCCATTTAATTCAGCTCAACCCCGAGGGTTCAGGGCTAGAACCCTCCTCTCTCAGAGCTCCTGGCTCTAACGCTGAGGCCCAGGGCACACGGCATACAGCAGGTACTTAATGTTTGCTTAAAAGAGAGGAAAGACATGGAACAGCAGAGATGGGGGCATGGGGGCTGCATCTCTAAGTCGCTCCAGTTTCAGAGCCTGACAGTGAACAATGCCTGTAGACGCCCTTGGAGAGCTTCTTTTGGGGTAAGTGTTACCCTTGAAGACTTCTTTAAACCTCTCCTTGGGCCGGGGAGGAGGGGAAGGAGGGGAAGGAGGGGAAGGAGGGGAAGGAGGGGAAGGAGGGGAAGGAGGGGAAGGAGGGAGCCATTTGGTGAGAATCAGGCTCAGGAGGCACAGAGATGAGAAGCCCAAAGAGAGGGAGGAAGCATTCCTTGCTCCCAATCTTGGGGCGGGGGGTAGGGGGACAGGTGTCTGTCTTGTGACCTCTTCTGGTGTGCTGTCTCCCCTGACCCACCTGGCACCCAGTCCCCAGACTCGGGGCTCAGGAGGCGGCGGGGGAGGTGGGGTCTGTCTTCCTTAAGCCTGAAGCACAGTGGGCACCCCTGCCCTGCCCGACCCTCACTCACCCAGATTCATCCCCAGATGGAGGCAGGTCAGCAGCGGCAACAGTGCCGTCAGAAGAGAAGACTGTCCCCCGCTGAGCCTCATGGTCAGGCCAAGCGTCCAACTGTCTGTCTGTCCGAGGGTCTGTCTGCAGCATCCGGAGCCCCAGAGGCTCCGCTGTGCGTGCTGGGCTGGGGGAGGCTGCTTCTGGCACCTCCTGCTGCCCCTCCCACGTGCCCCCTTTCTCCCAGACAACTGGTTGGACCGCTTAGGGGCTGAATGTGCTGGGCCCAAGGCTTTGGCATTGCAAGGGAGGGGTCTGAAGAGGAAAACTGCACCCCACCCCCCTCCAGGAGGGCCTGGCTGGGGAGGGGCCACGGAAAGAGGAGCCAGTCCTGGGGTCCAGGCAGCCCCAGGGACAGCCCTGCCGCGCCTTGTGGAATCTCCTCGTCCAAACGGTCCCCCAACCTGGCAACCACGGCTCCCCACGGCCCCCCTCTGCAGAAGGGAGTTATCCTCATTTCTCAGACGAGGCATAGAGCAGGGAAGGGGGCTTGTCCAAGACCACCCAGCCAGCCGGGCCAGACCCAGAACTGGAGCATCACCCCCCAAGGCAAGCCTAGGGGCACCCCCTCCCTGCTGTCCCCCTACCGCCTGGCCCCGGAAGGGGGCTCCCCAACATCACCCTCCCTCCTCTCCTTATCCAGGTGACCTGCCCTCTCTCCTTCTTCCATCTCTGGCCACCGCCAGAGCAGGGCAATCCCTCCTCGAGATGGAAGGTGCCCGGATGGGGCCCAGGGCCGGCGGGCAGAGCGTGTACCGACCACCTCTCACCTGGACTGGAGCAGCAGACCCTCAGGGTGGTCCCCTGCCCCGAGCACCGGCCCCCACCCCCGCCGGCCCAGCTCCATAGCTGACTGGAGCCACCCTCCTAAAACTCAAACTCCTTTGCGGAGCACTTAAAATTTTTTAAAACAATTAATTATAAATATTCTTTAGTTATTAAAACACATTTAATTTATATCTCTATATAATCAAATATATAATCTATTTGATTACCAGCCCACCTGCATTATCTTCCTTTCCCAATATACTTAAATTGCGCAAATTGTTTATTGCAGTGAACTTCGAAAAAGGAAAATATTCCTACCCACACTATGTTATTACCTAGTAGGGTTTTTGTGACCAACTCTTTACTCAGACGAGCTAGTTCCAGACTTTTCAAGATTGAACTTTACTGTATTCACCAGTGACTGACTCAGCCCCCAAGGAACTGGGGGCCAAAAGCAGAGCGGAAAAACTCAGGAAGGCAGACGAGGTCGGGGGAGTTCGGGTGTGCGCCTGGAGAGCCTCAACCAAAAGGCCGCTGAGGGACTTCCCTGGGGGTCCAGTGGTTAAGAATCCGCCTTGCAATGCAGGGGAACTAAGACCCCACGTGCGCCGCATCGAAGAGCCCGCACACCGCAACAAAAAAGATCCCGTGTGCCCAATGCAACCACAAAATAAATAAATATTTTAAAACAAACAAACAAAAAAACACAATAAAACCAAAGGTCACTGGGACCCCTCTTCTAAGGCTTCTCCCCTCTCAGGTGGCTCAGGCCAGGCTCCTCCCGCAGGGCCCTCGCTGCCTTGCAGTAAGTACCCAGCGAACCCTTGTCCTTCAGTCCTACCTACCCCAGGGTCTGGCACCACTAGAAACTGTCCCCTGGTTGGCTTTGGTGCCTCCCCTAATGTCCTCCCAGCACCTGGCATGTACCTCCATCTTAGAATCACTGCAATAAAATGTATTGTTATATCAAGTGCATCCCTGTGCACACCTGGCCCTCCTCCCGCTGGAAGCTCCTCAAGGCAGGAACCGGCCCTCCTTCCTCACGGGGTGGCAGGGAGGAGGGGGTGGGCTCGCAGGGGCTGGCACAGGGCCGTCCGCGAAGCAGCCACTTCAGCGTCTGGCGGTTACCTGGATGGGCTTGAGATGCAGGTCATCCTGAGGTCAACGTTTAGTCATGGGACACGGAGGTCGCACAGGTAGAACGTTAAGCAGGTGTGTGGGCCTCTGAGAGAGCGGGACCAGCGCTCCTGGACCCAGATGTGGAAGAGAGGGGGACACGAGCCGGTCCAGCTGGGGCCCAGCCGGCGAATCCCGGTCAGACCCAGCCCCGGAAAGACTTCTTTATCTCGCCAGCCTGTTATTACAGAAATGGTCACACCTAGGAAAGTTGAAAATATATAGTACGAAGAATGCCCATACATATAGCCTCCACCCAGATTCAACAATTGTAAACATTTTGCTGTATTTGCTCTCAAGCCTCTCCCTCCCATATATATATATATTTACTATATATACACACACACTATGTTACTCTATACCAATATATACTTATATGTATATATAATACATATACGTATATGTAAATATATGTATACTTACAAAACGTATGTATATATAATATATACTTATAATACACATATATTTTGTAATATAATGTATATTGATAAGTATATAGATTTACTTTTTTCCCCTCTTTTTGTCTTTTGAAAGGCAGTTGAAAGCAGACATCATAACATGGGAAGAGCTGCTTCCTTCTGAAAGTACATTCTTGCCCATCGACTCATCTCAGATCCCCAGAAGCGGGCAGGGCAGGCACGATTGTTAATCTCATAATACAGATGAGAAAACCAGGCCTCCACGGGGAGAGGAACTTTCTCAGCCCCGTGGACGGTCAGTGGCAGGGCTGGAAACCAACCCTCGGTCTTCTAATACCCAGGCAGGACTCTCTCTCTTTCCCCTTTTCATCTGTGTTTAATTGGGAGGCCTTGCAGGAGCAAAGGATTACGTTTCCTTCTCAGTTTTTCTGGCACCCTTCATTACTGCTCTGCACAAGGTCCTGTTTTTATTTTTTAATTTTTTTCTCTTCGCGCCCATCTCTATCCCACTCCTGCCCTCCCCGCCCAGGCATCCAGTCTCCTTAGTTTGGTACGCGTCCTTGTATCAGTTACCTATGGCTACTCTGATGTATATTATAGTCTTTGTCTGTGGTAGGGCAGCCCACAGCTCCTAAAGGAGCATCCTTTGTTCCCTGAAATAGCTCCAGGGTGATAAAGGTGAAATGCCTGTTTTTTGTTTTTTATAACAAGCCCCTTTCAACCACACCTGAGTTTCTGTTGATGTGGTGATTTTGGAAATCCCCTAGATAACCACAGGAAGGGGGTGGCTGGTTGCCAGGGGAACCAGCCACCTGATTAGAGGGTTAGAACTTTCAGCTGCATCCCCCCCACCTCTGGGAAGGGGAGAGGGGCTGGAGGTTAGATTAATCATCTACGGCCAATGGGTTAATCAATCATGCTTACGTAACGAAGCCTCCAAAAAAAACCCCAATACTGAAAAAAACCTAAAATACTGAAAAATCAGTCCTTTCCCTACTGATGTGAAATGCTATTTTTAATCACACACCACAGACGGAGGCAATCTTCAGTGTCCCCTCTCAGCTTGATCTGAGACAAGTTCCCTTGGGTACCAGGGGTGTCCATACCCACAGCCCACTTGGGGCCCCAGCTGGCTCCGTTTGTCCCCCCAGGCCCAGGTATGAGGGCTCCTTCCCAGACCCACAGGGCTTGAGGAGTCCCTCCTGGTCCTGCATTCAACCAGGGCTGCTGCATGTGGCCTAGAGAGAGACCAGGGGATGAGAAGAGAGTGGGACCAGGATGCCCAGAGGGGCCAGGAAGGGCTGGGGGTGGTGGTGAGTGGGACATACCAAGCCCTGGGGAATAGTCTATTCCCAAGGACCTACCTGGCTGTGTACCTTTGGGGTGACTCATGGGACAGGGTGGGGTTCCAAACAACCCCCCCCACCCGACACACACACAGGGCAGCCAGGTAATGCTCCCAAAGGCCCACCCAGCCCTGTGTTACCACACAAGGCCCCAGCTCCATGGCAAGCATCACACCTTGCCCCGAGGAGGCGCACAGGGAGAAGCTCTGGGCTCACCCTCCCCAGCAGAGTGAGACACCAGATCTGCAGCCTGGGGTTTCAGGCAGAGAGGGAGAGGGCAGGTGACCTAGTCCCTTCCCCTGCCACCAGCTTGACCTCGGGGCCACTCACCAGACCCTAACAGACACCCGTCTGTGCTAATTTCAAGGGGAAAAGACCTTACAGTTCACTGACCCCACCCTGCCCCAAATCTTTCTACTGCACAGTGGCCCAGCCCCTTCCAGGTCTGCTTGTATACCCCTCATGACAGGCAGCTCACCACCTCTCCTGTTTAGTTAAAGCATCGTAAACCCAGAATCATAAACCAGAAAGCTCTTTTGGTAGAATGCCCCCTTGGAGTGAAATCTCACAATTTAGGGCCAAGAGGCAGCCACCGTGGCTCTTCCTTGATGCATGCAAGCCTGGGACCAGTGGTGGAGGCCGAAAAGGGAGGGCCTGGACGCGGCTGCAGTGGCCTCTGGCTTCTCCACAGGGAGGGGAGGAGAAGGCCCGGAAAGCTGGGTCAAGGGGCCAGCGTGATGGCCCTTCCTGCCTCCAAGCCTCTGCACACGCTGCTGCCCGTCAGCTCTCATCACTGACCCCTGCCCTGTGCACTCCGCCTCCGTCACCGCTCATGTCCACAGCACCGTGATGGTGGGGGGGTGGATTAGCCTGCGCCAGCTAAAGGGCCCCAGACCAGGCTGCTTAAACAGCACTTCCTCACAGTTCTGGAGGCTGGAAGGCCAGGATCACATCAGCAGTGTTGGTTTCTTCTGGGGCCTCTCTCCTTGGCTGGCACACGGCCGCCCTCTTGCTGCCTCTTCACATGGTCTGTCCTCTGCAGCATCCCTGGTGTCTCTGTGTCCCAATCTCTTCTTATAAGGACACCAGTCAGACTGGATTACGTCCCACCCTCAAGAACTTACTTAATGACCTCTCAACTTCGTTACCTCTTTAAAGACCCTCTCTCCAAATACAGTCACATTCTGAGGCACTGGGGGTTAGGGCTTCAACACAGGAATTGTGAGGAACACGGTTCTGTCTATAACAATGTGTGTGCCTGGAGACTGGCCACCTTCCTGGGCATGAGAGATGATTGCCATTCTGACTGCCCAGCTCCTGCAACACCCATATTATGTCGGGGACATGGCTTTCTTGCTGCCATGTCCCCCGGCCAGCGCTAGCCATATGATGTCTTTGTAAGAATCACAAAAAGGTGTCTCTTCTCTGCATGGACTCGGCCCCCTCACCCCACCCAGGAACCCCACCTGTGGCGGAGCCTGAGTCTGCACCTCCCACTGTAGCAGCCAGAGGGCGGGACGTGCCAGGCTCCTGGGCAGCCAGGGTACCCACCGGTCACACACCCGCACCGGGCAAAGCAGCATGTGCCCTGGCCAGCCGATTGCAGTCGGTGTGAAGACGCCTTTTATAAAGCATTCAGGCAACAAATATTTATTAAGCAGCTACTGGGAGCCGGGCACTGTGCTCGCTGTAGGAGTACCCTGGTGAGCAAAGCAGACGCGATCCCTGCCCTCCTGGAGTTTACAGTTTAGTGGAGGAGACGCAAAAGCTCACCGTTTTAAATGTCTAATTACAAAATGGAAAGAAAATGTGCCGAGAAAGAAAAGAACACAGCTCTAGGAGAGCTGAGAGAGTCAGGAAGGGCTTCCTTGAAGAAGCGACAGTGAAGCTGAGGAATGATCTAGAGGAAGGGGAGCGAAGTGGAGGAATGGTCTACATTGAGGGAAAAGCAAGTGCAAAGGCCCTGTGGCATGGGGGCTAACGGAGGGTGTGTGTGGCATGAATTCAGGCAGCAAGGGGTGGATCATGGGGCCTCAGGACTGAGGTGATGAATCTGGATTCTGTTCTTGCAGCAGGAAGTCCCTCTGAGAGTTGTGAGCAAGGGTGTGACACCATTAGGTGTATAATCTGGTCCCTCGGGATGCTGGGAGGAGAATGCAGGTGGGGATCAGGGACGCTGGTACCGGGAGACCAGCAAAGGGGCAGCTGCTGACACCCCGGCAAGAGACCAGGGTGGCCGGCCTGGGGACTGCCGGGATGATGGAGTGACACGGGTGGTTCAGAGATACAGAGGAGTAAAGTGAACACAGAGGGTGAGAGGGAGGGAGGGATGCTGCCCGGTTGCCTGGTTTCCATCCTGATTCCTTCGATTTCTGGCCTGATGAGTCATTTTCGAGTCATCGCCCCCACAACCGTTGCTGTTTTTTCCTTTTTAACAATGAGCTTGTTTTCAGCCACTGAGCCATTATGTTATGGGCCAGTGGATTTGGAGGCACTTCCCCAAATACAGCCCTGGAGAAAATTTAAAACATTATTTAATGAAAAATTCTCCACAATGTGGTTCTCACTAAGCACCCTGCTCAAGGCTGTCACGAGCTGACCCTCTGGCTCCCAGAGGGCTGGCGTCTGGCTCATGGCACGGCTCCCCGGGGGCCAGCGTGACGGTGCCTGTGTTGGCGATGACTGGTCCCGCCAGCCACCCCTTCTCCCTGTGGACTCTGTGGCGCCTGGGCACACCTGTCAGCACAGCCCTGGGGCAGCACGCCCACAGCTGGGCAGGCTCACAGGGTGGCCTCCCGCTGACCAGGGTTGGCTTCCATCTTTGTAAAATATTAACAATTTGTGGACTTCCCTGGTGGCGCAGTGGTTAAGAATCCACCTGCCAATGCAGGGACACTGGTTCGAGCCCTGGTCTGGGATGATCCCACATGCCGCGGAGCAACAAACAAATAAACAAATAAAATAAATTAATTAAAAAACAAACAATTTGTTAGTGTATTTGTGGATTCACCGACCTAAGATGATGTTCCCAGAACCCCCTTTTCTGGGGATCTGCTCTAAAGCTGGGGTGATAGAACCACTTTCAGAACGTAAAGGGCCCCATTTTGCATTCATACCCGTCCCCACATCAGAAACTCAAGCACAGGGACTTCCTTGGTGGCACAGTGGTTAAGAATTCGCCTGCCAACACCAGGGACACGGGTTCGTAGCCCTGGTCCAGGAAGATCCCATATGCCGCGGAGCGACTAAGCCTGCACGCCACAACTACTGAGCCCGAGTGCCACAACTACTGAAGCCCATGCACCTAAAGCCTGTGCTCTGCAGCAAGAGAAGACACCACAATGAGAAGCCTGCGCACCGCAACGAAGAGTAGCCCCCGCTCGTCGCAACTAGAGAAAGCCCACGCTCAGCAACGAAGACCTGACGCAGCCAAAAATAAATAAATAATAAATTTATTTTAAAAAACAAGCCTCTTTTTTTAAAAGGAGAGCACAACCTCTCCTCTTGGCTTATCCCCCAAGTCTCAGAAGTGCCTGATTCCTCCAGCCACCTCCTGAATATTTCTAGAATCCAACTCTTCCCCTCCAACCTGCTTCATCTGCTCCAGCTGGGTCAGGGCTGATTCCATCGGCCTGGAGGTCACCCTCCCTCTTACTGGCCTCCTGGCCCCCAGTCCCTGCTGCCACGGTCCCGGGCACCATCCGTGCCACCGTAGGGCAAGACCATTTACACCTGATCTCCCTGAGTCACACCCTCTCCTTCTTTCCTCTGACTTGACTGACTTGCATTTGCCTCCTGAGACTCATCTCAGCCCTAGGAAGTCCCCTTGACCATCAGGTGGGGTCAGTTGCCTCCCCTGGGCTCCCCTGCCCAGTCTTCACTCACCATGTTGCAATGTGTGTCAGAGCCTGTCTCCACGGTTAAGCCCCAGTGGCCCCAATGGGGCGACAGCAGCTCCTCAGAGGGTTCGAAGATGCTGTTCAGAAGTGAGGGGCAGCCCCAGGCCTGCACAGGATGTCGCAGCTCCTGGGACCTGCACAGATTCTGGCACTAAGAACAAGCCACAAAAGGACCCTGGGACAGAAAGAGCCTGGGGCAGTTCCTGCTCCTGGCTGATCCTCCAGCTTTGGGCAGGTTTGTTCATTTTTTCACTCAGCAAACACCAGCGGACCCCTCTTCCTCCCCACCATATCCCTCCTGGCAGGCCCCAAGCTGGGCATCCTGGGCCTCAAGGGCCTCCCTGTCTGGTGTTGGAGCCAGGCCTGGGCAGGACAGTGTGAGACTGGCTCCTCTGGGGGTAGCTGTTGCAGGGGAGGGCACTTTTAACCGTCCTCCAATTCCAAGAATCCAAGAGGGTCCTGGGTTCTACAGTAGCAGAATTTCAAAAGTGGCTGACTGAAGGGGCTGGTTCCCATGGCCAGGTGTCACCCAGGACACCAGGGCCTGAGCTCCTGACTGCATCTCAACCTGCTTCTGTCTGCACCTAGAGCGGGTCTTGTGGCTGGTGGGGATGCAGGCAGGGTGGGGGAGAGACCACAAGGGACCAGGGGTGCATGGGTTTTCAAAGTAGACCCCCCTAAAGTGTTTGCCTGGGAGGGAGCCCTGCTAAACCCACCTGCGTTGGTGGGAGGCTTCCTGGCCCTGCCCCCCACTGTGGGTGGGTTTCCCTGGGCCCGTCAGGAGATGGGGCACCCTCAATGTATAGTTAGGGCTGGCGATCAAGGGCATAGGCTCAGGGCAGCCCCGGGTCTGGTGTCGGGGCCAGGCTGGGCCCTGCGCGTAAATTCTCCTCTTCCAGAACCAGCACAGGCACTGCTAGGATGGAGGAGCCAGACTGCATTTATTCATCTCCAAAAAGCAGGAGCCCCCGCTGGCCACCCTCCTCGGGGGGCCTGCCTGCTGGGAGCCGCGGTCAGACTAGAGGGGCCGGGATTGGGTCCAGGGACACGAGGTGCGGTGACAGTGGACAATGCGCGGCGGGGAGGGTACTGAGCCTGTTTTTCCGTCCAGAAAACGGTGGCGGCTGTGCGGATCAGACGACACATCGTAGATCCTCAAGCGAGAGCGTGA
The DNA here is from genome assembly GCF_964374135.1 of Grampus griseus. Taxonomy (NCBI): domain Eukaryota; kingdom Metazoa; phylum Chordata; class Mammalia; order Artiodactyla; family Delphinidae; genus Grampus; species Grampus griseus. The sequence continues at coordinate 8,263,534 of NC_139008.1, forward strand.
CTGCTCATCCCTCTGGCTTGGCCGAGGTGGGACCTGGAGCCCTGACCTCCAGAGACCCCCCCTGAGTGGCGGTATCTCTACGACATCGGGTCAAGCGGCGGGACTCGCAGCAGTTCATAGGAGTGCGCAAGCGCGGGAACCTGCGGCTGCGTTGGACTGGCGCCCCCTTGTGGCCACAGTGGGAACCACCGGCCTGGCGGGCGGGCGGACGGACACTGCTGAGTTAAGTGTATCCTCCTGGGTGATGGGGGCTCGCGGACCCCAGAGAGTCCATTGGGGTGATCGTCTGAGGAGTGTGAGCCCAAGGGTATGTGACAATGTGAGGGAGTGATAGCCTCCCAATAGTAACAGGTCACATCAGGACACGTGGTCATCTGAGGCTCAGAGCAGTGAGTGAGCTCCCAAGAGCAGCTCCGGGCTCTGCGTGAGGGCCCACGTCTGACACTGCAGGGCATGCAGCAGGAGCTCAGTAAATGTCTGTGGCGTGAGAGTGAGTGGATAAGTGTGTGAGCCGTCAGCGTGTGCAAGGGGGTTAGGAGTGGTGGCCAGAAAGTCATAACGTGTGTCTACACTTACAGCTGGTGAGTGCCCCCCTCAGGGAAAATGGAAGAACCTCTAAAGGCTCCACTGCAGCCCCAGCCGCTGGTGGATGGGACAGAGGGGCAGAGGGAGGCCTCATATACCCCAGGATGGGCCCAGCCCAGCCCCCTGCACAGGGCAGACAATGCCCCCTGCAGGCCTCCTCCTGGGGCCTGGAAGCTTCCTGTCAGGGCGGTCTCTCCATGTCACCTTTCAGCCTCACTCGAGGCAGGCAGAACTGAGGCAGATGGAGGCGGAGGCTGGATGCCCAGCCTGACCACAGCCCTCCCCTGAGTGCAACTTCACTGCCTGGAGCGGGGGAACTGGGAAAGCCCAAGGCAGGGCTGCTAGTGGTGGGATGGATTTCAGGCAGGGTGGGGAGGTGCGATGGGGGAGGGGCACGTAGGTGCAGGTCCCCCACTGCCCCAGCCCCAGCTGTACGGGCCAGGCTAGGGGCTGAGGCTGGGGAGGGGTTCCAGGCCAGGCTCGCAGCCCACGGGCGGCGTGGCAGCCTCGCTGGGTGGGATGTGGTGGGTCATGTAACGCGTCCCCATGAAGGAGCCGGTTCGCAGCTGCTCTGGGGCCTCCTCCGGCCACCACAGGCTGGAGCTGGATGGGGAGAGGAAGAGGCGCAGCTGTCATCCTGCTGGGTGGAGTAGGCTGCCGAGCTCCCCACTCCCAGAGCCCTCCCCCTGCAGCCTCTGCTCTCCCTTTCCTCCCTTGTAGAACCAACTGGAGGTGTGCCTCCTCCAGGTGGCCACCCTGACTACCTGGGTGTCAGTTCGCTGAAATGATAGAGGGCTCATTGGAGAGAAAACAAGGTCAGGGAGGAGAAGGGCCCAGTCAGAACGAGGTGGCCCCTTCTCTGAACCTGTCGTCAGAGGAGCTGCTGGACCACCTCCCTGACCTCCCAGGTGAGAGATATTGGGGGGGGCGGGGAATTCCCTGCACATCCCTGGAAGAGGCACCGCCCACCTCAGAACCACAGGGCTCATGGAGGGCTTCCAGGTGCTGGGACCAGTGAGAGGGAAGGGGTTCTGGGTGAGAGAGGGGCCCTCGGGGGTGTCAGCACTCACAAGCGCACGCTGGAGGCTGCCAGGAAGGCCAGGAGCAGGAGACCGGCCAGAGAAGAGAGAATGGAGGTAATGACAATCATGTCGCCACTTCGCCGGCCTGGCCACGTGTCAATGGAGCCTGGGGACTTCCCTGCACACACAGTGGCTCTCAGAGGCTGCCCCTGGACCCCAGGGCGGTCACCTCCCCACCATGCTCCCACCCAAGGCTGACTGCCTTACATCCCCAGCCAGCCTCCTGAACCCTGTCCCTCTCAGCTAGGCATCTGTGTTCTGCCAGCCTGGACCACCAGCCATCGCTCCAGCCTCTGCCTTGGTCTCACCTTCTGGGCTGTTCCCACCGATGTGCCTGCCCACTGCCCCGCCTGTGGCAGGAAGCGTGGCAACAGAGCTCAGGACTGCCCTGCTCCTGGAGCCTGGCATTCAAGGCCCTCACATGACAAGACCCACCAACACCACCAGCCCGGCCTCTCAGCCCATCTCCCGGGCGCCCACATGTGGGACACTCCAGCGTTTCACGTGCCGTTTCCTTATCCCGGGACCCACGGCTCTGACCGACTCCAGCCTCCTTCTTGCCCTGGCCCTTCTCCTCCACCTGGCAGTGCTGGGCACAGGGTTGGCTCCTTGAAGGAGGGGAGACTGCTTCTGTCTATGACGGGGCTGGGGCCCGGGGCACCCGAGGGTTGGCAAACATTTTGGGGTGGACAGAGCCGGTGTCTCTGCTGATGGGGTTGACCCAGTGCCCCAGCCTCCAGCACGAGGTTCTGTATGGGGCGGGGGTCGGCTGAGCACGACCATGGTGGAGAGGGCAGCCAGTCCACACGGGGCAGACTAGAGCCGGAGCACCCCTCCCCCAGCGCTACCTTGGCGGAGAGTGATGGGGTCGGACCACCTCGTCTGGGCCTGGGGTGAGCCCTTGGAGTCCATCAGGAGGAACTTCACCCTGGGGAGAGGAGGAAGGGTGAGGCTCCGAGCCTCGACTGCCCTGGGCGAGGCACCCACCTTGGCCAGGCCCCAGGCAGCTGTTGCTGGCTGGCCAGGCTGTGGGCCTTTCCATGTATAGGGCAGGGTGGGGCCCATCAGCACCGCTGAAGCCTGGCCCTGCTCTAAGGACCCCCGGAGACCTCTCTGGCCACAGTGACCTGTGCCAGCAGCCCCAAACCATCTGAACCGTCGCTCTCCAGACACTCTATCTGGTTTAGGTGGCCCCGATTACTAAGTGTCACATGCAGGGTGGCTCAGGGTGGCTCAGCGGGGCGCATGGGGCTGGGGGGCCCTGGCTTCCCAGAGAACTGCTGGCTGTGAGGAGTCTGTGAGGCCTTGGAAGGCGCCCCTATAAGGGCGGGTACCCCAGGCAAAGGCCAGGGAGGGAGGGCTGTGATCAGGGCGCACTCGGAGCCCGGGATCACGGGAAGGGGCAGGCTGAGCTCGGGGGGCACCGGGAGCCGTGCGAAGCCTCGGTTTTATCTTTGTCCGCGGGTGGGGGGCGGAGCTCCGGAAGGTTTCCGAGCCGCAAGGAACGCAGGCAGGCTGGCACTGACGGGACGGCTCCGGGGTACG